>NC_137904.1:55962787-57162787 GCF_963455335.1 Martes martes
TGATACGGATCAAGTTGGGTGAGAAAAATGTGCCAGAGTTCTTAATGGGTTTTGTTCTTCCGTTGAGTTTAATTCAGTCGCCTTTTCTGTGTTGCTGGATTGGCTTAATCAGAAGGGATTTAGGTACAACATCATGCCTTGATTCACCAACTCTGTGTGTGTGTGTGTGTGTGTGTGTGTGTGTGCATATGTGTGAGTCCCCGTGAACAGGGTGATTTTTCGACTGTAAAGAGCCGCTGGCTAAAAATCTTTCCACAGGGAAGAGAGGGCATGGTTTTCTTCCAGTCAACTTTCAAAGGAACGGCTCTGTCATCTGAACCCAGAGCTAAGGTGGCCCACCTAGACTTTGCAGGGCTGATCTGCCTGAGTCCATTTCTCACTCTGCCTCCAGAATGGCAAAATGCCAAACACTCTCTCGGCAATCTCGCACACTCGGCAGCTTCCAGTTTTCTCTATCGTTCACCTCTGTAGACCTTTTGAAGTGTACTTACTCTGGTTTTGCTCACTGCCCTGCCATCCTTCAGAATGCATTTGCATGATTTTGGGAAAGTCAGAGAATGTTAGATTGGGAAATCAAGAATCCTGGGGCCAAAGCTATCAATCCGAACAAGGAAGACACCCAGAGCGTGTGGATTCCCACCCCCTCCCAGTATCTTCTCTGCCATCAATGCTCACCATTTCTTTTACAGAACTACAACTTCTGAGGATTACCAAGTAATTTGGCCTTCACATATTCCCTGTTCTTTGGGTGGAGAAAGAGCTATGAAATACACACTCAGGCCCGGTGAACTTTATTCTGAACATGGCTGACTTTCTGAACTGGGCTCACAGCGATCCTCAATAACATTAGGTTGGATGAATTAAAGAATGTGGTCTGTCTGAGTGGGTATGGTAAGCTTCCCTAAAGCAAGTGCTTGAAAGGACTTTTCTGAGTCAGTTATATGAACATTTTAAACCAAGATCATCCATATGAGTTCATGAAAGGGAGAGAGGAGACAGATTTACCTTGGAGGAGAAGATGGAGGTTGGTGGGCAAGAGTTTAGAACCTGAGGTGACTACATGGGGTTTCAGACTTTGTTGGCCTCAGGTTGAAGGTGGAATGTCGTAAAACTCAAGATGCCAGGCTAAAAGTCTAGTCAAACAGGTGAGCCACTCATGATGGAGAAAAGGTAGGGAGTTGAAGCCTGTTGCTTGGTTGGGCTCCTATGGCTCAGACATAGTAGACAGATGCCAATCTTCCAACTGCATCCAACAAAGCTCTCTTTGATCCAATTCTGGATAAAACCGAGCTGCAGATAGCGGACTGTCATTGCTGCTATACAGAAGAGGGAAGAGAGAATCAGGAAAGAATCAACACATAAGATGTGCCCAAAGTGTAGGTCTGAGGGGGCTGTGATGAAGTATGAAGGCCTGAATAAGAGGATGGAGGTGAGGAGTTGGTAGGGGAGGAAAGAACGCTTGGAAGAACAATAGTCCTTAGCTGGCTTGTCTTTTATTAATGCAACATGGATGTAAACATCCCCTTCCTAAAATTGTGCAACTGATTAAGAAGTCTCTTCTTTCTTTAATAAAAAGACCATGGGGGGCGCCTGGGTGACTCAGTTGGTTAATCGACTGCCTTCGGCTCAGGTCATGATCTTGGAGTCCCGGGATCGAGTCCTACATGGGGCTCCCTGCATCTGCTTCTCCCGCTGACCTCTCCTCTCATGCTCTCTCTCTCAAATAAATAAATAAAATCTTAAAAATAAATAAATAAATAAATAGACCACGGTAATTTCTTCAGATGGCTCCCAATTATACGTGCATTTTATAATGATGATTTACTAGAAAGTCTTAAATATGACTGAGTAATCAGAAAATTATGTTCTACCTTGTGTGTTTCCTTTACGTGGTATCTTTGATGATAGGGAGGAAGTGGCTGATAACAACATAGTTTTACAAACTTTCCAGTCAATCTGGTACAGATATTATTCATGATCATCTCATAAAATAATAAATCTTTTATGTATCCATAAAACATTTAGTCCACGAGTTTATTCTTAATATTATTATTTTATGTGGCTAATGCTCAATCATACATAGACTATTTTTTAAAATGAATCGACTGTATAATCACTTTTGCAGGCACTCTCATTGCCTGTGAGCCGGAAGATCACATTATGAGCTATATTAAATGTGTGTGATTACTATACCTTATGAAGAATATAATCCAGAAACCTTTAGACTCTAGATCACCACTGACAAAGAAATGGGATGATATTTTCGTAGCACTATAAAGAGCATGAGTTTCCTAAGCCAGGAGCACTCATTTTAACAGTGTTCTTTTCCAACAGATTTCCATTTATTAATGTATATTTAGTATATTATCCAATACATGTGATCTATATATGACTAAGTTTTAAATCACCATAACTATAAATGCCAACTTATAAAAGGTTTGAGAAATTCCATGAGTCCAGGAAAAGGGAAAAGACTAAAAAAATTCTAAGTACCTTAGATTTCAATTAAAAGTTTGTATGTGAAAAGCAACAACTGATCCTTCATTCTGACTAAGCTAGAGATTACTATATGTAGCAAACAGAACACCCTGACTAATTTAAAAACTATGATGTTAATTTGGAGGACATGGCAAAATCTTACTCAGGGCGAGATTTTTAATTCCTTTCCTCCCACAGTATTGTGCCAAGGTCCATGATGGTTTGAGATAGGTAAGCTATTGGCTTACCAGCCTATAGGAACATGAACCCGGAGCCTTGTAAGATCTTTTATGGCCCTGTGAGTCGGTGAAATGTTGTAGTTCATTCTCTGCTATCACCTCACACACAGCACTAAATGTATTTGCTGGCTGGCTTCCCTCTTTCTGTCAATGGTGCCACCATTCTTCCAGCCACCCAGGCTTGAAATTTTGGAGTTAGTTTTCATTCTTTTGGCTTCCTACCCCTTAGCCCAGTCACTTACCAAATTTATTCAATGCTTTTATGTCTCTTTCCCATCCAAGCCTATCTTGCTTGTCCCACTGCAAGACCTTAATTCAAACTCCTATTATTTCATGCCTGTTCAATTATAGTACTCTTGTAATTGGACCCTTTTCCCAACCAACTGGCCCCATGTGCCACCACTAGATTAATCTTCTTTAAATATTATTTTGATCATGTGATTCATCTTCAGTGTCTCTGTCTTGTGTTCATCTGTTGTGCAAGCGGAGGATTGGTTCAGCAACAAAAGGGGTGTGTGATTAATGACATTTGGGGAAGACCGCCTGCGGTGACCTCTCTAGGAAATCCACCATGCTTCTCAGCATCTCGGGGACTGGAAGAAGAAATCTACCAATGGGAAAACCTAGTTCATTTTATTTCACTTTCCCATTTTTCAAATTTAGCTGTATATGGAAACTTTTTTTCCCACATAAAAATCGTTGACATCTCTGAGACTGAATATTTTTTTATTACACTCCCCCCCTGCCTTCCAACACCAGCACCACATCTCACGCTACACTTTCTGATCAGACTTATCCCTTTATCATTAACTTTTACTGGTTAAATTAAAAAAAAAATCGTTTGTATCTTTCGAGATCTAGTTCAATGTCACCTCTTTTATGAAGATTTTGTAGTGCTCCAGTTGCAAAGGTTAGAAGGTCTCCCATGATTCGTGGGACACAACAATGGTAACAGTTATAGAGTAATTCTCAGTCCATTCAACTCAGTTTAGCGGAAATCTGTTAAGTCCGTTCTAGTCGCCAGGCACTGATGAGAGGAAGTAGATGATGGAAGGCTCTCCACTAAGGGGCTCAGTGGAGTGTTTGGAGAACTGGAGCTACTGCTATAAAAATGATATGCAAAGTACCATGGAAACCTAGTTCACTCTACTTGGACATCAGGGCGGGGGTGCTCATGTAAAGCTATGGAAAGATGGTCTCTGAGCCAGTCTGGTTTAATCAAAACATTAAACAATTACCGGCATTAGGTAAAGAATTCTAGATAACCTATACTCTCGTATTGGACCCAAAACCTGTACCATCAGGCCGTGCTTCATGAGACAGAGGACCCTCAGTCACCATTACCTGCTATGAGTTCCTCATTCAAGTTGAAAACTATTCCCAAATAACTCTTGAGTTACTTATTCTTCAGACTACAGAAACGCAGGTCCTTTTATCTTTTCTCAAAGGTCTGATTTTCTGGTCTTTAATCATCATCCTGTTTCTCTGAACTCCCTCCAAAGCCTCCACCGCTTACTATGCTGTGTCAACAGCAGAGAATGTCAGGCACAACCATACAACATGGGGAGGGTTGATTTAGTTAAGAACCCAGCTCACAAACACTTATTCAGAATATCTCAATCCTGTAGTGCAAAACTTGGCTGTGGCTCAAGAGTGTTTTAATGACCTGTTCAGACAGCATTACATGAGGGTGATGATTTTTTAAAAATTCTTCTGGGCATAATATTAAGCTGCAGAAACTCCCAAATAAGTACATCCACACAGCACTGAGCATTTAAGAGCTATTTATGATTTCCACTATTTACGTGTTTAAATAAGTATGACATTCAAAATATTTAATATATATGTATGTATGCATACACACAATACATATATACCATAATAAATATACATTAAATATCTAGTTGTATAAAATTAAATAAGGCATGTAATAGGTTTTTTTCGCACGATTTGAGTGTTGAGGGTTTTGTGTGTGTGTGTGTGTGTGTTCACATGTGGTGGCATATTTCTCACTACTGCATGAAGAAGGGAAGTAAAATATATCCTTAATTATAAATGAGCACCAGGTGTCATATGCAATTGATAAATTATGGAACACTACATCTGAAATTAAGTATATACTGTATGTCGGCTAATTGAATTTTTTTTAAAGATTTCATTTCTTTTTTTGGCAGACAGAGATCACAAGTATGCAGAGAGGCAGGCAGAGAGAGGGTGAGAACAGGCTCCCCGCTAAGCAGTGAGCCCCATGCGGGGCTCAATCCTAGGATCCTGAGATCATGACCTGAGCGGAAGGCAGAGGCTTAACCCACTGAGCCACCCAGGTGCCCCTGGCTAACTGAATTTAAATATAAAGTAATAAAAATACAAAGTAATAAAATAATAAATAAGCAACCCCAAATCAATCAAATTTTAATTTATAAATTTGTGGCACAAAAAGCAGAAGGAAAAGACATCTCACAAATAAAGGAATAAGAATTACATTCATAGGAGATTTCTTAAAAGTAACAAGAGCTTCCCTATGACCTGCAATTGCACTACTGGGTATTTACCCCAAAGATACAAATGTAGTGAAAAAAAGGGCCATCTGTACCCCAATGTTTATAGCAGCAATGGCCACGGTCGCCAAACTGTGGAAAGAACCAAGATGCCCTTCAATGGACGAATGGATAAGGAAGATGTGGTCTATATGCACTATGGAGTATTATGCTTCCAATCAGAAAGGACGAATACCCAACTTTTGTAGCAACATGGACGGGACTGGAAGAGATTATGCTGAGTGAAATAAGTCAAGCAGAGAGAGTCAATTATCATATGGTTTCACTTATTTGTGGAGCATAACAAATAACATGGAGGACAAGGGGAGATGGAGAGGAGAAGGGAGTTGAGGGAAATTGGAAGGGGAGGTGAACCATGAGAGACTATGGACTCTGAAAAACAACCTGAGGGTTTTGAAGGGGCGGGGGGTGGGAAGTTGGAGGAACCAGGTGGTGGGTATTAGGGAGGGCACGGATTGCATGGAGCACTGGGTGTGGTGAAAAAACAATGAATACTGTTATGCTGAAAAGAAATAAAAAATTTTAAAAAAAAGTAACAAGAGAAATGAGAAATCAACAATAAGGAGGGCACGTGATGTGAGGAGCAACTAATGAATCACTGAACAGTGTATCAAAAATTAATGATGTACCAAATGTTGGCTAATTGGATTTAGATTTAAAAAAAAGAAAGAAAAACAGAAATGAGAAATAAAGGGAATCTTTAGAGTGCTTGAGAAAATAACTATCAAACAAAAGTGCACTTTTATTAATATTAAGTGCACCGGGCTAACCCAGCTTTTAAAAACAAGAATAAAATCCTAATATCTTCAGGTAAAAAAAAAAATTTTCCACTAATAGACTGAATTTAAAAATATATACTTCAAGGAGGAGGAAGATATGAAGAAAATTCAAGATATAAAAACAAATAGTAAGAAAAAGTGGTGAACATTTATTAAATCTAGACAAATATTATCTGGTTTAAAGCAATAATATTAATGCTGCTACTTAAAATAAATAGTGATTTTTAAAGAACAGTAATAAAGTACAGGAAATTAATAGCATATAAATTGGAGGATATCAGGTCTTTACGAGGTCCTTATATTTCTGGCGGGGGGAGGAAAGGGACTAAAAATAGGGTTTAAGATATTGTTAAGCTTTGTACTCAAGTAACCAAATATGCATGATAAAAGTTCAGGAGTGTTCACTAAAATAGTAGCAATATTAAGATTAATTCTAAATCTAGTTTGAAATTTTAGTATGTTAAAACTTTGGTTCATTCAATATTCATGATATAATTTCTAGACTAATCTCTAATGGGTAGAGATGGATAAACTCAAAACCCATATAGCTGTCCAGTTTTCCCAGCACCATTTATTGAAGAGACTGTCTTTTTTCCACTGGATATTTTTTCCTGTTTTGTCAAAGATTATTTGACCATAGAGTTGAGGGTCCATATCTGGGCTCTCTACTCTGTTCCACTGGTCCATGTGTCTGTTTTTATGCCAGTACCATGCTGTCTTGGTGATCACAGCTTTGTAGTAAAGCTTGAAATCAGGTAACGTGATGCCACCAGTTTTATTTTTGTTTTTCAACATTTCCTTAGCAATTCGGGGTCTCTTCTGATTCCATACAAATTTTAGTATTATTTGCTCCAGCTCTTTGAAAAATACTGGTGGAATTTTGATTGGAATGGCATTAAAAGTATAGATTGCTCTGGGCAGTATAGACATTTTAACGATGTTTATTCTTCCCATCCAAGAGCATGGAATGGTCTTCCATCTTTTTGTGTCTTCTTCAATTTCTTTTAGGAGTGTTCTGTAGTTCCTCGAGTACAGATCTTTAACCTCTTTGGTTAGGTTTATTCCGAGGTATCTTATGGTTTTTGGTGCTATAGTAAATGGAATCGATTCTCTAATTTGCCTTTCTGAATTTTCATTGTTAGTGTATAAGAAAGCCACTGATTTCTGGACATTGACTTTGTATCCTGCTACATTACTGAATTGCTGTATGAGTTCTAGTAGTTTGGAGGTGGAGTCTTTTGGGTTTTCCATATAAAGAATCATGTCATCTGCGAAGAGAGAGAGTTTGACTTCTTCCTTGCCAATTTGGATACCTTTTATTTCTCTTTGTTGTCTGATTGCTGTTGCTAGGACTTCTAATACTATGTTGAACAAGAGTGGTGAGAGTGGGCATCCTTGTCGTGTTCCTGATCTCAATGGGAAGGCTGCAAGCTTTTTCCCATTGAGGATGATATTTGCTGTGGGTTTTTCATAGATAGATTTGATGAAGTTCAGGAATGTTCCCTCTATCCCTATACTTTGAAGCGTTTTAATCAGGAACGGATGCTGGATTTTGTCAAAAGCTTTTTCTGCATCAATGGAGAGGATCATGTGGTTCTTCTCTCTTCTCTTATTGATTTGTTCTATCACATTGATTGATTTGCGAATGTTGAACCATCCTTGTAACCCAGGGATGAATCCTACCTGGTCATGGTGGATAATCTTTTTAATGTGCTGTTGGATCCCCCAAAGATACAGATGTAGTGAAAAGAAGGGCCATCTGTACCCCAATGTTTATAGCAGCAATGGCCACGGTCGCCAAACTGTGGAAAGAACCAAGATGCCCTTCAACGGATGAATGGATAAGGAAGATGTGGTCCATATACACTATGGAGTATTATGCCTCCATCAGAAAGGACGAATACCCAACTTTTGTAGCAACATGGACAGGACTGGAAGAGATTATGCTGAGTGAAATAAGTCAAACAGAGAAAGTCAAGTATCATATGGTTTCACTTATTGGTGGAGCATATCAAATAATATAGAGGACAAGGGTAGATGGAGAGGAGAAGGGAGTTGAGGGAAATTGGAAGGGGAGGTGAACCATGAGAGACTATGGACTCTGAAAAACAACCTGAGGGTTTTGAAGGGGCGGGGTGGGAGGGTGGGGGAACCAGGTGGTGGGTATTAGGGAGGGCACAGATTGCATGGAGCACTGGGTGTGGTGAAAAAACAATGAATACTGTTACGCTGAAAATAAATAAAAAATTTAAAAAAAAAAAAAAAAAAAAAAAAAAAAAAAAAAAAAAAAAAACTCAAAACCCAGTGAATTTTTTTTTTAATATGGAAAAATAAGAAAAATAAACTACAGCAATTCAAAAAGCTACAACCAATCCTGAAGAATGTAAGAAAGGGAAGAAGAAAAGAAGAAAGGGAGAGGGATAAGTAGAAATTAGAAAGTTGCACTAAATTTGTTATTTAAAAGACAGAAATAATGAAATTGTATTTAAAATATCCCAGCTTATAAATATGTATTCAGAAGATACCACCCTTGATCTCTAAACAGCTCATAAAGACTTCTACAGCATAAAGACACGTATTTTTTTTTTTTTAAATAAAGGGACTGTAAAAGATATACTCAGGGTACAATCAACAAAAGGCAGCTAAAGTCTCAATATTAATGTCATACCAAGAATGCATTAAGACAAAAGCATTATCTGGAAAAGATAATTATTATATAATAAGCAATAAAGAGTTCAATTCATCAGTAAGATAAAAAAAATCAAATGTATTCATCTACTAATTTAGCTCTAGAATATATTAATCAAAAATGCATAGAACAGCAAGAAGAGGGGTGCCTGGGTGACTCAGTTGGTTAGGCATCCGACTCTTGATTTCAGCTCAGGTCATGATCTCAGGGTCCTGGGATTAAGCCCTGCATCGGGCTCTCTGCTCAGTGGGGAGCCTGCTTCCCTCTCTCTCTGCCTGCCTCTGCTTACTTGTGATCTCTATCTCTGTCAAATAAATAAATAAAAATCTTTAAAAAAAAAAAAAAGAACTGCAAAAAGAAATTAACAAATCCATGATCATAGTGTGAGGTTATAACATACCTATCTCAATGATAAGTGGTAAGCAAAAAAATAAACTTAAGTAAAATTTACCAACAAAACTAACAAACTTGATTTAATGGACATACATGCATCTACTGTTGGAGAATATAACTTTCTCTTGAGTGTAGAATAAAGCTTTAGGAAAACTAAATGTATGCTACTAGGCCATAATTCAGGACTCAATAAATTTCAGGAAGGAGGTAACATACAGAACATGTTTTTTGGTAAGTAACAAAATTATGTTAAAAATCAAGAAAAACAATATAAATTTATTTATATCTGGTAATAAAAATGTATTTCTAAAAAATGTGATGGAGAGTTGAAATGTAATTATTGAATGAAAATGAAAACACTACATATTAACAATTGTGGAATGTATAAAAAATGGAGCTTCATAAGAAATTAATGAGTTAAGCACCCATCATTACAAGTTGGAAAAAGAATTATAGAGTCATCTTTAAAATGTAGGAGGAAAGAGATCGTGAAGTTAAGAACATAAAGCAGTATAACAAAGTTTCAATAAAAGAATCAATACGACTCAAATCTTTTTTGGAAAGCCTGTTAGATTCTCAAGATCAAAAATAATAATTAGTAATGGAAATGGTGCAGAAATACAGACACCACAGAAGTTTTAAAGAAAAGATATAATGAACTACTTTTTACCAATCAATTTCAGAATTAGATAAAATAGATAAATTTGTAGATTTTCATACTCAAACAGAATATCCTGAAAGCTCTATATTTATACTTTAAAAAACATAATGCACACACTTAAAATACTCTCACATACCCACACACAAAAATACCAAGGCAGCAGCATTTTATAAGGAGAGTTTTTCCAAAATATCAAGTACAAGATAGTTCTGATCTTATTCAAATCTAGAAAATGGAGAGCTTATGTCTCAACTCATTCTATAAGGCCAGTATAATTTTGCTGCTAAAACCACATAAAAAAAAGAGTAGAAGGAGAAAAAAAATGGAAATGCTCATTTATTCCAAACTTGTATGCGAAAATTTCCAAAGAATATATCATCAAATTGAATTCTACATTGTATAAAAGAAATTCCATAATGATCAAACTAGATTCGATTCAGGAATGCAAGGGTGGCTCAACATTTTGAAATCTATACACTTATCTCAGCACACAGCACCAATTAAAGAGACTTGAGACAGAGACTAAGGCAGCTGCCTAGAGACGTGCCTCATTAAGTGGCCAAACTAGGACTTACATGGGAACAATTGAATAGTAACTGTCTCCCATGAGAAAGATGTAGTAATGAAATGAGGTAAACAATATAAAGGAAAAGTGGCTGACGTATGGAAAATGATCCATGGGTCAGGAAAAAGAAATAGTATTCTTTGAACTACTTTGTATTTTGCCCAATCCTTCACTCTTCTCTGTTGCTCACAAAACCTCCCGGATTTAGAATCAAGGATTTAAAAAATTAGGGTCTTAAGTGTGGGTTTGTGTGTTTGGTTTTGTGTGTATGTGGGTTCTACTAGATTCTGGATAATGTAGATACTATTCAGCTATCTTTAGTATGGGGCTCGTTGTGCAGGGCAGGGCTTTTTGTAAACAGATATTGGGAAGTTACTGTCAGGTCAGAAGGTAAAACAAAGGTGCTAGATTGTGATTCTCAGAATGATCCCAAAGAGCCAAACAAATGGACCATTCTCATAATAATTGGGCTACATATTAAATCGAAATTGTTCCAGATCATACCTGCGGAATCAGAATGAGTCTGGAATCTTGATTTTAAATGTGAACTACCTTTTTCCTATGTTGCATAGAAATCATAGAAATACTCTGTAGTGTCATTTCACGTTTCTGAGTATTTTCTCTTGGTCCCTCTGCTAATTCCTGGAAACTCTCCATTCAGAGTTGGACTCATAATCAGATTTGGCCAGTCAATACCAAGGCAACTGTCTGTATGTTTTCTTTCCACTGTATCACAGGATGCCAGCACACAGCTTAAGAAACAGTCAAGAAAATGAAGCCTGTTTCGTGAGGGGCTGATTAAGGAAGACAAAGTCAATTAACATCTGATTCCTCACAGGTTTCTGCAAGCAAATTGTTGCAATTACCCAAAACCAGTGAGCAAATTGTGAGATAATTAAAAAGGGCAGTCATGGCTCCACTGACACGGTCCTTCCCCTGCTGTCAGAAATTCCATAAGAGGCTGATTAAGGAACAATTTTAAACATGCAGAGTTTGCTGCAGGAAAATTCTCCCCTCTGATGACAATGGGCATATTAAAATACGACTCCTCTGCATTGTATGTAATTTTAAGTATATTCCAAGTGTAACGTGTTTATCTGCATTTTGTATTTTTAAAAGTTTATTGCTTTCATTTACATATAAAACAAATGCAACATCTTTACAAAGTGTGATTAGTCTATCTACACGTTGTCACAGCCAGGACATTTTACAGCTCTATGGAATAAAAGATAGACTCCACTGTTACTGTTTATAGCCTGTAATAGGCAACATAAAAACAAAGTCCACATTAGTTATGTAGACAGCATACTTTTATGAGCCTGTTAAACTTTGTTTTCACAGGCTACTTAGTCATTTCAAAATAGAGCCTAAACAAACTACCCGTATATTTACTCTGTTTGTCACCAAGAATTAAGATTTGATCTCATTATGTAGGTGGTCATTAATGCAGGACTGAAGACATTTCTTTACCACGTTTACAGAAGAAGCTACCAAGAAGCAAAATGGAATGGACCAGCAGATAGGATGTGACAAGATTTCTCTCTTAAAGCGGGTAAAGCTGCATTTTGAGTGAGCCTTCGGAGCAGAGAGAGATCAGGTTTTTCCAGCTGACATGATTTGGACAAAAATTTGTAATGCTCTAGTTATATGAAGTTATAAAAAAAAAATCCATCTCCATCTCTAAAGGGGAGAGAGTTGTAAATTTTTTGCTCAATCTTAGATTTTTACACTTTGAGATAATCCAATGAGGTGTGTTGTCCACCTTAGAAGGACACAAAACAACTACTATATGCTTTAAACAGCATGGCCAGGATGGCCAATAAAAAGCAAATCACATAGAGAACACTTTCAAGGTAACAGGACTGTTTAGGGTTGAGGAAAAGTCAGGGTTGACTTCCTTGAAATGATAATGTGTGCACAGCTAGAAGGAGGTGAGTTCAATGTGAGGATGTCTAGAAGTAGTGTTCCGGGAAGGGGGGTCAGGGGTACAGAGACCCCAGGTAAGAGTGGGCCGAACACTGGAGGGAAACAAACGGGAGGCCAAAATGGCCAGAGCAAAGAAAGGCATCTGAATTTCATAAAGGAAATTGATGTGACTGAAATATAACTTATGTGGAAATCATTTATTAGGACAATACATCTTTTTATAAGAGATGCTATTTCATTCACTTAGGAATTGATGTTTCTTGGAAAATTATTTATATTTATTCATTTATCAAATGCTAAATGAACAACACCTACTATGAGCTAATGTTTTAGGGTGTTGGGTGCGTTAGGGAAAACAGCAGCCAAAGATTCCTATTTTAATGTAATTAACCAATACCATAACCAATCAGGATATATCCCAAATTTAAAATGATTAATACTAGAAATTCTATTTATGTAACACATCACATGAATATGTCAAAAGAGAAATCTCTCTATGTATGTCTAAGATAATGAGTTATTTAAAAACCAACATGTAACATAAAATAGGAATGATACAAATCAATGGGTGACAAAATATTGAAACATAAATGGAAGAATTCTCATTGCAGTCAGGAAAAGAGCCAGGCAGAGCTATCATTACATCAATTATTCTAGAAGTTCTAGTGGATGCAGTAAAACTGACCACCAAAAAAGGGAGACTACATGCTACTCTTTGTAGATAAACTGTTCTATCACTAGAAAGCATATGAGAGTCAAGTGAATAATTATTAGAAATCATAAAAGAATTGCATAGGAAGCTTTTTTCCCAAAAATACATAGAGATATCAATAATTTCTCTATATGTACTAGAAAGACCCAGCTTGAAAAATGTGATGTCAATACACTAAGAACTATAAAAACTTATGGAAAATTACAACAAGGATTCAAATAAGGCCATACCCTTAGTTGAGAACACTCAATAATGTATTCTCTAAAATTATTTTAAGAGTATTTGTTAGTGACAATTAAAATCCGACTTGGTATTAACTGGTGGGGTGGTTTTGGAGTTCATCTAAATAATAACAATTTGAGTATAGATAAGAAAAAATTAAGAAAATAGGGGAGGGGTGAATAACAACAAAACTACAAAAATTAAAATATGCGATGTAAGCCAAAGAATAGAAAAACTGGACTAACAGAAAACCCAGAAGTAGACATATATGTGTATTTCATTGAATAAATGATATAAATGATATAAAAAATGTCAGATCCATGAAGAATGGACTCAACCATAAACTAGATATCTTTCTTACGCTGCTTGTTCGAGAATGCCATTCCCTTGTGATTTTAGCTCATTGGTGGGATCCAAAATCATCACTGCTGAGAATTTCACCTTCCCTCTGGGGCCATGAACAAGGATAAATTCAAACAATGAGTTATTTCATGGCAAAAAAAAACACAAAAAAATGAAAACCAAAAAAACACAAAATATAACTCAATACAAACACATACACACACATATACACTCACACACACAATGATCAACCCCCAAAAACTTTTATTATAAAATTTTGTCATGAAAAGTTCTATCTGATTAATAAAGTGGTTTTTGTTTTGTTTTGGTTTTTGTTTGTTTTGTTTTGTTTTACTTTCTAAAAGTCAGGAATCGTGTAGATTAGCCCCAGGACTTCCAGAAATGGCTCCTTTATCACAAATGTACCTAGGAAGTCCATATTCAGAATGCAGGTGAAATGGATTTCATGGCATTAAAAGTGAGGTATATTAGTCTGAGGCATCCACAAACCACCTACCATGGTGACAACAACACTGGCCAAGTCTACCTTCAGCATGAAATGGACTCTGCCATCAGTTCCTCTGCCAGAGTTGTTCTACGTAATGCAGGTGACACTGGGGGGATGCTTGCATGATTCTGTTTTTGTCTAGAGAAATACCAAAGTTAAAATGTTTTATCTTAAGTTTAGATTACCTACTCAATGCAAAAGAAGAAGCACCCATATACACCCAGACACACACATGTCCAAAGATCCTGTATGTGTATCACCTAAATGAAAGCTTTCCCTAACACTTTAGAACATGTACATAACATGGACTATGTAATATTACATGGAATGTAATATGCACATTACAGGACTATGTAATAACAAATACATATGTATGTGTATATATCACACACACACATACCCTGTGTGTGTGTGTGTGTGTGTGTGTGTGTACCTTTTCTCTTAAGATAATTCCCTGAAGTCTACTTGTTTTACAACAAAGGGCACATATATTCTTTAGAGCTTTAAAAACAAATTTTCCCATTTTCCCTCAGAAAGTTTATGCCACATGTTCATTAGGTTTGGAGGCTGGAGATTAAAAGGGGGGAAATGTCCTTTTCTAGAAAAAATTTTCCTTCCGAAGTTAACTCTCCAAATACTCAAGCTGGATCTGGGGACGGGAGTAAAACAATTATTCAACAGATTTGTTCTGTTTTAAAATGTCCCTCCAGGGGCACTTGGGTGGCTCAGTGGGTTAAGCCTCTGCCTTCCACTCAGGTCATGATCTCACGGTCCTGGGATCGAGCCCCATATCAGTCTCTCTGCTCAGCGGGGAGCCTGCTTCCCCCTCTCTCTCTGCCTGCCTCTCTGCCTACTTGTGATCTCTCTCTGTCAAATAAATAAATGAAATCTTTAAGAAATAAAAAAGTAAAAAATAAAATGTCCCTCTAGAGACAAACCATAAGACACTCTTTATAGAGGAAAAACTCGGGCTTGCTGGAGGGACGGTGGGTGGGCTGAGTGGGTGATAGGGGAGGGCACTTGTTGTAATGAGCACTCGATGTAATAAGTACACATAAGTGATGAATTACTAAATTCTACCCCTGAAACCAATACTACACTATATGTTAACTAACCTGAATTTAAATAAAAATTTGAAAGAGGGGCGCCTGGGTGGCTCAGTGGGTTAAGCCTCTGCCTTTGACTCAGGTCATGATCCCAGAGTCCTGGGATGGAGCCCTGCATCCAGCTCTCTGCTCAGTGGCAAGCCTGCTTCCCCCATCTCTCTGCCTGCCTCTCTGCCTCCTTGTGATCTCTGTCTGTCAAATAAATAAATAATCTCTAAAAAAAAAAAAAAAACTTGAAAGAAAAAAATTCTAAACAAAATACAATGTTCCTCTAAAATTTATAAGCTCAAACTATATTGAGCTATAGTTATAATAATTACCCAATGAACAAAAGACACAATTACCTAGAATAGCTTTTGTTCTCAAATTGCCACCATGCTTATGATAATTTTTCTTGAAAGAATCTTTCTCATATTTAAAAATGTTTAAATAATGGCTAGATGCACACCTAGGAGGGAAACTGGAAGAACATGACTTCAAGCCAAGCCTAACAAGAAGGTGTCAGAGTTTCTATTAACCTTTTGCTTTTGGCACCCAGTCACCCTGGTGGAAATGCTCACTGAGAGAGGAATAAACAGGACGGGCTCATCAATCCCCAGGAGCCTAAAGAATTTAGGATTTAAAGATTTGCTCACTGATTTTGAACGGAACTATTAACAAAATTCTACTCCCACTCAGAGTTAACCCCCGCCCCCTTCCTGAAGGCATTGAGTGAATAGGACACTGATTCAGTGTGTGGGCAGTGCAGAGCAAGGCAACAGAGGTACCTGCCTGTGATTTTCATTACTGTTAGGCTGAGAACCACCGCCATTGGTTGTGGCCAGAGTATTTAGTATTTCAACCCACATTGGCTCTTGGAATGTCTCACCTTGATGCGCCAGCTATCTCAACAGTAATAGAACCTCGATCAGGGTTATCCGAACATGTGACCTCTCCAGGACTGGACTTTTCAAGCCTCCATCAAATTTGCTTTGTCATAGAGCAGACGGATGAGACGGGCATATTACTAAGGAGGAAAGAAATCTGTCCAACTTCTAATAGGCTTATGATTCATCTTTTGACGGCTCATTGGCCTTTCTGGACAACAGTGATTGGCCATCTGGTTTCATTGGGGATGATAAATTCAGCAATAAACATGACTCTTGGTCTTCTGTCCCTCTAAACCCAAGTCACAAATATTGTGAGTCAGATGTCCCCACCCAACAACACAACAGCTCCTGAGCTCAAACACTCCTTTGACAGAGCCCGTGCCACCCAACTTCAATTATGCCTGGGCTACATTTCTGTTGGAGGCACTACAGGATTTTTTTTTTTCTCTAACACACCACACACACACGCACACACACACGCACGCACACAATTTTTTTTTTAAGGAGGCAGAGGCATCCAGCCAAATAAACTACGTTAAGCAGTGGGTTCCATTTTAGGTGTTGACAGTGTATAATAAATCCAGGCCTACCTAACATTTACAGGAACGTTATAAAATGAGTGAAATGGCATGAGCTGGTTACCAGGCCAACCAGACAAACACAATAAACAGGCAGCAGTGACAGGAGTAAGTTACACCATCTCTCCGGTCTGAAATATATCACTTTACATTAGTCTTTGACCACTTTGAAAGCTCTTTGTTTTATATTTTTCAAAATGCTCTTTTACAGCATAGATTACCATTAAATCTTTTCAGATGAGGAAGTTTCTTTTTTTTTTTCTTCCCAAATTCACATAGCTCTAGAAAGTGAATATTTATTTTTATTGTAACTCTAATTAAAAAATAAATTCAAGTCTTAAGAACAATGTTAAGGCTCAAATCCTAACGGTCCCTTCTGGCAGATTAAAAAGAAAAAAAAAATTTCCCTAGACTAGAAAGAAAATAAACAATAACAGTAGTTAGTATACTTCATTGCTTTAAAATGTTCTGTTAAAATGGCAGCATTTGGCAGGACTGTTTAACTCTTTAAAAGTCGGTCTGCATTCTGAAGTACTTTCTCTCCTAATGAAGAATACATTTTACTATAAACACAGAGTTCTAGAATATTCTAGCTGGAAGGATCTTAGAAATCTTCAAATACTCCTTTATTTGGCAGAGTAAAAAAGAAATAGATAAATTAGGGTTTTTAAAAAATAATCATTAAAAATAATAACATCTCATTTCTGCTATTTATACCCTACAAAAGTAGTGACTTTTATTCCTTTGGCCAATATTCACACAAGTGAAACAAGCTCTACCTCACTTATTTTCAGCTTCAGCTTTGAACAGCAAAGTCATGTAGAATGATTTCGAATTTTCCATACAAACTGAAATAAAACTATGCCTGTAAGACATACATAGAATACTTGTAAAACTCAGTTAAACCAAATTTGTTTGACTCAAGAAAATATTGCCAGATTATCAACTATCCTTGCAAAGGGCATATTTGCAAATAGGGTGACCAACTTGTTCCCGTTTGCCTAAGGCATTTGAGCATGGACAGCCCATGCTTCGGAAAACCCCTCAGATCTGGGCAGAAAGGTATACTTGGCTACCTTACTTGAGTAGGTAATTTATCTTATTTTCATTGTTTTCAATATATCTCATAAAACCTTGTTTGTCAGTCACTCTGAGGAAAACTTCACAATTCCCTAAAAACATTAAAAGTGAGATAAGTTTTCCCTGATGATGGTTCATTTATTTATAGAATCCATATTTCAAATCTACTTCTACAGTTGGAGTAGTGGGTCTAGTACGAGGCACGTAGAATACAGTTAACCTAGGCATAATTTCAAGTTTCTAAATTCTAGCTATATCAGCACAAGAATTTCACTGCTGATAGTCTGGAAGAAACTAGCTTCATTTCCCGTAGACTGGTTTATCATTCCTCCACTTGTACCACCGGGACTTAGTTTTAAGGAAAACAACACAAACATTAAGAAAATCAGAGACAAAGAATGGACAGTAAGGTTAGAGGTCACCCGCCCAGAAGTTTTTTACAATAGATCATAAATTCCCAATGCTTCCTAGAAACGATACATGTAATGCTCTGAACTCTCCCCAATCGATTGGTATTTTAGTATAAATGGCACATTTGTTATATTGACTAGAGAAAAGGCATTGTTCTTGCTTCCTATGGGCAGGATTGTAAGTCAACTCCACAGATAACCTCTCTCACAACTTTCATTTTCTAATTCTGTATTTTTGTCATGTCACAGGCAACTCGACACCTAAGAAAGTTTGAGAAAATTAAAATTTTCTGATCAAAATGTTTCTGCTAAGGAACACATGGACAGAGGTTAACTGTCCGAAGAGCCGAGGTTCTTCATGGCTTGCTGTTCCCACACTCTTTTGCCGCATGAGTCTGAAGTTCCATTTTCTAAATAGACGGGTCTGTTTCCCCATCCTCTGTGATGAATCTGTGATGTGCTTCAGCCAACGGGATGCCATGGAGTGAGGGCGCACCCGTTCCCAGCCCGGCCACAAAGATCACGCGCATCTGTACTTCCTCTCTCTTCCTCCTCCACCTCTGCCGTCACGACACATCTGGGCTGGCCTGCGAGGCGAAGAGAAACACGGGCCCCTGCGCTCTCTGACTCCCAGCTAATGGCTATCAAACCGCCACATCACTGAGTGATTCCCATCGAACAAAAAACCACCCAGGTGAGCCAAGCCTAAGTGAGAAACGAAACTCCTGGACTCATGATTTTTAAGATGCTTCTTGTCATAAGTCACCTGTTTTCAATGTGGTTTGTTTTATGGTATTACTAGGATAATAGGTAACTGGTAGAAAGTAAAGGGTCCCGTATCCCATCGCCATCACAACACACAGACTCTATAAAAAATTACAAAGCAGTTGTGGTGTTGCTACCTCCTAATACCATCTTGGGGCTTGACTGCAACCTTCCTGAGCCCATACCCCAACACAGTTAATGCTCACATGCTCCCCCCTTGGCTGTTTGATGCTCCTCCCTGAGATAACAGTACCTCAAAAGGTACTTAGGCTTGGCCATCATGCCCACAATGTATACTTATCTGGCACGCTATTCTAAAAAGAAAAAGGAAATGTGATTTAAAAAATCACACACATATGCACACAAATAAAGACTGAATATCCTCCAAAAAATTTCTATTTCACTAGCATATAGTTATTGATCTTATTGTATTAGTACAATGCAACAGTGAGCCTCTAGATTTCAAGAATGCGTGAAGACTGCTTGAGAAGGCAATTGGCACACCTTTTTTTTTTTTTTTTAATTTTAGACTTTGGCAACTGACTACCACAGCTAGAGCTAATTAACCAATTGGTTAATTAATGCGCTAATGCTAGAGCTCCATCCATGACCAGCATAACACCTGTGCTTCTGGAGATACAGATGTATTCCTGCACACACACTGGAATGCTGCTAAAAGATATCATTTCCAGATTTTAGTGGACTTAATTTCTAAGCTATTATTGCTAACTCTCAGTTCTCTATTTTGACTGTGTTCTATATGCGGTATCTAGCAAGTAGACATTTAGAACTTAAATTTCCAGATCTTCTATATTATCAGAAGTTTGGCACACACTAATTATTTGCTTTGTTAAATGATACAATAATTATGGAACAACTGAAAGAGATGATTAAATGCCCTATGTGAAGACATAACTTTAATAATCAGGCATAATGAGGGGCGCCTGGGTGGCTCAGTTGGTTGAGCGTGGGACTCTTGATTTGGCTCAGGTCATGATCTCAGGGCCGTGACATGAAGCCCTGCATCAGGTTCCACGCTCCGTGCAGAGTTTGCTTGGGATTCTCTCTCATCCTCCACCCCTCCCCCCACTTGCACGTGCTCTCTCTCTCTCTCTCTCAAATAAATAAATAAAATCTTAAAAAGATAAGTAAGCATAATGATAAATATGAAAAATAAAATGTAGAATAACATTAGAAATATAATATAGGGGCACAGTAAAACATTTCCTATTTCAATTAAGACCTGAGAGAATACTGATGAGCTACAAAAGATGGGCACTTCTTGGGTCACAAGGGGCAAGATCCTTTTAGCCTTCTGTGACTACTCTGACATCGCTCTTACCACATCTTATAGCCATTTCTCCTGCGCAGTTTCAAATTTAAAAGAAATATGTAAAATAGATACTCTTTTGACCAACCATGGCCACTCCCATTCTTGAAAACTACCCTCGGAAAATAAACAGTCACGAAAGGGAATTGAAAGTGGTAAGAAAGGAAAAAGTGGTAAGAAAAGACAGTATTGAATGTCATGGGCCGCCTGAAATATAAGAATCCCTGTTTTCCGATGCCCGAGTTTGACAATATTTCACTTACATGGTAAAGAAATAAATAGTGAGCTGTCTAAAATTGCTAAATAATCAGTCTGTGTAGCTGTCCACGGCTGAATAAAGCTGCCTTAGTGCATGAACCCATTTTTAAGTTTTGCTCAGGTTCGTCTCCTCGTGATATTTCGCTCAGCCACCCTTCCCAATCCTTGCTCACCACGCTGTTTGGAAATCTCTAGAGGAAGGGTGGGGTGAGCCCCATGACTCCTGCTCTCTTGCCATTTTTAGCTGCCTGCAACCTTTCCTGGCTGCCACAATTTATAGACTTGGGCTCGGTCGCCTTGCCAAATAACAAGCGTCTGGCTCATGAACCCTGAGGTGGACTCCCGTTAAATGGAAACGTGTCCACTCCACCATAGGAAAGCAAAGAAAGGGCTCGAAATGTCAATGTGTGAAAAGTCAAGGTTAATGGAGTGCAAGATTTTTACAAGAGAACCACCACCCTGCAATGACTAATTAAACTGAGTGAGGTCCAGATGGCAAGCATCTTTAAAGATGCCAATTATAGATTCAAATGTTTTTGTGTGACACTGTTTTCCTAGAAAGATTAAGTAGGAATGACGACTTGCTTTTAGTGTTAGGCACCATTTTATTCCACCAAAGATCTGGCCAGTGCCTGTCCTTGGCTGCCTCTCAACTGATGCTAACTTCATCCTATATCCTAGGCATAGAGCAGAGACACCAAGAACATTTAAGTGTCTGCAGCCAGCCTGAAAAAGGAGAGCAGATCCTGGTGAAGAATCGGGATTCCCCACATTTGTGTCCCTACACTCTTACAGTTACTGCGGGCTTGGCTTTCAGCGATTTAATTAACAGATCCTTACTGGACGGGCCCCCAGGCCTGGTAAATTCTACCACCATAGCCACCTCCTATAGGAAGAGTCTTGTACGGGTCAAGGGCACAAAAGATAAGAGGAAAAAGAAAACTCTCAAAAAGATGTAATCAAACTGAACAACAGCGAAAGATTTATAATTACCAAGCACGTGGACAAGATGGAATGAGTTGTACCCAAATTCTTCCTCTTCAAGACACAGAGGGGTCAAATCGATCCTTTTTCTCTTCTACTGAGTCTCATATTTAGATAGTATTCTTCAAACTACTATTTTGCTCACTAGTCCTGCAGAGCAGGCTGATGCTACAGATGTTGTCAAAATAGTCCACGTTCAAAGCACTTTAACAAACTCTGCATTAAACTGAATTTTAAAATGTTTCTTTGCTATAAGACTTCTCAGCTCCTTTATCTAACTGTGGTACACCATGGGCTTCTGGGAAAGGTGAAATACTGTATACTTGCCCTACCTCCAACGTACATGTACACACACACACACACACACACACACACACACACACATATATATATATCAAGGGCTTTCAGACTTTAAATTTTTAGATTTAAAACTTTTTTCTAGATGTAGATTGAGTGCAATACTAAATAATTAAGGTTTCTGGGAAGAGGAAAAATTACAAATTTGAAATTTGGGAGCATTCATCTGGCAAAGGAATCAGGATATCATGGAACAAAGTGATAAAGCGAAGAGATTAGCTCACTGTTTGGTTTGTTTCTCATTGTAATCCTTATATTAGATGTTTAAAAACTTCCAAAGAGGGAGCAGAAAGAGAGGCATAGATAGTCATACAAGAGCAAACCTAATGGCTCGTGGAAACTTCTATGGGCTGAGATCAAGGAAGAGGTCAAAGATAACTCTGAAGTTTCAAGACTGGAGGGAAAATTTATTGATAAAAGTTGGGGTGGGGAAGTGGAGAGAAATCCAGGTTTGTACTTGTGGAATTTGAAGGAATGGGTATCTTTCGGAGCTGTGTTGGTAAAACAGAGTGACTCAGAGATCCAACCTGTTCTGAAAGGAAGGAATGTTAGGCTTTTGATGTCCATGATGGACGTCCAGAGCTATCCTGTGTGACAGTAAAGCAGACAGTAAAAATGACAGCTGAGAAAAACTTGAAGGGCTAAGGGGGAAATGTTTTAATGGGTAACCTGTGCGTCCAGACACCTAGAGGAATCAGAGAGAGATTAGATTGTACACAGTGTTTGGGGGGGGGGGTCGGGAGAGGGGAGGAAGTGGGGGAAGGGTGGTGCTTGTGTGTGTGTGTGTGTGTGTGTGTGTCTGTGTACATGTGTGTGAATAGTTGTTAAAAGATTCTTTCTATAACGAAACATGGAAATGAGCTGACTTTCAGGCAAGTTAATAGCAACAATTTTGGCTAGTATTACTGAGCACGTGTTGAAATCCCAGAAATACTTTATATAGAGAAGCATTAAAAGAATCTTACTACACAAATACCACCCTTTCCTTTATTAAGCAGTTGTATTGGGCTATATTGTACATATCTTAACATCCATCCATTTAAAGTATAGAAGTCAATGGTTTTTAGCAAATTTACTGTACTGTGCAGCCATCCCTGTCTTAGAACATTTGCTCACCGTGCTAAGATCGGTCATGACTGCTCCCATCCCCAGATCTAAGCAATTGTCTTCTTTCTCTCTACATTTCTGCAGGTACCATTCTATACCCATCTTCATCTGAGAAAACGATGTTATCTTCTACCTCGCTCGAAATAAAATTCTTCTAGTCAGTATGCAATATAAGAAAGAGAACGTCTTTCAAAATCATCAAAAAACCACCACCACGACAAAAAGCAGCTGAGGCTAGAAATATAATATCTTCAGAATGGCAGATGGGAGATAATTTTTATACTAATTTTGCATTTTCTGTGTTCGAAAACAGGAAACTAAAGGTGGCACCTCACTCTAAGAACCAAGATCCTACAAGAAACCTGGTATGGAATCTAAAAAACAAAGTCAACGAACAGATAAAACACAACAGAAACAGACTCCCAGATACAGAGAACAAACTGATGGTTGCCAGGAGGAAAGGGGGCGGGAGGATGGATGAAGTAGGTAAAGGGGATCAAGAGGTATAATCTTCCAGCTGCAAAATAAGTAATATACAAGCATGTAATTTGGAGCATAGAGAACTTATAGTCAATAATATTGTAACAACTTTGTATGGTGGGAGATGGTAACCAGACTTCTTGTGGGTGGCAATTTTATGACATATACAAATATGAACTTGCTATGCTATACACCTGAAACTGACACAATATTGTATGTCAATTATTGGAAGGAAACAAGGAAGGAAGGAGGGAACGGAGGGAGGGAGGAAGGAGGGAAGAAACCTGGTATCAGGAAGAAAATAAGGGATATTTTACTCTGGGCTGAGTTTTCAGACATCCCCAGCCTGGCTCGGTGAGTTTGCAGAAAGCTACATTTGGCATCTCCAGAAGAAAGCCTGATAGTCAAGTGCACTGCAAAGACAGCCACTGTAGTCAGAAGGTATTTTGATTTGGCCCATAGTTCGAGCAGGGGGCAGAAATGGGCCACATGGAAATTGGCGCTCAGAGGAATTGCATCTGGAAGGCAAACTTTCCAGGCTGCTGACGGCTCAAAATGTCAAATTGTTTGAAAAAACAAACTCTGTGACATAACAGATCCATGCAATGAAGTTTTCAAGATGTTCCCAACAGAACAGCATGCGGCAGTTGGCACAATAAACCTGGTCCCCTAAGAGCCCCCAAATACTGTCTCAACAACCAAAATTAGACGATGAAATTTTGAGTCTTACATAAAGTTGTTGAAAAATCAATTCCACCGGCTAGATTTTCCCCTGCTCTTCCACTCATACAGTAATAATCCAATATTCTCTGTTAGACTCAACTTTTTTTCAAGTGGCCCAGCCTCCTACATGTGGTAAGTGCACATTCCTACCCCCTGAAAGGACACAGTCTAAATATTTCACATGTATTGAAAGATTAAGCCTTACAGATATTACAAAGATAAGGCTCACACGAAAGTAAAGAAATCTGTTCAAAATTACCTCCGAATGGAATATTCCTTCGATGAGCCGAGATTTGATCATCATGCCCCAAAATCAGCCACTGGACATTCGAGATAAAAGGAAAGTTATCTTAAAATAAACAAAAACAAAAACAAAAACAAAAACAGACACATGGATCAGTGGATCAGAATAGAGAAGCCAGAAACAGACCCTCACACTAAGGTCAACTGATCTTTGACAAAAAAAAAAAAAAAAAAGGAAAGTTGGTAAAGAAGCAGGAGATGGTAAAACTTCTGGGAATTTCTAAAATACAGTCTGATTATACAAAGTATAAAAGCGAGCTTATTCTTTCAGAAGATATTTGTGGTTCACTGGAAGGCTGCTTGGCGTTTCAATTGTGGTTTCTTTATTCTCACTCATCCTTAAAAAATGTGATGAGTGTAATAAGCTTTATATCCATTTTTCAAGGCACAGTAAGTATGAAGTCCATCCAGCTCCAATCTGGCAAGCATCTTCCTGCTTCTGCAAATTTCCTCCATCACTCAACCCTGGGCCTGGCATTCCATTATCTTCCCCAGTCACCTGTGTTATCGTTCTGGAACCAAAGCTATCAAGCTTCGAAGTGTTTTTTCAAATAACTCACATCTTCTCCATTTCGTTTTGTGTCTACATAAATGATTAAGAAAATGAAAGTCTGAGAAATACGACCATGGACATTTTGAAAATGTTATGTGTGTTAGGTGCTTGAATTTTCCAGATTTGTCAGCGATGTAAAGAAGGCAAAGAGACCCGGACACAGGGAAAAGGGTAAATGGTATCAATCCAGATATGCTCCATATCTATTTTTCCTATTTTGGGGGGGGTGTTATTGTTGTATTATTAAGATTTTATCTTTCAGAGGTGTTTAAGATTCACTGCAAAATTGTGGCGAAGGCACAGACCATACACATGTATGGTCCTTGCTGACACATATCCCCAGCCACCTTCACTGTCAACATCCCCCACCAGAGAGGCACACGTTATCCCCGATGAACCTACACTGGCGCAGCATTATCACCCGATGTCCAGACTTCATCTTGTGCATTCTGTGGGTTTGGACCGAAGTTTAGGGACAGGTACCCATCACTACAGTCTCACACAGAGTATTTTCACCGCCCTAAAAATCCTTCCTCTTTATCCCCCACCTCTCTCTGCAAGCCTTGACAACTGATCTTTTAACCGTCTCCATAGTTTTTGCCTTTTCTAGAACATCATGTAGTTGGAATCATACAGTATGCAATATTTCTGATGGACTTTTTTCACGTAGCAACCTGCATTTAAATTTCCTCCATGTGTTTTTTTTTTTCATGACTTCATGGCTCACTTCTTTTTAGCAATGAATGGATATTCTATTATCTGGATGGACTATGGTTTATTCATTTACATACTGAAGGACATCTTGGCTGCTTTCAAATGCTGGCAATTATGAATAAAGCTGCCTTCCACATCTGTGTACACGTTTTTGCACAGACATAGGTACTGAAACTTCTGGGGGGTAATTACCAAAGAGCACACAATTTTCAGGATCATAAGGTAATAGTATGTTTAGTTTTGTGAGAAACCACCAGACTACCTTCCAGCATAGCTGCACCGTTTCACACTCCCACCAGCAGCAAACGAGAGTTCCTGTGGCTCTATCCACATCGCTGCCAGCATTTGATGCTGTCAGTGTTCTTATGCTTTTAACAGTAACATCTGGGGGCATGTACATCTGATGGGTTTACAGGACAATCAAGAAAAATCGATTTGGAAAAAATTGACAAAGCAAACTGCCATGCCTTGCGGTTAGTCCTTATTTACAAAAAAGGATTGTTTTGTTTTAATTTTAGGCTTTTCCCTTCTTTTCCCCACTTGTTTATTTTTAATCACATGGATAAACATGATTATTTTAGGGGAAAAAAAAGGAGAAACAAAGTATATATAAACAAGAGTAAAATTCATCCATAATTTCACCTCCGAAAATAAAACACTACTAACAGTTCATGTCCTTCCAGAAACGCAACCTTGTGCGTGTGTGCACACGTGTGCATGCACAGACACACACACAGACACATGCATAAGCACACAGGGTATTCATTAGTTCTTGCTGCATAACAAACCATCCCAAAACCTTATGGCTTAAAATAACAATCATTTGGGTGCCTGGGTGGCTCAGTAGGTTAAAGCCTCTGCCTTCGGCTCAGGTCATGATCTCAGGGTCCTGGGATCAAGCCCTGCATTGGGCTCTCTGCTCTGTGGAGAGCCTGTTTCCTCCTCTCTCTCTGCCTGCCTCTCTGCCTACTTGTGATCTCTGTCAAATAAATAAATAAAATCTTTAAAAAAAAAAAACAATCATTTTTTTAGCTTATATCTCCTTGGGTCAGCAATTTCAGCTGGACTCACCTGGAAGACTCTTCTGCGGCCAATAAGTTAAGGGACTCCTCTTCTGGGGATTACCTAGGGGTGAGTGGCCCATAAGGGTCTCATTATCCAGTCAATTTACCCAGCCTTGTTCTATGGTGGCAGTAGCAGGGTTCCCAGGAGAAGCAAGAAGGCAAGTCCAACGTGCAAGTCTTTTCTAAGCCCCTCATTTAATCCCATATATACCAGTGGTTCGTTGGCAACGCAATTCCCATGGCCAATCTAGAGTCTGGGGGTGGAGAAATAGACCCCACCATCTGATAGAAGGTCTGACTTGGGAGAATGAGTGGCTATGTCTGCAGCCATTCATAACCCTGCCACCCAGGGGTTGAGGTACTACTAACATGTTTCTGAAAAACATATAAACTCACACTAAATTAAAAGATATAAGTGATTCAATACATATTGCTCTACCTTACGGCTTTTTTTTTTTGATAGTGAAGAATTTTTTATTTGATAGTGAGGAATTTTTTATTTATTTTTTTAAGTATGCCCTACACTCAACATGGGGATTGAATTCATGACTCCAAGATCAAGAATCATTTGCTCAACCAATGGAGCCAGTTGTGCACCCCCAGCTCGCTCTTCTAGATAACTGTAGAACGGTGCCCCATTGAGCTGTGCCATAATGTATTTGACCTCTGTCCTGAACTCCAGCTTTAGAACATTTCCAATTTTTCAGACATATCTCTGTGCATTCATCTTTCCGTCTATCCATGATTATGTTCTTGTATCACTCCTCAGTTAGCTTATCTTCACCTTCCAAGGCTCTCAAAAAAACATAGCCCTTGTTCATGAGGGGACACGGGAAAAACAGAGCCAGAAGGATGGGAATAAAACCCAGGATAAAACCCTGATGGTTTATTATAAACTTGACAACAATCCTAAACAAATTAAAACGACAAAGTAAAAGTAAATGTAAAGATAACAATAAAATCATCTTGGAATCCCACTTGTTTACAAAGAATAATTTGTAAGTATATTCTCATATACTTACATTTATTGTCTCAAACATGCACTATGGGGCTATTTTTTACTTATTTTGCTATCAGCCCAGGTTACTGGAGCATTTCCTTTAGCAATGTTTTGGTCTCTTCCTCAACATACCCAGAATTAGCTGCCTCCAGTTCTTACTGGGTCTGGAAACCTGGGCTCATCTACCGTCTCTGCCTCTCCCATCTGACTCCAGAGCCTGGAAGAGATCAATTTACCCAGTTTGGTTTCAGTGGCAATGATAATCTTGGTGTCATGGCTCAGCCTCCCCACCTGCTTTTGG
This sequence comes from Martes martes, assembly GCF_963455335.1. NCBI lineage: Eukaryota > Metazoa > Chordata > Mammalia > Carnivora > Mustelidae > Martes > Martes martes. The sequence goes on from NC_137904.1 coordinate 55,990,842, forward strand.
GCCTTTTCCAATTTGCTAAGTACTTCCTCATCAGTTTTGTTTTGTTTTGTTTCCATTTCAGGAACAAGGGAAAATCGCTAGCACTCGATGTGCACCTGTATGCTCTGGGTACTCAACAAGCAAAACAGGAGAGCAAATAAAATAAACACCTTATTATAGTCAAGCTGGGCTAGGTCCAAGATGATGTCTAAAAGCTTTTGTCTGCTGAAAGCTGAACTCTCAGGGCTGATAATGGTGACTGGATGTCAAAGGTGTAATAAGAAATACAGGTCTTTAAAAACAAACTGCAAACACCATAAAATTGTATTGTGTTCAACTTCCCTATTCAGTGGCTTTGTTATGTGTGTGCATTATGGTAGACAGCTATGCCAATGGAAGACAAGAATATTCTAAGCTTGTCCTGTGTTTATATATGACTTCCGGAATTAAGGTGGCATGCATGAATTTCTTACTCACCCTGCATAATTGATAGGGTAAATCTGGGAAAAGAGAAATGTGAGGGGCTTGAAATTACGCTTCATCTGGCTGTTTTTTCCTTCATTGTGTGATAGCTGCAGTTTCAAAAAAAAAAAAAAAAAAGAAAGAAAGAAAGAAAAGAAAAGAAAATCCATTCTCTCCACCTTGTGTTTTTAACTTTCCATGGCTATTTTTCAGAGTCCTAATTCCTAGTTGCACTAGTTGTACTAGAGACATAGGGCAAGACAATGCTGTACTGGATAATTAAATTTGCTCTTTTAGAAAGGATTTCCATATGGAAAGATTAAAACAAAATGAGGCTGAAAGACCTAACATCCATTTGTGACCTAGCTCTGTAAGACTGGAAAGGTCACTGAGACTTATTTTAATCCCAATAGTACAGGATGGAAGTCATACAACAATTACATGATTTACGTATTATTTCCTCTTCAAAATGATTGTAAAGATTAGAATGCAATCTTACTGTTTTAGTTGTCCTTTACCATAACTTAAAATCTTGTTCAGAATAAAATGAAATGTATCAAAGTCTCTGGTCAGGTCCCTAATTAGTGCTTAGCATCTCTGGGATCACATTTTCTTTCCCCTTCCCCCAAAAAACCAAGGAATGCCTCCATTCATGGAGAAAGACCAGTTTCATTTTAAGCATGACTACTGATGTCCATGGCAAGTCTGCTGACTGAAAAGAAAGTGTTTATTGATTCAACCTTTCCATAACCCTCTACTAAAGTAAACATGTCTAAGACAACTAAGCAAAACATCAAATTTCACTCAACTACCATGTGGCCCTCTTGCTTAAAGAACTTGGCATGGGCCACTCTCCAGCCAAGGTCCCAGTAATACAGAGGATCTGTATTTTATATGTACAGTAATCCCCCACACCACCAATTTTTTCTCATGCCCTCCCTCATGTCTCTCCTATCTTCAGTTAATTGCTGGTGGCTAAAAGTTTAGGTACAACTGTTGTAGCAAATGTTGGTTTCATCTTGTTACAAGTTGGTATAAGCATCTTCTCATAGGAGACGACAGAATAGCTCTGCACAGTTTCATCATCTTTGGAAAATTTCACTTTGTTGAGAAGGCTATAATCATGCACCACCCATGACTTCTAGGTCTGATCCTAAACAAGAATTTTATATTTCCAATGTCAAAAATCCCCAACCAAACACCATGGTAATCTGTACTGAACCCCAGATTTTACTCAACATGGGGAAATTAAAATACTATCTTCACATTCTTATATATAACATTTGTCCTATATTACATCATCACTGAGGCAGGAAATGGTTAAAGACATGCACATATGAGAATTAGTATTATATTTGTATTGGCATTTACACTTCATTTATTCATTCAACAAATAGTACTGGTCATCTACTATGTGTGAGGCACCATACTAGGTGCTGAAAACATAATGATAAATAAAACACATTCTCTAAAACTCATTGTGCTAACTCCCCAAGAGAGAAGTAAAAAGGTCATATCATGTTAACTACATACGAACATGGTAACCAAAGAAAAAAAAAGGGTTCATTTATTTTTGATGCATATGCATTTTGTTTCAAAAAGGCATGGTTTTGAGTTTGTCTTCCTTAAATGGATTTTTTAGTTTCCATTGCTCCCTAAAGCAACTCCTGGAATAAATGATGTCATCTTTCTGGGAGAACCTGGTTTCCTTTTCCCCTTCTGCAGTAGTAGAACCATAGATTCACTTAATCTCAAAGCTGTATAAAACTACAAAGGTATAGGGGTACCTGGGTGGCTCAGTGGGTTAAAGCCTCTGCCTTCGGCTCAGGTCATGATCCCAGGGTCCTGGGATCCAGCCCCACATTAGGCTCTCTGCTCAGCGGGGAGCCTGCTTCCCTTCCTCTCTCTCTGCCTGCCTCTCTGCCTACTTATGATCTCTGTCAAATAAATAAATAAAATAAATAAATAAATAAATAAATAAATAAAATACTTTAAAAAAAAAACTACAATGGTATACATTTTAAAACAACCTTAGGACAAAGTCTCTGGTACATTATTTCAGATTACACTTTTGGGGGAGGGCAGAGTTCATTCACTGCATCCTGTTTCTCACAGAGGAATTATAATAATGACTCTGAATGAGATTTTAAGAACGTGGATCAAAAACAACAACTTACACCTTGGCCTATATAGACAATCTGGGTATAAAAGTGTAAGCTGGAAAGATTGGTGAATGCTGGAAACCATTTCGATGCTCTTCTTGTTTTCTGTTCCATGTAACAGAAAACATGAGGGGCGCCTGGGTGGCTCAGTGGGTTAAAGCCTCTGCCTTCAGCTCAGGTCATGATCCCAGGGTCCTGGGATTGAGCCCCACATTGGGCTCTCTACTCTACAGGGAGCCTGTTTCCTCCTCTCTCTCTCCACCTGCCTCTCTGCCTACTTGTGATCTCTGTCTGTCAAATACATAAATAAAATCTAAGCAAACAAAAAAAAATTTAAAAAGCAAAAGAAAGCATGAGCCGTCAGTGGTAGAACAATTGGGACAGTAGCTTGCATGCTTTCCATGATGTATCTGATAAAGATGCCCAGGCCTAATGTCACTGGGGGAAATACAGTATGTAGTTGGGGGACACTCATCAAATCTCTACGGTAAGGAGGAGGCAGATAATCTTTTATTCTTTTTGTTACATTCTAAATAAGGTAGCTCTTTCTCTGAGTCTGCTCTAAGCCAAGTCTGGAGAAGTTAGGGTATGCAAGGACAGTAACATACAACTAGCAAAAAGAATTAAAGTAGTTTCAGTAATTTGTAAACATCTCCGGTAACTTTTTCAAAGGATTATTTAAAAAGTATAATAAACCATAGTCAGGCTGGTGAGGTGTAATCAATGTTTTAGTCAACTTCACTGCCCTACCTAGTGCCTATTCAGAGCGTTTTCTCTTGAAGGTCCAACTCTCTAGAAAGTACATCATGGTATCTCTTCCTCTCACCTCCACCTCATTGTAGTGAGTCAGTATTGGTCTTGAAACGCCAAGTGGTCCGGACCAAGCACCAAACAACCAAAAATCTATTTAAAAACATAAAATGTGGGGTGCCTGGGTGGCTCAGTGGGTTAAGCCTCTGCCTTCGGCTCAGGTCATGATCCCAGAGTCCTGGGATGGAGCCCGGCATCGGGATCCCTGCTCAGTGGGGAGCCTGCTTCTCCCTCTCCCACTACTCCTGCTTGAGTTTCCTCTCTCACTGTGTTTCTCTCCATCAAATAAATGAAATCTTAAAAAAAAAAAAAAATCAGAGAAGGAGACTCATCAATTTTGCCTTATTAGTAGTCCAGAACTTTCAGAGAGTAAGGATCACAACCCCAATGGCATTTTATGAATATTCATTACCTTGTGCCAATAACTAAGTCATGACACCTATGACTTAAACTCTGCACTTTCACTTAGTGTCTCCAAAATCTTTGGAGAAGACTGAGTTACTAGCATCTAAGAAGCTCATGTGATTAAAGATATTGTCACACTCTCCAAGCAGCTCACATCTCTTCCTGCTTACTATTACCTAAATATTGCTATTAGGTTTTATTTTCTGACTTTGAAGTTGCCTGGGCTCATCTCTGAAACTCCTCCAGATCTCCTTTACCTCCATTCAGTTTATGAGCCCAGAAAAGAACAAAAGCACAACCAACCCAATACCGTAAAAGTCTAACTCGCACACTCCCCAAGGCTAGGTTTCTGACTTCTCCTTGCTCTGCGGCCAAGAAGCTCTCCTAAGCGTCACGAAGACACACACAGAGTCATATTAATCCATTCACAGAACACACACATGCACGCACACACACATCTTGGTTTTTTGTTTTTTTTTTTCACATGGAAGCTTTCTTGGGTGAGAACCGTACTTGACTAATTATACTCCAAGCCCCAACCCCCACAACAAAAATTTTCCAAAGAAAACAGTTGAAATCTCACCGTGGCCAGTGTCTGGAAGAAGCTGTCTTGAGAATCACGGAATAAGCAGCTCCCTCCGTGGGGGGGAAAGAAAGTGATTATGTCGCATGCAAGGCCTTTAAAGGGAGGGAGAATTAACTCAGCTTATAATAAATCACTGTTGACATCCTCACTAAAGACTTCATGCTCTCCCAAGCCAGGGGGAATTTTTAGCTGGCCAAGAAGGAAACTGTACAAACGCTGGCTATTATTCGAATGTGCAACCTTCGTATGGGAGATTCTGAAGGATTTTCCCTATACGGTCTGAACAAACCCCCACAGAGAATAGCTACCCTACTAAAACAAACAAAGATTGATTAATAACTTATTATCATATTTTACAATTGAGACTTTGGAAAATGTGGAACAGCAGGAGGCCTGTCTTCACCTCACTTGTTTTTAACTTATATATTGGTCTTTCGCTAAGGAAAAAAAAAAAAGTCACAGTAAAAAGACTGAGGACAGCAATCCTTCCTTTCATGGTTTGAAGAAGAAAGATATTTTTTTTCCTTTGTACTTTTCAAGTAAGAATAACTGATCTACCAACTCCGATGAAATTTTATAGACCGTAGAGCATATAAGTTGCTGTCATGTCATGATCCCTGCAAAGTCCCTGAGGAAATGAAGGCAACGTCTGTGCTAATTCTTTCAGGAAAAGGAACTCCAGTCTGAGAGGTGAAGTGACCTAAGGACATCTGGGTAGGAGAAGGTAGAGGCAGGACCTTTGCTAAGCTCTGGGTGCAGAGCCTGTTTTCGATCATGTAGAAATGCTTCATAAAGAGGATGCATTCCTCAGTTGATAGAATCAAATTTCATATTAATATTTATTGAAACATTTAAAAAATCTTCAAAGTGTTTCAAGCCTCCCCCAGCGTATTTTTTTTTTCTCCCAAGTATATTATTACCAACGTTTGTACTAGCCACACTAAGTGATTCAGTGAAAAGTGGATCCACAAGGATTAAATTCTCTATTCCCCTAAGAGCTTTAGCCCATCTCTGGATGAAACCAGCACATTTCAGTGTTTTTGCTTTTTTTGTTTTTTGGGGGGGAAAGTTGATTCAAAATTATATATAAATTAAATGCATATAAACCAGATTTGAATGATACTTCACAATGAGTAAAATTGACTTCAATTACTAGGTTACTCCAGAGAAGTACATCCTTGCGTGCTGGATAACTGCGTCTGCCCCTCCGGATATATTCTCCCTGTGGACCCACCCCACTTAGCATCCTGAGAGGCAGACCTATTAAGTATGACAACAACAATCCCCTGCCCTTCGACTTCCATTTGGGTTCAACCAGTGGGAGGCCCTGGAAAGAGACTGGAAGGAAGGAAGAAGATGAGGTGAAAATATTTATCCTCCTGGTTCCCTCTTTGCTGGGGATGCTTAGTTAGTCACTACTTCCATGCCAAGAACCTCTCTAGAACACTCTTCTCTCTTGGTTCCAGGAAGGTCTCCTTACTCTTGGTCCCATCTTGCCCCACAGAACTGCACTTTTCCTTGAAGCTTTCTCTAAACCCTTCCCACATCAGTGGAATCAGCTCTGTTGTAAAACTTTCCTCAGATCACCTGGACTGGGTGAGATTCAGCCAGAGCCCTGCCAGGAAGAGGCAGGTACACTCAGCCAAGGTTTTCATCTTCCTGATGGACCTCAAAACTATGCACCCAAGACTCAGCACATATCTCAGATATTGACGGAATCAGATGGGATTTACTTGTTCTAAGTACAAGTGCCATATTGATATCATTGTTCAAATGATAAAGAAACAAGCAAGCAAAGTGATCCTGTTCAATAGATTTATTGTTTTTTGGGGGGTCTGGATCGATTCAAAATTAAGTGCAAATGAAATGTAGAGGAACAAGATTTGAATGATGCTTTCAAATTATCAAATTTTACTTCCATTAACAGAGTACTCTAGAGAATAAAAATAATTAAAAAAAAAACAGAATGATTAGAGATCAGCCTTATTAATTGGGTAAATTTGCCTATTTTCACTTAATGTGATATTAACCTGAATTAATTATCATCCCATTGTGGATAAATTGAGTTATATGATCTTAAATTAATTCTTACTGACAGTCCCCTGGATAAATTAAATTATATATAATTTATTAATTATATTAATTATATTATATTAATTATTAATTGTATAATTATATATATACAAACCCTACTGTTCACTTACTTAATAATATAATAATTTCTACGGTACAACTTATCAGTGTCAATAATGTATATTGTTCACATTCTGATTTTATGGTCCTAATAAACAAACAAGCAAGCAAAGAGATTAATAAGTTAGTTTTAAAAAGACAGTCTGATGTTAAATAATGTGTATATTATGCATATAGAACATATAGCTGGAAATATATATATTGGTTATAGCAGTTAAATGCAAGATTTATGTGGCTCATTGAGTGCTAATTATTATTTTCTCTTGCAACACACTGTGGCATTTCAGTGAACTATTTTGACATCAAGGCATTCCTAAGTATAGGCAGTAGGCTCCTATTAATACAGTAGCATATTTTTAGCATAGGCTTCAGCTTTTTAAAACCACACAGCTCAAACTGTCCCCTCATAGAAAAAAAAAAAAAAAACATACTTGAGCATAATCCCATCTGTATGTCTACCCGAGTCCTTTAGCTTATGAAACGAGTACTCGACTTATATAAAGATAAATATATATTTAATTTCGGCAAGATTCTCCACAGTAAATGAAATCTCATAAAACAGAAAAAAATTTTGTCTGTTGGATTTACGTTCTTGCCTCTTCAAAAGGGTCTCAGAAGCCCTGGCACAGCACAAAAGTGACATGAGTATTTGAAGAAAAGATGAAATTGTCGAAGATTCCAGAGCACATTGTGTACATCAGGCTCTGAACAGCCACGTGACAGAATGTGCTGTGGCTAGGAAGTCACGACAGTGGGCTCCCAAATGGAAGCTGTTTGGTTGACATTTCTGGGTGGTTTGCGCGCAGGGGTGTGTGTATGTGTGTGTGTGTGTGTGTGTGTCCTCAGGCAGCCAGGGTAACAAGTCAGACAAGTTCTCCCACAAACAAACTCAACACTGTTAATCAATCACTCTTTGCACTTTGAGAATTCACTTCCTCCTGAAAACCACTTATGAAATGAACCATTTTTCCTCTTTAGATTAGAGAACTAGAACAGAGGGAATCAGCACACTCGTGGTTACATATTGACATCTGGAGACAATGGAATTAAAAGCAGCAGTTCTTGCCGATAGATAATCGTTCAGTTCTGTGGAGCGCAGATAACAGAGTGAGACACAAGCCCTTAATCACCAGCACTCACTTGTTTGGCTTTCGCTTTCTACTTTGTATAATAAAGTCGATGGCAGCACCCTATACACTCCACAAAAACCAGAGGCTAAGTCCGTGGCCATCTCGATCCTAAGCAAATCCAAAAAGTAGAGAGCAAAGAAGACCCTGCACCATGAATGCCATGCACATTTATGGAGCCGCTGTGTCCCTCCCTCGAATGTTATTTCCTTTCCCATTACACCAGCTTTTCTCCAAGTGTATGATGGCTGCTCCTGGACAAGGAATCCCTCTGGGGGAAATATCTACACAAAATAAAATACAAATAACATATTCACAGGTGTTGCTTATCTCCAAATTGCAAATCTCAACTGCTCCAAATCTCCAGATCCTTCTCAGAGAGTCTACCCTGTTGCTCGGCTCTAGATTTGGGGGAGGATATCATAAGCTGCTAGTTCAGAATTCACAGTTCACCCCCCGTCCTTACCCCAATCGCTCACCTCTTTAGTAAACACCAGGAGTCAGTTATATCAAGCTCATTATCTGATCTCGAGCAGTGTGGAAGAAAACAGGGGAGAGTGGTGGGGAAGACCATGAGGACGAAGCCTAAGTTTATTACCAATTAATAACAGCTGATACCCTGACGAGCGTACGGTGAGAGCACGACAGGAAACAGCAGTCACACTCATGGTACCTGATGGGCTGGAAACATTTTGGGGTAGAAGCAAAGAATTCTATGCAGTGCAGTTTCAAGGAATTTGCTAGGCTCACAAACACAAACTGATTTCTGTTCTTCAGGGACGACTTTTGTTCATCCTCACAAGGGTAAAGCAGCAAATATTTAAAACTGAAAGTTGGCTGAGATGTGAAAAAATCAACCTACTCTACCCTGTCCTCCTTTTACAGAGAAAGAAATTAGAATTCTCGGAAACTGGTAACTGGTTAGAATGCAGTCAGCTGTTTTTTTGTTTTGCTTTGTTTTATTAAAAAAAGGGGGGGGGAGTGGATAGAACCGAACTCACTCATTTGTAACCAAAAGCTAATGTGCAGCCGTATCTGATATATTAAATATTAACCAGTGAGACTGATAAGTGAATAATGAGCTTGGTGACTCTTTTTACCCGAGGTGAAGGTTAAAATCTGGTGCTGAGTATATTCATTATTTACTATAAATCAAGACTTCATTGTTGGATGCTATTTTTGATCATTCAACAATATAGAAAGTGCTAGAGGACACTCTGAGAGGCTTCCCGGATCCCATTTCAATGAACCTGTTGCTCCAGAATCTGGGGATGCTCTGGCCAATAGCCTTGGGGGCTCAGCCATGCCCTCTGCAGCCATACTGGATCCTGATGCAAAAGGCAAAACGTGTGCCCCTATAATCACGTATCAAAATATCCACCCCCATGTTTTGAACCGTGGAAAATTTAACAGAAGTCCATCAATTGAGAAAACAAAACAAAAAAAAAAAAAACAAGACAAAAACGAAAACAAAACATGACTATCAAGAGATCCTTGCTTTGCCCAATCTATTTGCGCCCCAGTGTTAATTGTCAAAAAACTACCCAGTGAAGACTTAATACCGGTGAAGGCCTGAGAACCACTGTCTGATTGGAAATGACTATCTCCATTACAGGGCCATCAAGCAAACAACAGACTGGCTTTATTTAAATTTGATATTGTGCTCACCATGCATTTTTCTACACAAAATTTGACTTTTAAAAATATTGCCTTAAAACATCAGTTATCTTGATTCCTGAGTTTTGGGATGCCCCTTCAGTTCTGCACCGAGGACATTGCTTTACCCACCTGACACTCTGAACTTTTAGAAAAAGTTGCCTCCATTGTGAAGAACCGCCTCACCAAGGTCATGCTCTTCTCAAGGGACCCACTCCCAGTAGCGGATCAACGTGTAAGGAGCCCGGCCATTCAAGCCCAGTGGGAGCCGGCTCTGAAGGGTCATTCCAGGTCCAGGGCTCCCTGCCAGGTTAGCCAGAGCTGATTTGGGGACTGATTTGTCCCTGGATTTTTCCTTCTGCCCACCCCTGCTTTGTTCCCCTGCCATCCACAGGCGTCGACCTCCAGGGTTCCTCATAAAGACACGCTGCACACCAGCCTCCACCTTCGAGGATGATTCTCAGAAAACACTACCTATAAAAATTATCAACCTGGATTAGCTAATACTTACTGAGCACATACCATGCTCCATGCACATTTATAGGCATTTTTATTGTACCCTCGCAATAGACCAGTAAGGTACAACATGGAGATTTTGTTGAAGGTATTAACATAAATTATACACAATGAATTTTTCCCCCCAACGGATAAAGTAACAAGAAGAAATCCACATGAACCCAGCGCGTGGTATCATGACACCACACAAGTCAATGTTCTTCTTTTCCTCACTGGCCTGAGTATCACAAAGATGCTTAACCTCATGAAGGCTCATACATGTCATCCAGACCACACTCTTTAAGAAAGTAGAGAAGGGAAAAAAAAAAAAAAGTAGAGAAGGATTTAATACATATTAAGGTTTCAGTTCAAAATGTTTCAAAATTGACTTAAAATTCACCAAGCAATACACCTCAGCTACTTAGAAAGTTTACAATTTTCATTTTATTCTCTGATGATACTGTGGATAAAAAGTTTTTAATTTCATTTAGTAAACATTGGTAATAGTGTTTCAAAATTTGAGTGTGTCCTAACCTCAACTTTTCTACTTATTCTGACATGGAATGCCATTAGAGACTGTAACAGTGTACAGATACCAATGATCATCTCAATATATAAAAACGTTAATATACTTGTCAACTCTAGTAAAAATATTCTCACTCAAATCAGGATATTTGCTGTGCATGGTCCAGTATGGGGCCCTACAAATTCATGGGAGCTCTTTAGAAATGCAAATCACATATTAGAAATTGCTTCAGTGAGTATGGTTCTCTTTTTAAACTCCTTTTTGGTCTGGATCATTTGTGAAATCACATTTCTGAACTCACCATGGTATGTCTTTTCTTTCTACAGTTATGGCCCCCGTATTTCTGCGCATACTCTATTTTATATTCAGGTCTTTTAGTGTTCTGGTTCATAGGAAATGGTGCTATTTATTTATAACAAGATCTCACATTTGCTTTATCCATCACAAGCTAATGTTTGTATGAATTAGGCCCTAGAGATGTAATAGCATCTTTAAAAAGCTGCCCCAAAGACAGAAAGCTGAGAACCAAAAGTGGAATAAGAACCAAGGAGCACAGTCTGATTTTCCAAGTTCATATTTCTTGCATGTAACGATATGAACAGCTTAGAATCCACAGTCTACTTCTAATTTTCATTTTACTTATCTATTTTTTAGATGCAGGAGAATGTGCAAACCACAGCAATGACTGAGTAGAGATGTCTCTTGCCTGTGCCAGGAGTAAAAGCTGACTCGGTCAAGCTATTACTCTGTGTTTACCTGCTCTGAATTTCACATCTCTCAACCTTTTTTCAAAATAACAATGATATTTAAAATCTACAGCATTTCATTGGTTGATTTTTGAACTCTAACTGTCCCCTAAATATAATACTCTTCAGCAAAATATTCTGAGTAGGTAGCTAGCACTTACATCTATCCTAGTCGAGCATTAGAAAGACCCAGGGAGTTGAGGGAAATTGGAAGGGGAGGTGAACCATGAGAGACTATAGACTCTGAAAAACAACCTGAGGGTTTTGAAGGGATGGAGGGTGGGAGGTTGGGGGAACCAGGTGGTGGGTCTTAGGGAGGGCACGGATTGCATGGAGCACTGGGCGTGGTGCAAAAACAATGAATACTGTTACGCTGAAAAGAAATAAAAAAATAATAATAAAACATGAAAAAAAAAGAAAAGAAAAGAAAAAGAAAGACCCAGGTACAACTCAATTTTGTGAACTGAGAAAGTTAGCAACTTGCAAGCACCTGGTTTACCCGGGAGCCTCGCATGATGTCAAAGAAAATCCATGTAAACAAGCCATTTACTGAGTTTTTTTTTTTTTTTTTTTGCTTTCATTTTGTTTTGTTTTACTGTGCCTTATAGAGGAAGAAGCCCAAAGGCCTCAAAGACCTGTCCTTGCCTATGGTCTTAGAGCATTCAATATTAACTAAAAGACTTTCAACAAAATGTAGAGGTTAAATTATTAGAGTGGCAAACAACTTTATAAAATGGTAAGCTAAATGCTCATTTTATTAAAGTGGTAGGGCTTTATATAAGCACCACATTTTAGGTTCTGGCCTTCTAGTGTATTATTAGAGGCTACAGGGGGGTGTGTTAAATAGAAATAAATTCAGTGGAGATTTTTAAGAGAAGACATTCACCTTTATTCTTACAACCCCAACATACTTTGGCTGTACCTAACTGATGTCAGTTGGTACAAAACAATATTCTGTATTGGAAACCAACCATCATTACCATAATAGCATCATAAAAAATGTTTTACTTGACACCTTCATCCAACAGCTGGCCATCTGTTCTGTTTTCCATACCATTTTGACCATTGTTCATGTTTCAAAGATTCTCATTTTCAGTGACTTCTCAGAAGTTTAACAAGTAGCTCACTTAAAGTAACATCAGAGCCTCTATGAAGCTAATGGATCTATGACATAGTTGCCACTGAGTTTCCAGATTGTCCATACCAAAATACAGCTTATGATGTGTGTGCCCCTGCCCAAACATGTTTCATATGCCAGAGGATGTTGAAATGATGTCCTGTTGGCACAGGCTCTGTTTACCACATTGCCTTGACTTCATGAGTTGGGGCACATTCTATTTGGGTTGTGCAAGCCAAGGTCATCATTGCATAAAAGCAGGAGCCCACAAATTGCTGTTTCTTAGGTGACCTGATAGTCTCTGTTCACAGTAAAGGCTGAGCGAGAGTTATCCTGGGTCTCTTTGGGACGTGGCAAAGCCAACTTACTCAGAGTTCCTTGGCTGAATCCAGGAAAAAAAAGTCAGCTACTAAGATGAGTCACTATTGAGCAAAAACCTTGTCTGCAACTCTCTTTAGAGGTTACGTGCTCTTCTAAAATTACATATTTGGATTGATATATTAATGTCGCTGTATTGTAGTTGCCTAGAGACAACTTGGAAGCCACTGAGTTAGATGATGGGGTTCTCCGCCACGGACTGTATCATCTTAGGCACTGTACTTGACTTATGCCTTTCACAAACAGAAACAGAGTTGCCCCTTCTCACCTGTGACAGAGGAAACAATTTATCTATTGGCTTCCTCATCACCATTAGAAGATCCTTAAACTCAAGGGTCCATTCTTCACTTGGCAACATCCTCTCATGAGGTTTAATATATACGTGAGTCATTGGGATTGAATATTGTCACTTTGAGGAGACTAAAGAGACAAAGCGACAGGAAAGGGAAGACAAAAAGAAAAATGTCAAGACAAGCATTGTGAATTATTTTTGTTTTTCTTTATTCACTCTTTCAACAACTTTAACAGCTATCACATAAGATGTTTGGGGTGAAACTCTAGGAAAAAAGAAGATACAGAAGGTGAACTTCTGTTCTCAAGGAGATGCCATATATAACACAAAATGATAAGAAGTTACTAACAAAGGGGCGCCTGGGTGGCTCAGCGGGTTAAAGCCTCTGCCTTCGGCTCGGGTCATGATCCCAGGGTCCTGGGATCGAGCCCCGCATCGGGCTCTCTGCTCAGCAGGGAGCCTGCTTCCTCCTCCCTCTGCCTGTCTCTCTGCCTACTTGTGATCTCTGTCAAATTAAATAAATAAAAATCTTAAAAAAAAAAAAAAAAAAAGTTACTAACAAAGTGGGTGTGTGGTCTGAGAAACAGATGTTGCCTATGGCTGGTAGGATCAGGAGGGACTCTTTAGAAGAGTTCCCATGGTCTTTTCCCCAAAACAGCATAACTCTTGAATATTTGGAGATAAGAAGGGTGGAGTGTGTGCTTCGTAAGCCAAGGCACAGAGGTGGGGAATTGGTAAGCTAAGATCTAAATGAACATTTGGCTCAGGAAAGACTCTGATGGCAACAGACAGAACGTGGAGGAAAATATTTCCTTGGTTAAGTTAAAGATGGTGGCTAATGTGACAGCATGAGACAGGAAAAGCAACCCGTGGGTGTGAGGAAGAATGTAAAGGAGGAACAACAGATGTGGTGGCAGCATGGACTGGAGCAATGAGGGGGAGGCGTCACCAACAGCAGTGCGGAGCTCCTGAACCTGGCTTGGTGGGGGGCGGGGAGCTCTGAGAACAGGAAGTGTAACACCAGGAAAAGAAACTGATGGAAACTGAAGACAGAAGAGAAACAAGTGCACTTCTAATTTTTTGTATTATATTTAAATGTGATTACTCTCAGGTGGTAACGGACTATCCAGGTCAAGAGGGCCATCAACTATCTGTCATTAAGGGACATAAAATCAGGGTTTTTAAAGTATCAGAATGCGAGAGTTTTACAAAACACCATTTGAAACTGTGGAGCTAGAAATGATTGTTTTGGTCTCAAATAAGGCCATGTCTATTTACTACCATGACTCAATATTTTTGCTCATTTATCATTGGATCAAAAGGGATGAAAGAGAGTTCCACTTCAGAGATGACATAAATATACTTTTTCCTATTCTTTCTGCTAAATACGACCAAAACCCCCTGGACATTATAATAAGACTAACAGAAGAGGACTCTGAAAGGTAGAAAGAAAAGGCTAACGGGCTATGGGCCTTGGGACTGAAGCAACGTCAAAAAATTGAGTTTTCATGGGGGTGGTGAGCTTATGCCTCACATTCCCCAGATTTGGAGCTGAAGAACCCTGCAATCTAGAAACACCAGTGAATACAGGTAAAAGAAACCCCTGTCAAAGTCTCTCTAGCCAAAGAACCAAGAAAGGGGTGGCCTAGCAAGAAAGAATGCTTTTTGTCAATAACTACTCTACTCTAGGCAAAAGCTACAGAAAATACTGTGACCCTACCTCCAGCCCCACAAGCAAAGGCTGATAAGGAAACTGAGACCTCTACCCTCACTTGGCAGTAACAAGGTCGCATGAAGCCCACTTCTCCTGCTAAAGCACTGTCAAAAAAAGTCATCTGAAACAGACGATATAAATTAAGATCCGGATTCTTATAACATTGTACCCCTAATATTTGTTTCAATAAAAAATTCATTTATCATAGGAAGAACCAGGAAGATTTCAAAATGATGAAAACGAGCAACAGAGAACACTGAAACGATAGAGGTGCTAGAATTATCTGACAAAAATTTTAAAGCAGCTATCACAATAACAATAATTAATAATAATAATAATAAATGCTTCCATGAGCAATAATAAAGATGCTTAAAATGAATGAAAAAAAATGAAAGTCCCAGCCAAGAGATAGAAGAGAAAACAAAGAGCCAAATGAAAATTTTATTTTTTTATTTTTTTATTTTTATTTTTTTAAAGATTCTATTTATTTATTTGACAGACAGAGATCACAAGCAGGCAGAGAGGCAGGCAGAGAGAGAGAGGAGGAAGCAGGCTCCCTGCTGAGCAGAGAGCCCGACGCGGGGCTCGATCCCAGAACCCCGGGATCATGACCCGAGCCGAAGGCAGAGGCTTTAACCCACTGAGCCACCCAGGTGCCCCCAAATGAAAATTTTATAATGAAAAAGTAATAACTGAAATTTTATTTAAAAAAAATTTTTTTAATAACTGAAATTTTAAACCTCAGTGGATTGGCCCAAGAGCAGCATGGAGGGGGCAGAGGAAAGGATTAGTAAACCTGGAGATGGAACAATAGAAATGACCCAGTCTGAAAAACAAAGATGAAATAAATGGAAATCTTAAAAACAAACAAACAAACAAACAATAACAACAACCAAAAACAAAAAAAAACTTGTTCCAAAAATGGGGGAGAAATGGATAATATTGAAAAAGCACCAATGAAACAGAATTATCATCACACACAAAAATATATTTGGGAGGATTAAGCAACATGACATCTTGTCTGTGTGTGTGTGTTTTCAGTGAACTAAAAGATTCACAATATGAACACGAGTAGTAACTGTATATAGCCTTTAAATTTGAACATAGCTTAACAACATGGGGCAGGAGCTTCCCTTTTTCTTTCCTCTCAATTTAATGATCTAATTAAAAACCTTCCCAGATAAAAATCAAGTTTACAAAATGTGCCTGACAAAGCGGCTTTCCTTCTGAAATATTAAACAAAAGTAAACGGCCTTTTATGGTTGATTAGGATGAGCAAGAAAAGTAGGTAATATATGTTCTCATTTGAAGCACAGTGTTATTTCATTGTTTATAAATTAATTCCTTCTTGCAAAAATGCCGTCCTGGTGTTCTTAGGTATTATCCATCCTGTCCTACTTTGCAGTTCTCCTCTATCATGTCCATCATATTGAGACAGCCTCCAATCTGCTCTCTGTGCTGTAAGCTCACTGAAAAGGAATTAGGGCCTCAAAGCCTATAGGCCCTACAAGAATTGGCCACCACAGGGACCCAGTGTCCTAAACTCCTACTACTCCAATCCTCATTTGTTCTGCTACTGACACTGGGTCCTCCTTGGTGCTCTTCAAACACATTAGCATGTTTCTACCTCAGGACCTTTGCACGTACTTTCATTCTATCTGCAATGCTTCTCTCCTGATTATCCACGTGACTTGTTCATTTCATGTAGGCCCCTGCTCAAATGTAACCTTCTCAAGAGATCATTTCTGAGTACCCTACCTCAACTAGAACCCTGCTCCTCATGACTCCCTGTCCATTTATCCCATTTCACTTATCAAGAACACTGACATGTCATTATATAATTATTTTGTTGTTGTTGTTTTTCACACCACCAAAATGGAAGCACTACAAGAACAACTTTTGTTTTTCTGACTGTGGCATCCCTGAAGTCTAGAATGCAACATGTAGCACACAGTAGGTGCTTGATAAATGCAGAGTAATAAATTAATTTAATACATCCACGTACTATGACTGATCTCTCAAAAATGATTCTTTATGGATTTATGGATTTCAAACAACTTATGAAAAGGATTCATAATTTTCCCTACAGAACACAGATTACATTTCAAGTGTCCCAACAGGTGACACAAGATCCTTGACATGTGCAAACCATTTTTCTCCAGTTTTCTTCTTTCATTTCCACCTTAAATAAATCCTCTGGTTAAGCTTGCTCATTGTTTCCTGGCCTTGTCATGCTCATCACTACCTAGTAGGGTGACTAGCTATCCTACTTTGTCCACAACTGGGGAGTTTTCTGGAACACAGAATGTTCATCTCTGAAACTGAAAATGTTCCAAGCAAACAGGGATGATGTGGTCACTCTGCTACCCTGACACCTTACTCTTCCCTTTGGCTGCCAGGTTCCCTGTTCTCACCTTTATTTGCCAAAGGCCCCTGTTTTTTATGACAACCAACAAAAGCTTCACATGCTTGGCAAAGCCCTAGCAGTCTCTGCCACACCTTGTGATGTCTGCTCTACTCTACTCAGTAGCAATTCTTGTTTATTATTTGATCAAATATCATTACATATTTTTTTCTTTTTTTCTGCATCCTTAAGGAATCTTTCATTTAAATTCAATTTAATTAGCATGTACTGTATTGTGTTTCAGAGGTAGAATATAGTGATTCATCAATTGCATACAACACCCAGGGCTCGTTTCATCACGTGCCCTCCTTAATGCCCATCACCCAGTTACCCCATCCCACCACATGCCTCCCGTCCAGCAACCCTCAGTTTTTTTCCTGGAGTTAAGAGTCTTTTATGGTTTGTTCCCCTCTCTGATTTTATCCTCTTTTATTTTTCCTTCCATTCCCCATGTTCATCTGTTTTGTTTCTTAAATTCCACATATGAGTGAAATCATATCATATTTCTCTTTCTCTGACTGACTTATTTCGCTTAGCATAATACCCTCTAGTTCCATGCATGTTGTTGCAAATGGCAAGGTTTCATTCTTTTTGATGGCTGAGTAATATTCTATTGTCCATATATGGTGTATGGGCGTGCACGCACACACATACACACACACACCACATCTTCTTCGTCCATTCCTCTGTTGATGGACATCTGGGCTCTTTCCATAGTCTGGCTACTGTGGGCATTACTGCTATAAACATTGGGGTGCATGTGCCCCTTTGAATCACTGTGTTTCTATCTTTTGGATAAATAGCTAACTGTGTCTGTTTCATTTATATAAATATTGTCTCTGCAATGGAATTTACCTCTAGAGAGCAGGAACTATACTTCATTTTTTATATGTCTTTTCATCTACCACAGTGCTTGAAATGTAGTATTCAATAATTATTTATTATTGTGGATGGATATATTCTATCTTTGGAAAGGTATCTTAAATGCAAACATAATCATCTGGTAGGCTGCTTACGGAAAGGGTGAGGTAGGATTTAAAAACCCAGGATAGATGATTTTGGCAGACCCAAAAAAAAAAAAAGATTATTTTGATTTAAAATAATAGAAAAAGTACAGATTTGGACTGAGTCATCTCTTTGTAAAGATACCTGGTGTGCCTTCCTTTGTTCCACGCTGAATATTACGAATCCGCGAAATGCCCCTATGGATAAAGTTTAAATTGGCATCTGCACTGCCAAAATATGTGGTAAAGAGGGAAAAATCTAATGAAACATCTTGATGACTTATAATACACCATGTTCTAATATTTGGCAGCATCCTAACGACCAACTGAAGTTTTCACTTTTCATCTAGCTATTTTGGTGCTGTGTAGACACAGGCCAAGAACTGGAACCGTAGGAAAATTGCCACAGTAATGCTGAATTTTACTGGCTTAGCAATGAGGGGAAACTCACATATTGCTTGCCAGAAAAATAACTGGCTTTAGTTGGTGCTATTAGTCTCACGCTTTTTAGGAGCACTTAATTTAAAACAAAATTGTGGGCTTAACTCCTACCCTAATGTTTTGAGACTGCTGTAATAAGCAAATGTTCAAAGTGTTCTTTATCCAACCAAGTGGCTGAGTTTCTTGTTCAAGCTCCATCTATAACAAAAAGATTTTCATTTGGTGAGCGGTGATCCCTGATTTAGCACAAGCAAACACATCAAGATGCATTCAGGCTTACAGTGCAGAAATCTCAGAGCGGTAAGGTTTAACTTGACAAAACAATCACTATGGAAAAATAACTTACAAATCACACTAGCCACCTAAATAGAAGCTCGGTTTCCTAACTGGCTTGTAATGGAAGCCCTGGAACAGTATGAGGGATTGTTAATAGAGGTTTAGAGTTACTATCTTATGTCTGTACCTTAACCATGAATTCTGGCCCGTTGCTGTGAAGCGTGCACCACATCAACATTTGAAGGATGTTGGGATCCACCCCTTCCACACTCGGAGTGTCTTAAAGACAATATTATATTTCACTAAGTATAAACCTTTGACTCTTCAGTAATTATGTTTTAGCTTTAATCTACGTTTCAACTCCATTAGAGACACGGTTTACTTGGGTAAGAGTGCACTGGGAAAACATGGAAGGGAAAATATTTCCTAAAAGGACTGAAATACTACTTGCAAGTATTTTTTTCTGTGAACTGTACCATGATTTCCTTCTTCCAGGGGAAACCTGATCTTTTCACAGGAGTGATACTAGATCATGTATAATATTCCAACCTCGATGGTTATTTAATTGTCCTATTAACACAGCACTCTTTTTTTTAAAAAAAGATTTTATTTATTTATTTGAAAGAGAGATCCCAAGTAGGCAGAGAGGCAGGCGGAGGCAGGGGGGGGGGGGGTGCGGGGAGCAGGCTCCCCACTCAGCAGAGAGCCCGATGCAGGGCTCAATCCCAGGACTCTGAGACCTTGACCCGAGCTGAAGGTAGAGGCTCTACCCACTGAGCCATCCAGGCGCCCCAACACAGCACTCTTAATACTCAAATGCCATACTCATTCACAGTGTATTTGTTCATCATACCGGGTGCCTGCTAAGGTACCACCAGATCCTCCTCTTCATGGGGTTGATGATAAAGGAAATTAACACACGTAAGGTAGTACTCACTACCCTTTAATAAAGGCTTACTATTTTCTAGACAATCCGTTGCATACTCTGAGGTATTATTTCCAACCCTTATGAAAATCTTACAATGTAGGTATTATTTTAACCATTTCACAAATGAGGAAAGTGAGTTTTTGCATATCACTTAACCCCGAAGACCCTCAAACCACTGGTAAGTGGTGGACAGAACCATACTTTCTGGCTATCTAAATCATCATTCCTTCCATTGTATGCAGGGAAACTGCACTCAAAGAAGGTAGATAATGTATGCCCTTTGGACAAGATCTTATCCTCCATGATATTATGTTGAGACAAGTCAATGGTTGCCCTCCTTTTTTATTGTGATAAGAGTATTTAATAAAAGATCTACCTCTTTAACACATTTTTGAGTTTTCAATACAATATCACTAAGTATAGGCACAATGTTGCACAGGTTTCTAGAACTAATTCATCTCAGATAACTGAAATTTTATATCTTTTGAACAGGAACTCCCCGTTTCTCACTCCCTCCAGCCCCTGGTAACCCCCATTCTAGTCACAGCTTCTACGGAGTTTGGTGTTTTAGAGATCATAGAAGTAGAATCATACGGTCTTTGTCTGTGACTGGTTAATTTCACTTTGTATAATGGCCTCAAAGTTCATTTTAACAAGACCAGAGATGCCCAGCACTATGGAGGCCTCATTCGGCAGAACATACTAAACGAACAGTCCCTTTAAATACACTCCATGTCAAGGAAACAGAAGCAAGGCCAAGCCAGGAGATGAATTTTCTGATGAATCTTGTCAACCTAGGGAACCAAGTTGGAATAAAGGGCTCATATGGGGCCTTTTATGGTGTTAGATAGTCTGCTTTGTGAAGCCTGCGGCTCTTTTTTTATCATATACTGTAATTTGGTTTTTAAAAAATGCATAGTCGAGGTTTATATAATTGAATGAGAGCTATTGACTGAAATGATTGGAATGTCTCAGTGGCCATTGGTAAAATCTTACTGATTTCCATTTCCCGCTCTCCAGATAGACAGCGCGCAATTATAGGATGGGAATGAGTCAGCTCTCTTTTCTGACTGTACTGTCTCTTCATTTTTACAAGGTCAGCCTAATAAATAACATTCCTAGAAGTGAAACTTAGTTGCATGGAATTAATGATAGTGATAAATGTGTTTCCAACAGCTACTGTATCACTTAGACCAAAAATAATCTGAGAAACAAGATATATATATATTTTTTTCCCAAGTCAGAAGAACAAACAAGGAAACAAAGCTATTGCTTCCCTAGAGAATAGAAAACTAGTGTCAGTATCTAAAGTCAGTCTTTTCTCTGAATTACAGGTTTGGGAAAATCTCTGTCTCTCTCCCAATGAACAATTTCTACCTCCTGTTTTGGTGAGGCAGTAAAGAAATATTGGTCGATATTTAACATAACATTCTAATACCACTGATGATAGTTGTTAGAAAATGTGAGATTGGAAACCACCTTAAGTGGCAAGGTAGTTAATCACAGGTGCTCTAGCCACTCTGTCTTGCTCATTTTCTAGCTCCACTAATTATAATCCACATGAAGGACTTTGGGTAAGATTTTTCACCTTTATTTGCGTTCATTTTTTTTTCACGTGTAAAATGGTGACAACAGTAACTACTTCATTGGATTGTTGCAAAGATTAAGTGAGCTCTCGTACATAAAGTACTCAGAACTGGCACATTGTAATACTTAGTAAGGTTATGATGTGAAGGACATGGATATACTTAGTAATGTGTAAATTATTCATTTCAAAAGGAAAAGTATCAATGGAGAATATTTAATATTATATTTGCTTTTTTAAAACTTCAGTTCTAAGCCCATGGGGTAAATAAACTTTAAGTCAGGATAAGGAAGCAATGGAAAAAAAGGGGGAGGGTTGAGGAGGGGGGAACTTGAGTGGCTTAGAGAAGTTACATGCCATAACAAATATCCTAAAGTAGGAACAGTGTCTGTGACAAAGAGCATCCTTTGCTTTTTTATTGAATTAAAGCCTGCTGCATTCAGCCAGTCCAAGCTACACCACACCAGACGTCTGCCTTGTGATGTTCCATCTCTGCTTAAAAAAAAAAAAAAAAAAAATCAGCTGCAAAATACATAGACAATTTACAAGTCTCAAAGATCGTATTTGTCCTGGGGTCTCCCAGCCCAGATGATCCTAATGGAGGACCCCGTTGGTGGAACATCATTAATCAGGCAGCCATGGCTAAGGAGGTGGGTGGCTGCTGATAGTTTTGGCCCATTGGAAATGGCTTTGGATGACTGCCAGGTTGTGTGTAAAATTTTGAAATGTTTGAAACAATACAGTCTTTACAATGTTATAAAATACTAGGGTGGTTAGAGTGGGCTGCAGACTGGCTCATGGCCAATAAAACCTCAGAATTCCAGTCAGCTGTAACCTGGAGTTTAATGTTGTCTGAGGTGTTCAAGGTCATCTCTCCCCAATGTCCTGAAGGTCAACCCAGTCTTTATAAAGCTGCCTCATTGAGCTACTGCTCCCCCAATCACCCGAGTTCAAAAATATTTTAGTCCATTTGCTTTCCCTGCACACCCCCATCCCCTGCACCACAAAAATCACTTTGAGAGTGAATCTTAAAAGTCTTACTTAGGAAAACTTTTGAAAAAACTGAACTTGCTTTTTGTTTGTGCCCATTTACATAGAACATGCTCACCGCGGACATGTCAATAAACTTGACAAATAAGAAAAGAAATTGTCACTAATTCTAACACTTCTAGGAAACCAGATAGATTAATGGAATATTGCTTTGTTGTCCTGCTTTCAGCCGGCATTTTACATAATCCGTGATATTTTACACATCCAGTTGGCCCTGGAACAACACAGATTTGAGCTGTGTGGGTCTACTCATACATGGATTTTTTTCAATAAATACATGTATAAGGCTGTAAATGTATTCTCTTCTTTATGTTTAACAGCATTTACTTCTCTAGCTTACTTTATTATAAGACATATATAATACATATAACATACAAAATATGTGTTGACTATTTCTGTTACTGGGAAGATTTCCTTCCGGTCAGTAGTAGGCTTTCAGTAATTAAGTTTTGGAGGAGTCAATACTTGTATGTAGACTTTCAACTGTGTGGGCAGTTGGCATCCTTAACCCCTGCACTGTTCAAGGGTCAAATGTAATTAAAAATCATCTTCTCCCAAACTTTATATTTCAAAATTCTATTACATGTGAATATAAATTATTTAATCACAATAATAATGGCAGAACAATATTTTATTTTGTATTTAACCATTCTCATATTATTGAGTGCTCATTATGCTTTTTCTCTCCAAGATGGTGCTGGGTTAAATACTGTTATTGCTTACAAAGAGCTTTTCTGTATCTAGTATTATTTCCTTAGGATAAGTTCCCAGAAGTGAAATTAAAGGGTCAAGGGAGACAGATACTTTTAGAATCTTGGCAAATGTTGCAAAATGGCTTTCCAAACATTGTTTCCCTCAACTGACAGCCCATCAGTAAAGTTTGAGAGGGTATCGTTTCACTCCCTCATTGTCAGCAATAGGTAATAGCAAGTATTCTTCTAAAGAATACAAATATGCTAATATTAAAAGTGAAAAATTGTCTTGTTCCAAAAATGTACGTAGTGGTAGAGCTAGGTAAGCGCTCAGTGTTGTTACACAGAAAGAATCACAGAACTACTTCATGGGTGATGGGTTTTCAGTACCCTCTCCAAGCAAATGATTCTTCTAAGCAAAAGGGAATTTAATTCTGGGGCATCGCCATATAAATAAAACACTGAACACAGAGAATGTAAGATACAATGCTCCAGATAGAGAAGTAAAGATCGACAACGTTATGCAGAGGTACCCTACGTAGTGGGTAAAGCAGCTAGCCTGGGGAAACTGTTGATACATGCAGAATATTTGAAAGTAACATTTGAGAAAGTGTCAAAGCAACAAATTAAGAACATTTTACAATTCTAACAGAGGCCTTGAATCAAGAAGAGGATGTTCCAGTAGTAAAAGTAACAGAGAAGTGAAAGAGAGGACATGAAAAAAAGAAACACAAGAAAAATCCAGAGCTGAACCAGAAGAGAGACATTTATTCACTTTCATTTTAAATAGCATGGTTAGCTTCATGGAGAGAACTGATAGGACATCTACTGATATGACAAATAACTGTACAGTTAAACTTACTGAGTTGTCATTCTAGAATGTTCTTTGGTCATGTCCCCAGTTAATAAGTCCCTTTATCCACAGAGGTTAGTGGGAATGCATCTTACTAACACAATATAGATTTTGCTACTCACAAAAAAAGTAAAACTGATAAACACCTCCTAAGAAATGTTGGCATGCTTTTGTCTAGATGTCCTATGAATTATGTTAATTTCTCTGGCCATAGTATTCCGTGTTTGTCATTATTAGCTCAAAGAGGGAATTTCTTATGTTTATTCTTAGTCTTTGCTTTACTTCCAAAGGGCATATATTCTTTTGTAACATACCGTATTAAGTACTGAGCTGACGTGTTTTTAAGAAATGTTCATGGGATATGTTTGTATTTAATCCATGTTCTTCAAATCTAAGGGTCTTCTCTGATTATGCTCAGTTCTACCTTTTTCCCTCATCTAGACTCTGGGTGACATGTTTTTGTTTCCTTTTTTCTCTCTCAGGTTCCCATGATGCCCCCATCATCCATGAGTTTTTCTGTCTCTTATTGATAAAAATCAAGTACAACAGCTCCTACCCACGATTCCTCCATTTTAAGCAAAATATAATCTACAAGGCAAATCAAGACTATATCAGATGTTCTGGTTTCAGCAAAACTAGACATTTTCCAGATGTTGGGCACTTGAAATCTTCCATCTGTAACTTAGTGTGTCTTGATTTCAGTTCTGACGTCTGTTCCTTAACTGAGTACTTAACCTCTCTGTGCCTCAGCCAGCTCATCTCTAAAACACAGATAAAAATCATACTTGCCCCTACAGTGCTGGAGAGAATTAAATGAACAAATAGTGGAATGTTCAGGGCGATGCCTACACAGAGGAGCACACAGGCAATGTGAGGTATTATGCCCATCGTTACGAACAACCTCTCGGCTTACCCTCTCACACTGATAGTGGTGCTCTTTTCTCTGCTTTAAACCTCCTTCAAATGTTCTCCATCGTACAAGCATCCTCACCCAACGGACTTCCGGAAAGCTGTGCACATCTTAGCCAGCGATGTTTCCCCTTCCTTCTCCAGTGGACTGTTTCAGTTTGGACTATGTATACCATTCTATTTTAACCATAAATCCCAACCCACTGAGTCTCTTGACATCTGTGAGGCTATATATAATTTTGTGAGCTACAATATCAAGTTTATTTTATTACCTAAATGCAACTATATAAATAAGAGAAATCTAGTGTAAAATCAGTAGCTAATAAAATCAATACTTAATTCACCAAGTATTCCTTATTGGGTCTTCAACTTCTTGTTTTAGGTGAGCTTAAAATGATATTCTAGTGTGCTCTTATGTTGATAACACAATGCTAGATGGTGTCAGCTCATGCAAATGACTGTTTTCACGTCTTGTGACTTATCGGTTATCGTCTATATCACAGATTTTCTATGCTATTGCTGAAAGGTGCAAACATGCTTCCTTTCATTGAAACTCATTCCTATTCCAACATTTTAATGACTGTCCGTGTTTTAAATCTCCTTTTAAAAAAATTCTACCATAATTAAGCAAAATAGTAGATTGACGACTGATTGCAATGCAGCTGTGTCAAAAATAAACAGAGCTTTGAACTCAGTAAGCTTTGCTTTTTCCAAACTTCGCTATGTACATAAACACACCCCATGTCCCGTGTCCTCTCCACACTTCACACACATAAAATTACTCCCAACTAGGTGTTTCTCTATTTGCCTCTTTTTTCTCATCATAATCATCCCCAGAGCTTAACCATCTGCACTCACTGCGCTGTCTGAAATCGTCTGTGCCGCCGAGCCTGTAGTCTTCAAGATTTTACGTTTACAGCAGACTGACTCAGTAAGTACACTTTGGAAACTCTGGTGAACAGCTCAGCCCAATGCTGGTCTTGATGCCTGGCCAACGGGCTCAAACAACAGACATAATAGCTAAATCTGTACTTCCATTCAGTGAGGAGGTTGCCAAGTTAGTTTTCCTGATACTGCACCTACAGTATATTCATCTCCCAATGTCTCAGACTCACTTCATTAACTTTGTGACATCAGGCTCTGATGTTATGAACTCAATTTTGCTAATATAAATGATACAGTACTATACAGAAATTTAAGAGGTTGTAACATTAGAAGTCTCTTCAAGATTCCCATAACAGTTAAAGAACAACGAACCCAAATTCCCAGAACTAATCCTCACTGGGAAATAATTCCTTATATATAATCTTAAAGCTATGCTCCCTCCGCACAGGTCTCTGCTTCTGATTCCCATTTATGTGGCAAATAGCTTTTAATGATAGAACAGGGAAATATACTGTGGTTTCACACTTTCAGGGATTTTTATGGTCACTTATTCCTAACTAGGAGATAGAGATGCAGAGCAGAAAGATTTCTTTTGTTGTGTTTTTAAACCGGTTTAGTGCATTGTGCCCTTCATCAAAAGGATGTATGTAGGAAATACCACTATTCAAAGATCAACTAGTAGAAGAATGTTTTCTTAATGGCAAGCGTCTGTTATCGGCAAAGCTCACCGCTGGATGGATTTACAAGCCTCGTGACTCAATTGGTTAGACTGACTAATTTGGAAACTCCAATATACCGCCGCGAATCCCCATCATGTACCATGAATAATATGGAAAATGGATGCGCTATAGTTCGCACAGAAGGAAGGGAAATTTGTCCAATGCCAATTAGGCCTCCTAAAATGCAGCTCATCTCCAAAAGCCAAGTGTAAGGAGCTTTTCTTACATGATTCAAATACCTCACTTTCTCTGTCTTCACATCCCCTCCATCTGAGCTGAGCAGCTGTCAGTAAGTGTCACGTGTTGGTTCACGCACGCAGAATGAGAACAATGAAAGTGGGGCCAGGAAGCTATAAGGTCAACCTGCCCAGATGCACCTCCTGGCTTTCCTGTGACTTAATATACGGCTGTGAACAAGTCAGGTAACAGTGCTTTGTCTTAAATGCCTCTCGGTAAAATGGGAAAAGCAGCAGCAGAGAGCCGTGGTGAAGATTCAGTGGTGTGCTGCGCGTGAAGCCATTACAACTCTTCCTGCTTAGTAAATGTAGGCAGGTGATAGGTGATTGACAGACAGACACACAGAAATAAAATTGTGATTCAGATATCCGTCCAGCTGAAAGTATACAGAATCAAAGCAATGGAGAAATAATCGTCCGTAAACCTCTCTAATGTTAATACTGATCCTAACTTAAATTGATTTCTCCCATACCCCATCTTCAAAATCCAAAGCCTCTCTCCATCCTTTGGAACATAGGTGTGATGCAGGCTTCGCTGTCACCCTGAGCATCGGTACATGGACAAAGTAGGGAAGTACATGGTAGTAATTACGGCTGATCTTGGCCCGGGTCTTCACATGACCCTGTATTCTTAGAAAAGTCACAAACCCTTCATTTGTAGTATGTCTTCTTCTAAATCTGCCTTTAGTATCTCACCAGATCTTTTACAGTGTAGTCCCAGCCCAAACGCCCCCTCTTCCGCGAAGGCAAAGGGTTTCAGGTTTTCCATCATGCTTAACTGAAGTGCTTAAGGCAATCCTTCCAACACCATTCGTGGCTTTTGCAGGCACACCCCTTGCAGCCTGTGGAGTCAGCCACCAAACAGTCGGGTCTGCCTGTGCCCCCCACGGGAGTCGATCACAGAGACCATGGGGAAAATCTGTAGATTCTGAAAATCTGTAGAATCTATAGATTCTCCAGGCATTGAGTTAAACCACAACCAGGAAAGTAGCACACCAAAACGATATAGAAGGCTGGCCAAGATGGAAACCTAGATGGCTGGTCACTATTTCAATGGGGCAAGCGTTTCTCTTTCACTAAGGATGCCAGATTCCTCCATTTGGATACACGCATGTGGCCGTCATTATCGATTCTTTCCGCTAGGTATTTCCTATGCTATTTTTACTTATTGCTTATTTTATGCTAAGATTCAAACAGCGTCAAATGACTAGAAAAAACCTTACCCAAATGACAATTAAAATTTTAATTCTTTTTTTTACAGATCATTAATTTTTAATGGATTACCTTTGGTAGAAAAACATAGAAATCATATCAAACAAAGGCATACTCAGACATTTGATGGTTATATATTACATTAGCATTTTCAATGTATACTTACTGATATTCATTAATAAGTTTTACTCTTTTACTAAGCAGAGTTAAAAAAATAATAATAAAGAATTGGCATTAAAGTTCAAAGAAAGTAGAAGTCTATAAAATGACATATCAAATGAAGACTAGAATTCCTACAGCCTCCTTATTGCTCTCTCTCCACCAAAAGAGACAAAAGACTAAGGGGGGAAAAAAAAGCAAATAGAGAAAATGTTAGTGGAAAATATTTCAGATGAAAGACTTTAGGGAAAAAATAAAGTTCTACATTAATGGAAGAATATAAATTATAAAATTGTATTACTTTTATTATCACACACTAAACACACACACATACACACACACACACAAATTAGAATTATTCAAAGAGAAGAAATACAAGGGGAGGGACCTAAACATAATAATATTCAAATATAGTAAAATCTTAACCAAAATTAAATTGAAAATAACTTAATTAAAAATTTTCCAACATTATTGTTGAAAATCTTTCTAAAATAGATCACTTTTCTTTGGTGTCTTATTAATGCTTAAAAATGTGTATTGCAAAATATGTAAAATTTTAATTCTTAAAACTACAATAGGGTAAAAAAGATGCAAAGTGTCTTAGAAATACATTTGTGCATCTCATTATGGCTATTACGGGATCTCTTTTTCTATCACTCCAAATTTCAAGGAAAAATTGTAATAACTGTCCACGTTGGACTCACGAGAGCTCAGGCTTGAATGACGCAGGCAAGGTTTGCTCAGAATGGATGTGGCGCATCCCAGAATGAACATAGCAGAATCTTTTCTCATACAGGTCTCACTTTGCTCCCCAAAATCCATGAGTCGTAATTTATTCCTAATGCAGCTAAATGGAGAGAAATAAAATGGGGGGGAGGATATCGGTGGCAGGTATTCTGTTCCTGGCAGGCGTCTAATTCTATTTCCTGTTTGAGATATCATTTTATTTCCATTTTCCCTAACTGTAATATGGGAACTTTCCATAATAAACAGTTCTTTAATTTGCCACATCTTTGATTGGCATTTTTAATTTTTTTTCAAGGAGTCTATCGGCCATTCCTTCACAAAGTTGCAAAAATAAACGAAAACACTGAACCACATGCCATTGTTGGGCAGAATTTTCTGAATTTGTCTTGAAGCCAAGAGAATTTATTTGACTGTCTGGGGAGCACGGAGGCAGGTCTCTTATTCTCAAAGAGATAACCAAAGTTGCTTGAACAAATGGTTCGTGTTAGCTGGAGAAAGACATTGAATCTAAACCATGTGCCTCTGGACCTTGTGGTTTCAAGTTGAACCACAAGCAGCGAGAAGAGCTGTCGGTCTCAAGGCTTGATTTCAGCCACGTTCATGGGGAAGAGAAAACTGTCAGTACCACCACGATGTTGTCTTAATACGGAGACCTGAGAGGTCCTTCAGCATAGGCGAGTCGGTGGTGGTGCGAAGAGTAAGAGAGAGGTCCCAGACAGCATCCAGTGGGACATAATAAAGATGCACGACTTTCCCCCGTGGGCCTCCGTTCACAGTAAAGGCAGCAAACCAGAGCCTTTCTGGGGAGCAGAAACAACTCAGGGAGGCAAAGGGACATAAAAGTCTGGCGTCTTCTCACAGCTATCATAAAGCTGAAGAAAAACATCCTAGAAGAATTAGTGTAGAGACCCAAGACGGATAAGGTTACTAGACCAGAAAAACAAGAAAGACAAATTCCTAAGTGGTACCATTTATCAAACTGCAGAAGCGTTGTGGGGACGGTCTGAAGGAATATTAGGAGCTCATTTAGGGCACGAAGGTGAGAGACTCATTTAACCACAGACAAGTGGGGCTTCCTCCGTGAACACAGGCACGCCTCAACCAAGCCATTTCCCATTAGGAGCTGAGACTCTAGAAGGTTTGGTTTTAAGTCATCCCGCAACTAGAAAGGATAGTAACGATGTTTTCTGCCTCGTCTGCCCTACCTTCTGTTCAAGGGCTTCATCACCTCATACGGATTTATTTTAAGCTGCCAGCAGGTCCATCAGTTTGGGCAAAGGAACAAGGAGCAACGACAACAAAAATTTAGGTCCACATTTATCACAACTAATGCTACATCTTCAAGCAGTCGATTAGCATTAGTAGGAACGGTTTTAGTCTCCCGTGAAATGTGCTAAATTTACTATTGTGATATACAGGAAATTAAAATCAAATATAACTAGAAAATAGACTAGGTGAATTAGGTCTAAAAAAAATATAGGGTCCCTGGGTGGCTCCGTGGGTTAAGCGTCTGCCTCTGGCTCAGGTCATAGTCTCAGGGTCCTGGGATGGAGTCCCACATTGGGCTCCCTGCTCAGTGGGGAGTCTGCTTCCCTATCTGCCCCTCCCCCTGCTTGTGCGCTCTCACTCCCTCTCTTCAAATAAATAAATAAATAAATAAAATCATATATAGAGAGAGAGCGCTATGTATTATCATACATATACATATATCATATCATATATATAAATCATATATATATAGCTATAGAGGAAAATGGACATGTACACAAATATGCATATCACATATTCATGAATATACATGACCATCTCATATACATACTCATGAATATGATACACACATTCATGTATATCATGCCTATACACACACACACACACACAAGATGCAAATTAATACAAGGTACACTTCACACTCAGAATCAAGCAACTTTTGGGGAACTCTGATGTTTTACAGAACAGAAGGGATAAACTGAAATGACTTGTAAACATTCAACTCAAGTTTTCTTTCAAGAACTTCCTTAGACTGAGATAAAGCAGATCCCACTCGACCTCAACAGAAGTACCTGTGAGGTGTGCACAAATCACCTTTCACCTCTGTCGTCTGTTTTCCCAAGAGATGAGCTCACTGAAAAAACAGACCGTCCTGTCAAGAGTGCTGAAAAAAATCCTTTAAGGTGAAAGACAGGAAAGCAATATAGTTTTGAAGTTCTTTTTAGGCGCACTGTTTTGAGTAATGGCTCTCACTCTTGTCTGCAAATAGAAATCTTGTCAGCCAGTAGAAATCTAATGAAATGGTTTGAAACCTGGACCCCAACACAGACAAAATCAAAATCCAGGGGCCCAGGGATCAGTATAGATAATTTCTAGGTGAAAAAATTCCTAAAATGACTGCACTGAGTTATGTTGTTAATCCGAATAGAATGTTTATATCGGACTCCATATAACTTTAGGATTTGCAGGTAAACTTTGACTTCTCACAAACAATCGGACTGTGATGTCATACGTGTGCTCTGGTTGATAAAATAAGCTACGCAGGTAGATTGCCTTTCATTTTGTGCGCTACAAGAATTAGAACGACTCCTCGTAGTTTTAATTAGCTGAAGAGCAGAATCAGGTAAGTTATCATTCCCAACTATATTCCAAAGCACAAATTCGTTCCAATAAAACAAACTAAAACAATACATATACAAGGCTCCCACAGTGTCAATTATAATAATCCATCTAGACCCATCTAGACCCATAAACTCAAAACTAAATTTGAGCCCACATGTCAGTCAGTATTTATTAACTACCTACTATGTGTCAGCCACATGTGGAATTTGTCAGTCTCTATCCTAATGCTACAGAACGCTCTTGGAAATTGCTAACTCATTCCAAGATCTACTATGTTGACTATAAGGTCTGATCACGTTCAAATTCTGCAAATACCTACATTACGGTGCCAAACACTGTCTAAGGCAAAACATCCTCCAACACCATCAGACATTATTCCATTTTAATTAACCAAAGTGCATACATCCAGTCGAGCTCTGATGTACTTCGGAATGTGTCGTGAATTTGTCCACGATCAACTTAAAATGCAGGTTGCAACGGCGGTATCTAATTTTCTTAAGTGTTCTGGTACATTGTTTTTCCATCTTAACAGTTCTGAGACTAAGATGCGTCTTATCATTGAGCATCTATTGGGTTTGGGCTTATCCTTCAAAGGTGAGAGAAGCCCTTCGTGGGTGTCCCCAACCCTGAAGAAATGATCATTAAATCAAATGCACATCTTAAAACAGAAGGCTGTTTCCAACACCGCGACGCAGGCATTTGGCTAATGAGTTCAATACCCCTGTGCATGTAGCACCCATGTAAAGGAGAAAAAGAGAAAAAGAAGTGGAAAGAACAGCTGTTTCATAGTTCTGCTGACAGAAAGCCCAAAGATCACTGCAAAATATCCCAGCCCGTATTATCACTTTCCAGCAGATGGCATCTCACACTTCTAAGTTAATCATGAAGGAGCCTATAGGAAAGACGTGTCCCCTGTCTATAAAACACATGGAACTCAAAACTCTACTTGTGTGTCATGAGAGTGAATTTGCTGGCATGATCACCTAGAACGGGAACTTTGTTCAAGCGGCCACAGCAAGTGGTCACTGAGACTGCCCACAAGCATTTTGGTATTTTCGGCAGGACCAGAGCACGGTGCACATTTGAGTGACAGCACTGCCTGTTTCCAACAGTCTGCACTACCTAACTGCAGAGTAAGGTGGGAATTATGAGTCTCCAGCAAATACTGTAGGCAGGGGGATCGTGTGTATTAGAGTAACCCACCCCATTGGCTCCATGTTTTCTGTAGACAAGCCTCACACGGCTACGATTCACAGTGCTGCAAAGCTTTCTGGAGAAAATCTTGCAGTATTTAACCATGGCTTCTGCTGGCGTATTCAATTTTTCCACGTTTGGGAAAGATGTTATGACAACAATATCTGCATCTAGGACTTTAATGAATAAATAAGAGACACGCTGACCTATGATCTACAGATACCAGGTGTCTCCTTGTTTCTCATAATCGCCTTTAGAAGAAAGAGAAGTTCATGTGGCAATAGCTAAGCGTACCCCCGCCCTACTGTCCATATTTATTAGACTTTGTGGAATCCCCTCTTCCTGTTTCTAAGACTGCTCAATGTGGCTTTTTTTCTCTCTTTTCTCATGTGGCAGTCCATTTGTGCTTAAATTTCATCTGAAGATGTCAATGAGCAGGAGAATCAACACGGAAAAATAAGACGTCCTTTCATTCAGTCGCCATCACTGAAAGTCAGCAACGGGGATCAACATGGGAGGATGCATTTTGAGCTACGCTGGGGCTCCAGCTTGAAGAGATTTCTTGAAGCCCCTTAAAATTAAAAGGAAGAAATAAAACCATGCTTTAAGATACCACAATTCTATGTTTTTAAGTTTAGATGACTTTATAAAAGGTGGGACACAATAAGTTGCTAGCCAAACAGCCCAAAGGATAGAAACAAAAGTAGTTAGCACGGGAAATCAATCAAGGCAAAAACTAATAAAAAGTCAACATTGCTTCAATGTTACATTCGAGAGAAAAGTTCAAGTACAGTACTTATTTGGAAGGAGGTAATAAAAGATGCTTTCAACTGAATAAATGTGATGAGTGAATGGAAAATGATAAATGAGTCCATGTTGGCAGAATTCTGCCTCCAAACATCTACAGCAGGGTACCCGTTTTAGAGAACAGGTTAACAACAGCGTTCGGGGGTTAGCTTGAACCGAAGGATATTACAACAGGACTTTCTGGAGAGCAGCAGCAAATGTGCTTCTGCAATTCAGAAGTCAGAGCAAGGGACTGTAATTCAGGAGCCTTCCATGCAGTGATGGTAGATGATACTAGATGAAAATTCAGGGATGGATAAAATCTCCGACATAGAAATGGAGAGTCATGGGACCCACAGAAGTAATGAAATTTGGGATAGATGGTACTCCCATAATGTATACAGCTTAAACTTCTGTAGAGTGGGGCCAACTCTTGTATAAGTGCCTTCAATAATGAGTTAATAGGAGATTTTTCCAGCACTGTATTCATGTTACAGGAATCTCTGTGACCGAGGATCCCATTTATTCCCCTCGTAGTCCTTAAAAACTAAAGGAGAAATTAATTAAATGTGTTCATTTGGATCAACTGTGAAACATTTTTTTTTCCAAATGCAAAATTTCTCCTCTCCCTTCTCAATCAATAGCCAAATCCTTTTAAAGAGAAAATAAAGATTATTTATTTTTTTCCCTTAGAGAATGACTTGTGTAATTCTGCCTAATTCAATGGCCATTATCTAATCATTCCTAGACAGTTGTAGCAAAAACCGGGTTTGGAATATTGAACAGATGAAATGTCTTCATATAGAGCATTATCCTCATTTGTTTATCAGCCAGTGAAAATGTGCAGCACAGATAACGTAAAGGGATCATACCTATCTTCTGAAGCAATCATTTTTAGGTTTGTCTGGGGACATACATAGGAAGTGATTGTCAATCAGGAAGAAAAACCTCAACCCTTTTCTTAATTCCCAGACAGAGCCCAACAGGACCACAAAAGCAAAAGCAAGACGTGTGTCTCTTTGCTGTCTCTCCTAGATTCCCTCATTCCATCCTACCCTCTCTTCCCCTGACACCACAGCCTCAAAACCTGCTCCTGCGTCTGAAATCCACACCACAGAATGAATGGAACAAATTCCTATGTAGTTGCCTTGGGTGAGCAGAGGCCGTGGAGAGAAGCAGAGTTGAATTTTGTCTTGGATAAAGTCAAGCTGAAAAGTCTAAACCTTGTAAGACGCGCAGGGGAAGGCAATTTCAAGCAACCCCCCATGTTAGGAAGGTTTGAGGCAGGGGTCAGCTGCAGGGAAACTTTAGAGTTTCGTGGATTTACACTGGCCCCAAAACGGGAATGGTCATTGCGGCAGAGAGTAGGGAAAGGAGAAAACCAGGGATTTCAAAAGTGTAATTTTGCAAATAATTTTGGGAAGAGCTCATCATTCACAGAAGTTACAAGTGATAGGCTGGCATGTCTTTCCTGGCTTATTTTATAATCCACCCAATCAGACTTTTTAAAATGGCTGTCACACACCAGTCACATTTTGAATGTTTACCCTTTTAAAGAGTATGACGCTGTCCTTAATTTACATTTCTGAGTATGTTATAATAATTTATGTTAAATCGACAAAAGCTAAGAGGGTTTTTCAGAAAACTACTGGAAACCATGAACAACATAAATTCCCAAGGTGTCAGAGTGGTGGGAGGGTGAATTCTATGACCTCACTGCTAATACTCCGTATCTACTCTACTTGGACAAACCGATGCGAGGAAATCTCCTTTATTTTTCCACAGAAGAAATTAAACACTAGTGCATTAATATGGTACCTACAGGAGTTTAATGCCCGCACTGTGGTCCCACCACATGTTAACGGGTGATTCCATTCTCTGAGCACAGGAGACTGCAGACAGAGATTTCTTCCTCTATGGTCAAACATCCCCTACCTGAGGCACCAGGATCTTGTTCAGCACTCGAGTCCAGAAACAGCAAATTCAATCTAGCTGTGGCAGGCCGAGGGCGAATTAGAATGCCAACTCCAGACCAGGATTCCAAACCACGAGCCTCTGGAAATAAAGCCTGGACTTGGAGAAATGACAGTAACCTCAAGCCAAGAAATCTCACCCAGTTTTTAAAAAAGCTTCAGTGCACGGTGAAGATAGATGACCATTAACATGACTCCTCTTTTCATTTAAAACCTATCAAACTAAGAGTTGTGTGTAGAGTGCCATGATAGAATGACATGCTCTTCTCTGGATCTTCCGTCTTTTGAGCTATTTTGCTTGTCAATTAGATACCAAAATGTAGCAGTCGCGTTATCAGGTCTGGTGTGCTAAGACAGCATCGTCTCCTTTGCCTACTTGCCTACTTTGCCTTGTTTCATGCATTAGCTACAGCTACAGAGGGAAGATAAAATGGCTAGTAGAGGTACATCTATAAATATCTGTATGTCCATCCATCCATCCATCCGTCCATCCATCCTTTCATTCATCTCTTCAGATCATCACTAAACCATTATCTTGACTTCAGAAATCCCAAAGTAGGGGATGCCTGGGTGGCTCAGTCTGCCTTCAGCCCAGGTCATGATCCCGGGGTCCTGGGATTGAGTCCTGCATCCAGCTCCTTGCTCAGTGGGAAGCCTCCCTCTCCCTCTCCCTGCTGGTCCCCCTGCTTGTGCTCTCTCTCTCTGACAAATAAACAAACAAAGCAAAAACAAAACAACCCTTAGAAATCCTAAAGTATCAGAAACGGGTATGGCAAGAAGGTAAGCTACACACACCTCAGCCTTGGATTCCATTCCTCTTTTTCTCACATCTCTCCAGTCCTGTCTTAGGCAAGCCACCCTGGCCTGTCTCTTTACTCATGACTAAAATACATAGTGCAGAAATTCAGGAAGATAATACAATGAAGTCCACTGATATCTTAAAAAACAATTTTTTGGAAACCTATCAAAACATAAAATTCTAACCTGTCTAATGTGATGGTTATTTTGTCTTAAAAAAAAAAAAAAAGATTTCAGCCACATTAGTCATGAAAATGGTTTGTCTCTTTAGCTAAATGCTATGTAAGTAGATTCTGGGTTTTGGTTTTAATAGACATAGGTTGAAATCCCTGAACTACTGAGGCGAAAACTTCATTTAAGTCAGAAAGAGAGCATTTGAACAATGATGGTAGTAAAGGGAATGTTGAAGGTAGAGATGATGATGTCTCTTTGTTGAGTGTTTAGTCTGTGCCAAGAGCCATGTTGAGGTGTCCAATATATTTAGTTAATTGAACGTTCTAAAAGGTGATCTTATATAATTTTTTTCTTTCCTTTTTTAACTGCCAACACTCAGCTTCTGAAGCCAATAAGGGAGATCCTATCAACTCATCATCTTTTTTCTCTCACACTTTAGAGAGTGGTTTATGTTTACTCAACTGGTGGACACCAGTTACAACCAGTGGCAGCGCTCATTAATTTACAGAATCACCAGACCAATGGAAGAACTAAAAAACTTAAAATAGTAAATATTTCACACATAACAAGCCAGATATTGAAGTACCCACTCATATCTTCATTAGCTACTGCATGGAAACTTGCCAGACAGTGAGAAGCTTCATAATCTTTCATTTTGGCATTTTTAAAATTCTTGACTCCATGTTTAAGGGAGTAATATTGCCTGAAGTTAAAAGATAGGTTATACCATCACTGACTAAATTCTAGCTTAATCTTGTAGAGTTGTTGCTATATTCTCAATTCATGATTATTGTTTATTCCTACTCCATTCAAATTCTTTATTTATTAGAACACTACTTTTATCGAGTATTTAATTTATGCTTGATACTGTGCTAAGTTATCTTCGTGTATGTTCTCTCTTTGGGCCTCGTAGAGCCCCTATAGGTATTAATATAATCCTCTCTAGTTGGCAGATGACAAAAAGGAAGATTTAGTCACTCAGGAGGGTACACGTAGCAAACAAAGAGGCTGGAATGGGAACCCCAGCTATGTTTGCGCTCCTGGCTTTAGTCTGGATCTGAAGTTTACCTCTCTTAGCTACCTGAAGCATATTTCCGTGCATATATTAGATGAGTGTGTCTGAGACTGATTATAGTTCTCTCTCCTTAATCATAAGAACTCGTAGCTGTTAAGTACAATAAGAGAGAGACATTGCATGACATACCCAAGGCTCATGTGTGCTTCATGATTCCATAGTGGTAACTGGCATCAACACATTTCTGTCCTTCCCACTTCCATCAAAGAACCACCAGTGGATGGGAAGTCAGAGAGCTTTAGGGTTGCCCTAGACCTACCATTCTTGGTTCAATTCAAAGGATTCTATTTGTGTCTGTTTTATGTATTACAAGTCCAAAGAAGATATCATTTTGTGGGGGGAGGGCAGGAAGGAGAATGGTTCTTTTATTTGTAAGAAGAAGTTCACCTACCATGGTAGATAATTTATATAGTTAGCCTTTCTTGAACACCCTAGCAAAGTTATTACAAAGTGCAACGTGCTCTGCAAACACCAGATCTCTCTTTCGTGTTAATTAAGCACA
This sequence comes from Martes martes, assembly GCF_963455335.1. NCBI lineage: Eukaryota > Metazoa > Chordata > Mammalia > Carnivora > Mustelidae > Martes > Martes martes. Next base: position 56,028,702 of record NC_137904.1, read on the forward strand.
TATGCTTGGCATAGAGGGAGGAGACTTCATATCCTTGAATCAATGTAATTAAATTCTTAAGTCTTAAATGGAAGGTATTGCTTTTGAACCATTCTTTCCCAGGTTTGCAATGAAACATCAATGAATTCTGAAATTGCTACATACTACATAAATTCTTCTTTTTTTAATTTAAATTCAATTAACCAACTACATATTTAAATTCTGAAACCCGTTTGACAACCTGCTGTATTTTGTATACAGTGGTGATGCTCTGCATTCATCATGAGGCTATGTCCTTGGGATTATTCTTTGTTGTTGTTCTGTTTTGCATAGTAGGGTAGCATTTAGCTAAACATTCTTACTCACTACTTGTGATTAATAACAGGCATTAGCAATATGGGTGTTCAGGGTAATGTTCATTTACTGTGACAGTGGAATAGATCAAATTCAACTCCGTCATGGGAAGGTTGACCCACGGACTTGCTTCCATTAGTGTATGGCTCTAACTGCCAAAGCTAACTGGACAGCTGGGTATTAGTAACTCATCGCTCTTGCTTTTTCTGGTGTGAATTTTTTTCTAAGATTTTTATTTATTTATTTGACAGAGATAGAGAAAGCACTAGAAGGGGGAGCAACACGCAGAGGGAGAGGGAGAAGCAGGGTCTCCGCAAAGCAGGGAGCCACACAGGATTCAATCCCATGATGCCCGGGATCATGTCCTGGGCTGAAGACAGATGCCTAACCAGTGGTCTGAGCCACTCAGGTGCCCTGGTTTGAATTTTTTAACAAGTCATCAACTCACTCTATTTATAACCATCACATGCTTTAAAGATGGGACATTCATTGATGGACATCTAGGTTCTTTCTATAGTTTGGCTATTGTGGACGTTGCTGCTATAAACACTCGGGTGCACGTGCCCCTTCGGATCACTACATTTGTATCTTTAGGGTAAATACTCAGAAGTGCAATTGATGAATGGCTAAAGAAGATGTGGTGTATATACAATGGAATACTCTGCAGCCATCAAAAGAAATGAAATCTTGCCATTGGCGACAACGTGGATGGAACTAGAGGGTATTATGCTGAGGGAAATAAGTCAATCAGAGAAAGACAACTATCATATGATCTCCCTGATATGAGGAAGTGGAGATGCAATGTGGGGGGCCTGGGGGGTAGGAAGAGAATAAATGAAACAAGATGGGATTGGGAGGGAGATAAACCATGAGACTCTTAATCTCACAAAACAAACCGAGGGTTGTTGGGGGGTGGGGGGTAGGGAGAGGGTGGTGGGGTTATGGACATTGGGGAGAGTATGTGCTATGGTGAGTGCTGTGAAATGTGTAAACCTGGTGAATCACAGACCTGTACCCCTGGGGCTAATAATACATTATATGTTAATAAAAATATTAAAAAATTATTTAAAAAAAGATGGGACATTCAATTACATTACGTATCTAGGTCCTTACACATAGAGCAGCTTTGCTAAGGAAGAAATGCTGACCAAGCCTCTACAGCAGAACATTCTTTCAACCACCATATTAACAGAAAAGAACAAGAACATTTATGGCGCATCTATGAGAAACACCCAAGACAGTGTTTTAGGAACTCTAGCTTAGAACTTTTTTTCCCTCCTTCCACAGGACTGGAAAGCAGAAAGGCAGAGATCTGCTCTAGTTGATTCTTTATGGTACTGGTCACTGACAATGGTGACATGGCCCTCTAAATGGGAAAATGCCAAAAAAGGCAGATGGTTTCCCTGATGAACACAAAAAAACACGTGCATTTCCACAGCTGAGTGAATGCTCACTCCTATTTCTTCTGAAGAAGACAACCCTAATGAAACAGAGTGAGTGCCTCACCCACTGAACCCACTCATGGTGTGTCTACGGGGATAAAATTTTAAGTCACTATTGTTAGTGGACGTTGGTCAGACGGGAAAGGGAGAAGGGAAGTAAATGAAATTGGAGATTAGGAAGTAACAAGAGAAATGAAAACCAGGCTTCTGTAACTTTTGATCATTCTTAAACACAGCAGGATCCACAATTATAAAGGGAAGCAAATCTTGTGGAAATGTGAGGGTGACACGTCTGTACTCACACTGAGTAATTTCCCGTGGAACAAAAAAAACCTGAAGGTTTATTTTACTATGAAATAATGTACTCCACTTGGCTGACTTGCCAGCAAAGCAATAGAAAAACCATAGAAATTGTGTTTGCTCTGGGAATAAGATATTGGGTAAGTTTTCTAAGCAGAAAAGGGGGATCTGGGTCTAGTGCCCCTTCAGACGCCATCTTCCCCTGGCATTCGGAGGTTTCGTCAGAGAGCTCAGGGCCGAGAGTTACCTTTCCCTCAAAGCCCTCAAACAGCACGCTGAGGTCCACATGAAGACATCAAACGTGTTTGTGGACAGAATTCACTTTAGGGATAGTAGTGGGAGAGAGATACTGATTCTACATTCTGGGAAGGTCCCAGAAGGGAAGACAACTGCCAACCCCCAAGCCCCGCTCCCCCAACACACACACACACACAACTTTCAATGGATTTTCTCTAAGCCACGCTCTTTCAGGGTCTGAATTTCCATCCATGGATGACTTGCTGCTTTAAGGGAAAGCCTTTGTTTTCTCCAGAAGTCTCAACAGGAAACAGTTATGCCTAGAAGGGAAACAGAGTGACGAGGCCTATATTTTAATCGTTTGACAAGATTAACTTCTAACATGAAATTAGGCTGCAGGTGGCCCTGAGAAAAGGTGACCCAAAAAAAGTTTTGCCGAGAAGGAGAGGGCCACTAGAAGCTGGAGGCCATAAGCACAGACGTCTGGAATGGGATCGACACCAATAGCTGATGTAAAAGTGAGCAGATAGAAGTCACCTTCTCACTTTTCTCTGTGCCTCCACTCTCACTGCCCTCTGGCTTCCCCCTCTGATGCCTCGCGGCCTCCGCAGTGACATTTCCATAACATCGTTTATACGACTTCCTCAACTGACAGTTCATCACAGACTTGCTATAAAAGTGCCATTTGCCACTCTGTCCTCTCCTGGCTCTATTTCCCGTCCAGAACGCGGGGCAACAGGCTGGAAATACTGGGCATTGGGGAAATGTTTGAAATTCTCTTCAGGCCATAAACAATGGGAAAACTCTTAATGCTCCAGGAAAAGAGGAAACGACTGGAAGGAGGGCGTGTTGAAATGGGAGATGGGCATCAAAGATGAGACCCGCAGTTTGGAAAAGGGGACTGGGCAATGTCTAGGCGGGAACCAGACACGTGTGCTGCTCATTGTTTCTGAAGCGCAGGTACTCAGTGTACTGGTGCTACAGGTACTACAGGCCCGCAGTGAACAACACCAGGTCCAAGACTGGGATCGTGCACTGCTCATCATCACTCCTGAGCACACTCGTGTTCACAGCCCTCTCCTCACTGAGGCTCCTTGAACTGTTTTTTTCTAGAACTTAGAGATCTGGGGCAATGAGGAACCATTCTCTCCCTGTCCTAGGAATAAGACATAGAAAGATATACTCAGTGTGAAAAGAAGAGATAAAGGTTCATCAATAAAAACAAAGGCACTGACTCATGAGTTTTGGCGGATCATTCTAGTGACATTGTTATTGGGCTACACGGAATTGAGAATAAACACTCTGCATTGCCTTCTCGGTGCTAAGGAGGGATTTTCTATGAAGACTCCATAGTTCAATCACAAAGGGAACTGAGGAAAAGTGCTGTTCTATTCAGGTCTATGGTCCAGGGTTAGAACTAGAAGAAAACTCTGTAAATGCAAAGCGAAAGACACTGTTCAGGGGTCAAGCCAGTGACCCTGGCCTCATTAGCACCATGCTCTAACCAACTGAGCTGACTGGCTTCCTGCAAAGAAATGGGAAATTAAATTCATGGGTGCATTCCTTTCTGCAGCATTAATAAAAGTCTGTGTTACTCGAAATGGGAGAGATTCAGCACCCGACCAACTGTGTGACACTGGGCAGATGCCCCAACACCTCTGGCTTTGCTTCAGTAACAGTAACACACTGCTATTGTATTTTCGCTTCCACTGGGATGCAGGGAAGCAAACAAGAGAGGAGTTTGGGGCAAAAAAAAGGAGACTCTAAAACATATGACTTAAATCCTTAGAAGAAAACATTATGTAATTCCATTACTCTCACCATTATTTTAACTGATATCACCTGTGATTCACCCCCGTGGTAGACTTTCTGAAATCTTTCTGCAAAACTGAAAATATTCCCAAATTCCTGAAACTCACTAGGAATAAAAACAAATTAGTGAGCAAATTTCCTACTTTAAAATATTGAAGGCAAAATTGCATAAAAGGATGGTTTGAGTTTGTTTTCTTCTTCAGTTGTGTTGCAAATAGTTCCCCCAATGAAACCTTGGAATTTCCTCCAGTCTGTTCTCCATTACCTCTGTGGGAAAATTGTGAAAAATCAATCTGTTTTCTGCATAACCATATTACATCCCATTATTTGAGGAATGTCAAATGCAAACCCCAACGACCAACAATATCAATCTTTTCCTTCTCATTTCCAAGTTTAATTTCAGCAGTAGTTATGAAAAAGAAAGTGCATGCAGAACATCATTATACCCCAGGTGATTGCAGATTTTAATAAGAATTTATATAAAACAGAAGGACATTTTCCTTTATAGTTAATTATATCCTTGACCTTGGGAGTCATGTGAGCTTCCTATGACCATGACATGTGCTAGAGGTCAATCATGAATAGAGACTGTGGCAAGCAGAACCCAATGCCTTCCCCCTAATTGACAATACAAACTTAGATAATGCCAGGTCAAGGTTGGAATTTCCGGCAGGGAAGAAAAAAAAAAGAAAAGAAAAGATTCCAGAGAATGTGGTGTCCTGTTTTGGCAACACTTGGCGTGATCTCCTAAAATAATGAGGGCTTAGGAATCAATCATGCCTTTTCTTTCAACCTCTCTTTGTCCTCAATATCATAAAATATGTACATGTGTGTGCGTATATTAGGTATGTATTACATTGCATATGTATATCATATATGTATACATATATCACCTTTGGGCAAAACAAGAATCAAGATTTCTTATGAATTTAAACAGAAATGTTTAAATACTTTCTAATAAAGTCCTACAAGACCAGAAGATGACTTCTATTTTAAAGAACCCTTTATTGCAACTATGGAGCTTTTCTCTGATAAGTCTGTCTGTCTTTCTTTTCTTTCTCTTTCTTTCTTTTCTCCTTCCTTCCTTCCTCCTTTCCTTCCCTTCCTCCCTCTGTCTCTCTCTCCCTCCTCCCTTCCTTCTTTTCTCTTCCTTCCAACAACCTTTCAGGAATAATCTAATTCTGTTACTGCTTTATATTACTGTTGATCCAATATCTTCTATTTATGTGTATTCCAGTGAGAATTTTTTTTCCTAAGAAAACAAAAATGCTGAAAATATAATAGTGTTTGGGAAGCATGGGACAAGGAGGAAATAGCAAAAGACTCCCTTTCTCTCCGCCAGAGTACATCCATCCATCACATGTTTGTCCTTGAAGTTCTCTTTCACCTCATCCTCTCTCTCTCTCATCCATTCTTCCAGAAAACCAATACAGAAAATCTTTGGCTCTGTCTCTACAAGAAAAAGCCAGAGTCTTTTGTGACTATTATTATTTTTCAAACCAGTCTAGAATCTTCTCACATAGCCCTTTCTGCTCATCATAAGGGAAGAAGTCTATAGCTGCCAGAGTAAAGAAAAAGAATTGGCCCTTCCATTCTACAGGCAGAGAGTCTCCATTCGGTCATGATTTTGCTTCCTACACATGGTAAGAACAACTCTTTTGATGTTTTTGTGAGATAATGTGTATTCATTTTTTTCCTCAAAATATATGTCACTATATAACTCCTTAGGATGGGAGAAACAGGTAGCCCTGAACTAAGTGTTAGAATACCTGAATCTGCATTCTAGATCATTCCTGAGTTCCTTTCACACTCGGATGAGTTACTGAATCTCTGATACCCTATTTCCACATCTATAAGTTGGACATAATAATCAACCTTCCCAAAAAGCATCATTGCGAATGTTAAAAGAGAATTATAAGATTTGTAAGAACTTCGTGCTCTGCCACACGGTGAAAGTACAATAAAAATTCAGTGAAAATAATTGCAAACTTGCACCAAGAGTGGTGTAGGAGAGTTATAAGAATGACCCTTTGACTTCTTTCTGCTAACACGCTGAATTCCAATGTTGGGAGAGGTGCCCCGTAGTAGAAATCACTCGTAATAGGACTCAAAGTCCGCTATCAATCATCAACCCTTTTAAACAGTTCAGTCGTGATAATCATCTCTGGAAGCGAGAACCTCATGAGATGACTAGTGGAGACCCTCAGATCCTATGCAAAGCAAAAGGGTCTCATTCCATGTACACTGGGTACGAAGAAAAACACCTTTCTGAGTTCATGGTATTTTCTCTCCATTAAAGATAAGTATTTCAGATAACTTCGTCTTGCCGGGCCCAAACTGGCAAAGTCCACTGGAGACGTCGTCAATAAGGTGGACTCCACAACTTTAGATTGAAAAAAATCAACAGAAGCGTGTTTGCTTTGCCCTTTCAGCCCTTTCCCACCCCACAATCTGAAGAATAGAGACCTTTCCAGCTGTGGCAGGGACAGTGGTTTCGGTGGTTGATGAGTGGAATTTGAGACCTGTCGTAAACCTCCATCATCATGAGCTGTGGGAGGGATCACCCCACTCCCATGAAGCACACGGGCTTTCTAAATAATCTTTCCACCAGCCATAGACTGAGCACAAAGGGAGCTTTTCTTCACCTCGTCTAAGGGAGTCACTGTTCTTGGGTTAGAGTGTTGGACCAGATTAACCAGCACGATCCCCAGGTGCCAAACTATGCAGGGGCAGAATGAATGGGCAACAGGAAAAAGCTTGATTTTTCTATTTCTATAAACACCATTTTTTTTTGGTATTCACTACGAGAAATTACGCTAAGTATGAAGCTCTCTGCAGAGATATAACTAGGGAGCATATCCACAAAATGATGTATGCGTGGCCATGGATGTGTGTCCCTTGTACCCATGCTTCTCCAGGATTTTACGCCACAGACTCCTTCACTTTCTCAATGTTTCAACCGACTTTCCTGGGCCACTGCACCCCTTCATTCTTCCTCCCTACCTTTCTCTCCCTTCCTTCTTCTTCTTCTTCTTTTTTTTTTTTCTAGATCGTGTAAAACTGTAAGAATAAAACAAAAGAGAAACACATTTGCTCTTATTTTCAAGTAGGAAGGAGACTAGCCTCAAGACAGGGAGACTCCCTTACAGCCAAGATGACTGAAAAATTCTTGTGGCTTTCTCCAAAAGTCAAACCAAAATCTAACCAGCAGCCAGGCTTAGTTCTGGCAACCCTGCTTTGCCTGGAAATGAGCGCAATCATATCCTAATAGCTATTTGGATAATTGTTCCTATGAGTGATCTGCCAACTAATGTTGGAAACAAGTCCTTATTACAAGTATAGCATGCACTGTAATCTGGAATATATTAAAATGTTATTTCTGTAGCTGCCTATTTCCAAACTGAAATAATAACTAAACCATTTATCACATTTGTTTTTAAGGAGAAGAACTTTTTAAAGTACAACGGTAACATGTAAATGTGTGAATGTATAGTTACACGTGTAATCGTTTAATGAAAAAATATTTTGTCTAAACTTATTCTCTTCTTCGTGTGAGTCTTACCTTCTGTATCAATATTAATCTAGAGAAGGATTTTGCTTTTTTTAGACATAATCATAATATGAACGATTACATATAAAAGTTAACAGGGATTCATTTAGATCCCTCATAATGGAAGTAACTGAAAGACGGCAGCCGGGGACCCAAGGATTTGCAGACGGAGATGCACCGTGCTGGGCAATGAGAGATAAGGTACTTTTCAGATATCTGGAAGAGTCAATCGTCAACTTCCCCCCAATTAAAATGACCACCTTCTTTTGAGGTAAAAGGCTGTGAGTGTCGGTGGCGCAGTGGGAATCTTCCGTTGTTCCCATGAAGTTAGAGGCAGAGTGGAAAGCTTTCTGCTACACTTTCAAAAAGAGACAATTGGCACAGGGCAAGGACTGGGGTTTTGGCCTCAAGACAGTCTGGGTTTGAATTCTAACCTGCCTCTAAGAAGATGGAGAATCACAGGTAACTGACATCCTTTTTTCTGAGACTTACTGTCCTCGTCTCTGAAACGGTGATCACAAACCCATCTCACAGCATTGCTGTGGTGACTAGATAAAATGACACAGGTAAAGTGGCAGGTACCAACCAAACATCTGCTGAGAGGCAGCCCAGCAGCATGGGCTTCGCCGCCATATTGCCATAGTGGTGCCACTTTCTAGCGGTGTCGCTATGGACCAGCCACCCAACCCCATGTGGCTCAGTTTCTTCAGCTGTCAAATGGGGATGATAACATTACATACCTCAAAGAGTTGCCGTTATGACTGAGTGAGTTAATAGTATAAATTCCTGGCAGGATAAGCAGTCAATAAAGCGAGCACATTATAATTGCTGCTTTGTTATTACTCCATTTGGCAGAGAAAGAGCTGGCTCCCAGATGCCTCCCCACCACCCTACTCAGACTAACACTGACTACATTTTTTCCTTTTTTCTCCTGTCATCTCCTTTTCTCTTTGTTTCTTTCTATAAATAAAAGGTATATATCTTTCTAGGAATAAAAGGGATATATCTTTCTAGAAATAAAAGGGATATATCTTTCTAGAAATAAAATGTATATATCCATTTTTAAGGGTTAAACACTTAAATTTCTGTAGATTTACCCTCTATGGGCAGGAAAAAGAAAAAATCAGACGTGCTTGTAAATAGAGTTGTCAGGAGGAGACACTGATTTTCTTTTTTTCCCCAAAAGATATTTAAACCTGCTTCCATTTACTCATGTCAATCGGTTCCATCAACTGAAAACAGACAGCTCTTCAGCGATGCCACAAGCAAAGCAATTTACTGGGTGCGATGATCATAAAATGGTGACAACAACCACAAGAAAAAGTTCAGGAGGGAAGGTACTACAGGGAAGTAACAAATGGATGTTCAGAGAAGGTAATGGTTGTTTCCGTCTCCTTTTCGGAGTAATCAGGGTAATCAGGTACTTCTGATTACTGTCACCTTAGGAGGATAAATGGCACGTGATCAGTACCTTGATAAAATGATGAAGAAAAGTACAACTTTGATTAACAAAGCCAGAATGAAAACGGACCCTATGGCTCAAATCTAATGTAGAAATTGAACTTTCTCTAGAGCCCTCAAGTAGTACCAGAAATGATTTTTGTGATTTTGCGTAGCAAATTATATCTCTTTTATACTCTTCTTGACTAGATGAAAAGTACATTGTACCAATCGCCATAGCAGGACCGTTCTAGGATAAGAACCCCAGAGTCCTATGTAGTAAAGAAAACTACGGGAAAGAACCAACAGCCTGAGGTCCATCCGGGGAATCTTGGAGAAGGGAAGTCCCAAGTCCATGGGTCTTGGCCTTCAGTGACTCCAGCATTCATGGACAACTCCATCAGAATGGTGACCACTCGCAAGATGCCGCACCGGAAAGAGTGGAGTATATATATGTCCCTGCCACTTGCAGAATCTGCCATCTGCCCGTTTGTCCCTTGGAGTCAACAACCTGGGTCAAGTCTGTTCCAACGCTAGCCTCATGCCGTCTCAGTCGCAGATCCATGTTGGTCCCGCTCAGCTGTCCCAGACCCCAAATAGAATCCTAGGCCAGTGGGGCGCCTGAGTGGCTCAGTCGGTTAAGCATCTGCCTTCAGCCCAGGTCATGATTCCAAACTGAGCCCTGCATCGGGCTCCCTGCTCAGCAAGGAGCCTGCTTCTCCCTCTGCCTGCTGCTCCCCCTGCTTGTGCTCTCTCTCTCTCACTCTAGCTCTATCTCAAATAAATAAAATCTTAAAAAAAAAAAAATAGAATCCTAGGCCTAAAGACCTGTTTTGGGTGCCTGCTAACTTCTCTTTTTGGAAACAAAAAGCTGTGAAAATCTCCATAGGCAGGTCAGGATACACAAAAAGAAATATAAAGGCTAAGTATTCAGCTCTTTGGGGAGAAAAAAAAAAAGAAAAATTTACTTTTTGATTCTTTCAAGTCCGCTACAACAAAAAGAGAGAAACATAATTAATCTGTCAGGAATAAATCCTGTCACACTCTGGGAAATCTACTGAAATGTATCCAGCAGCGGCAATATGTATTCATGTAAGCTTCCGAGGGCCTGGGTTTCTTTTCTAGAAACCAAGCCTAAATTTTGTTCCACAACATGGGGAGGAGGGAGCTGTCTATGATTTTATACTGAATATGAAGCTGGGACTGAATCACTACCCAATCGACGCCCAACGGGATCTTAACATTCAGCTTTCACGGTACTTGACAGGTAAAATCATCCATTCATCCCACATCAGATGTGTTCCTCCCATTAACATGTAGCGGCTTAGCTAATTATTTCTACTAAGACTTTTTCTAACTCATGTATCTATTTCTCTCTAAGGTTGTTGTGAGAACAGGGACCTTTACTATTGGTTTCGTGCTCTCCATGTTTAGAGCCGTTCTTCTTTTCTCACGGATTCGGCACATTTCCAATGTTTGCGTAAATGAATGAATGAGGTAAAGTATACTCAAATAATGCTCATGCATGACTAAAGGCAGCGAGGAACAAACACAGCCCAGCCCCAGCTTCCAAGAGTCTCTACTCAGCTCAGCTGAACAAATGTTTTTTTTTTTTGTTTTTTTGTTTGTTTGTTTTTAATTTTATGTATTTATTTGACACAGAGAAAGAGGAGAGATCACAAGTAGGCAGAGAGGCAGGCAGAGGGGGAAGCAGACTCCCTGCCGAGCAGAGAGCCTGATGCAGGGCTCGATCCCAGGACCCTGAGATCATGACCTGAGCCAAAGGCAGAGGCTTAACCCACTGAGCCACCCAAGTGCCCAACAAATGGGTCTTAAACACTTCCTGCATGCAAGGCATTGGACAAGGAACACGGGAGATACATAAAGGTGAATGAGACTTGGTTCCCTGGTGGCTCTGTTGGTTAAGCGTCTGCCTTCGGCTCAGGTCATGATCACAGGGTCCTGGAATCGAGCCCCGCATCGGGCTCTCAGCTCAGTGGGGAGCCTGCTTCTTCCTCTCCCTCTGCTCCTCCCCCCCACGTGTGCTTTCTCTCCCTCTCTCTCTGTCTCTCTCCCCCCAACCCCATCAAATAAATAAATAAAATCTTAAAAGAAAAAAAAAAAGGTGAATGCAACTTGATCCTGCCCTTGGTAAACCTTCATCTTATTGAAAGGGAGAGATGCTGATCTGAACTACCTGTTTCGCCTCAGGTTTATGTCCCCCAGCCAGTCTCACATATCCTGGAAGCTGCATCACGTGGCCTCAGTTTCTTCCTTGGACTTCTTTTCTGTGCACAGTGAGTGCCTGAGCAAATCACTCAGTGTGACTCGTGTGCAAGCCAGACTGTGCCGGTGACACCTCACCCGGCTACCTCTTAACAAATGGGAGATAGAGCCAATCGATCCTCCCCGTTTCTGGCTCTCAGGTTCCGATCCTATTCTGCTAGCGGCTCAGCGGGTTCCCCCAAGAAATCGAGTTCCAGCTGTGCACACTGGAGAGAAGGTCTCTCTCCTTCCCATTGCACTCTTTCCGTCTCCCACTTGTGTTTCTTTGGATCACTTCCCAAAATAGACCTGCACACAAGCCCTCATCTCCACCTCCGACACATTATAAATGACTAATTATAAAATGAGTGGGCTGTAAAGATAAGCTAAGAGCTCTGAATAAAGGAACTCTGCTGCAGTTGGAGACTCTTTCCAAAGGGTCCCGAAGCAGCTCTGAAAATCTCGTGGTCCCTCCCTGCCATCTCAGTGGCCTGTACATTTCTCTGTACTAACCCTGAGCCGTGAGCCTGATTTAGCCGATTATAAGCGACATGAAGATAAAATCTGTCTTTCCTCAATAACTCTGGAAGTTGTGGTAACAGAAATTTAGAATATTTGATGAGACACTTAGGAACATAATGGGCTCTTTTTTTCACCGCTTGCAGGTTCACATCTGTCCTTTATTTAGAGGAAGGGAAAGTAAGGGGAAAGAAAAGGACAGGAAAGGACACTCCGTCTCTGCTTTATTATTTCTTCTTAGATTTTAACGTGTTTGGGGATGAAATCTGAGCCTAGGTCTTAACCGGGAAACTGAAAGGAGGTTCTGTGTTAAATGAAGTGGTCACCTAAAAATTAGTAGTTGGTTATTTAAATTCTAAATAATTCGAAAAGCAATACATCACATCTATCTTGAAAGTATATATCTTTACCTACAAACCCCAGGCTGTTTTCCACTTTCCTTCCCTTGAGCTGGCGCCGTCTGATTACGTTAACTCTAGTGCTGAATAATTTGTTCATATACTGTGCTAGGAATACAGACTTGGTGTTCTGGGTTCTGTGTCGGTTGCCGGTTAGTGTCAACGAGCTCAATACTACTTCACTCACTGGCCTCACTGGACCCTTTCAACATTCTAGAATCCAATTCGAGAGATGTTACTTTGGATGTCCATTCGTTTTACAAATCAATCATTCTTTCTGGATGGAATAAATACAGACCAGATGTCCTTAACTTTGTCCTTTACTTGTATTCAGCGTCAACGCAAAATATGGACCCTACCGTCCACTGCAGAGCATTTCACTGGAATCTTCTGGCATTTATGAAGATCTACCTCATCACAGGATTCTTTCTGGACATGCCTCCTCTCGTGCCTCTGTCTCGCAGCGATGCCTGTCCTGAGCATGCATTTACTAGCTGGTTACTGAGAGAGTGAAGCAGTCAATGAATAACTAGCAAACGACATCCTGAAATAGTAAAATTGAGGATCAGGAGTTATCTACCAAGCTCCAGGAATGTCACCGGGTTGTGATTCCCTAGCAGCATTACACACGCTGACATCCCCAGTGTGAACACCAGAGGTTATACACACATTTTCATTAAGATGCACTCTTTCAATTTAACCCTGCTCTGTGTTCCACAGATGTGCGGTGGCAGCCATATTTCAACTCCCCACCTTCACACCTCCCACTGGTGTCAACCTCTTTTCCCCATGATTTATGTCTTTTTTTATTGTTCTGCCTGGAGCCATGCCAGACCCTAGGATCAAACTCCCCAATCTCACCAAACCTTTGGGTGACAGGACGGAAATCAGACTTGGTAGAAAGGCCTGTGCTCATAATGTGGGAAAGGAAATGGCTTACTCGTCTCCATGGCAACGTGCACACTTTCCAATTGTTGCTGAATAAATGAAAGTTGTGTTCTTAATTCACAGTTCTCAGTGTCCAGCAAACCTAGCAGTTTCTCAAGGCCAACACATAGAGAAAATCTTGAAACACAAGACTTCGTGATGCATTATTATTGCTGTAGAAAGGATTAAAGGGAGTGGTTTTTAATAATTAATAATTATTAATAATTTTTTCTCCATCCCACCCTTTCATCACATCTCAATGGCATTGCCCTCTAGATGGTATTTGCAAAATAGCTGGAAAGCACCTTGTTTTTAAAAGTATGAAATTCCTGATTATAGCTGCTTCAAGATTCAGTTAGTCCCCTTAAGAATTATTAGAAAACTACACGAAACACAACGATGAGGACCAGACATGTAGTATGTAGTAGTATTTCACCAAAGATACAGGGAGGTACAAAGAATTTTTGTTTCAGTGACCATGTTCAAATTCTCAACCAAGGTTTTTGAAGGATGGCTTATTTAAATCAAATCAACATTTATTCTCCACTCTTGGGTTCTGAAGACAGCTGACGATGATGTCACATGGATTGGTTGTGTATCACAATCACAGAGGATCTTGCAGAAAATGCAGAGCTCAGAGCTTGATCTAAGAGGCAGTCAATTAGTGCCTCTAGGGGTTACTGTATATAGTGTGATATTGTACTACATATAGTAAGGTTTTTAAGATGACAAGCTTTGGAGGGGCTCTCTTACATCTTAATTACACAGCCATGAGGAAATTATCTAACCCCTCTGTGCTTCATTTTTCTTCCCTGTAAAATGATAACACTAATAATAATTAAAGCTAAAACATTTCAAATAGTATCTGGTAGAAGTGCTTAACACATGTCAGCTGTTTTCTGCATCACTACTTACTAGTTTTACATTCAATAAGCGTTACAAGTGATTTGGGTGTGTAGTGAGAGGTTACAACTTTAAACACATCCAGTGTGATGAATGAATGGAATTTTAAGTTTTATTCAATGTTAATTATTTTTTATTTAACATCTAGTACTTGATTCAGTTATTGGAAAACCTTTAAGTAGGCCTAGAACAACAGGGGTATGTGGATATATTTTTAAACACTATGCTTTACGGAATATAAATTACAGATCAAATGTTTTCAAAGAAATTTTAGCATCTGAATTGAAATGTAAGAGTAAAATATACACCATGTTTTGAAAACTTAGCACACACAAAAAATGAAATAAAAAATATCTTATTTATTCTTATATTAATTCCACATTGAAATGATCATGTTTGGGATATAGTGGATAAAACAAAATACATTGCTGAAATTAATTTCACTTGTTTCTTTTCAAGTTTTTAATATGGCTTCTAGAAAATTCAAAATCACCTACATGGCTTACATTTCTATCAGTCAGTGTTGAACCAGAGGATGTCAGAGGTTCATGATTTGATGAATAAATTCCAGAGTCTGATTACCCAATTTTCCAAATCCAAAAATGAAATCCATCAGTAGACCCAAAGATTATCAGCCTTGGGAGAATGGGTTCTAAAACATAAGAGAAAGATACATAGATATACAGATATACACATAGATAGATAGATACAATTATCTCTCTCTACACACACACACACACACACACACACACACACACACACACACACATAAAGCAATAAGAAAATCATGCATGGGCAAGTAGTGTATCACTGTAGAGGGGAACTGTTCACCAAGAAGAGACTTCAAGGTGTTCTGCTGACATAGGCAAGACATGTGGTAAGCTATTTACAGACCACTGAAATATCTGAATGGAATTTCTTATAGCCAAGTGAGCCAAAGTTTGTATACTCTCCTTCTGTAATGTACCTGACCATATCAAAAAGACCAACATTCTCTCGTCCATTAACAGGACTCATTCTGAAAACTGAGATATCAACATTGATTTATATCCCATTCTCTGTTCTCCTTGACTGTGCTTTATCCCCAATCCATGGGAATTTGGGGACCTCATTGTAACATAAAAAATTCCTCAGATATCCACATGACAGTAGTTATGGATGCTCTCCCATGTGGAGAGATGGCATACAGATTTGAAACCTAGGGGTTAAGAGAATGAGCCCTAAAGTCAGGGTTTCAATCCCACCGTCATCACTTACTGACAATATGACATTCAGCACATTATGCAACTTTTCTGTATCTTGATTTCCTCCCTTTCCAATGGAAATGATGATAACAGTATTTATCTCCTGAGGAGACTGCAATTAAGTGACATAGAATCTATAAAAAGTTTTCAATGGTGTCTGGTAGAGGGTAAGCACTTACCACATATTAACTATTTTTTTTTTATAATTAAGTACTGCTTTTGAAATAAATTGTATCCTAACAAGCACAACAGCAAGCATACATATACCTTAAAAAAGGCAAGGAGTATGTGTATAACTCACCCCGCTTATCAACAGTGCCTTGAACACACACAAATTCTCCAAGGCCCTGCTATTAATGTCATAGCTCCCTTGCAGTCCCTGGTTGAGAAGTAGGAAACTATAGCTCCAAACTGCCCAGATTCTTTTGGTAGGATCATTCTTATCTTAGATTTTTATCTTGTATTTCTGTTTGCTTGTTTATTTATTTATTTTTATCATGTTCAGTTAGCCACTGGATAGTACATCATTAGTTTTTGATGCAGTGTTCAACGACTTATTAGTTGCGTACAATACCCAGTGCTCATCACTACACGTGCCCTCCTTAAAACCCATGGCCCGGCTTCCCCCTTCCCCCACCTCCCTACCCTCTGAAACCCTCAGTTTCCCAGGGTCCACAGTCTCTCATGGTTCGTCTCCCTCTCTGATTTCTCCCCTTTCAGTTTTCCCTCCCTTCCCCTACAGTCCTCTGTGTCATTCCTTATGTTCCACATACGAGTGAAACCATATGATTATTGTCTTTCTCTGCTTGGCTTACTTCACTTAGCATAATCCCCTCCATCCTTGTTGATGCAAATAGTGGGTATTCATCCTTTCTGATGGCTGAGTAATACTATATATATATACATAGTATATCACATCTTCTTTATCCATTCATCTGTTGAAGGGCATCTCAGCTCTTTCCACAGTTTCGCTACTGTGGGCATTGTGCTATGAACATTGGGGTGCATGTGGCCCTTCTTTTCATTACGTCTGTATCTTTGGGGTAAATACCTAGTAGTGCAATTGCTGGGTCATAGGGTATCTCTCTTTTTAACATCTTGAGGAATTTTCGTATTCTTTTCCAGAGTGGTTGCACCATCTTGCATTCCCACCGACAGTGTAAGAGGGTTCCCCTTTCTCCACTTCCTCACCAACATTTGTGTTTTGTTTTGTTAATTTTTGCCATTCTAACTGGCATAAAGTGGTATCTTATTATGTTTTTGATTTGTATTTCCCTGATGGCTAGTGATGTTGAACATTTTTTCATGTGTCCATTAGCCAATTGTATATTTTCTGTGGAGAAGTGTCTGTTCATGTCTTCTGTCCATTTTTTGACTGGGTTATTTGTTTTTTGAGTGTAGAGTTTGAGAAGTTCTTTATAGATCTTGGATAAGCCCTTTATCTTTAATGTCATTTGCAAATATCTTCTTCCATTCTGTGGGCTGCCTCTTAGTTTTGGTGACAGTTTCCTTTCCTGTGCAGAAGCTTTTTATCTTGATGAAGTTCCAAAAGTTCATTTTCGCTTTTGTTTCCCTTGCCTTTGGAGATGTTATCTTGAAAGAAGTTGCTGTGGCTGGTATGGAAGAGGTTACTGCCTATGTTCTCCTCTAGGATTTTGATGGATTCCTGTCTCACATTGAGGTCATTCATCCATTTTGAGTTGACAAATCAGAGAAAAAATCCAATGAAAAAAAGACAGTCTCTTCAGTAAGTGGTGGTGGGAAAATCGGACAGCTACATACAGAAGACTGAAACTGGTTCATTCTCCCACACCATACCCAAAAAACAAACTCAAAACAGATGAAAGACTTTTAAAGCCATATATAAGTTGCCTTACATAAGGTACATTTTCAGCTCTTGATGAGATATTTTTTCTTGATCTCTTGAATGCTGGTAATTTAGAACAAAGCTGACACTGCCTTTCATCTAATGAAGTTGAGATCTGATGAGGATAAAAATCTGCTCAAGAGTTGTCCCCCCTCTCTCAACTCACCAGGAACTTGTGATAACAGGAATATGACATGAAGTTGGAGTAAGGACATGAAGTCAGAGCAATGATTGGTTTCTATTAGGCTCGTACAATTCTTGGGGAATAATAACCATGAACCCAAACTAATTAAGTCATGCATCTCCCCAACAATCTTCTGAATCACCTTGTCCTTGGGTGTTGGCCTCTTGAAACTGTTCTCTCAAAGCAATGCTAATAAAATAAAAAACTTATAGAACCAAATGACTTGAGGGAAGTCCAAGCCCCACCAGACCCTGTGCAACCTCCATATATCCACAGCTCACTTTTCTCTTCAGGGCTGACCCACAGCCTTGTTCTGTTAGTCCCTCTTAGGTTGCTGCCAACCCCACCTGGCCAATCGTGTTTGTTGGTACCCAGAGGTGCCAAGTTGTTTTATTATATGGACAAATGCCCACTGTCATTAGGTAAAGACCTTGTAAATGCATTTCCCTCAACACTTAAAATGTTTTTGAACTTGAGTTTTTGGAGATAAATGGTTAAAACTAAAACTCATTAAATGTCTGTATTTGTCATTGGCCAGATGTGAACCAAGATAAAAATGACAAACAGTTTACAAAATGGTAAAGCATCAGTATTTTGTATATCTTAAGTCAGGGTGGGCAAACTGTGGCCCTCCAGCCAAATCCAATACACCACCTGTTTCTGGAAGGCCCACCGGCTAAGAATAACTCTTACGTTTTTAAAGGGTTACATTTTAAACGGTTATAGAAGTACCAATATAACATCCCTGGTTTTGCCTGTTTTACAGAAAAAAAAAAAATTTGCTGATCCTGGCCTTCAACTAAAAAAAAATATGCTTTTGATTTTTCTGTTAACACTGCTTTTTGTCATAAACTTTATTTCTAAGATTAGAATTAGTACAGTTCTATGTAATATGTCTCATTCTCCAAAACTTTTGAGTGAAAAAAATATAATTAATTTGAAGGGACTGGATTATACATTATCTGAAAAACCTATATATGGAAGCTTCTGACTTAGGGAAAAAGAAAGAAAAAAACTTTGAATATGAACCTTTAAACATTCAGGAAAAATATCGAATTTTATATTACCTTACTGTATAAAGCAATCTGGTATTAGTGCCCAAAGCACTGGTATTTAATGAAGTTTGCTTATTAATTCCTCTGCATTCTTTATGTACAGTGTACATAGACGTCTGTTTTGCATTTCAGTATGTAGCATACTTGATTAATTTTATTCCTTTAATATTTTTTTGGCAGTAGAAACAATAGCTTTAAAATGGTTTCTACAGAGGTGAATTGTCCCTGGCTCGGTGATAAAGGTGTTTGGAAGTTTCTAATGCAACAATGAAGCAAGACCAAAGACCCAATAACAAACAGCTGAGGAGATCAATAACCCCTGTGTTTTCAGTCCCATGCTTATTTAAAGTGGTGGATGGAAAAAAAAAGGCTCTCTATTTATATCTGGAACTTAATGAAGTGAAATTATCACAGCCGACAGGCGCTAGTGTTGTAATTCAGAGACAGGGTTTGGCTTAGAGGGATTTGCAGGCTGTTTTTATTCCAATTTTTAATTTTTTCTTTTTTTTTTTCTTTTTTAGAGAAACTTAATCCTCTAATCAGTTCCAATTTACATATTTGCTGGTCTTTTTTTTTCCAGCTCAGTTCTTAAAGGAGTGGTGTTGGAGGCATGGAGCATTTATTTGATTAAATAATTATTCATCACCCTGTGCCCTGCTCTATTCTGAGCAAGGGGTTCAGTGGCCAAAATATAGATAAACTTACAGGCACAGACCTGGGGGCTTCTGTAGCCATTTAAAGCTGTTTCCTTCCACATGTGTACGCATAGGTGTGTGTACATATATGGTGTATGTGTGTTTTTAACTTGATCCACCCTGTAAAGCTTTGCTCACACTGGCTCTCCTTTCCAGCCTCAGGAGATTAATATTCTGCTAAATGAAGTGTTGCAAAATTTGAATTTTATTTTGGGGCTAAATGGAATACCAAATGCTGATGCTTACAATCATGGCAGAATTGTATTCTACCACCAAAATATCCTCATTTCCTGCATGAGTAAACATGTCAGGGAAATTATCTTTCTTGTGTGAAATCACCAAGCCTTTCATTTGTATTTTTTTTCCTTTGAATTTCATGTAAAATGAGGTATTTCCAAAAGATTCGTGATTTTCTTTTTCGAGGTTAATTTTTTTTTCCTCGTTCAGAGCTGGGAAGACCATAACTAGAGTGAGGGCACATGGAGACAATTAGGCGGCAGTTAAGTATTAATGTGGCATTTCTACTGGGTTTTCTGAAGAAACATCAAATTATCTTAGAGGTCTAAGAATCTTCGTGACTCTCAGATAGATACCTTTCCAAACAATCAGAAAAATTAAGAATGATCTTGATGAATCATTTCTTTCCTAACTGGGCGGCGGGCTTTACCACCAGTAATCTGGGGACCCACAGCTCAGTCACCAGGAGGTACTACACTCAAATCTCAAAACCAATCCTAGCTTTTCAACCTAGGACCTGTCCACTTGGTAAATATTTATGGAGCATCTATAAAGTGCAGGCAATGAGCTAAATTCTCTGGGAAACAAAACATGAATACAGTGAAGTAAAAGCCCTGTCCCCCAAAATGCACCCCAATAAAAGATGGCATATGCAAAACCCCCAAATATCTGGTATTAGATCTTGGTTCTTTACCAGTGTTCACTGGATGTCACTCAGCTTGTTTCTGTTGGTTTTCCTTACGTGATGATTCTTTATAGAATATGTGGATGTATTGAACAGGGAGAGATCGAAGGCAGCCAGGCCAGTTAGTAAGGTATTGCGATAGTTCTGGCAAGAAGACAGAAAGCTGGAAAAGCAACACCAAAGCAGTGAGGACAAGGAGAACATAAATGGTATCCATATTTTCCACATCAAAACATTGTTGAAAAACAGCAGGAGATGAAACGATGTCAAGGCTGGATTTACAGAAACTCACGGATGCAAGAGTCTTAGGGAAAACCTCTTGAGCTCGCTTGTCTTTGTGATTCCCCCATTGGCCTTCCACAAAATTATACACGGGAATCAGAGGTGCTGTCTTCCTTGCCTTGGTCATCCGGAAAGAGAGAAGGGCTGAGTGGTAAAGAGTATAGGTTTTGGGATCAGACCAACCTTTGTTTTAAACCCAGTGCCATTATTTCTCAGTTGTGTGCCTTTGGCCAACATATTTTACCTTCTTTATCCTTCTCTCATTTAAAAGAAAAATTACAATATGTGTTGCATGGATGAATTAAATAAAATTATAAAATTTAAAACTATTTGAACAAAATGTCCAGGATACAGTTGGAGCTCAGGACAGTAATTAATTGTGATTATCATTTTAGTTGCTTAGGCTAATGGTAATCAAACCATGACCCTTAAATACCATATCTCATAAAAATATTCATAAATGCCTCACGCTTTAACTTTCAGGAAAACTCTGAGTAAGAAGGGTTAATCTTTGAAATAGGTTTTCCTACAAATTTCTGTAAGAAACTTTCAGACATTTGATATGAATTATATACTGTTTTCTAAATTGTTTTCTCTGAATGCTAATTCAATTAAACCCCCAAATTACTTCTTGATCATTTGTTGTACGCCCAGAAGCATGGAAGGCACCATGGAAGATATAAAAATATTTTTGTAATATCTCTTTGTGGTTAAGAATGTTATAGTTTAGTTAGAAAGATAAAAATTACACCCGTGAAACAAGGTGAAACATTTCTTGTTAAGATAGAATATAAGCAAACAGAGTATTGCTTCAGACTGAATAGTGTTGCTACAAGAATTCAGAGCATTGGTACAGCTTTGACCAATCACCAAAGTTCTTGGTTTGTAAAGACGGAATTGATTTCTGATGGAAGGATGGATCTGGGCTTAATGGAGAGGGCAGTAAAGCAGTCCTCAACCTGGTGAAAATGGGGAGCAAAGAAATGAGGTGAGTGGGCAGAAAGTACAAAGACATGCTTCATGATGGAAGAAGTATGCTGGAGCTCAGTGAGAAGGTACGCTGGGTAAACTGGGTGAAACTGACTGATCAGTGTCTCTAAGACCAGCCCTAGACTATCGGGCTTCACCTATGGATTACAAATGCCAGCACACTTTTTGAAGCAGGTAAAAAGATGATTCCTTTCAGTTTCTAAGGGCAGGACATTCAACAGTGGACAAGGTAGAAGGTGGTAACAGCAATGACAGAGAGCTAACCATCAAAAGAGGAAAACAGACAGGTAATGAACAATTGCCAAAATATTACACATGGATGTGGACAAGGTGTCTAGGAGACTGTGGGGATGTAGCTCCTATGGAGGAAAGAACTCAAGAGAAACAATGAGTAGTAAGAATAGGAGGTGAGAAAAGGCACTTTTCAGTGGACTCCTATGTTTTTCTCCTTCAACCAGAAGTTTATCCAAATGGCTTTCAAGTACTTTTATTATGTTGCTTCACCTTCTACAAGCAATTGTATTTATTTTATTTCCTAATAGATGCTCTCCTCCAAAATCTGTCCCATCTGTAATTTCTACAAGTAAACCATTGTGTTTCCTGTCTCTCTATCATGATGTTCTTATTTCTGCCCTGCTTGGAATTTCTACAGTGATAGTTACGGCTGTCAAATAAAATATGAGACCCTCAGTTAAATGTGAGTTTCAGACAAGCAATGAATAATTTCAGATATTCATTCATATAGTAATCTGAAATTAAAATTTA
The DNA here is from genome assembly GCF_963455335.1 of Martes martes. Lineage (NCBI taxonomy): Eukaryota > Metazoa > Chordata > Mammalia > Carnivora > Mustelidae > Martes > Martes martes. The sequence continues at coordinate 56,050,832 of NC_137904.1, forward strand.
ACTGGCCAGGCTACATTTTAGTTTGCTAAATCCATCAATCCTACTGATACCATCTATCTTACTCTCTCATCTCTGTTCCATACTGTCACAGGTCTTTCCAAACCATTTAGATTTTAACTTCCTGGAGGACAGAGAAATATATTCTGTATTTTTCCTTCCCTTAGAGCAGAAGATACAGAGGGGAAAGAAGACCACGTACTGGTTATTACAGGATAATCAAGGTCTGAAGTCATCTGGTTTAGGATAACGAGTGCAAAATGAGGGATTGGAGAAGAGTTAAGGGCACACTCTAGATATTTCCAGCACAATTTAGTTACTATTGGATCTGGAGGTGTTAGAACTTGTAATTAGGCTATGCTATTTTTCCCCCTGGCACTTTTATTCAACAGATACTTAGTGAATACACGAAATTAAAATGGTACAAATCACCAAAGAATGCACTAGTCTGGATACAAAGTTGAGCATGGTGCTCTGCCTTTAGGAAGCTTATTATATACAGCAATCCACACATAGACAAGCAAAGTAACCTATGATTTCCCATAGGAATGGTACCCACAACCAGCAGTTTTGCTCCTCGCCCCTGGGGACACTTGGCAAATCTGGAGACATTTTCCAGTATCATGACCAAGGGAGTGCTGTTGACATCCAGTGGGTAGAGGGCAGAGATGCTAAACTGTAAAATGGACAGTAGTAATAGGTAAGGTGCCCTGATTAAAATAATAATCATCATCATCATCATCATCATCATCATCTCATCCAAAATGTCAGTAGTTAAGGCACTGCCACAGTTGAGAAACTGAGTATAAAAGGATACGGTTAGAAGAAGCAAAACTTTTGCCCAGTGATCAGAGAAAGCTTCCATATATGAATACAGTGGAATTAAAGACAACCAGTATGGCATGAGCAAATACAGCAAAGTCAACATCTCCTTACGGCATGGTACAAAGTGTTGATTATCCTGAGGTCATAGTTTGTGTTGGAGACCAGCGATGGCAATTAGGCAGAGAGGATCTGCCTTATTGAGAGAGAGCACGGCCAGAACCGTGGTGAGCACTGAACAGGAAGCTAAGAAACTCCAGACTGTCAAACATTGCCACTAAGAATGGTGGTGGAGAATTGGGGGGATGAACCGTTATGTGGCAACGATAAGCTCATTTGGAAATTTGAGTTTATATTAGTATATTAGTTGGAAAAAGTCGCTGAGTATTTTTACTTCCATGGGGCCAAGCTTCCAAAACAAAACAAAAATATGGTAGTTAGGTAATCTTGACTATGATTCTAACTGAAACAGTTTACTTCCCTCAACTCTTCATCCCCATTCCCGCCGGAACTGAAGCTGTGGTCCATATGAGGTAATCTTTAATTTTTCTGCATTAACATCACAACCTTGTGAGCTCACAATTTTAATCCTTCCTCTTGATCCTGTGGTAAAGTCACAGGAGTCCCATTTTCATCTTAGGCAACTCTACTGAATTTTACATGCTGAACCAGCCCCAGAAAATGGGATACCAGAATGAACCGGATAAGTTGAGAACCGATCTTAAATTCTGTGGTTCAGAGTTTGGAACTGAACCCAAATATTTTGGTATTGGGGCTTATTTCTCCTTGGCAAAACATGGCCTTCTGTTTTAAAGGAGTTGGGGGGGGAAGGTTTTAAAAAGCTTATTAAAAAGTCTCGAAATGCTTCTTCAACATCAAATAGCTCCTAGAAAAATATTTTGATGAGTTAAGTGTAAATGAATCAGAAACATATGGATTACATTTCCTTTAGATTACACATGGGTTTCAAAATTAAGGGGGAAAGTGCTCAGGGCAAAATGCATTTTGGATTTTATTGAACCCAAAATATTTGAGAAATAACTCAAGATACTCAAAGAACCCAAAATCCTGCCAGGCTTCCCAATCCCTTGTGTAAAGCAAATTAGATTTTAAAATTCTTTTTACTTTAGTGATCTATGGTATTACATGAAATGTGGAGGAAAAACTTCTTTTCTATATATGGTTTTTATCCTGGATATTTTCACTTAGAACTTTGGCAAAAATTGAGACTCCAAGTATACTGTAGATGGGCTAATTTGGCTAGATGGCTCAGCCTCTCCCTGCCCTGCTCAGCAACAAGAACATTTGATTTGTCTGGTGCACAGTCCCAGAGTGAGGGATTAAGCAAAGAGCTTCAGACAGTTTTCCAGTAAATGGTAACAGGCAGCATTTACAATTTGCCATCTTACCATTAGTTTTTTACTTATTCACTGGGCATCGATGAAAACCTTTCCATGATTTCTCAGCTCTCTTACAGTTTGAGAAAGGCTGAGTCTAGATTCTATAGTTCAAAATACCAAGTAAGTAAAGTCTATTTCTTAAGTCAGCCTTTTGCATATTCCAGTGGCAAGGCGAAGGCGTGGCTGGAGAAGGGCCTTAGATCCCAGGTCCAGGCCTCCAGAGCCACAATCTCTGTAAAACTAGCCTACTTGGCTAAGCAAATAGCTTGAAGACATCTCCTCAGACATGCTTTCAATCCTTCTGCTGTTCTAAGCCCCTCCTACATAAATAACATTTATTCTTTTATGCCTTCATTGAACAGATCTTTTTTTTTTTTTTTTTTCTTAGCAGCTGCCATAACCATGGACACAGGGGTGAGTATGAGGGGCACAAAAATCAAAGAAGGCATAGCCACACGTTTTTAAGGAGCTTCTTATGTATACGTACAATTCTCCAGAACAGAAAAATAAAAAGATCAAGAAATATGTCATCTTCAAGAGTACACTGCGCCAAAAAAGGGGCTTCCAAAAAGGAAATAGCCGCCTCAAATTATAGTTCTATAATAGTAGTTATTTAAATCTAATCTATGGGATTCTGTTCAGAGGGTTTTGTAGTGAGGAGAGTGCCTCTCTCAGTGAAGTGTGCCCACTCCCTATGTCTTTTCCGTGTATTTCCTTCCATTCTTCCTCTGGCAAACTCTCACTCGTAACTCGAAGTCCAACCCAGTGCCACTTCCACGGTGAGATTTCCCATTTCCACCATGGTTGAGTGAAATATTGCTCTGAATTTACAGCATATGTTGAACATGGGCTCGTTGGTATCATTTTTAGCATTGTGTCTTAATTCATTTCTTTATACCTCAGAGCCTCCCATTAGCCATTGACTTTTTGAGGAAAAGGGACCCCAACCTCGTCTTATTTTTATTCCTGATACACAGCAGATTGCCTGGAACCCACGAAGCACTTACATGCTATCGAATGAATGGGCGATGGGCTGAGTCATGCTATTATTAAAAAGGAAAAAGAAGAAGCTCAGAAGTTTTCTATAGTCCCAATCTCAGTTACATTATCACAAGTGGCTTAAAGAAGCTCATGCTACATATACTCATTATATTCTGTGTAGAACAAATCGCTCATATTTGCTATTAGTCACTACCTTTGGTTACTAGTGACATGAACAGCACAAGTCGAGAAGCAATCAAAATTAGTGCTTGGATCTACTGAGAGAAATGCACCCACCATTCACACGGTCTTTCACCCAGCCTTTACCTATGCTGGACCATGATTTCTTGAAGGGCTTCCTTGCAGTCTATATCAGCAACCATGGGTAGAACACTACAGGGTTCTGTATGTGGCATACTAAAAATGTTCAATAGATCCCAAATAAAAGAGGCTGATTTTATCAGATGGGAAATATACCTCAAGCTCCTTAAAGGGAAATTCCCAGCAAGTCAATTCTTTTTTTTTTTCTTTTAAGATTTTATTTATTTGAGAGAGAGAGAGAGAGCATGAGAGGAGAGACGGTCAGAGGGAGAAGCAGACTCTCCTCAAAGCTGGGAGCCCAATGTGGGACTCAATTCCGGGACTCCAGGATCATGACCTGAGCTGAAGGCAGTTGCTTAACCAACTGAGCCACCCAAGTCCCCACAAGTCAATTCTTTACATCATCAAAAGACTCTTTTCAACAGCGTTCAACTTTTCTTAGATTTTTGTGCAGTTTCTTGGATGACAGACAACATTATAAAATGCCCATGGTTATCCGGACGGGGATGGGGACATGATATGAGGGGATTTTTCTTATCAGGGAAGATGTCTTTGCAACACCATATAACTGGAATAAAATAGAAAAAAAAGAGGAGCACATTGATTCCAAAACCCAGAATTCTCCTACATAGAGATTTAAAAGATGTTTTTTTAAAATTTGAAATATATAATCCATTTTCTGTGGGACCACTGGCCTCTCAAACACATGCATAAAGAAAATTTAACAGGAGTCAACATTCAGCCTCTTTCTTTAAGTTTCCCAAATCTTTGGTCTTTCCTGATTTTATTTAAAGCCTCTATTAGTTTATTAGTTTGACAGGAGCCCAGGTAATTACACTGGCTTCTAGGTCCTACTGTAAGTTACGTCTGCATCTCCCTGAACGCACACAAAATTTAGTGCCACTGCAGCACTTCTCAAAACAAATAAAAGATTTGTGAACTAGTCACCAAGCATCCGACGCAATTAACCTGCATTTGTTTCTCTTTTGGCATTTTCACACAATCGAGGCCTTGTAAGAGGTAGGCACTCCTCAGATCACACTGTGTTTTCTTTAGAAGAAAGTGTGCCAAAATCCTCCTGCCCGACGTAACCAAAGTCTCCCACTAGCAGAAGGTGGATAGTTAGAGCGTGTGGACACGCGCACGCACGCACACACACACACACTCCTCCTCCTTCGCTAACACCATGATATGCACATAAAGAAAACACACACACACACACACACACCCATAGCTACAAAAATATTAACGCAGGGAATAGGATAAAACTTGCTAGAGATGAAGTGTGGCTGCCCACAGTCTCAGTGAATTGCAGCGTTACTTAAGAGAAAGCAAACACAATTCATTCAGAAGCATATACACGGGCGGCTCAGAGTAAAAGTGGAGAAAATAGGATGCTTTGGAAAAACTGGATTCTTTTTTTTTTTCGTTTCTGAGACAAAGTGAAAGTAGAGCTCACCTTGAGATTCCCACAACTCAATAGTTTTTAATTGCTAACTTCAAGGGGTCCCACTTTGAACTTTTTTCTTTCTTTTTTTTTTTTTTTTTTAAGAAAAAAGTCTTTAAAATCTGGTTAATTAGAACCGACTACCATGAACTCTTTGATGGACTCAGCATCCTGTCGCGCTGGCTTGCGCTCACAGCTTCCCCACTGCTTTCCCTGGGTTGGTCGCCCACATTGTGTGGATACTCCTGGGTATGAACTGGGAGCCAACAGTCCTTATTATAAAAATCATTTACCAGGGAAAAACCAAATAGTAATAAATAAAGTATATGTGCAGTCTGAGCGGACCCCGGTCGTTGCAAAGACTTATCCTCCAACTCCATAGCAGACGACCCCTTTAACCTCTCCAGGACTCTGTCTCCTTGTCTGCATTACACAGCACAGACTGGTGAGAACGCCTCCCACCAGCTCTGGGAGGACATTAAATTTCCTGTGGAGTTCCCTGAACCCTACCATCGACTGAGCACTACATGTTACATACTCCGATAAACATTTTCTATGCACTATTTATCTAATCCTATAAAGCAGACAATGTCATCCTTATATTAAGGACGATGAAACTGAGGGTTAGCAAGCTTTGATTAACGGGCATCCAGTAAGAATCACAGTTTTAATTTAAGCCCAGTTTTGCCTGATTCAGAAACCCGGCTTCCCGTTACCCTACACTTTTGCTTGCCAAGTTCTTTATGGCCCAATGTGTTAGACTTGAAGCTCTTGCTCCATTATTTTATAGAAAGAGAAAGGGGAGAAGTAAACCCTTCATTGAATTAATTAATGGAAATAATAAAATGTGCCTCTTCTCCCAGGAAAAGTGCTATCTTTGGAAGTATGACAACTTTTTCTCCTTAATTAAGAGTAGTTTGCTAAAATGTGTATCAGGACTTGAAAGAACTATAGAGTTTCTTAGGGTGCTCTTTTGGACACTTATCTGTACGCTGAAAGACTCGTTCTGCAGAATGATAAATTATATACTTATCGACAAGAATGTTATTGGGATGTATTGGGAGACAATTCCCCATAGATCTCTTCCCAGAGACACTGACTGTACTTTCTTCTGAATGATCTATCTGTCTCCCTATCTGTCCACCTATCTATCTATACTTATCTTACCTATTTATCTATGTCTCTAAATCTACACTTATCCCTATGAACATACTTACTTATCTATATAGATAGAGACAGATCTATTTACCTTCACTTGGAATTGGGGTCATGTTTGTTGTATGTTAAAAAAAAATACATGTTACCTAATTAACAGAAAGACATTATGGTTGGGGCAACCTTTCTGTTATCTCTGCATGAACCTTGTATCTGTAAACAAAAATGATGCCATATTCTTACCCCATCAAGCAGTTAGTCAGTAGAAATAGATTTCCTTGTCCATACTGGCTGACAATTTTCTTTTCTTTTTTTATTTTCTTTTTTTTACCATAAATTACCAAACATGCATGCAATTACAATTACAATGCATTAAAAGAATTCTATGCAGAAGGTTCATGAAAATCACAGATCCAAGAGAAAACTGAACATACAAAAGTGCTATGAATGTTCTGTAAAGAAATAATGTTTAAACATGCAAAATCCCATCATTAGCCTGGATCTCTCATTCAAGTACTACAGGTCAAAACCACCAACTTTTCCAAGTCAATGGGGAAAAGCCTTCCATTTCTCTCTTGTGTATTTGAATGTGTGTAATTAGACTTCTCCTATGCCAACAAAAACCCATGAAGGCTTTTTCTATACAAGTTTAGATTGTTCCAGCTCCAAAAATGGGATCAGAACGTGCTGGTACACCATCAGCAACGCCACTGGATGGGAAATACCACCATGCCATTTCAGCCCGGAGGTTACTGCTCTCCGCTAAGATAAACAGCAGGAATAAAAAGGAAACTGAATAAATGAAACAAAAGAGAATGCTATTCGTCTAACGACCGCAACGGATTCGATGTTGAATTCTGCTTGCTGACTTGGTTGTAGTAGATGTTTAAACCGATCTGGTACGTGAACGAGCTACTGATGTGGTGAAAATCTGAGGTCACTGACCACTCTATCAGTTAAGATTTGATTTGACTACATATTATATAAAATCCAAACAGCAGTATTTTAAGCAGGATAAATGTCTATTTCTCTCTCTCGCACACCAGAAAAACCCAACCAACCACCCAACCGATCAACCAAATAGGCCGACAGATGCGAGCTAGCAGTCTACAGCAGTTACAGTGACTACTGAGTTATTAGAGAGCCATGTTGCTACATTTCATTCCATCCTGGTGGCAGACTGAAATTTACAACAATGGTCATAATGTGTGATCAAATTGCCACATATTCTTATGCAATATGACCTTGCTGACCTCTGAGAAAAAAGTGGAAGAAGGTCACCTCTCTCCTTCAATCCGAGCCATCTTGTGAGCAGTAAAATGGAGCAGAGAGGATGCTATGTAACTTCTAAAGTTAGGTCAGCAAAGACCATGCACCTTTGCCTGCGTTTGTTTTGTTTTGTTTTGTTTTGGAACATCCGCTCTTAGACCCCAACTCCTACGCTGTGAGAAGCATGAGCACTCACAAAGGCTGTGAGTAGGTGCTCTGGTTGACTGTCCCACATGAACATCACCTTGAAATCACCCTAGCGCCCTGGATATTTGATTGAAGAAGGCTGCAGGTCACCCAGTGCTCAGTCATCTGAGCCTTCACGGCTCAGGTCCCAGACACTGTGAAGCCTCACAGAGCTGACACAAACCATCCCTGCTGTGCTCTAAGTTCCTGAGCCCCAGAATCCTCAGGCATTATAAAATAGCTGTCATTTCACATTATTGAGCTTGGAGAAGTTTATTATACAGTAACGGATCATTGGAACACACGTGCTCAGAATGCACTTAAGATGTGTGCTGGGGATCCAGCCACTGTACCCCTATTCTGGACATCAAGAAGGAGAACACGGAGAAGCAGGACACACTCACGGCATCTGAAGGGGGGGGGGAAATATGCTTACATTTCACTGGTGAAAACCCCGTCATATGGAATTACCTAGGGTCAAGGCAAGCTGGGGAACAGAGTCTTTAAGATATACAACTATATTTTCAGTAAAATATTCTGTTCCTAGAATGGTTGGCAAGAATATGAGACTGGAACCTTCTGCAGCAAACAGCCTTTTTATTTTCAACCTGGTGTTAGGTACTCCTACTTTTACCCTCAGTCGTTTCATCCGACAAGGTCCTATGTGTACTGAAAACTCCTGTACAGGCGCAAATGGAAAATCGGGAAAAACAACATCTAAGTAGAGATGTCAGTATCAAATCACTGTTTTGCTCATAAAACAAATGGCAAAGACAAAGTATAGTTAAGAGAAACCAAGGACATTGCCAGAGAAGCAAAATCCCAGTCTTGGTGGAGGATAGAAAGGGAATCATCATACATTAGATTTCCAGTAAAATTCATAATTACCTGGGGATGAGGCAGGAGGCAAATCTTTACTATTTTTTATTCTTTAGATAAACCTGGTGAAGGTACTGCTCCTTGGCTGTTTTGCTGATATTAGGTTATTATGTTAGAATCATTTACTTCAATACAGAAAGATCCCTCTCATTCCCACCATATCTTCAACTCAAAGCATTCATTTTCTTTGTGTTCTTTTGTGTGGGGCTCATCATTATAGTTGTGCAAATATAGGGTTCCTGTGATAGCCAAATTTACCTGCTGCGGCCGAGATGGGTCCTAAGTAGCTAAGTTGAACCTGAGCATAGATTTCAGTAAGATTGAATCAAAGTCCCTCCCTCACTGAATACTGATTCACCGAAAGCAAAGATGTTTCAAAGGCTAGTCACGTCCTTCTTTGAACACTGGTATCTAGGGAATCTGGCAAAATACTGTAGGATTCTAGATGATTGGACTTGAATGTGGCCTTTCCAAGATGGAAAGCAACAACGTGCTATGGTCTTGGTGTGAAACTAATTCTTCATTCTGTAGCAACCGGCCCCTGAAGAGCCTCGGAAGCATTTACAGTAACAATCGTGATGACAGTAATGACAGTGAAAACAATCGTAATGATACCAAGTATTTTTCAGCACTGATTTGTATCTAGTATTTTTGAAGAGCTTAGCAAGTATTATCTCATTTAGTCTTTGCCACAGCTCTATGAAATAGATTCTACTATTATTCTCATTGAACTGATCAAGAAGTAACAGCGCCAGGGTCAAGCAGCACTAAGACTCAAACTCAAGCCGTGAAGCGGATGACAAACCAAATAGAGCATTATGTGGGTGCTGAGTCTATCTGTCTGTCTGTCTTTCAGCCTCATAGTCTGCCTCTTTTCACCTGCATTCATTCACTGTATTACGTTGGAGGTTTCTGCAGTGGAATGGAGCGACTGGCTGAGCCGTGAGCATTCCCAACATGGGCACCCTGTGCAGATAGGGCTAGAAAATGAGCTACAGAGAGGACCATGAGAAGCAATGCCATCAGGATGTAGGTGAGTATGTCATCGGGAGGGAGTCTCCTTCCTTCCTTCCTCTTTTTTTTTTTTTTCCCCCTTTATGCAAGACACATTGCCCTAATAGAGGAGTGTGGCTTGCAGGCAGCCTCCCTTGAATGTGCTTTGGGAGAGAGCCTAATACCTCATATTTTTAAAAAGAAAAAAAAAAAAAAATACACTCTCGCGCGCGCGCGTGCGCGCACACACACACACACTTTCACATATATACCCAAGCCAAAAATATCAAGGCGTTCATGGCTGTTAAAAAGCCAGGGAAAGCTGAGTCGCACCCTTCAATGTTTTTCTTTCAAACACATTGACCACCCTCTCTTCACAACATCTTATTTATTGAAGCGCAAGCTGTCCAAATGGAATAAAACTCTGCAACGCTGAAATCTGGATTCTTCCTTAAGTTCTCTTTTCATCGCAGTGCTACTGCCTCTCTCTCTCCTTCTGTCCTCCCCTCTGTCTCTCCCTCTCTGTCTCTGTCTCTCCTTTTCTCTGTCCACGGCATCAGAGGACCAGTATCTTGGAGAGCCGGAGGGAAAGGGGTTAATGTGAGAGGCTTGGAGCCAGGCCTCTCTTAACTGGGGAATTGGCAGCTAGCAGTTTGGAACGCTGCCTCGAATGTCTGACTGAACGTTTTTATTATCCTTTTTGCCCAAAGGTGGCTTTTAGACACCCACAGCAGCACAGGGCTTTCTGATTGGGATTCGACAGACGGGAGCCAGAAAGCTGTCTGCCCCTTCTGCGAAGACTGGGGAACCCCACGGAGGAAACCGCCACCCCCTCCCCAACCAGAGGGTGGACTTGCCCTCCCGCACCCGTCAATAAACTGCAGGCCTTCCAGGGGACTCGTAAAATCAGTGGGGCGCTTAGAGAGCGAGGTGGGGGTGGGGAGGAAAGGGGGGTCCGGGGGACAAGCGGGGCCTCGGGCAGGCCCGGGGACTCTCACCGCAGGTAAGGGAAAAGAAAGGGCAGGGGGGGTCGAGCCAGCGACGCCACGAGGAAGATGAAGTTGAAGACGAAGGTGAGATTCGAAGAGAACAAGGACGCTGATGGGCAAAGGACAAAGACAGAATAAGAGAAAAGCACAGGGCTGGAGGGGGCCTCACCCAAGCCCCTCCGATTCCTCATTTGCCTCTGTCAACGGCAATTAAGCCACGAAGGGCCCGAGTTGCCGTTTTTATGGAGTTATTTTAATTGCTTCATCCCTCAATTAAAACAGACTGGTTTTCACCGGGGGAAACAGGGGCTGCTTGGCAGTCCTAGACGGAGTGGCTGGAAGGTGGTAGTTTGTCCTTCGGTCCGCTTTGCCGGCTTCCCAGCAGGACATGCACCGCAGCCCGGTAACCGGACGCGTGCTGGGGGCAAACGCTCACAAGAGGCTGGTCCTACCCAACAAGGAGGGCTGAGAGCGTCCCAAGAGTCGGTGTGTGTGTGGAGGGGCCCAATCCCAGACCCAGTGGCAAAAAAAAAAAGGCTCTTTGGGGGCGCCACCTTCTGTCTCTTTTCCATGGAGCCCTCACCACCCCCCAGACCCCAGTAACATGAGAACACATCCCGTGAACTCCTCCCTTAGGACATCCTCAGTCCTGCCGCCGAGAGGTAGAGAATCAAGACTCTACAAGACCAAAGCAGAAGTAGGACAGGGACTTCCGAAGCGCTGAGTGTTCACTGAACGAGAAGAAGAATGAAAGTTTCTGGGGTTTCACTGCACACAAAGCACCTCCTTCTCCTGCATCATCTCTTTGCACGCACGTGACGCCGTGGCCCACGGAGAAGGGCTGATGTCAGTCGCCTTCCCAATTAGCAGAGAAGGGAAGAAACGGAATGGGTCCCCAGGTGTGCTCCGCAGACCAGCTACTAAAAGTCTTGCTAAAAATGCGGATTCTCCAGCTCCGCTCTACAGACCTGCTGGAAGCTGCCTCTTGACCTCAATGCAAAGGACTCCCGGTACCCTAAGTTTAAAGACACACAGGGCTAGCGTTTGGGAGTCTATGACAAGTATCTCAACAGGGTTTTTCCAAAGCTCAGTTATGTTCACTTTTATGGAAGATGCCACTGAGGCTCAAAGAGGTTAAGTGCCTTATCCAAAGTCACCTCAGAGGCCACTGCAAACTGGTAAGAGGTATAACCGGAAATATACACCCAAGTAGACATAAACATGTTGACTAGAAACAATGAGAATAAAATCCTGATCTTCTCACTTCTGGTTTTTCCCTCTTCTTTCGGCTGACCTCAGACTGCCTCCTTGACACAGGCAAGATTTGACCCTGGTTCTTTCTCGAAATCTGTCATGGCCTCTCCCAACATGGGTAATACGAGTACACACACTTAGGCCTCACAGCACCACTCCTGATGAAACAGGCTGCCGATCGTGGTCATGCTCTTCTAAATGCAGTCCTGTGAAAAGTGCCCACTTTCTTCTACTCAGACACTATTTTAGTTTTTAACCAAAATCTTCGAGGCAGAAGTAGTAGAAGGATCACTATCCCAATAGCCAACGTGTAATAATATTAGGTGTGCCAGGGACCATTCTAAGTTCTTAATATATGTATTAAATTAAATAGATGAGCTCATTCACTTTTTTAAAGCAAACCACTGAGGTAAGTACCAGCATTACCTAATGAAGACCGGGAGACCCGACATGACTCCCCACGTTTACACAACCCTAAATTGTAGGGCTGGGCTACGAAGAAAGCTTTTTGAGCTTCGGAGGCAGCAAACTTAACCCCCACTAACGCTGCCTCTGCTCTCAGCCAGGGAAGTATGGTATTGGCCATTTGGGCAGGTGGGGGGGGGATAGCTCACCCCCGATAGCTCACTGGTCCAGCCGCATAGAACTATAAGCTTATTTTTGCAAAAGGCATCTAAAGGGGCATTTACCAGAAGTCATCACTTTTAAAATCAGCCAACCAATGAAATAATACAGACGCAGGCGTGACCGTGGAGCTGACGTGGTTTGATGATGTCATCCCACAGATAAGGAAATCAAGGCTCTGAGAGGCGAAGTCACCTTCTCCAAAGTCTCAGATCATTCGGAGGCATCAGGCACTGACCAAGCTGCCTAGGTTGCCAGTGCAATCAGTTTCTTGAAGCAGGGCCTTGGGTGAGTGCATCAGCAGCGGAGGGGTCTACTGCCACGATAATGCTCCATCATAAACAATCACAAAACCTCAGTGGGATGCAATAATAAGTGTTTATTGCTCACGAGTCTGGCGTGGTTGGCTAGATGCCTCTGCGGATCCTGACTGGGCTTTCATAGTTGGGGCCTGAGCTGACTGTTGGCTGATCTAGGATGGCCACAGCTGGGGTAGGCTGGCTCTGGTCCATACGTCTCTCCTCCCCTCGCTTGGAAAAACTCTCACGTCAGTGCGGCAGGTACCAGAACACAAGTGGAGATGTGCGAGCATCACTTCAAGTCTCTGCTTGCCTTGTCACGATTCCAATAATCTCTTTGGTGAAAACAGCTCACACAGCCAGCCCCCGATCAGAATTAAGGGCGCTATAGCTCACCATGAATGCAACTGATCTCCCACAGTGAGGGAGGGGTAACAGGATTGGACAGTGCAAACTTTAAGGAGGAGGAAAGAAATCAAGTAAGTCAAATTATGCAATGTTCGTTTTGACCTCTAAACTTTGACGTCATACCCTCCATTTGTGGGAACACTAGTGACATTGAATAAATGAAGACAGATACATCATTTGATTAAAATCAGGGAAGTACTGAAGTACCAAACTGAATTGTATCGTTTTATAAAATCAGGTGCACCATGCTGGCAAGCGTTCATATTGAGTTTGGGGATTCTTAACTTATTCCCAGAAAAATGCAGGTAGGTCCTTTCTAAGAAGGATCTTAGAAAACAAAATTGAGTATATAGCCAACTGAAATTCAATTCTGTTTTATAAATATATATGTTTATATTGTAAATTTTATATTGTAGATATACATATATGTCATGCTGAAAAGTAAGTTTATTTTATCAACATAAATATGGTTTAATTTATAAAACATTAATGTAGGGTGCCTGGGTGTTTCAGTGGGTTAAAGCCTCTGCCTTCAGCTCAGGTCATGATCTCAGGGTCCTGGGATCAAGCCCCACATCAGACTCTCTGCTCAACAGGGAGCCTGCTTCCTCCTCTCTCCCTGCCTGCCTCTCTGCCTATTTGTGACCTCTCTGTCAAATAAATAAATAAAATCTTTTAAAAAAGTAATGTATTAGCAATTTATAAAAGTTTAATATATTTCCAGCTTTTCCAGTAAAGCTACAACTAATTTGCATACACATTTTAGTGACACACTAAAATGCTTTGCTTTGGTTAATTTAGAAGTCTGTTTTTTTAGATGGAGATCTATTTTTAAATCTTTATTTTTTATAGGTATGAGTGTGTGGGGTAAATGTTACTTAAGGATTAAAATATCTTCTTCAAGAAGGTAAAATTCAAGTTTCACTTTCTTTTTTCTTCCCTCCCTTCCTGTCTGCCTTCCTTCCTTCCTTCCCTTCTTCCAACTGTAACTGTTATTCCAAAAGGGTTTTCACCTTTTCTCCCTGCTAGTTGGACTAATTCCATAACTGGCCATTCTCTATCATTTTTCAAATATCTTGAAAAGAGTTTTTTAAAAGTACACATGTGGGTGTCTGGGTGGCTCAGTGGGTTAAGCCTCTGCCTTCGGCTCAGGTCATGATCTCAGAGTCCTGGGATTGAGCCCCGCATGGGGCTCTCTGCTCAGCAGGGAGGCTGCTTCCCTCCCCCCCCCCCCCCCCGCCTACTTGTAATCTCTCATTCTGTGTCAAATAAATAAATAAATAAAATCATTAAAAACAAAGCAGGAAAAAATATACAGTGGAAAAAAGACAGTCTCTTCAATAAATGGTGCTGGGAAAATTGGACAGCTATATGTAGAAGAATGAAACTCGACCATTCTCTTACACCATACACAAAGATAAACTCGAAATGGATAAAAGACCTCAATGTGAGACAGGAATCCATCAGAATCCTCGAGGAGAACATAGGCAGTAACCTCTTCGATACCAGCCACAGCAACTTCTTTCAAGATATGTCCCCAAAGACAAAGGAAACAAAGCGAAAATGAACTTTTGGGACTTCATCAAGATCAAAAGCTTCTGCACAGCAAAGAAAATAGTCAACAAAACGAAGAGGCAACCCACAAAATGGGAGAAGATATTTGCAAATGACAGTACAGACAAAAGGTTGATATCCAGGATCTATAAAGAACTTCTCAAACTCAACACACATAAAACAGATAATCATATCAAAAAATGGGCAGAAGATATGAACAGACACTTCTCTAATGAAGACATACGAATGGCTATCAGACATGAAAAAATGTTCATCATCACTGGCCATTAGGGAGATTCAAATTAAAACCACATTGAGATACCACCTGACACCAATTAGAATGGCCAAAATTAGCAAGACAGGAAACGTGTGTTGGAGAGGATCTGGAGAAAGGGGAACCCTCTTACACTGTTGGTGGGAATGCAAGTTGGTGCAGCCACTTTGGAGAACAGTGTGGAGATTCCTCAAGAAATTAAAAATAGAGCTTCCCTATGACCCTGCAATTGCACTACTGGGTATTTACCCCAAAGATACAAATGTAGTGAAAAGAAGGGCCATCTGTACCCCAATGTTTATAGCAGCAATGGCCATGGTCTCCAAACTGTGGAAAGAACCAAGATGCCCTTCAACAGAAGAATAGATAAGGAAGATGTGGTCCATATACACTATGGAGTATGATGCCTCCATCAGAAAGGACGAATACCCAACTTTTGTAGCAACATGGACAGGACTGGAAGAGATTATGCTGAGTGAAATAAGTCAAGCAGAGAGAGTCAAGTATCATATGGTTTCACTTATTTGTGGAGCATAACAAATAACATGGAGGACATAGGGAGATGGAGAGGAGATGGGAGTTGAGGGAAATTGGAAGGGGAGGTGAACCATGAGAGACTATGGACTCCGAAAAACAACCTGAGGGTTTTGAAGGGGTGGGGGGGGGGGTGGGAGGTTGGGGGAGCCAGGTGGTGGGTATTAGGGAGGGCACATATTGCATGGAGCACTGGGTATGGTGCAAAAACAATGAATTCTGTTACTCTGAAAAGAAATAAATAAAATAAATTAAAATAAAATCATTACGAAAGAAAAAAAGGCACACATGTACCCACAGAGCCCCATAAGCATGCTAACACCCATAAAAGGCAGAAAAGAAGAAAAAAAAAGCAAAACAACAACAACAAATGTGATCCTACTGATAGAAACTCTTGCAAAATCAGTTAATAAAAACTAACTCACATATTGTATTCAAGTCCAGTTACAAAGTAAAATATAAACATAAATATAAAATGGCTTCATTAGAGTTGTTGCCTCTCAAAAAACTGAGATTCTAGTGCTCTGGGTGTCTTTTATGTGTTTCCTTTTCTTTTTTTCCTTTTTAAATAATATTGTCGTAAACAGGTGAATATTGTGCTCTTCTAATGGGTGCCTTGCTGGGCCCCTTTAAGAGTTTAATTGTTTAAAATCTGATGTTACAACATTATCCTTTAAGATGAAAGACCATTTTAAACAGGCAAAGTGCAATGCAACAGTATCTAAATTCAAGAATTCCAAACTGGCTTTCTCAAAATGCCCTATTCTCCAGGCAAGTGCCTTTTTTTTTTCTTCATACTGAAAGGTAATCCTATATGTTTTTTTACCTGATGATCTTTGATTTGTTAGAGGAAACACGTTGTCTTAATCCTGGAGGCAACAGTAACTTCATTAACCTCTAGGTGGAGAAAAGTAAGAGTAATAAAAGTAATGTGGATGAAACAAAAGAAGCGATCAACCCAGAGGTTGATAGACTGGATGGGTTGTGGGGTTTTCTTTCCCACATTCAGTGGCATGTGCAATTGCCCCTAATGAGTAATTCAGTCTTCTTGTGGGACCTGTCTATTTGCTTTAAAAAGTTTAATTATTAATCTCCAGTCACTATGTATCAACAACCATTCAACTTGGTGATGTCTCGGGATGTATATCTGTTCTCTCTAGCTGTGGTTTTTCCTGGTTCCCTGGTTCGAAGCCTCGGGACTTCCCCGGCTGAAATCTGAAACTGGCCCAGTACACAGAGGGCAAAGAGAGACACTAGACAGAGGCAGGCCACTCCAGACGGTCAGGGGGTGGGTTTAAGAAGCAAGGGAACTTACTTCCAAGGCTTGTCCTTGGTGCCACAAGACAAGCAGACCTCTGCAGCCTACGTGACAATCTTAAATGTTTATACAGAGGACTGGTGGGGTTCGGTCACTTATACCCTTCGGAGAGTCTCAACACATCCCTGTCCTAGTAAATGGCTCCAGTTTTGGGGGGAGAAAGGCTACTAGGTTTCAAGGACAGAAGAGGGGGTTAGGAGCCTCTGATTACCTAGGGCCGTGTCTCCTGTGTGTGTGTGTGTGTGTGTGTGTGTGGGTGTGGGTGTGTGGTGGGGTGGGGACATGTTGTCTCAAAGACTTCCTCCAATATCCTCATGCTTGACTGTTATCTTCAGAGAACTTGTCAGGAAGGGTATATGATTGAATCGCTCTTAAGGAATTCCTGGGGAATCACATTTTCTTTTCGAGATGCCATCTGAAAGGAGACCAGCTCCATTACAACCAATCTCACCTACGCGGGAGCTTTTAATTTTCCCTGCATGCACAAAAATGCACCAATGGACTTTACCTGTTGAAATCTTTTTCTTTTCAACCTGTCACTCTGTGCTTTTCTGTAGGTATCTATCTGACCACATCAAATTACCTGGGTGGCACAAATGCCCAAACAACTATTTGAAGGAATCTATTCAGCCAAATATACACACATAGGCATTGTAGCAGAAAGCACCCCTCTTTTTTTTCTTGCTTAAGGGAGACTGAATTTGTAGGTAAGAGTCATCAGATATAGTCTTATGCCATTTCCACTGTTCCTTGAACATGTATGTTTCCCATTTGCTTTTCTGGTTTGCCCTCTGGAAGCAAAATAGCACACTCTTTTCAGGATCTTACTTTTTTCCTAATAATAGGACTGATGGCAGCAAAAAGGATTCTATAAACTCTGGTGGCTACTTACCAAAGGGCTAGATCTACACATGTAAATATATATACATATATATATATATTTTTCCAACCTGCTTTCATAACTATTATCTCTTAGATCCTTGTAACAACCACATTAATAATCTCAGCTGGAACATTTTAAAAGATTTTATTTATTTGACAGCCAGAAATCACAAGTAGGCAGAGAGGCAGGCAGAGGGGGGTCAGCGAGCAGGCTCCCCGCTGAGCAGAGAGCCCAATGTGGGGCTTGATCCCAGGACCCTGAGATATGACCTGAGCTGAAGGCAGAGGCTTTAACCCACTGGGCCACCCAGGCGCCCTCAGCTGGAACATTTTTAAAGCTTGCTGAATTCCAAGTGCATTTTCCTATTTCTTCCTAAAGGTGCATGGACGACTGGCTTGCGTTTATAGCTATTATAGACAGAGCTGTCTACCTAATAGACCATAAATGCCTGAAGAGCAGGCGTTGGTTTTTTTCCCAGCTTTTGGAGTCCCCCCAGCACCTGGTACCATGTGAATCAGGGCAGGTATGCCCACTGAGCAAATCAACTGAGCTTACCTGCAAGGCTAACTTCATGGGCAAGTGGGCCTATGCAGCTGTCCATGCTCTTTCATTCAGAAGGGCCCCATGCTTGGCTGAACACTCCCCAGTCACCATCTTAAAATTGCAATAATTTTGAACAATTGACCCCCCATTTTCATTCTGCAATGCCCCCCCAATTAAATAGCCAGTCCCACTAAGCTATATGGATATATGTAGTAAATGATATACTTGGCACACAGACACACAGACACACAGACACACAGACACACACACACACACACACACACACACACAAATACACACAAGGTTTGGTTCTCTGCCCCCAGATCTTGGGAGATAAACTCTAAGTCCTTGGAATATCTTACCTAAAAAGGGTGACTTTGTTTACCTGGGGGTGCTAGGTCATTCCAGTAGTCTTTGGTAACCATGTGATTTATGCGGGAGAGAGAATGGACCACGTGATGTCAGCTCACCCTCTGCAGAGGAGACTAATGTCCGTCATATGGGCAGTCAGCTTTGTCCAAGTGATCAACCCTCAATAGAACTCTGGACACCAAGCTTGGGTGAGCTTCCCTGGTTGGCAGCATTCTGTGTGTATTGTCACACATGGTTGCTGGGAGAAATAAATATTGTCCAAATGACTCCACTGAGTGAGGACAACAGAAGGCTTATGCCTGGTTCCTCCTGGGTCCTGCCTTATGCATCTCTTCCCTTTAGAGATTTTGACCTGCTTCCTTTCACTGTAAAAAACCAAAATCATGAATATACTAGCTTTGCTGAGGTCGATGAGTCCTTCTTTTTTTTTTTTTTTTTAAAGATTTTATTTATTTATTTGACAGAGAGAGATACCACAAGTAGGCAGAGAGGCAGGCAGAGAGAGGGGAAAGCAGGTTCCCTGCAGAGCAGAGAGGCCAATGCGGGGCTCGCTCCCAGGACCCTGGGATCATGACCTGAGCTGAAGGCAGAGGCTTAACCCACTGAGCCACCCAGGCGCCCCTCGATGAGTCCTTCTGGCAAATTATTAAATCCAAGACCACCCTCAGTTACTGGGGACTTCCCAAGCTCACAGGTGACATTAAAGGGCTCTCATGTCCTCTGATTTACTATTAGGTTTGGTTAATGGAGAAGCCACACAAAAGACTGAACAAACACAAGGGAATTTATAATCCTGATTCTCTCCCATCAGACAGCATATTAAGCGGTTGTGTTCCTGAAGATCAGAGGGGTTGATGCTCTCCACAAAGCATCCTTTTCGAAATAATGTCCTCTCTTCCTGGTTTCTGGGAGCATTTCCCCTAACCTCTTTGGCAACAGCCCTTCCACGGCTAGCCCTGGGTTTTGTTTTGTGGGTCCCCTACTTTCAACTACACCTTTGTGCCACTGACCCTTGGGTCTAAATTGTGCCCATCCACTGACATGTGTATTTTTTCCAGTAAATACAGTACAGTATTATAAACGCAGTTTCTCTTTCTTATGGTTTTCTTAATAAGAATTTCTTTCTTCTAGCTTACTTTATCATAATAAGACAGTGTATAAGACATATAACATACAAAATATGTGTTAATTGACTGTTTATGCTATCAGTAAGGCTTCCAGTCAACGCTAGGCTATTAGCAGTTAAGATTTTGGGGAGTCGAAAGTTTAACGCAGATTTTCGACTGTGTGGGGTCAACTGTAATCAGTTTCTTCCTAAGTAACTCCCACTTTTTTTCTAATTTGAGTGTGTCTTCCGTTTCCTGACAGGACCCTGACCGATACAAAATATAAGAACAAAAAGTATGTAAAAATTTTGGCAGCGATGGCATTGTCTTAAATTTTGCAACAAAACCTTTAATATATTTGTAGTCAAGAAAAAAAAATAATATCTTGAACAAAGTAGCAACACATCTGGCCAAGGAGCAACTCCACTCTCAGACATCCTCGTCCCTAAATGTAGCCCTCTGTTCATATGATGGCCCCTCCGCGTGAAGACACTAATCCCCACCGCGCCCTTGGTCCCTCGCTATCCACCTCTGGTTGCTCTGGCTACTGACTTTTCTCTCCTCATGCTGTGGAAATCTCTTAGAATGGCTGAGTGTCTACTTGCAAATTAATCCTGGAGTTTTAGTTTTCACTTTTAGTCCCCCCATACACGGAGGGTGGTTTCTGTGCGGGGCAGGTGGATTCCAACCTCCCTCCAGGCTGGTGCTGACATTCCCAGGGCCATGCAGCATGGCGGAAGGCAGTGGCCAGAAGCAAATACGACCAGAAAAGGGCAATTTAATCATTTCTGTTTAAACAAATTCCCCCAAGAGTAAACAAATCCTCACTATTAACTGTGCTTTGTTCGGTCTTCTAAAAGAAAATTTAGCTTATTTGCAATAATTATTTTTAAAAGTAATGAAGATAAATAAATAATGAAGATAAGAGACACTCAGAGTGTTCCTTGAGTTGCACTGACTGCTTTTTGCTTAAAGCAATTTCTGGGATTACCAGTAGGAAAAAAACAGTTTGCAAATATTATATAATATTTAGCGATGCCTAGTTTCTCACAGAATTATAAGTTGATTAAGTGCTTTGTGTGGTACTTGTCATACGGAGCTTATAGCAGGGAATAGAGGAGGTTAGAGATTAGTGTTCTGGATCAAGGAGTGGGTGGGGAGAAGGGAATTAAAATTTATCAAACATCTACATCGTGCCATGCACTACAATTCTTGCTTTACAGATATTGCCTCACTTAAAAATATGGTGAGATAGATACTATCCCCATTTTATGGACAGGAAACTTGCCCAAATTTTATACCTGGCAAGTCTGATCCGCATCTTGATACATCACAGAAAACTGTTTTAACGAGTAACGTTAAATTGTCTAGTAACACCTTTTGTTCGAATTTTGTTATGTCATAATTTTCCTAGTAAACAGATTTTGTTCAAATTCAAGCATGACAGATTACTTTGTTAAGTGAACACATTTTGTTAGTTTATACTAAGGAATAATAACATCACCTGGGAGAATCATCGGATATTGCGAAAAGTGGCTTATTCATATAAGAAGCCAAAGGTACAAAGAAAATAAACCATCAAAGATCAGAGTTCTGCTGTTCAAAGAAGGATCTGAGTAACAGACTCTTCATGCATGAACTAGTCCTGTTTTCGATCTTTAACATGGCCAAACTAACAACATATCGATCATTGATCGGGTTTCTGATTTACTCTTCATAGCCCACAGTACAAGCTGTAAATGCTATGGGCACCCAAATTGACCTTCTGTGGCCCTGAAGTAGATTCCCAGGTTTTAAAAAATACATAGGGGTGACTATCTGGAAAAGGTCAGGTCCGGGTTCATGACACATGGAATGGATTATGATTTCCTCACTCAGTAGACCCAGCCTTGTTCAGTCTGTTTCACTTACGTCATGTGCCTTCGGCCCTTGAGCGAGTCAAAGATCTACCCCAGGGCTTTCGCTAAGCCCAGCTTTAACTCTGATGCCCTCAACATCCTCTGCACCGGGGGCATTGTTCTCTCAGCTGCTCAAAAACACTGGGTTCTTGGCCTGATGAATTCGGATTCAAACCCAACAGAGGCAAACACCCAGCAGAAGAGAAGAGATACATTCTGTAGGAAAACGGTACTAGTGAGTCTCTAGATTCTAAGAGTCTGGACCCAGGAAAGAAGAGGGAGATGCAAGGGAAACCCGCACCCCACAGCAGCAGTACCCGGCCTTGGCTGCGAATGCAGAATCTGGAGCCTAGGCCAGGCCTACTAAAACAGAACTGGGAATTTTCACAAGATGCCCAAGTGACTGGAATGTACATCCAAGCGTTTTTGTGTTTCTCTCACTCTTATTTATCACGCTAGAAGAAGCACACAGGAAGATGGACACATTTTAAATGACCACTCACCATGCACACATCTGCACACCCACCACCAAGATGAATATATGAAAAGTGCCTGTCCCACCCGGAACATCTCCACACGCTCCCTCTGAATCAACAACGGCTCTCTCAAACCCCTCCCAGAAATGACAATTTGCTGACTTCGATCATTACGTACTCATTAAGCCTCTTTTTGAATTTCATAAAAATTGGACAGTGCAAGATGAATTTTTGTTTATTTATGGCTTCTCTTGATCAAAAAATGTTTGGAGATTCATTCATGTTGTTGGGTCAGTAACATACTCTTTAAAAAACTGCTGTGTGCAGTGATTCCTATAAATACACCACCTTTTTGATGCATGCTTCCACTGATGGGCTTTTGGTTATTTTCTAGTTTGGGGCTGTTATGAATAAAGTACTTTGTGTGTGTGTGTGTATGTGTGTGTGTGTGCACCTGTGGACACATTCTGAGAGAAATGTCTAGGCGTGAAACTGTCGTGTCACGGGTAGGTGTGTGTTTCATGTTATTAGATATTACCAACGTGTTTTCCAGTGTGGTTGAACCATATTACACTCCCACGAGCAACAGTGAGAATTCCGGTCACTCTACTTCCTTGACAATGGTTGGTATTGTCAGCTGCTTGAAGTTAGCCATTCTGGTGGGTGTGTAGTAGAATCTCTTTGTGGTTTTAATTTGAATTTTTCAGATGACTAATGAGGTAGAGCACTTTTTCATCTGCATGTTCGCTATCGGGTATCTTCTCTTGAGAAGTGTCTACTTAAGTTTTTTCCCCATATTTTAATATATATATATATATATATATATATATATATATATAACTGAATCATAGAAGTTCACTAATATTCTACAGTCTTTGTCAGACACATGCATGATAGGCAGCTCCTAGACAGTTACCAATGATCCCGGCTTCTTTGTATTCACATCTTTGTATCATCCCCTTTTATTAGGTGCTGCTGGTAGATGGGACTTGTGTTTTGTTTCTAATTAGTAGGAGGAAAAAAATGATATGTCACTACTGAGTCTAGGTTACACAAAACTATTTTACATCTTGCTGGTAGACTCTATATTGCCTTGTTGGCTTACATAATTTGATGAAGCAAGCTGTTATGTTGGAGAGGTCCACACTCAAGGAATTAAGAAAGGTCAGGGCATTTAACCCAAACTCCCTGGAAGAATTCAATTCTGCAATCACCATGTGAGCTTGGAAGAAGATCCATTGCACATCCAGCCTTTGGATGATACTCCAACTCTGGCTGAAATCTTGATTATTGCACTGTGAGAGATACGAAAACAGAAGACCCAGCTAAGCCATGCCCAAACTCCTGACACACAGAAATTATGAGATCATTTTAAGCTGATGGACTTACCATAATTTATTACACAAAAGCAGATGATACACATGATTTGCAAATGTTTTTCCCAAGCTATGAATTGTCATTCTAATGGTTGTTTGGCTATATCTCAGTGTGGTTTTAATTTGCATTTCCCTAATGAGCCTTCTGGTATGCTTTTGGCTCTCAGGTATCTTCGGTATGAAGTATCTATTCAAATCTTCTGGCCATATTTTTAACTGAATTGTTTATCTCTTATTATTATTGAGTTATTACAGGAATCTTTAAAAATTCTGGTTGTAAGTTCTTTTTCAAATTCATATAATGAAAATGTTCTCTCCCAATCTATGCCTGGCATTGTCTTTTGCAAAACTGCAAAAGAAAGTCTGAGAAGTCTAGATAATCAAGAGTGAGCTTTGAGAGAACACCTGGGAGGACATATTTGAAGTGAGAGAGATGATGGCGGCTTAGAGGCAAAGCAGGCATTGTGAAGAGGTGATCAAATTCTGGCTAGAGTCCAGATTAGGCTGTAGGGTAAGAGAAATAAGGAAGAATCAAGATTGGCTCCTACATTTTGGGCTTGGTAATTGAAAGTTCAGATTTTCACCTTCATGCTGGTGACTTTCCTTTAAGATGAGGTATTTCCCTAATCGTCACTACTCTCTATTAACCCTGGATAATAAGGTCAAAGTCAGTTGCCATTTTTCATAATATTTACATCATTATTTTTTTCTCTTTTACCTTATCTACCTCATCCATTTATATTATCAGGCTGAATCCTAGAGATCTTTGGTTTTATGGCTCCAGGTACAAAAAACAGTTCCTGAGACTTGGGGTCACAAGGCAGATTCTTCTCAACAATGTGTCATGTTCGGCAAACCCAACTTTCTAAGATTTCGTTTTCTCATCGCTCAGGTTCCTATCTCACAAAATGAGGGAAAAACTTATCAATTCTAAATTGATGTTAAATAATGACTATTTAGTATGTCTTTTCTTTATTTGAAAAATGTTCATGACTGCTCTCTCTTTTTATTTCCACTGAGTCAAAAAGTTACTTTTTATTTTGCAATACATTCCTACTTGATCTTTTTCCAGTCTCCCATCCACAAATTGACTGTGGTCACCGCCACATACTCTACCTAATAAATCTCATTTATCTTACGACTCTTGAATCTTACTTGACTTCCTGTTTCCCATGAAACTTGAAGGAGCTTTGTTAATTTTCCCCTCCTTCATTGTGAATTGGGTTTCACTTGTGCCAACACATACTTTACTCCCACCTCTGATTTGGCTTTCACTTGGCTTTGACTTGGTTCTCCCTCTCCATGGAATGGCCCTTTGCTTATATTTCTGCGCCACAAACAGGGTATCTTTTTTTTTTTTTTAAACAAATCTTGCTTCTTCATGAATTATTCTTACCATTTGTAATGGCTTTCATCCTCTAGACTTGAGGGACTCACTTGTCTCTATTTCTTTTAGAGTTACCAAAATCTGTGTGGTACTTCTTAATGGTTTCTTATTTTTCCAAATAAGGTGCTGTTGGAGGGCAGAAGTCATACTCTCTTTTCTCTACATCCTCACCAACATTTGTCTTTTTGATAATAGACTTCCTAACAAGTATGAGGTGATTATCTCATTACGGTTTTGATTTGCATTTCCTTGATAATTAGTAATATAAGCATCTTTTAATATACCTCTTGGCAATTTGTTTTTATTTTTTGGAAAAATTTCTATTCAAGTTATTTTCCATTTTTAAATCAGGTTATTTGTGTTTTTTATTACTGAGTTCTAAGTGTACCTTATATATTTTGTACATTATCTCCTTATTGGATATATGGTTTGCAAATATTTTTCTTATTCCATAGGTGGTTGTTTCATTTGTCATTTTGTTGTTGTTTCATTTGCTGTGCAGAAACTTTTTAGCTTAGTATAGTCCTATTTGGTTATTTTGGTATTTGTTGCCTTTGTTTTTGCTGAAAAATCCAAAACTCATTGCCAAGACCAAAGGAGCTTACCCTCCATGTTTTCTTATAGGAATTTCATAGTTTCGGGTCTTAAATTTAAGTCTTCAATCAATTCTGAGCTGATTTTTGTGTGTGGTATCATACAGGGGTCCAATTTCATTCTTTCACATGTGGATATCCTGTTTTACCAACACCATTTAGTGAAGAGACTATCCATCCCCATTATGTATTCTTGGCACTTCCATCAAAAATTAGTTGACCACATATGTGTGGATTTATTTCTGGGCTCACTATTCTGTATCAGTGACCTGTGTGTCTATTCTATTTTACTATGGCTTTGTAATATAGTCTGAAATCAGAAATTGTGATGACTCCAGCTTTGCTTTTCTTACTCAAGACTGCTTTAGTTCTTTGGGGTCTTTCATGGTTCCATACAAATTTTAGGATTTTTTTTCCTACTTCTGTGAATAATGCCATTGGAATTTTGATAGGGATTGCTTTGAATCTGTAGGTCATTTTGAACAGAAAGGACATTTTAACATATTAATTCTTCCAATCCATTAACATGAGATATCATTCGATGCATTTGTGTCTTCTTCAACTTCTTTTTATCAATGTGTTATCATTTTCAGTGTATAGATCTCTCATCTCCTAGATTAAATCTATTCCTAATCATTCTTTTTGATACTACTGTAAGTGGGATTGTTTCCTTAAAATTTTTTAGAGTTTATTTTCGTGTATAGAAACACAACTATTATTGTATATTGATTTTATATCTTACAACTTTATCAAATTCATCAGTTCTAAGTTGTTGGGGTTTTGTTTTGTTTTGTTTTTTTTGGAATGTGATCTTTAGAGTTCTCTGTATATAATATGCCATTTGCAAGCAGAGACAATTTTACTTCTCTTGTGATTTGGTTGCCTTTTTTTTTTCTTGCTTAATTGCTCCAGCTAAGGCTTTCGGTGCGGTGTTAATGAAAGGGACAAGAGTAGGCTCCCTGCATCCTTATTTTGTTCCTGATCTTAGAGGAACATAACATAATGACTCTGAGGTTCATCCATGTTGTTGGCATGTATCAGGAGCTTGTGTCTTTTTATTACTAAACTGTATTCCATCATGCGGATAAGACTGTAGTTGGTGGACATCTGGACTGTTTCTAGTGTGAGGCTAATTTTTTTTTTAAGATTTTATTTATTTATTTGACAGAGAGATCACAAGTAGGCAGAGAGACAGATGGTGGGGGCGGGTGAAGCAGTCTCCCTGCTGAGCAGAGAGCCCAATGCGGGGCTCGATCCCAGGACCCTGAGCTCATGACTTGAGCCGAAGGCAGAGGCTTAACCCACTGAGCCACCCAGGCGCCCCTCTGAGGCTATTCTGAATAATGCTGCTATCAACTTTTGTACAGGTTCTTGTGTGGACACATGTTTTCATTTCACTTTGGTATATACCTAACAGTGGACCTGCTTGATCACAGGATACATTTATGAATCTATATTTAACTTTTTAAGAAAGTTCCAACTACTTTCCAAATAGATAATTTTTAATTAAAAAAAAAAAATCCAGGAGTCTTCAAATCTTCCAAAGGAAGAACTACCAACAGAGGTAAAGAAAAATGTTTGATAGACAGTGAAGTTCTGCTGTTGCTACATGTATATAGATCACATCTGTAGTAACAACAGGCAAACCAGTGTTTTTTCATTGCTTGGCATTACCTATACATCCAAACCTGTAAGCTGATTTGGAGAAATCCTACATAAATCTAATCTACCTCCATTTAATGATGATAAAGGATTTTAATGTCAAAAAACAAATAGCATATAACAGACATACGCTGACTTTGGAAGCTAACTGGGAAATTCCAAGTGACCCATGAAGGGGAGTATCACAATCTCACTTTGCAGTGATTATTGACACGAGTACCTGGTCCCACTTAGAGAATTCTCTCCAAGTCTACAGGATGCTTTCTCCTTTAAGATGAGGAGGAACTATCACAGCCAACATCACTTATCTATTTATATGTTAAAGATATATTTTATGCTTTTTTATGCTTTTTTTTTAAAGCAAAAAAAAAAAGTCTTCAAGTGTTTAGTAGAAGTTAGCAATGTTGTTGGATCTAGTTGGGTGAATATCAAAATTGACATCTATTCAGAAGTGGTCTGTACAAAACATCTTTTGTTTTTTTTCTAGGAAGTGCCCTATGCATTTCAATTATATCCTGGTGCACGAGTGTGATGGATTATTTCAAAATACTATATTGTCCAATCACGGTGAATGAACCGTACACTAAATATCATGAGAACAAAAGGCCTGGGGAAACCAGTTCCAGTAAATTAAGACCCATCTTAGATGTTATTCCCATGAGCAACCTTCATTTGAACTTGACTACGATGATTATAAAGCTTTGTTCAATCTAGGCCCAAGTGGTATGCATTTCGCTAATAATGAAGCAACAAATCATAATTTTTAAAAAGTATAAAAGTACATATATATATATGTTTTTAATATCAACATTATTTATGAAATAAACCAAAGAAAGAATATGCTCATTTTCATTCTTGAAATTTACCAGAATGTTGCTCTTTACTTAAAACCAAACTTGAGGGTGCCTGGGTGGCTCAGGGGTTAAGTGGCTGCCTTCAGCTCAGGTCATGACCCCAGGGTCCTAGGATTGAGTCCCTCATCAGGCTCCTTGCTCAGCAGGGAGCCTGCTTCTCCCTCTGCCTATTTCTGCCTGCTGCTCTCCTTGCTTGTGGTCTCTCTCTCTGACAATTAAATAAAATCTTAAAAAAAAAATAACTTGATATAACATTGGAATGAAGCATCTGAAAGAATCATTCAGGCTTCAAACCCAAAGCAGGGAAAAAAAAAAAAAAAAAAGAATCAGAGTTTTGCTGATGTGAGTCCTGTAATTTTGTAGAGAAAGAGTCCTCCCACCCAAAAAAAGAGCTCCCCACATGGCACTGTGAAAAGTTAACATGCTCTGAACATTTCAGAAAAAGAAATGAATATACTAGGAAAACTGGGCTTATTGTCCCTTAAATAATACCGTTCTCTCAGAAATACGTGGCAGCATAATGTTATCAATTTTAAATTGCTACCAACGGCAATGTGGATATGTCACCGTCATATCTGAGATGTTTTGCAAATATTTCTCTCCTTGACCAAGCCACAAATTCAATTTGTGCCCAGTTAAATCCTCATAAAACAGTGTCTCTGACAAATGATTGTTTTTTTCCTTCCCAACCCAGAGAAATCCCAGCCTGGGCTATTTTCACTCTTGGTGGGAAATGTTCCATTCAGACTGACGCACAATTACGTGGCAAATATCCTGATGTTCTTTTCTTGTCATATGGCTGAACTTTAGAGAGTTGTGAAACGACCTAATAATTATAACAAAAATAGCTAACTTAGTCTGTTTCAAGTGTGTTACTTGCATCATTCACTTATTTGTTATACCAATGCTGAGTTAGGTACTATAATCATACCCATTTCATATATGGGGGAAACTGAGACTAACGAAGACTAAATAATTTGCCTAAAATCAATAAATGGCAGCCTCATTTTCACTACCTTTTATCATTCTTTGTTCATACTGAACAAGAAGACTTTGATCCACCCTTTAAAAAGTTTTAAAACATTGTTAAATATCCTTTTGGATTATAAGCAAAAGCTAGGGTCTCTAGTTATCTAGAAGATTTTCCTATGAAACCATATGGATTTTGTGAAGAAACACAAATTATATAAGGGAATTAAAATTTAAAGGGCATTGGATATCTAAATTTTATTAATGTAGTAAAAATAGACTATTTAAAAATACTTTGTAAATAGAAAGATACCTATATATATGCATGCAAACATACATAATACATGCATAGCCAGAAAGGACTCCCAGACTATTATGTAAAATCCTATGCTGTCCCTAAGTGGAGAAGTTCTAAAAGTCAACATGCCTATGATACTTCTGGCAGGCAACTAGAATAACGGAAGACTGTCGGCCCCAACTTGTTACCAGGTAATGGAAATGAATCCTGATTGGTTGGTGAACAAACATAGTCCAAGACTAAAAGAGAGGTCAAAAGGATGAGTGGGCAGAAGCCGTCCTGACCCACTGACCTATTTAACCTTGTCTCTGTTTTCTCACAATTCATACCCTATGTACCACGTAACCTAGCCTCTTTGTTGATCCCCACATATACACCAGGGATTATCGTGGGACAATTTTTTAGTCATCTGGAGTCATTACCACTATCTCCATACCTATGCTTCTTACTTTAAAACATTTTGAAAGGCTTCCTCATCCCACTTTATCTCATATGAGCTACCACTTTTTTTTGTTCCACCCCCGTAACAAGGAAACTACGATTCAATGACCCAACATCATATTTTGAAAGTCTGACCATTCTGGGGGCGCCTGGGTAGCTCAGTGGGTTAAAGCCTCTGCCTCTGGCTCAGGTCATGATCTCAGGGTCCTGGAATCGAGCCCCGCATCGGGCTCTCTGCTTAGCGGGGAGCCTGCTTCCCCCTCCCTCTCTGCCTGCCTCTCTGCCTATTTGTGATCTCTGTCTGTCAAATAAATAAATAAAATCTTCGAAAGACTGGCCATTCTTGGTTTAGAATAGGGGTCAATAAACTTTTTCTGGAAAGGTCCAGGTAAAAAATGTTTTCAACTTTGAGGGTCATATAGTTCCTGTCACAACTACTCACCTCTGCCACTGTTGTGCAAAACCAGCCATAGACAATTCAGACATAGATGAGTGTGGTGCTGTTCTAATAAAACTTTATCAATAAAGGTGGTGGGCCAGATTTGGCCCCTGAGCACAGAGTTTGCCAGCCCCTGGTTTGGAAGGATGCACCATGTTATTCTGGTGCTGAGTTCTTTCTGGAACCTTTATCCCTCCTTCATATGCATGCAGAGCAAAGGACTATGAGCATCCCACAGGCCTCGTTCTGGCCGCAGAGCTCTGGCTTCACCTATGTCTCCTTTAGGAACTCTATTCCTAGGTAATTTTGCCCAACAGTACCAGGAGATCAGCTACCAGTACTGTTTTTTGCATTCCCTCTGAATATATTTTTTAAATTGTGGAAAACTGTTTTTATCTCTGGTTAATAATTACTGGTCTCATCAAAAACAACGAATGCAATATTTTCCTTAACAGAGACTGATTTGGGTCCTTTTGTGGGGCGGGGGTGGGGGGGGGGTGTTGTCTTAATTACACGGAGCGGCCGGGCACTGTCAGACTTCACACATAGGTTTGTTTGCACAACAGCAAGACTGCGGCTACTTGGTTTATGTGTTTAATAGGTGGGTGTACTCTGCCACACAGTGTGAATTTTTCAAAATGAATGGCTTGCAGTTGGGAGTTGCAGAGGGCTTGTGTCATGGAAAGAGAGAATGAAGGATTCAAATAGTAAACATCTCCATCTTTTAAATAGGCCCTTTATGGCACAGCACTGGAACACGGCCTTCTGGAAGAGAACTGATGACGTAAGCTGTGCCGAAGGGACCAAATGGTACAAGCTGGGCAAGAGTGCACGCGGGGACTGTCCCCGTAATCTGCAGAGAGTGCGAGATGCGTCTGGGGGAGGGTTCTTGGCACAGCGATGGAACTAAGCTTTTAGTCCAGCTCCCGTTTCTAATCCTAAATCAAACCACTACACTCGGTCTCTCACTTTAATAAGCACTAAATCCACATGCTAGGTTTCAAAAGAAAGAAAAAACCTACTTTAACTATTAAAACTTCCCTGAAACCTACTCATGGGAACAGAGAACATATGGTGTTGTAATTTTTTTTTTTTTAAGCAAGACATCTGTACTATTCAAGAAATAGCTAAAATCTGTCGGATTCCAGAAACTTTTATAAGCTGAACTCCAGAATAGATAAATTATTTTTATTAGATTCAGCCATGGACAATTCACGAAGAAAATTCGAGCTGGAAAACAACTTTTCAAAAAGAGCAGCTTTGGTGAAGTGTCAGCTTACATCTTGATTTCGAACAGCAAATGTTAAGAAAACTACTTTAATTTTCAGTGCATGTGTGATGGAGTTGGGCTGCAAAAACCCTGTGTGTCAGTTGACAGGAAACAAGGGGGAACAGATCAGGTCCCCTGCTGTGACCTCTCCAGGAAGCACCGCGGAGTGCTAAGGGCTAGCGATTCACAGGACATTTGTGTGCACCTACTACTGGACCAGGCCACCTGCACGAAACGCACGGCGCTTGCAAAGGCTCGGCGCTACACGGAAGAGCAGAATGCCAGCCTGCAGAGAGCTTAAATCTTAAAACAAAAATTAAAAATGACAATTAATGGGCTGCAATGGATTCTGGGAAGGCTTATTTAAGACCTTGGTTTTTACCTGAAGACGACAAAGCGTGAGTCAACACAATGGCTGGAGGGGTGTCCTCCTGGTGGCTGGAACAGAATCTAGTCCTTGAGGAATAGAAATGAGATGTGTCTGAGGAAAGCAAAGCATATCAGCAAGGCTGTAGCAGAGAAAATGAAGGAACTAAGACACGTAATTCTGAGAGAAGTGGCCGGGACAAGTGCTACAGGGGTTTGAAAGTCATGGTAAGGACCTAACAGTTCATCTGCATAATCCTTTGCTTTGCTCCCATAGGAAATGGATTTCCCCAAAGCGCTTTGGATATAAACTCGCTTCCAGAGAGAAACACACCAGGCAACCGGCTCTACGTCCTCAGATGCCACGCTAGGCCAGCCTTTGAATCGCTGAGCCCAAAATTTACATCACGGCTTTCCTGTTTTGTGGAAATAAATAGGTTTTGTAGAAATAAACAGTTATCTTAGAGTAGATGGGTATGAGGAACAACAAAGATGCCAAGTGAGCAATAGGTATTCTTGTGCACCGAGGAAACTTACAGGTATTTCCAATTTTTCATAGCAATGGACTCGTTATTAATCAGAAAGTGGCTAAAAGTACTTTCCAATGAAAACAAAATCAACTAAGTGAAACAAAACACAACATTCCATTGGAAACAAAATCTGTTAGGGGCACCTGGGTGGCTCAGTGGGCTAAGCCTCTGCCTTCGCTTGGGTCATGGTCTCAGGGTCCTGGGATCGAGCCTCGAATCGGGCTCTCTGCTCAGCGGGGAGCCTGCTTCCCCTCTCTCTCTCTCTGCCTGCCTCTCTGCCTACTCGTGATCTCTCTCTCTCTCTGTCAAATAAATAAATAAAATCTTTTTTAAAAATCTGTTATAAAAAATCTACATAACAGGGTTGGGACGTCTGGGTGGCTCAGTTGGTTAAGCGGCTGCCTTCGGCTCAGGTCATGATCCCAGCGTCCTGGGATCGAGTCCCACATCGGGCTCCTTGCTCCGCAGGGAGCCTGCTTCTCCCTCTGCCACTCTGTCTGCCTGTGCTCACTCTCTCTCTCTCTGACAAATAAATAAATAAAATCTAAAAAAAAAAAAAAAATCTACATAACAGGGTTAATTGTTTTGGAACACAGAAGGGAAAAAAATTCACCACACTAATAATTATTTTTACTTATTTTTTACAAACTATTGTCCATTTTTGTACATCTTTACAGTAACAATCACTCCTTTATTTTCTGTATGCTTTCATTTAATGATACTTTCCTTATTTCAAAAGATTCTACATCGCCATGTATAATGACTGCAAATACTCCAACTCTAAGTAATTAATTGTGACAATTCTGATTATGTGTCAGTGTTGCATGATTGAGAAAGTTGGTTAAAAAGGAAAGGGTTTTCTGCACTAGGTTTTGATGTATGTTCAAATCACTAAATTTAAGTAAAAAGAAATGAATCATTTTAATGAAATTGTTGGAACAGTGCGCAGTCCTTTCACCTATAAAATTTGGCAATACCAAAATGAATGGAATAAATTTCAGAAGTCTGAATATCTGCTAAAACCACTTACTATTTAAATAGTACTAATTATTTTTAATAGACTCTATTTTGTTAAAGCACTTTAAGGTCTGCAACAAAACTGAAAGCAAAGTACAGTTTCCATATACCCGCTCTGCCCCTGACACAGAGTCTCCTTCACTGTAAACATCGCATACCACACGGATACATTTGTTGCAATCCATGAACCTACAATGACACATCATTGTCACCCAAACTGCATAGTTTACATTAAGGTTCGCTCTTGTTCCCTGTACATTCTATGGGTTTTACAAATGTATAATTATACAAATGTATAATGACATGCCTCCACCGTATAGTATTGTATAAAATACCCTCACTACCTTAAAAATCCTCTGTGCCCTGCCTCTTCTTCCCTCCCCCATAACATCTGTCAACCATCAGTCTTTTTACTCTCTCCATAGTTTCACCTTTTCCAGAAGGCTATATAGTTAGAACCGTGGAGTATGTAGTCTTCTCAGACTGCCTTCTTTCACTTAGGAATATGTACTTAGGTTTCCAACATGTCTTTTCATGGCTTGATAGCTCACTTATTTTTAGCACTGGAGAGTATTTCATTGTCTGGATGTTTCAGAGTTTACTTATCCATTCATCTACTGAAGGACATCTTGCTTGCTTCCCAGTTTCGGAAATTAGGAATAAAGCTGCTATACCATCCATGTGCGGGTGTTTGTATGGACATGTTTTCAACTCATGGGGAGTTGAAATATCAGAAATCAGTCTGGATCATATGATAAGAGTATGGTTAGTTTTGTAAGAAACTACCAAACTGTCTTCCCAAGTACGTGTACCATTTTGCATTCCCACCAGCAATGAGTGAGAGCTCTCATTTCTTCACATCCTCATCAGCATTTGGTGTTGTGTTTTAGATTTTCACTATTCTAATAGGTGTGTAGCACTATTGATTACTATTTTTTAAAAGCACAAATAAAACAAGCCTTGATTCAGCAAAGACTTGAAATCATTTAGTCAGTTTCTTTCTCCATAATTTTTATTTGTTTTCACTAAGAATGCCAAAAGTATTCATAACGCAATGGAACTCCATTTTCTATCACCCAGAAGCAAAGACTCTAACAAATCATAGAGTTATTTCTTTATTACTTTTCTTATCTAATATTTTTACCAGAAGTACTCATAAAAAATAGAAAAAAGACACTTATAAAATTTGCAATCTATACTGTGATCTCTCTCTCCTTGTCCCTCCTCCTATCCTCTCCCTCTTTCTTCTTCTTTCCCTAGCTGTACAACCTCCTTTCCTCCCTCCCTCCCTTTATCTCAATTTCTTAATCTCTTTAGGCCACTCCCATTATATTTTTGCTTCTACTACTCCAACGAAACTATTCTTGTCAAGATCACCAACAATTCCCTCTTGCCAAATCCAGAAACCAATCATCTGGACAGCTTCTTACTAGACTCTGGACAGCTTCCACATACCACACTTCCCTGTAACTCCATTCATTCCACCGATCATATCTTCTCATTGTGTGTCCTTCATTACTCTACCGCCTATCAAACTCTAAGCTTTAGAATCAAAAGGGTTCAGCTATCCAGTATCTATGTGTCACTACATATGCTTTTTTCCCTAAGTCATCTCATTCAATCCCATGGATTTAAAATCTTCTATCTGCTGATGAGTTCAAAAATATATAGCTCGAGTCCTGAACCCTCCTTGAACTCTGGACTCGTAAATCCAACTCTGAAACTTAAAATACACCAAACAGAATAATTCAGTCATACATCTTCCCTTTCACACACCCCCATCCACACCCTAGATGCAATATTCTTCCGTCTCTTGCTTCACGGAGAATGGCATCTCTCTCTGCTCACTGGCTTGGGCCTGATGTTCAAAGTCTACCTTCATTTCTCACTACCCGCAAGAGCCAAATCAATCAGAAGTTCTTATAGTTCCATCTTCAAGACACCCAAAATCCTTCTGCCCACCAACACCCTCCTTCTACGCAGCCATTGTGTCTCACCTGGACTGCTACTGTTGCCCACCTGTTCTCACTCCTTTCTCTCTTGTTCCCATGCAGAGAGCACCCTTCACAAAGGAGCTGGAGTCACGCGACATTATGTAAGAAATGGACTTTCCTTGCCCTGGTTTTGCTGAAACATCAGCATCAGGTACCAAAGTAAGTGTCGGGCAAATCCTCCCAGGTAGTTTTCCCAAAAGAAGTCCTCAATAACTTTTTCCAATTATCTAGAATCTCTCTCAACCATTCTGAACAAGAAAGAATCCGACAGAAAGAAAATTTACAAAGATGCTGGGTAAAGGGATGTCCAGCAGAGCTGCCAGGAAGACAAGGAACTTTTGGCAGGAAGGGTCTGGATGTGTACGTCTGGATGTCCAGGAGCCTAGCAAGAATGTTCCATGGTCCACAGGAATAGAGACTTAAATATCCCAGTAAAGGAAATACAGAAAACACGGGCCCACGGCAGTATCTCATGAGAGGAGGTTTCTGTTCTAATCATGCTTTAGGTGCGGGGAAAGCAAAGCTACTCGGCCCAGTCTCATCCACCCACAAGAGGCATGTGGAGGGGCTGCAGTGGGCAAGGAGAGAAGTCAGTTAGACCCTGTTTCCAATGCAGGCAGCCTTCCCAGAGAGTGCCAGACTGACTGGGAGAGGAGAGAAATGAGCACTAAATCAAATTCAGGATTTGGATTGTTACACAGGGCTGGACACTCTCCTGAACTAAAACTCTGTTTGCAATTTAAAGTCATTACAGAATTGTGTATTACGAAAGAGTGAGCAGAAATGTTGCAGGTCTGCCAGAGTTTTCATCCAGGACCAGGGCAAAGTGATTCCTACCGACTACATTTTAAGAGACAGTGGGAACAACATATGAAGGCATCTGACTTTGTTATCAGTCACACTTGTTCAAAAATCCTGTTATGGGATCTACTGAATGTATGAATCAGATCCTATCCCTCACCTCTGTAATTCTCTCTGATGCCCTCCACCGTATTTAGAATGGGATCTAAATTTCTCCCATTGCCTTTAGAGTAGGATCCAAGCAAGATCTGTCTCATTGCCCACGTAGCCTTCTACCCAATGTGGCCCCTGTTGAACACTCCCCATTCTACCCCAACCACTTTCCCCTTGCTGACTGCCCCAAGCACACTGGTTTTCTTCCCATTCTTCAAATATATCAAGCTTATTCTTTCCTCAAGGACTTTCCCTTTGATGTTCCTTGACTCTGGAATCTTCTTCCTTTAGATATTTGCAAATAAAAACCTTCATTTCTTTTGCTTCTGCTAAAACACCACTTTTTCAAAGATATCTTCCAAAATTACATGGTCTAATTATGACTCTTCCACTGTTAAAGCCCATGACCCTTCATCAGTTGTCCTCATACACCATCCCTTCCCGCTCCCTCCATCAACATTACGTTTCTACAGTTCTCCAAGGAAGAAGTCAAAAGGAATTAATAATCAGTAATTCCATCACTGTAACCATGATGAAAAGTATGAGACAGACAAGGACCTCACTTAACTTAGAACAAGCTTTTTCAGTTACAAATGACTAACACTTTGCCTATTAAGGAAAATGTATTTTTATTGTAATAAAATATTTCTAGCATACAATGTACCACTTCACAAGTTCTCAGCGGACAGTCCTGTGGCATTTAGTACATTCACACTGTCGTGTGACCATCACCAGCTCCCATCTCTGGAACTTTTTATCTTCCCAAACAGAAACTCTGAGAACATGAGAGTTCATGTTCTCATGAACTCACATGAGAACATTAACTCCTCATTCTCCTTCCCCCCAGTTCCAGTCCCCGACCATTCTACTTTCTGTTTCTGTGAATTTGACTACTCTGGGTACCTCATGTAAGTAGAACCACATAATATTTGTCCTTTTATGCCTGGTTTATTTCACTTAGCATAATGTCTTCAATGTTCATTCATGCCATAGCATATGGCAGAATTTCATCCCTCTGTAAGGCTGAATAATATTACACAGCACGTAAAGGACACATTTTGTTTATCCGTTCATCCATTGATGGACATTTGGGTCATTTCCACTTTGGGGCTCTTGTGATTAATGCTGCTATGAACATGGGGGTACAAATATCTGCTTGAGTATCTGTTATCAATTCTATTTGGAATTTATGTAGGAATTATTAGATCACATGGTAATTTTATATATATATATATATATTTTTTTTTGAGGAATCCATACTGCTTTCCACAGCAGCACACTGACTTTTAACAGCACAACAGTAATCATAAATGTGTGTGGTTTATTTTCTCTGGGTCAGGTCCATTACTTAGGTGCCTTTGCTATTGTGACATGTTCAATTCTCGTTATGAGACAGCTTCTTTTTTTTTTTTTAATCCTTGATTTGCAGATGAGGAGAGGTGCCCAAGTGGATTCATTAGCAAGTTGCAAAGCCTGGACTTGAGGTCAGCCTGACTCCATAGCCCGTGCTTTCGCCCACTGCACTTTTGCTGCCTGGTGCCATTGTTATGGGGTTGTCCAGAGCGGAGAGAAGTGACCAAGCTGCCTCTTTGTGACCTGCCTCATAAATGTTGCAATCTTACAAGTAAGTGGCATTATAATGTGGCACCTTATAATCTCCAGCACCTGAAGAAACCTGTGGAATCATGACAGATTAAACTCAAAGACAGAGAATACATATTTTGCCTATAAGAAAGGAAATTACGAATTTTTATTTTCTTACATGGTAGATTATTCTAGGCTCAAATCTGTTAGCACCTAAGCCTTTTGTAATTGAAGATCCCCTTTCTGAACTTCCTTCTGATTTAGAGGGTCAGTGTATGGGAAAGTCAAATAACTGTTTCTTAGAAAAACTGCAGGCAAGCCAGTATGTGGACGCTTGTCACGGAGAGGGAAGGAAAAGCAAAACCGGCAGCCTTACCAGGTCACCACTGATGAGATTACTTAGTCCTCCAAGTGCAACCAA
This sequence comes from Martes martes, assembly GCF_963455335.1. NCBI lineage: Eukaryota > Metazoa > Chordata > Mammalia > Carnivora > Mustelidae > Martes > Martes martes. The sequence goes on from NC_137904.1 coordinate 56,088,969, forward strand.
AGTAAATTCGCTCTCCAACAGGAATATCACGACAGAGACGTCGCCCACTAACCCGAACAAAGCATTCCTCCACATTCTAAATGGGGATTACTGCATCAAATTATACTGAGACTCTAGACAATATGCCAGTAATAAGCAGCCCAAAGAGGAAATCCCAGTTTATATGACTCACTGTTTTGAACAAATATTAACATTGGCTGGCCAACATTTCCCTTTGTATCAATTTTCCAGATTACCAAAAAGTTATATAATACTTCAAAGTCGCCAATACAGGCAAAATAAACTAGATAAATGATTTGGATTACTCATTTCATTACCAACAGCTTCAGTCAACTTATTTACTAAAAAAAGGAAAAAAAAATTTCCGAGCATTGTAACAGGCTCGTCTTACTCTGAGAAGTACTAACTCGAGAAGGGATCTAGACAACATCTCTTCGTATCAGCCAGCTGAAAATCAGCTCAGCCTGAGCAGAATGGAGTCTTGCAGAAAACAACTTTTGCAAATGTCAAAGAGCTCTTTCTTTAGAGGATTTACCTAGGCTGGCTTATGATATGTTAACAAATCTTCAGCAACTGACAAATGTAAATAATATAAATTTCTCTGCTGAGATGGACAAATTCGCTTTTTTCCCCCCCTGGGAATTACAAAATAATAATGACGACATTATTCAGCAAATTCATGCCCACATGCAAAACGATAACCTAATTGGCCTTAAATGAAAGGGTTTAGGTTAGAGGAGCTATAAACAAAGTCCTTCACAGACCTATATCTTTAGGTCTCTGCATCCCTGTGAAAGCTGCATTTACGTTCTCCGTCCATGTTATCGCATCAAAACATGAGTAAATTGCTCCCTCTTACTCCGATCTGGGTATAAGGTTTGCAGAAATCTTCCTGGGTGAGGTAGGTGATGAGTTGAAGGGGCTATACTGGAGAAGGTCATGGATGGGGCATTGAGTGATCTGTCCCACAGGATTTACTCACCGCACATGGCTGGGATTTTCATCTTTATTATTATTCGCCCAACATTGTTCAGAAATTTCGGTAGGTGGTAAGTGTTGTAAGCATTACGTCACGTTTGCAGGATCCTGCCATGGCCGTGGCAACATAAGTACGCACGCGTGGCCACACACAGTGGCAGAACAGAGGCTCACAGGGGAGAGCGGAGACAACCAGTGAAGGAAGGCTGAGTGGAGAGCAAGAAAGAAAGACAATTCAGGGCTTGGAACGCACACGTGAATGAGGAGCCCTTGAAAACCCCCAAGCAAAGTGAATTCCCAGACACAGAACCAAAAAGCAGAACCAAAAGCCTAAGTGATGAGAAAACACACACGAGTATCTATTGTGTGGGGGCATGTAAGAATGTTAGAGAGGAATGCATATTTCTGTATGTTACCATATGCGTGTATATGTGTAGTAATTCCAGGTAGAACCCTTCAGACATTCTGGAAGACATAATTTCTAAAAGGAAGTCAACACCTGGGAGAGGCTGTAAGAAAGCAGAGGGGAGCAGAAAGAAAGATTAGCTAGGTCAGAGTTTGACCCCGCTTTGTCAATTATGGATCCCCCTTAACCTAGATTTCTCTTCCTAGACTATTGATTTAGCTTTGCTTCTGAACCCTCTCGGATGCCACTTGCTTTAGAAACAGAAAAAAAAAAAAAAAGGTCCATTGATTTTTCTCATGGTCAGTCTGTTCCTAAGGCCCTTACAGCTAATCAGTTACCACCTCCCCCTACTTATCTTATCAGGGCTTTCTAATTTCCTCCATTAAGAGATGTCTGACTCTGTAGTGCTGAAATCTCACAGTCTGGGTACATAAGAAGATTAAACTGAGTCACTGACTCCCCTTGATCTTCCCTACTTCCCCTTACTGAAGGCGTGTCTCTGTTTACCATGCGAGATAAGGGGGTACAGACGAGGCAGGAAGGGATCTTAGAAGATGCAAAGGATTTAAATCTCGGTGTTGTGTATACAGTAGGCGACAAGAAAATTCCACGTGGGGAAACTCTAAAGGATTCTTTCGACTATAGCTCATTATACTCTGCTTATGAAAAACCAGGGCTCTGATGACGTCTGAGGGTGGAACCAGATTCCGGCCTTTTTGAGAGTAGTGATTAGCTGAAGTGTTTCTGACAGCTAAATAAATATTTTCTAAATAAAAATATACTGTATGTTTTAAACGGAATATCAGAACCATTTTTAGAAAGGAGGATTGCTACTCTGGGATTCCCCAGCTGCCAGGCTCCGTTCTAAGCAGAAACTGCTGTTTTCTGACTGTCGCCAGCTGGAAGCTCTACTGTGCCAGCTAAATGGCATTTTGGCGAAACCATCCAAGGTCTAGAGCTTCAAGAAGCAATGCAGAGCTGAGTAAGTCATGCGAACTTCAGAAAAGTCCATTTGAAAAGCTTTGTAGATGGATGGGTATAATCCCAGATTTAGGATCTCGTAATAGGTAGTCGCTGGGGAGACACACACAGAGAGAGTGAGTCCCAGAGAGTCCCAGACAAAGAAAGAAACCCTTATCATGCAGTAACTAATCCCGATAACGGTGGCTGGCATGGAAACCAAAGAGATCAATGTGGCAGCCTTGAGTGCTCTCTTGCAAGATTAAAAAGAAAAAGGAATTATTAAAAAGTAGGAGAAGCCAGATATGATCTAAGGACAAACAGAAAAATTTACAACACCGGGAAGGGTATTTAAAGAGTACTTACAGACCAGAATGACCTGAGAAGGTACACTACAGATATGGTTATGATTGTATTAAAATTATATATACGTGGAGTAAAATCTTCAGATGGTATAAAAGTTTATCATCATTCTTTATCCAGAGAAGCAGTCGCTTGGTTTCTTATGTATGCTTCCAGAAATTTTGTATATGCGTACAAGAATAATGTACAACAGTGGCTCTCAAATGGAGGGAACTTTGCCCCCACGGGAGCCTATATTCAAATCAGAAAACAGAAATTAAGTAATTTTTTGCTTAAGTGAGTTCTAGAATATTCAGAACAAGATACTCTGTAACATGCAAAGAAATGATCTCAAGGCCACTATCAGAAATCTTTAGAATCATGAAGACCAGGAGACACAGAATTTTTCTTGACTTCAAAGAAACATTGGATAATTTCAAATAAATGTATATTAGAATCAGAATGCCTCCTTTTTGAAAAACTCTTGAACACATTGTGAAACGAATGGTTCACAGACAGAAAATGTGTGATCAGCACTAGTTCACGAATCCTTAAAAATAAACCATGGGAAGAAATTTCATTTACATTTTAATGAAACAAAAATGTAAATCAGGGGACATATACACAGAGTCATTTTAGTCAACCAAATGGTAGTTGGTTCATGTCGTAACAGTGGATAAGATGGAGACAATTGTACAGAATGATGTTATTAAGTACATTTATACCCGAAAGACTTGCAATATCTAAGGAGTGTCATTCACAAATATCCAAGTAAAAGGTCTACATTTTTAAAATTTAAATTCAATTAACATATAGCTTTTATTATTTGTTGCCGAGGTAGAGGTCAGTGATTCACCAGTCGCACACCCAGTGCCCATTATATCCTGTGCCCTCCTTAATGCCCATCACCCGGTTACCCCACCCCTTCTACCCACCTCCCCTCCAGGAACCCTCAGTTTGTTTCCTATCATTAAGAGTCTCTTGGGGCACCTGGGTGGTTCAGTGGGTTAAAGCCTCTGCCTTTGGCTCAGGTCATGATCTCAGGGTCCTGGGATCGAGCCCCGCATCGGGCTCTCTGCTCAGCCGGGAGCCTACTTCCCTCTCTCTCTCTGTCTCCCTCTCTGCCTACTTGTGATCTCTGTCAAATAAATAAATAAAATCTTTAAAAAAAAAAAAAAAGAGTCTCTTATGGTTTGTCTCCCTCTCTCTCTGATTTCTTCTTGTTTTATTTTTCCACTCCCTTCCCCTATGCTCCATTTTGTTTCTTAAATTCCACATATGAGTGAAATCACGATAATTTTCTTTCTCGTATTTTGCATAGCATAATATCCTCTAACTCCAACCACATCATTGCAAATGGCAAGATTTCATTTTTTTGACCACTAATATTCCATTGTGTTTGTGTATGTGTATATATATATATATACACATACACACACATCATGTCTTCTTTATCCATTCATCTGTTGATGGACATCTGGGCTCCTTCCACAGTTTGTTTACTATGGACATTTGGTTACTACGGACATTGATGCTATAAACATTGGGGTGCACGTGCCCCTTTGGATCACTACATTTGTCTCTTTGAGTAAATACCCAGTAGTGCAATTCCTGGGTTGTGGGGTAGCTCTACTTTCAACTCCTTGAGGAACCTGCTCAATGTTTTCCGGAGTGGCTGGACCAGCTTGCATTCCCAGCAACAGTGTAAGAAGGTTCCCCTTTCTCTACATCCTTGCCAACATCAGTCATGCCCTGACTTGTTAATTTTAGCCATTCTGACCTATGTGAGGTGGTATCTCACTGCGGTTTTGATTTGTATTTAATTGTGAATAAGCAAATCCTGTCCCACAGAACATCTGTCACCCCCCCTTTTTTTTAAACATCTTTTTTTTATTTATTTGACAGAGAGAGAGACATCACAAGCAAGCAGAGAGGCAGGCAGAGGGGGAGGGGGAAGCAGGCTCCCTGCAGAGCAGAGAGCCCGATTCGGGGCCTGATCCCAGGAGACCGAGATCATGACCTGAGCCAAAGGCAGAGGCCCAACCCACTGAGCCACCCAGGTATCCTCATTTGTCACCCTTTGACAAAAATAATCAACAATTGCCAGAAAAGGCACATTTATTAAATTTTAAATGAGTTAACTTGTGGGATATATAGCTAATTAATATGAAGAATTCTTCCATATATTTAGCACTTACCTAAGTTCCTTGCACTTTTTTGTATTAATATGTAATCACAAAACCCTAGTGCAATAATAATAGAAGAGGAAACTAAGGCACAGAGAGGTTAAGTAACTTGCCCAAAGCCACACAGCTAATAAGTGTAGATCTGGGCTATGAGCTCAGGGTCTTTGGCTCCAGACGCTATGTCATCAATCATGGTACTATACCTTCCTCTAGGATTTACTGAAGTCATAAATAATAAATAATGATGTCAAGACTCAAAGTTATTCCCATAGGCCACAGTATCTTGAAAAAGCTTGTAAGGGACACAGGCTGCATCTCACACCAAACTCCAAAATAGTAATTATTTCAGTTGCATCCTGGAGAGTGATACAGCGATATTCAATGCACGCCAATATCAGTTTCTGCTGTCTCAGCCAGCTCAGCTGGTGCCAGGAGGGTAAGAGCCAATGCAGAAGAGTTTAGCTCTTATGTTTAGCAACCTTGCCCACCAGCAGAGTAGGACTCGGGAATAACCCACGCCATTTTATCCCATACCATTTCAAGTGGTCTCTGGGGACCCAAGGGACAACCAAGCCACACCTCTGCCTGACCCTCACTCTACAATTCAGTAGATTGCTAGGAATTTGAGTATGCAATGAGAAAATGGAATTGGATTTCTGAAAACATTTAAGTGGTGACCAATTAGCCATCTAAGTAATATGCACCAGAAGGGACTTCTGCAATAAATTATGTGAAAGCTACCCATGGTATGTTGATATGGGAAGGAAAGCAACTTTGGAACAGGAAGGTCCCAGAATGGAAGAATATTGACAGCTTGTCCCCGACAAGATTGCTGGCAACTGGAAATCATGGAAGCAACAAAGCTGGGTGTCACCTAGGCCTTGCCATGCCAAGAGCAGGAATCTGAGGGTGGGGCACAGCAACAACAGTCTTTAAACCTGCCTGGAAACTATGTTTCCTTCCACACACCAAGTGTAATTGATCCATGGTGGCTGCCAAAGGGTAGTGTTAAGGATTAAGTTTCTGAAGCTGCACCCCTAAACTGGGACAAGGCCTGCTGTAATTCATCAGTGACTGTTCCCACGTCTATCCACCCTCTAGCTAATAGCATTATTTCTAGTTAGTTTCATGATATGGAGGATTATGGTTCTAGGAAATCACTTTCTGGGCAGAACCAAGAACTCTCCAGTACTTTCCGGAAGTAGGTAGACAGAAAATAGTTGCTGGGAGAAATGATGAGAGGAAGGCAGCCTTTCAGGACAGAGCTCCATCCATCCTGGCAGGAATTAGAGCAGGGAGGAAAAAGAATATTTCTAATTATATCAACTGAACACATAGGGTGGGGGCGTGAGGAGATACACTGTATCCCAGCAAGCCCATTGGTAGTTATAGGCGGAGCCTAGGCACCAGGAGTCAAGAAAGGATTTCAGGATGTTTAGCTGTCTAATTTCCTGCCAGATAAATGAAGTGACAGTATGCTTCTCACAAGTATTTCACGAAAACAGTGAAAATACTATTCTCACACTTTCTGTACATGTAACCTTTCATTTTCTTTCTTTTTGACTATATCCTACTACCAGATACATAAGAAACTCCAACCACTCATTGAAGTATAAAAGGAAGGCTAACACCCCATCTGAAAAAAAAATGCAGATAATCCTTTCATAAGACAAATATGAAATGATACAAGCCAACGTGTTTTTAGACTTCCACCACATGGTCTGGAAAAGCTATCTATATATCTTTCTTTTGGATCATTTATGTCCCTAGGCCAAAACATTTACTTATAAAGACATTTTCCTACATTTTACCAGGACCTTCTTAATAACCCAAATTCAGAAAGATAACGAAAGCCTCTTTTTGGGCATCTGAATAAGACATACATCTGGGAACATGGTCCTCATCAGCCAGGAGTCACTGGGTGTGAAAAAGTAATAAATGGAAACCTCACCAAAGTGGAGTTTGAGAATTAGATGGGGGACCCCACCCCTTGACATCAAATACAGGAAAAATTATCAATTACAGAGCCCAATGGAAGGATCATCAATAGGAAAGAAGTGTCAATTACGGGGCCCAACAGGAAAAGATGCACCTCTCATTTCCTACAAGAAATGGACCATCCCAGTAATTCAGCCAATGAGAAACCATCATCACCTTGAACTCTTTCTTTCCTCCAATGGACTTTCGTTCAAAAGAACCCCTCCCAACTTCCTCCTTCTTCTTTTAAAACAATGTTCCTCTCCTTTGTTAGACTTGCCTATGGTTTTGCCACAGTTCGCATGTCCCAAAGACCAATTCTGCTATTCCAGCATAAATCCATTTTGCTGGTGAAATAACTGGTTGTTTTAATTTTTAGGTTAACATCAGTCTGTTAGTATATCCTGCCTGGTTACTCATGAGATGAAGCTCTATTACACTGCTCATACCATTAAAACTGTTGTTACCAAGATTTTATTTTATTTTTGTCATGGAGGATTCCAAACATATTTTGCTATTATAGGTCAGTTGTGAGTAAAAAATAATTGCAGTAATAATAGAAATAAGAGTCATCAAGAAGCATCATATGGCTTTTAATAATCCCATTGATAGCCTAGATTTGATGTCATAGTTTAATGAGTGGTTATTTTTCCTCTGAGAAAATGAGTAATGTCTCTTCTGTCAGAAAGTACTTTTCTGAAACTACTATTTACAGAAAATGTAAAAGCATTCATGAATTGTTAATGAATCAAGTGACTTGTAGCAATAAAAAAAGAAAGAAAAATTGAGATAATTAAAAGGTAAGGAAGACAATCTCTTTTCTGGAGAACTAGGGATACCCATCGAGTTCCTTTTGATGATTCAGGTCATATTCCATTCTTAAAGTGACTTCTATTTCTCGTTAGCACTTTCCACAAAGAGTGATGTTTAAGTCCAAGATATAACAAAGTTCCACAAATTTCTAAGGCTCTTTATCTGACACTGGAAGAAACCAATGGGCATTACTTTACCATTAACTCTTTTTTTTTTTATTTTATTTATTGATTTGATAGACAGAGATCACAAGTAGGCAGAATGAGGCAGAAGCAGGCTCTCTGCTGAGCAGAGAACTGGATGTGGGGCTCATTCCCCGGACCCTGAGATCATGACCTGAGTCAAAGGCAGAGGCTTAACCCACTGAGCCACCCAGGAGACCCTTTGCCATTAAGTCTTGCATTAAAATACAAGTCTGCTCCATTTTCCAGACCAGATGGATGGTGAGAAAGGATGAGGATGGAACCAAATTATTTCACGAAATGTTTCATCAGCCAACTACTGGGTTATAGCTTTAAGAATTGTAAGGAAATTTATGCTTCCAATACTTCTGAAATATCTAAAAATTTATAATAAAAAGCTGCTTAAGAACCATCACTCCTAGTTTAAGCCAAAATGCTATGTGTTCTGTGTGCTTTTGTAGCAAGAAATTCAGAGAAGTTTAAAATAACAATTATAATGAACAATTAATAAAAGAGTCTTGTAATTATCAGTTGAAATGCAGCTTCTTTTTCTACAAAAACAAGTATGACCAGAAATGGAGATATTTCTTGTGGCCCCTCAGGTCTCCCTCGAGTTTAGAAATTTCAGAGTTCAAGGAACATGAAGACTACAGCCATCATTGTTTATGGCTAACCATTTTTAAGCTGGAAAACTGGATTAAAACAATCCCAAATTTCCCTCTCCCCTCCGCATTTCCTTTTGCTTTATTTCTTTATATGAGACCGTGATTGCCAGTAATCAAACATTTATCCCTTTAACATATTCGTCCCTCTGATTTCCAAGTCATAAGAAAAGTTTCCATTAATAAATGGAGCTTATTAAAATCCACGCTTTTCTATCTGGAGGCCTATCCTTTCTTTTCTATATTTCCTCAGAACTTGAAGTTCCATTTTTGCCAGGCTAATGCAGAGTGAATTTTGTTTCTAAACGGACTGACTTTTGTTTCTAAAGATCATTAAAGGCACACCTTGGAGATATATGGGGTTGGGTTTCAGATCACCACAATAAAGTGAATATCATGATAAAGCCAGTGGAATGAATTTTTTGGTTGCCCGGTACATATTCAAGTTATGTTTACACTGTACTATAGTCTATTAAGGTTGCGGTACCATTGTGTTTAAAAAAAAAATGTATATACCTTAATTAAAAAATACTTTTTTGCTAGAAAGTGCTAGCCAGCATCTGAGTTTTTAGCGAGTTGTGATTACTGATCACAGGTCACCATAGCAAATAAAACGATCACAAGAACCTTAGAAATACTGTGAGAATTGCCAAAGGGTGACACAGAGACACAAAGTGAGCAAAGGTGTTGGAAAAAATGGGTTTGAGAAACTTGCTTCCTGCGTGGCTGCCACGAACTTTCGAGGTGGAGAGAAGGCAGTATCTGTTTGGTCAGGAAGATGAGGTTTGCCTGCACTGCTGGGGAGTTTGTTTGAAGGAGGGAGGCGTGCAGAAAGGAAATGCTCTATTACTTCAGGTGAGAAATTGTATTCGCAGACTTCCCAATAGCTCTTAATATCCACGGTTTTCATGGATGGAAATGCTACTCTGATTTTTGCATCGGATTACAAGTTTTCATTTTCTATGAATTCCAAAGATCATGGGTTGTCAACAAGAAAGTGACCATAAGGCCAAGGGTCCTAAAAGCTAAATTGCTGGTTATGGAATTATTATTTCAAACTATGGTTCAGTAGTGACTTGGGACTCCTCTTCGCCTTATTACCACAATGCACTTCAGTCTGGGTCTACACTCCATTATTCTACTGAAACTACTCATTTCAAGATCATGAATGATCTTCATGTGACCAAATCGAATGACCACTTCTGTTCTCTTTATTTCACTGAATATCTCTGTAGCATTCAGGGACTGCTCTCATATTTGAAATACTTTCTCGCTTGGCTTCCAGAATGTCACATTCTCTGTTTTAACCTTACCTTACAGACTACCTGAAAGTCTCCTGCATTCCTTCTTTCTCTACTGTCAGACCTCTAACCATGAGAATTAGCTCTCTGTTCCATCTCCCCACTTCCCAGGGGACTGACTCATCTGATTCCTTGACTTAAACTCTGGTGTAAATGACAATGATTCCTAAAGTAGCTCTGGTTCTAATTTCTATTCAGGTTTCCAATTGCCTTCTTGATATCTATACTGATGCCCAATAGGTAGTCTATAGTTTAATGTGTATCAATCAAACCGTTGGTATTTTCCCTCAAACTCTATCCTCTCACAGATTTTTTTTTCCCTACTAGAATGAGCCATAACACCACCCACCCTACTCCTGAAATTAAATATATAGGAATTAGCATTGATTTATCTCTTCTCCGTATTCCCCATCCAATTCATCTCCCACCTTCAAAAGACAAAAATCTATTTATTGTGTCTCCAACTCCACCACCTACCCCTAGCCAAAGCCTCCACCAACTGATACCTGGAATTCTGAAACAGTCTCTGAACCGCTGTATTTTCTTGCTCTCTTGGTCTTCTGCAACTAAACTTCTGCTCAACACAGGCAGAGTGGTATTCAAGACATAAACCAAATTGGATTATTCCTCTTCCTAAAACTCTACAAGTGCTTCCCTCAAGAATTAAAATCAGTCAAAGATAAACTACTTTACAAAAGCCTACAGAGCTGTGCCCTCGTCTCACTCCGCACCAGTCTCTCCTTCACCCACTAAACCACAACACACTGGCCTTCATGCTGCGTCTCGAACGCATCAAGCTGTTTTCTCTTTTAGGAGGACTGGACCTGCTGTTCCTGGAATCTTTTATATTGGTGACTTCTTGTGGATATTCATGTCACTGCTAAAATGTCATCTCAAAGGGCGCCTGGGTGGCTCAGTGGGTTAAAGCCTCTGCCTTTGGCTCAGGTCATGATCGCAGGGTCCTGGGATCAATCCCTGCATCGGGCTCTCTGCTCAGCAGGGAGCCTGCTTCCCCTGCTCTCCCTCTGCCTGCCTCTCTGCCTACTTGTGATCTCTCTCTGTCAAATAAATCAATAAAATATCATCTCAAGTAGACTGTCCTTGAGCACCCCAAATTTTAGTACCTACGCAGTCTCTCTGTAATAAATTACCAGCATGCCTCTCATCACTGTCACCATTGTGTATGTCTGCCATTCTCCATGGGAACAAAGATCTACAGCCAGTGTGCTGCTGGATCCATCCAGCACCTGGAATAGGGCCTGGCCTTTAGCAGAGAGACAGTTAATATTTTTTTGACTAAATAAGACTAAATTTTAAATGAGAAGACGAATGGCCACTTCCATAGCGGTCTGCTTGTAGCTGGCTGTTAGAAGCTTAGAGCTAATTACAAGACATTAAAGCATAGACACAAAGGGTCAACATTTACTTAATTCATTTGCATCAGGATCTACTTTAAGCAGGCCTCCTTGGTCGCTGGGAAAGTTGCCTTCAAAATAGCACCACATGTTTACAATACAGAAAGAGGGTCAGTTTATGGTATTTAGGAGACAGACCGAGGAAGGAAGGAAGGAAGGAAGGAAGGAAAGAAGGAAGGAAGGAAGGGGAAGGGCGGAAGGTGGACACAGAAAGGAAGAAACCGTGAGAAGGCAGCAAGCATTTTAGCTTTGTTTTCTAAACGAAGCTCTCTGCAACTCCTACTGTCCTCTTCGCGCTCTTTCTGCCCTACCCCTGCCTTCTTCTTTCCTTGAGGAGGAGCCCTAATTCACAGGGTGCCCGGATGTTTCAGAAGCCATCCTGTGAACCCAAGGTCAAGCTTATGAATGGGCAGACCGTACCTCTGGACCTTCTGTGGCACCAAGAAGCCTCCTGGGCTGCCGACCCAAAGATTTCCTCCCCGTGTCTCTGTCCCGGGTCATCAAATAATTTCTTTTCTGAAGGCTCTCCAGGTGTCTGAGCTGCAGAGTCAAATGTTAAAACTTCTGTACTTAAACCTCTGGGAGTCAGAATGCTTTAAGCCATTATCACAAACACCTAAAGGGAAGTACTTGAAAAATGAGAGCAAGATTAAAACCTGATGGGGTGAGGAATGAAATGGGGAAAGGGAAGGAGAGGCACCAAAAGAGGAGGGAGGATGCCAAGACAAATCCCACCTCCCTGCCAAACGTCTCCAAGGTACTAAGTGAAGTGAGAGATGCTTCTGCTTCGACCAAGCATTTCTGAAACCAATACTTTCCGTGGGAATACCCCCAAAAGGGGGGATATGATGTTGCAGTTGATGTATTCATATATATTCATATATACATTCACTGAAACATAATCAAAACCTTCCCATCTCAATTTGGAAACGGATTCGGTTTTCTGCAGTTGTCAGTGGCAGCCCATTCTTTATTGGAGCTTGTTTGTGCTGGTGAACTCCCTGGCGACAGAGCAGAGCCTTCTGAGATCATGTGGTAAGGTCAATTTCTAGAACTCTTCCCATATTTTCTGATGCAATCAAGTGTAACAATGTTGTATCCTAGTAAACATGGAAATGGAGCAAAGGAAACGTTACTCTGTCTACTTCTGAAAATAACAGACTGGATCGGGACTCAGGTTTGAGTCCAGGAACCTGCTACGAGACTTTATTTTAGACCAGGTCTCTTATATTGTTTGCCGACAGATGAAAAGGTTAGGAAGAACAGAAGCCGGCTATGCAAAAACCCATTATGTATTCAGTTGTACAGATTTCAGAATGGACAGGTGCCAAAACAGGCTGAAAACATATCTGATCTTTGGTCATTCCAACTGCCCTTCCTAGGTAGGGAGGGCTGAATTTGATCCCCTGTTATGCAAATATCTTTCCTTTTCCTGATCTTTCTGGCTGGGTGGTAGAGAGGAAAGACCCTCTTCTTATTATTAAATCACTCCCCACTAGTATCTCTGGACATCTATTTTTTCATGTATAAAATGAGAGAATTATATTAGGTAATACCTAAGCTCTTAGGAATATGAAACTAAAGAAATAAAGACTTGTAAACTTCGGCTTTTTATTTTCATTTAAGTTTGCACTTAGAGCTAAGTACACAGCTTTTTTTGTTGTTGTTGTAAGAACTGTGATTTTTCCCTATCAGAGCGCATACTAAATTTCCTTTTCTGTTTTTAAATTGTGCTAAGAATACCTAACATGAGATCTACCGTTTTAACCGATCGTAAGCGGACGATACAGAAGCATTATCTAGAGGCACAATACTGCACAGCTGACCTCCAGCATTTATTCATCTAGCATAACTGAATCTTTACACCTGGAGATTAGCCTCTCCTCATTTTCTGCCCGGCAGCTATCCCTCTTTTCCTTGCTGTAAGTGGAATCATGCAGAATTCGCCCTTCTGGGATGGCTTATTTCACTTAGTATAAAGTCTGAGTTTCAGCTATGTTGTCACATACTATAGGATTTCCTTCTTCTTTTTTTTTTTTAAAGGCTGAATAATATTCCGTTGTACATATATATTACATTGCTTCATCCATTCTTCCACCGATGGACATTAAATTGTTTCTACCTTTGGCTCTGGTGAATAGTGAAGCAATGACTATGGGAGTGCAGATACCTTCTCAAGATCCTGATTTCAATTCTTTGGGATAGATTCAGGAGGAAGCGAAGTATTTGCTTGGTGCCTTATTTGCTAACATTAAATCACTGGTATCAGGAATCATGAAGCTGAGCCTTTAACAACAACAAAATGGTAAGGCAGTGTCTCTGGTGATTTAGAGAAAGACTGATTTGGAGGCAGGAAGTGCTTGCATTATGTCAGAAGTTGAGCCAAGTGATTCACATCTGATCTTTACTGCAACCAGGGGTTTGGGGAAGGGAAACTGAGACTCAGGTTGAGAAATTTCCCTTAGGGCTCACAGACCTTAGCAACATAGGCAGCCTCCAAATCCCGGGCAGGCACACTCTACACTTTTCATACCATATATTTTCAATACCACATATTCGTAGCCATTTGGCTGTGCTGCTACTGATGTTGGCAGAATGTGCAAACATCAATATTTCCACTCCTGTTCAAAAAAATACAAAGTCTCTGTTCACAAGCAATCTACAAAAACTAAAGACAGTCTCTTGCTGGAGAAAACAATTCCCTTTAATTTTTAAAACATTTTTGAAGGACTCATATGGCATTATTAAATGACATTTAATAGTAGAATAGCAGATTAAAAGACTCTCGTGGGCTTGCGTTACATTTCAAATCGAGACAGATACAGAAAGACAGATTCAACATGCTTCCTGCATATCTCTATCTATGGCTTGCTCCGTAAAGTTTGGAAAAGTTTTGGGTGGAGATAAGAAGTAAGCTTCTGAATGTCGGAGGTAAGGATTGACACCGTGAACTCGATTTTCTCAGCCAAACATGTTACTCCGTCTAGACCTGTGCTTAAGGTCGACTTTTTGAACTAAAGCCCTCTGAGAAGAACACTCAGAGGCTTAAGTCAATATATGATGATTAAATGCCTTGGCATTTTTAAGTATTTTGCTAAACATGGGAGATTAAGAAAACCAGGCATTATAAATCTCCTCGTCCGTGGCCTACATATATGGTCTAATAATAGAATTAAGAATTTGAAACATTTTAATCCTTTCAACTGGGGTAAGATGAACGCATATCGCTGGCCAGCATCCTTCTTCCGTCAGAAGGTACAGTGGTGCACTTTCACTGACTGAAATGAAGACGTTTCAAGGCTCCTCTAAGCAGAACTAGGCAATTTACAAGACTTTCTCTGGGACAACCCATGAGATGGGGGTCAAAGCTTCCTTTTGTTAAGTGCTTCTCTGTTGCTGGGAAAGGAAGCGAAGTAAACACACAGGTTTGGGATTTCACTGTATACAAGACTGTAGTTATGTGTCAGCATTACACAGTGAGTCAAAGTGCTATTGGTCAGTTTCTTAATTTCTACAATTTCCTTTTTTAATTCCCATTTGATGAAATGTTCTCAGTAGAACCTGATAGCAACAAGCCTGACGTGGAATGATGGAAAACAAAGTAATGACTTGTTCTTTAAGAAAGTCTCTTTTGATGGCAACATCATTATAATTTAGAAAATTAAAAGCCTGTAACTTAGACAGAATTGTCTGTGCTGGGACTAATTCTTCCATAAAGGGTTCACTGTGGTCCTCTATTATTACAGGTGTCTAATTCCTATCTCCATGCTTGCCTAAAGCTGAGTGGGTGTGAGGGGGGAAGGGATGGTCTCTCATTCATAAGAATTCAGCCCACCAGGGTGGCCAATTGTCAAATCACACCTTGTAAGTTTCCTTCTCACTTTTCAGTTACTCCAAACATAAGTCACTGTGCCCATTTCAGCATAGATCACCCTTCCCCACTTACTACATTTAGAAACCGTCTTTATTCCACAGCACACACACACAAAATAGGACTTGTGCTCTGTGCTCATTGTTTGCGTAATACATTGCTAAAAAATCTAGGTTTAAAAAAAAATGACTGATAATTGCCAAACATCATTTCCTTTGTTTTGACAAGTCAAAGGTGAAATGCAGAACCTCCTTTCTATCAGCGCAGTCAAAATGACCCATAATGGAAGGAAAATGGGTCAGGGGTGACATATCATAAGGACAAGTAAAACAGAAGTGCTAATTAGGTAGGCTGTAGGTTCAAATTAATTCATTGTCCTCACTACAGATGTTTATCAAGTTATGATTTCAGTTAAACTGACAGCTAGTTAACCAAAATTCCTTACACTTACCCTTCTATACTTTTTGTGAAGAGAATGATGCCAAACCTTTCTGGTCTGGACTATTTCTTGTAACCTTCAAATATAGCCCTAGAGTGGCTGACTTTGGAAGCAACAAAAATAGCACTACCGTCTACCACAAAATAGAATGTTTCTACTACAAGTCTGGTCCTCTTCTGACCAATCTGATTTGCGCCGGGTTGGGGGGGCGGTATTCAAAGCGGGACCTGAAAGGTGGGAGGAAGGATGGGAGATGCCTTTTCCTAATTCCAGAAAACAGATTTCTTCTCCACTCCTGGGAAATGCAGCTGAAAAACAGTGGACTAGCCTGGACAAAAGCAACCGCCTTATGTAAACCTATTTCAACTTACCAAACTGTCATGTGTTCGTTGCAATACCTTGCCTTAGAAATTCCCCAAAGATCTATTAAGAGGACAGGATGGTACAGATTAAAATGAATAAGTAAATAAAAGAAAGAAAGGAAGAAGAGGGGGAAAAAGTGCAGCTCGATGTGTCCTTATTTGTGATATATTACAAAATCACTTCTCAACTCAGTGCCAGGACCATGCTTGGGGCAAAGGGAAGGTTTGTCGGGGCAGGACCCCTCCTCTGACTGAGGGATTCTTTTGTATGGCAGACAAACCTCTTTTCGTTTTAACGACTTTGACAAGAGGTGGGGGTGGGGGGAGGCGTTCATCATTTCTCACAAAGGTCTCATTGACAAAGGTTATGATTTTTGTTCGAAAGCACTTCCTACCAAACAGCAAGACTTTGAAGTTTACTCTTTGTTCAGTCAAGCTTGTTATGGTTTCTCGAAGACGACAACGAAAAACCCCTACCGCCTTTATGGCCAACTGTACGTTAAAAATTGAAGAATACGTTTGTTTTCAGGACCACAAGTCAAGTATGACATCCTCCTTCAGAGCTGCTTGTATCACACCCTCCACGGCTAGAGCATAAAGTTAAAGAGCTGAGGTCAAGTTCTCTGTGTACTTTATTCCATTCTCATCTGAGTGTCTGTGTGTGTGTGTGTGTGTGTGTGTGTGTGTGTGTGTGTGTGAGAGAGAGAGAGAGAGAGAGAGAGAACAAGCGAGTGAGAATGTGTATTTATTGGTGTTATTTGGCATGGAAAATGTGAGCACAGTTCATAATACCATCATTTCATTTTTTTTAGATGTATGTCTTTTTGATCCCCCATATTCATAAAATTTCAAGGGAATGTTTTAAAATTATCCCTCCTGTGATTTTTCACTTGTAGTGCTTTTTTTTTTTTGCATTATTTTAGACATTGCAACATTCTAACACAAATACAAATTAACCTGAATGAAGGCAGCAATGTCACTCTATTTTTTTTTCAAGATTTTATTTATTTGAGAAAGAGTGAGTGAGAGAGAGAGAGAGAGAGAGAGCGCGAGCGCACAAGCCGGGGGGAGGCACAGAAGGAGAGGGAGAGGGGGAGCCCGATATGGAGTTCGATCCCAGGACCCTGGGCTCATGGCCTGAGCCGAAGGCAGATGCTTCATTGACTGAGCTACCCAGGCGCCCCCAGCAGTGTCATTTTTAAAGTACTGATTTCTAGGGAAGGATTCTTGTTTGTTTGTTTGTTTTTGGTATAAATTGCTGCGAGAGTTTGCCATTTGTCTAGGTCTGGTAGATTCTGTGGCTGTTCAGCTCGCTTCCTATGGCTAAGTCGTGGTGGTCTAACAACTGTTTGCGTTGTTCCATCCACCTGGCCCCCAGCTGCCCACTGGCTTTATGAAACCATGTTGAAAGCTCACAGTGTAGAACACAAATTCCAGCCAAGGAATCAGAAGCACCCTCCAGAAGAAATGCAAATGCACGTGTCCTCTTGTGGCTCAAGGTGGAAGGCTGTGCCTTGGGTAGACACTTCATGAGCAATTTTATTTCAGACCACAGACATTATAAAATCACTACAGAAGATTTCCTGTAGCTTGACACTCGGCGCCTTCAGCCAAATATACTAAATGTATTTTATTTCCTATTAACTTTCCTTTCATATTGAACTTTATATTGTAAACTACCTCCTTTTATTGTTATCCACCAAGGAGCAGTTTCTTGGCATAGAATGAAGGTGAAACGCTGCCAAAGACATTTTTTGGCACAAGGCATCAATTAAAACTGATATACCAACCTAGTGAAGAGAGATTAGAGCATTTCCCAGCACTGTTTTCTTGATCATTTCAGAACAAAGCAACAGAATTGTATGTGCTGTTTCTTTGGAGTGGGTGTCATGTCCGAAATGACTCTTTTGAACAAGGCTCTCATGTCGTCATTATCTGACTGTTGCACTACCTACATTTAACATAATTCCTTATGAAATTGATTGTTTTCTTCATCTTATGCTTTTTTTTTATTGTTTCTTTCCTTGTAGCTATTTTTAAAATTTGGAAAGCAGATTAAAAGGAAACTCAGTGCTGTTTTTAAAATAGGTTGTAGTAAAAATACTAGATAAAAGATAGAAAGTGGACACAGTTAAGTACATTTAATCTTAATAATGTAGCTGTTGTGGAAAATGACTTCAGAATCCAAACACTAAAATAAGGCTTCTAGGGAAGTGTTAGGAGCGAGGAAAGAATGGTCAGAGGGAACCTTCTGGAGCAGTTCAAATACCAGGTCTTTAAAATTCATAGTAGATGATAATATCAACTTCAGTCAAGACTATTGGGCTTATTTTCTTTTGCAATGCATTTTTTCATAGCTTAGCACTGTGAAAACTAGTGCAGTGTGGTGTGCTGGCCTGGGCTTTGAAGTCAGAATATCTGAGTATTGAGCCCAGGTTCACCATTTTCAAGTTTAGCCAGCTACATAACTTCTCTGTGTCTTCATTTCATCATCTAGAATCAGGCAGAATTGGCAATTGCCTCCTGGAGTCCGGTAAGGATTCAATGACGAAAATGTATGCAAAGCATACAATGGGAATGATTACTACATCATGGTCAAGAAATCAGTGACGGCCTCCAGTCCTAAACTCCTGTGATTCTATTCATTGAGAAATCTCCCTTATTTCAATGGTGATCAAAATTATGCTCTGGAAATTAAATTTAACTCTTCTTCTGCATTACACCAACCAGGGTTATTTGAGGGGTTGTTCTGCTGCGAAACAACTAGACTTTAGAGAAGGCTCACTCTAGAGATATTGATGGCTTAATGGGAATGAATATAGAGAGAGCATCTTTGTATCTCACATTCATGTTGAGCAAAGAGCAGTGCCCACACAGAGGAAACAACCAAACTGATGGAATGATACAGCTAGTCAATGTCCTCTGACTCTGGGCTGACTCTGACTCTGACAGCCTTGGACATCTCAGTGCTTGAGCAATGGACTTGTGTACAGAGTCTAATGGCTGAGATGAGGCTAGTGCATGGACTCAGAGCAAGCGTTGCCTCTCCCCCAAGACTAATCTGGCTACTGCTGGTGGATGGCTGATCTGCTAGCAATGGAGAACAAGAATGTGGCCTACCCTCCTGTCTAGACTCCAGTTCCTCCAGGAGAGAAGCCAGCCATGGAAATGGCAGTATTTCATCTTGGCGTGGACTGATTCATACTCTGCATACGAGTTTGTTTGTTTGTTTGTTTGTTTGTTTGTTGTTTTTTGCACAGGGTGGTCACCCATCACCTCACCAGGTCTCAAAGAGCATCTCATCTACTAGCCTGGGATCCCACATGACATCACATTAGACAAAGGGACACAATGTACAGCAAATAAGGTATGGCAGTGGACACAGGGCCACAGGTCCACTGGTCCTAACATACCACACCATCCAGAAGCCACTGGATTCAAAGAGCATAGCCTCTTAAAGATTCAGCCCAGAGCTTGAAGATGATACCTTATGAAGATGGAGCTCCATCCTTCGTGATGACTTGGCTTGCTAAGTACGTATCTTAAACCAATGTCTCATATATGGTGCTGTGTTCCCAGCAGGCAGATCACATGGGCTAGGCAATTGAGGGCAGAAGTGGGAGTGGTCCCATTCACTGCTTGGTGACCCATGTGGAGAATGTGTGCTTCCCATCCCTATGAATTTAGGCTCTGTGATCTAGATATCCTAGGTTTCAAGAAAGGATGCTGTCGGCAGGAAAAATGCCTCTCAAATTAAAGCTAAAGCCGTCACGTATAATTTTGGTATCTTCATGACCATGAACTGCAAGCACAGAAAGTCATGACCTTGAGGAGGTAAAACCGTTGCTACAAAACAGGGTCAGGGAGGAAGATGTTTACCATTGGGCATCTCCTGGTACCCTCATGCCCAGTTTTAACTGAGCACCACCACCACCACCACCAACAACAAACTAACTCAAGAGCTCACACACCTCAAAGATGAGAATCTGTGTCACCCCACTAGGCAAGCTTCCCCCCTCCCAGCCCCACAGAAATCCTGAAGGAGTGGAAAGAAGCCTAGAAAGGGTAATGGTGGAAAGACATGATGAGTATCAGTTACTGCCTTGGGATCAACTGTAGCAGCAGGGACCACAACTAATCTCACTAACACTTCTTTTTCCAGCACTGCTAAGGCTGTAATGGGGAACGGGGATTTGGGAGGGATGAGATGAATTTCAGTCTGATTCATTCCCTTACCTATGCCAAGTACTCCATAATCAAGGTAACAGACATATTATGTGACCTAACTTCCAGATACCTCCACGCTTCAAGGATCACACATCCTTTAGTGATTGAAAAAAAAAAAAAGAAAGAAAAAGAAAAAATCCAGGTTTTCTTTCTGCTCAAAGATAGGAAGTTGTCTTTTACCAAGTTTCCCTCTCAAAATGTTCTTGATCATCTAAGAAATACTTAACGCGTCACTCCAACCAGTCAGTCACCCCCTGGAGGCGGGCAGCAGCTTTGCACTCTGTAGGTCACCGGTTACAAGCATGGCTTCAATCGTTCATGCTGCGCCCTCCGCTGCACTGTATCTCGTAAGGCTCCACAGGCCAGAAAACTCTTCTCAACCTGGCACACACAGTAAGGGGGATGTATCGGCTTCCATACAGGAAGTCCTTCTCTGGGGAGGGCTTCAGAACTGATGAACGCTCTTTGAAAATGTCATCAAGTACACATTTTCTTCCTACTGTCTTCCTGTGCCCAGGGTGTTGGCTTCAAGCTACGTCTCACTCACATCCACTCCCACCCCTACCCCCACCCCCAACCCAGGGTCACGCAAGTCGGCCAGCAGTGATAATGCCACATGTTTCTTCATTCTAGTTAAACAAGAAAAAGTGTGCCTGACCCAGCCCTCCAAAGAAAGGTACCAAGACTCATCCTGACTCACTGGCTCAAGTTACATGTCCGCTCTACCATAAACATTCCCCCCCTCCCCGAATTCCGATGATGGAACCTAATCCCCACTGGGATGGCATCTGGAGGTTGGACCTTTGGGAACGGATGAGTTCATGAGGGTGGAGCCCTTCTGAACAGGATTAGTGTTCTTATAACAGAGACCCTGGAAAACTCCTTCTCTGCATCTGCCACCTGAGAACATGGAAAGCAGACTCGGCAGATAATGAAAGTACCAAAGCCCCGATCCTGGACTGTCAGGCTCCAGAACTGTGGGAAATAAACTTCCGTCCTTCATAAGCCACCCAGATTCTATAATAAAAGTCTAGACTGACTAAAACAGTCCCAGCCTTGAACCAGTGGCTATGGCGGACGAATAATATATTCCGACCACTTGAGCTAGGGTGGGCTGTCTCACCCAAAATGTGCTGTGCTGAGGAGAAGTGAACAAAGATAAATCTGGGAGTTGTTAGGAAGAGAAAGTGGATGCCATATTGGAACTAGCAATGTTCACCAGAAGCACTTCTTTCCAAGCAAAGACGAGACCCCTGCTTAGCTTCCCATGGAGCGGAAGACTAAAGAAAATAATAGAACACGGAACATTTACAAACTCAGTAAAACAAACAAACAAAAAAAGACCTTAAAAATGAATTCTACACGTGACTGTTGCTGGACTCTGTGGGTGAGTCTCTTCCTGAACTCTACGGTGCATACGTGTCTATGACCATCTTGTGGAAATGCTGCTTCTGGAGTGAGGCCCGAGACTGCAGTTCTCACAAGTTCTCAGCTGATGCTGAAGATGCTTGTCTGAGGTCCGCACTTGCACGGCTTCTCTCCCTGTCTCCTGGTCCACCACCAAAGCACTCACCCTGATTGCCTCTTCCAATTTCCTTGAATCCCATGGAAAGATACACAAGTTCCTAAAATGAAATGCTTGGCAGAATTTCAAGTTCAACTCCAAGAAAGACAAACTTTATGTTATGAGGAGAAGAGTTTAACTTCTTGTTGTTTCTGATCTTTCCCTCTGAGTGAAACTATTGTTTTACCCTGGCGTATTCAAAGGAGTCCTTAGAGCGTCTTTTCCAAAAACAAAGGTGTACTTCCTTAGTGATGAATTTAGACTTACACAGCTAGGAGAAAAACCAAAGATACTGCTACCATTTAACTGCACAAGAACTTTAAAATGTAATTTTTCTGCACTTATCAGCTTTCAAAAATTTTGAGGTACAGGATCTAGTCTCAATGAGAAGCTGTGTGTTTGTATACATACATATGTTCCCATATATATGGACACACATGTGCATGCTTACCAGAACATATTATGCCACTAGCTCGTGAGATCATTGTAATGTTTACTTCTCCTCTCTCTCTCTCTCTCTCTCTTTTTTTTCTTTTTTGGAGTCTTTGGATAGCTGGCCAGGGAATCTAAATGGCATTTATAGCAGTATTTTTATTTGAGGATGCATCTCAATTCTAATCAACTGTTGAACATAATTCATCTGTAGAGAAGACCAACTCACAGGAAGGGAACATCAGCACAGGCAGAGTGGCCGCCTGCTTTAGTTGGGGGCAGACAGGAGGACCACGGAGGCATGGTTAGTGGAGTCTCTAATCAGGTTTTCCCAGGGGAATCGAGTTGGGAAGCAGTGTTAGTACCCAGTATTAATTCTTGGTCATTCTACTTACACTGTTTATTTAAAGCAAGCTGTTTGATATTTGATTCTCTTGCACTCCCAATCATACTTACTTGGCAACAGAGAAAACTATTTCTGAAAGAACCTCAAACTGGGGAGGGAGTGGGCTCCAAAGGGACAGCTTGCCATTCTTCTGGAGCCCGAAGAAATGCCTTTTCAGGTGTGGATGGCACTTCTTCCTTCATTAGCCTCTCATAGTGGTTCTACCTTTGTCTGTAATTAAAGGGCCAGAAGCTAGTTTTATATATAACTCAAGGCAATTGTAAAATATAAGTATATTTCCCCTGTGTTTAAGTAAATGGAATAATTTGTCCCATAATCACATTGGTCTCTGTGAGCTCTTGAAGTTTTATTAAGGTGTAACTCGTGAGTCACACTATTACTTGGTTATTAAGCTTGAGTTTCATAATACTTTTTAAAAATATGTATCCTAACTTTTGTAACTTTGAAGAATGGAAAGTTTTGAAGACATATCGCTAAGGAAGTCACAAGGTCCTGGGCATATCCCTCTCTAAGGATAACCATGCAGCACTGACTATGTGTTAGATAAAGAGTCAAGAGGCAGGTAAGAATGCAGGCTAAGAACATGCTCTGCGAAACTAGACCATCTGGGTGTAAATCCTGGCTCTGTCACCTACTGGCTAGTCGCAGTGCCTTGCTGAAGGTGCCTAAAATAACCGTACCTCAGTTTCCTCTGCGAGGAGACCAGAAAAAATGAGAGCACCTTCCTAAAAGATGTCGGTAAAGTAAATGAAGAGGAAGCACTTAATAAATGCCAGAGATGGTGGTCACCATGGTTCAGTGGTTCTCAACTGGGGGAGATTTCTACCCCCAGGGGACATCCCAGAATGTTAGGAGACCTACTTGATTGTCAGTACTGCAAGTGGGGTTGCCGTTGGCATCTAGTGGGCAGAGGCCAGCGATCGCACCAAACATCCTCTGAAAGCAGGACAGCCCTCCATCACCACCACCACCAAAGAATTACCCGAAACAAATGTCAACAGTGCCCAGGTTGCGATGCCAGAAATGTGTCTTATGTTTCAAGCATACATCTTGGAAAGAAGACGTTGCTCAAAAAATGAGCAAACACGGGGACAACCTCTACTCTAAATCTCGTTCGCCTTATTCTCTACATAATGGGGAGCATGGCTTCCCTCTCTGAAGTGTAAAAGAATATAGTGCATAGATCATCAATGAACAATTCAGAATTTTCCCAAACTAAACACTCCCACGTAACCAGTACCCGGAACAAAAGTTAGTATATATTTTTTAATTTTTAATTTTTTAATTAACATATAATGTATTATTAGCCCCAGGGGTACAGGTCTGTGAATAGCCAGGTTTACACACTTCACAGCACTCACCATAGCACATACCCTCCTCAATGTCCATAACCCTACCTCCCTCTCCCTAGCCCCCTCCCCCGCGGCAACCCTCAGTTTGTTTTGTGAGATTAAGAGTCTCTTATGGTTTGTCTCCCTCCCTATCCCATCTTGTTTCATTTTTTCTTTTTCTACCCCCAAGCCCCCCACATTGCCTCTCAACTTCCTCATATCAGGGAGATCATATGGTAAGTGTCTTTCTCTGATTGACTAATTTCGCTAAACATAATACCCTCTAGTTCCATCCACATTGTCTCAAATGGCAAGATTTCATTTCTTTTGATGGCTGCATAGTATTTCATTGTAGATATATACCACATCTTCTTTATCCATTCATCTGTTGATGGACATCTAGGTCTTTCCGTAGTTTGGCTATTGTGGACATTGCTGCTATAAACATTCAGGTGCATGTGCCCCTTCAGATCACTACATCTGTATCTTTAGGGTAAATACCCAGTAGTGCGATTGCTGGGTCATAGGGTAGCTCTATTTTCAACTTTTTGAGGAACCTCCATGCTGTTTTCCAGAGTGGTTGCACCGGCTTGCATTCCCACCAACAGTGTAGGAGGGTTCCCCTTTCTCTGCATCCTCGCCAGCATCTGTCATTTCCTGACTTGTTAATTTTAGCCATTCTGATTAGTGTGTGGTGGTATCTCATTGTGGTTTTGATTTGTATTTGCCTGATGCCGAGTGATATGGAGAAAAAGTTAGTATATTAACAGAATTCCACATTATGATCTTCCTTAAAAAATACTCATTTTTCCTGACCTGAATCATCACAGAAAACTTTCTGTGCATTAATACTCTGTAAGAGGGCATGACACAGACATTGTGTATTTTTGGGTGACTGCATTTGCTGCATGCATATTGCAGTTTTGAGATTCACCCATATTGTGGCAAGTAGCCACCATCGGTTCACTCCCACCGCCATGAGGCATACTCCACGGCAGGACCCACAAGATGCTACACTACTCGTCAAACACAGATTGGGGCTGTTATGAATAGTGCAGCTATGTACTTTCCAGTACACACCTTTCAGTGTACAAATACACGAGTATCTGCGGGATACATAGAGCTGAGCTTTCTAAAAGTAACAGAAAACCCAGTCATGACTTTCCATGAGAGCCCAAGTAAAATCCGAAGTCTTTTAAGTGGTCTCACTTCCTAGTTCGTCTGAGATACTGCCCACTAGTGAATGAGTGGCCTGACATTCATCTTTGCTCTTGAAAGTGTCCCACTCTGAGCAATAAAGATGTCTATTACCCTGCACCCAGCATCTTGCCCAATATTCCCCACTTACTTTCTGACTCTTTACCTGCACATCTCCCATTGCTCACTCTGCCCAGTCACGTGGCCGTCTTTCTGGTTTCCCAAACAAGCCGCGCATTCCTGATGACTCAACGCCTGTCCTATGCATCCATTTCTCCACTCGGGGAGTAGCCGGGATCTCCTCATCTTTCAGATCTGGGTTGAAATGTCAACTCCCTGGTGCGGCACCATCTGTTCTGGTTACGGACGTCTTTGATGTTCTTCCCCGTCCTTGCGTTTCCTACGCCTTCGCACTCTTTCCTCCACGGTATTCATCACACTGAGCCATTTTTCCTGTGTGTGCGTGAGTGTTTATTCTCCTCTTGGAAGGGAACTATGTGGGATGAGGGGCCGTGAGGCAGACTACTAAGACTGGAAAGGCCAGAGCCAGACAGCCACATACACTTCTACTTTTTAACTGTGAGGCGTGGGGCCAGTGGGGCGACCCCTCTGTACCTCGGCTTCTGTATCTGTAACATGGGGATAATTTATTTAGGGCCCACCTCATCATGCTATGAGAATCATAATAAAATCTAATAAAAATTAATAACAAGAAAAGACTTAGAACAAGGCCTGGGGAAGATCAAGTGCTATTTGTTTGGATGTTGCCTGTCATCACCCTTATCTGGTTCACCAAGGTCACTGTGTGACTAAGAGGCAAAGGAGGCACCCAAAGTTGGCATTCACTGATCTGTAACATCCTTCTACCCTCTGCTAATAGGGCTCACACTCCAGAAGGGACATAACCTGTGTTTTTTACTGTCAGACAGTTCTAGGAAAACATAAGATTATCTTGAGTCACCTAAAAATATCCATTGACTGAGGTTGGACATGGGACTAGAAATAAAGCAGATAGGTAGAAACTTAAACATTCAATTCACAAACAAAACCCGTTGTTTCTACCCGGAAAAAAAAAAAAAAATCACCTCTCACCAACTTCTCCACTGACCCCTAGACCAAGTCAACCAAGTCAGGATCATGACTCCCAGACTAACGTCGAAGATTCTTCTCCTTCCTTCTCCCTACTCCAGTTGATTCTCCGCACAGATTTAAACTTTTAAGATACAACGACAAGATGTATCACTGCAGTGCTCAAACCCTCAGATGACCTCTCTCCATCCAACTCACAATATGGTCAAAGTCTTTGCCAGCGCTCCTCAGGGAGGCTTTTTTCTCCCTCTTTGACTTTATCTCCTTCGGCTTCCCCAGAGTCGGGGGCAGGGCAGGGGTGTCCTTTGCTATTCCACAAACATGCCGGCAGCGCTCCCTGGAGGGCTTTGCTATACCTCGTTCCCTCTGCTTGGAACAACCCCCTCTAGATATCCACCTGACTCAGCGCCCATCTCTTCAGCCAGGTTTCTACTCCACTGTCACCGCCTCAGAGAGGTCTTCCTGGGGCACCACACCTAAGACGGCACACCTCACCCCGTAGTCCCCGCCTCTTGCTTGTTCTTCCTTATTGCACCTACCACCTGAAAAAGACTGATTTGGTTTTTATGATCCCTCTCTACCTCTAGACCATAAACTCCATGAGAGCAAGCACTTGATCTGACGATGTACTGAACACAACCTCAGCTGGCCTGGAGTTGTAATGACTTTTATAGGGATAGGGAGTCACTGATCATTATAATATTTACAAATAACCATGATGGTGAACTCATTTGAGCACCTGTTGTCTGGTAGCCTCTCAGCGGGGTACTTTCGTGCATTACCTAATTCAATTCTGCTCTTGAATTAGTGCCCCTACTTGCCCTCTTTTACATATCAAGAAACTGAGGATGGGAAAGGTCAGGTGATTTGCTCCAGGAACATGGGTAGTAACAAGCCCCTGGGGACTCCATTCACATCATTGCTTGAAGTCCAGAACTCTTCATCAGTACAGTCCTATGAAACACCAATGATAAACTCCAATTAATTCCATTTTTCCTCCCTTAGGACCAATTATAAATGTCAGTGATGAAACGGGAGTAGTTATAAAAGCATATCTGACCCCATTTTCTCCTTTATTTCAGAGTAAAATTGCTAGTTGCCAAAAGTCAGGCAGTGACTTGAATTTTCATGTCATAATAATTATCAGAATGAAGGGGATGTGAAGGCAGCAGAGAGGGCAAAATTCAGAATTCTCCGCGTAAGAGACGCTCACTTTCAGAAAGAGCCTTGAATTTATCTCCATTTTAATGTCTTTCCACATTTTAAAATATTAGTTGAAAAGGGGGATTTGAGAGGGCAGCAGAGCCAAAGTAAACATTCAACACACTGTTATGCTAGAATTTTATTATACTCCAGCTCGCAGGCGCCTTTGCTGCTGTTGCCGCCTGTCCAGCAGCTGGTGAATCAGTGGTTGTGTCTGAAGACGAGACAAATAGGATGGAAAAAATATCCATTTCTCTGCCTGTGTGTGCATTTTAAAAGGCAGTACAGTTGCATCATGCACTTACGATAACAAAGTGGTTAAAAAAAAACTGGTTTCAGTATTGAATTAATTTCATTTTCTTGTTCCACTGTGACACGTTTTTTTTGTTTGTTTTTGTGCGCCAGACATTTATATTTCCGTATTGTCATGGAGACTGAATGTGATTCAAGTAATTCTGCACATTATTATGGAATAATTTATCATCTGTGAAGTCATTTTTTTAGTGATAGATACTGTGGATAGAACAGATTAAAGAAGCAGGCTAGCAAGGGCATAAATGTGACAAGGACATACACAAAGAGGGATGATGTAACAATGTAAGTGATTTAGAGGTTCTGGCAAGTGGCTGGCTGGTAAGCCATGACTACAGCAGACTCTCAAAAGCGGGGCTGCCTGCTCCTGGGAAAATACCTTATTTATGTTTTTTCAAGAAATACTGGGGTTAAGATAGGATTCGCTCAAGGCTAATGACTGCTAATCCTCTGGCTCTGCGGGACAGAAAGATATGCATGCAGGTCCTCAATTTCCCCATCTGTCAACCTGCACTTTGTTATAAAATGTAAATTTTCTTCTCTAAAGGTGAACACGATGAGGCTGAGGAAGGAAACCGCACCTCTGTCTGTCAGCCCACTGAGAGATCTCTGCAATGATGTCAAAATCCCTGTTTTCACCTCCCAGTTCATACCCAGGAGAAGCAAGACCATTTCAGCTGCTGGGAATAAGCAGCCTATTGCATTACTTTAGAGGAGTTCATTCTACTTACAAACTTGGATTAAAGGAGCTGAATGCCTTGCTTTTCTGCAGTTGTTTCTTTTAGACAGTAAGGTTCTACTTGGGAACAATTTTAGATTTACAGAAAAGGTGAAAATATAGTGCCAAGTGATGCTACCCAGATCCCTTAGTTATTATTATCTTACATCACTATGAAATTTATCCAAACTAAGAAACTAACACTGGTACATTACTATTCATTCATCATCAATCTCTATTTGGATTTTATCAGTTCTTCCGTTCATGGCCTCTTGCTGTCCCAGGATCCAATCTAAGATACCTCATTGCATTTAGTAACCTTTAATTTTTTAAATGAAGGCGGGGCATGTGGTAGAGTGTAGAGCCCACTGGACTGGACAAGCAGGACCCAAGCCCCTAGACCTTGACTATCAGTGAGGAGTTGGATGACCTTGTGGTGCGTTTAAACTCCCTGCAAGCTCATTTTCTGCAAAATGGGGACCAAGCACACCACGTATCAGCCAGAGGATAGGAAAACATTGCCTTTCTTTTGCACGGTTTGCCTGCAAGATTTTGTACCACTAGGACACTGCCCAAGAAAACTTGATCTATCTACCTATTTATCTATCTATCTAACTCTGCGAAAAGGTTGATGCTGCCTGGGAAAACAAGCACAGCTAATCCTTTGCAAATCTTAAACTCTGAAAGAATCTGCCTGTGAGCGGACATTTGAATGGCCTTGAGGCAGAAAGAAAGGGAGGGGATCCTGCCCGGAGATGCCTGGAGAATCAAACATGTGAGCTACCATGTGTCTCTGTCTTCAGACTCAGCCTTCCCACCGCCCCGCCCCCTGCCTTTTCCAGCTGCCTGCTCTGTTCCCGCCTGCTGCGGTTTCTGCAGTGGCCCTCTCCCCCAGCAGGACACCAATCCTGCAAGCTTGCAAAGGCCAAACAAAACCGGGGCTCACAAATATGTAACTGTTTTCCTTAGCTCGCGGCATAAATCAAAAAAAAAAAAAGAAAAAGAAAAAGAAAAAGAAAAGAAAAGAAAAAAGAAAGAAAGAAAGAAAAAAAGGAAAAAAAAATTCTGTTAGCGCAGGGCTCAGGAGTGTTTATTTTCTTGCCAGCTGCAACATGCTACCCTCACAGGGGATCACCTAAAACCAGTTATGGTTTAGGTTGGAGGGGAATGTCAAACTTAAGCTGCGGGCTTGGCCTCTCTCAATGAATTACGACCTTGTCAAGAACCTATTTTTTTAAATCAATGCAGGTTTTCTATCAAATCAAATACCTGCACACTAAATTATATTTTTGGTGCCAGGCTGGCTCTCCAATTTTTTTTTTCCCTTCCCTAGTTTTTTCCAGTCTCTTCCCCCACCACTCCCCCCTCTCCTTACCGTGATACAGACAGTTTTTGTCCCTAAGAAGAAATTGAAAAGCAAGCCCTGCCTTTGGGGGGAGAGAGGGGACTGTCCTTTGTCATCCCCATGTGCACGCGCCTCCGCTGTTCACAAGCTGTCTTAGCTGAAGGAACAGAAGTGCTCCTGGAGACTGGGGGCGTCAAGAGTGTCCTTTGGGGTCACCATCCAGTAGGGGTGAAGACATTTGCTTTTGAAAGGAAGATGTCTCTCCTTTTCTTTTTAAAAACTTTTCGTGGATGTGGACATGGAAGGGAGGTTAGGGGAGCTTCCAATGTAAGTGCTGAAATAAAGAGTCAGACATTTAGAGCGTCTCTGAAGTACATCTTGAGGCATCCCTTCCCATCATGTGGCTTGATGAATGTGAAGAGATTTTAGGGAATCAAAGGCATTTTTTTCTTCCTCCCTCCCTTCCGCCCTTTCTCCTGCTTCCCACTCTTCCCTTCGTTCTCCATCATTTCTTTCAAACAGGGAAAGAGACTCTTCTGCCCTCAACTCCTGCTCTTCCTGATGGGTTAGTACCTGATTTTGGAAGCAATCTGTCTCCTGAATTGGTAGCTTAGAGGAGACGACACTGGGGTAGGAGCTGTCTGCCCCTGTGCCTCCCCGTGGGGCCAGCGGAGGCCTGAAGTACCTCTTCTGAAATTGTGGCAAAGATAATTTTTTCAAGAAGGGGACTCTCCATGTATCAAAATCCACTTAGGGCAAAGCCACGGAGGTGTACGGTTCAGTGTTGGCACCAGAGGCATACCCGTTAAATGGCCCGGAAGTCTTTATTTGGTGGTTTTTCAATTAAATGCTGCATATACTTGAGGGCATCTGTAAGGAACCCTCACATGAATTGCAAACTGTTTTCAACACCAACTCCGATGGAGAAGACACGGACAAGGAAATCCCAACCAGCTGTGTTTGAGTCCTCAGAACCCAAATCAAATAGTTTCTGGCTGGACTCTGGATGTTTCTGATAGGCTGTCATGGTGCCAACACTGTCTTCGCTGCCCGCCGAATGGCTGGTTTGGCAGGGATTCCTACCCTCTCATTTCTCCCCACCGACTTCAGCTGGAAGCTACTGCCTTGGTGTAACCTTTGCTGACGTAGGCATGCGTCAAAGTTTCTCAGTCAGGCGAGTCTTGGTTGTGAGAAATTCAAGGTGGAAAGACATACCAAGAGTCAAACTAGATGGGGCAAACAAAGGAGAGATAATCCTTCGCAAACTAAGGTAAAAAACCCAAGACACGCAGGTACATGAGACAGAAGCCCAAGTGCTCTAGGGCCCACCTGCTTGGACCATCCCTTCCCTGTGTTCACAATTCAACTGGACAAACACTTCCTGAAAATGCTGAAGCTTCTGGGTGGCTGTTCTCGGATACAAATATGAATAGGATGGATCCTAATCAGAGAAAACTTATAGCTTTTTTTCATGATTTTATTTTATTTTCGAGAGAGAGAGAGAGAGAGTACAAGTGGGGGTTAGAGCAGAGGGGACAGGAGAGGGAGGAGGGAAGAACCTCAAGCGGATGCCACGCTAAGCAGGGAGCCCAACTCGGGGCTCGATGTCACGACCCTGAGATCATGACCTGAGCCGAGCCAAGAGTTTGACTGATCTACCCAGGTGCCCCAGAGAAAGCTTATGGTCTCATAAATCACCAGTGGTATACAAAATAGAAGAGCAAATGATAAGAGTGGACAGATTACTTCTGAAGTTCAGCATCCACTTACTTCATCCTACTATTTCTTGAGTAAAACACTCCCATTACCCCTGGAACACTCAGTCAGTCTTAGCTGGATGGACTTAGTCTTGGTCTCATTTCAGGGATGGGCTGATTTGTCTAAGGTAATTAATGAATCCCATCCTCCTGGTTCCCGCAACTCGATCAGAGATGGGGTTAAGATCTATTTTTTGCTAATGGGAAACACAGTGTGTACATAGACTAGAGTCCACATTTAAGAGGAAGAGGACTGGAGCTGGCTTTATGGACACACACGTGCACATGAGCACACACACACATACAAAATGCAAAAAATATACATAATCAACAGGATTTGGAGATTGATTGCTCTGGGGAGGAGAGAGTGGAAAAATTGGGAATTTTTGCTGTTGTTGTTTTCGGTTTTGTTTTTATTTTTGTAAGGTAAACTGAATCATGTTCTACCCAAGCATCTATGATAGGGAAAATACAAGCGAACATGCATGCCATAAACAGCAGCCAATTTTTTAGCTAATAAAGATGGGTATTGTATCCAGGAAGTTTTATTACATGAGAAGACAATGGACACTGAGTTCCCTCATTTTATGGGGTTTGCCTAGGGTCATCCTCACACTGATTCTGAGCGTGAAACGGCCACTGCGCGCTCCTTGGACAAAATTATTCTCTTTTAGCCTTTGGGTTTCTAAATCTGGTATTTCCAGGGGGAACAAATCTCATTTTGGAAACTGACTCCGAAAGAAGATAGTACCCCGGGATAATTCCCAGCTCCTGTGGGATTTCAAATCCCCGTAAATTAGGAGATGCCAGAAGATGCTATTGCTCACCTTAACAGAAAGAAGAACCCCAGTCTGCTTATAATTATCCACATTTTATTTCCACTTGGGACTTGGTGCTTTTGAACTACCATGAATGTAAGCATCACACAGTCATATGTTATTTCTATTCTGGGACTTTTATTGAAAAGGAAAAAAAAAATGGATTGCTGACTTTGGCTGCTTGGCACCAAGAGCAAGGCAGCGAAGATAAACTTAATTTTATTATAATCATTATTAAATAAAGATTTGGGAAAACAGCAAGAGTATATTTGTGATAGAAATTATAAGAATTTATGTAAATAACCATGTAGATTTCATACATCCCTTAGGCTCCAACGAATATTCCAAATCCCTACTGCTCCTTTGAAACTTGATTTTTTTTTTTTCCTTTTTTGAGGGCTTATCAATCCTGGGGTTCTCATTAAATTGGGCCTAAATTGAAAAAGTATTTTTGAGATGAGAAGCTGGCTTTAATCATCAAAACATTTGTTTACCAAGGGATGCCCTTTCTTTTCAAAAACTAGACTTTTAAATTCCAAATTATGACTTTGTTTTCATTGTAGCACCTAACCAACAGACGTTTTCATACTGTCCCTGGGAGCCGAGGTACTGTGTTTCTTGCTCACAAGTGTATCAGCTTAGTACCGTGGAAAGACCACAAGGTCTGAATTCAAGGGGTTTAGTTCCAATCTTCCTGCTCTTCCTATCGACTTGTAGTACTAAAGCAAGTTTCATCATGTGACTCCCTCTAAAGTAGGGGTTACTGATATTCATCATGCCCACCTCGCAAGGCTGTCGTAAACATCCAGCTAGAAAATGCACAAGAAAATGAAATGCAAATGACAAACTGTTGTAGACTCTTCAACAGTTAAGACTACACGGTGATTTAAGGGCCTGGAACCTGGCTCAAAGGTAGGACTGTAAGAAGTCAAGATCCAAACAGCAGTCTAGGGAGGGGAAATAGCAAAACAGTATGATATGGTAAGGTCTAGGATGGAGGAAAGAGGAAGAAAGAAAATCTCAGGAAAGCACAGAACTAGGACATCAAAAGCCCATCAGACAGAGAAGGTGATACCAGAGCTGAAGCCTGAAGCTTTCTTCACCACCTCATCACCTCTTTGGAAATTAAATTCCAGGGAATCAGCAATGGGCGATTCCACTGCCTGGTTTTCCTAGCTCAAAAGCCAATGTGCTTCATTAATTACCCAGACAGATTATCTACCCCAGCCAAATCTCCCCCACCCGACCCCACCCTTCCCTCCCACCAGTTAAGCATTCAGCACCACGATTTTGTGCAATAGGGAAAGTTTCTTAAGTGCAGGGAAATTGCCAAAATGCAATTTGAAGTCCAAAGGAGTAAAAAAGGTAATATTTTTCCTCTCTTTTGCAAAAGCACACTGATGTGCTTTTAATTCTCTTGCCATTTGGTATTAGAGCACGGATCCTTAGCTTCCAGAAGTTATTTGACTTAAAGACATTTGTGGCTTCAGGTTACTTTCCACATTCAGGCCCAAAGTCGTTGGCTGTTACGTACACTCCACTTGGACTGGCCCTCAGGATGAGAGATGACTCTCGGAGATAGCATACTTGTATTAAAACAGGGAGTTCAGAAAAACGGGGTGCAACACGACTGTAGGTACAAATGCAGCGACTGAGATATACTGTCGCTAAGTGTGTATTTTGGTCAACATTCAGTTGCCTGTTGTCGACTGGGATTTATTTGCAGGAATACAGAATCATCAGACCCCTGCTCTTTCTCCACTCCATCTGCTGCGTGAGTTATTTTAGAAAACTCTAAGGGAAAAAGAAAATGAAAAAGAAAAATCCTCTCCCCACCCAAGTTGTGAAGGTCATTGGTTTATTTTACCTGGTACTAATATCAACTTTATGGCACATTTTTGCCTGCTTAAAAAAAAAAAAAATGCGGCCCGTATGAATCTATCCAGTATATTATTTATAGTGTTGTGGCCAGATCTCTTTAGAATAAAAATGTAAAACTTTCCTGTAAAAATTCCTTATTTGAAATAAAGTTGCTCCATTTCTCCCCAATTTAGATCAGCTCTTATTTTGCTCTATAACTACTAAACCTTGAAAGTGTCCGTGACATTAATCAATAGACCAGTCTTCACAACATGCATTTTAAAGTTATGCTTTAAATCCACTTCTGCAATTGCAAAAGGAACCCCCCACCCCCGCTGTCTGGCTAATTAACTGATATGACACTAATCCTTTGCACATCTGGTACTAAATGTTTGCTCACATGGGTCCCCCAGCGAGGAAGTGTGGCCAAACAGCGACTTCGAGTGTGCTTGATTTCACTTTAAAATCTTCACTCTCTGGGATTAAAATCTTGAGATAAAACATCTGGATTTCCACAGTGTCCCCAGGGAATGAAAGTTATAGTTCTATAGAATACATATTGCACATAATATGGTCTTGTTATTTCTACATTAGCACTACTCCAGCCGGTACCCGCCGCTAGCTTGTCAGTCTCCTGACACGTCATTAATAAACAGGTAATTTCATAACTGATTTCCACCTAGTGTCATGTTGAAAACCACCTGGGTTTTCGTTTTCACTAACATTAAAGGGATAGGCTAGAGGGAGGCAGTTATTATTAAACTGGGACTAATCTAACTGAATAACGGATCAAATCAGTGAAAACAAATGCATATGCAGAAGGACAAAAAAAAAAAAAATTTTCCAGGCCAACGGATAGATCTGGATCCACTCATCAAAATGGGACTGTTCCTTCCCCTTCCTTTCAATAAATGGACACGTGAGGAATTATTCCAAAACTGTGCCCATTGCCTCCAGGAAAGGTCCAAAAAAAAAAAAATACCAAGGAAGCAACCGTTAGGGAAAAATCTGTACTTTTAAAATTGTGACCTTGAAATTAGGTCTATGCCATGCTTATGTGTTCATTGAATTTTAAATCAATGCTGCATGTTTGTGCCATTCAAGATTAAAAACACACTCACCAAGGTGAGCCATTGCCACTGCTGGCTTATAGATCTAGGTAAACGTGTAATGATGGAGAAGAACACTGCTAAATGTAATTGGAAATGATAACGGTGTTATGATCCACATCTTGGTTTATGCTAGGCTTTTTTTTTTTTTTAATCCTGATGTTATCATCTTCTTAGCATCATTCCTAATGTAAACTAGTTGAAAATTGCTATGGTCTGCCTTCACATCATCAGAAAGGGGTCTATCTAGTAGCGGTTTTTTATGGTGCCTCTCAGTCTTGTGATGTATTTCTGGAGGAATTTTTTGCTTTCTTCATGAATCAAGGCTAATAATTTAATATCATGGTCTATGACTTCTATTCGTGTGAAATTCAATCACAACATGGAACCCAATGAGTGTGGAATATTATTAGAGCATTTACTACGTTCTGTCCGTTCTTATTTAGCAGACAGAAGGAAAAAAGTTGTGTGCCACCAACTTCCTTCAGCCTGCCATTCCATTCTCAACTTCATAATGACCTGCTTTTCTTCTTCTGGTCCAGTTTGTAAAAGGACGGATAACACAAAATCTACTCTTGGTGGTTTAGGAAAAATCCCAAGTAGAAACAGGAAAATAAAACATTTTGATACCAAAATTTCTTAAGTTTTATATTGTCATGACAAAAATTATAAGAAATTATTCAGTTTATATATAAACACTGAATCTCACTAGTCATTCAATACAATATAATACATGTAGTGAGAAATTCGAACGTATCAATTGTACCATCTCTATTCTATTATGGGGAAAAACCAGAAACACAATAAAGGTAATTGTCTCATGTCAGTCATTGCCTAAAGCCTGTCACAGAGGTGATGGCGGAGCCAAGATAAGAACTTGAATCCTTCCAACAAAGTAATATTACATCAAAACATAAAACTATCTGAACCCTGCTTCCTCTCCCAACTCATGCTTATCGGCTACTTAAATGCTTTCTTCTATCGCATTGGGTCTTCATAGATCTTTCGGAGGGCTTTTGTTCACACTCGAAATCATACCAGCCGTTCAATGATAAACTAATGAAAGGAACCAACACTCCAGGCACATAAGATTTAGCAAAATATGTATCAAATTTATCTGAGCCCTCCCCTAGATGAGTATATCTCAACCGCCGCTGATTTTGCACCCTAGGCCAGGAGATAGTCGGCAATGTCTGGGCATGTTTTTAGTTGTCACAACAGGGTGGGTGGGTGCAGCTATCAGGTGGGTAAAGGTCAGAGAAGCTGCTAAGCATCCTACGATGCATGGGATAGCCCCTCACAACAAAGAATTACTTGGCCCCAAATGTCAACAGTACCAGGACAGAGAAACCCTGGTGTATGCAGACTGTTGGCTAGGGGCATTGATAGAGCTACCAGTTTTTGAGACATTAGCAACAAGCAAGGTTTCTATAGGGCGTGTATATTTCATCTGAGCCCGACATTGTTCCGTTCCCAAAGCAAAAATGTTACGCTCTTCAAAATCTCCAGGGAAGCTAGCAGCCTAAAGCTTTGGGTGAAATGTAAATTTCTTAAAATATTTATCCATCCATAAGTGGCTACATTTTTGACATTATTATAGGGTTTCTCAGTGTTCCATTTTATTAAAAAATATTTATTTGGTTTCTAAGATTACTGCTTTTCTGACCACAGAAAATTCAATTACTGAAAACTGCAGCTATCAAATTGGTTGAAAATAAATAGCCTTTTATCCAAAGCTGGCAAAGACTGGCTCGCTTTTAATATGTAGCCATTTAAAAAAAAATAAAATAAAAATAAGAAAACATTTCCATTGCAAGCTGATGGACTGCACAGTCAGAAGGCAAATGGTCTTTTGCATCATCAGGTTTTATTTAAAATAGGATGAGAAGAGAGTGGGGGGGATGTTTAAGAAAAGGAGGCACCAGGAGAGTAATTTACCATTATTTTTTCTCTTTTGTTTTACAAGACAGAAGAAATGTGAGCCTTTTTGCCAGTGGAAATCACTTTCTCCTGCTTTCTCTCTGTCTCGGTTTGAAATGTTTAGTAATATACAGGAAATGTGGTAAGTGAGATCTACAAACGTGGGCTTCCAATATCAAGGCTAATTATGTGCTAAGCAATGAGGATGGCAGCAGCCCTGCCAGGGAACCACAAAGGAAGGCTGAGCTGGGGTGCCTACATCTATTTCCCTCATTTGCTTCTCGTTTGCATTTTAATCTACGCTTTCTTTTTTTTTTTTTTTTTTCGTTTCTAAAAAGAACACTTGTCCATACTTCCTCAGTGAAAACCAATCAACCCACAAGAAGAGGTAAAATGAAAAGCCGAAAGAACCACACTGTGGATAAAAGCACAGAGATGATCCACCCTTCGGGTTGTATATAAATATGGGCCCATCTACAAACAACCATTCTGTCACCACTGAGCACGCCTCTGGGCTCCCTCTCACTTGACTGAGATTGATGTGCATGCAATCAGAACTAATTTTTATATTAGGCTAAGTAAAACATCATTGGGAATTTGATGCTATTGAGAAAATCATAATGCCTATGTCAGTGAGCCAGGGGATCACTCAACCCCTTCCAGACGATTTGCTGAGAATTACTGAGGTTGTGTATTAGAAGAAGCTCTTGACAGATGGAAACCAAGAGACCTGGTTTTGCCTGCTGTGCTCTTAAGCAGCAAGTCCTTATACATCACTGAGACACAGCTCCTTTACCTGTGAAACCAAGTGGTTGGAAGGGAGTGTCTAAGGCCATGCCTACCTCTGTAATTCTCTGCCGGTTTGGATGGGTTTTGATTCTGTTCACCCAGTGCAGTAGGAGCTCTGAGCTAAAGACACACCACCACTAGCAAGAGGCATCGCTGTTTTAAACCTGAGATTCTGCACTTGTGCAAAAGCTATTTTCCAGTGATGGTGAAAATGTGAGCATTTTTGTGGCCATTTTATCTTCACAGGAAGTACTCCCTTAAAACAGCAGTGTAAATGAAGAAGGGCGATGCTATTACAGTCTTGGAAACGGAGACTTTCTTTATACATAAGAGTCACATACAACTTGTGTTTAAATGGGGTCAGCTTGGGTACTGGTGGCAGAAAGGACTTAGCCTCTCTCTCTCTCTCTCTCACAGACACACACACACACCCCACCCAGAAACAACTCTTCTACCAGGAGGGTGGGAGGGGACTGGCAAAGAAGGTTTAACCACAGTAAGCATATGGTGTCCGTGACAAAGCACACGGTACCTAGAAAAGACAGAACCACCGCTGTGCCGTGGTCAGACCGGGGCTGAGCAGGGAAAGGCTGACTTCATGAGGAGTTCCCTAAAAAAGTAAAAAAGAAAACATAGCCGCTCCCTCTCTGTTTTCTCGTCTCCCTTGGTTAGGAGAGAACCACAGGCTCCCAGTTTTTACTGTCTGGTTTTGTGGTCTTATTGAGGGCTAACGTGACGACAGACAATAATGGTTCTGGGGCCTCCCATTTTGAAAATTCTCTACTGTTTTTCTTAATCCCACTTACTACATTATAGTTGTGGGTGCTGAATAAAAGGTACTACTTCTCGCAGCGGATCTCACCTGTTTGAACCGTTCCCAGTTTTTTGGAGACCAGGGTGGAAAAGCCGTATCTGGAACTTCTTTTGACAAGTCAGAAAGATGAGCAGGGAGCACAGAGCATTCTGGGAATTCAGTCTGGGTGAAGAGAACAATGCTTTTGTGATTTTTTTTTTTTTTTTAATTTTAAAACTGTGAGTTCGAAACATATCTCCACCAAGACAGTGATTCCACTGTCATTGGGCTGTCTATTCCGGCCCAGTGGCTCGAGATGAGGGGTTGATATCTTCCTGTCAAAGGGCAAAGGGCATCAAAGGGTGGAATTTAAAACATCTTTAAAGAGCACAGGGTCAGCAGATCTTTGTTAACAGCTTCTGTTAGCAGACCGGCCAACGGGTACCCCCACGTTTCTGGTGTGGCAGCTGCGCCTGACGACAGACAGCTCTGTGAAGACGGGACCTAACAGCAGAATGTCCCATTGAGGCGGGACTTCCAAAAGGATGGAATGAGGTGGGGGTGGGTAGGTGGTGGTGGGGGGGGTTGGGGTGTGGGATGAGGCTCCACATTCAAAGTCTTCTAAGCTCTGAATAAGTGAGTAGCTGTGACTCTCAGCTGATGATCATAACTATAATGCTGACCCCACAGAGTTCTAGAGATAATGTCCGATTCAAACATTTTATGTAATGTGACATATACCTAGCGAAACCTCGAAGGCAATGCGCACATTAGGAAAGTCGGGGAGGAAGGGTGAGTGTTTGTCAAAGGAGATCAGTTGATGGAAGAAAAGGCTTTAAACCTAGATTTGTATTCACTAGAGAGCAAAATTATTAAAATAATTTTCAGGAATGACAGACTGGGGGCAGGACGAATAGATGAATGGATACAGCGTGCTATTAAATCAGAGCACAGAGGATTTTTAGTGCAGTAAAATACTCTATGATATTACACATACATTACTCTATGAAATTACAACATGAAGAGTGAATCCTAGGTAAGCTGTGATTCTGGGTGACTATGATATGTTGACGTAGGTTCCTCAAGTATAACAGATACACCATTTGGGGGCACTGTGAGAGGCTGATGATGGGGTAAACCATTCATGTGTAGGGGCAGAGAGTATATGAGAAACCTTTATACCCTCCTCTCAATTCTTCTATGAACCAAAAATGGCTCTAATAAAATACAGTAAAAAAAAAAAAATCAGAGTAGGCTATCTGACTGTACCATTTAGACAAAACCCAAATATTAAGGAAAAGGTATATAACACCCTTCTACATCCTTGATGCACACTGGCAAATCCAAGCACAAACTTCAGGCTGTAGAGGGGAATGTGTGTAGGTAGCGGACTGAAAAAGACCACATAAATTAAAGTCACCAGAGAAAAGGAATTAAATTCTCACTGTGCCTTGCCTAAGTGACCACACCTTTGCATTAATAATGGAAAAGAAATATCTTTCCATTTTAAGAATGAATATATTAGTTTCATGCAGTTAATTACACTTAAAAAAAATCCCGCTCAGTTTGACAAATTCATTGGTCATTTACAGTGTGCCAAGTATAAAGTCTGTAGTGCACCAGAATTCAAAGATCAATGAGACTTGTCCTTAAACAAGTCTCCACTTATAGGAGAGCCGGCTGTACCATTCTAATTGTTCTTCTGTCCCTTTCACAGAGAGAAATTACTGGATACGGAAATCAAGCAATCACACAGAAGACATATTTAACTTTTGTTTCCTTTTTGGAAATCAAAGATTTAGGGGTTACAGAAGGAAATAGAAAACCATATTTTCATCTGTTTTATTGCCATTAAAAATGTTTTTGCATCTTTGTTGAAAAAGGTTTAAACGCAGTACACCTGAGACTAGGAAAAAAACCATATGGGCACAGTCAGCTGTCGAATACGAGCAGCCAGAAGCAGGGCGTTTCAAAGACAGACAAATATATTGTTTGAACATACATGGCAGGGAAAAAGGTTGAAAACTCCCACTCTAATCTACTGTCGATATGATTTCCAAGTTCATCTGGTGGCTGGTTAACGAAATCCAACCGCTGCACATTTGAGACATAATTATGTGGAAGTAGGAAGAACGTTTGTAATTTATACTGGTGCCTACCCTGTGTTAGCTTCCAAGAGACCTGACCCTTTCCCCAGCCTCTCTTTGACCAAGCCAACTCCACTCATTCCCCAGTCAGATTGGAAGCTACGGGTTCCACTGGAAACATGGTTTATGGGTAATGTATCTGTAATGGACTCTCCACTCAAAACCAATAGAGCAGTAGCATAGCCATCAGCAATCAGTCCATAACATCTGCAGCTACCTTCTTTTTTTTCTTAAAGGGGGCAGGAAGCTAATGGATTTGAAATTGCAGAAGCGGACCACAGACCTTTTTAATAAATGAAAATAAAATTGAGTCTCAGGTTTATGTTGATCTATAGAACTGTGAGTCCCAGAGTCCTCCCACTGTTTCCCTCAGGGTTGATTCCTAGCCTAAACCACCCAACATTTATAGCTGATAAGTGTCTACTGAAGGGTAATAAAATACGGTGTGTGTAGTTGTAGAGAATGTAACTTATCACTTTCATCAAAAGCTCCCTGAAAATGTGTTTATCTAAAAGCCTTGTATGTTTGTGTATATTTCAAATATCTCTGCCGTTAGATTGAGCTCCTTGGGCATTTAAAAGCTATTCCTTGAAAAGGCTTCTTTGGAAACTGTTTAGCTGTGGGTTAATGGTTACATTTCCTTGGATTGGAGATATCCTCCAGGTTACAGAATTCGTACAAATATATACAAATGAGACATTGACTATTGCCCCAATTTTATTTTCTCACTAAATCAAGGTAAAGATTTAAAGCCCAATTCATAAAGGGAGAAAAAAAAAATCCTTATGTGGGTGTTAGGTGATTTTTAACTCTGGCACAACTGATGCTGGGAAATTTCCAAGCATGCAGCTGCCTAGTGGGAGAAGAAAAAAAAAAAAAAGTCTGAGATGTTGAAAAAATGTTTAGGACGCTCCGGTAATAGCTGTGGAATATGACTGCAGGTCACTTTTAAAAGCTAGCTGTGCTGCGGATGGTTTATAGCCGGGATATGGAGAGCCTTATCTGAAAATGATTCTGGATCACTCAAGAAACAGACAAAAGCCAGATTTTTTCAATCATACACTGGTCAAGCTATAAATGTCCCCATGACACATTGAGGTTTTCCTGAAGGAAGGTGATCACTAAGTATCAATGATGAACAGTTGTTAGGGGAGTTGGAAAGTAATATATTTTCTAAGTACATACTACCTGCCTAGAGGTATGGATGAATCCATGCATACTGAGACCATTTATAGGGTAATGTACGCAAAATGTGAGTCTATTCACGGTTCAGGAAACAAGCAGTCTTACTTTTCTTCAGATGCCCAATATCCTGATCATCGGGCCACTGGCAGAGAATTTGCCATTTCACAGTGACAGTACTATGAATGGGTTTCGATGTAGCATGATTGAGGAAAAGCCCCAGTGCTGACTGTTTTCTCCCAAACAGGGGATCATGGGGGATCACGGTGCAGCTGTCTTCATTCCCATCCAACTTGTTAGTCACAGTTTAGTCTGGATTTGCTTTCTGCTGAGAGCTTGGAAGATCCATTCTTCCAGCTAACGTGGTGGCTTCTCCTTCTGGATGGGACCAACCTGGGACACTAAGAATGAAGGTCTGGTGGTGGAGCACAAGGCTTCTAATCTGGAAGACATTTCTTTCCGCCCAGTTGGAGGAAAGATCATGGTGAGTGACCTGTGGCCACTCTTGTTTGCTGCCATTATATTCCCTAAGAGACTGTGCTTGACAGAATGAAGCAATTACCATGCTTTTATCATCATATTTCTCCATAAAAGACAGTGGTGTTTGTAATGGATACTCAGTACCTGTTCATCACTGACTGATCATTTACCTGCTCTCCAATTCTGTAAGCCAAGGAAAAATGGCTATTTAAGTATTTGAATTTCTAGATTTGAATTTGAATTTCTAGATCAATATTCCTCATTGACCTAATTAACTAATTATTCATCTTTTTACTTTTTCCACATAGACACACCCTAAAATTAAGATGTTGGTATCTAGGGATGCCTGGGTGGCTCAGTCGGTTAAGCATCTGCCTTCGGTTCAGGTCATGATCCCAGGGTCCTGGAATGGAGCCCCATATCGGTGGTGGGGGGGGTGGTGCTGCTCAGCAGGGAGCCTGCTTCTCCCTCTGCCTGCAGCTCCCCCTGCTTGTGCGTGCTCCCTCTCCCTCTTTAACAAACAAATAAATAAAATCTTTAAAAAAATATTTTAGTATCTGATTATTTTAGGGTCTTTTAACAACAGAAAAGCTACTAAATATAACTTATACAAGTTATACACTATAACTTATTTATGAAAAATAAAAAATAATCTCTAATAGTATTCATTCATTCAAAGATCTTGCCAAGTTCACAGCTCTAACGTGGTGGAACAGGAGTCTGAAGTTCCTGCCTTTGGGCCTTGGCACATGTGCTCTTAACAACTATGTTACATTTTAAACAAAATCCCAAAGTGGGCCACTCTAATATAGGAGCTGCATACAGCAGGGTACAAAGTTATAGTTCTAGATAAATCAGAGGTCAAACCAAACCAGTAGTGAATTTAAGAAGTTAACCTAGATCCTATGCAGTGCTTTTCTTCTTTGGGAAGAAAAAACTATACATCTAAATAGAGTTTTCAGCTTCTGTACTCGGTTATAATAAATGTAGAGAAGTCATGTCTATGTGCCTTATAATTCTACCCAGGGCCCCTGATATGACCATGAAAAATGAGGTACTCAGGTAAACTGCATTTCTATTGGAAAATCTGGAGATTGGAGACTATAAAAATGGTAATAATGGCAAATTTCTTTAATAGTAATGCAGCAGAATGAAATAAAATCGTAAGACTTCTATCTGCACCTCATGAAAACCAGTTCTAAAGAGATCCACACGCCTTAAAATCCTTTTCATCTGTGGTTCAAATGTGTGTATGTATGTGTGTGTGTCCCAACCTTGAAGTCCTTTTCATCTGTGGTTCTTATGTGTGGACATATCCCAACCTTCCATGTGACATTTTTATTTCAATTTACATATGAATTCCAATTACTACTAGACATGAAATCAAAGTGTCAAATGGAACCTCGGAAGTAGCTAAAGAATTGAAATTATTTCATGTAAATAGTCAAGTTAGCAATTCTCTCATTTCCAAG
The DNA here is from genome assembly GCF_963455335.1 of Martes martes. NCBI lineage: Eukaryota > Metazoa > Chordata > Mammalia > Carnivora > Mustelidae > Martes > Martes martes. Next base: position 56,133,014 of record NC_137904.1, read on the forward strand.
TGGGGGTTCTAAAGCTTTGAAAACAGAATCAAATGAAACACGACTCCTCTTCCTTATGATCTATTTATGAATTAACAGAAACAAATCAGCTGCCACCCAAACTATATTTTTCCAGAAATTCAAAATAACTTCCATCCAAATCCACATGTCGGTTTCTTGCTCTCTCTTTGGAACAATTCTAATTCTCTGAATTTTAAAACATAGCACTTATAAAACGACCACTGGACTTGTCAAAATGCTCAGAGACTGACTCTTTTCCAAAGGCCAATTAGCAAACATTAAGGGAAAGAATTTTCATAAGGGATGATAAAAACAATTTTTAATATTTTAGAAAATCCTAAGGAAGTTATATGCATTCCTTAATTGATTTTTAAGGCCCCTCCCTTTTTCCTTCCCCTGTTCAAACTCCTGTCTCTGCTGCTTCACGCTATCCTACACTTCCTTTGGCTTCCTCCGGAACTTGGGTACCCTAAAACTAAACAAAACAAAACAAAACCCTACATGTGCCAAGGACATTTCAAAGAACAGGACCCCATTCTGATTCTCTGGACACTATTACAACTTACTTTTATAGAGTCAAAGCAAACCAAGTGGAACTCATTTCAATAGCTGACAAATTACCAAAAATAGCCCATATTATAAATTGCCTCCTGTAATATATTGAGCTTCTTCCGAAAGAGGAATTAAGAGAGAGATTCCATTTTAACCAGTTAGAATGTATCCAAACACTTTTAATTTTAGAATCAGGATGTTCAACAAATTAAGTCTGAAAACCTCCGTAGATTTCGGGCACACGTATCAGCAAGGACAGAGCACACAGGAAATGTCAGTCTTTCGTGTATTGGATAAAGCGCCTTGCCTGGGGGAAGGGAGGTGGGAAAAAAAAAAACAAAACAAAACAAAAAACCCCACCATATATCTCTAATTTTGGGATTCCCTCCACCCTGACAGGTATGCAAGGTTTCAAGTCTGACTTTTCCTGATAGAGGGAGTAACAGTCGAAGTTAGTTCAAAAGAACTGTCAGAGAGTCTTGGCGCAGGTAAAACCAAGCACTTTGCTATGAGCCACAAAAGCAGCCACCGCTGGTGATTTTTCTGCCACACAAGCTGTCAGGGGCTGCCGCAGTGAGCGGTGCTCGTTTTCTTAATGCTTGACTCCATGTGCACACACACGTTTCAGAAAGGATTGTTTTTCATGAGTATTTCAGCTACGTTTTTTAAAAACGAGAACCCCATTGAAATCAAGGGCTAATGGAATTCCCAACTCTGGTTACATTGTTGATTTATGGAGTTTTGGCTGCCCAGATGTATGGCTTGCCCCAAGAAAATGATAATATCTGTGCTAATCACTTCCTGAAGAAGTTGACATTCTGGCCAATCTCTAGCGCTACTTTTAAGTCTCTCCTTTGGCTCCGGAGAGTTTTATTTCATAATCTTTTCTCTCTCCTGCAGAGGCTTGTCAGCTTGCATACATTTTTATTCCAACAGGTGCTCTGAAGCCATCTTGAGTGAAGACTGTGAAGTGTGTGTGTGTGTGTGTGTGTGTGTGTGTGTGTGTGTGACACAGATGAACTTTATCTGTGAAATAAATTAATGTTATCGTTCTATGATAATTCTATCTTGAACTCAGTCAAAAGAGATGGATTTCTTTGTGACAGTTAATTTTTACTCAGCACCAAACTGTTTAGACCTAAGGTAAAATTATCAGTCATCTAACTGAATGCCTTCTTTTTGTTCTAAGGCTGGGAATTTCCTTCCCAAAATAGAGTACTTCCATGTATGTGTTTTTCAGAAGTTAAGGAAAAATACTCAGGGTGAAGCGAAGCTGTAGTGAGGTGGTCAGTGGTCACAGAATATTGCCCGAATGGCTTCTCTTTGCCTTTCTCTGGGTGCCCTCAGGACACTGGTTTCTCAGATCTCAGCTTAGAAACCACTAGACCTGAGGATTATCCCCATGATGCAGGTCCCCAACCACAAAAGTACCTGGACAGCAAAACTGTCCTGATTCCTGACAAAGAGCTACGTGCTCGAGTCTTTCTGTGTACTCGGAATTTTAGAAGATAAATTGTATTAAAGCATCTATTAACAACCTATTGCGTGCAAATTACATATGAGGCACTGTGTTGGACTTCAACTTCTATTAGTTTTTAAAGGTTGGGTTTTGTTTTGTTTTTTTGGTGGGTTTTTTTTTTTTTTTTTGGAGAAATTAATGGTGGGATTTTCTTCTTCACGCAATCTACACTTAATGCTACCCCTGCCAGTCACTGTGGCTTAGGCAAATTACTTTTTTAAGATTTTATTTATTCATTTGAGAGAGAGAGTGAGAGAGAGCATGAGAGCTGAGAAGGTCAGAGGGAGAAGCAGACTCCCCGTGGAGCTGGGAGCCCGATGTGGGACTCGATTTTGGGACTCCAAGATCACAACCTGAGCCGAAGGCAGTTGCTTAACCAACTGAGCCATCCAGGCACCCCTACAAATTACTTACATTTTTTCAATGTGTTTCCTCATCCGTACCAGGTGTAAATGCTATCCAGTTCTCTCTATTATTTGTAGGGTAGAATTTGATAATAGATGTCTCCGGGCAAACACAATGCCTGGCACATTGCAGACACCATAAAGAATGTTACTGAATGAATGAAATATATAGGAAACTGACTTCCACCCAAAAGTTTGCCTCTACTAAGTAAGAGAAACACAAAGCAATGTAAATCAGTTTAGACTGGGTCTTCCTGGTAGGAATCAGTTGGTTTCTACTATGAGAGCAGGTGGGGCTTACAGCCCCATGTTCAGGTGGTATGTTACTTTGTAAGTAATCAGACTAAAATCTTCCAGAACATCCAAACCTTTGAGTGTTAGCAATCAGACTTAGGTATTGCCATCCAATCTGTTCTCGAAAGCTCTGTGATATGGCAGCTTTTCCTTTAGGCACTCTCTAACATGTGAACTATTGTGCATGAAGATTCTCTCAAGACAGTTGAGACGATTTTTAGTACCTGGATTCATCTAATCTTTAGTCTGGTTGGACAATTCTCAATTAAGTGATGGTCAGAGGATTCACTACATTTTTTTTTTTTCAAGATTTTATGTATTTGTCAGAGAGAGAGAGAAACAGAGCACAAGCAGGGGGAGTACCAGGCAGAAATGGGGAGAGGGAGAAGCAGGCTCCCCACTGAGCAAGGAGCCTGATGTGGAGACTTGATCCCAGGACCCTGGGATCATGACCTGAGCCAAAGGCAGGTGCTTAACCAACTGAGCCAGCCAGGTATCCCAGGATCCACTATATTAACCAGATTATTATTCCCTCTTCAGGAAAGGTGGCACCAATCCACACCCTTAGAAATTAGGACTCATTTCACCCATTTAAGGTTATTTCTAATATAAGCTCCTCCAATGTTGATATAAGTTAAACAGCTGATACTTTTTAAAAGCTATCTGAGAAAAGAACAGTCATAATTAGTATTTTTGACACACTAACAGCTCCTAGGGTCTGTATTGCAAATTAAAGTGATTCACTTGTTAGCTAGCCATTTTTAAAGTACTGGTTAAAACAATGTATTGTTGATACTCTACTATTGTTGATACTATACTAAAACAGTGATATTGTTGATTCTGTATAGTAAATCAAACAGTAAAACAGATATAAAAACCTTAATATGATGCTTAATATGACAGGCGCGTAAGTTTTTGTGAAAACTTAAAAATTTTGTGAAAGCTTTCTTCATGAAGTCTGGATTCAATACTACCTGTGTCTATGCTATGTTACACTAAGATGCCTTACAGATGCACAGACCCTTCCATGGAGAATTGCTCTAACCATTGTCCCTGAGCACAAGGGAGTCCTAAGCACAAGTGTAAATGAAAGACCATCATCATCCTGAACAGATCCACGGCTGAGTAGACTAGGGACGTGTAACTGGCAGTAGCAGACCCGTTGATCTGTTGATTAAACTAGTGTTTCTCTTATGAACACACCATTGCTATTTTGGGCAAGACCACACTTCATTATTGCGTGATTATGTCACACATTATGGGACAGATGATAACTCTGTCCCTGTCCATCATCCACAGGGCATGGTCCCCTTCTGTATTTAACTCAACAACCAAAGTCATTTATGTTTTAAAACATTTCTGGGGTTGGGGGTGGAAGGAAGTACCATCACCAGTTGAGAACAACTAGGCTAGCTGATGAAGGGTCTTATTACAGTAAGATTAACTGGAGAATTCAGTTTCTAGGCCCCTCCCCAGTTATAACAACCAAAAATGTCTCCAAACATTGCCAAATTTCCAGTAGGGGGGTGGTCAGAGGCAGGAAATCATCCCAATTTCAGAATCAGTACATCAGAGAGTTCATTCTAGATGTAAACTGGAGTAAAATCTCTTTAAGTATTTTATAGGTGGAAATTCAGTTAGCTTAAGTATAATGTGCATTTATTATTAAGCTAAAGCCATTTATTGCTTAATGATTGTGATAGTTATTACTACAATGTCCAAAGGCAATTAACACATTATACTAGTTGAAAAATAAATCTATAAACATAAAAATTATAAATTGTTATTTAATACAAATAGTAAGAAAAATCATTAACTAGAAAATGTAATAAAACAACATTTTCTTATGATGTTATCAAATGTTCATAAAAATTAAATAATAATGCAAGGCAAAGTACTAGGATTTCTATCTTATATTAGTATTCCTAACATCAAACAAAAATACCCTTTAATACATGTTAAACATTAAACATTAACATACAGTGAATTAACTAAGTTTAGTTCACCAAATTTTTTTGTAGAAAAGCTACCATTTTGGAATTTCTTGAAACTTTTTGAGAAAAACTAAAAAAAGTCAACTTTTCCCCTTAAAAAATCAATGCAAGGAGAAACTACAGTCCAAAGCAAACATAAAATGGGGGAAAAGCAAAAAATAACAAAAAGCTATGTTCAATATCAATAATAAATCACTTTTCATCCAGATAGAGTTAAGAATACAAAGAACATGGAAAGTGAAGAAAATGTTAGAGTGAAAAAGAGGTACCCACGTTTTGTTTCAACTACTTACTCAAACTTTGAAATCATAAGGTTTACAAGAGGAATTTAGGGAGACTATTCTGTATAGTTTTGAATACTAAGTGGCTAAATTGGTAAACAAACAAAAAATAAATGTTGAAATGATTATGTATAGGCTGTCAACTATTTTCAGTAGTTGAGGAGAAAGAGTTTTTGATATTTATATAAGCCATAAATCCTAAGAACAAAGTTCCTTCAAGAAAACATGATACTAAAGACTTGTATTATATCCTGGGTTATCAAAAAAAAGTTACCAACATTTTAAAAATGCATCAAGGGCACCTGGGTGCCTCAGTGGGTTAAAGCCTCCAGCTCAGGTCATGATCCCGGTGTCCTGGGATCGAGCCCCGCATCGGGCTCTCTGCTCACTGGGGAGCCGCTTCCTTCTCTCTCTCTCTGCCCGCCTCTCTGCCTACTTGTGATCTCTCTCTGTCAAATAAATAAATAAAATCTAAAAAATAGATAAATAAATAAATAAAAATGCATCATTTGAAAATAAGAATGCCTCTAACTGTAAAATGCTTAAAAAATTTTTTTTAAAGGATTTTATTTATTTATTTGACAAAGAGACACAGAGAACAGAGAGAGAGGGAACACAAGCTGGGGGAGCGGGAGACGGAGAAGCAGGCTTCCCACCAAGCAGGAGCCTGATGCGGGGGCTCAAATCCTGGGACCCTGGGATCATGACCTGAGCCAAAGGCAGCCACTTAACAGCTGAACCGCCCAGGCATCCCTTAAAAATCTTTTAAGGGATGCCTGGGCGGTTCAGCTGTTAAGTTAAAACATTTCTGGGGTTGGGGGGTGGAACTGGGTGGCTCAGGCACCCCTTAAAAACTTTTAAGGGGTGCCTGCATGGCTGTCAGTTAAGAGTCCCACTCTTGGTTTCCGCTCAGGTCATGATCTCAGTATCCTGAGATGGAACCCAAAGTTGGGCTCTGTGCTCAGCCTAGTGCAGTTAGTGTCCCCCTCTCCCTTTGCCCCTCCCCCGCCAGCTTGTGCATGGGCGCATAAGCGCACTCTTGCTCTCTCTCAAATAAATAAAATCTTAAAAAAAATTTTTTTAAAGATCTAGGAATTGACAATCCCAAGAAATAATAATTGTTCCTGCAATATAATGCAACACACACGCATTTGACAATTATAATTTTAAATAATAAAATAGGAAATGAATGGGAATTTTTATGTCATATGTATCTTCATATCCCAGAAGTCATTTCTGTGGCAGTGATCTTTAAGTTTGGCTTCTATCTTGGTTTTGACCAGATGCTGGTTATGGTGCTAGACCATGTGGCACTTGGTCTAACGCATCTCTACATACGCACTGAAGTGTTAGGAAGGCTGAAAATCCAGTTTGGAAGCTATAATTCATATGACTTCAAATGCTTGAAAGATAAGACTGTTTTTATTTAAATTAGCAAATGAAAACAAATGAAGACACTTGCTCAATTTCATAATCAGCTAGAAGGTTTGCAAGTTAAGAAAACATTTAGTGTGCTGTAGAGACAAAATTAATTATAGATATTCATTATTGTCATTTTTTTCTCTTGTTTGTAGCTCCTTCCATTTTCACATGCAAATAACTGTTGCTACCTTTGCTATCACTACCGATGATAAGAGCTTGCATTTATTTAATAGTTACTATATGCCAATACCCCTGAAAGGCACAATCTCATTTAATAGTTAATAATTTAATAAAGTTGCCTGTAAACAGTAAAACAAGGACCTGACTTCAGAGTCTACATTCCTCTTTCTAGTGATGAAATGATTCACAGGAAAGACTTAGTAGCCTAAATCAGACTATTTTGTAATCATAGGTAATTAAACTGATGTCATAAGCATTTTTTTTCTTTTTTGGGATGTGTGCACTTTATTACCTTTATACTGGCTTCCAAATTGAGCTTTTAAAAAACAATAATAGACACTTCTCCAAAGAAGACATACAAATAGCTAACAAACACATGAAAAAATGCTCAACATCACTAGCCATTAGGAAAACACAAGTCAAAACCACAACGAGGGGCGCCTGGGTGGCTCAGTCATTGAGCATTTGCCCTTGGCTCGGGTCATGATCCCAGGCCAGGGATCGAGCCCCGCATCGGGCTCCTGCTCACCAGAGTCTGCTTCTCCCTCTCCCACTCCCCCTGCTTGTGTTCCCTCTCTCGCTGTGTCTCTCTCTGTCAAATAAATAAATAAAATCTTAAACACACACACACACATACATACAATGAGAAAGCACCTTATACCAGTTAAAATGGCAAAAATTATCAAAACAGGAAACAACAAACGTTGGTGAGGATGTGGAGAAAGGGGAACCCTCTTGCACTGTTGGTGGGAATGCTAGATGGTACAGCACTCTGGAAAACAGTGTGGAGGTTCCTCAAGATGTTAAAAGGAGAGCTACCCTATGACCCAGAAATTGCACTACTGGGTATTTACCCCAAAGATACAGATGTAGTGAAAAGAAGGGGCACACACACCCCCCAAGGTTCATAGTAGCAATGCCCAGAGTAGCCAAACTGTGGAAGAAGCTGAGATGCCCTTCAACAGATGAACAGATAAAGATGATGTGGTATATACAGACAATGGAATATTACTCAACCATGAGAAAAAAATGAATACCCACCATTTACATTGACACAGATGGAACTGGAGGGGATTATGCTAACTGAAATAAGTCAAGCATAGAAAAACAATTATCATATGGTTTCACTCATATGTGGAACATAAGGAATAGCATGGAGACTCATAGGGGACGGGAGGGAAAACTGAAGGGGGAGAAATGAGAGAGGGTTTCTGAGGGTTTCAGAGCAAGGGGGTAGGGGATGAGGTAGCCAGGTGATGGGTATTAAGGAGGGCACGTGTGGTGATGAGCCCTGGGTGTTATACGCAACTAATGAATCACTGAACACCACACCAAAAACTAATGATGTACTCTACAGTGGCTAACTGAACATAATAAATAAAATAAAAATAAAAATAAAAAACAATAATCTGTTGGATGTTTCCTTTAGCTTCTCTTTCATTACAACATAACTAATCCCTCATAGGTAAAAAAACAAAACAAAACAAAACAAAACAAAAAAAAAACCTAAATAGAGAATGTCCTTTCCTCTGGAGATTTTTTAAAAACTTTTACTTATTTATTTGAGAGAGAGAGAGAACATGAGAAGGGAGGAAAGGGCAGAGGATAAGGGAGAAGCAGACTCCCCACTGAGCAGGGAGCCCCACGCAGGGCTTGACCCCGGGACCCCGGGACCCTGGGACCCCGGGACCCTGGGACCCCCAGGAGCACAACCTGAGCCGGAGGCAGACGTTCAGCCAACTGAGCCACCCAGACATCCCTCCTTTGGTGATTTAATCATTTATACTTAATCTGAAAGCAACTACTATTGCCACTTTTCCAAGAATTAAATGTTGATCTTATTTTATTTTTGCTGCATACGTCAGAGACTGTATTTGCCTCTGTCACAGAATGTTAGTATCCTTTCTACAAATATGTTGTATATCCCAGAGAGACAGAATGCTTATTGTGCCCAACCAAGACACAGCGTGCGTATGATGTTAGTTAGATCATGACTTGTTACTGAAGTGAACTCATCAATTGGAAGACGTCTACCCACAAAGTGTAAGGTCTCCCAATGTCATCTCTGACCGAGAACCCAATGTGTTGGGGTTGATGGGGCACACGCCATGAAGACTGCAGCGAGCGGGACTTCCTGACTGTCATGAGCACAGGTTTCACCCATCACGTGCAGCTACCGTCTGTAAATAACCATGGAATCTCTTAAGGGACATCTTTTCACCCAACTCGGCCCTTCTTCCCCATCTTTGCATTCTCTCTGCTTACTCCTCTCACCAAAAACACTCTTTTCATTCCTGGAGTCCTGGAAAGTCAGGCCAGGGTCGGCCACGTGACCTCCAGTCAGTCTGTATTATGCCTCATAGGTCACAGGCATTGTGAGCCACATCTCGCCCAAGAACCAGTGTTAATAGGACCTTGATCTAGCGTCCCAGATCTGAAAAAGGGCAGCTTGATGGGACAGTTCTCAAAGATTTCTTTTTTTAACTTCTCACCCAATCAAATACCAACCGTATTTATAGCTAAATCCAGATCAGACAACTGCCCCGCAAACTACACTCATACAACTCTGCTATAATGCACGCTGTACAGAGAAGCAATAATGTCTCCAATAAATCTACTGGGAGCACTTCCCAGCCTCCATCAGCAATGGCAGGTTCTCACTTAAGAATAGAAATAGTTATTTTAAAAAATATATATTCCTTTCTAGAATAGCTGTAAAATGTGCATGAACTCGATGCCAGCCTTTGACAGGGAAATTTAGATTTAGGTCACTCGATTTATGCCTCTGAGGGGCACGAATTCCCCAGAAGATTAAACTTTCATTAAGTTCTTTCTTTTATTTCCTGCCTTTGCACCCATCATATCATAAGTTCCATAACTGATGTCTTACTGTGGTCATAAAATGGCTGGGCTTGAACTTTGGGGACCTGTCAAACACCTCTCCCTCTCCCCCTTCCCCCCCCCATAAAAAACCTTTTAGAGAATGGCACTTAAATTGACAGTCTCAGTGGTCACCCTCCCCAGCCTATGTCAATGAGAATGTGCTTGGAAAAGACGGAGAAGGTAATGTGCACTTTAGACAATCACATTGTGAGGCCGATATTCCACACTCCCCTGCCCTCTACCCCCCTATTGTTATGACTAGACAAGGGATCATACTGAATAGATTAACCAGTCATTGACTTGGGACACCTACTGCTTGGAATGCCATTGCACTTGGAGCGAAAGGAGATAAAAATGTCTCCCTTCTACCCCTGATCCCCTACTCTGTGGCAATATTTCTGTCACAGAAATACTTGGCTGTCAGCTCCAGCAAAGCAACCCTGCATAGCCACAGTGGTCTGTTGTCAGGATGAAAAATGGTCCCGTGCAAAAGGTCTCGGGGCTTCGATGCTAACAGTCAAGGAGTCCTAAGTCAGGCATTTGACGGAGAACTTTGGTCTTGCTGTTAAATACCACTTAATACTGTCCTGCCTGATAATCCCTGCTGTTTAACAACTGTGCGATCATGGCCCAGCAATGGCAGAATGCCTTTTCAACAGGGGGAAAATGGCCAGATGTCATACATTTGCTTGGGAGAAAAGAAAATACATCTCCTCGCATCCAATGAAAATTGTAACGCTTAAAAAAAAAAAAATCGCAGATGCATTATAGCCTTGATTCATCATGAGAGTTCACAGCCAAGAGAGGAATGAAATTCTATCTGAGGTTAGCTATAGGTGAAGAGCAAAGAAGCTTGATATAGCCATTAGAACTCCAGACCATGCCTCTGTTGCTACAACTAGTTGGCTGTTAGTGAGAAAATTCAAACCAGTTATTTGGATCTGGACATTAAGTAATAAACTGGCTTTTTCATGCATTGTGTACACTTGAACTTAGAACTGTGTATCAGCTCATGTATTCACTGGATTTTTTTTTCTTTGTGCAAAGTCATCATCAGTATGATAAAAAGCATAAAGGACTTACCTACCTGTACTAATTGCCTCTTCGTTGTTTTCCAAGTAAAATTTAATTCTTTTACGTAGAGCCACAGGTGATAATTGTTTGGGGTTTTTTAAAGATTTTTTATATTTGATTATTTTGGAGAGAGAGAGAACATGCACATGAGCATAGGGAGGGACAGAAGGAAAGGAAGAGAGAGAGAGAACCCCAAGCAGACTCTCTGCTGAGTGTTGAGCCTGACATAAGGCTCGATCTCAGAGATCATGACCCTGAGATCATGACCCTGAGATCATGACCTGAGCCGAAACCAAGACTCAGACGCATAACAGACCAAACCACCCAGGTGCCCCTACAGGTGACAGTTTTTATGATTGTGTGCAAAACTTTAAAGGCCAGAAAACAGTATAATATGCTTAATTCTAACTCAACTGCCCCCATTTTCTGGCGGTTCTTTAGATAATATGCTTTAAATATCTCTGTGCATATGCATCATTCTGTAATGTCTCAGAAGGAAGTATTTAAATGAACAAGCAAGATGTATAAAATACATACATACATACATACATAAAACTTAACTCAGTTTAAGGGAAACAAAAGTTTATCACCATAATGAGCCAAAAGAGGAAGCAGAAGTACTAATAAATGGAATTTCTAAGTTTCTAAGGATGTTGAGATGGACCAGGGTCTTTCCAAAGCTGCCGAGAGCAAGATTCTTTTTCTGAGGTAGAGGCTATAATCTATTACCCCCCCCCCCATACACTACTTCTTATGATGCTGAAACACAAAATAGATGGATGGAGGTGACAGAAGGAAGCTTCTGGAGGCACAAAGATATCGAATACCTCTTTTACTGACCTAAATAGTCTATCCTTTCAGAATCACCTCTATTCCCTGGCCTGAAGAGTGACACCCACATTTCTTCTACATAATTTTTTAACATTATTTGAGAGTAATGAAGGTATGTCAGGAGAATCTGACACCCTGGAAAGGATAACAGATATGAAACTGGCCACCGTAGCCTGATTTGGGGGATTTGGGACGGCTATAGTTACACATTTAAACTCAAACCCACTTGAAGGGACCTCTTTGACATAGTCAATGTGACATGGCCAGCTTTCAAGTCACCCCTACTTACTCTCTTCACTAAACCTCAAACCTCAAACAACCAAAGAAACAGACAAAAGACAAAAAAATAAACACACAGAAAGTAACCTATTAGACCTCATACTTGTGGTTTATTTTGAAATCCCAGTGAATTCCTAAAATAGTTCACTTATAACTTCTCCTTTGGCTTTGTCACCTCCTATCAGATATAATAGCTATTTCTAAAATATGCCATATCTTTCCTACCATTCTGTAAGTTCCTTGAAGTTAGCAGTGGTATCTGATTAACGTTTATACCCACAAGGACAGCTAGCTCAGTAGCTTGCTTTCAGCAAATACTGTTCAATACCCATGCATCTTCTAAAATATGTTAATAAATATTCTTTTTTTAAAGATTTTATTTATTTATTTGAGAGAGAGAAAGACTATGCACCAGTGGAGGAGGGAGAGGGAGAAGCAGGCTCCCAGAGCAGGAAAGCAGATACCTGGCTCCATTCCAGGACCCTAGGATCATGACCTGAGCCAAAGGTAGATCCTTAACTGACTCAGCCACTCAGGCACCCCAATAAAGATTCTTAAAAAAGGTTTTTTGTTTGTTTGTTTTTGGTTTTTTTGGAGAAAGATAACTTATTTTAAGTCATTAATAACATTTATAACCCTATATTAAATGAAGTTAATCGAGAAATAACTCATTTCCACTTATATTTCATGAAACCATTTTCTTTCAAAACCTTTTTCTTTTAAAAAAAATCTTTTGAGACATTTATCACATTATTTCTCAAAGCACCTGACTTCTACCTTTTTCTAAGTATGTGGACTCCATCCTTACGCATTCATGTTACTGGAAGTTTTAGCACAAGCCACCTGGCCCCATTTGAATCACACAGAGGTGATATGGTTCACTTTGAATGTTTGTGATCATCACACTAACTTTTTAAAGTGATCTGTAAAGTCCTAATTTACAAAGACATCATTTATAATTTTCCCCCTTATTCTCTCAAATCATCCTATATGCATTAAAAACTACTCTGATTGATTTGCTTACAAGTTAATATATCTTTCCAAACTACTAGCTGCATGTTAACATTAAATAACTAATAGAGTATCTTACAATAGGAGAGACTTTGTAAAGATTGAAAGTTAAAACTTTTTTTTTTTTCTTGTAAAATGGCTTTGTCAATAAAATACTCACATGCGGACATTACTTATATGATCCCTTTTTAGGTCCTGCATTCTCCGTAGGACATTAGAATTTAAAATGTTCTGAGAGATCTTGCTGAAAAGGAAAAAAAAAAACAAAACAAAACACAAACTTGACCATTTCTTCAAATATATCTTACAGGGTTTCTCGTGAAAAATAAAAATTATGTGTGTCAAGCATTTGATATAGAAGACAACGGATAGGGGCCAAGTTTACCATTAATAAACACTAATAACACTTAATGAACAATGATAGCAAAAGTCAATGACTCCTATGTGCCACCTAACAGGCTTGAATCTTAACGAGCTGGAATCTTCCAGGTGAGGAAGATACTTCTCTTTTCTCTCTCTTTCTTTTTTTTTTTTTTTTTAAGATTTTATTTATTTGAGAGAGAGAGTGAGTGAGCGCAGAGGGAGATTGAGAAGGAGAAGCAGACTCCCCGCTGAGCAGAGAGCCCGATGATGTGGGGCTTGATCCCAGGACCTGAAGATCACGACCCAAGGCCAATGCAGACGTTTAACCCACTGCGCCCCCCAGGTGCCCCAGGAAGACACCTTTTAATCCCACTTGTTCACATGAGGAAACTTGGAGACTCACGGATGTTACATCATTTATGCAACCAGAAGGTAGTGCAACTAAATAGCATCCCTACCTAGGCTTACCTGCCTCAAAGTCTGCTCTATTGTTCCAAAGTGATACATTAAAAAAATACATATTTTATGTTGATGCCCTTTTCAAAACAATTACAAGATAACTGCTGAGTATGAAAATTTAAATCAACAGTCACTACAGAAGGAGGGTTCCCTTATTTCTACCTCAGCCCCTCAAGATCTTTAGTAAAAATGACAATGTAGCTCATTTACACTAATTATATTCAAACAGGGCTTGTTTCCTCTCCCACATGGCTTCTCCTGAGCCTTGAGCCTCCAGACCTGTGAGCAGGAGGGAGCTCCGGCCTGGGTGTCCTCTGCCTGCGTGCCTGACTCATCGGGATTGAGTCAGCACTCTTGCCCCAGGACCTGCCTGTACCCACCTGAGACTCCTTCGCTGCTGTCTTCTTGCTTGTGTTTACGGTATACACAACTGCTATCTGGAAGGATCAGCAGACGGAAACCCTATGACTTGCTAATTAGATTTCCCAAAGATAGTGTCAAATTAAAACCCGGTGCTCTAAATTCACATAAACATCAAGGGATGCCACAGCCAAAGTCTGGGCTCTCCTTGAGAACTGGCAGCTCTTTTTTTTTTTTCCTTTAACCATTCTCTTATCTGAGCTGAAGAGACCTGCCTCCAGCAAAGGATTGCCCTGAGCACTTACATACTTGAGTAAACAACAATGGTGCTGAGCTCAGGGTGTTTTCTTGGCCTCCAAGCTCCATCTGACTGCAAACTGAATCCAGAGCTGGGCAAATGGAAGGCAATAATACATCTGCAGCCCAGCCCAGGCAGCACCTCCGGAGTCAGTTCTCTGGGTGGCTTACAGCCACCTGGTGCACACGGGCTGTCAGGGATCAGCTTGGATGGGACTCCCAGCTCAGCCGTGGGACCTTGGGCAAGTGACTGAAATCTTCTGGTCTCCTGTCTACTCTTTAGCCTCCTCATTTGCAGAATGAGGATCCGTGATCTCCCAGGCTTTCTGTGAGTTTCGAAAAGACACCCCCACATATGCCTGCTCTTCAGTTAAGCCTTGAACTAATGTAAATGCCTTTGCTGCTGTTTCCAGTGTACATGTGGAAGTGGCAGAACATTGCCAAGTCCTGTCCACATCAAGAATAAAACTTGAGGAAGGGGGAAAAAAAAAAAAAGACTAAAGCTTGAAGTGAGCATGGAAAGCAGCCTTGACTCTGAATGCCTGCTCTCAGAAATCCAAGAGGGCTTAGACAAGGCCAGGAGGTGAGCTGGAAACTCCACATGGATGGTTCAATTTCTATCCCAGGTTATTCTTAAATTTTTTGCAGTAGCTTGAACAATGCAGGGGGCTAGGGGCACCGACTCTTTGCATAGTCGAAAATCCCCATATAAATTTTGACTCCCCCAAAACTTAACTATTAACAGCCTACTATCAACCAGGAGCCTTACTGATAACATAAACAGCCCAATAACACATATTTTGTATGCTATATGTATTATATACTTTATTGTATGTTCTTATAATAAAGTCAGCTAGAGGAAAGAAGACATTATTTTTTTTTATAAAGATTTTATTTATTTGACAGAGAGAGATCACAAGTAGACAGAGAGGCAGGCAGAGAGAGACGGGGAAGCAGGCTCCTCGCTGAGCAGACAGCCCGATGCGGGACTCGATCCCAGGACCCTGAGATCATGACCTGAGCCGAAGGCAGCAGCCCAACCCACTGAGCTACCCAGGCGCCCGGGAAGAAGACGTTATTAAGAAAATCATAAGGAAGAGAAAATACACTCATGGTGCCATGCTTTATTTATAAAAAAGAAAATCTGCGTATAAGCAGACCCACTTAGTTCAAACCCATGTGGTTCAAGAGTCCACTAAGAATGAGATAATGTTTCCAGAGCATTTAAATTCTTGTTCCCAGGAGCTGGTGAGAAAGACTATGAACTTTTTAATTCTTACACCTCCCCTTCCTATACTCTTGTCTTCATTCCATGGTACAGATGACAGTAAAAATAAGGTGCAAGGAAATGGAAACAATGGAAGATGTGTAGAAAAAGTCAAGTGCATGGAGCCAAATTATTTATATGCCTAAAAATACTACAACACAAAACGTTAAGTATGAGCATCTATTAAATTTAGAGGTTCTTATCATGGGGGACGAATACCATATTTTCCAAAAAGGGGGTCCTTGTTTCTGTAAGACACAGAACTCTAGTGTGGGGCCAGATGACAGTTCTTTTGTTCTGTATTATAAGTCTCTTTTCATGCTGTGAGATTCCAATAACCAAATAACTTCTCAGTTATTTGCTCAGATAATTTCGCACTTCCACAAAAGTCACTTAGGATTCCAAAAAGACTGTCTTTCAGAGGCACACTGAAGATATTTTGGTTGAGGATGTCTCAACTCTGATTTGAGGCATTTTGGACTCCTTAAGAGGAAGAGAAATGTTGCATCATCAAAGCGTCTGTGGCTTAATCTATTTCCGGCAGAGTAAAAGCACCAAATACTTAGACCCTGAGTCCCAAGAAAGTTCCATTCTCATTAGGGACAGTCAGGAGACCTGCAGCCGCAGACCGCCCAGTGAACTGCTTTCCGACGCCGCGGTTCCACCAGGCACCTGCTCGATTGAGAAATGCTGGACACGTCAGGTCTGACTCACTGCCCCTGCTCAGCAAGATACCATCATCATTCACCTTTTCCAGAGATAGAACCTGAGTCTCCAGTGAAAACCTACATGAGGAAGTGCATCCCACATGTTACAAATGGTGAAAGATGTCTAGGTAAGAAAACTCAGACACATCCACATAATTTTCAAAATGACAAAATTTGGGGTCTTCCGTTTGTCTCGTGTGAACTGTGACGGACAAAGATTTAGTGGAGTGCTCCCTTTTCTATCACGTCATTGTGTTAGATACCCTTCACTCCCAGCAGTCCTGCATCATGGGTGATATTGTCCTCATTTTGTACCATGGAAAACGAAGACTTAGGTTTACCAATACCACTAGCCAAGTGGACATGTCACAGTTGAAGCTGGGATCTTCATGGTCTTTTTACTCTCTATCCTGCCTTTGCACGCTTCTTTCATTCTCTTTCTTCAGACTGTCTTCTTGACATGGGAGGCTTAAGATTTCCTGAACATACAGCCTACTATCAGAGGTCTGACATGAGTGCCTCAGCCACCACAAGGAACAGTGGCCAATCCTCTCAGCAAGGGACTAATAATACACAAATTGAAGGAGCGCAGGCTTAGACGACCCACTTTCTTCCATATGGACAGAGGCTGGGCTTTATGGTTAGAGCATAGTGGGGAAGGAATACAGATAAGAACCTTCAAGGATTTACAAAGAGATACCAAGCCCCTAAAACCAGTAGTTCCCAACTAGGGGTGATCCTGTCCCCTCATAGGACATTTGACCTCTGGAGACAGATTTCTGAATATCGCAATGTGGGGGAGAGGCTACTGGGTAGAAGTGGGTAGAAGCCAGGGATGCTGTTACGTATTCTGCAAAGCAGAGGACAGCCCCCACCCTGCAGAACAAAAACAATCCAGCTTAAGGTATCAGTAGTGCCCCTGCCTGAGGCTGCAACTCCTTGAGGAGAAAGACTGGGCAAATGAGAGGAACTCAAATATTTGTGAGTGAATGAATGAATGAATGAATGAACAGAACAATAAGACAGGAACTAATGATGTAGTTACAAGATAACTACATCAGGTAGCCACAGCCAGACACAAAAACATGGTCTTAAATTGTATCTTGACTGGTAATTGTGTACATCATCGTGTCAGGGATCCTGTGGGTGTGATAACGTCGAGGTGAGTTCGTTGAAAGCTGAAGAGAAATGTATGTTCACTTCCTACTCTCCAACCCCAACATGGTGGTTTGTGTGGATAATATTTATACCATTTCACATGTCCAATACTTATTACTTTCTTCTTTTTAAAAAATTCCTTCAATTCTAAGCCTTTTACTGTGCACTTTGGCTTCAGCTTTGATTCTAAGGGGAAAATAGCCATAATACAGGATCTGTTGTAATTAATACAGCTTCTGCTAATGGACTCTCTCTCCTTCCCTTTCCTTTAATTAAGTTTGGGCCATATCCTCAGCAGACATTAGTCAACCAAAAAGCGCAAAGAGAGAGGGGGAAAACAGAACAGTTAAAAGTATCACTCCCCTCTCCCTAAGTAAAAAACCAACCAATAACCTCACTTCCTGGTATGATTGGTATTATTATAGTATAGCTCTTGATGCTGGGTTTCATTACAGTAAACCCATGGTTTCGCTAAGGCATTTTCCCATGAGAACATTTTAATTAATTTATTAATTGCAAATGAAGTTACAGGTGTTTGAGTGGGTTGGTGATAGTGTTGTGTGTGTGTGTGTGTGCTTGTGTGTGCAATGAAGCACATGCACGTGAGTGTGTGTTTTAATTGCTTCTGTATCCACCCCCTTGGCTCAACCTGTCCAGGCTGGCGAGCAGCCCCAGCAACTGATTCTCAGACAAGTCAGTGCCGGCGACTTGTCACGTGACAGGATGATCCCGTCAGGCCCGCACAGCTCTGCAGGAAAATAACATTGTCATGATCAGGCGCTGGCTTCTTGGCACCTGGGCCCTGGCTCTGGGGTAGAAGTTGGCAGCGGTCTCCTTAGAGATGGGGTGTTATTTCTAACTATGATCAAATGTTTAGTTTAGTTCAGTTTTTTTTTTCTTTTTCTTTTTCTTTTTTTTAAAGCTTCCTCTTTATGCCAAAGAAGGTTTTGGTCTCTATGCCAGGGTTAGCGCCTTGCTAATGATTTTCAGTTTCTAACTTAGAGATAGCAACCGGGCCATGGCCCTTGCTCTCCCAGTCTAAAACCCTGCAGCTGGTGTGTGGGGTCTCAGTAAAGTACCATTAAACTGGACAGGCAAAGATCTGAATACAGCCGCTTCCTAGGAGGGAATAGGCCTGGTAGAAAGAGCCAAGACTTTGAGATTGGACTGAGCTTCAGTCCATGTTTTGTACTGAATTAAATATTGAGCAACTTACTAAATACCACGGAGTCTCACTTTGCCCATTAATAAAGAAGCAATAAAAACAGCTACCTTCCGGACCACTGTCAAGGTTAGCAGAAGGTGAATACGAGTTGTGTGACACACAGTAGGCACTCAGTAAATGTCCATTATTTCTTAACATCATTACTATTATTATTCTTCATAAATCCTGCAATAACTATTGGGTTGTTTTCATTCTCAGCTCTATGGCTTCCATTTAAAACAATGATTCGTTTCTGTTTCTAAAATTGAATATATAATAATAAGTAATTAAAGTAAAGCAACCCAGTTCTGTATTTCCCTTTTGCCCCTCATGCTAACTTACAAATGTAACTTACTATGGTTAATGTTAGGAATTATTAAAGTCTTATTAGTAGAGCT
Organism: Martes martes; assembly: GCF_963455335.1. Lineage (NCBI taxonomy): Eukaryota > Metazoa > Chordata > Mammalia > Carnivora > Mustelidae > Martes > Martes martes. The sequence goes on from NC_137904.1 coordinate 56,151,951, forward strand.
CCCTGAAGCTTTATTGACATATTTTGGAGTCATAATCAAAAACGTATGTAGTATTATCACCCCACTTTAATTAGGAATCTTTATGACACATTACAAATAGGGCCTATAACCCTTAAAGTGTCCTTATATCTACAGTTTAACCTCAAATGGAGACTGCAATTTGCAAAATAAATAAATAAATAAATAAATAAAAATACAAGTAAATTATAAAAATAATAAAAATCATATGACAATTTTAGTATTGATCTTGTAGAGAAAGAGTCTAGTATGGTTCTATAGTATACCTCGTGTGTTCTCTTGTTCAAAAACTTATTGCTAATTAAAATAAACATTAGATTCCTGAGGTTTACTGAAACTTTATTGCCTTTTTTTTTTAAAGGGCAAGTGTGTGTGTGAGAGAGAAAACGAGCAAGAGAGAGATAAAAGTTAATTAATAGAATTTGGCATTTCTCCAAAATACACTCTGTTGAGTTTGAGGTATTTGAGATTGGGCAATTCAAATGGGTTGGTATGTGAAAAACATCTGTCATGATGGGTCTTGCCATAAAATGCCACTCACCGGGAAGGCACAGCAGCATCTTCAACAGCATCATTACAACTTTCAAAAACGTCCACTTCCCATACGACACCATTAGGTGTTTCGGTCCTGATTGCACAATATTCTGTATTGATTATAACGCTTTTCACCTCCTGAGATTGGCTTCAAAAGTTGAATGGTGAGTGAAGTCATTAGTTCCCCCTTGGATCTGATTTATATCTCCAGTGGGAGCTAGTTTTTCCACCGCTTCTTCTTAAATGGAGTTGGGAAAGTTTGATTGGGCTTGGAGAACTTTATCTGGAACTATTTATAATCTATTAGTCCCCATTTACTATGGGGCCTGGAACTAATTGCACATAAAAATTCCCAACTAGTTTTTGAATTAAAACAGTTATTTTTATGGCAAGAGCTGGGTTTCCCAAAGGTTGTTCCATGAAGTACTAGTACCATGAGATGCTCCTCAGAAAGGGATTTACTGTATTCAAATAAATTATAAGGGAAACATTGCATCCATTCTCCCTCTTGTTTGCATATTGCTAGGTTTTAGGGTCCACAACAGCAGTATCAGTGTAGATGTTGTCTATTATCCGAGCACATACCACAGTGAAGAGCTGGTAGACATGTAAAAATACTGTTGATAAATGAAGAAACTACTGAAGGTTTGAAAAGTCCTGTAGTAAAGAACCCCATTTAATTTTGTTCAACTAAAGATTTTCCGAATTTGTAAAGATCAACAGAACGATTCTCATCATACATTACAGAGAACTGTCTTCCAAAGAAACATTTTAGGAAACTCTGGCCTAGAGTATTAATCACATTCTTTTTTTTTTTTTAATAAGACTTTATTTATTTATTTGACAGATAGAGACCTCAAGTAGGCGGAGAGGCAGGCAGAGAGAGAGGAGGAAGCAGGCTTCCTGCTGAGCAGAGAGCCTGATGCAGGGCTCGATCCCAGGACCCTGGGATCATGACCTGAGCTGAAGGCAGAGGCTTAACCCACTGAGCCACCCAGGCGCCTCAATCACATTCATTTTAAGAGAAGTGAATTATATATGCACTCATTCATTCAACAAATATTTTGGCATCTACTGTGTTCTATGCCCTGGGGGATATATCAACCAACAAAACAGAAGCTCTTCCATTGTTAAACTGATAGCCTACTAGGGGAAATATGACACACATATGTTTTAATACAAGGCAACATGTGGTGTCAGGAGGGGTACGAATTAGAAGACTCTGAAGTGAGAAATGGAAAAATAATTACACTTGGATATCCTCATGATGCAAAGGTTAGGGAGCATTTTCTGCTTGTATAATTCATGTACGATCATTGCTTATACTTAGCTGTAAATCTGTAGGATTTACGCAGAAAGTCTACTACTCCTATAAGAGTGAAGAGTATGCAGAGTTATAGTACTCCTGTAAAGAGTACTTTCTCGCCCTAGAAAGAGTAAGGCTACTTTGATTTCATAAATTTTTAATGGCTCTAACGGGCCCTCAATTATTTTTCACCCAGAAATACAACAATTTGCTTTATTCAGAGTCACCAAGACCAGCCCTCACACAGTTATTATCCCTGACACCAGCTGCTATAATTTATTTCCTTTGACTAGTGGGGCTACGGAAGCCAATTAAGTACAGGGAATGAATGAGATGAAATGCGGTAGGTGTCAGACAATAAGGAGTGGTGGAGACACTGTTTAACTGAAGAGTGCGTGCTCCTTTTTAAAAAGGCAGTTGGCAACCAGTTATAACTATGGTCATGAGCCTAATGTCAGCAAATTTTTCCATTTGTCAAGAGAAGCCATATATCTGGATTTTTGTCTACAATATTTCAGTTATATCCTTATTTTTAACTATTTTTTTAAAATTTATTTATTTGACAGATAGAGATCACAAGTAAGGAGAGAGGCAGGCAGAGAGAGAGGAAGGGAAGCAGGCTCCCTGCTGAGCAGAGAGCCCCATGTGGGGCCTGATCCCAGGACCCTGGGATCATGACCCGAGCCGAAGGCAGAGGCTTTAACTCACTGAGCCACCCAGGCGCCCCTATTTTTTAATATTTTAAATACCAATTCCATCACACACATATGTGTGTGCATGCGTGTGTGCCCGCATATATACATGGCAGATTCAGCACACACACTGATTTTCCTGTCTCTCAAAAATCCCACTAAAAGTTATAATAAAACAATGAAAAAAAATAAGATGTACACCTCAAAGATGTAGAAAACTCAAGAGGGACAAAAGCAGCACAAGATTGTTGAAAGCTGGGAAAGGGATGGGCCAGTGGTAATGGACCTAACGGACCCAAGGAAGTTAAATCCCAAGTTTGGAATAAGGAAAGGGGTATTTTATCTGAATTTTTGAAACTGGGGAAGGATTTTTTGGAACTGGGGAAGAAGGAAAGACAGCTAAGATTAGAAGGACTGAGTAGCTGATGGAGAAGCACTTAGATCCTCGCATGCTCATTCCAACACTGTGATCAACTGTTCGCCCTTACACTTTCTAGAATTTGTAGATTCATCCTGTGGCTGATATGAATTAGAGAGTCTGTGGGTTGGGGGATGCCCGGTAAGGATGAGAACATGGATGGTATAATGAATGCAGAGAGGGGAATTAACCTATATGCTGGATTTTGAAAACAGTGTGCTTTCCCCCCAGCCTTCTTCTCCCATTCTGTTCCAAACATACTGGTAGCCTGACCTTTAAGCCCCAGACAAGAAACTGGAAGAATGTTTCCTTGGAGATTCAGCAGTATTCTCTTAGATGCAGACATCAAGGGACCCCAAACCAATGCCCACCTAGATTATTCTTCAGCGATACTACCAGGAACCTCAGCATGATTCTAACGAGGGTTCTAGTCTCCACTACTCTTCACAAAGCAGACAGCTGTGAATCAACAGATATCTGAAAAAGCCTCTAATATGGGATGGAAGACCCAAAGTGTAAACACAGCAAGACCGGTCAGAGATTATCCAGGAAAAAAAACAAATCTTTAGAGAGGAACCAGACATTCTAATTTTCATTTTTAGATATTTAGATACTTAGTACTCATACTCTAACCACACCAGGTGCCCCAGCCTGGGGAGTCTTGGGTTGCTCAAGCCTTACTCATGAACTTGCCTGCTGATTTCCCCAGAAGAAGATTTTGTAAACTCCCAGGGAACTGCAACCAGAGCTACTGCTCGGATTGCTCAGAGCAATCACACCCCGTCCTTACACAGCTTACACATCGTGCTACTCAGCCTTGCAAGTTTACTATACATATTGTTTAAAGACAAATGCATAGGTGGTAACAACTTTAAAAATCAAACAAAGAAGCAAGAGAGTGAGTGATTGTCACAAAAGTCAGGACTGTGGTTACTTCCAGAGAAGGAAGTATGTATTAGTTTCTGACAGCTGCTCTAACAAATTGCCATAAACTCAGTGACTTAAAACAAGAAAACCATGTTCTTCTATAGTTCTATAAGCCAGAATATAAAATCAAAATGTCAGCAGGGCTGTGTTCTTTCTGGAGGCTTCTGGGGAGAAGCCTCTTCCTCTTCTAACTTTAGAGGCCACCCACACCCTTGGATCATCAAACCTTTGGTGTCATCATCACATCTTTTTCTGACTCTGACTTCTTAGCCTTCTTGCACACCCCTGATGAGGACCCTGTGATGCCATGAGCCCAGCTGGATAATTCAGGTTCTCCTCATCTCAGGGTCCTTAACTTCATCACACGTGAAAAGTCTCTTAAACCATGGGAGGTAACATATTCATAGGTATCAGGGGTTAGGGTGAGGACATATTTGTGGGCTCATTATTCTGTCTACCACAGAAAAGGATGCAATCTGGGAAGGTCACAGAGAGTTGGGGAGGATTTTAAGGTAATGTCTTATTTCTTAAACTGCATAATGGGTAATAAGTGTTCATTCTGTTTTAATCTTTAAGCCATATGTATATATTTTATATACTTTTCTTTATATGTCACATGTTTCACAAAAGTGGGCTGTACATGCTACATATGTATCAGGTTTAGCTTATGGTGTCCAATTAGCAAATTTAATCTAGGAGGATTCTTACATCACAGGCCTACAATAGTAAAAAAGATGATGCAGACTTTTTTTGGTGCTTTCAATTTCCTTCAGACTTGAGGCTGTAGGCAAGGGTAACTGTCTACATCTGTTTTTTAGAAGGTAGCTGAACAGAGGCACTAACAACTCTTTTGAATGGTCATCCGGGGTATATCATCAAAATGACAATTTGGTTTTATTTTGTTCTGTCTTGGAGGAGACATTCCGGGGTTCATTATAAAAAGCCAGTATCTGGGATGCCTGGGTGGCTCAGTCGGTTAAGCAATTTCAGTCGGTTAAGTAATTTCTCACTCTATGTGACACAATAGTATTTTCTTGGCCACTCTCTTGAAATTTTCAGCTACTAATTTTTTCTCCCCATCATGCAAGCCAATCAGTCCTCCAGAAATGCTGGGAAACCTTCAGGCTTAAAGAATTTAGAAACGGTTGGGCGCCTGGGTGGCTCAGTGGGTTAAGCCTCTGCCTTCGGCTCAGGTCATGGTCTCAGGGTCCTGGGATCGACCCCCACACCGGACTCTCTACTCAGCAGGGAGCCTGCTTCCTCTTCTCTCTCTGCCTGCCTCTCTACCTACTTGTGATCTCTGTCTGTCAAATAAATAAATAAAATCTTAAAAAAAAAAGAATTTAGAAACGGTGGATGGGATATCATAATAAAAACAATCAATTAAAAAAATCTAGCATCAAAGTCTATTTTGAAAACTGGGATGGGGTAATCTTATCAGCAGGAATATTCCAGGTGAGTTTCTATTCAACTGTAAATTGGTGAGCAAGATACACGGCACGTTGAATCTGGGAGATTTCCTCAGTGTTGCACTTCCTCAAATGGCTGAGCCCACTAATTTCTGTACAAATTGGGTCAGAAGTTGAATGATTCCAAAATAAAATCTTATTTTCTTACAGTGTCTTTTGTTTTTTTTTTTCAGTTAGGCAAGAAGCACATGATATAGAAAATTTAGTTCAGTTCTTTCAAAAATAAAAAGTTACTATCTTAAAATTTCCAAGCAAGTTAGAAGATTATTGTTATTAACTGTCATAAATTAGAGATGAGCAGCTGGGAAATATCCAATTTTCAAGCTTGAAAAGTTTCAAATGTATAAGAACATGTTTCTCAGAGAGTAGTTTAAACCATCTAAGTGCATGACTTCTTTAAAGTGAAGTTTAAAGCAGTTGTCTTCACTTAAGTTGAAAATGCCAAAGCTAAGAGAAGACATTATACAGGCTCATGACAGATTATTTAAAATTTGTATTTTTAATCTGTAGAGGTGTGAACTAGAATAGGTTTCAACTGAGTCAAGATTTATTTCATTTGGATGTTAGGGAGAAATAAGTGCCTAAAATGATGAGTTTGCTCTGAGCCCATACTTTAAATTCAGGCTGATTTACTCTGCTACCAGCAGACAGAAGTCTCTGACATACCAGCCCTATTAAAAGCAAAAGTCTTGGGTTGCTTCCTTCTGCTTTTATCTCCAGTTGTGTGGTCTTGGATTTGAGGCTCTGGTTCTGATCTCATACCTGGTCTTGCTGTTACATTTTGGATTCAGACCATCACTTGGGATTTGCTCTTCAGCAAAAATCCTCCCACCAAACACTGTGATAAGCTTTCTCCTTTGATTAAAGTAAAATAGCATGAGTACATTCCACAAAGTCATGGTTTTTGTTGTTAGTGTTGTTTTGTTTTTGTTTTTGTTTTAAAGATTTTATTTATTTATTTGACAGAGATCACAAGTAGGCAGAGAGGCAGGCAGAGAGAGGGGGGAAGCAGGCTCCCCACCAAATTGAGAGCCCGATGTGGGGCTCAATCCCAGGACCCTGAGATCATGACCTGAGCCGAAGGCAGAGGCTTAACCTACTGAGTGACCCAGGTGCCCCAAAGACATGGTTCTCAATTGTTGTTGTTTGCTTTAGTTCTTATTTTAGTCTTAAGTAGCACTGAATATGGGTTATGATTAGCCAAGTCCAAGTTGGATTGCACGAAGTTCAGCCTACTTCTTTTTCACTTTCTTTGCATTTGGGATTCACAGAATCTTAAGAACTACCCTCAAGTCTTCATTTCCCAAAGGATATCCCTTACAACATAGAGCCAAAGTAACAAAATCAGTAAAAAGAACAGAAAAGAATCTATGAATCAAATATGTTTAGATGATTTTGGATTAAGTATTGTTTAAGAGCTTCCTTTACTAAATTTTTCAGGATGGGTAATATGCTTTGTGCTTCTGAATAGCACATTAGGTCAATCTTGTTTATAGTTTTCCTAATTGAAGCTTTGAGGGGTGTGTTTATGTATGTGTGTGCTATGTTTTATATGACTGAGTCATACCTTAGGTGTTCATATCTTTAGTAAAGATCGATTGTATAGATTTTTAGATCAAGAATATTTTAAGGGGTGCCTGGGTGGCTCAGTGGGTTAAAGTCTCTGCCTTGGGCTTAGGTCATGATCCCAGAGTCCTGGGATTGAGCCCCGAATTGGGCTCTCTGCTCAACAGGGAGCCAGCTTCCTCCTCTCTCTCTGCCTGCCTCACTGCCTACTTGTGATCTCTGTCTGTCAAATAAAGAAATAAAATCTTAAAAAAATAATATTTTAAGAGTCTTTGACTGTATATCCAAAATAGCAGTGACATGATTTCCATAAACTCAGCAGATGAAATTTCCATGAAAGAAGAAAAACACAACTGTCCCTCCTGAAGTAGGTCCTAAGCAACTTTTCCCAACAGATGGCAACACATAAGTTTCATGCATTTGCCTTTGTGACAATTCTTCCACTCTTTGTCATAACATTAATAATAATAAAAAAATAAAAATTCTAGTAATACCCACAACATAGTAAGCACAAACTATAGGCCAAACACTGTGCTTGACATTTATCTCATATTAATGAGAAATAGAAAAAGGATCAAAGAGAATAATGAACATTTCTCAATTTTACTTAACTAATAATTGGTGGAGTTCACATTTGAATTCAAGACTGTCTAACTCTATCCTATCATCCATTCAACAAATCTTTATTGAAGACATATATGTACAAGAAGTGAGGTCCATGATCTTTATTCTCATGGGACTTAATTTCTATTGGAAAAACACATATATATCTGTCTAACTCTCTAAAATACATAACAAAAACCTTTAAAGAAAAAAGAAATGGGAAAGTAATTTTATTCATATATTTAACTTAGCCCAAACTGCCCAATATATTATCATTTCAACATGCAATCAATATGTATTAATGAAATATGCTACATTCTTTTTTTGGGTACTAAGCTTTTAAAATCCAGTGTGCATTTTACATTCACAACACCCAGATTAGAGTAGCCATATTTTAAGTGCTCAATAGCTTCATATGGAAAATAGTTACAATAAAGGATGGTGCACATACAGATAAACATTAATGGTAGCTTTGATTAGGGTGATTGTAATGTAAATGGAAAGAAGCAGAACACTTGGAAATAAGTTTTAGGATTATTGTTAATAAGAGATGCAGAAGAATCAAGGATGATATTTAATGGTTTTGGCTTAAGCAATGTCTTAGTATGTTTGGGCTGCTGTAACAAAATACCATAGACTAAGTAGCATATAAATGACAGAAAATTTATTTCTGGAGGCTGGCAAGTCCAACCAAGACCAAGGCACCTACAGATATGATGTGTGGTGAGAACGCACTTTTTGGTTTACAGACACCTGTCTTCATGTAGTGACCTTGCATGGCAGGAGTGATGGAGCTCTTTGAGGCACTGCTCCCATCCGTGGGGCTCCACCCTCATCATCTAACCATCTCCTAAAGGCCCCACCCACAAATGCTCTCAAATTGGGGATTGGGTTTCGACATATGAATTTTGGGAGAAAACAAATATTCAGTCTCTAGCAAAGTCAGGAGAGGGTGGTTTTATTAATTGAAGTTAATAAAAACTGGAGTTTTGTGACATAGTAAAGCTGGGTTTTAATGAGAAAGATGTTTAAAAGAGTAATCAAAATGCCAGTCCACAACAACTAAAATATTGTTTCCTATTAGCAGTAATTATGGCCTCTTCCAACCTACCTTCTTGTTAACACCAAAGAGTATGAGTGCCAAGGTATGGTCCACTGACTCTGAACCACAAGGATGCATATAAAAATGCGCATTCCTGAGTCCAATGACAGTTCCACTGAATTAAAACAGCAGAGTTTCTCATACTGTAATGGCAATTTAACAGTGGTGTACTAGAGCTAGGTCACCCTTACTCACCCTTTTAAGAGTTGATAGTTAAATGGTCAGGAATTTTGAGGGTGCGTTCATGTTGTACTGGTACCTTGCACTGCCTGCAGTAGGGGTATCTGCCCATGGAAATGGGCAAATCCTACAAATTCAGGCTTTCTCATTCCCAGAGAGTGGGATGTTAATTACATGGAGGACACACAAGGAAAGGGAACGAGAACAAGAAAATGAAGCAAGCACCCTACACGTACACATTAAATGTGCCTAAATACTTTATAAAATATAACAAAAGCAAACTAAAATATGAGTGGAAAGATTATATCTTTAGATTTTAAAAATTAGAGGTTTAAAACAGTATTATGCACTGGAGTTGAAGAACTTAGGAACTAAAATTTTAATACTGAGAGAAACAGGATTTCAGCATTGTAGAATATAAATATAATCCCAGTGAATTAAGAATTGGGTTTCCTGCATAAAGCCTAGAGTCCTAGAGGAGTTATCATGTATCCTTGTTGATGATGAGGATATGGACTAAACAATTCTAAACTTTGTTGAACAAACATAAAATATATATAATTACATATGCATACTAAAATTCCTTAAAGAATAAAGCAAATACGAAGCATAACTTCTTTTTAAAAAGACTTTACTTATTTATTTGGGAGAGAGAGCATGAGCACAGGGAGGAGCAGAGGGAGAGGAAGAAGCAGACTCCCCACTGAGTATGGAGTCTGATATAGGGCTTGATCCCAGGAACCCGAGATTATGAACTGAGCCAAAATCAGACACTTAATTGACTGAGCCGCCCAGGTGCCCCTACAAAGCGTGACTTTTTAAACAGTAGGAGAACGAAACAGTTTTCAAAAAATTAATCTACAAAATCAGGAAAATAATGAAAAAACAGTTAAAGAGAAATACAAAATAAAATGACAGAAAATAATCCATAACATCAGTAATCAGAATAAATTTGAATAGATCCGATTTGCCTATTAAGAGAATAAGAATCTCAGATTGGACTTCTAAACATCTCCTAAATACATTGTTTGGGGAAAAATTCACATAATGATACAAATATGTTTAAAACAATAGATCAAAAATATATAGTAGGCAAACTACTAGAACTCATACAGCAATTCAGTAATGTGGCAGGATACAAAGTCAATGTCCAGAAATCAGTGGCTTTCTTATACACTAATAATGAAAATACAGAAAGGCAAATTAGAGAATCGATTCCATTTACTATAGCACCAAGAACCATAAGATACCTCAGAATAAACCTAACCAAAGAGGTTAAAGATCTGTACTCGAGGAACTACAGAACACTCCTAAAAGAAATTGAAGAAGACACAAAAAGATGGAAGACCATTCCATGCTCTTGGATCGGAAGAATAAACATCGTTAAAATGTCTATACTGCCCAGAGCAATCTATACTTTTAATGCCATTCCGATCAAAATTCCACCAGTATTTTTCAAAGAGCTGAGCAAATAATCCTAAAATTTGTATGGAATCAGAAGAGACCCCGAATTGCTAAGGAAATGTTGAAAAACAAAAATAAAGCTGGCGGCATCACGTTACCTGATTTCAAGCTTTACTACAAAGCTGTGATCACCAAGACAGCATGGTACTGGCATAAAAACAGACACATGGACCAGTGGAACAGAGTAGAGAGCCCAGATATGGACCCTCAACTCTATGGCCAAATAATCTTCGACAAAACAGGAAAAAATATCCAGTGGAAAAAAGACAGTCTCTTCAATAAATGGTGCTGGGAAAACTGGACAGCCCTATGTGGAAGAATGAAACTCGACCATTCTCTTACACTGTACACAAAGATAAACTCGAAATGGATAAAAGACCTCAACGTGAGGCAGGAATCCATCAGAATCCTCGAGGAGAACATAGGCAGTAACCTCTTTGATATCAGCCACAGCAACTTCTTTCAAGATATGTCTCCAAAGGTGAAGGAAACAAAAGCGAAAATGAACTTTTGGGACTTCATCAAGATCAAAAGCTTCTGCACAGCCAAGGAAACAGTCAACAAAACAAAGAGGCAACCCACGGAATGGGAGAAGATATTTGCAAATGACAGTACAGACAAAAGGTTGATATCCAGGATCTATAAAGAACTCCTCAAACTCAACACACACAAAACAGACAGTCATATTAAAAAATGGGCAGAAGATATGAACAGACACTTCTCCAATGAAGACATACAAATGGCTACCAGACACATGAAAAAATGTTCATCATCACTAGCCATCAGGGAGATTCAAATCAAAACCACATTGAGATACCACCTTACACCAGTTAGAAAATTTGTATAGCAACATAAATATTGAGTAACAGATTTTAATATGAGCAGCATGCATTGGATATAAGGCAATTGTTTCTTAATCATTAATACAACTACACCAAAAAGCTACAATAATAGGAATCAGTATAAACCTAAAAATAAGCCTTGAAATACATGAAGTAATGGACAAAAAGAAAATGACAAATCTATAATTACATTCAGAATATTTTAAAGCATTTTTCTAAAAAAAAAAACTGGTTGGCAAAAACTCATAATAATCACAAGATTTGAAAAGGTATACTTAATAAGCCTCATCAATTCTGATTCTCTGAACCCAACTTTTAAAAAGATTTGTTACTTTTAAGCCCACATCAAATATTTACGGAAAAAAAGAAAAAGAACAATGTCTCTAGGCCAAAAAGAGTATCAACACATTTAACATATTACTTAAAACCATTTCCTTAACCATAGTGAAATACAAGTAGAAATGATTTTATAAGTAGCCCCCAAACCTATTTGTTTAGAACCTAAAAATTAAAAATTTTATAGGTATATATATATATATGATATATGCAGGTGTATATATGTATATATACACATCATGAAGACATGAAAGAAAACGTAACAGAAGTTGCAAAATACTTAAAACTGAGTAATTAAAATACTACAAACCCAAATCAGTGGAATGAAATTCTAGTTTTAAGATTAACAGGGTGGAGACAAGTATCCTTTTTTCACTTCTTGGAAATCACCCCAAAACAAGAGAAGGAAAGAAAGAAATGAACACAGACATCATCCTCAAGGAAACAAAGAGGCATCTGTAACCTGGCCCCACAGTAAATGTTCAAGGGCTGCCGACTACGCTGATCATCAAACAGGGAGCTGGGAAGAGTGAGCGCACACCTGCAGCTACGTTATCTCTGACACGGGCAGCAGGACACACTCTCCAAAGTAGGTGGGCACCCTGGAAGGAAGAACCCTTATCTGTTGTTGGGAACAATGAAAACTGAGTAATTGGATTGGCAATGGGAACTTCTTGGATCTGTTTGGCAAAACAGGGTAACAGGGAGGCGGGGGTGGGGGGGAGATGGGGGGAAGATAGGAAGGAAGAATGGAGAGGAAACATCCAGATCTATACCCCATTTGTATGGGAAGCTGTCAGTAAACGAGGCAGTATATGGGAGAGAGACTTTATGTCGCAAGCAGCCCTACAGATGGCATTCTCCCCCTCCTCTCTCTCTCTCTCATTCTCTCTGTCTCACACACACACACACACATCATGCACACACACACACACATGGTCCATCACTGAGGACTGCATCTACAAGGTAACACAGCCCTGTCTCTTCCTCATTACTTCCCATATGCTTCCAGCAGTAAGTGATCCCGTGAACAAGTCACAACCTACACAGACAATATATAATGATAAAAGGGCAACCGGGATTGCCTTCTCTGTAAAGACAGGTATGTATCTACGTGAAGACTGCTCTTTGATATAAAAGAAACGGGCAATGCTTCCGCGTGCGGACCACCTCAGGGAAAGCGTTTCCCTAGAGCCCTTCTTTGAAGAAAAGGCTGGAGGAGCACTGAACAGCAGGAAAAATTCCGCAGACGTGTCAGCCATGTAACCATCAGCCTAAGGGTGCAGCGACAATGGGTTCAGAATGGGGACAGAGCTAAAGATTATGAATTACATAATATAAATGTTATATGTACCCATTGAATGGCATATATATGCAGTATGATATATGGCATATTACATTATGTACTATGGACTGTGTGTGTGTATGTGTGTGATGAGACAAATAGCATGTCAAAATCAAAATTTGTAAAAGGAACAGATATAGAAGTTATGAGATACTGTCATATGCTGCTTTTTTTATACTTGGAGTTTAAAAGATATAATTTGGGGCACCTGGGTGGCTCAGTGGGTTAAGCCTCTGCCTTCGGCTCACATCATGATCTCAGGGTCCTGGGATCGAGCCCCACAGCAGGCTCTCTGCTCAGCGGGGAGCCTGCTTCCCCCCTCTCTCTGCCTGCCTCTCTGCCTACTTGTGATCTCCCTCTCTGTGTCAAATAAATAAACAAATAAATCTTTTAAAAAAATAAAATATACAATTTAAGATAAATGAAACAAATAATAGTGTAAAAATTATATTTATAAGTATGAATGCAGGAACTAAAGGAACTACAAAAGTAATTTAATCTATCAAATCCTGGTAACAATGCAGAGAACAAAAAAGTAGGTAAAGTGTAAAGAAGAGTAAACTATGTTTAGTAACACTAAACCTAGTATTTCAGTTGCCCCATCAGTATTCTCTAGAAGAAGGAGTTGGAAGGAGTGTGTAAGTTCTGATTGCAGAGTCCACTAGAGTGAAAAACAGTGAGGTCTTGGAATAATGAGAAGAAACCACACAACACACAACAGTCAGGAAATCGTTTTGCAGAAGTAGGGTAAAAAGCAGCAGCCGCGATACATATGGAAAGTATAACTTAGATCATGGTTTATACTCTCGGACTTTATCAGCAGATGTAAATTCTATAAAAATGTAAAGGCCGGAAAGAAAATAAAAGCCCCTCCCAGAAAAGATTACAACTCTAGAGCTCAGTGCAAACTGCAACTCCTTATCCCCTAAACATGACACCCAACCAGAGGGATTTAATGGAGAGAGGATGTGGAGGGACCACGGAGGGGCCTGGACATAAAAATGTGGAGTGAGGAATAATAAGCAAGTGAATGATCAAAGGAAATAAAGATCCTAATCTTAGTATAAACAGGGATGGATTCAGAGGAAAGGGCATTAAAATGACTACACAGTGAACATGAAAACTCTCAATTCACAGTGAATATCTAATAAGCATGCATCACCATGCACCAAACAGCATACTGGCACATTTCTTAAGACGAAAACTCCAGGAAAAAAAGTACACAAGATCCTCAAAGTAGTAGATGGCGACCCATCTCTTCTAGTCATGACAAGTATGGGGATCAAAAAATAAATACAAAAATTAATAACTCTAGAAAAAATAGATACAGAGATCTAATAGTGTGTGTGTGTGTGTGTGTGTTTAACTCTAGATTTAAGAAAAAGAGAAGAAGCCCTTACAAGGGCCTACATAAGATTCACAATTGAAAGTATATGAAGTCACCATAAAACCTTAGTAAATTTGGGGGTGCCCAAATTTTGGCTCAGTGGATAAGCCTCTGCCTTTGGCTCGGGTCATGATCCCAGGGTCTTGGGATCGAACACCGCATAGGGTTTTCTGCTCAGCAGGGAGCCCGCTTCCCCCTCTCTCTCTGCCTGTCTCTCTGCCTACTTGTCATCTCTGTCTGTCAAATAAATAAATAAAATCTTTAAAAAAATACCTTAGAAAATTCCAAGGAAGCAGAAATAGGACAGTAGGACAGAGAACAACATTTCCTCATCAAAATAGTAGTTATGGTAACAAAATTAAAGAGAAAAAAAGAAACAAGGAAATAAAAATCTATAAAAATGTGTTGACTAAAACTGAAAATAAAATCCAAGATTACTGGAAATTGATATAGTAATGAAATGACTATTAATGAGATGAAACTCACAGGATAGCACTTGTGATATTCAATTGAATATTTAAGAGAAAAATTCACATGCATAAACACTTAAACTGATAAAAAATGAGGACTAGCATTCAATTTAATAGATGAACAAAAGAAAAATAAGTGAAATCAAAAAGGAGAAATTCCAAAAATAAAATAAAACTAGTCATTAATGAATTTAGAGATATAAAAGAGAAATGACAATAACAAAAAATAGTTTGCAATGATTGTATACTTAATCTCTGCATGGCATGATTAGATTAGATTAGATTTGGTTATTCTTTGTCAGGACATTATTTTAAATGGCTTCAATGTATTAATTCAGTTTGAATTTAAAGTCTCTCATAATAAGGATCAAGAAAATTAAAACTATTTTTTGAATAGACAAAATAATTAGAAAGATTATTTATGTAAAAATGGAGAGAAAGCAAAAATACACAAAATCAGCTATGAAAAAATGAATAGAATCACAAATGTGAAATTAAAAAAATTAGAAAGTATACCAATATTATTTTCTGGGAATACTGAAATTTTAGAACAAATGGATACTTTTACTTCTTTTTATTTTTTTAAAGATCTTTATTTATTTATTTTTGAGAGAGAGAAAGAGAGAGAGAGTGATCACAAGTAGGCAGAGAGGCAGGCAGAGGGAGTGGGAGAAGCAGGTCCCCACTGAGCAGAGAGTCTGATGTGAGGCTCAATCCCAGGACCCTGGGGTCATGACCTGAACCAAAGGCAGACGCTTAACCACCTGAGCCACCGAGGTGCCCCCAAATGGATACTTTTGAAGAAAAAAGTATGAATTATCAAAATTGATTTAAAAAAATGGGACACATCATATCAAAAATTGTTAATAAAACTAAACCAGTTATCAAAAATAACAAAACAAAGCAAAACAAAACATTACACAGGTCCAATAACGTTATAGATCATCTAAAAGTCAATATCTAAAACATAAAGATATAGTCTTTTAAAAACTATTTTCAGATGATCATAAAACAGATAAAGGTCACCAAGAGATTCTTTATAATTCTGTACAACTTCATACCAAAAGCAGATGAAAATAACAGAAGGAACAAAATATAAGGTGAATATCTTTTATAAAATAATGTGAATTTTTTAAAATTTTTATTTATTTATTTTATTTTCAGTGTTCCAGAATTCATTATTTATGCACCACACCCAGTGCTCCATGCAATACGTGCCTTCCACAATACCCACCACCAGGCTCATCCAACCCCCTACGCCCCTCTCCTCCAAAACCCTCAGTTAGTTCCTCAGAGTCCACAGTCTCTCACGGTTCATCTCCCCCTCCAATTTCCCCCAACTCCCTTCTCCTCTCCGTCTCCCCATGTCCTCTGTGTCAAATAAGCGAAACCATATGATAATTGACTCTCTCTGCTTGACTTATTTCACTTAGCTTAATCTCCTCCAGTCCCATCCATGTTGATACAAAAGTTGGGTATTCATCCTTTCTGATGGAGGCATAATACTCCATAGTGTATATGGACCACATCCTCCTTAGCCATTTGTCCATTGAAGGGCATCTTGTTTCTCTCCACAGTTTGGTGACTATGGCCATTGCTGTTATGAACACTGGGGTACAGACGGCCCTTCTTTTCACTACATCTGTATCTTTGGGGTAAATACCCAGTACTGCAATTGCAGGGTCATTGGGAAGCTCTATTTTTAATTTCTTAAGGAATCTCCACACTGTTTTCCAAAGTGGCTGCACCAACTTGCATTCCCACCAACAGTGTAAGAGAGTTACCCTTCCTCCACATTCTCTCCAACACTTGTTGCTTACTGTCTTGTTAATTTTAGCCATTCTAACTGGTGTAAGGTGGTATCTCAATGTGGTTTGATTTGAATCTCCCTGATGGCTAGTGATGATGAACATTTTTTCATATGTCTGTTAGCCATTTGTATGTCTTCATTGGAGAAGTGTCTGTTCACGTCTTCTGCCCATTCTTTTGACATCTGTTTTGTGTGTGTTGAGTTTGAGGAGTTCTTTATAGATCTTGGATATCAGCCCTTTGTCTATAGGGTCATTTGCAACTATCTTCTCCCATTCTGTGGGTTGCCCCTTTGTTTTGTTGACTGTTTCCTTTGCTGTGCAGAAGCTTTGGATCTTGATGAAGTCCCAAAAGTTCATTTTTGCTTTTGTTTCCTTTGCCTTTGGAGACATATCTTGAAAGAAGTTGCTGTGGCCGATGTCGAAGGGTTTACTGCCTATGTTCTCCTCTAGGATTCTGATGGATTCCTGCCTCACGTTGAGGTCTTTTATCCATTTCAAGTTTATCTTTGTGTATTGGTATAAGAGAATGATCGAGTTTCATTCTTCTACACATAGCTGTCCAATTTTCCCAGCACCTTTATTGAAGAGATTGTCTTTTTTCCACTGTATATTTTTTCCTGCTTTGTCAAAGATTAGTTGACCATAAAGTTGAGGGTCCATATCTGGGCTCTCTACTCTGTTCCACTGGTCTATGGCTGTTTTTGTGCCAGTACCATGCTGTCTTGGTGATCACAGCTTTGTAGTAAAGCTTGAAATCAGGCAACCTGATGCCCCCAGTTTTGTTTTTCTTTTTCAACATTTCCTTAGCAATTCGGGGTCTCTTCTGATTCCATACAAATTTTAGGATTGTTTGCTCCAGCTCTTTGAAAAATGCTGGTAGAATTTTGATTGGAATGGCACTGAAAGTATAGATTGCTCTAGGCAGTATAGACATTTTACAATGTTTATTCTTCTAATCCATGAGGATGGAATGGTCTTCCATCTTTTTTTGTCTTTTTCAATTTCTTTCATGAGTGTTCTGTAGTTCCTTGAGTACAGATCCTTTACCTCTTAGGTTAGGTTTATTCCTAGGTATCTTACGGTCAAAACCAAGGGAATAGAAACAATCATCAGAAATTATTATCAACAGTTATATGCCTATAAGTTAAGCAACCTAGATGAAATGGATGCATTCCTGGAAACCCATAAACTTCCAAAACTGAATCAGGAAGAAATTGACAACCTGAATAGACCAATATCTAGTAACGAGATTGAAGCAGTGATCAAAAACCTTCCAAGAAACAAGATCTCGGGACCTGACAGATTCCCTAGGGAATTCTACCAAACTTTCAAAGAAGAAATAATACCTATTCTCCTGAAGCTTCAAAAAATTGAAGCAGTAGGAAAACTTCCAGACTCTTTTTATGAAGCCAGTATTACCCTGATCCCCAAACCAGGCAAAGACCCCACCAAAAAGGAGAATTTCAGACCAATATACCTGATGAATATGGATGCTAAGATTCCCAACAAGACCCTAGCTAACAGGATCCAACAGCACATTAAAAAAGATTATCCACCATGACCAGGTGA
The DNA here is from genome assembly GCF_963455335.1 of Martes martes. NCBI lineage: Eukaryota > Metazoa > Chordata > Mammalia > Carnivora > Mustelidae > Martes > Martes martes. The sequence goes on from NC_137904.1 coordinate 56,169,990, forward strand.
GATTCATCCCTGGGTTGCAAGGGTGGTTCAATATTCACAAATCAATCAATGTGATAGAACAAATCAGTAAGAGAAGAGAGAAGAACCACATGGTCCTCTCAAGTGATGCAGAAAAAGCATTTGACAAGATAAAGCATCCATTTCTGATTAAAATGCTTCAAAGTATAGGGACAGAGGGAACATTCCTCAACTTCATAAAATCTATCTATGAAAAACCCACAGGGAATATCATCCTCAATGGGGAAAAGCTGACAGACTTCCCTTTGAGATCAGGAACACAACAAGGATGCCCACTCTCCCCACTCTTGTTCAACATAGTACTAGAAGTCCTAGCAACAGCAATCAGACAACAAAGAGAAATAAAAGGTATTCAAATTGGCAACAAAGAAGTCAAACTCTCTCTCTTTGCAGATGACATGATACTTTATATGGAAAACCCAAAAGACCCTGCCCCTAAACTACTAGAACTCATACAGCAATTCGGTAATGTGGCAGGATACAAAATCAGTGCACAGAAATCAGTTGCTTTCTTATACAGTAACAATGAAAATACAGAAAGGGAAATTAGAGAATCGATTCCATTTACTATAGCACCAAGAACCATAAAATAATGTAAAATTTAAAAATAATATAGCAGATTTTATCTGTATTAAAATATAATGACGAAGTAGGGCTTATTCTGGGAATGGAAGCACTGCAGACCTGTGGAAAACATGAGATGGGTGGCTACTTTCTGGTGTGAACTCGAGAGCGTTATTTTGATAAGAACACACAGAACTTTGGGATAAAACATTCGATAATAATATATACTATACAGCTGCACTTCAAAGAATAATATTTGTGTGTGGAGTGGTAATCCTTCAGTGCACTGAAGAATATATATTTTAACAAATAATAAAAGATAGGAATGTAGAACTTTCTGAATGAATGGATGAGGTAGCCGAGATACCAGGGTCTGGAATTCTAAAGCTCCAGAAGAGGCAAGAAAAGTGATATTGATCCGCCCAGAGTAAGATGACACTAGAATTCTCCTTCTCAGAAAGCTACCTATGCATGAAAAGTCGAGGGGGGGTTCAATCTCCTTCCGTGTGCCCTGAGAAGCAGTGAGGGAGCCTCAAATGGGGAAAACTTAATTTGTGCCCAAGAACTTCAAATCTTAGGTGTGTGATATTCAATTGCACCCTTCCTAAATGTGTGGGTAGACTGCCGCATAAATCAACAATTACAAACCAACAAATAAGTAAGTAAACTTATAACAAGTAAACAAGCAAACCCTAGAATTTTAGAAATCCTTAAAGCTCCAGCAGAAAAACATGTAAAAACACATGCTGGAAGTAGATTAGACACTCACAGGCTCCCTTAGGTACGTTTTTACAACCACCACCACAACAAATTGCATGCTATGTGAGGATCTTACAAATAAGAAAATTTACAGGGAAATGGACAAACCTATCAAAGGAATGGTCTGGGGAGGCCAGGATTGATCCAAGTACATAACAGAATTTCTATGATAAATTAATGATCGCAAATTATTGAGGATGAATCAGTCATTGATAAAGGTTATCGGGACAATTTACACAAACATATTGAAAAAAATTTAAGGAAAAAAAAACAATGGAACATGAGCAAATTACTGTAATAAGTAATTCACAAAAGAATTGGCCTGGGTGGCTCAGTTGGTTAAGCCTCTGCCTTCAGCTCAGGTCATGATTTCAGGGTCCTGGGATCGAGCCCCACATCGGGCTCTCTGCTCGGTGGGGAGCCTGTTCCTGCCACCCCACATGCCTCTCTGTCTGTCAAATAAATAAAATCTTAAAAAAAAAAAAAACTGGTCTGAATGACCAAAAACCACAGAAGAGAAACCTCACACACTCTAATAATTAGGAAAATGCAAAATAGCAGGATGTCTTTTCATAATTATCAGATTGGCTAAACTGAAGAAAAGGTCTGATAATACCAATCGCTGGAAGGGATGTGGAGACCTGACAGCACTCACAGCCACTGCTGTGGGAAAATCACGCTTTCCCTTCAAAGACCAGTTGGTTTTATCCCGCTCTGAACCCCGGGGCCCACTAATGTCCTTTGACTTAACACCTGTCCCCCAGACTTAACTTTTGGAACCACTTTCTCAGAACCTCTCACTCCTCCTAGATGATATTTGTACTTTAAAAAACGCACCTGCAACTTACTTGAATTTGGAACTCCCCCCTGCCCCGCCTCTTCAGCCAGACTGGTCATCAAAATGATTAAAAAATTATCAAGGAATCCCACAGTTCATGAAAAAATACACATTTCCCTGTACTCTTCTGCCGCATTGACTGGTTGGTGAATTTCCGGAAACATATTTGGGATTTAAGCATGAATCCACAGATCAGTTATTGTACGTAATAGACCACCTCCGTGGCAAACTCACTTTGGCTGGTGACAAAGCAGGATGCCACCTTCTTCCTGGCAAGAAGGGCATGGGTGTGCATCCCCCAAATGCTCTGTAGACATCAGGTTCAGCTGGTGTGGTTCTGAACTTTTATTTTATAACTGACCCACGTGGAAAGAGTTTTTCCACATTGAAATCAAAATGGGTGGGATTGGTTTTGTTTTATTTTAACTAGTTTTCCTTCATATGTGAGATTTCTGGCATCTAGCCTGAGAAGTCTGCTGTAATGAAACGCATTTAGTGTGGAGAAGGGAAATAAAAAATTTCGTCTTCTTTTTAAACTTTTTTTTTCCATGCCTGTAAACACTCCATTTCACCTGGCAGAAAAGTTGTTCGTGACCGAAGGCTCATAGGCAAAACAGGTTTGGACCCAAAGGAAATAAAGAGCGCTCTTGTCTTTCCTGTTATACAGAGTGATTTCACATGCACTAACCCACCGATGGACAGGATTTTGTCTCCAACAGCCTTCCCCAAGGTGGCCTGCCCCAGGTGGAGCAGGTATGATTTACGGGGTAAATCCCAGTAGACCCAGGCATGGCCTTCATTCGCACTAGACACTGCTTCTGCATCGGGCTTTTATCTGGGAATCCCTGCCAGGAAAACAAAATAGTAACAGTCTATGGCTTCCTGTGCTATTTGCCCCTTCTCCTGGCGGACGGCAGTCTTGGATGCAAGGTGAGCTGATTTTATCAGGGGATGTATTTATAGGCTGGTGGTTCCTGCTGTATCAGAGTGTGATCGGGGTGAAGGAGACCGAGAGCAGTTTTTCTGCCTTAATCACTCTCCCGGGCCCACGACAGAATAGCACAGGTGTGTCTGATCTCCCCAGGGGGTTGATTATCTCATGATAACCACATCCTCGGTCGTTCCCTTACTGCTATTTTTTTTTCCCCAGGTTCAGATACAAAGAAGTGATTTAGATGACTGGATTGACTGACAAAAAACTGTCAAGCAGTCTGCACCGTGACATTCTGAAGGGGAATATCCACTTTCCGCAGGCTGAGCCGCCAACAGGCCAGTGTAAGCAAATTAAATGCTTCCTGGACAGAAGGAGGCTCCCCCAGCTGCTCGTGTTTACATTTTTCATTGCCCTTTTCACAAGCAATTCAGAACCTAAAGCCGAAAAGCTTGCACTGCTCTTAGCAGAGATAAAAGGCACAGAGTATGGGTCCCGACTCCAGAAATACGAGGTCGTTGGCCCGTGCTGTGTGATGGGAGTTGGGGAGGTCGTCTCGTGGATGCAAGGCAGCAACAGTGTAAATCTGACATTTACCGGGACAGGAAAAGCCTAAGGCCAGAGGGCTGGAAGCAAAAGATGAGTTACTCGTGGGTTAATTCCATATCTGACTCTCAGATAAAGCAACTGTCAGTATTTCAATGGAATTTAATTCAAAGTGGGAGATTATGAATGAATACTTTCAAGAGTCTATTAGTATAACGCTCGTGGTTGGTTGTTCTTGTTGTTGTTTTAAGAGAACAGAATTAAGCTAGAGGATTATGGAGAAATGAATGATAATTTAGCCAAAGATTGTTTTCTGACTGAAGGAAGAGAATGTGAAAGAACGTCTGATTTCAGCCGTGCTTAAAAGCAGAGGGTGAAGCCGCATGCTTCAGCTTCCACGTTCCCTCCGCTGGATACGAAATATCTTAAATTTTAAATAAACTGTTTCTTGCAAATAAATGGTCTTTTTTTCCCTCCCAATTTAACAGTTCCAAACTACTGAGAGTTCTTAGTTTCATCTTTTTCTTTTTTTTTTTTTTTAAACCTGTGACTGTTTCGACGGCATATACTAAGCTCCATACTAGGAGCTGGAGATGTAGCAGTGACATGAAATTTGTGCACACAACAGTGACATCCTAGGACTGAGATTGGGATTAGGTTACTGCTTCAACAGTGGGTACCAGGACTCACATGATCACACTCTTTTTAGCACCAAGACATCCCGACAGCAAACTCATTTCCTGGGCACTTTCACGGATGGATGCAACTAATGCATGAGCACTTGGAAGCGAAGTCTTGGAAAAACCTAACCAAGGACTGGTGGAATGACCTGAATCGGCGTTGGAATGATGTTAACGAGGGGCCAAGGAGAGCCCACCGCCATGTGGAGAGAGCCCTTTTACACGGCATCCATTCAAATACCAGATTTTTAAAATAGTTACACACTCAAGTTTTCCTTTCTCTAGGGGGATCTTCTTGCCTTTTCTATTTTTCTCATACACAAGTAGAAGAAGATCCCCCTTGGATCTTACACATAGTAAAGCCTCAATAAGTACTTGTTGGTGTTAATAGTAAAAATCAGACTAACTAATTGTAATAACTAGCAATACTAATAACTGTAAGTAAGTCATCCTTTTTCTCGACACTGAGAGTTTTGGGTTTTCCCTGTGCAAAAAACAACAGCAAAAGCACCAAATATTTAAAGTATTTACTGACTCTGGCAACATGAATTTGGAGATGGATTATAACATGAGGAGTGAAAGAAAGTTCATCCAGAAAACATACATCACAGGAAGAATAAACTAAGAAATAATGTGAAATACTGCAAGAGAAAGCGGGCCCTTGCAGGTAGAAACTAAAAGACCACCCTTTTTACTTACAACTAGAAAGATACAACTGAAACAGGGACAATATTTAAGTTAAACTAACTGTTGTGTATCTAAACACGACAGGTAGGTTTCAGTCTGGTTATGGTAAAGGAAACAGAACGTATACATTCATTTTACTACATGAGCAGGGCTGCTAAATATGGAGAACATATTTTTGTAAAGAATATAAACAATTTTAGAGTTTGTCTTTCTAATTTTCCAGTAAGTCCAGGTTATTGATGGTAAAATGACTCGATGCAAATACATATTAAATTTTCATTTATTTTTCCTGCAGTATTTCTGAACACCTGAATGAAACATTTCATGAATGGAAAGTTAATCTACCCAGACCTGGGTGCCTAAAGCACTATGAGAAATTGGACACTTTTTTTGGATTTAGTCGACCACATAGGAGCATTGTGTGGAAAGGTTGAGATAGGGACTTGGTCTTAAAGCCCAGAGTTTGATCCATTGTTGAAATAATCAAGGTACTTTTTTTTTTTTCTCTCTTTTACATTTGAATGGGTTCAAACCACTGGGTTACTCAGTTTTCACCCGGAGCTTAATGCACGGAGCAACCCCAAGGTGCAAAACTTTAAAAGTGAAATGACTGTTTCTGATGACAAACATTCCTACTGACATCTGAATTGTGGCCATTGTGTAAGTTCCGTATCTCTAGAAATGCTTTTGGAGATGGTTGTTATTTGTCCACAGCACTTCTCTGTGCAACTTCTCTATTGTTTTTCACTGAATATTCTCCCCAGAGAAACACAGAAGAGACTTAGCTTAAAATGGGAATTTAAAAGTTTTAAGTCCTCTTGAATTTTTGTGAGCAGCTTCCTTCCAAAAGTCTTTCTTTTTTCTTTTATAATATTACAGACAAGTTTGTAGACATTCATTAGAGGCAAAATAAGGAGGCAAGTTACAGATTGCTAGCCATCCTATTGGTCATACAGGAACAGTGGTCAACCCTATGAATGTACAACTCCAAGATGACATCTACTTTGATGGCGTCATTCCTGCTTATGGAACACTGACATCACTATTATAGGATTTAAAGAAAATGAAGATCAAGATAAAATGACAAAGCAACTACAATTTGAGAACTAGAGATAGTTGCATGTACCGGCATTTTTACCTTGGTAAGTTTTGTGATTTATGTAAAATATTAGAGTAAATAACAAACAGTACTTTAAAAATACGTTTAGGGTATAAAAGTATCAGTACAACAATGACCCATTTTCCTCTTAGTGCATGTGTACATGAAAAGCTTAAAAACAAACAAAAATATTATTTGACCAAGGGATATAGCTTATTAAAGGAAAGATACTAAATTATGTTTCTGCCAATGCACTTATTTTTAAGATATTAAATACAAGACAATGATGACAGATTTTGCTTTAGCAAAGCATGGGCATCCCATCAATATGCATTTCCACAAGAATACAAAATCCAAGAATCACGCACAGTGAGGGTATTATGACACTAACACCCATAATCAAGTCAGAAATCCATTTCATGATGGCACTACTCATTCTTTCCTATGAGTCTTATCTACCAATATTCAAATTGCACTCGGACTTCATCTGTGCTCTTCGCTCTGGATTTTTCACACTGGACTTCTTCTGTAACCTATGTTCTGTGTTTAACTTCCCTAAAATCGGTTCTCAGCATTACCTCTCTGTCACTCCACAAGTAAAAGCCAGCACATGAAAGTATGCCTCTTTACTTTAACTCTTTCTCTTTTTGGATTCTGTGCTAAATGCAAGGAGGAGAAAAAAAAAATTTTTTTTTTCTTGGTGTTACCACACTGATGTGGCTCCATCTGAACTTGCCTTGGGCTATGAGGGAGGAGACAGTATGGCATGACTGTAAATGAAGAAAAATAGGGAAAATTAAGCAAAGCATCCTGTTTACCTTCAGCTGGAAAGCCGAGCAGAACAACCTGCTAAGCCACAGCCTTGTTTTTGGACAGATTATGCATTTCGTTAGCAAAAAGGTGGTTTTTAAAAGCACCTTTTTGAAAACATAATCACTGGACATGAAGAAAAAATCGTCATTTTAGGGACCATTCCTGGAATAGGCAGACCTCTTAATTTATTTTAACTACTTGGGCAGGGATATTTCAAAGACACAGTCTCTGGGTATGTTGGCACCAAGATTAAACTGGGCAAGAGTTGTATCTTAAGTTCTTTCCTTGGGGAACATCGGCTATGTACTACTTCTACAACCATTCTTTCAGTAGTTCTTAATATGAGTAACTCTGCAGATTATCCTGCCTCTACAAACAACCTGGAGTTATTACAGATGGGGACAAAATATTTTGTGGGGTTCTGTGGAAATTTACAGTGGAAATCTTATTAAACTACGCACAGACCCTATATGTAATGGGGAGACTCAGCTTGAGAAGCTAAATGGGATATTTGCCTTGCACTTAGGCCACTTCTGTAGGGCAAACTGAATAGGCTTAATCTCAAGAGACTGAAGAATTTAAAAAAAAATTAAAAAGGAAAGGAAAAGAAAGTTGAAGTCCATTAAGATTGGTTTAAGGTAAGTTTTAGAGTCAAGGCACTCTTGACTCCATGGATGCATGGCTGCTAAGAGTAATTTAATACAGTGGTAGTAAAAAAAAATTAATTTCATACATTCCCTGGAAGATATTGAGAGGCCAAAACATCATTGCATTGTAGCTTTACTTCAGAATAGAGATCAACTGATGGTTAAATGAATGGGCCCCATTTTAGCCTACAAAATATTCACGGTAGCTAAAGCAGAGCACTATACTAACAACATTTGAACTAAAGAAGCAAAAAAGGATAGCACTGGGTGGCAGAATTACTGGACATTAGGATAGGAAGTAACAATGTGCACCTTGGAAGGAACCAGAGAGGAAGAAACGCATAATAAAATATCATCATGACAAGTAGTGAGGAAATTTATGGCTAACACAGCTGAGATACCTCCGAGAGTGACCTAAACCATACTTGGGAACAGATCCAGGTAAGCACTTCTTCGACACTATTCAGCGTGCTCTTCCTTTCCATCCCATTCCACTGTTGTGGTCTTTGGAAAAAGACGAAACATGTGGCTCTACGATCATGCCTCTTTACTTGTCTAGGAAAGACTGACTGGAAAGTAGAGTTTAACCAATCACCAATTATGAATGTGTCAAGTAACTTCCCTAATAAATCCTTAAAAGATTTGACAAAATGGAGCTGATATTTTGGTTGCAGGTAGACAGGTTTTACTGAATTTTCATCCTTCTAAATCGAATATTAGTAAATGAGGTCTTACTGTGAATCATTTGGCTCCTCTTGTGTTGTCAAGCCAGGAAGCTTGGCTTCAAGCCGGGAAGTTTAGTGGTTGGCCTTGAAGCAGCACACACGGGGGCAGCTTTTTCATGGGGCTTCTTGCATTGGTGGCAGAGCTGGACAAGAAGACCCTTAACGGTTTTTCTCATCTCAGAATTCTACGAGTATTATAAAAATTCTTCCACCCTTAGTGAAATGACAGATCAGACTCATGCTCATTTTTTAAAAATTTCAAGCTAAGTTAGTGGAATCAAAACTTGACCAGAAATTGGAAAAGTTAGATCCCAATGCTGGCACTAATCTAACTTACGGTGCGATCTTGGGCAGCCGACTTACATTCCCTTTGTTTTGTCAGACTCATCCACAGACTGGAGATGTTAAAAGCTAAAAATGAGAAGATGAGTATCATTCCTCTTTAAGGAAGTTAAACACCACCACAGAGGCCTACAGAACATATCTTGAATTATATATTTAAAGGGGAACATTTATATTATGTAACAATTATTAGTTACAATTGCCATCATAATAACCAGAATCAAGAAATCTTAGAACTGGGAAAAAAAAAAAAAAAACTAAAATTAAGGAGTACGGTGGTCTCCAGATTCCTTATTTTGTCAGCCAAAGCCTCAATCAAAGAAAGTCTTATTTAGAAGTCGGATATTTTCACCTGTTCTGAGTAGAGCTGCCCTAATATCAGAAGTCAGTGCAGTGTCCCTTCCATGAACTCACACAAAAAAATTTTTTTCCCTCATCCCAGGTCTAGGTACCTCCAAGCCGTCTCCATTTCCTGTACCCAGGGGTGAACGTCAGTTGTTTATTCCCTTCTTCTACAGATAAAGAAGCTAATTGCTGATCGTTCAATAAATATATGCTGAAAGTTAAACTGCTTGGGAAAATCACCCCATTAACTAACAACAGAGGGGATGTTAGAACCTGAATACGCTGACTCTCTCAGGGCTGTGCATTCCTCACTTCCTCACTTCCCCTTATGGTCATGAAAAGATACACAAAGACTTAAGAAAAGTAAATTCTTCGATAGTCTGGTAGCACGGAAAGTTGCTGAGCACTGATTAAACATAGAGGGTGAATTCTTTCACCTTCACATGTAAATCTATGTCTTTGATCAAAAAAGATGGCGCTCTCCAACTCCCTTTGACAAGGAAGGAACGGTTACCCACCAACGAAGCAGATCAGGGGAAGACTCCGCTACCCTCGTGCGTCCCAATGCGTCAAGGGAATCCAGATCCTGAAAACCTGCCTTGATGTGTCTGGGACTTAAATTTGCTTTTCAATCTCTTTCCTTCTCAAAAATAAAAAATGAAAGCAAATAGATGTCCTATTTGTGTCATTTATTATCTCTATTCTAAAATAAGACATGGCAAAAATAATTGTCAGATATATCTTCTGTGTATAATGTCATAAAAATGAACACATCTGAAAAGGTTAGTGGTTGGATGGACTCCCTCTGATTTAGAGCATGCTCACAAAAGGAGTACATTTCAACAAGTTTTTTAATGCCTACCATATGCCCAGTTAAAATCCAACTAGAAGTGAGCTGGACTGAACAAGCAATAAGGCGAAATTTTTCTCTAGCTCTTCTTTTTCTCCAGTAACGTTACCCATAAGGATGTATGACTAGAAAGGATAAACAAAAACAAACAAAACAAAGCAAATCAGAAAGGCCCTTCATCTCCTTGGCCTACGATTCCAGCATAATTGTACTTTTATATCCTCTTTCTTAATTTGTGTTCTGTTTACAAGAAATTTTAAACAGCTAGAGGGTGATGTAATACCAACATAAGTTTAAAGTTATTTTTGTTGGCAAGTGCTTATAAAATAATATTTGCTTATTGTAAGAAAATTAATAAAACATAAAATTACAAAAAAGAAAACAAGATCACTCAGACTGAATAGAATTTTTTTCATTTTCTGTGCATATATGTATACACACACACACACACACACACACACACACACACTCACACTTTTTTTTTTAAAGACCTAGAACTAGAGTGATTCTCCACGATGATGGTAAGGTCACATGATGTGACACAAAGCATTCTGGACTGGAATTAGTAAGCCAGTGATCTAGATACTACTATTTTGCCATTAATTAAATGGCTGACCCAAGCAATTCCCACATCTCTTGAATGTCTGTGAGAAAATAAACTTGAACTAAATACATTAAAAGTCCTTCAAGGTTGAAAATTATTTAAGATGAATGATGATGATGATGATGATGATGATGATGGTTATTATTATAATGAGTAATGTCATAAGGCATATGATGCATACTATGCACAGGTAAAATAATTAGATGCAAATTGCTTTCATGTGCATGGCCATGATATGAACACCGACAGCCCATGGATCTAGGTAAGTCAGGACTTAAAGATGAGGAAACAGAGTCTCAGAGAGGTTATGTGTTAGATCTTCCAGAGGCCAGTCAGGACAAATCGTTGCTTCATATTTTCAGTGGAGAACCTGGGTACAAAAGCATTTACCTTTGATGTCTTGATTGAAATCCAGTTCCAATGCCAAGGGGTGAGCGTCACATATGTACCCATAGCCTGTGTGTGGGTTCAAGCTATTGCTCCAATAACCCAGAAAATAAACGGGGGAAGTTAAATGGCCGCTACAAGTTCAATTAGCAACGAGAGAAGGAGTATAACAATTGTCATTCAAAAGCAGTTCAGTACTAGTCTGGTTATCAAAATGACACCTAGGAACATCTGCATATTTGCAACAGTTTTTTTCCCCTCCCCTGTATGTTTACCTAATTCTACACTGGTGAATCAACCCCTTAGGAATGAAATGACTAAAAATTCCATGAAGGGTTGGGTGTCTTTTATTTTGGGAAAATAATCCAAAGCCTGCAGCAAGAGAGCCATGCTCCCTGGAGATGCAGGTGGTATTTTGGGAACACGGGCGTAGGTGGAAGCCTTAGGATACTTGCCTTCCCCTCTACAAGCTTCAGCATGGTGCTGTGAGAAGGTCCAGTGGTAACTGGAAATCCCCCTATGCCTAACACTCAGAGACATTCTTTTGGCATGTCAGGAAAGAATGAAGTCATATTTAAGAAGTATCTTACTATGAGAACCTGTATTATCTCTCTTGTATCAAAACTTCATGAGAGAAAAGCTCTACCTCCAGATATTATCCAATATTTTCTAGTATTATTATAAGACACACACGCGCACGTACACACACACACATATTTCTGATCTGCCCCAAACGCATGGGGACTAAAGAAAGATAATCTGGGAGTGTCCTCTCAGGGGTTCTTGCTCTGGGCCAAAGCTGGTAAACTGCTATCCACCCACTTCCAGAATTTCCCCAGGATTCTGAATTTCAAATGGATTTATCCTTTTCTTCGTTACTGCATTAAAAACATACTGTAGGGCGCCTGGGTGGCTCAGTGGGTTAAGCCGCTGCCTTCGGCTCAGGTCATGATCTCAGGGTCCTGGGATCAAGTCCCGCATCGGGCTCTCTGCTCAGCAGGGAGTCTGCTTCCCTCTCTCTCTCTCTCTGCCTGCCTCTGTCTACTGGGATCTCTCTCTGTCAAATAAATAAATAAAATCTTTAAAAAAAAAAAAAAAAAACATACTGTAGTGGGGGCAGAGGGTGCCATGCTTTGCCACAGAACTGTTGCTTTTGAGATGAGAGCCTTTTGGCAAGAATATATCGAAGAGTATGCTCTGGTGAAGAAAATAAGTAATTCCCGGGAATTTGGAAAGCACTTAGCTTTCAAACCAAGACTGATGGTAGGCTATTATATTCTCTGGCTTGACACATGTTCCTAAACATTTGGGTTTACTTGATGTCTTTTTTGAAGGATTGCTACTATTATTTCTTTTTGTTGTACAGATGTATCATCAAGAAATTTCATTATAATTATGAATCTGCATTATCCAGTAATGATAAAACATTACATTTCTAAGATAAAATTATTTTATTTTGCATTTTTAATTATTTAAAAATATGTTATAGATATGTTTCATATGGCTTATTGCCAGTAATAAATGTACACAAAATATCTCACTTCTGCCTTATCCACATTTACCAGTTAAACAGTCCTTAACTTTCCCACATCCTCTGTAAACATATTTACTAGGTTTTTTGGTGGGTATTTCACTTTTCTTTTTAGAGAAGTAGAAGTAAATATAGACATGTTTTGTCAATTTTTATTTTTACTGTATTGTGGTAGGAACATCTTAGAGAAATCTATCCCCTTAATAGCTTTTAGTTGTACAACACAAAATTGTAGAGCAGATCTCTAGAACGTACTCATCTTGCGTAAATGAAACTTCATTCCCACTGATTAGCGACTTATTTTCCCCTGCTCCTGTCCCTACCACTTCACACCTGTTGGAATGGCTAATTATCAAAAAAAAAACAAAAACAAAAAAACCCAAAACAAAAAACAAGTGTCGATGAGGATGTGGGAATTTGGAACCCTGCTGGGGGTTGTACTGTTGGTACATTCTAAACTGGTTCAGACTCTTGGGAGGAATGTAAACAGGTACAGACACTATGGAAAAAAAAATAAGAGGGTTCCTCAAAAAATTAAAAATAGAACTACCACGTAACCTAGCGATCCTACTTTTGGGCATTGGCCTAAAGAGTTGAAACCAGAATCTCGAAGAGATACTATCACTCCCATGTCCAATGGAGTACTAGCCACAATAGCAAAAATATGGAAACACCCTAAATGTTCATTAATAAATAAGGAAAATGTGTGAGATATATATAATATATATTTTTAAATATTTCATTTATTTATTTGACAAACAGAGATCACAAATAGGCAGAGAGGCAGGCAGAGAGAGAGGAGGAAGCAGGCTCCTTGCTGAGCAAAGAGCCCGATGTGGGGCTCGATCCCAGGACCCTGGGTTTATGACCTGAGCCGAAGGCAGAGGTTTTAACCCACTGAGTCACCCAGGTGCCCCTGTATATAAAATATGTATATATAATTATATATAACTATATTATATTATATTATTTTTATATATTATATATACTACATATATTATAATATATAATATATATAAATACGTTTATATATAAATAAAATAAAATTATATATAAATAAAATCTATATATAAATAAAAAATCACATGTTTATATAATATATCTTATATATCTTATATTATATTTATATATTTATATTTTATATTATATCTGATATATATTATATATTTATATATTATATTTATATATTTATATATTATATTTATATAATTATATATATTTATGTTATGTTATATTATATTATAATATTATATTTATATATATATGCAATGGAATATTATTCAGCAGCATGGATAAACCTTGAAGACATTATGCTAAGTGAAATAAGCCAATCAGAGGGGGACTGCATGATTTCATTTATATGAGGTATCTAAAATGATTAAACTCTGACAAATAGTCACTAGACTTGTTATGGCGATCATTTTGTAATATATATAATGTTGAATTGCTAATATAATATTGTACGTAAATGTCACTTCAATTTTTTCTTAGGTAGATTCCACGCCCAGTGCAGAGCCCAGTGTGGGGCTTGAACTCATGACCCTGAGATCAAGACCTGAACTGAGATCACGACTCAGACACATAACCTACTGAGCCACCCAGGCACCCCAATTTTTATGAACTCACAAAAAAAGAGCAAAAAGATGTAAGTTATTCTTTTCTCTCTTTCTTACACAGATGGTGATGTACAATTTATTCTGTACCCCACCTTTCCGTTTTTCATTAACAATATACCCTGGGTATTTTTCCAAGTTGGGACACAGAATGCTTGTTCCCTCTTAAAGCTCTAGAGTATGTTAGATGCAACAGGTTATTCAGCTAGTTCCTAGTAGATCTATCCTCGAATGGTTCCCGGTTATCTATAATAAAAATATGCTTTTATCTAGGCAAATATATAAGATAAATTCTCATAATTGGTATATATCTGAGTCAGAGAAGCACATGAATTTATAATTTAGATAAATATTGCCAATTGGTATATTTTAAAGACAGTTGTTAAGCATTTGGGACACAATGATTTTGTTCTTAGCACAGGATCGGGCAAAAAATCAAATTTGATCCAGATATAGCATTTACACAGAATTGTTTGGGGGAGCTTTTAAAATCCAGATTCCTGGGACGCCTGGGTGGCTCAGTTGGTTAAGCAGCTGCCTTCGGCTCAGGTCATGATCCCAGCGTCCTGGGATCGAGTCCCACATCGGGCTCCTTGCTCAGCAGGGAGCCTGCTTCTCCCTCTGCCTCTGCCTGCCATTCTGTCTGCCTGTGCGCGCTCGCTCGCGCTCTCTCTCTCTCTCTCTCTCTCTCTCTGACAAATAAATAAATAAATAAATCTTTAAAAAAAAAATAAAATAAAATAAAATCCAGATTCCTGGTTCATACTCTGGAAGGTTTGAGTCTTAGGGTCTGGAGTGGGGCCCAGGAACCTGGATATAAAGCTTTTCCAGGTGCTTTTGGTCAGGGTGGTTTTAAGATCTTCTCAGGCCTTAGGCACTCAGTCTTTTGAGATTACAACCTACATAATGTAAAACAAAATTAAATGACCAACATTCCACTATGTTACTGTAACTAAAGGATTTATATAATTTAACATCCAACATTATTAATAATTTTGATTTTATAATTTTAATATTCTGGAACCAATAAATATTTTCCCCTTATCAAACAGTTTAACAAGGTCCTTGAAAGAGTGTAGGTCCCAAGCACTCAGTATGAAACAGTTCAGACGCATATTTGGAAACTGCTGGTCCATTCTCATCCATCAATGGCTGTAATATTTTTAACCCTTATTTAGCATTTCTCTATCAAACACAATATCCACGATTTCAGATTCATAATTTTATTCACTCTACTTCTTTGGAAAATATGAAATGCAGAAAATATTGATTCTTGGTCACTCGTCACCCACCCCAGGGTGGCTCTGAGATGCTCAATCTTATTTGCTCTTCTAAAGGTCAAGATGGCTGCAGACTTAAGGACTCATCTTAAAGGGAATTAGGCTCATCTAAGAGAAGCCAACATTTAAAATAAATCTTAAAAGAAATAATTTTGTTGAATTTCATTACTAGCCCCTGAAGTTCTGGAATTTGGGAACTAGTTATTATTTTTTATTTCCTTAAGTAATCTCTAAGACCAACATGGGGCTCAAACTCACAATCCTGAGATCAAGAACCGCACGCTCTACTGACTGAGCCAGTCAGGCGCCCCGTAGCTAGTTATTTTTTAAGTTACAAGTAATGTGTCTAAACGACAGTCTGTGACAAATTTTGTGGGAAACTGATCTCGAGGAGAGTTTTATTGTTATTGGCTTGGCTGGGCTAACGCACTGGAGAGGAAGGGATTGTTGTGTCTGAACAGACATACGCTTCACTTCTGCATGGGCCAGACAGGTTTCCTCAGAAAATCTGCCACAGATTTAACCCAGACTCAGACCATTCCAGCAAGGTGAGAGGATCAAATCAGAGAAGAGAGAGTGGGTGGGTGGAATTAACATCTCAAGCATTTGTTCTGGGTTTCATTAGTTGAAACAAATGGTCTCCTGATGGCCCCTTGATTTGTCTGTGTATAAAAATGACTGTCAAGATCTCCATCTGGGGGGTGCCTGGGTGGCTCAGTGGGTTAAAGCCTCTGCCTTTGGCTCAGGTCATGATCCCAGAGTCCTGGGATCGAGCCCCACATGGGGCTCTCTGCTCAGCAGGGAGTCTGCTTCCCTTCCTCTCTCCCTACTTGTGATCTCTGTCTGTCAAATAAATAAATAAATAGAATCTTTAAAAAAAAAATCTCCATCTGGGCCTTTTCTCATATTTTTTCAGATTTTCATTTCATCTAACAAATATGTGTATTAAAGTAGTAAGAGGTACTAGGGCCCAGAATGTGCTGCTACATCCATCATATGTGATATAATACATGTGATACCATATAGATGGTGAAATATATAGGTGATATATATATATATACATATATATATATAACATATAATAACTGAAACACAAAAAATATCAGTCAGCCATATATTTAGGTTCTCTTCTATGTCTTTTTTTTTTCCTCACTTTCTTTTTGAAAGTAAAATGGACTGTGTAGACCTCTCATTTGGGCCTCATGTACATAATCATTTAGGAATGTAGAAATCCAAAACTCATGAGAGAACTTGGATCATAATGATCACAAATTATTGGTTTCTTGTTGAAGGAACCTCACAGACTGTGCCGTATCTATAATGTGAAGTTACTGTGACAAATAACAGCTTAGCCTTTGGGTGGTTTATAGCGTAACCCAAGGAAGAAAGTGGTTTCTTTGAGGAATTTTCTAAGTATGGCTGCATTTATTTTCATAATAAAGAAACTGGCTCAAAGCTTATAGTAGAGACACCTGAATACATGTTTAGTTCATGGGACCATCTTTTAGAAAATACTCTTGAATATAGGCAGCAACCGTCTCATCAGAAACCATTATTTCTGGAAAGTTTAGGAACACCCCCTACATTCATAAAGTTCTCGGTTTTGTGTTTTGTTTTGTTTTTTAAGATTTTATTTATTTATTTGACAGAGAGAGAGAGAGAGAGAGAAAGAGAGAGAACACAAGCAGGGGGAGAAGCAGGCTCCCCGCCGAGCAGAGAGCCCAATAGGGGCTTGATCCCAGGACCCTGAGATCATGATCTGAGCAGAAGGCAGACGCTTAACTGACAGAGCCACCCAGGTACCCCTAGTTCTGTTTTTTTATCGAGAGTCACTGATATTTCAAATATCAACAAATGGCAGATACTGTGAGAATGCCTACCTGTGCATGGCACCTGGACATGAAGATAAGACTTTCGGAAAGAATCAAGCTACCATATTTCCTTCATCATATTTTCATTTCAGTATAGCACTGCAGAATGGAGAAGCATGGGGAGAGTCCAGAAAGCCAGGTAAACTTTCCAAGCAGGCATGCAGGGATACATGGGATGGAAACTTTTAAAATTCCATACAGTTTGTTCAGGCAGAACCAACGATTTTAAAATGAACAGTGACAGATCAATTTTTAATGGTAACTCTATTATTTTTCTCTATTATGAACACTACTTTTTAGCAGACCATGAAAATTATGTTGACATTTGGAAAGCATGTGATTAATTGTAGCAGAACAAACATTCTGAGCACAGCCTCTGTTTGGGAAGGTGATACCAAGCATGGGCCCTGATTAGAACATTGTTGGCACCTACAGAACTTGTCTTTTTCTCCGTTAAACCCATTAAATGTTAAAGATCCCAGGTGTGCCAGCAATGAATTGATAGACATCGGAGGGACGATGGGTTGTGGAGATGCTGCTCTGCAAACACAGCTCTTCATTCAACTGAAGTCTTAAGTACATTTCAGAAGTGAAACCACATCACCTTACAGACTCAGAGCTGTCACACAGGTCAACATGGCCAAATGATGTTTACAGCTTATAATTTCCAATAGTCTCCCAATTTTGCTGAAAGATTTGTGCTCAGACATTACAAAGCAGTCACTATGTATCAAAGCACACATGTGAGAAGTTTTATTTCTCATGCAGTATAGTGATGTCATCTAAACTTTGGAGTTTTTTGTTTTGTTTTGTTTTTTAAATGAAGATTTAGAACTGGGGCCGTAAGGTAATGGGATGGGTCTTCATTATACCCAGATGTCTAGACTAGAAAACTGGGAGTTGTCAGCATTATCAAGACGCCTCTGAACTCTAGCTATGTAGTCCAACCGCTCATGTTCTCACTACTTCTTACCAGATGAGGAGGGGATACACTACTTAGCCACAAAGCAGGGGACACTGAACCAACCCCAGCAGGAATCAGACTTCAAATTCCACACTTAGCAGTGCCATGCTCAAGCCACCTAAGTCAAATGATCTGGAGTATATGAGGTTTGTGAAATCCATATTTTATTCTGTTACTTCCAAAGAAAGAAAGGAAGACTAGGAAAATTCTTTGATGGAAAGGGAAAACCCAGGGGAAAATCATGTTAGAACCTGGATCATAACTCAACCACCAAACCAACCGTCTCTGTTAGGAATACTACAATGTTTCTGAGACTGCCTTTTCAACAGAACTGTACACATTTACAATGATATCTGCCTTCAGTCTGAGCTGCAAGAAAGCGGTGGGTATTAAGAAGTGAGGATAAATGCCCACAATCGCACTACTGGGTATTTACCCTAAAGATACAGATGTAGTGATCCAAAGGGGCACGTGCACCCAAATGTTTATAGCAGCCATGTCAATAGCCAATGATAGCCAAACTATGGAAGGAACCTAGATGTCCATCAAGAGATGAATGAATAAAGAAGATGTGGTATATATATATATACAATGGAATACTATGCAGCCATCAAAAGAAATGAAATCTTGCCATTTGCACAACGTGGATGGAACTAGAGGGTATCACACTGAGTGAAATAAGTCAATCAGAGAAAGACAATTATCATATGATCTCCCTGATATGAGGAATTTGAGAGGCAGGGCAGGGGGTTGTGGGGCAGGAAAAGAATAAATGAAACAAGATGGGATTGGGAGGGAGACAAACCATAAGAGACTCTTAATCTCACAAAACAAACTGAGTGTTGCTGGGGGCTGGGGGGTAGGGAGAGGGTGGCTGGGTTATGGCTGGGTTATTGGGGAGGGTATGTGCTATGGTGAGTGCTGTGAAATATGTAAGCCTGATGATTCATAGACCTGTACCCCTGGGGCAAATAATACAGTATATGTTAATTTTTAAAAAGTGAGGATAAATGCAGTAGTATTCATCATGTAAGAGAAAACCAAGCTTAGTGGCACAGTTTTATGTGAGGGAAAAGGCAGTTATGAAAATAACACACATAAAGCCCTTTCATGTTTTTTAGCAGGAACTGGAATGGTTAGATCTTTGGTCTATAGGCCTATATGCAAATGCTTAAGAGTAAAATTTCCTACAGGATAATGAACCCCATTTTGCAGAAAAAACAGTATAATGTAACATAGGTTCAGGCCTGGTGCAACAACATCAGGATGCCTTAATTCTAGAAAAGCATTTAAAAAATAATACTTCTCTTGGCTGTTGGTGATGAAGGCACCTTCATCCTTACAGTCTCCAAAGCCTACCTAGACCAATCAAAAAAAGAAAGGGGGGTGGCTGGGGCTGGCTCAGTCGGATAAGCATCAGACTTTGGTTTCAGCTCAGGTCATGACCCTGGGGTCTTGGGATCGAGCCCCGCACTGGGCTCTGCGCTCAGTGCAGAGTCTTCTGGAGACTCTCTCTCTCTCCCTCTGCCCTCCCCCCTGCTTTCTCTCTCTCACTCTCTCTCGAATAAATAAATAAATAAATAAAATCTTAAAAAAAGAAAAAAAAGGAAGGAAGCATAGCTTGAGGTAGAAGGTTCTGCTTGGAAGTAAATGTCTCAGTTAATAAGATCCTAAGAAAAATAGAATCTCTCGAAAAGCAAAGATAAAAAAAAAGATTTCAATTCATGACTTATTACAAAAACATGCTGCATGTCCACAAATCCTTATTTATGTTTCATTGGTGCCTACGTCAGGCACAGACTGTTTCACTGTCACTCAAGTGAGGAGTCACGTATCCATATTCATCTTTGTGGGGTGCCTCAGATTTGAAACGGTGACAACTATTGTAGCTCAGTGACTGGATAGGAAGGAAACGAAACAGGTGGAATTTAGATAATGAAGGGTTAGTGTTATGGTTTTATATACATTATTATGTATATGCCATACATTTTTATATCAACTAAGATTTTCTATTTCTTATGAACAAGTGGAAAACGACCTAATGTGTTGAACACGGTCTCTGTAAAAAGCACCTTAAATCTGGAGAGATTGAATGAATCTTCACTTTTGAATTCTGCTCATGTACTGTGTGGCCTTTAATTGTTGTTCATGCATAGATGACTTTCTTTTCACCCCACACGGAAGATTTAGACTTACTTTAACGATCCTTATTCACTATAAGGTGTCTACACATAGACTAGTTTTTGGTTATATTTTTAAACTTACAGTGTCTGCATCTAAGGAGCACAGATCCATCAGTTCTAGAAAATTCTGCACCATTATTTTTTAAGCATTGCTCCTGGAGGTTTTGGTTTTGTTTTTCCCCCCATGTGTCACAATAATATAATATTGAGAGTTCTTTGGTGGGACTTTGATTTCTCTCTCCTCTGCTCTTTTGTGTGACTTCCTTGTGGGCTGATCTGTGGGAAAATCATTCTAGAACAATTTTGGGTTCACCGCTGGGACACACCACAGTGATACTAAGTCAGTGGCCACTGACCCTGATAACATAAATTTTTTTGGTTTGGGGGTTCCTAAAATATGAAAATAGTGTAAATTTAAACTTTAAACTTCTGAAAGTCCTAGGATTTGTGGTACGGTTTTGTCAGGACTTTGTTTTTGTTTGTTTCAGCCAGAGCCTGGCAAATGTAGATAAGGGTCCCTACGTTGCAAGTCTTATTTATTCATTTTTCCCTCACCTTCTGAAGCTGCCGCGCCCTTCAATGACCCCAGGTTTACATAGAGATCTCGAGCTAATTCTCATCCTTGTACTGTCTCTGAATCAACAAAATAACCCAAGTTCTAGGTTACTAGGTCTGACCAATACTTGCAGAGGCTTCTAAAGCCTCACTCGATTATTACACTGGTTTCTAGTTTCGCCTTTGTTTTTTCAACTAGACAATTTTCTTGTATATTTCGCAAGCTCAGCCAAAAAACTAAAATAAAACAAAAGCAATTATGTCATATTGATCCAGAATTTATGGGTAATTACGGGGGGTCTTTAAGATGATTGCAATTTACCCTTTTGCCCAAAATACATATGATTTTTACAGTTCAAACATCCTTGTCTTTAACTCACTGGCAACAAATAAAGGTTTCCCTGGATTTAAAACACCCCAAACCCACTGGGAAGAGGAATGCGTGTGCCCCAAAATAATCTGACGACTTCTCCGAAGCAGAATCCCATGATCTCCATAGTTGGGTGTCTGCAACCTCTGGCGGGTTTGGCTGCTGCCATGCGTTGAAGTAAGAGATTAGACCAACGTCCAACAGTCTGTTCTCCTCCAGGTTTGAACTTTTAGAATGTTATTTTTTTTCCTCCTGTAAGGTCAGGCTGCCATGTTCTGCTCTGTTCTTGGTGCTTTTCACATATCCTCTCCCTGGAGGCCCGTGAGAGGCCGTCTGGAAAAACATCAACGTTATGTATGTCAGAGCCTGCTTACACAGGATGCCAACAGATGGCAATATTTTATCATTATTACACAATCCAGAGACCCTTCATTTGTGGCCTCAGGGAGCATGAGGAGTCGGCTCTTTGGTGTGACACATGTCACCGAAGCTTCACCCCCCATTAACCGTGCTGTTGTTTGTGATTGTTAAGCTGCGTGTCTCGCCGTGTGTCACATTCTTGAGTTGTACAAGGGTCCATTAGTAAGTAGCATCTGAGTACCGTGAGTCATGGAAGGCCCCATTCTTGGAAAAATAAACACTGCACATTCGGCTGAGATTAGAGCCACTGGCTGGTAGTGAACTGAAGGGCGTTTCATGTAAAAGGCTGTTTCTGTTACTCATCAAGTCCTTCTCTCTCCCTCTATCAATACACTAGAAATTCACATGGTTGTTGCATGGCACGTCCCGTTCACAAACACAGGCTAGGCGCTCACCCCATGTCTGCCGTTACGCAGGGCTTGGTCTGGGACAAGGCAAGAAGAGGGTCTGAGGGGAGAATGAGGAGCCAGATATTTCAAAACCAAAACTCTTATGAAATCGACTTCACGGTTTCCAGCGAAAGATGTTTTTGATTTGTAGATCTATTTTCCAGCGACCTGGTCCTTCTCTGTCTCCTTATCATTTCCTTCCTCCCCTCAACCCTTCTATTTTGTGAATCCCTTCCTCTCTCTTTTTCTTGTTATCTCTCATGACTTCTGTCCTTTTCTTTCCTCCCTCACGCCTTCTGTCACCAGTCTTTCAGACTGTCCACATCACCCCCTTTCCGGGTTTTCTTTCTCTTCCCAACTCGCATCTCCAAATGCTGATCCACAGGACTCCAGCCCAGAAAAGGCATCCCAGGTTCTTCGGAGCTGCACCAAAGGGCTATTGCATCCTCGCCAACCCCACCTACACAAGGAACTAAATTTAAAGAGAGAATTCCCCCCAGCTACTGTCTAACCTAGCCACTGCCAGCATTATAATTTGAAGTCATCTAATGGTTAAGAACTGGCCTGAGACAAAAGAGAGTCGGGCAGATAAATGTTCCAGGTTGGGTTTAGGGAAAGTCTGGGGTTTCTCTATGTACATGCAACTTTTGAGGCTCTATTTCAATCCTTGATCCCCTTAGCAATCTGGCACATTTGCTATTTGTGTTTCTCTTTTCTAACTTTTTTTTTTTTTTTTTGAAGTGAAATTTTGGCATTTCTTCTAGGAAGGAGGGAGCAGGAGGGCTTCGGACACCGCTGGGAGGCATGAAGGCAAAGCTGCACGAACATCTTTACAGACCATCTACCCCACTCAATATAGGGTCATGACCATGTAGTCAAACAACCAAAGGTCAGAGGGGAGAAAACAGATGGGAAGCCTAGGCTCCCAGATCACACACCTTCTTTCAAAACCTGTTTCAGAAGGCGGTTTTCTGTGAAAGCAGATTTCCGAGGGTAGTGCTTTTATAAACACTCCACTCATTTCTCTGGCCTGTGAGAGGTGTTTTGTGTGGGAGCATTTGCCATCAAACAAGGTTTTATTGAATATCCCCCTTGTTGTTGTTATAATAATCCATGCTGATATAAACCATGCTCCATAAAATGCCACAATACACATCCACTGGGCAACGCCGCAGGGCAGGCTCGGGCCGAAGCTCCTCACGCAATAAAACCAAGACCGCCAGAAACGCGCTGCCATTTATTTCTCCGTAATGTGCTTTCTCTCTTTTTCTCTCTAGGCAGATTTTCCTCGTGTTGAAAGGGAACCTCTGGTCAAAAGTCAGCAAGCAAAGTTGTAGAAAGCTTTGATAGTCAGTGAAGTGAATCATGGCTACACATGGCAGTGGCATGCACCAATGGAGCCTCTTGCTGGGTGGACCTCCCTCTAAGAGCAACTTCTGGTCATCAGTCAAAGGGGCCCCCAACGAGTTTTGCACAGCCAATGGTTTCACCAGCTCCACGGTGCCTGGGTCCCAAGTTGCCCTTTTCCACAGGTATTGCTAAAGCAAATAGCAGACGGTATTTACTGGGTGTGATGCTTTCAATCACATTAATCTAGCCAGTAAAAAAATTTATGACCAATAAAAATTCCACCATGACATGGCTGATTGGAGGGAAGGCTGCATGATGGAAATTCAAGCCACGCCTCTGCCTCTAGCTAGACTGTCACAAACCTTGGAAGGAAGTAGGAGTCGGGAACGAGAAAGACAGAAAATCTCTGGGGTTGTTAAAACTAACTCAAGGGTAGATGGATAAAACTCTTAAATCGTTTAATAAGTCCAAACTCGTGGAGTTTGGAAGGTGATTGACTGAACACCTACTTTCAAAAGCTATCTGGGGAAAGTATAGATGTAGTCCTACTTCCATTAGAAAATTGCCCTGGGTTCCTTCTAGTCCTATGATCAAATGCTTATTTGTTCATAATAACATAAATATCTTTAGATGTAATACTCGAAAATGAGCTATAAGGATGCCTGGGTGGGGACTCTCTATCTGGTTTGGAGCCAATGGGGAATGCAGCTTCCCATGCTGTCTTTCTCCTGGTGGATTCCTACATGACTGACACAGATACAGAAGGGCAATGACTAAGCGCTATTAACATTTGTGAGTCATTCCTTCTTTTCCCAATCCGCAGTGACAGTCCTCAGACTGCAGGGTTTCAAACACATACTCTCCAAATCCTACTGTTTCATGGCTTCTCCCTTGAGTGGGCAGCTGATCCAATTATTTGTTAATGATCCCAGACCACACATGGCAATGAGGATGTTATTTTAATGAATTTATATTGGAAGCCATGCCACTGGGAGTGAGCACCTGATTAGATAATTGTGGTTAATACTTCAAGTAGCTTATCCAATATCCATTATCCCATTCTTTCTTAGTAATAGAACCTCAAATTTAATCTGTGTGGCAATGTGCCCAGCCAAAAGACTTTATTTGCAAAATCCCTTGTTGCTAAGGGTGATCAATAAGATGTAATTTGAAGTTTGTGTGTGAGACGTTTGAGAAAGCCCCGAAAAGGGGGGTAGAGTGTTGGCATTTGCCCTTTCACCCTTCTCAAACTTTCTTTTATTTCCCACCTAGAGTGAAGACCCAAAGGCTAGAACTCTAGTGACATCTTGGAGTGTGAGATGAAGTTCATTACGGAAACCCTCTTGCTTTAAGGAGCAGACAGACAAAAGGAAAGAAATATGGGTCTCTAAGGACTTGATCATAGGATCTGATCTCTTTACTGGCCCCCTTCCAGCCTGCGTTCTTTTGAGAGGAAAGAAACTTCTGTTGTTTAAACCACTATTCTTTCCAGCATCGGCACCAGATTCCTGATCCCTGATCAGAGTCACAGCTGTAGAGATCTAAAAGTTTTTCCCAAGACCATTTATTTATAGCCCCCTTTCCCTCAACAAATGAACACTCAAATCTCCCAAACAGATCGACAATCTTATTTTATAATTTTCTGTGACGATAGGCAATTTCCTCCAAAAAGCAGCTCTTTACACATGACTTCTTACATATAGGACACACTTTAAAATGTTTGCTGGAACACAGCTGGCAATATGAAGTATTAAACAGATCACAGCTTTAACAACTATAAAGATCATGCTTTTGCATCTGCGATATCTCACTAGCAATGTGATATTAGGCAACTGACTTGACCCTCAATACTTGTGATTACAAAATGAGTAAAAAAAATTGACAAGTACTGACAAGGTGGCAAAGCATATATTTAAAGTACACAGAATGTAGCAGATCTTAAGAAATTCCATTCTCTTCTGCCTTCCACTTCTAAATTTGAAATTTTATACTTGGAGTGTATTGGTTCATGTTCTCTTCATCCATACTTGAAACAAAGATGAAAATCATTCTGCCAACTCGTTACTGACCATTATATCTTCTCATCTCTGCTTCCCCAAATATATATACCTATTGCCCCTCAATGGTCTCCTCTCTGTATCACTATTAAATGAAGACTTCAGCATACAAAAATTTAAAAAGAAAAAAAAAAAAAGCCCACATACTCAGCCTGCCTATATATACGTATAAAAGACCAGCCAAAACAATACACAAAAGATGAGTCAGTTCATTCTAAGTCCAACATCTGATTTTCCTTTACCAGGTATTTTCTTAGGTAAGACATGGCATCCCTCAAGGTCAAGGCATACGACTGCCTCTGCACAGTTTGATGGTAATGCCACAATATATGGAAATTATCAGGTATTCATGGAGATCACTTCTGAAATAATAAACCATTGATAAATTAAGCAGCATTTTAGTTGTATCATTCAAATGGAAAGAGCATGATCCAGCATGCAGTGTTGAAAGGTCAAAACATGGATTCAGATAGACCCATGTGCCCATGGAGAAAGTAACTGACCCTCTTAGTTAATTAATGGTAGATATCCCATGAGGTTGTTGTGAAGATTAAGTGAGGCGATGCTCATAGAGAATACAGCAGACTGCCTAACACATGGTGACCACTCCAGTGTTGGTCCTCTGATCATCGTCATTATCACCTTTAGCAAAGGAAACAATAATGGTTTAACCATTCACGTGAACTTTCTTCCATTCCCCGCCCCCCACCCCACAATGAGAGTTTATTTTCAGGACTTATTGAAGACTGATTTCAAGTCCTTTGTTTCTTATCTCTCTAGCAGCTTCAATATTATTTCTTTTAGAAAGAAATGGGAAAATGAAGCAATAAATTGGGGGTCATGAAAAATGTACCCATATCCCTTTAAGTTAGAGTTTATAAAAATGTCATTTTCATTACACTTAGGTATAATTTCAAAGAAGAGTAGATAGTCTTGGTAAACAGACCTGGATTTGAAACCCAATCTCACTTTTTTGCCACTATGCAGACTGTGCTGGCCAACGAGCTGCTCGAAGTTGCAACCAGAATGCCTTCCTCTCAGGTTTTTAGGAAAAACCTATGAATACACATATTTTAAATACCTACAAATCTGTCACATGGCAGTCACACAAGAGCCAGTTGCTTTCCTTCTCCAGTTATGTGGTGGTGTTCTCATGTCCCTGTCTACCAACAAGGTTCCCGTCTCTACCAGGAAGAATGAAAGGTCTTTCTGATGGGGAAGTCAGGAATCTGGTGAATTAATAAGAAAAGGAAGGAGAATGAGAAGGAAAGTAGACGAGTCGCTGACAACACAACGTTCAAGTATTCTGTTTTGTTCCTACTCTCTTGCCAGTCCTCATGCTGGTTTCAAGCTGGCACCTCTCTGCTGTCTAGAGGTAGCACTTGAAAAGCCACACCCAGGCCTGGGATCCCATCACAAACCACCACCTCTTACAATAACAGTCTCTATCCCCTGAGTCTTTGTATTTCTTAAACCTCTGACATAGGAAATCATCAGGGACAACGCCCCAAATTAACCAAAATAGTCTGTAATAAAGGTTTTCAACCATGTGATTTGGGACATCTGGAAATCAAGATACCCCACCTCTATAAAATCCAAGGTAATTTTGCAAGTATTTATATGCTGTGTTTCAAAAGAAGGAAACAAACAAAAGTTGTCCCACGTATTAAGGGAATTCCATGTTCCCTTGGAATAGAGTCTAACATGCTGTTAGTCCCATCTTCCTGGAATGAGGTGCTTCCCTAAAATGAGTAAATGGCATATAATTTGTGCTCACCGTTCATATTCAGAAGTCCTTAAGGAAAGGAGTAGTCCTGACTGGTGCTCACACTTTCAACTACACCTCAAGTTAGAAACTTGAAAGGCATTGCTGAGCTTGAAAGTAATTTTTTTTTTCCTTTGGAGCCCTGACATCACTTATCGGGTGTTGCCTAGAATTGAGGGCCCCATTAAGGAACTGAGAAAACTGCCTAAACCCATTTCTGAAATGGGGACTCCTGATTCAAATGCTCTTCAATACTTAAGACAATCGCCCTAATATCACCAACTAAGAACATTAAATGTTAAATGTTAAATGTTAAATATGATTATTGAGTGATGACAGAGGTGGTCCATTAAGTTCTCATCAACCTAGAGGAACACTGGAGTTATTTTTCATTATTTATTTATTTTTTTTCTCTAGCATAGTTTGGCCAGTATCTTAGTCTCCACATGCTCCATGTAGCCAGAAGCATCATGCAAAAAAAAAACCCTTGGTATTGCTAAGTCAGCATGACATTCTCTTGGAAATAGATGTTCTCCAAAGCCAATTCTGTGCTATTGAGGAGTGAATAAGGTACTGATTTCAGGAGATGAGGGTTCCTTCTAGGGAAAAAAAAAAAAAATCTAAAACACATAAGGCTATGCTATTTGGAAGCAGATGGCAAATGCCATTTTGGGAAGAAAGGTTTGGCAAGCCACTGCTGGTGTGTCCAACACACCCGAAATTCCCCCATCACCACTGTGCTTACCGCTTATACTCCATGCTCCCTCCAAGTCCAATGCAAGCTTGAACATCAACTACGTTTCCAGGCTTTGCATGGTTTGGGGGCAAAATGACCACATATCACACGATTTCCACGTGAAATCATGGCTTGGCCTACATGTACTGAAAACTTTGCAAACTTCAGCGAAACTCTAGACTTCCCTGGCCTTGGTATTGGGGCTGGCAGCAAAGGTTCCCTGCAGCTGTGGCAGTAATACCCGGGTTAGTGAATATTTTCATTTTCTAAGCAGGTCCCAGCTGGCCAGCACTTTCAGAAGCAGGATGAGGAGAAGACAAAGATATTGGAGGGTGTGGGGGAAAGGTGGAAGTTGTGAGATAATAAAAATTATATTCTGATTCCTAAATGTATGGTTTTGCGTCTTCAGAAATACAAATTTCTGAAAATCTGGGTTAAGACTAGGTCAGAGCCCCCAAACAACCAATATTCCAAGAGTTCTGAGATTTTCTATAAAAATAGCAGTGTTTTTGCCACAGTCTGGGATTGTAACCATCCATAGGCCAAGATGCCAGGGAGCTGGGCAGTAGGTTATCTGCCATGAACAGTGGGAAAAAGACTCTGGCACTTTATCTTCTATTGGGTAATAACCTCTTCAACACCGACTTCTGTGGAGGCAGCATGGTGGTGTGTGGCAAGAAGTGAATCTGGTTTGGAGATGCCTGCATGGCTCCCAGAAGACAGTACCTGCAGTCTCTTCTTTACTCTCATTAGCATCAAAGCAAAGATCTGTGTTAGTTTAAAGAAATAGGTCAAAGGCGGCACGGGTTGGTTGGGGGGTGGGGTTGGTGGTAAAGGAGTAAGTGTTTTTCACTTTGCTGAACTTTACCACCAAAATTATGGAATCAGCTCCTGGTTTAGGATCGGGCCTATATAGTGTTTATAACAACAAGCAGACACTGTCTTCATAAAGACTTATCGGGGTGTTTGCTAATATTTTATA
Organism: Martes martes; assembly: GCF_963455335.1. Classification (NCBI taxonomy): domain Eukaryota; kingdom Metazoa; phylum Chordata; class Mammalia; order Carnivora; family Mustelidae; genus Martes; species Martes martes. The sequence goes on from NC_137904.1 coordinate 56,198,891, forward strand.
GTAATCTGTCCTAGAGCAGAAGGCTATGGAAAGTGTTGATGAGGAGGATTACATGGATGGTTAAGTTGCCAGATAAATACAGGTGTCCTGTATTTATATTTGCTGAATCTGGCAAAACTAGGTAAGAAGTAGTTACTGAGTTAGGAGATATTTTGGGAAGCAACTGGAAAGGGAAGAGTTGACCCCAAAAGACTTGGACTGAATCCCAAAGTTTTTTGTTAGTTTTAACATGTATATATATTCCTCGCTTCTTCCATATTCCTCATCACCCTCTTGGGCCACCATAGACTCCCTAAAAATGCTAATTGATTGATTCATTGATGGATAAAAGAGAAGAAGGCCAAGACGAAGCCAAAGTAAATAAGGTTTCTGGTTTGAATGTTTTATTTCATGGGCCAGATTTGGGCATGTGTTTCACCATTTGGAACACATACTTTTGAAACTGCAAAATATAATGCATTTTAAAACTCAGGTACCTTTTAAAGTCCCACCCTGCTAACTCTCAGGTTATTATTCATGCTTATATCTTAATGTATTCCACAAATCACATTTTCATTTTTCTTGGTGAATATGGCTGATACTTACAAATGAGTATCATTTACCCCCCCCACCCCCAAACCTCTCATGGAGCCAAAAGCCCAAAGCTATAAATATAGAACACCACTGTTAGGAGGCCTTCTTTTCCGTCTCCCACCCCGCCACCTCAGAAGGTAATGGATTTCTCTTTTCACAGCGTTAAAAGGATCAGTAAATCATCGGGTCACCTATTGATATGAAAGTCTTTTCATATGAAATGATTATTGTTTTAGCAAATTGCAAAAGAAAAATACAAAAGAGCAAATAAATCAAGAAAAAATTACAACAGGTTTTTATGAAGTATGGGTGGAGTGGAAAAAGTGATCTTGGCTTAATTAACCACACTTAGTCATAAGATGCAGGAAGCAGAGGTTTTAAAAAGTCCAATTGGGGCTGTGTTTTACACACACACACACACACACACACACACATACATATACAGACACACACACATATATATTTTTTAAAGTGCTAATTTCCATCACATCACTCTTTGCTGGGTTACCATGAAAAAAAAAATGCTAAATTTTGACCTTCCTATGGCATGTTAAAATCACACTCCCTTTGGAAGGCACAACTGTCCTGAAATATTTTCTCTGCATAGTCACAGAGGAGTATCTCTGTACAGGTAACAGATGCTCAAGATCTAGGTGTATATTGCCTGAGGATATAAAGGAATGATTACCTGATAAGTCTGGACTTCTTTTAGATCAGTAACATCTCATTTTTACCTCTACTTGTTGACTCATACCATTACCTGTGCTTTAAATATCTCAATCCCTACAATCTCTTACAGCTAAAAAATGTCAACCATTTCAATTTTATGGCTGAAGTCAATCCTCCTATCTATTGTGTGCCACTAAATTCTCCTTCCCTAATTAAACACTTACAGCACTTACAATTGATACTGCACACCTGGTTATACACTTTAACACTGGATTATTAAATCCCTTGCATTATGTTTTCTCATACATGGATCTCGTCTCCAAAATTACTAAATATACCCTAAGGACTTATACCTCTCTGGCGTGTTTTAGGACCAGCAATCATCCACCCAGAGTAATAAGTACCATACTTGTGACCTCTTTGACATCAGCCACAGCAACTTCTTTCAAGATATGTCTCCAAGGGCAAAGGAAACAAAAGCGAAAATGAACTTTTGGGACTTCATCAAGATCAAAAGCTTCTGCACAGCAAAGGAAATAGTCAACAAAACAAAGAGGCAACCCACAAAATGGGAGTAGATATTCGCAAATGACACTGCAGAGAAAGGGCCGATATCCAAGATCTATAAAGAACTCCTCAGACTCAGAACAGATAATTGAGTCAAAAAATGGGCAGAAGACATGAACAGACACTTCTCCAAAGAAGACATACAAATGGTTAACAGACACATGAAACAATGTTCATCATCACTAGCCATCAAGGAGAGTCAAATCAAAACCACATTGAGATACCACCTTACACCAGTGAGAATGGCCAAAATTAACAAGACAGTAAACAACATGTATTGAAGAGGATGTGGAGAAAGGGGAACCCTCTTACACTGTTGGTGGGAATGCAAGTTGGTGCAGCCACTTTGGAAAACAGTGTGGAGATTCCTTAAGAAATTAAAAATAGAACTTCCCTATGACCCCGCAATTGCAGTACTGGGTATTTACCCCGACAATACAGATGTAGTGAAAAGAAGGGCCATCTGTACCCCAATGTTTATAGCAGCAATGGCCACAGTCGCCAAACTGTGGAAAGAACCAAGATGTCCTTTAACGGACGAATGGAGTAATACAATGGACTATTATGCCTCCATCAGAAAGGATGAATACCCAACTTTTATAACAAAGTGGATGGGACTGGAGGAGATTATGCTGAGTGAAGTAAGTCAAGCAGAGAGAGTCAATTATCATACTTCCTGAGAGAGTGTTATATATGCAGAGTCTTGGGTGCCACCCCAGACCTGTTCTATCAAAATCTGTATTTTAATAAGATCCCAAGGCAATATTATGAACATTAAAATGAAAACTACTTTAAGCATTCAGAATCCTGTCTTAGGCAGGAAGAATTCCTGGTATCATTTTTACATTTCAGCCTGAGACACCTTTCCTTTTATTCCCACTTATGCACATAAATAGGGAAGCCCCAAAGGAAGTTCAAATGTCACAGGACTCTGCCCAAAGTTCCTAACTGCAGTTATGTGTTATGTGTTTAAATTACGGTCACTGCAAAGTCTAGGGAAACGTGTAAAATAGGGCTTTACCCTATTTCTTTCTTTTAGAGGGGTATTATTTTTATGTGCTGCGGAAAAAGCAGCAATGAGATGTTGTTAATTCAGTGTAAATTTTATCAATGTACTTAGTCATAACTAACTAATAATAATGGTACTTATAATTGCCACTGCAGGCCATCACAACTGAAAACCATTGGCAAAGAGGGAAAAAATGGGGGAGGAAGAACAAAAGAGTAAGTCATGGGTAAAGGGCAGAAATCAAGGTAAAAGAAAACAACACTGTAAGTAGGAGCTATGTGCCAGTTAGGGAAAGTGATGTATGAAAACAAAAGCTTTAACAATGACCCAGACTGATTAACCATGACATACAGATTCAAAAAGATCATGATCTGAAATCCACTTTTATTTTTTAACTGTGCGATTAACTTTTCTTTCTTGGTCTCCTTTTTTGTACAGTGGTCATGACCGAACAAATGGTTTTGAGTTGATTTACAAGATTATGTATAGAAAGCGCATGTAACAGGGCATAACATAAATGCACCTAAATATGCACATTAATGATGACTCTCTAATTATTACTTGGCACATGAGTTTCCTGGGCATTTTATTTGATATTCAGAAATTAATTTGTTACAAGGGCATATCCCATATACCTGTAAAAGGAATGAAGTTGCCTTTAGAATGTCAGGAAAGGTAATCTGTGTTAATAAAGCTCCCTGGATAAAAGCTAGCATTTTACAGATGTGTAAACTATACATTTATTGATATGAGTATTATAGTCTGAAAAATCTGTCCAAATTTTCTGGCAATACAAGAAAGTGGTTATGCCATTTGGTATCTCTGTTATCTAATTAAATGGATTCCTTAATTTAGACTCCACTGATTGAGTTTTCATTAACGATGAAGAAAGAGATTATACATGGAGTTGGCTGCCAGAAATGGGAGTAAGATGACAAAATGACAGTAAAATTAGAATATCTTGTCTACAAAGACTATAAAGAGTTTCATAAGGCAGTCTTCTGAACATCACTGTAACACTAGGGGAGGCCTAACTTGAGACAAACAGGTAGTATTTTCCAATCGTGCAGTCAAAATCAAATCATGACCTAGGGTATTTCATAAGCGATTTTGACCAGGGACACAGAAAGAACTGAAAAACACTCAGCAAATTGCCCTCATCAGGAATGTTCTTCCAAGGAAAGGACAGTGGGATAATGGAAATTTGAAAGCAGAAAAAAGAGGTAAGAGTAGTTTCAGTGATTGGGAAATTGTGAATAGTATTTTTCCCAAGGGTATGGCTGCAGAACAGAGGCGTGATCACTCTAGAGGGTCGATGTCAGGATGGTGAGGGATGGCCCTACATTGGTCAAGCAGGGGTTTTGTTGCTGTTGTTGATCACCGCAGTGCCCAGAAAAACATGATGTGTATTAAACTGGCCAAATGTGGAGGATTCAAGAGGGAGACTATCTTTTTCAAAATAGAATCCTTGTTAGCCAAAGAATCGTATTCCAAGGTAAATGGTCAAAGCACATAAAACTAGTCAACTTTCAAGAATAGACGATGAGGAATCATCTAGCATTGGCTTTGGGATGATTGAGATGACATAATGAAAAAACATAAATAAGTTTCACTTTTATAGTCTGACGTAGTGTCTTTTCTCCCAGGGTTTTCTGGGCAAATCTCAATAACTCAAGTAAAAACCAAAGAGCTGTTTCTTTGTGCATTGAAAATAGTAGTTAACACACACACACACACACACACACACCCCTTTCTAGTTCAAGTACCTATGGTCCTCTTAGATAAACACACTTCATTGTCTTCTGATATTTTGGTTTCTCTACAAAGGGCAAAAAGTGGAAAAATCATGAAAATCCATTCCATCATCTCACTAAAATTTAAATAAAAATTTGAAACTGAAAATGAGGCTAAAGGGTCAGACAAGTCAAAGTTAATAATTCAGAGAATCTATAAGGCTTGCTGTCTACTGAGGAACAAAATACTATATATGAGGAACAAATATCATTCCATCCGAATCCCAGAAATCTTAGGGTCATCAATATATTTTTTCTGTTCTTTCTACTCAAAAACATTGTGGCTTACATCCCACATTTCAACGTTTCTTATGTCCAACTAATGTTGAAACCAGAGGCTATGAGATACAGGTTCTGAACTATCTATACTTAAAATCACCCACTATAAAGGGAGTTTGGATGGTTCCCCTATGTGTGCCAAGTACAAATGTATCATACATTGCATGCAAATCTATTGTTTAAGAACAACTACAAAAAAATGTGACCATGAGAAAAGCTGAAAGAAGAGTAAACTTTTAGATAAACAATGAGACAAAGAAATGGGCCATCTACATTTTTAAAGGAAATTATATCCAAAGAACAGAAGAAGAGCTGAAGGATAAAATGATGAAAAGAGAATAGGATGACGCAGGCCCAAAAATCAAACTAAGCATTGACACTGGAAAAGAGAAAAAGTACTGCAATAATAGTAGAATAGATGAATTGGAAATTTTCACATAGAAATAAAAGATCACATCAGTTGAGCCTTTCTGATGTCAGTTATGTGTTGGCACTTCAATTTAACTATTTATTCAATCTATTTTGTTTCAAACAGAGGAACTACATATGGGTGGCACTTTTTCAAAAGTAACCATGAAAAATAACCTGCTAAAGTGTCACAGTTCCCTTACAGCAGAGAGACAAACAGAACATTCAGATCAGTGGGGCCATTCAGTTTTATGAAAAATTAGTATCAAATAGAAGGTTGTGAAAGGTAAGGCCAGTCTGAGGCAGAAGCAAAACAACTTTTCAATGACAATTTGAATTTCAATTATAATTGAAAATATGGGTTCCGTTTTATTGTGTATTCAGAGCTCAGCAAAAACTGGCCTTAATATTTTTTTTTCTTTTTATGCCCACAGAAATAAGCTATTAAGCCCCAGTGAATTATTCTTTCTTTCAATGTATTTCAATATAATTTTTTCAAGATTGAATGAAAGAGCTGTACAATCCATACCCCACCCCTTTTCAAGAATGTCTGGTGAAATGCAGCTGTAAATTATAAAATAATGCCCTGCATTCATAAAACAGTTCATATATAAATATATATCTATTAAAAAAAACCACTGATCAAATGAGTCTTCCAAATAGGTTGTTTAACCCAAAAACTGTATGTAGGTATATCCTTAAGAAGCATCCTTCAACTTTTATAAACTGTATAGATTTTTACCCTAAAAATGTATTATTTTTAAAAATATTTTATTTATTTATTTATTTATTTATTTATTTATTTATTTGAAAGAGAGAACGAGAGCACAAGCAGGGGGAGCCGCATGCAGAGGAGAGGGAGAGGCAGTTCCCACTGAGCAGAGAGCTGATGGGGGCTCAATCCCAAGACCCGGATCATGACCTGAGCTGAAGGCAGTGGCCTAACTGACTGAGCCACCCAGGCACCTCTAAAAATCTCTTTTAAGTCATACTATAGCCAGAACTCATATTCTAAAGAACAGTTGCTAAATTAAAAGAAAAAAATTATTAAATGCAGGGGATTTCTCCCCTACAAGATGTTTCATTATTTCCAAAAATATGGTTGTCTACAGAAATTCCTAGAGCCCCCTGTTTGTGACAAAGTCCTTTCCTGAGGACTGATGCCAGGAGAAAACTGTGAGATCCAAAACTTCAACACTAGCCTCACTCTCTGGAATGTAGACAGAAATTTACTGAACACAATTTCTTCAGAAAAATTACAATGTTTTAATAAGTTAATTCTAAAAGACCAACAGGCCAGACCGGAGATGTTTTTATTCAGTTCTTTCTGGTCTTTCTGTTAGATGATCTTATGCCCTGGCTGCCCCAGAATAGTTCCCATTTTACCTGTTATCCTGGTAGAAATATTACCAGTGCGGCCTTTCACTCTCAAGGGTCTCAATGTGGATATTACTTATATGGTCACCCACCTTTATTTACTTATTTTTTTTTAAGATTTTATTTATTTATTTGACAGATGGAGATCACAAGTAGGCAGAGAGGCAGGCAGAGAGAGAGGGGGAAGCAGGCTTCTCACCAAGCAGAGAGCCCAATGCGGGGCCCGATCCCAGGACCCCGAGACCATGACCTGAGCCAAAGGCAGAGGCCCAACCCACTGAGCCACCCAGGGGCCCCGGTCACCCACCTTTAACCTATGTATGAGGTGTGAGTTAAGAATTCTTTAATTCTATAGTCTTTTGTTTGTACAAACCAGTAATGCACTGAGTGAACTATTAAATATGATTAAATTTGGTATAGGGTATTATGCATGTGTACAGGTTGTACAGATAACACACATATCCAGATCCATAGTTCATGAGATAAATACTTTCAAACAAGAAATAATGGAGTTAGGGGCGCCTGGGTGGCTCGGTTGTGCATCCGACCCAGGATTTTGGCTCCGGTCATGATCTCAGGGTTGTCAGCTAGAGCCTTGAGTTGGGCGGGCACCCAGGGGGGAGTCTGTTTGGGATTCTTTCCCTCTCCCTCTCCCTCTCCCTCACTGGCATGCAAGCCTTCTCTCTCTCTCTCTCTCTCTGTCTCTCAAATAAATAAATAAATAAATAAAATCTTAAACAAACAAAAAAAAGAAGCAGCAGCAGTAATGGAGTTAATTCTACCACAATCATGCTGTTACCTAGGAGTAGGTTTCTTCAAAGCAGTTATTTTGGGGCACTATACACATATCGCGTATTCCAAAAATACCATTCCTGACCCAATTCTAAGTGCATGCTGAATCAAGCTATAAGACATTCAAGAAAATGTTCCACTGGTTTTAGCCCCAACTTATTTTCAATAAGAAAGTGCATGACCAGATTTGATACCAGTTTTAAGTCCAAAGGGCTTTTATCTGGCTTAAGAAAACAAATATGCTCAACACATACACATTTTTATTTATTATGGTAAAAGGTTATTGCTTGTTTACTCCTTGTCCCCTCTTTGACCTCCTCAAGTCCTTAAGGGCAACAACTTTCCCTTACTCACCTGTGTGTCCCGAAGAATCTGGTTCAGTACTCAGGACTTTTTAGGCACTGAGTAAACATTTGTTGAATCATGGTATGAATGAATGTGTAACTCTTCATCCTTGAGTTCCTACAGACCATTCCAGAAGCGGAGTTTGCACACTGGAAAAGTAGTTGGTAGCTGTTCCGAAGGGAACAACACTAATACCCATATGTATATTATACTGGTATAATATTAACACCCAAATTTAATAAAACCAAACGTGATCCCCCAAAATTATACTCCCTTTCAGGAATGGCTTCATTTTCATAGTAGATAGAAATGGATTTGAGCTCCCTGGGGAACCAGGAGGAGGTACACCGGAAACCTCTACCACTCAAAACATGATCTATAGATGAGCGACATCAACATGACCTGACCGCTTGTTGGAAACAGGCCCTAGCCCAGACCTACCGAGTCAAAATCCGCATCTAACCAAGATTTGCAGGTAATCCGTGTGCCCATAAAGACCGAGAAGCACTTCTTACAGTGTTTATAATATGCAGGTCAAGACTCTGAAGGACAAAGAATGAGCGCAAAGGCACAGAACAAGGGACATAAATATTACAAAGTGACATTTTTGGCTCTGGGGATTATATAGTGTAGTGTGGTGAACAGACCTGTTTAGATCAAATCCAGCGGACAGAGTAAAATAAGATTATTTTATAATTTTAGACAGATTGAAGTTAGTGTCACAACAAGGTAAACCAACAGAACTGTCTACCTAGGGAAAGGTTAACAGATTAAAAAAATGAAGTGTGGGGGCGCCTAGACGGCTCAATCATGAAGTGTCTGCCTTTGGCTCAGGTCATGGTCCCAGGGTCCTGGGATGGAGCCCCACACATCGGGCTCCCTGCTTGACAGGAAGTCTGCTTCTCCCTCTCCCACTCCCCCTGCTTGTACTCCCTCTCTCACAGCCTCGTTCTCTGTCAAATAAACAAATGAAATCTTAAAAAAAAAAAAAAATGAAGTATTGATCTTTGGTTTTATGTTCACAAATACATACACGTGTGTATGTTCCCTCCCCTGCACCCTCTCTCCCCCCCACACACATTCGTACACTTGGTCTCCTGCCTTCCTAAAAGGGATTTGATGTGGCTAAAGTAGGTAGCATGGCTATTCTCTGGGCAGTGATGTTTCTCTTAATAATATACTTAAACCTTAACTTCAATGCCCTCATTAGTAACTTGAATATCTTAAGGCTACCCATAGGGAAATAAGTCTTAAATGAAAATAACTGCTTTTTTTTTTTTTTTTTTTTTTTTTTTTTTTTTTTTTAAAGATTTATTTATTTATTTGACAGAGAGAGATCACAAGTAGGCAGAGAGCTAGGCAGAGAGAATGAGAGGGAAGCAGGCTCCCTGCTGAGCAGAGAGCCGGATGCGGGGCTCGATCCCAGGACCCTGAGATCATGACCTGAGCCGAAGGCAGCGGCTTAACCCACTGAGCCACCCAGGCGCCCCGAAAATAACTGCTTTTGACACGCACTGACCTAGTTAACCTTGCAGGTAAAAGCTAACCAAGCAAATAAACGTGATGTCCCTAAAGCAAAAATCGACACACAAAACACAGGGTTATGATGAGGTTCAGCTGCTGCTCTTTCTTGTGGAGATGTAACAGCCCTGCTGCAAACCACATGTGCAGAAAAATAAGCTTATCAGGATGACCTCAGGATACTGAAATGAGAACATAGAATGCCCCAGGTCTGGGATTTAGGATTAATCAACAGACAGCACTTCATTGACAAAATAATCTCATGTCCTTTGCTTGGATTTATAATAGTCTTAAATTTCTATCTTCAGTCTGCCAGTCTTGTTACCTGAAAGCCAATACATTTTTAACAATAAAATTTGACCCTGTCCTTATTTAAAATCATATGCTGAGAAGACCCCAGTGAATTATGTGCAAAGTTATTGAACCTAATATACATTTTTAAAATACTGACCCATGAGAGACTGTGGACTCTGAGGAACTAACTGAGGGTTTTGGAGGGGAGGGGGGTTGGAGAGTTGGGTGAGCCTGGTGGTGGGTATTAAGAAGGGCACAGATTGCATGGAGCACTGGGTGTGGTGCATAAACAATAAATTTTGGAACACTGAAAATAAAATAAAAATTAATTAATTAAAATTAAATTAAATTAAAAATTAATTAATTAAAAACAAAACAAAATACTGAACCAGGCAAATCTTCCACCTGGACTTGGTTATAACATACAATTTGTACATTTTATATTATTCTAGAAAAAATTTAATTCAATGATTACTTAATGCTCCTGTATTATGGGCAAGGTGCTACACTGTGTATTTGAAATCAACTATGACCACTTTCTCCGAAGACTTCCTGGGTTCTCCTTTCTGGGAAGAGTCAATAATCCTGTCTGGTGCATTACCACATTTTTCTATAATGATTGATAAAACTTAACTAAGCCTAGAGTGTAATAATTTCCTTATATGCATCTGAGAACCCTCTATTAATGAACAATGTTTTGTTCATTTTGCTTCCTTAGATTCTAATCCAGTTGTCTGCATCAAAACTACTCAAAAGTGTTAAATGAATGAATTCATAACATGTTGATGAAGATCATTCAAGACTAAGGTAATTGGCTACTTCAGTGGTTCCAGTGAAAAATACTGAGGTATTCTTAATGATGCTTCTTAGGCATAGTCTAATTTAACAATAAAAGTTTACAAACATGAAAATACTAGATTTGTGTTTCTCACCAGGAAATGTCTGTTCATTTATTTTATTTTATTTTATTTTATTTAGATTTTATTTATGTATTTGACAGAGAGAGAGATCACAAGTAGGCAGAGAGGCAGGCAAAGAGAGAGGGGAAAGCAGGCTCCCCGCTGAGCAGAAAGCCCAATACGGAGCTCGATCCCAGGATCCTGAGATCATGACCTGAGCTGAAGGCAAAGGCTTAACTCACTGAGCCACCCAGGCACCCTGGGAATGTCTGTTTAATAGGAAGTGTCACCTAAGTATGTTTCCTTTTCTTTTTTTTTTTCTTTATCTTACAAAGATGAGTCTTCCCTCCATCACCCCTGCCCCGCAACCCCCGAATGAACCTGATCCTTGAATGAACATTCAAATAGCAAATTCTCCCAACTTCTAGTTGTTAGTGTTTCATAAATATTACAATCCATACTCTGTTAAAATAGTCCATTAGGATTATATCATAAGGGGTGCCTGGGTGGCTCAGTGGGTTAAAGCCTCTGCCTTAGGCGCAGGTCATGATCTTAGGGTCCTGGGATCGAGCCCTGTATCGGGCTCTCTGCTCAGTGGGGACCCTGCTTCCCCCTCTCTCTCTGCCTGCCTCTCTGCCTACTTGTGATCTCTCTCTGTCAAATAAATAAATAAAATCTTAAAAAAAAAAAGATTGTTTAAAAAAAAAAAAAGAATTATATCATAAGCATCTTGCCCTGGCACTAAATACCCGGAAAAGGGTGTTAGATGATATGGAAGTACTTACAAGTAAAACGACTGGCTCCAAAATCCTTCATCAAAAATAAATTTGAAAAATTACTGAAGCATGTTTTTTTTAACTCAAGTCCTTACAATTTCTGCCCAAGTCTTTCTTAGAGATTTTGAGAAGATAAATAAAAGGTCCCTGGAAAATTGGACAGCTACATGTAGAAGAATGAAGCTCGACCATTCTCTTACACTGTACACAAAGATAAAATTGAAATGGATAAAAGACCTCAACGTGAGGCAGGAATCCATCAGAATCCTAGAGGAGAACATAGGCAGTAACCTCTTCGATATCAGCCACAGCAACTTCTATCAAGATATGTCTCCAAAGGCAAAGGAAACAAAAGTGAAAATGAACTTTTAGGACTTCATCAAGATCAAAAGCTTCTGCACAGCAGAGGAAATAGTCAACAAAACAAAGAGGCAGCCCACAGAATGGGAGAAGATATTTGTAAATGACAGTACAGACAAAAGGTTGATATCCAGGATCTATAAAGAACTTCTCAAACTCAACACACACAAAACAGATAATCATATCAAAAAATGGGCAGAAGATATGAACAGACACTTCTCCAATGAAGACATACAAATGGGGGCACCTGGGTGGCTCAGTGGGTTAAGCCTCTGCTTTCGGCTCAGGTCATGATCTCAGGGTCCTGGGATCGAGCCCCGCATAGGGCTCTCTGCTCGGCGGGGAGCCTGCTTCCTCCTCTCTCTCTCTCTCTCTCTCTGCCTGCCTCTGTGCCTACTTGTGATCTCTCTCTGTCAAATAAATAAATAAAAGCTTTAAAAAAAAAAAAGACATACAAATGGCTATCAGACACATGAAAAAATGTTCATTATCACTAGCCATCAGGGAGATTCAAATTAAAACCACATTGAGAGATACCACCTGACACCAGTGAGAATGGCCAAAATTAGCAAGACAGGAAACAACATGTGTTGGAGAGGATGTGGAGAAAGGGGAACCCTCTTACACTGTTGGTGGGAATGCAAGTTGGTGCAGTCACTTTGGAGAACAGTGTGGAGATTCCTCAAGAAATTAAAAATAGAGCTTCCCTATGACCCTGCAATTGCACTACTGGGTATTTACCCCAAAGATACAGATGTAGTGAAAAGAAGGGCCATCTGTACCCCAATGTTTATAGCAGCCATGGCCACGGTCGCCAAACTGTGGAAAGAACCAAGATGCCCTTCAACGGACGAATGGATAAGGAAGATGTGGTCCATATACACTATGGAGTATTATGCCTCCATCAGAAAGGATGAATACCCAACTTTTGTAGCAACATGGACATGGAAGAGATTATGGAAGAGATTATGCTGAGTGAAATAAGTCAAGCAGAGAGAGTCAAGTATCATATGGTTTCACTTATTTGTGGAGCATAACAAATAACATGGAGGACATAGGGAGATGGAGAGGAGATGGGAGTTGAGGGAAATTGGAAGGGGAGGTGAACCATGAGAGACTATGGACTCTGAAAAACAATCTGAGGGTTTTGAAGGGGCGGGGGGGGGGTGGGAGGTTTGTGGAGCCAGGTGGAGGGTATTAAGGAGGGCACGTATTGCATGAAGCACTGGGTGTGGTGCAAAAACAATGAATTCTGTTATGCTGAAAAGAAATAAAAATAAATAAATAAATAAATAAAAATAAAAGGTCCCTGGCCCTAGCTTCATGGCAGTTAATATCAAAATAAATCTGCTCCTTGGATACCATTTGATTATGGGTTAATTTTCAGCTCTCACCTAGACCCACTCTCCGTCTAATGGTCGTAGGTGAATATTCACGCACATCCGTGATCATTTGCAGAAAGACAGGTGCCTGGTCTGCAAAGCCGAATGAAGATGATCAAGTTTTCCCTTCTTGTTTGCTTATCCCTATCTACAGAGTCTCGTTTAAATAACGCTCTAAGGGGCGCCTGGGTGGCTCAGTGGGTTAAGCCTCTGCCTTTGGCTCAGGTCATGGTCCCAGGGTCCTGGGATCGAGCCCTGCATCAGGCTCTCTGCTCAGCAGGGAGCCTGGTTCCTCCTCTCTCTCTGCCTGCCTTTCTGCCTACTTGTAATCTCTCTCTGTCAAATAAATAAATAAAATCTTTTAAAAATAAATAAATAAATAAATAACGCTCTAAGTAGACTTCACTAAGATACTGGCCCATGTGCTTTAAACATTTGAGTCAGATTCGCCAAGGATGAAATGTACTTCAGAGAGAGTGATTTAGCATAATAAATTATTGGCTTGAGGCTGGTTCTTATTGTCTGGCTGAACATAATAATTACAAGGAATTAGAAATCCATCAATTTCCTACTTTACCACTCAAGAAGTTGACTTTAGTTTTGCTTGTTTTTAAACAGTATATATGTATTTTTTACCTATTATACAAATACAGGCATGGACTAGATAAACTTGGACACAGATTAGTCAGCAATGAGAAAGCATAGCTATGGTTAGAAAAAAATATGTGCTCACATGGCCACGCCTCGAAAAGACAAATATAATAAAAAACTAACTGTTTTCCCCTACTTAGCTGCTTTTAAAGATTTTCACTATGCATAATTTATATCTAATTTATTTCACAATGAGAGATGCAGAGCTTTAATGCAAATATAATTATATTAGTCTATAAAGAGAGCCAGTAAACTCATTTAAACATTCTTATTTTAAAATATTGGCTTCCTCTCCATGAATGCCAATCCCAAAATGGCTTTATTAGCCAAGAACTACTATTCATGTTACTGCTAGGTCTTACTTCAGATCAAATTATCATATGAACACATGCAACTTACAAAATTCAGACTTTTAGTGACATTTGCTAAAGGCAATGTAATACTTTCTACCACAAGAGCACTGTTGGGGACAGCAGCTGTTTGAAGAAATATTGTTCCCTAAAAGATGGGATGTTTCTTTGGATGGAGTTGTCAAGCAAAAACAACATATTCCCAGCTTATTCCAACAAGTGGTGTTAGGATTTTTCAGTCACATAAGGAAAAAGTTTTAATTATTGCTTATTATTTTAATTTTTTTTGTATCAAGACCAGGTCTTTATGACAGTTCTGTGACAGTCCTATGCTTTAAAAAAATGTATGACTTATTATTCATATTTTTCTAGAACTAAGGGACTGAGATTATCTAGCAGCAAATCATTTTCCAAATGTTAACTGCATTCTTTTAAGAAGGAGGTATGTTCACGAATGTAATATAATTGTATTTTTCCAGCCACTCCAAGCAAAGCGATGGCTTACTTGGGTTGGCACCTGTGAGACCAAATATTGTTTTTACTTAAGTGAATTAGCAATTATGGATCAGGAAAGAAATTTTAGGACCAACTGAGACCTGATGCCTAGGTGATATTTTCCCAGGTTGGGTCTTATATGGGCCAATGGAAAGAAACTATATTGTATCTATCTCCACATTTTTTCCCCCTACCAACTATTTTATGAAGGTAATTAGTACTTTCACTAATTGGACCTCACACTCTCCATGGCTTAAGTCCCATGTTACAGGTATTGCTGTAGAATATCTTCGAGGCTCGATGGGGAAACATTCCACTAACAAGAATGATCAGATTTAATAGGATACTTGAGTTTCTGACTTAACATATTTTTACCAGAGGACAAAGGGGTTCCAGTTGTTGAAGTTCATTATTAAGGCTGCTTTCTGGGGCATAAAGTAGGAAGGAGTAGGCCGGCAAGTTAACAGGGACAGGGATAAACGAGTATCCAACAGAAGCCACGCCTCTTGTTCCTAGGGGTATATGCTATAGTGCCTGGTTGGGAGTTTGGACTTTCCTAAATTACAGTCACTCCTAAACTCTTCTACAGGAATCACTGCAGACTTGCCTTGGCTTGTCCTGCAGAAAAATCTTCCCACAGACAGAACTGGAGAGGTTCAACGGCAGGTTATAGACTTTCAGTCAGCCGGAAACTGACAGTCGTCATATTAGATGGATAAACATGGCCAGTGCAATTTTAATTGTTTTAAAACAATAGTGTGCCGATATAAATCGTTCTTCATTCTTCTTCTTTGTTTTCCCGTATTATGATTACTTTTACCCATCTTAGTATTTTAATCATCTAGAGTATCGTGCAACAATCACATTTTACTGCCAGGATTTTTTAATGTTAACCTTCCTGCCATATTTGCTTCAGAGATCTCAAAAGTATTCTTGAAAAAAACCATCCTTAAAAAATGTAGGCTATCAGCATAATTCTTGGAAATGGCTCCTCTCAGTAGGATAAAGCCTCATTTCTTGCCGAATATGCTTAGATGGTGCACATATAATGATGCATATGTACATAAATACTATATATGTAACTTCGGTTACATAAGATTATATATAAGGCTGTAAACTGCTTAAAGCTAGGTTAGTATTTTATACATAACGGATGCTTAATAATTATTGTTGACAAAAAATAAAAATAAACTTTCTTACGAACAACCTCGTGCTATTTTTACTTAATTTTTAATTATCGGCTTTTATGCTGAACGATTTTGTTGGTTTGGCATCAACTCCATTAATTCTTCGCATTCTTTTCCCTGAAACCATTGACTGAGAAAGGGTCATTTAAACTTTCCATAAACCCGTAAGAGCTGAGTTAAGCTGAGCGATGGGATTGCAGTCGCTCTTTAAAAAACATCCCTAAATCAAAAGAGTGACAAAGAAAACAAACAGAAAAAGAAATGATAAATCATTTATGTTCCATCACCTGTAGCTGGTCCCTAAATGAGTGCTTTAGAGGCTTTTTTATTTTTTTTTAAGTAAGATTCTTTCTTTTAGGAAATCTTTCACAGAGGTTGAATCGTAATGATGCTGCTTTGATGCAGCCAGGGCTAAGGGGTCCAAAGCCATCTCAGCGTCCTCCGAATGCCATCCCATGAAACCCACAAACTCGGAGCCCTGGGACCACAAGAACTCTGAGATGAGCATATCAGAAACCACCGTTCAAGCTTAGTTTAATCACAACAGTTTAACTCCCACTGATCGTTTCAATTAGTGATTTTCCACCACGGCTGCACTTCGGAATCACCCAGAGAGAATTTCAAAATGCCTGTGTCGGGGCCTCACTGACATTGATTCCATTTTAATTGTTCCTGAGGAGACCCCCGAGTTGGGATTTTTACAAACCTCTACAAATAATTTTCAAAATACAGTCAGCTAACTTTGAGAAACACTGCCAAAACTCTTAAAAAATAATTACTTTGGAACCCAAATCTATCAGATTTTAATTTCTTGAGGACAGAGACGAAATATGTATGTATCTTTTTCCTGCTATCAGCATTTGAATACGTGAAAGAATGAAAGAAAATGTCACAGCCAACCAAAATAGTCAAGAACACTAATTTGTGTGTGGCATGTACAGCACCCCAGACTGGAAATTAAAGGGCTTTCTTCCTTCCTTCATGCTTCAAACAATTATTTATATGCCAGATGCCATGCTAATTGCTGTGTTTCTAAGTCTAATGAGGAAGACAGAGATTTAAATAAGTAAATAAATACTTAAGAGTATCTGGTAAGTACTGTAAGTGCAAAAGAAACCCAATTTGCAGCAAACCAGCCCGGAAGTCTTAGGAGAGCTTCCTCGAAGTAACCCATAAGTGTGACTCAAAGTACCCTTAAGAAGGTAGAGACATGGGCACCTGGGTGGCTGAGTCCATTAAGCGTCTGCCTTTGGCTCAGGTCATGATCTCAGGGACTGGACCTGGGGTCCAGTCCCATGTCGGGATCCCTGCATCGGGCTCCCTGCTCCAAGGGGAGTCTGCTTCTCCCTCCGCTCCTCCTCTCACTTGTTCTCTCAATCTCTTTCTCTCTCCCTCTCTCAAATAATAAATAAAATCTTTAAAGGGAAGAAGAAGGAGGGAGGAGGGGAAGGAGGAGGAAGGAGAAGAAGAAGAAGGTACAGACACAGGAAAGTAACAGACAGGAGGAGGAGATGCCAGATCTATTACCCTAATATATGATCTCAGAGTTTTAAAAAAAGAATAAGAAACAAAGCTGTAGAGGGATGGCAGAAGAAGGGGATAAGGAAGAGACAATTAACAGGAGCTGGGAGGAATGGTGGACAGTCCTGGAGCTCTCCTGGGAGCCACTGAGCCTTGAACCTACAGCCCTCTACAGTTCCAAGGCCAAGTGCCTCTCAGTCTCAAAAGTGCATAACAAGCAGCTGGGGCCTTTGTAAAACGCTGATTTTCATGCAGTAGATTTGGAATGGTGCTTGAGATTCTGACCTTCTAACACACTGCGGGTGATGCCACTGCCGTTGGTCCACATTATAGTATCAGGGGCCAGATTCCAGCTAAAGTTTAGCACAAAAGTATCATGAACTTTGATTCTTCCAGGGGTTAGAGTTTATTACGTATTTTTTTTGCTCTCATTCCCAACTTCTTTTACGTGTGGTCTGCCTTTTTTGAGTTTCAAGCAGTCCTGGATGTGTTCTGTGATATAAAAAGCCTGTGTAGATTCCTGTGACTATCTGATGAACCATGATTCTTCTCATTTAACATTAGCCCGCAAGCATTTGCTGGCTCCCTTGAAGTTAACAGCACACGCGAGGCAGCTCTGGGGAAAGAACAGAATTCTAAGATATGTTCAAGGAACTAACTATGAGCTTACAGAGAAAGGAGGGGCATGCATAACACGTATGTTATAACAAATGTTTAAAATAAAATAAAGTGTCAGATCTGCAGCATTAGAGCAATTTAGAAGAAAAGGAAGTCAATAAATCTGGGACATTCAGGGAAAATATCCTTCCGTGGCACCCTCTAGCCGTAGCTCTGATAAAATATTGTGGAAAAACCTTGCCAGCCTGACTAACTTTCTTTGAGAAGTACCCATGGATTTTTTTCCCCTAATTGTTCTGAGAACATAAAGGGGATAAAATAAATCAAAATAAAGCCATTGGATATCTTATAGGGCAACTGGGATTCGTGATAAGACAGAGGGCGGAGGGTAGCCACCAACCCTTCTTCCCCCATTTGTACACATCTCTAAGCCACTGAAAGTGTGGACAAAGGGAGATTCTATTAAGTAGCTCCCTAGGATTGGGATCCAGACACATAAGTAGCTCCTTGGTGTGTTCCTTTGGCCTGCCATACAATTAATTAGGCCACAGTTGTTTATTTTGAGACATTTAACTAGAGACCTTCTTGAGAGAGGCCTACCCTTGTGGTTTGTCCTGATCCTTCTCTAAGTGTGGGAACCTTTGTCTAATTGGATTGACTGTAAGTGTAATGATCATGGCGTGAGTTCTCTTAGCAGCGGGTAAACCACGGACATTCACATGGAAATGAGGTTAATTACACAGCATAGATGTGTCTAATGATTGCACCTGCAGTGCCACAACAACCTCCCTTTAACTCAGTTTCACAAACAATTACAAAGAGCAGCTGCATTCGCTTCCACAGTTAGAGTTAAAAAATGTGTAATGCTCCCCAACAGAATAGAGGTGCAGGGGTGAGAGTGAGGAAGGAGAGGATTCTTCCGGTTCAGATGTCTTTCCCCAGCCACCTGCTGATTGTGCTAATCCAGGGAGCCTGAGGGTACAGACTTGCAGCCACAATAAGCTGTTGCCAGTACTAGTCTTTACCCCTGTCCGCACCCCCCCCCAGCTCCTTTTGACTGAGATTAGATTTTCTCATCTGTCAAGATTCATTAATATGGTGATGCAGATTTATGAAGGGCAAGGTCAGCAAAACTCTAGACGACAAGGTCATTACGAGTAGCCAAACTGCATTAGTCAGAGTTCTTTAGAGACACAGAACCAACAGGAACTGTATTCTATCTCTATCTCTATGAAGAAAGAGAGACAGATGGAGAGACACAGACAGAGAGAGAAGAAGAGTTTTATTCTAAGGAATTGGTTCACATGATTAGGGAAGCTGACATGTCCCAGGATCTGTAGTCTGCAAGCAGAAGTCCCAGGAAAGCTGATGGTTTAGCTCCAGTCCAAGCAGCAATGCCTAAGAACCAGAATAGGACGTGTTCCAGTCTGAAGGCCGGGAGACTCAAAACCCAGGAGGAAGAGATGTCTCAGCTTGGGTCTGAAGGCAGGGAAAACCGATGTCCCACTTTAAAGATAGTCAGGGAGGATGAGTTCCCTCTTATTCAGGGGAAGGTCAGGCTTTTTGTTCTATCCAGGCCTTTAACTGATTAGATAAAGCCCACCCACATTAGGGAGGGCAATCTGCTTTACTTGATCTATCAATTTAAATGTGAAAATCATCCAAAAACACCCTCAGAGAAACACCCAGAAGAATGTTTTACCTAATATCTCTCCCCACCATGACTCTGTCAAGTTAACATATAAAATTAATCATTATCACACAAACCATTCTCCAAATCATAGATGGACTGCTTGAGAGTGATGCTACTGAGTAACACCCAAAGGGTTATTGCTGATCCTTTAACCATCCCTTTCCAGCACCATATTATCAAAACTTTGTCTTCTTCCTCCCCCTCTTTTTCTCTTATTTTCTTCTTTGTGTTCTACTTTCCTTTCTTCGTATCATTATCCCCATAGGCATTTTTTAGGAACACTAAGACACTATACTAAAATGAGTGCTGATTTCCACACCAAAATAAACTGCACCTTTGCAGAGCAGACTTGAGCTCATCTGTACCCAGTTGACGTGTATTCTGCTCCCATATTAATCATCTAAGAAGCTCTTCTGTATTAATGTGAGTGATGCCAGTTGAAAAAAAAAAAAAAAAAGGAAAGACAAAAAATACAGACATTCACATGTCTACATTCACAGTCCCGTTAGACTTTAAAAAATGTTTTATTATATATGTAGAAGTATCGGTCCCACTATTTTATAGTTGGCAGTTTTAGTTCTGGGATCCAATGGGATTCCCTGGCTGACACTATGAAGAATAACTGGCTGTGGCTGAAGTCATATCTGCCCTCAAATATTTAAACATTTAAGGAATGTGCTTTGGGCTCTAAAAACAATTCCGGAAAAAAAAAAAAAAAGCTTAGGAATAAAAAATCAAAAAAAAATCCAAAATGCTTATGAATAATTGTATAAACTTCCAAAGGAACTGAGTTGAAGGTGAGGACACCGTTGGGGATGTGTAACTTGTTAAATTTGTTAAAGCGACTCCATTCATTTACCGGTTAGTCTTCTCTTCTCTCTTTTCATACCATATTGTCTCCAAAGACAAATAAGGGGAACGAACTAACTCATTGGCAAGTATCTACAAGGCCGCCAGAAATTTTGTTTCTCACTTTTCGGACTTTTCTGTTCAACATCCAGCTAGCTTCAGATGGGTTGAGACAAGGTTAGCTGAAACTAAATGTATCTCAGTGAAAACCCAAGTAAAGGCCACGACCCCCTCTCTAGGTCTCCACATACTGAGCTCTGCTTAAGAAAACTCTGCTAAGGACTCTGTACTTATTGTGTGTGTGCTGGGGGCGGGCGGGGGGCAGGTGGAAGACTAAGAAGGATGGGAAGAAAAGTGACGTTTTCCAACTCACCACTTCATTTTGAGAGTCCGTATCACATCTAATGGGCAAATGGACATATATTCCAAGTAGGAAGTAAACAAGCAGAGATCACTGATACAATGGCCTTTTGTAAAAGATTAATTTCCTACTCCTCTGACTCTCAAGACACAATCTGATTTGATAACATGCTCAAAATGAACACACTATCTCCATTTTGGGATCAATCCAAAAAAGACAAATTGGGCTTTTTTTTTTCCCCTCCAAAATGTTCATGTCTGGACTTGTCACTCGTAACGTACCTTCTCAGGGGTGAATGAGAAAGTAACGCTCAGTCCAGTGGACCTGACCTTGAAACGTGCTGCCATCACTAGTAATGGTTGATAGAGAAGTGAAAAGTCACAATGTGTGACAGAAGGCGTAACGCAGGCACTTAAGTTAAGTGTACTCAGGGCAGGAAAACACAGACTTGATTTATTTACAGGCAAACAGATGCAAGGAACTTGCCCATCCTTCCTCACACAGTGGCACCCAACTAGTTTCTGCCAAGCTGTGTGTTACCAACCTTGGTTCCCCGGGGATGCTGAAGCACGTATAACACACAGATGCTGGCTGTGATCGCGGGTGACTCCAGGATCATGTTTGCCGAATGCATGAAAACCATTCATAGTCAGGGCGTCTTAAAAACCACAGCTTAACTGGGACATTTGGGATAAAAAAGAATTGCAGGAACATAATATAGTTTTAGCACTTAAGGGAAACACACACACTTTTAAAGGATGCCATTTGGTTTAATTTGGATTCTTAAAAACAGTTCATCCAAACAAGATTTCTGTTTACACTTGGGGAGGCTCATTTGACTTGTTCTGTTTTGCAAAGCGCAAAGTTTCTGTAATATGTTTTGGTGGCATCATTTCAAATCAAAACAAGGAAAGTGGTTCTCAAAAATAAAACCAGAGGCCAGCTAAACAAGAATTTGTTAAGTCAATTGGTTGTTTGCTTATTTATACTACACTTCTTTTTCTCCCTCCTTTGGGAATTTGTATTAAAGTACACACGCGGGCACATGCGCACACACACACATACAGGCCAATACTGGTCAGGAGTATAAAGGGACCATCATGTTCTCTGATTCCTGGGACAATTTGAAAGAAGAAATGAGTGTATATATACAGACATATATATTATATTATATATAAAATGATTTTCACTGATCCAAAGAAGAGGGTAGCTAGAAGCTGAGTGACGAGTTCAGGATGTAAAACAAAGAGACTTTCACCAAGCCTCGCCTGTTCAAACACGTTATCTTTTTTTTTTTTTTTTCCTTTTTCTTTAAAAGAAAACCTCTGAAGCTGATTTGCAATTGTTAAGCTAATCTGTGGCCTAAGGGAGAAAAAAAGCCACCAAAACCTTATAGAAATGAAGGAAATTACACAGACATGCCCACCCCCAGATTTAACGTTCTACTTGCATGTGGTTTTGGAACACAGGAGAAGTCTGAGCTGTACTTGGAAAGAAAGAACACACACCAGCATCTGGAAGAGACGTCGCTGTAAATACAGAGACCCTTACGGTAGTCGGGGATGCCACTAACTCAGGCTGGCAGAAGCTGAGTTTTGTTATTAAAACCGTTTTCATTCCCTTTACCAGAGACTGCGAAGTTAAGAAAAACTGTGTGTCTATAGGCTGAGGAGAGCTGTAAACTGAGAATTTACCAGACGTTCAAGTTCATACAATCACCCACCGGACAATTCTCTGACGAGCATCCACTATGTGCCCCGTCTTAGGGAGCAGCACTGACCGAGGATGAAGAGGTTCCTCTGCTCTTGGAATTCCACGTTCCAGAAGGTGTTAGCAGACAATAAACACACTGACACATAAGCAAGGCAGTCCTAGATGGTAATTTGTTTTATTAACAAAACAAAACAGAGGAATATAATACGTAAAGGAACTGAGCCGTGTAAGCACCTGCTTTAATCGACATAGCCAGAGACGGTCTCACTGAGGAAAGCAGCATTTGACCTGAGATGTGCATGTAGGATGCGGATACCTGTGGAGTCTGCCTGATGTATTTCTAATTCCCCAGAGCCTACCAGACGCATTCTCAACTCTCTACCCTGCCACACATGCCCTCCATGGTCTGACCATCACATACCCCTCCAACCTCCACTCTGCTCCTGTGAAAATCCTTGGTTCCAGCTGTAATGAATGTTCTTTGTTCATGACGTCATGTCTTTTGCATATTAGTCTAACCTGATGGACTCTTTCCTCCACCCCACTTTTTCGTGCCCCAAATGTCCCCCTTCAGGAGCCTCTGTAAATGCCACCTTCTCCATGAAGTCTTTTCTAAAACCACTTACATGTAATTTCTCCTTCCTTGACTTCCTGGATATATGAATGTGTATATTTATAGGAATATATGTATTTTCATGTCACTGTGTAATCTCTCCTCTTCACACCCTATTTACTTTACAGGGTATACTTTATATCCTATTTATATACGTTGCCTATTTTTCCTTCTTAAGTGTAAGCTCTTTTAGAAGGACTCTCGTCTCTTTGTCTTAACCATTAGTACCTGTTCCAGTTCCTTGCTGAAAATTTTGCCAAGTCCTCAATAAATACCTATAGAGCGAAAAAAAATGAATGAAAACTTATCTCTAAACACAAAAACGAAAGTGAGGGGTGCGTGTGTGTGTGTGTGTGTGTGTGTGTGTGTATGTGTGTGTTTAGTGAAGGGCTAGGACAGTGAGTTTGGGTAACAGTAGAGGAACAGAGACCAAAATCACTAAACAATCATAATTAAAAAGAAATAGTTTTCTGTTTCCCTTTTGTTATATTTGTCATCATCATACAACATTCGGACCAATCAACTAGAATTCAGGGTTAATGTGGCCAAGCTTTGTTTCATGCTGATAAAAACAATCAAGTTTGCTTATGAGAGAGGAAATTCTTTCCAGCCATAACTCCAGCCAGTTACTAAGTGGTTACTAGCCAGTATTTTTACTAATGCAAAAGCTTGAAACGTATAGCTGACATACCACAAACCAAAAGAAGCATCTTTATAGAGAAAGGGTGACGCATGCCTGAGTTAGCCTGACTTCTCCTCATCGGTAACCTTGCTGGAAATCTGCATTGCCATTCAGTGATGTGTATTTCTTAATGTGGAGTCATAAAATACAAAAACTAAAAGGGACCTCTGGAAATCTTCGTGAAGAGGATGAATTTGAAGCTTTGAGAAGAAAGGAGATTGGCTCAAGTTCTTACTGGTAGATTCAAGAACTAACAGCCAGGACTTTCAGCAAGAAGCACAGTATATTTTGGTACTGTACTGTCTTAATCCCCATCATATCATCATTTTAAAGAGGAGAGGGGTTTTTTTGTTTTGTTTTGTTTGTGTGTGTGTGTGTGTGTGTGTGTGTGTGTGTGTGTTTCTCTCCCGTCATGCTGTCTTTCAAGGATTTGGACAAATTGCTTCTGGGGGAAAAAAAAAATCCCTTAATTACTAAGATATGCAAATACAAAGATCCTATGAAGGGGAAAAAACCCTCCTATTGATAAGCCTTCACACCAGTTGCATCACTCTGGCTCTGTGCCACCCAAAACAGAGCAGGTAGGTGGTGTTTATCTCTTTATGTCTCTTTATATTTCAAAATAACTGACTTTCAGGAAGGACCGCAACTGAAATTGTCCCTAATATCACTCAAAGCAAGCTGGGTGCAGCGAGGCGCTATGGGAAAGTGAAAAGAAAGAAAGAAAGGGGAAAAAACCGCATTGATGCATAGAAGAGCCAGGAGGACAGAGATCTGGAGGGCTTGTCGGTTCCAGCAATAACAAGAGTTGACATTTGTTACATGTTAATTACACGGTATTGTCTTTTGGAGGTTAAATCAATCAGAAATTTCCTGTACAGCTAATAAAATTGGAACCCATCTGTGGTTTGCCAAGTCACGTTAGACACTGTCTCAGGACAGAGTTAGAATGCTCAGCCTTTAATTTGTTCTGGGCAGAAGAAATGGGAAACCACTTTTTTAACTGAATTAGACTTGTTAGTATGGTCCTGTAGTAGAGTGCTCACTGTAATAAAAAGTCTTATTACAGCTGCCATTTACCGAGCGTGTATTGTGTACTAGGCCCCTTTCTAAGCACTTCGCAACAGGATCTTACTTGTTTGGAACTAAACCTGATGCAGTTAAGTGTTACTATCTCCATTTTAAAGAAACAGAAACGGGTTCTCAGAGAAGAGAAGTAAGGGTCCAAGATCACACAGCTGGCAAACACTCGCTTGGAAGCTGAACGCAGAATCCCAGCTTGTCCCTTAGACATTCTAGGGTACAAATCAATTATTCAGCTAATACCTGGTGATTTCAATTGAACACTAGCAGGACATATTTTAAGGGTAAAATCTTAAGAGTAGCTACAAAAAAAATGCTCATTTATTTGACTATCTATTATAAATATGATCTTTTCCACAAGTTAAGCCATCAAGTGCTTTCCAAAGCATTTAACTGTTGAAACAATTCACAGGCAGGGGGTACCACGCGACAGATCAGGTGAACCTCGAGTGCTTTTAACTAAAGTTATCTCAATACTAAGACTGGCTTAAATAAGATAATCAGAAAATGGATGACTGGGCTCACTGAACAATTAACTTTAGTTTGATTGCTATATACACTGGATTTTGAGATCTATCTTATGAAAACCAAGACACAGATCTCCAACTGCATCTTTTTTTCCAACCATTCAAAAGACTCTTCCAAGAATATAAGAACGTTATGCTGATTCCCTAATCAGAGTCTCTAGCTTCTTCACTGTGATACTACGAGCCTAACGTGTTCATTATATATACTCACCTATTGTGAATATATTTTAAACAGGTAGATTTTATTTTCCTGGTGGGAAGATGGAATTTCTTCACCCAATTTACTTAAAATCCATTCCCATTTTTCATCCAATGTCGGATGTCACTGATGGCAAGACATATCACTAATTTATTTTGAACTAAAAAAATGTTAAATGCCAACGATTAAATCATTGTACAATGTTTCATAACCAGTTAATTTAATGCACAAGTCTTTATAGACTTGTCCCAAATTCAGAGATACTAAAATATGGGAAAAAAAAAAAAGAAAGAAAGAAAGAAAAAGAAAAACAAGTACATCCTGGAATCCATGAGATAGATTGACCTGTTTCTTCCTGACATGTCTCGGTACTGACTCAACATTACAAATTAACTAACTGGCTGAAGCAGGACTAAAGTATATTTAACTATCTTCGGGTTAAAATTATTGTTAGAGACAACTTTGATTAGCTAAGGTGACCGCGGGGGTGAAAACCTGTGTTGTAGAAGGGTTTTGAGGACACAGAATTGTTTCCATTTTCCAAAAATGAGAATAGAATGTCCCCATCAACTCCGGTTCCTCCTGCTGACCAGTTAGGGAGAGAGTCAAAGACACCCAATAAACTCATGGAGCTTTTTTGGTCCTTATTTAATTTTCGTTTATTTGTTTTTATTTCACATATTCAAGATTTTAATGCCAAACAGGCCTCAGAGATCAAGGGAAATGTTCTGAAAACTATCTCATAGCTATGAAAAGGAAGAGTGCCATTTTAGTAAGATCAGCCAAGTCCATTATCTGTCATCCCATGCCCTGGTGTCCTCTACAGATTGTCAAGGAGACATAGTGAATTACTACCAACTCCTTCTAATATTTTGTAAATCTGGTCCTTCTATGAATCAGCCACAACTTACTTTCTTGAACTCCCTCAAGGCCATACTGACTTGGCCCCATCCTGCTTCCTTTGTGAGAACTGGCTTCCAGCGATCCTAGCGCTACAGAGGCCCTTTAATTGGCTGCCTGATAAATGACACACTGTATTCTTTTTATTGGGATAATTCCCAGGCAACTGATTGGATACATGGAAATGACAGTTACCAGAGGATTACTGGCTGGGCTGGAGTCTTGCTTATTAACCAGCACAGGTGGGACTGGTATTTGTCAGCCTAAATTTCCTTCTGCATTCATCTTTGTTGCTGTTAGGCAGACCTCTGGCTCACATCAAGATGTTGAAAGTGAATTCTTAAACATGTATCAAGCCTGAAACTTGATTTTTCTGTTAGGCAATGTCATTATGGACAATACAAAGAGGTGAATTCAGAACATTATCTGAAGGAATCCAAGGCTCCAAAACCGGTAATGAAAGAAAACTAAGTTTTGAAGAATGGAGAGAGGGAATTTCATTATATAAGATTTCAGATATCTAGACATGTAAATTCCAAGGTCAAAGTTTTTGTGTCACTATCCTCATAGTTTAAAAAAAAATCAACTCAGTCTTTATGTTTCCTTTCACATCCTGCACTTGGAAAGGACATTTTTTTTTTCTTCCTACAAGTAGAAATTTGCTTATCTGGAGTTAAGGTGTTTGCCCATCCATTTGTTTTCCCACCATTTCTAGGGAAGAATGTGTTTGACACATTTTATTGCTGTATATTATGCTCTGTATTTAGACTTTTTTTTCTCAAGGCTATCACATAGACTTCGCCTCTAGCAACTGACAATATTGGTTTTACATGCATGCATGAAGGACAGCTAAAAGTTGGCAAGAATGTACAAGTGAGCTTTTAAATTTTTTTTCTAGTTGGAGGTGGATAACTTCAAACTACTTCCCTAATTTGCTTTAAACATGCATGTGTGTGGCTTGGATATGACATAACCAAACAAGCCCGATGTATACCTTCTATTAATATGCACGGCTAGTCTGAGGTCTGCCTCCTCTCCCTGAAGTTCATCATCATGACACACACTACGGCACCAACATTTTGTAAGATGTTCTTCCCTTATTTATACTTGTCTCCTCTTTCCAGGGAGGTAAAAAACATTCATGAGGATAAACGTGAAATTACACAATCAAGAAAACATACTTTTTAAAAAGATTTATTTATTTTACTTTAGAGAGAGAGCACAAGTGGAGGAGGGGCAGAGGGAGAGGGAGAGAAACAGACTCCCATTGAGTGTGGAGCCAGATGAAGGGCTCGATTCCACGACACTGAGACCATGACCTGAGGCTGAAATCAAGAGTTGGATACTCAACCGAATGAGCCACCCAGGCTCCCCCAAGAAAACATATTCTTAAGTAAAATTGGGGAATGGGCCTAATTCAACTAAAGGCCACTCAATAGTATTTTTGTGCTTCCACTCATCTTTTAACACCTACTTTCTTCCATTCCCTCGAATCCTCATGACTTTATTTAGTTAAGAGTTCATAACTACAGTGCTTTGTCTAAGCTGCTTTTCTTTCAATATTACTTAAGTTCAAAAGTCTGTCCTGCTACTGCTTTAACTCATCTGACCTTTCCTCTCCAATCAAATTTCAAATTACCTTACAACACAGACAGACGTAGAACAGCAGTCTCAACTCCTTTGCAATACCACATGAAAAATGCTAACACATCCATTAGCTCATAATGTTTCACTTCCTCTTTTCCCTGAAATCTTCCAACATCCTCTATCCCTCCTTGGTTTCTCTAAAAGGTCTTTAGCGGTAATTGTAATTCTTTCTTCTTCTTGAAACGTCCTCTAACCTCCAGCACCCAGACAACTCTTACCCTCTTCTATATTTCATTTTACCACAACTTTAATTAGAGGGTGCCATCAACTTTACCATGAGCTCTCGTCTCTTTTACATCATTCTTTTCTCCCCAAATATATCAAATGAAGTTGTACATTCACAGAAGACAGAAGTGATGGTAATTGGAGACAGCATCAGAAATGGAAGACCGAAGATCTAATTTTTCTCTGCCAATTTCCGACTGTGTGACCCTGAACACATTATTTTTTCAAAATGACTATCACATTCCTTGAAAAATAAGGATAACAAGAACTATCTCTTTGGGGCATAGTGAGTCACTAAACAAGCTACTACACACAATTCGCTTAGTCTACAGCTTCCTGGGCACCCTGTGCAGTAAGGGTTAAGTCCCCCATGCATCCTTTTATTCTTAGTACCTGGCTCTCTGCTTTATTTCTCAGCAATTCATAACTGTTTTTGAATTGATGTTGCTGAAATCATGAATTTCTCCCACCCACTATCTCTCCCTAAGAACGTGCTTATCTTCCCAAGATAGCCTGATTCTCAGCGATTGAAGCTCTTTATAAGGAAAACACATGATGTTATTTTGAGGGGCTGTTGCAGGCACCGCACGGCTTCAGAAGCCCTGGCTGGGGAAACCGCTGTACAAATCCTGCCCTCCAAGGTAGAAATCTATCCACTAACAGTTATCTTGGAATATGAAGGCTAAAGAAATAACTGTGCGATTGAAACTGACAGCCTGCTGTAAACTTGCCCTTTTAATAATAAAATAATTAGAATGCCCGTAAGGTCTGACGGAGCAGTTCCAAGGAGCCAGCGGAGGCACACACCAGAGGCAGGTGGACTCCACTCTTACCCCTTCGTGCTGGGCTAGGAAGGAGCAGTATGACTTGCTTGAGAAGTTGCGCTTTGGGAGGTTTTTCCACAAGTTACCCCTAGAGGGCGCGATAACCCTCCTCCTCTTGTGTTCTCAGCCATCTGCCAGAGGCACAGGTAAAGTTGGAGAGTTGATCTGTTCTATGCAATGGCCAGACTCAAGTGGCTTAAAATTTAGTTGCAAAGAACTTAGACACGATTATCAACTGATTAGCCTCATTGTCTAATACTTATAAAGTGCCTACTATGTGTGTCCATTTTTCTGTTGGCACGATTTTGCAGTGATACATGACATAGGTTAAATGGACCTCCATTCCTCAGTAGTCAAAAGCTGACCTTTGTACTCTTAAGTCAACTGGAAAAATAATTTAAAAACCTGTTAGTTTACTTAAAGGAAGTGTGCTTGTCTCGCTCATAAAATAATAAAAACTATCCCAATTTGGTTACTACACCTTTTTAAATTTTAATTTTAATGCAGTGTCCTAATTTTGTGGGGATGAATTCAGTTTTCATATGACTGCTTTACATATAGATTAAAAACTGCACCTTACTTTTTAAACTCACTCATTAGAAATATAGATGTTCCTTTAATCACTGAATATTTATACTTACTACAACTAATATAATAATAACTTGAGGAGATGTCCTTCTAAATCTCAGTTTTATTATTTATTTTATTTTTTTAAAGATTTTATTTATTTATTTGACAGACAGAGATCACAAGTAGGCAGAGAGGCAGGCAGAGAGAGGGGGAAGCAGGCTACCCGCTGAGCAGAGAGCCCAATGTAGGGCTCTATCCCAGGACCCTGAGATCATGACCTGACCCAAAGGCAGAGGATTTAACCCACTGAGCCACCCAGGTGCCCCTTATAATTTATTTTAAAAAGAATACTGGCATATCTCTCAAAACTCTATAGTTTTTTTTTTTAATAAAATAAGACCAATTACATGAAGCACTTAGCACAATGCCTATCACACAGCAAGCACTCAATAAATTCCAGCTAACAGACACAAAATTTTGTGGCACGGTCTTCTAAAATCTGTAACAATGTATAGCTTTATGACAAAGAGGCACCTGATTCTCATTATTCTAATCTTCTGGGTGTCACTTACTGATTACAGATAATATAGGTCTAGTCTATACATTAGGACTGATTTGAGAAACAGGTGAGAGTGGTGCTGTTAGGAAAACACACACACACACATGTCCGCACACCAAGTTTCCCCTAACCAATCTGAATCGTGTCAGTGAATTACCTGGAACTAGGAAATTGTATAGAATTTATTACATTTTACTGATACCACTACCAATCTGTTCATGTACTACTTTATATATATATATATATGTGTGTGTGTGTGTGTGTGTGTATACATACACCCAGGCAGTTTTGTTATTGAATCCAGAGCACTCACATGTAAAAGAAAGATCAAATCAGTATGATTAGGACTGATATCTCCCCCATGTTCTGTCTCAATTTCACCTTCCTTTTACAGAATCAAATTTGTCCCTGAGACATTGTTGGCATCCTATAAAAATAACTGCAGTCCTGTAAAAATAACTTTCTGATTTCAGTTAGAAAATAAAGGGTACTAGACTCAAGTTCAAAGGGACACTCTTCAAAGCATTTCAATAGCTTCCTCAGTTGGAGCATCTTCTTCAGGATGTGACAGGCTGTGGAAGAGGTAATGACTCAGGGACTTGATTTTAAGTGCTGGACACATCTGCTACCAAATAAACCCCGCCTCCTCTAACTGATGTTTGAAACCCCACTTTACCAAACTTTCCTTTTCTTGCAGGTTTTGTGTGAGGAATATAACTTCGTGCTGTCTTCAGTCATTTGGAACTTAACCCAAGGGCAGAACTTGATGACGGATCAGTAGATGAGTAAGGCGGGCCGGTCGAAGGCCCTGGTGCTCTGACAGAAGGACCAGAGTAAAATGGTTCACGTCAAAAAGACTCCTCACTCAAAGAGGACATCGTGAGGATATAATACTGGAATCTTTCAGGTTTGGCCAAAAATTCCTAGGTGAATGGGTGAGCTGGATTTCTGGCTTCTAATTGTGTCTCAGATGCTGTGCCCTGGAGGTCGACAGTCTCGGGTCTTCCCTTCAATCTGTGCTGTTGTTTTAGCTTTCCATATACAAACGTATATCCATGGACACTCAGTGTATGCGGCACTGTTCTTTGTGGGTGTTTGGTGCAGGCTTACGTGATCTGTGGCTTTGGTGGCCTGATTTGGGTTTTGCCCTTGAGATAAACTCTAGTTCTGATGTGTGTATATAGTAAATGAAGCATATGAATGGCATAATTGGTACACGGCGGATCATGCGGTAACCCCAGATTGCATGGATACCTCAACAGGAGGCTGACTTAGGAACGGCACGTTGCACTTGGCCTCTGGTAACCTCCCCGAGTCTTCCCTTCTAGGTAAGATGCTTAGGGCTGGGGGTTGTCCCAGTTCCTGATGGTAGATTTTGTTCCAAGCAAATGTCATACACTTACATAATAAGACTATGTGCTATACCTGAAATAAAATTATCCTGCAGATGATCTTTCTCCGTTTCCTCCCCCCTCCCATGGGGATTGCTCTATCAAAGCAAAGAGAGGCTCTGAAAGGTGTGAGAGTACCCATGTCATCTACTGAATACAAAAGTGCCCTTTGTCATTGGGATGAGTAGATAACGTATGACCTTGCCCCACTTAAGCTTAACACAGAAAGTGATTTCCAGAGGACACTTCAAATATGTACGTCAAAACCTTAACTTGACTTGAGATGAGGAGATTGTCTTTAGAACCAAGGAAGGACTCTATGAGAGGCAAAGACTGAAGTAACTAAATCCAGGTACCAAAGAAATTCTGGTATCCTGAAAGGGAGGAGTGCATTCTGCTTATCTTGGCTTTACAGAGACTCTGATGGAGAAAGGCAGGTGTTCTTGTAAAGCATTTTGCTTCCTGAGAAGCTGGCTGTCTTCCGCAGGATTGGGGTGAATAATATCCTGGTCTGCCCAGGACTGGGGGAGTTGTTGAGTCACAGGACCTTCAGTATTAAAACCGGGGAAGTCCCGGGCACACTGGAATGAGCTGTTCGCCCTCCAAGGCCATGACAGCCTGCTCTGATTAAAGTGAGCAGCGGGAGGAATTCAGCAAAAAGTTGCTCTCGTGGACTGCTGCCACACTCCCATCATCTCCAGCAGTTAACCCTCCTGCTCCAGTCCTTTCAATAAATAACGGGTTTCTAGCCCAGGGAATATGTTATTTCCTCTCCCGAGGTCCTTATACTTTTCATTGTCACCTGGAAATCCACATTCTAAATATTACTTAAATCCCAAAGTAAAGTGTTGAACTGGAGGACTTTCATTTTCCCAGTGTGTTTACTTTTGGTCACTGACTACAGACGTTTTGAGTTAAAGTGCACATTGTCAGGAAAAAAAAAAAAAGTGCAGATGTTTAATTCTTTGCAGGATTTATAATATTATATAGGGACTATTTTATATCCCACCTCAATAAACTGAGCTGGGTTTATTACAAGCTAAATAACAACAAAAAAATCACAAGTTGGGCAGTAATTAGCTTGAACAGACATTTATTTTATCCTTTTGCTACCAAACAACTGTAATGGTTTGGTCCAGAAAAACGCATTCTTAAATTCTATGTCTGACGTTGCTTTGCCAAACTAATGCTAATAATGTTACTAAGTAGATGGCCAAATGTGGTCTTGTGGACTCTGCCCTCTAAAAGACTTGGGAGATACGGCTAACATGAGTCTAGTGCTCACGTCTGTGACTGTGTGTGTTCGTAAGCTACCAAACAAACTGGGCTGGCCATTTCTTTTATGCATGAGCCCACCATTGCTTCCAATCTTTCTATCTTCCCATTTTTTTCTCAAAATTCCCCTCCCATTGTAAGGCAGACAGCAAATAACTTGCAGCACTTTTATAGCTAGTATTTGAAAGGGCAGTATAGACGGTCAGACTTCCAGACCATACCCAGGTCCCACCCAGGAGGCAAAAAATTTCCTGAGGTCTGATCACTCTTCTGAAAGGCCCATGACACCACATTCTCCCAATAAAGAGCACCTGGCTCACTCTTCTGCTCCTGTTACTGCTTAGTGACACCACTGGAATGTCATGCTTCCCTGGGTAAATCATGTATCCCACCAACCCAGGATGGTTCATCAATTACTCTGTCCACAGACAACAGAACGCCCCCTTGAACAGGCCCTACCCACAGTTACAATGACGTCTCCACAAACTCTACCCCTATCGAAAGACTCTGGATCCAGTTCAGTAGCATCTGGTACATTTTGGGAAATATCCCTTATCTTCATGTATCAGTCTTCCCTCAGACAACAGTAAGGAGAAAAGAAACATGCAAGGGCTCCACTAAATTATTTTGTAAATAAACTCAACTATGGTTAAATTCAAGATATATATGTCTCAGAAGGAGGTGTTAAAAGCACCCCAAACACACAAACACACACACACATACACACACACACACACACACACACACACACACACACACAATGACACAGGCTGAATATTTTCCAGTATTTTCCTTTTTGTCATACATACCAAGTTTTCCTTACCAGGTGTAATAAGCTTTCAGGAAAATCTAAAACGACTGTTCTAGTGCTCCGCTGTAAATTTTCCATTTTTTGCCTACAAATATTTTAACTTTATCCAGTACTAATGCATTGTTTGCAGATGCTTGCCAGCAGTCTTGGTATATCAGGGTAATTGTCTTGTCCCTAAATGAATCTAGCCAATGGCACTGAGAAATGGGATAGAGACCTGTTTTCTAGGTTTGTGACATCATATCAGATATTTTGTTTATATTTTTTTATGGTATGAAACAGATTCTAATTTGTCCAGATTTTATCTGTATCTATACATTTTCAATGGCTTCTTTAGTAATATAATTCTATTTTTCTAAAGTAAAACATCTAATAATTCTAGAGAAATAATTTAGCCAAGAAGCTACCATCTATCGGTAAGCAAGCTCTCCTGCTCACCCATTCATTCAGTTGTCTCCTAACCTCTCCCTGGACTGGGATACAAACTATTCTGTGTTAATCTTTTCCTACTAGAGACTTGATGGTACACGAAGTTTAAGGAAGCAGTGAGTATTGAATGGGAACAAAGAACACAGTAGTTAAGGTATTTGGACCTAAGAAATAAGACGGTATCTCTTCTCCCAGTAACAGACCAAAAATAAAATTAATTCTGTTCTGAAAGGAACATGCATATGTCATATGTACAAAGCACATGTGACCAAGCACTAGGAGTTGGCAATCAGGTCCAGTCTCCACCTCATGGGGAGCTGGTAAAACAGTGATATAACTTACCATTGCTTATGTTGAATTAACTTTTGGCATCAGATAAGACTGATTTCAGGTATTTCACCAAAAACACATATGTATGTCTTTGGATGAAAGGTACAGAAATAAAAGAAAAAAAAAAAAAACCTGTAACAACATTAATATCATGATTATTTGTTATTTTCTTTGGCTTTACTGAGGCCAAAAGATCAAACCGTTTTTCTGCTGGCAGTAAATATGCCTCTTACAACAAGGGGTGAATTTAATCAGGTAACCAATATTTAAAGATTTGTTGTACAAATCTATGTCACCTATAGAAATTTAATGCACAGGAGAATTCAAAGAACTGATCTTGTATCCTTGTTAAGACATGAAAAAGGCTGACTGATTACACAAAATAGTAATGTTGTGTGGTCCAATCTTGAAGCGGTGGTCACCTGATTCCTGTATGTAGGTTCTGGTCCCAGAGATAAAGTACATTCTCAATGTTAAAATAACAATGAGAATGATTAACAGCCTCTAGGTAGTGGTGTGGACTTCTTCCCACATACACACCCAGTGCGTTCACCTTCACACTTCAAACCAGTCCAGCAAGCACAAAGAATACATTGAGGGAAGAAGAGATCATCGCTGGGAAAATAAATCCACACGGGGGTTGGAAGCTGCCTCAGGGGAAATGGCTTATAAACACCACGTCTCGAACGCCACCATATCTGTATCATGAAGCTCTATTTCTGGGGGACTAACCATGGGCATGGCTGTAGAGTTTGTCCGGAGGATGCCAGTCATGCTGTGTAGGGCAGAAGTCATCAACATCATGTGTGGAATTCTGGTGATTTCCCAACAAGTTTGTACCCCCATCAGAGTTCTTTTGGTCTCTCTGGTTATTGTAGGATGACATGTAAAGTAAAACTATACCATTTAAAGTAAACCAACCCTTCTCAAAAGCCAACCCCCCAAACTCATTTATATAATAAACATTTTGATATTTAAATCTTTCTTGATAGCTCATGTTCAAAATCGATTTATTTACTGAAAACAAGCCTTGGAAAAGAATCCAATTATGAAAGCCTGGGAAAATACGTTTTGAGTGGATGACCCTTCTCTTCCTCTTTCTCTCATGATGACAAGTTCAAATGAGCTTGGGATAAACCAAATTTATAAAAGGTTTTTTATTTGTGTATTTGCTTTCAAATGGAAAATTGTACTACGAAAGCATCTGAACTTAACTATTATGTAGTTTTGTGATCCCTCCTATAGATTTCATAATTGATTTGGTTCCTCGGCCATCAAACATATAGGTTGTAAATACCTTACAAGGTATTTAATGCAAAATTATTGATGGAAACATGGCACTTGGATACATATGTGTGAGCAAGAGCGTGTGTTTACACACAACTTAGTTCTAATTAGAACACACCTTTAAACCTTCCAAACATATTCAGACTGGCCTTCTTCATTAACTTGGCCAAGGATTTTTAGCAGTCTTGGAATAAACACCAGGATTTTTATTGCATAACAAAATTATATCACTGGAAATGCAACCAGCAACACCATGGAATGATTTAAGTATCAAAAATATTATATTTAAAATCTTAACAAATACTTAACAAATCATTTAGCAAAAATTTCATTATTTCAGCAAACAACAAGTACATATTCTACACCAAAGCCTTGTGACTATTGATAAATAGAAGGCAAACTGGCTGAGAGTTTCCCAAGAATGAGTCTCATTTAAGGCTTCTCAACCTGGGCAGTAATGACGTTCTGGCTGGATAATTCTCTGCTGTAGACGACTGTCATGTGCACTTTGTAAAACTTTAGCAGCCACTCTAGTCTCTACCCACGAGATGTAAGTAGTGCCACCCAACCAAGCTGTGACAATGACAAAAATGTCTCCAGTTGCAAAATACCCCCTAGGGAGCAAACTCACTTGCAATTGAGAACCACAGGTTTAAAACACAATACAAAATAGAAGTGATTTTTGTTGTTTTTCTCAAAGTCTTCAAATTTGGAGGTTAAAATTGCATCTAAGAAAGTTTATGGGAACTATATTTCCAAGGTTACAGAGGTAAGCATAGATGGCATTGACCTTATTTTCACTTTGGGATATCAATATCAAATTTGAGATAGAAAATACTGGAGGAGGACAGATACAAAGTGGGATACAGGACAGATACAGATACAGGACAGATACAAAGTGGGACAACCTCAAAGTAGGCTCAACATATTCTAAAAGGCTTGCGCTGAAGGTCTCTTCATAGTCAGCAAGAAGTGTTAAGTTGCTAATTCAAAAAGCTGATTTTGACAGTAGGCCTCATGGTACCGACAGGCTGCTGCCTTTTTATCCTAAAAAGTTTTAAGAAGCAGAATTCAGATGAGACCCAAACAGAACAAAACAGATAAACAAAAATCCTATCTTAATTATTCATAGATTCTGAGAGAGATGGCTTTTAGGAATATGGAGCTTAGCAGAGCATTGTAGAAGAAAGTGGAGAGGACGCTTTGTTAATTTGTGCCTGTTTATCAAGAGTTAACTGAAGGCTGAAGGAAAAACTCACGCTCTTCTCCTGTTCCTGACATCTCAACCACACTGTAGAAATTAAAAGCTATTGTAGATGAATGTGATCGTCCTTCTGGTCCAATGCCCAGCAGTATTCTACATAGAATCTAGTTCTCAATAAAGTTTGATGATTATGGTAACACGTGAACCTAGCTAGGAATCTCATGATTTCCCATTTGAAGAGTCCTAGGCAGGAAGTGTAATAACCATTACAGTCAACCAAGCAGCTTTTCACCAAAGCTATGCACCACTGATACTAGAAGATAGACTATAATCTTTTCATTACCAGAAGATATAAGGAACTCCCCTCCTCAGACTTTTCCTCAGGGAGAACAAACTGTCAGCTTTGCAGGAACTGGATATCACAAAAGTTTATCCTCAAATTTCTTATATAAGAAATCTTCACTAAACTATTTTGCATGCTGTGAAAATGAGAAATAAAAACACAAGCTCCTAAGACCTGCTATGCCGTAAGCTAATTTCTAAGCTCACTAAAAGTTTTAGTTATTTGATGTTGGTTTATGTAAAATTAAAAGTTGAAGGTTGTAGGCCGGCATTCCTAGACCTTCCCAGTCGCTGCCAGGAACTCAAGCTAGACACTGGGAACTAAGAAACAGCCTGGCTCGCAACCAGCAGATATACTGTGGAGCTAGAGCTACTTCTGATATCCAGTTACCAAGAGAAGGTGATTTATAAGCCAAACACTGAGGACTGCATAGACAAAATTTCACGGGATTTCACGTGTGTTTCAAGGATCAAGAGTTGCCCATTGTAATGGCTAAAACATCCCACGTCTTCACCGTGGTCTAGAAGACTTACGTGCCCTCTCCCACCTCTTCCCCCAAAAGCTTTCCACTTCTTTCACTGCTGTTCAGTCACTTTGTTTTTCTTGCCACTTTTCTAGCTTCGACACTTTGTGTCTGCCATCTTTCTCCCTAGAATGCTCACATCTGGCACCAGTTATCATTGATGCTCACTCAGCTCAAACGTCACCCCCTCGGAGAAGCTTTCTCATCTTGTCCTTGACTGAAGCTTTCACCTCCCCATACCCATATTCCCTACTGCTCATTCTCAACTCCATTACCTGGTTTCATTGTTCTCCTAAAAATGATCGTCATCTGAAATTATCTTAATTATTTGATTGCACGTTTATTGCTGACCTCTACCGGAGCATGTGATCTAGGGAGTAAGGATTCAGTCTCATTGGCCAACAATTCAGAATTGTTTCTGGTGCATATGTTTTGAAGGAATTAAAAATAGTATCTTTCGGAAAGTTGAGGCTGAAATCTAGTGATAGCTAGCGTGAAGAGGGGTGAAGATCTCTTATCTTTTTTTTTATTTCACTAAACTCTTACCTGGAGTAAAAAGGAACAAATATTATATCAGGAGGAAAGTGTTTCAGATCACACAATTCTAGTTCTGACTAACATAGAGATGGCTTTAGGACCGTCTCAGTCCCTGGTGAACTTCACCAGAAGGCAACATGAACGTTATGCAGGGCTTTGATGAACAACAAAAAGTTTTTAATTTTCTATAAAGGAAGTGTGCAGTTGGGGCCCAAGCTCCAAGA
This sequence comes from Martes martes, assembly GCF_963455335.1. Lineage (NCBI taxonomy): Eukaryota > Metazoa > Chordata > Mammalia > Carnivora > Mustelidae > Martes > Martes martes. The sequence goes on from NC_137904.1 coordinate 56,237,556, forward strand.
AACTCTGATCTACCAATGGGGATTTTTGTAACCTACATCAGAAGGGACAAATAGGATTTAACAAGTAACTTCTCTTCATTTTCATCACAAAGGATAGCTAGGCAAAACCTGGCGAGTTTGACCTATTTATGAGATGAAAGGGAATAAAACAGCTGGAGTAAAATTAAAATACTTCTGTTTATACATTAATTTAGACATAGCATAGACAAATTTAGACACTAAATATGAAAAAGCTGGACTTAGAGGTACTTAATTCACAGAAATTGTCTGCTTTACTTCTAACTTTCCAGAAGTGCCACTAATAAAAAGATAGGACTATAAACAGAACCTTTGGCTAGGTCTCTAGAATTCAAAAAGCCCCACAGAAAAGTTTGTTGCAACTGCAGGCAGATAGCTGAGGAATTAGAAGGCCATGATGGTTTCTGCAAACAGACCACAACAATAAGGACTTTGATAAAAACTCTGAAAGAATCTTTCTACTTCAAACTATATGCTCTGAAACTGCGCACGTTGCCTTTAGGCCCAGACAAATGTATCTTCGAACACAAGGGATTCTGGGGCTTGTGGGAGAGTAAGATAGTCAGTGAAAGAGAAGTATATCAGAATGATGGTGGAAAACTGAAAGGGGAAGCACATGGGAACAGCTGTAGGACCCAGTTTAAAACAAACCGGTGGAAGGGAGTGTAAGGATGTCTGAGAAGCTCCAATGTGTTCTAATCAGCCATGGGAGAGAGGGAGGCAAAAACACTTTATTTTCTCAATGTGAAGAAAGGCTCAGGTCTTGATGAAAGCCGTACCTCAGTGAGGGGCTTTGGGCACAAGATGAAGAGAAGCCAGGAAAACTTGTTTGAAGATTCCAAGTTAAAATTTCAGTTGAATGATTTATTTACCACCAACAATTCAGCTGTTGGCTAAATGACTGAACTTAGGCTGTTATTCTGGAAATGAAAGCTTTCTTAAAACATTTGCTCGGTTACCTTATTTTTTAATCAAATACTTCATACCTGGAATATATTAAATTAGTCAAATCAAGTTAATAAGAAGTATTTGAAAGACTCTAGTCCCTGAACTCTTGGAGAGCTGAAGCCTTCTCTGGTTTTATCCATTGTGTATCCCTTGCAATATGTACTATATAGTACGCATTTACTATGTAACTGCTGATTGAATGAATAAGTAGATTAATTAGTTTTCATTGCCAATTCATGTGCTTTCCAGATTTACATCGCCTTTAATTAGATGACTTTCCCTCTGAGGCTCTGGAACTATGTCCACAGATGCACACTAAAGTTGAGGCAAGTCCATTTGGTAATTTCTCACTCTTTTTCAGTAGCATGTTTGTTGCAGCAAAGAAAAGAAACTTAAAGGTATCTATAAAAAAAAAATAGAATAAAGGCATCTATCAAGAACAAATTACTAGTGCATTCAGATGTAGCTATGTACAAAAATACATCTCTATGAAAGCTCTGATCTTAAAATATGAAAGTACTCACTCACTTGGTACTAAATTAATTAATGAGATGTTCATAGGCATCTGAGCCCAAGTGATGTACCAGAAAGAGGAGCACAATTGCTCATTTGACCAATTACCTAATTAACCTTTTTGGGACCAGAGCTCTTGGTGGGATTGTCATGAAATCTGAAGAACTTTTTTTTTTTTCCCCAAAATAAAAGGGGCTCTCAGTATGTGGTTACTCATAAAGAAAGGGAAAATTTTTAGGATAGCCATGGGTATTTTTAAAAATGGTGCCCATTAAAGGCCATAATATTGACGCAATTTTCCAGGGCTGGTTTTAGTTTCCCCACTGAGTGGTAATTAGGTCATTGGGCCAGTCCTTCTCTTGACTGACCATTATGATTTCACCAGGTTTGCTTCTAAAAATAGCTTTTTGTAGGGATTGTTAGTCACTATCAGCTTTTCCCTGAGTTAATGTGGCTTTCATTTAAGGTGCCAAAAGCACCTCCCTGGAAACTTCAGTTTTCCATGCGTTCATAGAACAAGTCTATGCTAATTCGCCCTACCAGTCTCAATTTCTACGGTTCTGATTTGCCTGAACCAGCAGTGGAAGTTGATTTATTTTGTAGTCCTTGGACTTCCCTCTGAAGGCAACCACTGGCAAGCATTGTTTTGTGTTCATGTGAACAGCTGCCTCCTGGGAAGAGGGAAAACATCTCTGTGATATTTAAGAGTATTTCTCCTAAGCCAGTTTGATTTGACCCTGCCCTCTGGTCTGCTGTCTCACCCTTGTGCCCTGCTTTCTTTGAGGAGTTACACTTCATCATCTAAAGAGCTCTTCTCTCAGGAGAGCTGCCTATGAACCCAGGGAGTTAAGTGGGATGCTAGACTGGAGTAGTAAGGAAGTTGGTATCTCAGGGAGTATGGTCTACACAGATAGAAGCCAATGAATTAAGATCACCCAGGAAGTTCTGTAATGTAACTAATCAGGTAACTATTACCAATCAATGACATACAGATTGACTTAGAGTTCTGCTACGGTGTGAAGATTAGACATTTATAAGTTCTCCTTCACGTCTACCTTTAACTGGGTGCTTTCTATTCCCTGTAACCACTCTAATCTAAAAGTTAAACCTTCAGGAAAAGGAGCACAGAAGCAGCCATCAGGAGACTTGCATTTTAGGTATTTCTAGTTTACTCCTTCCTACTACAAAAATGTTTAAGTTCGTGATATGTACCGTGTGCTAAAATATCCCTTAACTCTGCCAGTATTCCAACCTCATCTATAAAATGACCAGATGTAGATAATACACTTTTGTGAAATGGCTTTGCAAACTAGAATAGCAGCTCTCAAACTGAGGTGCACGATGTCTTAGCAGTCCCTAAGACCAAGGTGTCTGAGAGGGCAAAACTACTTTTAATGATAATATAAAGACATGATTAGCCTTTTTCCCCTATGCTAACAATTGTTTTGATGGTGCTTTGGCAATGCCGGTGCCTTACTATTAATCAAGACAAGGGCATCAAACCGTATTTGTCATTGTATTTTGCATTGCCTTGGATTCATAATACACAAACAGACACACACACACACACACACACACACACACACACACACACAAAAGAGCCAGTTTCATACACACACATATTTATAAAAGAGCCAGTTTCATTTAAGAAATCATGAAGTAATAGTTATTCATTTTATTAAATCTAAAATTTTTCATACATATATTTTTAGTCATTTGTGTGATAAAATGGGAAGTAGGCCTAAAGCACTTCAACTGTCCACAGATATTAAAAAAAATACTCTTGTATTATTCTCTGAATTATAAGCTGAACTAGTCATTATTTTTATAAACACTATGTCTACTTGAAAGAAAGTCTAAAAATATAATTATTCAGATTTGGGTATTTGGCAGATAATTCTTCAGAAATGAATGAAACATTATATCATGGTTTGATTGTATTTCCCTAATGATTCGTGACATTGTGTATTTTTTCATATACCTATTGGCCATGTGTATGTCTTTTTTGAAGAGATGTCAATTGAAGTCCCTAGTTCATTTTTTTATTTGTTTAAGATTCACTTTTTTATTTTGGAAAGAGAGAAAGAGCAGGGGGAAGGGGCAAAGGGAGAGGGAAGGAAAGAATCCCAAGCGGACTCCCAAGACCCTGAGATGATGACCTGAGCTGAAACCAAGAGTCAGACGCCCAACTGACTGAGCCACCCAAGCATGCCTCCCTAGCTCATTTTTAAAATTGGTTATTAGTTTTGTTGTTGTTGTTGTTGCTGGTTTTATTTTGCAGGGGTGTGGGGGAGTTAGTTTGCTTTTGGTTTGTGGTTTGCTTTTATTTGTTTGTTTGCTATTGAGCTATAAGAATGCCTTACATTGTTTGGAAACTAGCCACTTAATAGATAAGTGGTTTTTTCCATTCTGTAGGTTGCCTTTTCCACTCCATTGATTATTTCCTTTGCTATGTACAAGGTTTTTAGTCTGATGCAGTCCCACTTGTCTCCTTTGCTTTTGTTGCCTGTGCTTTTGGGTGTCATATCTATGAAATCATAGCTAAGACCAATGTCATGAAAATTTTCCCATAGGTTTCTCTCAGGAGTTTTAAAGTTTTAAGTCTTCATTCTATTTTGAGTTGATTTTCATGTACAGTATAAGAAAATGGCCTAATTTCATTACACACTTGTAGGATGGCTATTATCAAAATAATAAACCAAAAACCCCCAAAGTTTGCAAATGTTGGCAAGGATGTGGAGAAACTGGAACATTGGTATACTTTTGTTGAGAATGCAAAACGGTACAACCACTATGGAAAACAATACAGAGGTTTCTCAAAAAGTTAAAAGTAGACCTGCCATAGGATCCAGCAATCTTATTTCTGGATATTTATCCAAAAGAATTAAAATTGGGATCTCAAAGAGGTATTAGCAATCCCATGTTCACTGCAGTGCTATTCACAATAGCCAAGATGTGAAAACAACCTAAGTGTTTGCTGGATGACTAAATAAAGAAAATGTGGATATCACCCCAAAGATGCAGATGTAGTGAAAAGAAGGGCCGTCTGTACCCCAATGTTTATGGCGGCAATGGCCATGGTCGCCAAACTGTGGAAAGAACCAAGATGCCCTTCAACGGATGAATGGATAAGGAAGATGTAGTCCATATACACTATGGAGTATTATGCCTCCATCAGAAAGGATGAATACCCAACTTTTGTATCAACATGGACGGGACTGGAAGAGATTATGCTGAGTGAAATAAGTCAGGCAGAGAAGGTCAATTATCATATGGTTTCACTTATTTGTGGAGCATAAAAATAACATGGAGGACATGGGGAGATGGAGAGGAGAAGGGAGTTGAGGGAAATTGGAAGGGGAGGTGAACCATGAGAGACTTTGGACTCTGAAAAACAATCTGAGGGTTTTGAAGGGGCGGGGTGGGAGGTTGGGGGAGCCAGGTGGCTGTTGCGGAGGACACGTATTGCATGGAGCACAGGGTGTGGTGCATAAACAATGAATTCTGTTACACTGAAAAGAAATTAAAAAAAAAAAGAAAGAAAGAAAATGTAGAATATACATACAATGGAATATTACTTATCATTAAAAAGAAGGGGGAGAAATAAATAAAATCTTAAAAAAAAAAAGAAGGGGAAAATCTTGCAATATATGACAACATGGATGAGCCTTAAGCACATTATGCTAAGTGTAATAAAGTAGCCCCCGAAGGATAAATGATTCCACTATCTAAAACAGTCAAAATCACAGAAGCAAAGAAGAGAATGAGAATGGTGGTTGCCAGGGGCTAGGAAAGGGGGAAATAGGAAGTTGCTAGTCAACATTATAAAAATTCAGTTATGCAAGATGAGTAAGTTCTAGAGATCTGCTGTACAACACAGGGCTTATATATATATATATATATATATATTTTTTTTTTTTTTTTAATTTTATTTATTTGTTAGAGAGAGAGAGCAAGCACAGGCAGACAGAGTGGCAGGCAGAGGCAGAGGGAGAAGCAGGCTCCCCGCCGAGCAAGGAGCCCGATGTGGGACTCAATCCCAGGATGCTGGGATCATGACCTGAGCTGAAGGCAGCCACTTAACCAACTGAGCCACCCAGGCGTCCCCAACACAGGGCTTATAGATATCAATATCATATTGTACTTTGAAAAATCTGTTAAGTGAATAGATCTCATGTTAAGTTTCTGAACATTTTTCTTATAACCAATCAATCAATGAAATAAACCTGTCATTTCAAGAAAACCGGCAGGTTGTATTTGTCACTAATGATAAAATGTAAGCTTTCCAGCAAAAATTAGCATTTTGGAAAAATTGTTTCCATCGCCATGAGCATGACAGTGTCCCAATATTTCAAACTTCTCTGATGTGATTTGTGATGGCAGTAACAGATGTGATTACTGAATATAATGAAGTGTGCCAATGTTTAGAGGACCCACATAAATTAGTTTAGCCAAGAACGTAGAGAACTAATATTCTCCATATAACCAATGCACAATGTCAGAAACTTCTGCAGGGCTAGAAGATCCACTCAATGTTGTTTATATATACCTATTAGAGCACCAAAAAATTCACCGATAGTATCTCATACTTTACATTCCAACTAAACTTTAAGACACTACCTTTTCTAGAGTTTTGGTATAGTATCAAGGAAAAAATATCCACAATTATCAAAGAAGGATATTAAATTATCCTTCTCTTTCCAGATACACATATTTATGTGGCCAGATTTTCTTCCTATAGTTCAACCAAAACAAAATGTAGAAACAGAAACAGGGGCGCCTGGGTGGCTCAGTCGGTTGAGCATCCAACTCTTGGTTTCTGCTCAGGTCCCGATCTCAGGGTCATGATATGGAGCCCCACATCAGGCTCTGCACTCAGCACAGAGCCTGCCTGTCCCTCTCCCTCTGCTCCTGCCCCCATTTGCAGTCTCTCTCTCCCAAATAAATAAACAAATAAATAAATTAAATCTTAAAAAAAGATTTTTGAAACAGAATGATTCAGAAGCATACATAAGAATTCAGCTGTCTTCATTTAAGCCAGACATTAAAGAGATTTCCAAAAATGTAAAATAATGTCATCTTTTTATTTGGGGGATGAAAATACAGTCATTTTTCATTAAAATATGTTACTTAGTCTGGGGTGCCTGGGTGGCTCAGTTGGTTAAGCCACTGCCTTCAGCTCAGGTCATGATCCCAAACCGGGATCAAGTCCCACATCAGGCTCCCGGCTCCGCAGGGAGTCTGCTTCTCCCTCTGATCTTCTTCCCTCTCATGTTCTCTCTCTCTCTCTCTCTCTCAAATAAATAAATAAAATCTTTAATAAATAAATAAATAAAATCTTAGTAAATAAATATATACATAAAATATGTTACTTAGTCTGACATGTAAATATTTCTCACTGCTATTGTAAATACACTAATTTTTTTAGATTTCTCACTTTTAATTTCAAATAATGATAAATATTAATAGATATTGTCCAATTAGACAAAAAGCTCTTTGGTCTCACTGTAGAGTGAGGCTGGTTTTTAAGAGTGTAAAGGGGTCTGTGCAATAAGTTTGAGAAACATTACTTTATTTTTTTTTTTAAATTTTTTTTAAATTTATTTATTTGTTAGAGAGAGAGAGCAAGCACAGGCAGACAGAGTGGTAGGCAGAGGCAGAGGGAGAAGCAGGCTCCCCGCCGAGCAAGGAGCCCGATGTGGGACTCGATCCCAGGACGCTGGGATCATGACCTGAGCCGAAGGCAGCCGCTTAACCAACTGAGCCACCCAGGCGTCCCGAGAAACATTACTTTAAAGTGATGTGCTTCTGCTTCTTCTGTTAGTAATAAAACAACCAACACAGAAGGCACTGGGAAACCCACAGACCCCAGTCTCTGCTGCTCTCTGACATACTGGAGGGTGGCTGCTTGGGTGCTCTGTCTTTTCACTAGCTCAAGATTCACCAGGCTCACTACTGAATCAAATTGGGCTCAGCAGTAAAATACTGGAACTACCAGTAATCAACTTTCCAGATTTTGTTTTCATAGATTTCCCCAGTTCCCAATGGTATACAATCCCTTTTTCTTTACCATCTGGCTTCTTAATAACAATTGCATATTGTTTTGTAAAAGGCAGACATTCACTGCAATCCATCAAAAACAAGGTCAGTTTACCTTCACAGCTATTGAGGTGATCCCTTGTTTGGAGCGCTTTCTTCTACTTCTGAATAGGTCCTGGCCTTCCTCTTTGGAAACAGTCAAATTGTCCACAAGCAATCATGTGTAAATAGTAAGCATTAGAGCTTCAGGATGTCCTGAAATTATTTCTATTCATAGTGTTCCATATACAACAATTGGAGGATTTTCACAATCCAGATATTAGAAATGAAATCATTTTTATACCTGGATCTATCTAATTGAGTGCAATTAGCTTAGAACTGTAAAAAAACAAACTTAGTTGAAAAGTTAGGCATTACCCGAAGTGTGCCTTTGTTTTACTCAATAAATAAGTGTCCCAGACCTATAGAACACAAGATGCTCTACCTAAGCATTTCCATTTAATCCTCACGATACTTCCCATTCTTTTGAAATAGATGTTATTTCAGTCTTACAGTTAGCAAAACAGAGAATCACATACTGAAACTTTCAGAACGAAGAAAAATGAGCTTTGTATGATTTCATATTGATGAGTTCTGTATGTAACTAACACGGCATGGTAGATTAGAATAGGGAAAGATTTGAGAACACAAGCCAATTAGGAAGTCACTACATTGTCTCAATGAAAAGGAAAATGGCATTTTATTTATTTTTTTTTTCTCTTGAAGAAAGATTAAACATTTCCCAGTATTTTTATGATGCACAGTCTCTCAAAAAATGGCCAACAGAGTTCACATTGTTAGCTCAGAAGTCCTCAGTTTTGGTGTTTTCTTTTTATTACTGGTTTATCAATAGCCTTGAATAATTGCTAGGCAAAAACTAATTTGTTCTAGATCAAATGCTGTGGTTTTGGCATTTAAAAAATCAGCAACTGATATATTTTCACTTGAAGCTAATATAGCCAACAATACACCTTTTCCTCACTAAAAATATCTAAATCTACATGGTTTGTTTCTCTGTTTTCTTTTTCCTCCTCAGATCCATACAGTGAAGTCTGAGGAGCAAAACTCAAGCCTTTATTTTAACCTCCATTAAAAGGTAATCTTTGAATACTGGATCTCTATTTCTCTAGAGGTAAAAAATAGAATTGAGTAATTTAATAAAGGCCTAATCCTAGGTATATAAAGGAGATTTTGATAGAATGAAAGTTCCCATTCCCAGTTACATCTCCATAGTGTGATCTCATCTAAGCATTATAAATAATTCCCATTCATTGAAAAAAATGGTAATTTAGCAAAAATGCTTATAGAAGAAAACAAGTATGTCTAAACTTCCAAATTTATATTTTAAAATTAAGCAATTTTTAAAATTTTATTTTATTTTTTTCAGTGTTCCAAAATTCATTGTTTATTCACCACACCCGGTGCTCCATGCAATACATGCCCTCCATAATACCCACCACAAGCTTCACCCAACACTCCACCTCCCTCCCCTCCAAAACCCTCAGTTTGTTTCTCAGAGTCCACAGTCTCTCATGGTTCGTCTCCCCCTCCGATTTCCCCCCACTCCCTTCTCCTCTCCATCTCCCAGTGTCTTCCGTGTTATTACTTATGCTCCACAAGTAAGTGAAACCATATGATAACATATCATATAGCAAATTTTTTTTAATCACATTTACATTTCTACTAGGTTTTTTTTTTTTTTTTTAATGAACCCCTTCCTCTACTGCATAAGACCCTCTTGGATTTCCCTCTACGTACAGGATAAAGTTGGTATTCTTCCATCTTAGCCAAGAGACTGCAAAGTCCTACCCATGTTTACTCTACAGTCTTAGGCATCCCTGCAACCCAGCTTGTCTCCTTCTCTCTAATCATGATGACATATTACTACTTGCCTAAATATGATATATTATTTCACATTCATCTGCTACTACTGCTCATCCTGCTTCCTGTTCCTCGAATGTTCTCCCTCCTCCCAGCACTGTCAGCCTGGGAGCATACGTGTGTCTTGACACTTACCTCAAGGACCATCTATTGATGTGAAGAACCAACACCAGAATCTAAGAAAGTCTATGAAGACTTTTTTCTGATAGGTCTCCTGTCCCCACCCTACTCTCAGCCAAATCCGAGCACATTTCTTCCTCTCAGCTAAAACCTAAATATTCTTCCATCATAATATGTTTACATCCATGTTTCTCTCCCCAGATCTATAAACCTCTCAAAGACAGAGGCCCCTTTTGTTGACCTCCATATCCTGGGCATATATTTTAATACTAGGCATATGTTAGACACTCAGTGAATAACACTAGGCACATTTTAGACACTCAGTAAATATCTGTTGAACAAATGCAAAGATTTTCTTCAACCCAAAGACTTTCCACATCTGCTTAAATTTATAAAATACTCATTAAGTCAATATTCTTGCTGATTTAAGAAGGTAAAACAAACACTATGATGTAACCCAGAAATCCTACCCTGTGATCACTGGGGAAAGTGATATTTAAGATTAGTTGATATAAATAGTATGATTTGAAGCATTAATGAGATTCAGAAACAAAATGTTATTATCTTGATATGAATTATGTTCAAAACTGTGTCTATTTGTATTTTTAGTAGCACAGTTTATAAAAGCAGTGTTGTCAAATTAACTCTACTGTCTACACAAATTCAAACTTTTTTGTACTCTAACTGAAATACATAGTATTTTAAACTAAAAAAAGTAGCATTTTATACTTAAGAAGTTACCTAGTCCAATGTCTAGGGCAAAGTAGATACTTGATCAATTTATCTTGAATGAATTAATGAATAAACTTATGAACGAATGAAAAGCAAATGAATTCAATCAATTCCTCTGAGTTTACAGATGATAAAATTGATAAACAAGTAGTTAAAAAACAATGACAGATAATCCGACATTATGGCTCCTGACCAGTATCTACTGTGCTGTATGTAAATTATAAATATTATAATATTTAATAACTTTGAATGGAGCAGCACACAATCAGAGACGTAGAACCCCAGTGCAGGACAAGAAACATTTATCCTAAACCTAACACTGACCTTACATTCTGCTGTGTGCTGTAGATGCAGAAAAGGAACAAATAAGCCAGAGTCTCCCCTTACTACAGTCTCACAGCAGAGAAAGACAAAACAAGCATGTATAGTGCAACATGATACATTTAGTTAGGGCAACACAAATGAGAAAGCAATTCTACCCGGGGGAAAAAAGGAAAAGAAAGGAGAGGAGAGGAAGCCACAAGAATAGATGAAGTTGAAGCGGCCTTGGAAACGCAAGTAGGCATTTTTCAAATAGATGAGAAGGGGCAAGGCATTCTAGGTAGAAGACACCAATGTCAGCTCATCCGACATCATGGAGGTGATGGACCCATATAAAAAAAGGCTCCAGGAGCAGAACCAAACCTGACCTCAGCAGAGGGCAATGGTACTGCACAAATGCAGAGAAACAATTAATTCCTTCTCCAGCCACTCTAGGAAGCCAACATGCCAAGTGCTATGAAGAGCCTCAGGAGAATTAGAACAAAGAAGAACCATCTGATTGAAGGAGACGCATCCTTCCTGGGCCTAATGCATTACATGCAACACACCTTGGTGAGAAATACCCTGACCTGAGCGGATATCAGGAGACAGTTGATAATGCACTATATCCTCTAGGTCAACAAAATATTACTGCTTATTTGCTAATTCACTTATTTTATTTACCACGCCTAATTCATTTTTTGGATAAGTTTTCTTTATACTTTTCTAAACATTAATATACCTATTAAGGATTTTATTTATTTATTTGAGAGAGAGAGAGACAGCATCATGCAGGGCTCGAGAGACCCTGAGATCATGACCTGAACTGAAGTCAGACTCTTAACCGACTGAGCCACCCAGACACCTCTAAATATTAATATTTTAATTCATAAACAGCATTCTTCATTCCAAGGGATAAAAAAGGTTTGATTTTAATGATATCAGTACATGGCTGATATCAAAATTCATGTTTTAACACACGGCTTTATGGAGAAACATCACGCTCATGTGGATTGCTCTCCAGACGTGGTTATATCCAACATTAGAAGCTTAAAATCCTGAGGTGAGAAAGGCATTGAAGAATGAATACTGTAGCTTGACCATAGGTAAGTGAGCTCTTGGAACCTAATCTCAGTGACACCTTCATCATCACTAAAAGTGGGGGCCTGTAAGTAAGCTGTCTTCATGAGCAATTACTGAGATAGAGGCCATGTCCCCATTTCTTCCCACCTGACTCACTTCCTCAATAACCACAGAAGTATCAGATCATACAGTGTGAGAGATAGGAGGGAAAAACAGTAGACTGGGATAAAATAATTCAAAATGGACATCAGGAGAAGGGAAACAGGGGAAAAAATGGCTCAGATTCCTGGAGGAAAGAGTGTGTGTGTGTATATATATATATATATATATAAAATTTATATATATATATATATAAATGTACAAGAGACTTACAAGAAGGTTCCCTACGTCTCTTATTATTGCCTTCATCATCTTCATCACAACCTCCACCAACACCACCGCCACTATCATCAGGTAGTACTGCATAGCGTTTCAAGCCCTACATTAGTTTTTAAAAGCACCAGTCTTCATACTTATTATGGTTAGTCCTAAAACCATCCAATTACAACACTGTAAGCTTCAATTTCCTCATCTGTAAAATGGGGGAAATAATAATAGTACCTAACTCAAGAGATACTTAGGATAATTAAATAAGATCATCCCGATAAAGTTTTAGCATAGCACCTGCCCACAGAGCAGACTCTCATAAATTCCACTGTCGTCGTCGTCGTCATCATCATCATCATCATCATCAACTGAAAAATCCCTGATTGCTAGTTTTTTGTAATACCAGTCAATGCAAAGAGAGACTCATGTATTTTACACCAGAAATCTGGTGCTGATCACCAAATTGATAAATGAATATGAATTTCAATGGACTGCTTTTTCATCATGTGGAAATTGCCTTGAAATAAGCAGGAATGATCATATTCTCCAAAATATTTCTTGAACCTTCTAATGAAAGGCATTTTTTTTCTTGGTAAACATAATCCTGGTCACTTTGAGAAATTAAGGAAGTTGCTTTTGTTTTGTCCACACTGCCTTCATTTTTTTTTTGTTTTAACGTTAATACACACCCTCCTTCTTGAACAAACTCCAGCCAGACAGATATTTGCCATTCCATTATTGTTTTAAAGTGTTAGCCCCAGACACATAAGCATTGTTGGAATGCAATGGAAAAAAAAAATGTTTTAAATCTCAAATGGGGTAATAAACTGCAGCCAGAAGCTAATTGTCCTGAAACCTGAGCTTTTATAACATATTACTACTGTAGTGGGACCACTCAGCACTCCTTCGGTGGGGTTGTTGTGTAATTGGTAGTAGATTACGTTGCAGACATATTAAAAAAAAAAAAGATGTCAAATCAGACATTTCTGCTTATTACTGTAGACCTCAGCATAATTCTCAAAGCAATCAATGCATTTCATCCATTAAACTATTGATGGGGGTTATTAATTCATATAATGTTTAACTACTCACTGTGGGCTTTCTCTCTGCCAACTTTCTTCCACCCAAGAAGTCCTGAAATGTTGCCGCTCCTGTCAAAAGAAATGAATCATTAATAAGAACCAGCCAGGCCAGAGGCAAGCTAGAAGCTGGGCCATGATATATATAGGCTTCTCATTCTTTTAATTCGGTGCTGAACAGCATGTGTAAAAGGAACAAATAGCCCAGTAGGGTTTTACCAAGAGTCTGAAAGAAACACAAAGGCTATATCCATCAAATCTATTTATTGAGTATTTAGGGATCTGAGAATACTTTTTATTTTTAGATAATACATTTGGTAGACACTTTAAGAGTCCACAGTAACAAGAACTTATAAGTAATACTCCAACTAAATTCTAACCCACAGGAGGCCAGGGCAATGATCACCCTCATCTGCCAAAGCCTTAACAAATCAGGCAAGACCAGGAAAGAGTAGGCCTCTGTCCAAAGAAAATTTTGTGATAAGAATGTAAGAAACACCTCTATTTCCAAGTCTTAATCTTTGTATTGTGTTACTTTCTGTTTTTTTTTTTTTTCTTTGCCACCCCCCACCCCAACCTTTTTTTGGAGACTCTCTGCCTTCAGGGAACTCTACTACCAACGTGGGCTTACAAAATAAAGGAGCTGACTAGTAGAAGAGACTTGTAGGGATGCCTGGGTGGCTCAGTTGGTTCAGTGTCTGCCTTTGGTCCAGGTCATATTCCCAGGGTTCTGGGATCAAGCCCCACATCAGGCTCCCTGCAGGGAGTCTGCTTCTCCCTCTCCCTTTGCCTACTGCTTCCCCTACTTGTGTACGCTCTCCCTCTCCCTCTCTAACAAATAAATAATATCTAAAAAAAAAAAAAAAAAAAGAAGAAGAAGAAGAAGAAACTTGTAAAAAAATAAATAAATAAAAATAAGAGACTCATGTGATAACAAAAACCATGAGCTCTGAAGTAAGATTTGAATCTATGGTCTGATTCAGTCGTCTCCTTATTGGAAAACAATGCTACTCCCCTGAGTTCCAATCTCTTCCTGTATAAAATAAGGGTAATAATAACTGACCTCACAGAGCTTTGGTAAACTATAAAAGGAATGGCATATACCGACTGCTGACTAGATTCTTGGCCCTAAGATGATAATCAGTGATGGGCAAGGGATGGTGGCAATGATGGGAGAGAAGGAAATACAGCCCACCTGGTCAGTGTGGACGTTCACACTTAAGTCCCAAAGCAGATCTGAGGCCTAGATCAGTATCAATATCCTGAAAACTTCAACCCATCCTTATGCGCTTTGTTTTAGCCACCTGTTGGGCATTTGCCAGATTGATTTTTAAAAACCAGTGGAAGAGTTTTTAAAAACCAGAAGAGGAGAGTAGCCCTCATCTGAGTGGTAGCTGAAAAGCCACACCCATTTAGAGACTGCTGAGTGATGTCTGGGATCTGATATCCTCACGTTATTCTCAGGCTGCCTAAAGGATTCTCTCCAACAGGCAAAAACTAAGCCTCCAATCAAGTTTTGAATAAAACTGATAGTAAAGAAAAATTATGTGGTAAGCAAATTATGGAACTGAACTTAATAATTTTTATGTGTCTTTTCTTACCCTGAGAACAGGTCCTCACCCTATATTTACAACACGTTTTTCAGGCTTCTTATACTTGTAGCATGTTTGAGATTTTACAACCCATGTCTGAAATCTCAGTAAGACCAACATCTCGTGAGCTCCTTACTATTACTACCGTCACAAATTTACAGCTTAAGCTCAAAGTGGACTGAGCAACTTGCCAGCTGTCACACCAGTGGTGTGTCGCAAAGACACAAGGACGTTGCCAAGCTATAGGCACCAAGTCCAGGGATATCTCAGTGGAGGTTCAGAAGTGTGTTTATTAGAGTATTGCTGAAGGCCACAGATCAACCTGAGTCGGCACCCTTTAATTAAGTCGCTCAGGGAGGTATCTTTTGGCTCTGAAAATGTTTCATATACAAAAGTCTCCTGTTTTTTGAGGATCTTCTGGCTCTAAAATATTTTTAAATAAACAAAACATGACTGGTTTCTTAACCATACTAATTTAATTTCAGGTGAATATTGTTTATCACAAAGACAACTTTGCAAGTATTCTAGACATAACTGCCATTCGTTCATACACCTAAAAATACTTTAAATAAGCCTTTATCATGTGCTGATCAGCTCTAGCTATAAAAGAAAGAAAGAAAGAAAGAAAGAAAGAAAGAAAGAAAGAAAGAAAGAAAGAAAAAGAAAGATAGATGGATGGAGGGAGGGAGGGAGGAAGGAAAGAAGGAAGGAAGAGAGAAAGAGAAAAGAAAGAAAGAATGAACGAAAGAACGAACAGACAAAAATCTCTGCTCTTCTGAAGCTCACACTCCAGGGAGAGATGAAATATACAAAGTGTGCTGCTATATTTGTCTAATGGTGTGAAGCTGATAGAAGAACAAGTGGGGAATGGGATTAGGGATTGCTGGGATGCTCTTTTAAATAGAGTTGTTTGGGAAGACTTCGCTGATAAGATCATAGGTGATCAGAAACCTGAAAAAATAAACAAGCAGGGTGACCTGTTAGAAAAGTATTGCACTAATCTGGGTGAGAAATGACAGTGACTTGGAAAAAGACAGTGAGAAGTGTTGGAATCTGAATCTATTTGGAAGACAGAGCCAATAGGATTAACTAGCAGATTAAATGTGGGGAGTGAGAAGAAGACGTAATTCTTGGTTTGGGCTCTAACCAGTAAGTGTCCACCAACTGAGACAGGGAAGACAGAAGGAGAAAAGCATGGCTGGGAAAGAAAATCAGTTGTTCAGTGTTACACAAATTGGTTCTAAGTGTCAGTTGGACCCCTAAGTAGAAGAGTCTTGTGTGCAGACAGAGAACTCCAGAGTTTAGAGAATCCTGGCTTGAGATAAAAACTTGAGAGTTGTCTGTGTATGGGATACACTAAAACCATGAAAGTTAATGACTTCTAGGGAGTGCAAGTAGAGAGACGAGGCTCAGGTATGAATCCTAGGATTGCCCCATGGTTAGAAGTTGGGGAGATCAGTGCAATCAGCAAGAGACTAAAATGAAGATTAAGAAGGCTGTTACTCAAGCATGTAGGACATACTTTTTTTTATCTCCTCAGATAAAATAAAAATATTTATCTTTTGTTCTTTTAGAGGTCAGGAGGAGAAGATAAGACGGACTGCAGGTGGGGGCAACTTTAAGAGAACAACAAATACAACTTGGGGCCAACTCTAAAACAACAGAGAATAGACCAAACTGAGAAACATGTGAAGTGTGACTAAGATGTGTGTACTGAGGAACCTCCGTACTGTTTTCCACAGTGGCTGCATCAATTTACATTCCCGCCAACAGTGCACGAGGGTTCTTTTCCTTCCACATCCTCGCCAACACTTATTACCTCTTGTCTTTTTTATTCCAGCCATTTTGACAGGTTTGAAGGGATATCTCCTTGTGGTTTTAATTTGCATTTCCCTGATGATGAGTCATGCTAAGCATATTTTCATGTGTCTGTCGGCAATTTGTGTGTCTTCTTTGGGGAAAAAAACAACAAAACAGTAAAAACAGAATTACCATTTGATCCAGTAGTTCTACTACTGAGTATTTATCCAAAGAAAACAAAAATACTAATTCAAAAAGATATATGTACCTTTATGGTTTGTTTTTCCTTTTTTTTTTTTTTTGTAGCATTATTTACAATAGACAAGATAACAGAGCAACCCAAGTATCCATTAATAGATGAGTGAATAAAGGTGTGATACACACACACACACACACACACACACAAAATGGGTTATTACTCAGCCATAAAAAGAATGAGATCTTGCCATTTGGAACAACGTGAATGAACCTAGAGGGTAAAATGCTAAGTGAAATAAATCGGGCAGAGAAAGATAAATATCATATGATTACATTCATATGTAGAATTTATTTTTTTTAAGATTTTATTTATTTATTTATTTATTTATTTATTTATTTGACAGAGAGAGATCACAAGTAGGCAGAGAGGCAGGCAGAGAGAGAGAAGAAGCCTGCTGAGCAGAGAGCCCGATGTGGGGCTCGATTCCAGGACCCTGAGATCATGACCTGAGCCAAAGGCAGAGGCTTAACCCACTGAGCCACCCAGGTGCCCCCATATGTAGAATTTAAAAAACAGAACAAAGAAACAAAGAGTCAAACAAAAAAAGACTCTTAAAAACAGAGAAAAAATTGGTGGTTGCCAGAAGGGAGGTAGGTGGGGGGATGTGTGAAACAGGTGAAGGGGATCAGGAATATGCTTATTGTGATGAACACTGAGTATAGAATTTTGGGGTCATTATGTTATGTATCTGAAGGTAATATAACACTGTATGTTTAATTATACTTCTGTAAAAAAGTATAATTAAATCTTTTTTTAAAAAGATGCCTCTATTGATTTCCCTATGGGGCTCTTAAAATGTCTCAGAAAGCAAGCATATCTGCAAATACCAAAACATACCAAAACATGGTAGATGATGTATAGAACCCTCATACTCTACTCCTTTTTTCAATATATATATTTTATTTATTTATTTGAGAGAAAGAAAGGGAGAGACAGAGCATGAGCCTAGGGGAAGGTGCACAGGGAGAAGACGACTCCCCACTGAGCAGGGAGCCGGACACTAGGCTAGATCCCAGGACACTGAGATCATGACCTGAGCCAGGACCCTGAGATCATGACCTAAGCCAAAAGCAAATGCTTAGCCAACTTGAGCCACTCAGCTCCGCCGCCATACTCTACCCTGGATTGAGTACTCATTTTGTTTTTCTCTACTGTGTCCTTTAAAAACAGCGATGTAATTCCATGTTCCCTTATCTCTACCTCTCTTGAAATTTCTCATTTTACCACAAATTGCCTGATACCAAAATAAGAAGTCCTTGAGTGCTTAGTATAAGTTGAAGTGAAATGTCCCAGGTCCTGTTCACAGGACATGCCTGTATGAAACACCTACTTAAAAAAGTACTGAATGTAAAAAACACCTGCTTAAATTCAAAGATGATCTCTTTGTGGTAAGTTCATGTGCCTTCCCATAACATCAAAAATCAGTGGGAAAACAGTTTGGCAGTTTCTCAAAAACTTACACAAAGAAGTACCATATGACCCAGCAACTCCATTCCTAGGTATATACACCAAAGAGTTGAAAATATGTTCTCAAACACATGGTTGTAAACAAATGTTCATAGCAGCACTATTCACAATAACCAAAGGTGTCAACAATCCAGATACCCACCAATGGATGAATAAATAAGCCAAATGTGGTATCTACATGCAATAGCATATTACCCAGCCACAGAAAGCAACAGACTACTGATACATGTTACAACATGGATGCACTTCACGAACATTATACTAAGTGAAAGAAGCTGGGTAAAAAAAGGCCACATGTATGAGTGTATGAGTGTATGAGTCCATTTATGTGAAATACCCAGAACAGGTTAATGCATAAAGACAGAAAGCAGACTGATGATAGCCAAGGACTAAGAAGTTACTGTTTAGCAAGGAATGTGTGTGTGTGTGTGTGTGTGTGTGTGTGTGTGTTTGGTTTGGTTTGGTTTTGGTGAGCGGTGTTGGGAAATGATAAAACTGTTTTGGAATTTGACTTGCGTGGTGGTCATGCAACGTTGCAAATGTGCACCATTTGCACACACCACTGCATTATACATTTTAAAATGGTTGTGTGAATTTTATCTCAATTAGAAAATATGAGTGGACCCACTCTAGATCAGAATTATGTGTATATAACATATGTTTTTTCCCTTACTTTGGGTTGCATAAGCTTCTTTCACTCTTCTTCCTTACACGCCCTTCACAGAATTGCTCACTGGAACTAGAAATTCAACCGGAGTCTCACAAAAGCACAATTTTCCCTAGTGCAAAGCTGAATCCTCATATGTGGATTCAATCTTGCACATGATTCCAGAACACATGGGAGAATGAAGCACTTTCAGCATACTTTAAAAGGCTCTGATTTCTTTTTTTTAATATTTTATTTATTTATTTGAGAGGGAATGAGAGAGAGAGAGAGAATGAGAGTGAGCATGAGAGGGGGAAGGGTCGGAGGGAAAAGCAGACTCCCTGCTGAGAACGGAGTCTGATGTGGGACTCCATCCTGGGATTCCAGGATCATGACCTGAGCCAAAGGCAGTCACTTAACCAACTGAGCCACCCAGGCACCCGTAAAGTGCTCTGATTTCTTAATTTTGAAGTGATTTCACACATATCAAAAGGTTTTAACACAGTGTAAAGGATTCTTGCACATTTCTTACTTAGATCCCTATGTGTAAACATTTTTGTGCAAAACAAAAAATGTAAAACATGTTTTACTGATAAAACAAATTGGTAACATATGCTTATGTACATCCATTCAGGTGTACATAAACATACACTGTCTATATATGCATGAAATGTGTTTTTCATGTATCTATATTCAATGTCTATGTGTTTCATAGACCCATATATGTATGTATGCATAAACGTGTGCATTTATCTAGTCACATGTATGTCTGTGGATGCATATATAACCAATGACATGTATATGTGTGTACATGCATGTACACACATCATATGCACAGACGCATGTATAGGTATATACACACATAATCTTTTTTTGAAAAGACATGTTTGCTTCATGACTCATAAACACTGTTTTTTCCTAAAACTGAGGACATTCTTTTGTATTGCTACAGTGCAATTATTAAAACCAGGATATTAATATTAACTGTACTAAAATCTAATCTATAGCTCTCTTCAATGTCCAGTACTTGTACTAACAATGTACTTTTTAGCAAAAGAAAAAAAAAAACATAGAGCTGAAATCTATGGAATAAATTGGAATGAAATGGGTAACGAAGTTTTTGAGGACCCTCCCTTGTACCTAGCTCACTGTATTTTTAATCACCAATATAATATATTATGCAGCATGCCAGGGGCGCATGAAGATTAGATGCAAGAATCAATTTCACTCAATTACCTAATCTCAAATATGGGTGCATTTACACTGTGAAACTATTAATCACTCTTTTAAGAATAGAGGGAGAGCCAAGCAAGAAAATCGTAAGGGTCTGAATATCTTTCAGCCTAAAAGTGTTCTCTGTTTACTTTTTCTTTGATCATGAAAATCCACAGGCAGCCATAAAAATTTTACTGGAGCTATAATTATTTGAAACTTTCAGGGTGTCTCTAAAGTACTTTATAACAACCTCAAGTATCATAACTTGATATTATTTCTACTTTTCTACTTATAATGAAAACAAGAGTTGTGAGTCCTATTCATCATTTCCACATGAAAAAACAATAGAAAAAATGGTGTGTTTATTCGCCTAGAAAATGCCCAGCTGGGGTTTATTAACCACATTTTAGTTACTCATCTTTATGACTCTCAAATAGAGATAAGATAAAATCACAAAGACCTCCCAGATGATAAGTTCACCAAGGCCACTGGATTTGAGGGAAGCTGGAGTAGTCTGTGATTGCTTCCTGGGCAACAACAAATGATCTATGTTCAGGGTATCTGTTTTCGGTAATTTTCAGTTAAGTTAAAACCTAGAACCAGTTTCATAGCGCTGACCATGATCTAATTGTTGAGGATACCAGTCCTGCAAGTTCATGTTTAACATCAGCCCTATATATTTAATATATACATGTAATGCGATCTAAGATATGTGTGTGTGTGTGTGTGTGTGTGTGTGTGTGTGTATTCTAAATAATGCTTGCTCATTTCATCTATCTATCTATCTTTCATCTGTCTTTAAAAAGTCTGTTCTAAAAAAAAAAAAATAAATAAAAAAAAAAATAAAAAGTCTGTTCTAGACCCATGGTGTGGGGAAGAGAATGTAACTATAATGGGAATTTTTAGGGCAATGGAACTGTTCAGAATCCTGATTGTGATGGTGTTAGGCAAATCCATGCATGTGTTAAAATTCATAGAACTGTACACCAAAAGGGAAAAAAGTGAAGGTTAACTTCACTGTATAGTGAAAAGAATTTTTTTTTCAATTGCTCTTAAAAAAAAAAAAAGTCTGTTCTAAGCAACTTCGATGTATCATATCCTGTTAAGACAGGAACACAAAACAATATAAGGCATCTTTGGCCATAAGAAGCTCACAATCTAGTTGGGATCATTGACTTAAAAAGAGATAAACCATACATCAACATCAATAGTTCTTTAACATACGTCTAAACTGAGTGCCATGAGATTGTGAAGAGTCTGGCCAAGATTCCTGATTATCTGGGAAAGTTTCACAGAAGAAGTGATACCTGAGCTGTGAAATCTTGATGGTCAACAGGAATTTGTCAGGAAAAAAAAGGTTGGGAAGGACATTTATATAGTTAAAACTAAAGAGATATCTATTTCTATATAACAGATATGTATCTCTCTCTCTATATATAGATAGATAGATAAATACAGATATATACACATATACACACATATGTATGTACACATATGCATACAGAATACACACACATATAATATCTAAGTGAGAGGTGATGGTGGCTAGTCGTAAGGAGTTCATACATACATTTAATATATTTATAACTTGCAGTTAAACTCTATCTTAGAGGGTGGAGAAGACCCAAAGGGCTCAGGGTACAGGAGAAGTCCAGTGCTCTCCAATTTCATGGCTTCTCCTGGAAAGGCTTAAATAACGCCACAGTTCTTTCTAAAGTGCCTCTCGTGCACTGGTCGCTACGGTCTATCATATGTTCTAATACACTGGTCAAAGTTCATTGTAACAGGAATGTGCATCATACTCCACAGAAACCAATCTACAAACGGAGGATGTGCTAGTAATTGGCCTAGCACAAGAGAACAGGCCCATGCTAACTGGTGACGGATGAGTCATTGCATCTCTCAGCTTCTTTTTCTCTGCTATCAGCATTTTACGTCCTCCTCTGTACAGCGTCTGGTCATAGACGAAACACGAATGGGAAGCCATTAGATGCCGAGAGAAGCCATGAGTCAAAGAGACCTGAGTCAAGCTCTGACTTCATCTCACCTGCCTCTTTCCTCACTCGTCTGCAGCTACACGGTACCAGGCCAGCCTCCCCTCTTCCTCAGGGACTCTGCAGGTGCAGTTCCCACGGCCCGTGATGCTCCTCGCCCAGTACAGCTCATGCCCTTCTTTATATTAGGTCTTTACGATAATGTCACCTTTTCAGGGTGAAAGGGGGCACTTCTGGCCACCCCTATCTAAAACCCTCCCCTCCCCACATTTCAAAATCCCTTTCCCAGCTTCCTCATTTTCTCCTTGGTCCCATAGTATGGGACATACTATGGCTCTCCTCAACATCCATCTTTGTTTTCCTATTTTGTCTCCATCCTGCACTAGAACATAGCCCCCTGTGTGAACCATCTTGCCTATCGTGTTCACTGTTCCATCCTTAATGCTTAAGTCAGAGCCAGACCTTTGGGGGCACTTAAACAAGTAATTCTTCATCCCTAACTCACCCCAGGTCCATTTTCAGCCCTCTGTGCTCTGTGCCCTTGGAAGTAAAGTCCTGTGAGCTGCATCCATCGTGAGATGGCTGCTGGGTGCTTCAGCCAATGGAAGGCACTGTGAAGGTGGTGGAGGGAGGGAGGAGAGAGGGACTGTGGTATTCCTTCCTGACCCATCACTGCTTTGGTCCTTAATTTCCAGCAGGAGCTGTCTCTCCTGCAACCAGAGAGCTCCGACCAGGACCCTGTTCCTCCAGTAAATGCTCTTTCCTAAGTCCTTCCACTGTGGGGGTGCAATGGCTTTCTGATGCCCCTAATCTCTGGGAACTGCATCTTCTCTAGATTTTTACTTGTAACCCTGCCCACATATAATTAAGATGACCCTTCATTAAAGTCTTTTGCTTTTGGCACTGGAACTATGCCACTGCCATAGCAGAGAAGGCTACAAGTCAGCAGTGGGGAGATAATTCTGGAATGTCCAGCCAAGCCTTGAACATGTGTATATATAATGCAAGAGCAACTGGCTGAGGAGTAAAGAAGTCAATCCATAAGCTACTTTTCTTCATCATGCCAATCATTCTGTCTAGTTATTTTGTGTGTCAGTTGAATATTTTTGTGCTGATAAAATACGGTCTTCGAAACAGATCATAATGTTCAAACAGTGGGGTGGCACAGGGTGAAATAATTGTTGAATTTCAATTTGCTATTTTACCAATTTGCTTAACTTTTCTGAGCTTACTCATCTACAAAATTAACAGAAACTTCATGGAGAAGTTAGAAGTATAAAGACAGGACTTATGTAAAGTGCCTGTCAGAGTGTGTGACATAATAGTTGCTCAATAAAGGTTAATTTCTCCTCCTTTTCTTCCTGGTTTCATTTCACCTTTTTGTTCCCTCTCTTCTTATGGAACTGCCTCAAATAAAATGGGATCAGAGACATTTTATTCTGCTAAAATCTTTAAATTCCCTGGTTTGAAGAAAAAAAAAAAATCTGTGCAGTAACGTTTCCAGTCAGGAAAAAGAAGGAATTTATTACCTGGGGGACATTCAGGCATCCAAGCATGAGAGGTCACAAGAAAGAGGAGTCCATAAAGAGACTGAGGAGTCACCCTCCTGACACAAGGCCTCCATAAGGGTCTGCCCCATGCTGTACAAGCAACTCGCTATGCTCGATTGCTTGGCAAGTCGAGCAATATTCACAAGCATCAGATTTGCATGCCGCTGTACCAAAATTGAGCCCATGTTAAGATACTGAACAAGAGAAACTTGGCTGCTCTTCTTTGCCATCGGGGAACACAGAGGGGCCTTCTTAGAAGATTACTGGTAAGAAATCCTTAGTTATAGCTCTAAAATTTACCACTTTACCAGTTTATGTGTGTGTTAGGACACACAGACATATTTCCACTCTAACATGTAACTTCCCCCTTGTCTTTTTTTGTTTATAAACCAAAGAGCATGCTACGAAGGTAGGAGAGCATCAGAGGTTTTGCTTCTAAAAAAAGCTGACACACTACAGGATGGAATAACAAAACTGAATATGCTTTCAAACAAAATGCTGTGTTTAAGTATGTCCACATCCTGGAGGCACACTTGTGGGTGACAGTGTACCCAATATCCACGGGTATGTGTGTTCTGTGTTGGTTTGCTTGTGCTCCTTTTGCGATAAAGCAATGGGGACTACCGCAACAAATTATAAAACTGTGATGATTGCCCTTTCTGCCTCCAATGGTGCCCGTGAAAAAACTTGTGGCAAAGGGGGGCAAAAAAACTTGAGCAGGTTCTGAAGTTTACCCTTGACCGCACCCGCTCTGTAGAAGATGGAATCATGGATGCTGCCAATTTTGAGCCGTTTCTTCAAAAGACAATCCCAGCGGATGGCAAACCTGGGAATCTTGGTGGAAGGGTTGTAACCACTGAAAGGAACAAGAGCAGGATCGCTGTAACTTCTGAGCTGCTTTTTTTCCCAAAAAATCTTTGAAACCTCTCACCAAAAACTATTTGAAGAACAGTCCACGCGATTGGCTGTGCACAGTTGCTAACCGCAAGGAGAATCAGAACTTGCGTTACTTCCAGATTAGCCAGGATGAGGAAGGGGAGGAGATGAGGATTAACATTCATTTATCAGGAAGATTTTGTATGAGTTCTTGAACCAAAAATCAATCAAACAAACAAACTGCAGTGATTGCTATATCTATGTGAGCTGCTGAACGAAGCCGGGATGACTACAGCGATGAAATCAGCTCTGAACTTGAAGGCCAAGAGGACAGAAATGAAATATTTCAATCCCTTTCAAAACAACACAACGCAAAACATGACTAGAAATGAGAACATCCCAGATCACAACCTTCCCTTGGGTCCTGCGGAAATGTATGTACAGCTAAGTCCATGTTGGTTCTGTCTTTAGTCATGGGCCATAGTTGTCAAACACTCACACTGCACAATATTTCTGAAATACACACAGGCATCACATTCCAGGACAAAAAAATGGCACCATGAAAAAGAAGAAAATTAAGGTTCGCCATTTTTCTTTAATTCTGGTAGGCACAAAAGCAGATACGTAAGTGTGGGGGACAAATCATATGGATTAACACATGCTCTGACATGCAGCATTGTTGGCAAATGAAGCAGCAGAGATGGAAATATTCCCTGATGTTGACAGACAGGTGCCAACACTACTCTGAAAAAGTGCCAGCATGCGCACGTGCATGCACACACACACACACACACACACACACACACAGGTGTTCCTTATGCCATACCACTGTGCTCAGTGTAAGATTTATATGGCCTTTTGTAGAATAAAAATTATCTACTCAGCACATTAAAAGTACAGATTCTTTAAGCAAAAGTTATATAAGATTGCCATTAAAACTATACTCATATACAACAAACACTTGTTATCTATTATGTGTTGTTTTTTTTTTTTTCTCTATGACTGATACGATAATGTCTAAGGCACATCCCCATCCTAAAGCAGAGAGAGCAGAGAGGGCAGAGTAAAAAATCAACAACCAAAGAATTTAATAGGTAATAACACAAAGTAAATTTCACAGAGTTAAAAGAAAGGAGTAATCACTTCCTGTAATGGAACAGGGAAGAACAGAATGTCCCATGGAAGAGTAAAATTTCATTAAGAATTTGGAAGTTAAGTAGAATTTTGTTGGGTGGAAGTGGAAGTTAGGTGAAGGAAATGCACAGCTGTTCCAAAAAAAAATTAGAACATCATTAAAACTCTAAAGACCTGCATGGACTGTGACCTACTGAGAAATATGTTGCTTTAAAGGCTGGAACTGTGGGGTTCATAAGTGCAGCAGAGCCTAGCTTGTCCTGACTTGCAGAAGGGTAAGACTTGGATGTGAAAAGCCTGGTGTCTGCCATTGCTCTTAATTCTGATGCTCTGTGGCCTCCCTCGGTGGTGCAAGGACTCACCCCAGACTCCCAAGTGCCATCCACATCTGTCCCAGACACATTTTCCCTTGACAGCCAATCACTTCAGTTAACAATGTCGCCCCTTCCTGAGTTCTTTTTCCATAGCAGCATGAGTAATGCACTCTGTTTAAATCAGGGTCCCTTTACTGGAATCTTCTTATGAGCAGTCATATTCAGTGTAATTTTAAATACTGAGTCATTAATGAGAAGCCCATCTATACACAGTTTCCCCAAAACTCCTTGTCATGAATCATTCTAATGTCCATATATTTGTTTATTTAGCAAAATTTCATGAAGTGTTCCTCTATGCCTGGGTAGTAGATCCTGTCTCTGTCCTGTTCACATCTTGGTGTCTATTATTTCAATGCACAATATCAGCTTCCAATGACCAAATCCTGCTTTCTTTTCTTTCTTTCTTTTTTTTTTTTCTTCCTTATGGGGCTTCTCTTGCAGCTGGAGTGTTTTGCCACCCAACTGGTAGGAGTAATTGACCCTAATTATCACAAAGAACTAATGCTATAAAATGGGGTCAAAACATGTGTAGAACTCAGGGAACTGAATGCTTGTTGGTGCTTCTACGCCTGGAGATGAGACTGAACGTGTGACTGCAGGAGTTTCAATGACAGCAGCCTGACAGGAGCCTGGTAAGGGTTCCGATATTTAGGGAAGAGGTTCTGAGGTTCTCCTGGGTGGGCAACCAGTAGAAACATGGGGCAAGAATGAGGAATATATGAAATGTGTACAAGAGAAGGAAGAAAATGTAGGTCAAGTGCAGCCTTGAGACCAACTGAGCTGACTGTTGTCTACCCTGCGACCCCTCCTGTTTGGAGTATTTTATTTAATTATTTAATAAATTGCATCTGGTCACCTCCTCAAAGCATCAACATAAGACAGAATGAAACTGACATGGCGCACCAGTGTCAGGAGTGGTGCAAGCAAGGGTCAGCCTGTAGTACAGTACGCCAGTGCCCACCGACATCTCACGCTTTCCACTTCAGCGCAACTGCCAGCACCTGCACTTCTCTGCCCAGAGGCTCCCTGTTGCTTTCTGGAGGGTGCTCTGCAGCCAGCATGGCAAATTGGAGTTGTCAGAGTATTTAAAAACAAAACCCTGGGAATACCCTCAATTAATAAAATTGACTGGAGTTTGTCTATCATTTCCCTAGTGACCTCACTCTTCTTATAGGATGACTCTAAGTCACAGGCTCTACACTGATCCCTGATTTCCCTCTGTGAGTTAATCTCCATTTATCCATAGTTGTAACTGGCTTGGTAACACACTCTTTCTTGGCTGCATTCCCTTCTTTGTCTATCTTCCTCAATCTTCTGTGGGTATTTTCTGTCATCTCCCAAATAAAATACTTTCACTCAAATCCCTGACTTAAGTTCGGCTTCTGGGATCCCCAACTAAGGCAGTCTGGTACTTGTCATTTGGTCATACTGTTGGCTGTTCCCCAGGAAATGGAGTAGAATTTGAGTTCAGATCAACAAGCCTCCCAGAAAATGTGGACAGGAAGATAGAAGGCTCATAATTTCACTGGCAGGAATTCCCTCCTCTACTCTATTTCAAGGCCACCTGTGAGGTGGGCTACAGTGCCATGGCAGGTGATTTCTGGCTGCTCCTGGCATAACCTAGTTCCTTATGAAAGATAATAAATGATGGAAAGTTGTCATGCTACTATCAAGAGATAGTAGCATGAGATAGTATCAGCTCATGTGACAGTGAGACAGAGACTGCAATTAATAATCATTTCTTAGATTTTCTTCAGACATTGACTAATTCACTCTGTCGTCCTCAAAATCTCAGAGTAGTTCTATGGCATCTCTAACATGTAACCTCATTCTTATGGCACTTTAAATGTATCAATATAGAAATCAGATCGATTGACTATATCAATAGACTCAGCTTACCTCATGTGCTTGGCATTAAGCCACACATTTCAGATCTTGCTTCTTATACTCAAGATTAACTGCCAAGGATATACACCTGACCCACGTTGGACAAATCCAATACTCTCTTCCATAAATTCTGTGTTGGGATTTACAAAATCTAGTTAATTGAAATGGGAAGCTTGCCTGAGAAGACCTTATTTAATTATATCCAGAGTTAAGGAAAAAAAAAAAAGATAAATCCTAGGAAACAGAGAAGAAGAAGAATTAAAGCCCACCTGCAAGAGAAAGAAGAGAAGGTGCAACTAGAGATGTGGAGAAAGTAATCGGATTTCTTTTTTTTTTTTTTTTTAAAGATTTTATTTATTTATTTGACAGACAGAGACTGCAAGTAGGCAGAGAGGCAGACAGAGAGAGAGAGAGGAGGAAGCAGGCTCCCCGCTGAGCAGAGAGCCCGATGCGGGGCTCGATCCCAGGACCCTGGGATCACGACCCAAGCAGAAGGCAGAGGCCTTAACCCACTGAGCCACCCAGGTGCCCCAGTAATCGGATTTCTAACAGCTTCTTAGTGTCTACTTCCCAGCTTTTATGTGGTCCTGCTGTCATTTTTTCTCTTGGATCTACAGATCCCACTGTACCTTAGAACAATTTTCTCCCTTTGGCCTTGAGTTAACTTGAGGGATTTTTCAGTGATTTGAAACCAAAAGAACCTTGGTTAAAATAAGCACACTTGACTCTCCACTCAGGGACAAGGGGGACCATCACTTTCTTGGTTTTCAGTGTATCTAACTCAGTATTTGGCACACGGTAGATCTTCATTAAGTGTTGGTCAGAAGAAAAGTGAATACAAAATATCAGTATTTTATACTGATACTTCCCCAGAAACACTTCCTCAGAAACACCAAGAAGCATGTATGTGTTTCACAACAAGAAAAGCCTTTCCACCCATGGAAAGCAGCTGACCAGTGTTCATCCATGCATAGGGCTGGAATGCTCGTGCTTTGGGTTTATTTTAATCAGTAATTGCCCACTCATTTAATCCATTTGAAAAACAGTCTTAACCACCCCTCAAATTATTGGTGTGTGTTTCTCCAGGATATGTAGTAAGGTATTAATTCACCTTGAAACATTTAGGCGTCTTTATCACTCTCAGATGTTCAAAGTGTCTGAGCAGAGGAGAGGGATGAAGGGAAATTTAGAATGGTTAAACCAGAGAAATGAGGTCTCAATCTTTGGCAAATCCAACACTTCATCAAAACCAAAAGGAAGAGTGAAGTGTTGTGGGCTGTTGTTTCTTGAGATGTGCATTAAGGAAAGACGAAATTTAGCAAATACTAAAGTCCCTCTTGTAATGTTTTATGATTGTTATAGTATTTGGTAACTTCTGTTCCCCTCTGGCTGTGATGTGAGAGGCTCCCCTCCACCACGTCACCCCCATGACAGCAATCTCTAGTTGTAAAATGGTAAGACCGTCAGCCAGCAATAATTTGCAATCTAAACAGACTTGACGCTCCCTGACATTTATTGAAACCTCAGACCCCGTGCACTGGTTTCAGTTTTCCTCCCTTTGCTCTGTTTTTACAGACAGACAAGTGCTTAGACTTAGGTTTAATAATGAGGAGAAATTTCTTCTTGGCCTACTCTTGCTTGTGTTGGCTGCACTGGGGCTTGCAACAGACGGGTGGTTGGAGTTAATTACACTAAATGGTGAGAACATTATTTGACCCCACCGGTTCAGCCCCAGAGGCTGTTTGCCTCCTCACAGACATAGGCAGATGGAATGCTTCATAGGCTGGGCAGAGGGCAGGAGCCATGTAGAGAGAGCTCTCTGCTTAAGACCAGACATGGGGTTTCACCTCTTAACATAGCTTGGAACTCCAAGCTCTTTTATAAGTATAAACCAGTGATGCTCCAAGGAACACAGAATGACATCAGGGACTAGTTGCTCTCAATGACAGCAGTCACCCTCACGATGGTACACCTCATTCATTTTCAGGAAAGATGGAGGACTTCACCACAAACCTGACTCTGACAAGCCAAAAGGAAAACTGTTATCACATATGTCATTGTAGGTGATCTGGTGACATGTTACAATTATATTCGAGAGCCAGTGATAACTACATATTTAGCTCAGTACATAACACTTAGTGCCTGTGAATGTTCTTGGCCTTGTAATTTCTAATCATGATGGCGACAATGATAACCCATGTTCTTGTCCCAGTGATAATTTGTCACTCATTATTCTCAAGAAGAAAAATTAACTAGTACACCTAGGTGTGGTGAAGACTCATTGATTGTTTGCTGACCCACAACACAGCTTCAGGTATATTGCAAGTGTAACAAGGCCAGAGAGACATTACATTGTTGACGTAATACTGACAAGAAGATCTTTGTTCCTAGATCCGCGCTTTTCTGTTGCATGTGAACTCCATGCAGATCATTCA
Organism: Martes martes; assembly: GCF_963455335.1. Classification (NCBI taxonomy): domain Eukaryota; kingdom Metazoa; phylum Chordata; class Mammalia; order Carnivora; family Mustelidae; genus Martes; species Martes martes. The sequence goes on from NC_137904.1 coordinate 56,267,903, forward strand.
GAAACTCTTGGGAGTCTCTAAGCAGTAAGGGCTCACCTGATGTGTCTGGCACTACCGAGTCCATGAAACAGCACCATACCACACCATGCTTTTAAAAACCTGTCAGAATCCCTGCTTCAAGCTGCAATGTTAAATAATTTGTAGTCTGTGTCACAGTTTATGAAACCTACCACAGTAACAGAGGAGGGAAGAGATGAGTAGTGTCTGCAGAGATGTTTCCTACTCTTATTTAACAGGAAGTGGTCCAAACAATTCTTGATCCTATGCTATACTATAGACAGGCTCCTTTTCTGCACGATGGTGGCTACCATCTTTCCCCTTTTGTCCAAGGTCAAAAATGATGAGTGGTAAGAGAATCAAGAGTATACCCCAGCACGCCAATGAGTTCATCATAATGTATCAGTAGGGAAAGAGTAGTCCAGGCTTGGGTTTTAATTTAGGTAAGAGCCCTCTTTAGGTAAGTGTCCTGACTGCATCCCCTTGAAAGCAGAGTGATTCATGTTCGGTGATCACACTCCACCACCCTAGTCCCACTCAACTAGCATACACTGGATTGTCATTACATTATGAGCAAGCATGTGGAGTTGGTACAATTCATCTCCTCCCAAGTATAACCTCCTCAAAACACAGGGACCTTGTGAATCAGCAGCACCTTTCTCACAGAGGTGGCACACGACCACAGGTATGACCACACCCGGAATAAGACAGGATACAGAAACTACACTGGTGCTCAACCTTATCAAATAATTACCACGTTTCATAAAGGAGTTTGTTTTGCAAAATGTTTACATAAGACAAGTGTGCTGTGCTTATTTTCCCCAGTAAAAGATAATTAAGAGTGGTAGGGTGTGCAGTTAAAGTGCAGAAACAGTGAGATTCAAGAGTTTAAACACTGTTGTACCACAACCAACTACATGTCCATAAGGAGTAAGTGTGGGCGATAGACTTACACAAAAGAGCTGACATACGTTTTTTAAACAAAGAAATGACATTTATTAGGAATGACTACTTTCAGAGCTAAGATGGTGGTAGCCATATCACAGAGTCTGGGAGGTAGGATCAAGACATAAGGGAAATCCAGGACTGCACGGTATGTAAGAAGCAAGTTTATGCACCAAGAAGAGAGGAGCAAAATAAATAAAAATAAATTCCATTCTGATCCCAAGATTAAGGATTTCAGGAAAAAGTAGGAGACCACTGCTTTCTACAGTAATTATTTCTTAAGCACGCACACACACACACACACACACACACACACACACACGTGTGTGGGTGCAAACTACAGAGAGGGTTAGTGCAGACAGGATAAGAAAATCTTCCCGGAGACTCAACAGTACATCTAAATAGTCAAGCTGTGTTGTTGTTTGCTTCGTTTCTGTTTGTGGGCTTTTTGTTTATTTCCAGAAACTTGTAGAGGGGACTCCCCATAGAGGAGGAAGTGTTAGAAAGGTGCTGGCCTAAAAGATCTCAGCCCATTCCAAGAACACAAGTGGCTGGAACCTACTGATCAGGGCTGAGGACAACCAGAGCCACATAAAAGAGACACGAGGGCAATGCTGCGAACTTGGCGTTTGTCCTGTGTGCAGCAAGGAGGCAACGAGGAGCGCCCTGAGAAGCACAGCCTGGTCAGATGGGTATTTTAGAGAGGTAACGAGAGCAGCATTATGGAGGAGAGATCAATGGTTAGGCTGGAGTCACAGCAACCGGCCAGTGAGAAGGCAGTCTATGGAGCACCCAACAGGGTTGACATGAAGACAAAAGTAGTGGGAAAGCGCAGTCACTGGGAAAATTGGAGGTTACACTTGCAGAAAAATCGTGGTAGCCTAAGAAGACTTAAGCCTATCATGATTTACAGAGTTCTGATTCCAGTCAGGGGCTGCCGGAGATAAGAAATACGAAAGAAGGAATAGATCCTAAGGAAAAACAGATCTCTCAGTTCAGACTTGCATATAGGAAGTCTGAAATTCCTACAGGCACCTAAGCTCGGGTCCTGCATATCTAATAAATATCAAAGTCAGGATCCAAACCTCAGTTCTACTGGACTCCAGTCTATGCTCTTCTTATAGACCTCATATCTCCCTAGAAATAACAGGAAATAAAACCATGTAATAAGTTAATTATAAAACAGGGTATGAGATATGTCCAGAGGCAAGAGTTGATTCAATATATTCATGAAGGCAAGATATTATCTATGAATTTATATATTTTTTTCTCCTAAGAGACTTTCTTTCATATTACAGAAAAAACTACCTGTTATCATATCTTTACAAGCAATGTGCAATCAAGGAGGATTAATTTACAGTCTTAGCCATGTGCTGGAATCCTATCCTCTCTCTCTTTACCCAGCACAGAGCTGAGTGCAAGAAACTCTAGACAGAGACTCCTGAAGGTCATACTGATGACAGTGATATTAATAAAAATCAATGAAAATGGAAGGATTCACCAGATTGAAGTATTTATTCCTCTGGCAGAATTCTATTCTTAATACTCTCTCATTTTCTAGAAAGCGGATTTTCTCCTTTAAAAATGATCTGTTGTAATGCAAACTTTCTTATCTTTTCAAAGATAAGATTTAATGAAGACAAAAGACTTCAACTTTGGAGATTTAAATGAGATTTAAAGATTTAAATGAGATTTAAAGATTTAAATGAGGAACAGTTTTCCACCTTAGAGGAGAGATACTAGTTAGAATTTAAGGAGCAAAATCGGCTGAAAGATTTATGATAGCACTTAGAAACATAGCCTTCAGACTGCATGCCCAAGCATGACCAAAGAGCAGGTAATAACAGATCTCATTAGACGTTGTTTATTTAATTTAACATTATTCTGTCAGAGATGTTTTACCTGCTGGGTACAGCTAATTTTTTTCGGTAGTTTAAATAATGCCCAAATACACAGGAATATATTTGTAATAACAAAGGGCTATAAATGCGAATTCAGAAAGTCACCAAATTATCCCAACTCAGTGGAACCTTCTAGAGCTATAGTTTTAAGTTTTCTGCATCTGTTCCCTTTTTCCATAACAGCCTGGAAACAAGTCATACCTACGAGCTCAGAAAGAACCCTAGAAAAGGAATCCACCATGGAAGACACTAAGTTTCTCCATTATTTTTCTCTCCCTGTATTTGTTTTCTTTTTCCCTCCCTATTGCTACCACACACACACACACACACTCTCTCTCTCCTCCTCCTCCTCCCCCCATTTTTTTAATGTAAAGTATCTTCAACTTTTATTTGAGAGAAACATAGTAATATTCAAATGTAACTTAAATCAAAAAAGACTCCATCCAGAAGCCCCCAGTTCTCATTTACTTTTCATTTTCTTTAAGCTTTGCAGGTACAGATCGTATTTCATTTGTGCTCTGTATCTTCATTAAAAAATTTCTGAGACCCTCCTATGAGCCACACACTAAGCTCCAAGAGTAGAGGTGTCACCTCACTTTTCCTGGTCTCCTGGAAGAGAAGGGTGGCTCCTGAGGGCAGCTCTGTCCCTTTCCTGGGGGAAGATCAGCCTCAGCTTCCCAGCTCAGACCTGAACCTGTCTTCCTTCCCCCATAGTAACAGTGTCCTGAGCCTAGGGGTTCTGTTGGGCCCCAGCCCTAGGTCCTTGTGAGATGCTGGGGCCAGAGGCAGGTGGGAGCCTGGCCTTGGTGATTAAGCTGGAAGGCACTTCCTCTTCTTCATGACAGGCAAATGTCATTTCCCCAGTTTTCACCCAAGAGGAAGCTCTGAGCAGGTTCTGCCCCCGGCCTCTGACATCCAGGAGCTCTACCAGGTGACCAAGAAGTAAAAGCCGGAGATTCTAGAGCTGACTGAGCACGCAGAGAAGCAAAAAGTCACAGTAGTGAGGGCTCATCTACCTCTGGCTGAAGTTCCCGGAGCGGGAGGTGGGAGCTGGCCTGCGCCACCATGGAGGCTGAGGGGGCAGAGCCAAGAATATATAGAAGTCTGGAGGCAAGGGTGCCTGGGGGGCTCAGTGGCTTAAAGCCTCTGCCTTCAGCTCAGGGCATGATCCTGGAGTCTTGGGATCGAGCCCCGCATCAGGCTCTCTGCTCAGCGGGGAGCCTGTTTCCTCCTCTCTCTCTGCCTGCCTCTCTGCCTACTTGTGATCTGTCTGTCAAATAAATAAATAAAATCTTGAAAGAAAAAAAAAAAAGAAGAAGAAGAAGAAGAAGTCTGGAGGCTTGGGGCAGCCTCTGACTCTTTTCCCTTCCGGGGGCTGAGGGGATGAGGTAGAAAGCTACCCAGAAAGGCAGGGACAGAGGCAAGCCTCCACCCCATGTGCCGGCTCTTTCTCTCTCCTCCTTCCTTCTGCCCTCCCCCCACCCTCCTTCTGCTTCCTCTTCTCCTTTTAGGGTCTAATGTTTTAAAGAATTCTATGCATGTATTTGAGATTAAAGCAACTTCTGGGCAGAACTTTACAGAACAAGATACACCAGTGTTAATGATTTCACACAGGAACAAATATCCTTGAATATTCAGGTGAGAAAAATAAAAGACTCTTGTGGAGAGACTACATTGCACATATGCCTACTTAATTTTCTGTTTATGTCACTTCCATCCTCATCCAACACAGGTTATAAAAAATGGTCACATTGCTTAGCTTTATATTTATTTAAAATATAATTAATAACTCATTATTCAATAGGATAATGAATTTAAACTTAGTGAAGCTATCAGTTTTTATTAAACCTTTTTAAAGCTAAGATGGCCAAGAAAAGAAGTTAAATTTTCCTCTGTGGTTTTGCATTATCTCCAATATGAATACGGAAGTAATATTGTTGAGCTGAAAATGTTGCTCTATGATGAAAATTTCTGACCACAATGCTAACAGATTGATAGTATTTCTGAAAATCTTGATGAATTAAGAGAATAATCTGCCATAATCTGATTTGACATTGACAATATAGTCTAAAATCTTCTTGTTAAAAATTACTTCAAGGATCAAGGAGCAACTGGAGAACCAAACTTTGGGAAAAAGTTGTCAGTGAAGCATGAAAGGTAATGAGAACAGCCTTGGAGATGTTTAGACCACTCAGAAAAGGCCCCTAGTTTGACCCTAGTTTAATACTAGAATTCTCTTTGATGCTTAAAATATTGGAAACAATTGCTTATATTTGGGAGATGAGATGGTAAGATTTTTAATTCTCCATTATTTTCCAGGAAATTTTAGCCAAAGATACATACATCTACTTAGACTTCAGTCTTTCTCTTCCCAATTTCATAATGTCTTCTGATGCCACTGTCCTTCCAGTCATACAGAACTTCATACAAAAATGAAGCTTCCTACTTGTTTCTGACTCTTCCTCTGTCCCATCTTCTATGTTTTGTCAAATTTTAGGGCATGTCAATACCAGCAGCTCTGAGTTAAAACAAGTGTTGGCAAACATTTTTTGGTAAAGTGCCTGCCAGTAAATAATTTGGTCTTCGTGGGCCATACAGTGTCTGTCACAACACTCACCTCTGCTCCTGTAGCACAAAAGTAGCCACAAACAGTACGTAAATGGATGAGTGCATCTATGGTTCCAATAAAACCTTATCACAGAATCAGCAAACAGGCAGATTTGGTCCGAAGGACCGTACTTTGCCAACTACAGAGCTAGAGCATGTGTTCCTCTCTCTCCATACCTACTGTTACATCCTAATGAACTCTCACTAATTCTCACTTGTAAGTATCACTCTGCTCTTTTATCCACTTCCATTTCCTGTCTCTCCCCAGCCAGTTTCCTTGTGTCATCACAGTAATCTTCCTTAGGTGTAACTCACTCATCTTGTTCCCCATAGAGAAAACCCATCTGTGAGCCTCGATTATCTATAAAACTAAGGTTTATAGTCTTTGCAGAATAAAGTCCCACCAAGTTTCATATCTCACCCCTGATACTTAAGAGTGATACCTGCCCTTCAAATAGTCCTGATCCTTCTTACAATTCTTCTACTTTCTCTTCTTCTCAGGATAGTCTTCTCTCTTTACTTGTTCAAATCCTACCTATAATTCAAGGTCTTCACTCCCTTATCAACTACTCATGACTTACCCCTTTGTATGGTCTATAAGGGAGAGATAAAATTATATGTATACAGGGGACCACCATGGGAAACAAACGAGATTTAAAAAGAGCCAGTGGGGGTGAGAGGAGCCTGGGTGGCTCAGTCATTTAGGCATCAGACTCTTGATTTTGGCTCAGGTCATGATCTCAGGGTCATGAGATTGAGTTGGGCTCTGTGCTAGATGTGGAGCCTGCTTAAGATTCTCTCTCTCCCTCTGCCTCTGCCTTTGCCCACCCCCGACCCCACCACTCATTCATGCCAGTGGCAGAATTTTAGAAATTAATTATGCTTAGGAGACAGGAGGGGAGCAGTGTAAGAGATAAAACAAAGAGCACTGGGAAAGACAGAGGGAGAATCAGGAAGCACCTCATGGTAAATTAACATCTAAATGAATCATCATGTTTAACGTTCAAGAATTTCACTGAATGAATGCACTGTAACATGCTTAATTAAAAATACCCTAATATTAGCAATTCAAGTTGTTTCGTGTGTGCTTTTTAAAAAACATTTTATTTATTTATTTGACACAGAGAGAGAGAGAGAGAGATCACAAGTAGGTAGAGAGGGAGACAGAGGGAGAGGGGAAGCAGGCTCCATGGTGAGCAGAAGACCCAACACGGGGCTCTGTCCCAGGACCCTGAGATCATGACCTGAGCCGAAGGCAGGGGCTTAACCCACTGAGCCACCCAGGCGCCCCTGTTTTGTGGTTTTTTTACTACTGTAAACAACAATGTGAATAAGAAGTCTATTTATTTATTTAACAAATGACTGCCATGTGTCAGGCAATGTACAGTCATCTACAGAATTGACAGTTCTTAATAATCTGCTACCCAGGAAATAACCCCTGAACATGGGCTTCCCCTCTAATGCCTGAAGTTATACTAATAATGGGAACATTTTACCACAGGATTGACTCATGCTGAGGAACTCAGGGGTAAGAACACTGACAGACCAGTCCTGTGGGAAAGTGAGGAAAACTAGTCGAGAAAATAACCCAGAAGATGATAATCTCGTTATGTTAATCTTTTGGTTTTAGATGCTCCAGGGAAGTATCAGAAAATATACATAAATGATATACTCAGTACATCTGCAGAATATAATAAGATAGCATCATCTAGCTCACAGGGAAAAGTCCCACTCCACAGCTTTTTACGATTAAATGCTTCAGGAAATGAAACAGGCCTGATTTGCAAATGGAGATTGTCAATTTATCTCGAAAACACATCCATGACTCAATTTACCTGATGTTACACAATCTGTAGTGCCAGTGATGAAGGAGAGCTTTGACTGAGAATCATTCCAGGAATACAGGAAAGTTTATTATATTAAAGGGATAAATTGAATTGATACAGGCAAAGCAAGCACAGAGAGAAACGAGTTGATTAGAAACCAGAAATTATGTGGAGCATAAGGAATAACATGGAGGACATTGGGAGAAGGAGAGGAGAAGGGAGTTGGGGGAAATCGGAGGGGGAAACAAACCATGAGACACTATGGACTCTGAGAAACAAACTGAGGGTTTTGGAGAGGAGGAGAGTGGGGGGTTGGGTGAGCCTGGTGGTGGGTATTAAGGAGGGCACGGATTGCATGGAGCACTGGGTATGGTGCATAAACAACGAATCTTGGAACACTGAAAAAATAAAATAAAGTTAAAAAAAAGAAACGAGAAATTAGTAAAATTGACAGTTAAAAGAGCTTTATAAATGAGAAAACATCTTGATTTCTCCTTAGTGGCTATATTTATCGTCTTTGTAGATTTTTTAGATTTCAAGTTTGGTAGCAAATGGATAGCACTGAGGGCAGAAATCTTTAGCTGTCTAAAAATTTTGAGTAAATTCAATAAACTTAGGTGTTAACCCCTTAATCTGGTTATCCTGATTGTCACTAGAAGAAAAATGCATAAGGACTTCTGTGGAAATTCAATCATTTTCGCTGAAGATAGCCTTATGTTCAGAATGTGGACACAAATAAATGCTGGCTTACTATGACAACAAATTCCAGATATCAAAATCTAACAAGGCAAAACATTATTTCAATGAGTGAAGATGGTCAGGGACAAGAGTAGTGCAGACTATGGGTTGGTCATATGGGCCTTGCCCAGCTGAAGGGCTGGCATCTCCACAGTCCCAGCAAATTACTACTATGCAAGACTGCAGGATCAGTGTGATAGATCTGATACTGAAGGAAAGATGAATCACTAGATGCATAAGATCTGATCGAAAGCTTGACAGCTATAAAATATGCTTGTAGCTTTCTTGCTAGTGACGAAGTTGTCACCGTTAGTCCAGTGGCTCTGTCACTGACAGCTGCTGTGTATTTAAGTGAACACATTATTTCCCTAAATCTCAATATTTTTATTGATTTAAAGAAAAAGAAGCAGAGGCGTAGGAAAACTTCTGAAACTTCATGGAACTGCGATAGTTACTTGAAAAAGAACTCGATGTATATTGGTCACCTACGGCTGCCATTACAAAACGCCATAGCCTGAGTAGTTTGAACAACAGAAATGTTTTTTTTTAAATATTTTTTAAAAGTTTATTTATTTGACAGAGAGGCACAGCGAGAGAGGGAACACAAGCAGGGGGAGTGGGAGAGGGAGAAGCAGGCTTCCTGCTGAGCAGAGAGCCTGATGCAGAGCTAGATCCCAGGACCCTGGGATCATGACCTGAGCCAAAGGCAGATGCTTAAGGACTGAGCCACCCAGGTGCCCCAGAAACATATTTTCTCATAGTTCTAGAGATTGGAAGTCTGAGCTCAGGGTGCCAGCATGGTTGATTCTGGTGAGAGTGTTCTTCCTATTTTACAGATGGCTGCCTTCTTATTGTGTACTCACATGGCCTTTCCTTGTTAGGTGTGGTTGAGAAAAATATGCCTCTTCTTCTTTTCATAAGGCCACCTAGCCTACTGTTTTAGCACTCTACCCTTATGACATCATTTAACCTTCATTATCTCCTAAAAGTCCCATCTTCAGTTACAGTCACATTGGGGGTTGGAGCTTCAACATATGAATTTGATAGGGACACTATCCAGTCCACTGCACCATGTAAGTTCCAAAGACTCACTGGGCTTGCTTCAATTTGTATTTTCACTCCTGGCACATGTGAGTCATAGAGATGTCAAAGAACTCAGATAATGGAGTGGGTTTGAAAAAAAAAAAAAAAAAAAATATATATATATATATATGCATGCAAAATAGGTCATTCTCAATTTATTAATGGATGCATGAGGTCATTCAACTTCCCTCTACAGGAGAAAAAAAATTGGGGAAAATATTAAAAATCAACCTCTTCAGAGCACTGGAAAGCACCCAAAGGCAAGCAAGAACTTAAGGAGTACTTGTTCATGAAAAACTCCTACTGCATTGTGAGAAAAAACAATGAGCTTTTGGGCTTCTTGCCTAGAGGATTTCTCTGCTCCCAAGTTCCAACAGTAAAGTTCTACTGGCCAGAGGTGGTGAACTTGGTTTTGGGTAGGTGGTAAAGCAAGTAGAAATTTAATGAGGAGATTTTGGAAGCAAGAGAACCATAGAAAGGCTGATATAATTCACTCTCTGGCTGACTGCTAAACTGCATATGCATGTGGAAGACACTAGAGAATCTGGCAAAAATCAAAAGCCTAGAGAGACTTGTAAACTTGTTACACCTTTGAATGAGTTCCTCAACCCCCACACACGGCTTGGGTGGCAGAAGGTGGAAATCTTGGCGGTTTGAGGAGTTTGGGTATAGTTTCTGCGCAGACTACTGGCTGACCACTTGAGTGAGAGATGGAGGGGAAACTCTTAGAGAATTAAGGACAAAAAACAAAAACCAAACAGCATGGGCTTTAGCCATTGCATACCACAAGGAAAACAGAAATTTCACCTTGTATCCATGCATGTTAATAGCTTATTAAAACACGAAAACGAACTCTGAGAAGGAAAACTAGAACCAGAATCATTAAAATGCATTATTTAAAATGCCTACTTTTAAAGCAAAAATTACTAGACCCACACCTTTGGGGAGAAGTGAAGAAAAGGGAACATTTGTGCACTGTTGGTGGTTATATGAAATGGTGTAGCCACTATGGAAAACTATATGGAGCTTCCTCAAAAAATTAAAATAGAACTACAGTATAATCCAACAATTTCACTTCTGAACAACTACTGTATGATCCAACAATTTCACTTCACCCAATTCTGGGTATATATTCAAAGGAAATGAAAACAAGATATCAAAGAGATATCTGCACCCCCATGTTCATTACAATATTATTCAGCACGGCCAAGACATGGAAACAACCTAAGTGTCTGTCAACAAATGAATGAATAAAGAAGATACGATGTATATGTGTGTGTGCATGTGTGTATTCACATGCTTATGTATGGAGTATTATTTAGCCATGAGGAAGGGGAAAACCTTGCCATTTGCAAAAATATGGCTGGAACTTGAAGGCACTACGCTAAGTGAGATAAGCCAGACAGAGAAAGACAAATAGCGCATAATATCATGTGTATATGGAATCTACAGGAAAAGTCAAACTCACAGAAACAGAGAGTAGAAAAGTGGTTGCCAGTGCTGAAAGGTGGGAATATAGGGAATGTTTCATAAAAGGGTATAAACTATCAGCTACAAGATGAAGGAGGCCTGAGGATCTAATGAAAAACATGGTGATTGCAGATGATCCAACTGTATTGCATCACTGAAATCTCATAAGGGAGTAGAACTTGAATGTTCTCACCAAAAAAAAAAAAAAGTCAATTGACACTTATGCCTAATGGCCCAGATACTGGATTTAGCAAAACTTTCAAATCTGCTATTAAAATATGTTCAAAGAATTAAACAGAAATATACTAAGAAAAAAAATGAACAAGTTGAAACTCCTAATAGAGTAGTGAAAATTATTAAAATAAAAGGATCCATAAAAATCCCAGAAGGGAACACAGGCAATAATTTCTCTGACCGGCCATAGCAACATTTTTCTAGATCTGTATCCTAAGGCAAGGGAAATAAAATAAAAAATAAACTATTAGGACTACATCAGAATAAAAAGCTTTTTCACAGTGAAGGAAACCATCAACAAAACAAAAAGGCAACATACTTAATGGGAGAAGATATTTGCAAATGATAGATCCAATAAGGGGTTAATATCCAGAATATATAAGGAATTTATACAGCTCAATACAAAAAAAAAAAAAATCTGTTTAAAAAATGGGCAGAGAAACTGAATAGACATTTTTCCAAAGAAGACATACAGATGGCCAATCGAGATGCTCAATATCACTAACCATCAGGGAAATGCAAATCAAAACTGCAATGAGATATCACTTTATACATGTAAGAATGCCCAAAATCAGAAAGACAAGAAATAACAAGTGTTGGCAAGGATGTGGAGAAAAAGGAACACATGTGCACTGTTAGAGGAAATGTATATTGGTGCAGTCACTATGAAAAACAGTATTGGGTTTCCTCAAAAGGTTAAAAATTGAAATACAATATGATCCAATAATTCTACTACTGGGTATTTACCCCCCAAAAAAAACTCCAAAAATATTAATTTGAAAAAAAATTAATTTGAAAAAATTATTGTAGCATTATTTATAATAGCCAAGATACGGTAGTAACCTATGTGTTCCTCAACCTATGTGTTCAGACAAATGGAGAAAGATGGTATTCTAGATATTCACATATATAAAATATTTATGTTACATATAGAGTATTACCACATAAAAAGGAAGACCATTATTGAATATATAGAGAATATCACAAACATATAGAACCTTATATATATTTATATATACATATATATAGATTACACAGACATAAAAAGGGATGAGATCATGCAACTTGCAGCAACACAGATGACCTAGAAGGTATTATGCAAAGTGAAATAAGTCAGACTGAGAAAGACAAATATGGTATGATTTTTTCTCACACGTGGAATCCAAAAAAACAAATAAAGAAAGAAAGAGCATAAACAGACCTGTAAACAGAGAACAAACTGATGGTTGCCAGAAAGGAGGGGGATGGGAAAATGGGCCAAATGGGTGAAGGAGAGTGGGCAGTACAGGCTTTCAGTTATGGAATGAATAGGTCATGGGAATAACAAGCCCAGCATAAGGAATATAGTCATGATATTATAATAGCGTTTACAGTGACAGAGAATAGCTACACTTGGGGAGAGCACAGCATAACATATAAACTTGTCAAATCACTATGTGGTACACCTGAAATTGGTATAATGTTGTGTGCCAGCTATATTCAAATAATTTTTAAGATGGATCAAATGGCAATTCTCGAGCTTAAAAATGCAATAACTGAAATTTTACAATTAACTAATAGGCTAAACAGCCTATCTGAGATGGCATAAGAAAGAATCCACTAACTTGGAAGATAAACCAGGAGAAATTATCAAATTGGAAAAACAGAGACAAAAACTTGAAGAAAACAGTACCGACCTTGGAAACTTACGAGATAATGTCAAGTATTTCAATATATGTGCAACTAGGGGAGGCATAAGAAGAGGAGGAGAAAGAGGAAAGAAAGACACTGAAAGAAATGACTGAGCAATCTTCCCAAATTTGTTGCAAAGCATAATCCTTCACATCCAAGCTTGACGGACCCAACCAGGAACACGTAAAGGAAACCACACAAAGACACATCATGATCAAACTGCCAAAAGGCAAAGAAAAGGAAAATCTTGAGAACTAGAGAAAAACTATTTATAGAAGAAAATGGTAAGACCGATGAGTGATTTTTTTTTTTTTTTTTTTTTTTTTAGCAGAATCAATGAAGTCTAGAAACACTGGAATGACACAAGTACCAAAAGACAAAAACAATCAAACAAAAGTGTTGGCCAATAATTTCATATTTAGCAGAACTATTCTTCAAAAATAAAGGTAAAATAAAGGCATGTCTGGGGTGCCTGAGTGGCTCAGTCAGTTAAGCCCCTGACTTGCAACGTCAGCTCAGGTCATGATCTCGGGGTGGTGAGATCCAGCCCTGCACGAGGCTCTGTACTCAGTGTGGACCCTGCTTGAGATTCTCTCTCTCTCCCTTTCCCTCTGCCCCTCCCCATTTTCTCTCTCCCCCTCCCTCTTACCCATTCAAAACAAAAATGGGAGAAAAATCTTCAAAAAAGAAAAACAGTAGGGAGAGAGAAATTGGTTTAGCAGCAAAGAAAGATATCCAGGAATGCCTGGGTGGCTCAGCTGGTTGAGCAGCTGACTTTTGATTTCAGCTTAGGTCATGATCTTGGGGCCGTAGAATAAGCCCCACATGGGGCTCTGTGCTCAGCGGGGAGTCTGCTTAGGATTCTCTCCCTCCCTCTAGAATGTTCTCCTCCTCCCACTCATGTGTGCTTTCTCTCTCTTTCTCGCTCTCTCTAAAATAAATAAATAAATCTTTAAAAAATTTTAAAAACAAAGGCATGTCCAAATAAAAATGGAAGAAATTTATTGCTAGCAGCTCTGTGCTACAAGATATACTAGAGGAAATCCTTCAGGCTGAAGAGAAGTGATACCAGATCATATGAAAGATGCACAAGAAATGGTAAAGACATGTAAAATAAACATATTGGTGCATATGTACACTAATCTTTGCTTCTCTTATTTTTTTAGAAGACATATAATTGTCTGAAACAAAACTTAATTTTAAAAATAAAAGGAATACTCTATTGTTGGGTTTATAATGTTTAGGAATGTGTTATATATGAAAACAATAGTATAAAGTTGGGTTGGGTGAACTATTCTAAGACAGAGATCCCATTCTTTACTGGAATCATATATATTGCCACAAGTCAAAGATAAATATACTGTTTACCATGAAGCAATTATTATAATACTAACAAGAAGAAACATGGGTGAAAATTTAATAGACGAATTAAAATGGGCTGCGAGTTAGCCTTTGTGACTGTTGATGAGCACAGAGCCTGCAAAACTGGTCACATGGTGCGAGAATGTGGCTTGTGGTATGTACTTTAATCTGAGGGAGGAATCCACTGTTACACTGTACACTTCCTTGTGGAGCAGCACAGCAGGAACATGGCCAGGATACTTGTTGTTACTGTTAGTTGTTATTGTGTTTGGGGTCACGAAAGCATTGCTAAGGGTGGCGGTGACACCAGCAGGGCCGCGAACCGTGGCAACCGTGGTGGGAGCAAGCGCAGGAACGGTGGACACATTATAAAAAGGCAGCAGACCACCATATACATGCTTACCTACATACCCTCTATCTACTCCCTCTAGTCCTCTGCCCATTCAGCATTGCCTTTGGCTTTTAGACAGTAATCCGGCCACTCTGTGGCTTTTCTCACAACACAAATGGGAAAGGTCAGTCCAGTTGGCACCTCAATCCAGCTCTCCCGTCTACCTCCCATACTGCACAGAAACCTTTAGTCAACCAGCTCATTGTGTGTTGACATTTCACTCTGAGCACAGCAAGAAGGTCATGAAAAGGAAACACGAATCTGGCCATACTGCTGCTTAATCCTTGAGATTCTCACTGGAAAATACTGCTTCAGCATGCTCCATTGTGGGCTTGTGCCATTTTGTTATGTTTTATAGATAGAACAATGCTTTTTTGGTTTGGGCACTGTATTGCCTCGGGAAAAAAGGGAAATGTCTGTTATTGCTTGCTAAACATCCACCATGTAACCAGCCAAACCACAGGAGCTAATCTCAAATCGGGGAGTGAACTTCTCAAGGAAGGAGCCCGGTGGCTTACATTCCTTTCAAACATGGCCTCCTGAATCTCCGTGCTTTTCCATCGAACTTTTCCGGGTGTACTTCAACATGTAGAGCCTATTTTGGATTTGGTGCTATTGCAATCTAGGTGTTTTATCTGAATTTTCTTTAAAAGGAGAAATAGCCGTCACTTTGGATTCTTTTGTCTAAGTGCCAAGTAGACTGGGGTCAGACCACACATTTTCAAGGTGTGTTTGTAAGTTGTCTTGCCTCTTCCTTTGTGTTATTTCTGCTTAACTCATTCTAGAAGGAGCAGTCATCCATACATTCACTCTTCCAATAAACCTTTTAAAATACTTCCTATGGGCTCTTTTAAGGCACCAGTCCTTTTTAAGGCACTGAAGAAATAAAGATGACATACACAAGGTAGGTAATTTATCCTTAAATAACCTACAGTCCAACACAGATTCTGTCCGTTAGGGTACCAGAAGCAAAGAGATGGAACATTAGATGGGATTGCTGAGAAGAATTTAATGAAGACGCTTATTTACAAAGAATTAATGGAAAGCAAAAGGGAATGATAAGCACCTCATAGCAGGTAAGATAAAAAAAAAAATCTACCATTTGCTAACACAGAGGAATATGGGTTGTGCATGTACTATACATGAGAGACCCAGGGCTATAGAAAAGAGGGATGTGGCAGGAACTATATTCTTAGGTTGAGAAATACAGCCACTGAAAGCTTGTGACCAGCAGGAAGAGAGCTGGTGAATTAACTACCTCACTTCATCCCACCCTGACGTCTCTTGCCAGCACCTCCTATTGGCCAAATCCAACTGGAAACAAGGGGCAAGGGACTGCATACTTGATGCAGTCCATAAAAGTGGGCCTCTCAAGACAAAGGGCATTAACGAGAAAATGTAGAATAAATCTGAGGGACAAGTAGAAAATATCCAGAATACAGAAATACCTGGCAATAAAAACCTTGTCATTGGATTTGCTTTCGAAAGAACTGAAATGGATAGTTATATAATCCAATTAATTGACCCGCCTATCTATGATTTTTTTTATTTGAAGAAAGCATATACTAAGGAATATCCATGAATTTATAAAACCAGAGGTAGTAAGGCTGATTATTAGATCTTAGAACATATAACACGACAACACCACATAACCATCCATTTTTCCAAGATCCAACCACACTTCAAATCCACACTTCAAATCGTACTAGACAAATACTAAATATATATGAAAAGACTCTAGAAAGAGAAAAGAAGAGGTAGGAAGG
The DNA here is from genome assembly GCF_963455335.1 of Martes martes. Classification (NCBI taxonomy): domain Eukaryota; kingdom Metazoa; phylum Chordata; class Mammalia; order Carnivora; family Mustelidae; genus Martes; species Martes martes. The sequence continues at coordinate 56,283,894 of NC_137904.1, forward strand.
AGGTCAAAAGAAAACAAAGAAGACAGAGGAGAGATGATGCAGGACAAAGGACGGCCATGAAAGGAAAACACTTTGTACATCTGTAGATAACTGAATAACCCTAACTGCATCAGAAGTCATCCTCTCTTAGAAACCTCATGTTCTAGCAAACAACAATTCTTTTTCCTCCTTCACCTCCTCTGCCTTTTCTTTCCATGCAGCTGTTAATCTGAATTCCCTGTCTTTTCCTCTTCTTGCTCTACACAATGTCATCCAACCACAAGCGCCAACTCTCAAGGTGGCCGCTAATAATCTGTTATCTATGGATTAGAGTTAGTTTCCACCTTTCCGCCAAGATTAAGAACTATACAGCCAAGAAATTACTGAACATCTCCACTTGGATGTCAAACATGTACTTCAAAATCAATTTGCTCCAAATCAAATCTATCCTCTTTATCATCAAACCACCACCAACTTATTCAAACCAGAAACTCAGCACTGTCGCTGAACAGCCTTCCCTCACTGTCACCCTTATCTCAATATCCAACCGGGGATTGATTTCTTCAGGTTCTCACAGGCTCTCTGACCCCATGGTTCTCTTGCCTTCCAGAATCTGTAAATACTGTTCACACTTCCATTGCCTTTTCCCATGCATTGTCACTTCCCCTAACCTAGTACTTTACCAGGTGAATTCCAACTCAAGCTCTGGTGTTCAACCTCAACCTCGATCACCTCTCAGGTCTGATTTGGATGCCCTTTTTATGTGATATTCATTTAGCATCTTAAAATCCTCTTACTAAAACACTTTCAAACTATATTAGATGGCCTTGTTTCATATATAGTTGACCCTTAAACAACATATGTTTGAGCTCTGCAGATCCACTTAGACACAGATTTTTCCAACGAATATAGTACAGTATCTAATCTTCTTGTCTGCCTATCTATCTATCTAGTAGATGTATTTTCTCTTCCTTATAATATTCTTAATAATATTTTCTTTCCTCTACTTTACTTTGTTGTAAGAATACAGCATATAATACATATAACGTACAGAATATGTGTTAGTTGACTGTTTATGCTATTGGTCAGGCTTCCAGTCAACAGTTGGCTATTACTAGCTAAGTTATAAAGGAGTTAAAAGTTACATATGCATTTTTGACTGGGTGGGGTCAGCACCCCTAACCCGTCCATTGTTCAAGGGTCAACTGTATGTTTATTTTGCTAGGTTAAATCTCCAAGAGGGACAGGGATATATTTATTTTATTCTACTGGCATCACTGGTCCCTACCATTATGTCTGGGTCAAAGCAGACCTTTCATAAACAAATATTTAGTTATTTTATCCAAAGTTAGAATTCCAATTCTTATGTACAAAGGGTATTCCTATTTTAAATCTTTCTATAAAATAATTTCTAAGTCCCTTTCTTGGTGGAAATCAAGCTCTACTTTAGTGAATTCCGGACTAATGTTAGGCATATTGTGTTAAACTGATTCAGAGACATGTGGCTTTGCCCACTGGAGGCCTCCTCCATGAAACATGACATGACATGGACATGGACATGAAAAACCCTATTAAACAGTTCTGCTTATCACAATACACCCTGTCCAGGGACTAGGCTGACTCACAGGTAAATCATCCAAACAAAGCCTGGACAATATTTCCATTTTAGAGCCAGTGTTTGATCCTAAAATTTGATGATGAGGTTGCTAAAGGGATGATATTCTGATTCTCGATTATGCACTTAAATTTATTGGGAATGTAGCTCAGCTCACCCCTCTCACTTGAACTCTGAGTTTTCCAAAGGTTAAAAAAAAAAAAAAGAAAAAAAAAAAAACTTTACAATCCCTTTGATCCCTTAAAGAACAAAACCTATCTTCTGGACTAAATACATTTGAAATTGCATAGCAGCAATATGGGGCACCTGGACTAATGAGCTTAGTCTGAAAAATCTCTTGGGGAATAAAGTGCAGCTGAACCATGCACTGTATTAACAAGCTGGAACTTGGGTTAAATTTGACTGTTGATTCATTCTCTGGCATCATCACCTATAAGAATCTTTGCCTCTCTTTAACCTTAGCTGAAGCCACAAACATTGTCTGATCTTGCTGACACCTGGGCTGCACTCAGAATGATGAACGTAAAAGCTTTGAAAAGGTAATACAGTCACAATATTCATAATCTGAAACCAACTCCATGAATAGCCGTGAATCAACTTGAAGATTTGGTAAGCACAGGGCCAGCTAGCAGTTTATTCAAACTAACATCTTTTGTTACCCCTAAAGAAGCTAAAGCGACCTGCTCAAATGAAGAGGGGATAAAAGGACATTTAGGTCAGAGTGAATATACACGGAAGACATTTTCTTGGGTTGTTATGTTATTTTGGTGGTGGTGGTGGTGGTGGAGGAAGAAAATTGGCTTCAGTCCCTCTTGTATTTACATTATCTCAATGTTTCTTTATTTTTTTTAATTAAATTTTTTATTTATTTTCAGCGTAACAGTATTCATTGTTTTTTCACCACACCCAGTGCTCCATGCAATCTGTGCCCTCCCTAATACCCACCACCTGGTTCCCCCACCCTACCACCCCGCCCCTTCAAAACCCTCAGGTTGTTTTTCAGAGTCCATAGTCTCTCATGGTTCACCTCCCCTTCCAATTTCCCTCAACTCCCTTCTCCTCTCCATCTACCCTTGTCCTCTATATTATTTGTTATGCTCCACCAATAAGTGAAACCATATGATACTTGACTTTCTCTGTTTGACTTATTTCACTCAGCATAATCTCTTCCAGTCCTGTCCATGTTGCTACAAAAGTTGGGTATTCGTCCTTTCTGATGGAGGCATAATACTCCATAGTGTATATGGACCACATCTTCCTTATCCATTCATCCGTTGAAGGGCATCTTGGTTCTTTCCACAGTTTGGCGACCGTGGCCATGGCTGCTATAAACATTGGGGTACAGATGGCCCTTCTTTTCACTACATCTGTATCTTTGGGGTAAATACCCAGCAGTGCAATTGCAGGGTCATAGGGAAGATCTATTTTTAATTTCCTGAGGAATCTCCACACTGTTCTCCAAAGTGGCTGCACCAGTTTGCATTCCCACCAACAGTGTAAGAGGGTTCCCCTTTCTCCACATCCTCTCCAACACACGTTGTTTCCTGTCTTGCTAATTTTGGCCATTCTAACTGGTGTAAGGTGGTATCTCAATGTGGTTTTGATTTGAATCTCCCTGATGGCTAGTGATGATGAACATTTTTTCATGTGTCTGGTAGCCATTTGTATGTCTTCATTGGAGAAGTGTCTGTTCATATCTTCTGCCCATTTTTTAATATGATTATCTGTTTTGTGTGTGTTGAGTTTGAGGAGTTCTTTATAGATCTTGGATATCAACCTTTTATCTGTACTGTCATTTGCAAATATCTTCTCCCATTCCGTGGGTTGCCTCTTTGTTTTGATGACTGTTTCTTTTGCTATGCAGAAGCTTTTGATCTTGATGAAGTCCCAAAAGTTCATTTTCGCTTTTGTTTCCTTTGCCTTTGGAGACATATCTTGAAAGAAGTTGCTGTGGCTGATATCAAAGAGGTTACTCCCTATGTTCTCCTCGAGGATTCTGATGGATTCCTGAATGGGACATTTAATAAATTAGCCAATACATATTGGGTACCTACTGGAGGAAAATACAGTAGGAGAGGCTATTTTATAAAGAATTATTAAATATTCTCTCAATCTCTTGACTTCAGTCTTTGGTCATTCTTTGTTCACCTCTGGTCAAAACTGATACTTGACTGTAATAATTGATTGATTGTAACAACTGATACTCAAGAGTAATAATCCAAGGCAGTGGTACCAGTCTCCCACCTACTCACAGATTAGCGTCACGCAGGGACTCTTCATGGACCTCATTCTTGAATCTGTTGCCCCCAGAGCACCAGATTCAATCTGTCTGGAGCAAGGTTCAGAAATCTCAGTTTAAAAGCCCTCTGAAAACCTAAGGTAAGGGAGATGTCTCTCTCTAGACTGTAGATTCCATAAGCCTCTGTATCAAATCAGGTAATAAAAAACTGACTTGCTATTCTGGGCTCCTTCAGATCTTAAAAAAGTGACCTCTTATAATTTTATTTTTATATAGTGCAGTAAAATTCAATATAGCTAACTGCATATATACATATATACATGCATAAATATATACATATATGGATGTAGATATAGCTACATATATACATCTATCTATCTATCATAGATCTATCAATCTGGCCACCTCATTATTCAAATCCATGGAATTTCTACTATGACAAGTCCTTCACTGATTTAGTACAAAAAGCAGTGTCTCCCTTCTGGAGAGTTATCTCATGTGTAACTAGTACATGCTATGTAATGCTTCTCCTTTTTGCTTTATCTGACAAGGTGATGAAATTCAAGCTCAGGAGCAATAATTTCTTCATTTGGGAGATGGCTCTATTTCCCAGTGCTAGTCCTTAATTGGCTCTTTAATTTTATGATTCTATTGTATACATGCATTTAATTATACACCTTTTACATCTTCTTTGGAAACAGATGTGACATCATTATAAATGCATGAAATATGGATAGAGGTGAATCAACCAGCATGAGAGAAATGCTGGGACAGAGAGCCAATTCAGTACCGTGCCCAACTAAATGGATTTGCGATTTTTTTTTATTAAATTTTTTATTTATTTTCAGCGTAACAGTATTCATTGTTTTTTCACCACACCCAGTGCTCCATGCAATCTGTGCCCTCCCTAATACCCACCACCTGGTTCCCCCAACCTCCCACCCCCGCCCCTTCAAAACCCTCAGGTTGTTTTTCAGAGTCCATAGTCTCTCATGGTTCACCTCCCCTTCCAATTTCCCTCAACTCCCTTCTCCTCTCCATCTACCCTTGTCCTCTATATTATTTGTTATGCTCCATAAATTTGCGATTTTGATAGTGTCTTGAAACTAGGAAATACTGGAAAATTTTTATAATTCAACTTTCACTAAGATTTTGCCTTCCAAAGTCATAAATACATAACAAAAATCTGAGACCCCATCCTACACCTCCATGCCCAGTGCCTTTGAAACAATAACAGAGGGTCCCTAAAAGCTACTTCTGTGTCCTGATGGTTGTTTTCTACCTGACTCCAGACTTCTGTCCTGGGCTTCCCAGCCAACAGCCATTTCCACATTGCTCTGCCCAGTTGCTACTCTGTGGGTGCCTCCCCACAATGTAGCTTTCCAAAGCATGCTGCCCCACATAACAGGTAATTGAGAAAGCTTCAGTCTGCTATAAGAAAATCACAATGCAAAAAAAAAAAAAAAAAAGAGAGAGAAAGAGAGAGAGAGAGAAATGTAGAAGTATTTTTCACTATGCCACTCATGGGAAGTTCTACTTCTGGCCCCTCGCTCATTTGTCTCTGGCTGGCCACGATATCATACTAGTATGCTCACCTACCCAGCATGAGTGGCCTCTCACATGAATCTCCCCACCTCCATTTCAAAGCCTCTAGCTGAAATGAATTTATAATAGTATCAGGTGAGATGGAAACTGTTCCAATGATAGCTCCATTTTCCATTATTAAACAAAATATTACTATCACATTTGGAAGCATCTATTTTTTTATTCAGTGAGTAGATACTTATTCATGGGCAAAGGAGGCTCTGCTGACAGGCATCTTCTGGGGGAAAAAATGTTTTTCTTAATGGAAGATTCTGAGCCACACTTGGAGTCTTATGAAGGAGAAGTTCAATTTTCAACTCCTAATATCATTTGTTAACTGGTTATAGTTTTTTATATATGTAACTCTGAGGGCTTAAAGATAAACATAACTTGAAAAAGCTCTATTTACAAAGTGCTTGAGGAATTTTAGAAACGTAACTGCTACAGTGAAACCCATATATGGAGTAGTACAGAGAGGTAAGACTGAAGTCTTCCAAATTCAGGATCATGCACAGTGTATTGGATGAGTAGTGGGAGACTCAGAGATTACAGACGAATTCAGATATGTGTAATATAGCCTGTCCACCAGCAGTGCCTTGAACTTCAGGGCAGTCTTGAGCAGTGCTTACTCTTCATAGTAAAGGAACCGATTGGGGCACCTGGGTGGCTCAATCAGTTAAGCAGCTGCCTTTGGCTTGGGTCATGAATCGATGTGGCGATGGAACCCCACATCGGGCTCCCTGCTCAATGGAGAACTTGCTTCTCCCTCTCCTTCTGCCTACCGTTCTGCCTACCTGTGCCCTCTCTGTCAAATAAATAAATAAAATCTTTAGGAAAAAATACAAATAAAAAAATAAAGGAACCGATCGAGAGAAGGATGAGCACTATAGGGAGGCAGTTTCTCTGAGGTGGCTTTTGAACCTTAAACCAGCTTCAGGGGGAAGTGCAAAAATGTTTGTGGGCACAGGGGCCATGTCGATGGGTTGAGATGTCCTGCAGTTTAGCAAGCCCCAGATGCCTGGGCAACACGCATCTTTTAAGTATCTGGGTCAGGGATGGAGCAACAGGGTGACCTAACTTGAAGATCATTCATGCCTGAAAGCCAGTGAGATCACCCCCTAAAGATTCCTGGAAAGAATAAAAATTTGCTGGATATCTCCACCGGCTTTTTGCAGGGGACCACAGGTCACAGAGTGAGTGTAGGAGGGAATACATGATTTTTATGTAAATGTGACCCAATTCATATCCCTAGGCTGGTGTGGTCTGAAGAAACAATGCTTACATAATTTCTACTGACTCTGGCAAAGACTTAGCCATTGTTTTTTTTTTTAGATAGTCATAGATAGGGCAGCAGGAGCTGATTAATGCTAAGTAGTCAAACCTGGGTGAAAATTTGTATCTTAAGAATGCTGATTAAGAGCTTTTTACCACTCCTTAAGTAATTATCTAGTACTCAAAAAAAAAAAATTATCTAGTACTCAGTCGCAGGGCCCTTCTACTGGTTCTAACTTTTCAATGGTTTCATTAATTATTTAGAATAAATAAATAAGTAAATATTATATGTGTGAGTGTATGTGTGCATGTGTGTATTATGCTCCCATGACAAATGTGTGTATAATTATAATATATTATGTATAATAAGTATATTATAATATATAATTTATTTGCCATAACTATATACATATTTTTATTAAGTTATTTAATTTGCTGATGACCCAAATCTGGGCACGGCATTTAACAACATAACTGACCCAAAGATAATTTTAATACAAGCACACTGACATAGAATGATGAATCAAAACCTAAACGAGTCAGTCACATGGAGATAAATCCAAAGTAGCTTCTTCTTTTAATCAATTACACAATCATGATATAATGAAATCATGAAACGATGATATGATGGAAGGAAGCTGGTTGTCTGCCCTTGCCCTGACCTTAAGTTATGTCAATTTAGAAAAATTAGATCTTAAGAGATAATGTAAATCCTTTTATCTGTAAATGACTAGGCTTTAAATAGGTCACCTGTGGACCCCCTTAAGACTATATGATAAGTGCGAAGATTTCTAGCTTTGTTTATTGAAAGAAAACACGAATTGGATTCAACTGGTATCAATCCAAGGTCTAACATTTAGTAGCTATGTAAACATGAGCAAGCTACTTAAATTCTCTGAGTCTCAGTTTCCCAGAATTTAAGGAGGCAAAAATAAGATAATTCATATGAAGCACCAGAAAGCAGTCCAACACATAGTAGAAAATAATAAATTTGTTCTCTCGTCTCATTTTCCCACTTCATAGTATTGTTAAAAGGAAGAGAAATAGAGAGAGAGGGAAAGGAAGAAGGAAGGAAGGAAGGAAAGAAGGAAGGAAGGAATGAATGAATATAAATTTAGGGAAAATTTCCATTGTTCAGAAATTCAAATGAGCCAACAATATTTACTGCCCAAATCCTAACATTACTGTTTACATTATTGTTTACAACTCATAAGAAGAGTTCCCTAATGATTTTCATATTCAGGAGTGATGTTTCCAAATCGGGTGCTCATATTTTGAGATGGATCTTAACAAATTAGAGCTTATTAAAAGGCACATCCTATGGGGAGAAGAGAGCATTGTGGCAAGCTGTAACATACAAAGAATCATTGAGGAAAATAAAACATATCATAAGAGACATACAGGTTATAGAGGGAGAGTAAAAAATATACAGGAAATTTTTTGGTATTGCCAGTCCATGACATCAAAGAGGGAATAGTCTGGTTTTGTACTCTCTTTGAGAGCCAAGCTGGAACCAGGTAAAAAAAAATGACAGGGGGCCAGATTTCAGCTCTACATGAGACAAATATTACGTCATATATAGGTCGAATACTGGAAAAGACTGCCTCATGACTTACTGACTTCCCTATCACTAGGGGCCTCAAGGGGATAGAGATGACCTCTAATCAACATGGTAGCAAAGAATCTGCATTAGGTTAGAAGTTGAGCTACATGATATTTAGATTTCCTTGTAACTTTAAGACTCTACAATTCAAGAAGGAAGTGGGCTGACAAGGATTACATTCTGCAAACCAGTTTCATCAGAATTGCTGTGTTGTGACCTGAAATATGAAGGCGTTTTTCACAAACAATAAGACAGCCTTCTTCCCAGCACAAGAATTTCCCCTGAGGAATTCTCTGATGTTGGCACCTTTTGAAATAGTGCTTTGGCAACATCCATGGGCTTGGAGCAAACATATCCAGACCCCATCTACTTGGTTTCCTCTTCATCACCGTTAACACTTTCTCTTTAGCCAACACACACTACTTGGCTTTAGTAATTAGTTAGAGTTACTATATATTTATCCAGATTTCCAATTCCTTGATCCCCATTCTCTCATGTCTTATTTTGCATTGCTGATATGCTTGCCTAACGTGGGTGCAATCATTTAAGTATATAGTCATTTGGCTCTGGTTTCAACCGCAGATGTTGGGTTATTTTTTATTGTTTGGGTCTTTATGAACGACAGAGGAATGTGGACAGGGCTGAAAACTTGGGCACACACTTTAAGATCTCTGTTTTTCTTACCACAGCTAAAGATATAAGCATTTGGGGATATGGAAAGTTCATGTGCTGGACTGTGATATCTTTCTCTTCCCAGAGACTGGCTTCTCCTTGTGGCCATTGCAGATCTTAGCACTTCCTGCAAATATACAGTATTTGAATGTGCCTTATTTTTAGAAAACTTGATGGTGGTGGATAGTCTTCTAAGACAGCTCTTAATAATTCCCACTGTCTGAAATTTATACCCTTTATAATCCACCCCCCCCCCCATCAGTGCGAGCTAGACCTACTAACTTGCTTCTATTCTTTTTTTAAGATTTTACTTATTTGTCAGAGAGAAGGTGAAGGAGAGAGAAAGAGGGAGAAAGGCAGGCAGAGGGAGAAGCAGGCTCCCCACTGAGCAAGGAGCCCGATGTGGGACTCAATCCCAGGACCCTGGATCATGACACGAGCTGAAGGCGAGCTGAAGGCAGATGCTTCACCGACTGAGCCACCTAGGCATCCCTACTCACTTGGGTCTAAGGAATAGACTACGGCAGAAGGGTTAGGATGTCACCTCTATTAGTGTGTTTCGAAAAGATGCAGACTTTCTCTCTTGATGGCTTCAATGAAGCAAGCCGCTAGGCCCACATAGCATAGAACTGAGGCCAGACTGTATCAAAAAAGCCAGCAAGCAATTGAGGACCTCTGTCCAACAACTAATGAGGACCTGAATCCTGACAACAAACTGGGAGCTTAGAAGTGGGCCATTCCCCAGTTTAGCTTTCAGATGAGACCACAGCCCCTGCTGACAGCTGAATTACAACCCACAAACCCAAAGCACAGAACCCAGTTGTCCATGCACGATTGCTGACCCGCAGAAATTGTAAGATAATAATTGTGTTTTGTTCTCAGTGACTAAGTTTGGGGGCAATAAGCTGTGCAGAAAGAGGTAACTAATACAACTGTAGTAGATGAAAACTCAAGCTTAAAATACAAATAATTTAGGTGGAAATTATTCATGTTGCTACAGAATTAACTCTAGGGTTCTTTTTAACCTAAGTGCTTTTTAAAAAAATAAGTATTATGTATCTTCGACTGTTAAGAATGGAGAAACTTAGAGTTAAAGGGAAACATTCATTATTCACTCAAAATTAATCAGGAGGTACAATGGGGCATCTTTATAACCTTCATGTGTACCAGTCAAGATTTCACTAGAAAAACAGAACCAGCTGAAAGTATACATTAAGGTTCTCATTCAAAGGAATTAGCTCACACAATTATGAGGGCTGGCTTGGCAAGTCTGAAATCAGTGGGGCAGGCCATCAGAAAGGACAGGCTGAAATTCTCAGGTACAGACTGAAGCTACAGTCCACAGGCAGAATTTTTTGTTCTTCTGGAAAATGTCAGTTCTGTTCTAAAGGACTTTCAACTGATTGAATCAGACCCACCCAGATTATCTAAGACAATCTCTCTTACTTAAGTCAGCTGCTTTTTTTTTTTTTTTTAAGATTTTTATTTATTTCACAGAGAGATAGAGAGCACAAGTAGGCAGAGTGGCAGGCAGAGGGAGAGGGAGAAGCAGGTTCTCTGCTGAGCAGGGAGCCCGATGCAGGACTCAATTCCAGGACCCTGGGATCATGACCTAAGCCGAAGGAAGCTGCTTAACCAACTGAGCCACCTAGGTGCCCCTTAAAGTCAGCTGCTTATAGATTATAGATGTGATTACATATCTACAAAATACCTTCACAACAACCCCTGGAATCATGTGCAGCTGAAAAATTGGAGACTATATAAAACTGACCATCACATCATGTAATTCAAAGTTGACATATAAACTGACCATCAATCCTTGAAATCAAAAGGAAACAGAGAGATGTGATCTATAAAAATTAGAAATGTTTGTAACATCCTAGTGCTATTTCCTGTGAAAATTAAAGCAAATGTTTTGTTTTAATCTAAATGGAGAACCTTAAATGTTTGAAAAGTGAACGTAAACCAGTCCTATAATTAAATTTAAATGTGTTTTCCCCCAGAATATTATTTATTATATTCAGAACTCTGAGAGCCATATTTGAATTGTTAACTCCAATTATATAAACCCACTCAAATATTTCACTTGATATTTAAACACTTTCTAAATTTTCAATTGCTTATACAAGGTGGAAAATAGTAAATACATGTTGCATACATATTTTACATAATTATTTAATTGATAAAAGAAGGAAAGTGTGGCTTTAATTAATAACATTAATAAATGTTCCTTTGACTTGTTTACTAGGTCTTAAAACTTATTCTTTATCATCTAGCAAATGAGCCACCTGAGAAGAAAGTGGTAGGATAAATGTTCTCCTCCATTTTCCCAGTCACTAAGGACAATATTACCAAAAATAAAAAGTGGGTGGAAAATAAACTTTGGGTAAATTATCTATTGTCACCAAAAATGAAGGCAATTTTATATATCATTCATATGTTCACTCGTTTAGCAAATATTTATTAAATACCAGGCAGGGTCTAGAAATAGATCCTGGTGCCTTTATTTTAATCTGGAAAAAAAATCAAGCAAATAAGTAAGTTTGAATAAACGTAATAAAAATTACTGTAGAGATAATCAGATGATTGTATTTCTACCAAATAAAGTAAACCTGATTTCCCTGGATCCTTGTTCCTAGAAGGATGTATCTTCAAATATCCCAAATGGACAAATTTTATCAGGCATTTACACTCCCTGAGAGTAAACTCTACCCAAAAGTGGCTAGAAAAGGGGCCAGAAGTCTTAGGGCATGGAGGGAGGGGGCGTAAATCATCAAGAATGAGGTGCGGCAAAACGGTAAGTATCTGGGTACATATAATACACTATTCTTCTCTTGAGTTATTTTAAAAATGTACTAGACAGTGAAAAGCAACATCTGCCTGCAAGTTCCAGAATGCCCTGAGATGGGATACTTCTGCGTGGTCTGCACTTTGTTCCAGCAGAAACAGCCTTGAGAGAACAGGGGCTTACAACGGCAACTATGTTGCAGCGAGTACTAGATACATGGTATTAAGGGCATTTTGAGATACTTTTGTTATTAAAGGGACCTTGGGCCATTTTAGAATTTATAAATACCTTATCAGAGAGATTAACATTCCACTGAGTTTTACAGTGTGACTTCCACATTGTGTAGGATGTGGGTGGATTATACTCTCTTCACCCACTCCCCCTTCCATCTTTATTTTCTGCCTCAGATACATGATAAAACAGCTAGTTTATAGAACACAAGGCGGCCTACTAATGATGAGCTATGGATTCTTCGAAAAGTTCAAATCTGAAATTACTTTGTTCACTTCAAATAAAAGGTAGAGTAGATAAAACACATCAGCAAGATATATTCTTGATACAAGCAGAATATCTGAAACAAAATAGAAAACGTCTATTTTCTTACAATCAAATCTGAAGCTAAAGTATATCTGTTTCTCTGGGGTCCATAAACATGAAGTTCAATTTTATAACCGATCCCCTGATCCCCTCCTTGAAGACACCAAAAAGCAAGACTAGCTACATTTTAGAAGAGAAGCTTAAGAGCAGAGAAGAGAAGGAAGAGAAAGAAGGAGAGGGAGGGAGGGAACTTAAGAGTCAAAGAAGTTTGCTTATTAGACAAGAGGTTGGGAGTGGTCACATTTCTTGGCCCTTTGGCTATTTTCACCCTGTGTGTGATGGCTGATAGCGAGGAGAAGAAAATAGACCCAACACTCAACTTTTGCTGGCTGTCAGGCATCTTTGTGATCTTTGTACCATCTGGTAGTCACATTTTCCTATCTCTTGAAATTCAAGAGCCACCTGAAAACAGACCTCTCTCTTGCTCTGGCTCTCTCTCTCATTCTCGCTCATCTCTGACTCTCTCTCTCTCTCTTATCCAGTCTTTATATTTAGTCTTTGTCTAAATCTGTCCGGTTAAAGGTATACAAAGTTGACTCAACCCAGCTAGGCTGAGAGTACATTTCCTCTCATATGTGGTGGCTGTCAGCTCTTGAACAGAATTCCCGAGCTTGTCCTTGAAAGCAAGTGTCAGGTGAATTAACGTGTTAATGGCAGTGCCAGTCCACACAGACCCCTCCCCCTCCTCACACATCCCATTCTTCCCTCCCCGCCTCAGACACTGTTCCTTTATTCACATGCTGAGTAGTTGTTGGAGTTGTCACAGCATCACTTCTCTTTTATCCCATCACAAGATCTTAATCTTTAAAAAATGAAATTAAAAGATGTCCACATTTTTCTTTATAATATACTAATATTCCAGTCACATCTCCTTATATTATTGTAAAACCTCAATTAACCAGAAGTCAACTATTATATGTGGAGCCCCTTGACTAAAGACACATGTATACGTCACACAGACTACTGTAAGGATTTTCTAAAACGTAAAAATCCCACCTTGATAGAGGCAGTACGTGGACTCTGGATTTGACAGCTTAAGTAATTATCCTTCAAAGTGAGCTAAAAAGGTAAACTCCACGAAGTCCAGGGGTCCTGTCTGTTTTATTCATTGATTAATTGCTAGTGACTGGCTGACTGTTAGGTGAATCAATGAGATGTTTTCAGGGATTTGTAATGAAGACTGAATTCCTATAGGCCACTGTTTTTCAGCAGCCAAAAGCTGATCAATTAAGGAGTGAGAACTCTGCAGTGGGGAAGGGGACCAGAAGTCATTTACCGGAGTCCCAGTATATTAGACTTGGAAGGATCTCCTACCCAAAGAATGCACATTTGCAAAGGCATCCCGAAAAGTCATCACCCCGCTATTGTAATAGCCCTGAGAGGAGCAGGGGAACAATAATTTGTCAGTCCTGCTGCTGCTTTCTTGCTAACGTTGGACAGATCAAGACCTCAGTTTCCTCAGCCATTACCCGAGAAATGTGAATAGACAGTGTGTTGTAGCGCAAGATCGCAACAGCCTCAAAGACTTTTGGAGTGAAGTGGCAAGCCTGAAAAAGGAACTCGGAAACTTTACTCTCTTCATGGCCAGCCTGGGTGGCTCAGTTGGTTAAGCATCTGCCTTTGGCTCAGGTCATGACCTTGGAGTCCCAGGATCAATCATGCTCCCTCCTTCAGGGAGTCTGCTTCACCCTCCCCTTTTACCCCTCCCCTTGCTCCTTCTCCTTCCCTCCCTCCCTCCCTCCCTCCCTCTCTCCCTCTCTCAAATAAATAAACAAAATCTTTAAAAAAAAAAAAGAAAAAGAAAAAGAAAAAGAAACTTTACTCTCTTCAAAGCTTTGTCTGGGGACTGGCTACCTGGGAATGCTACAAATCTATTTTTATTTCTAGGATATACAAATTTTAAATGACGAAGCCAAGGACATACATAGATATACATATAGAGATTGTAACAGCCTAGGACTGAATGTTCTCTGGCTGACCCATAAGGTAAATAAAACACATGCAGGTGGTCAAGAGAGTCAAGACATCAACAAAAATAAAAACAAATAGAAAAGCCATTGCTCAGCATGAAAATTCAGATTAAAGTGGAGAAAAAGGAAATCCCTGAAGCAGCGATCCCTGTCTAGAAATATACCCAGAGTTTTAGAATTTATTTGGCATTTGCTACTGTTTTCCATATAATCACCACCCACGTGGGGGCGTCTCTAAATAATGGAAATGCTGACTGTCCAAAAATAAGGGAAATTCTAGTAAAATCTGAGAGCAAAATTCTCCTCCCAAGCAGGTTCTCCCAGCATATCCCACATATTCATCCTTTTGTTTCTAGAAATGGCATAAAAGCCACCCAGTAAGGGACAGGAAAACTATACAGACTCCTGTTCATTGTGGGCACTTAAAACCTCACCACCAAATGTAGGTTTTGACTCTCTGCCCAGCACAGCTTTGAAACTTTTGCCATGAAGTCCTAATTGCTAAGTAAATGTTCACTCAATATTTCTCCATAACGGGGAGAAAGAGAAAAAAACAGTGAGAGAAGAAAAAGTGGGAGAGAGCATGTGTCATTTTGTTAGAGAAAATACAAATTCTAGGGATGTCCTTAGGCTGGAATTTAACACATCCATGTATAAAATGGATAAATTTATTAAAAAGAATACTTTCTGTGTTGTTAGGACTTCTGCTAAAAATGTCACATGCACCCCCCAATCACATGTCTTACCCTCCTCCCCATCATATAAATGAGATGCCTTTCTACTCAGTAGCATTTGCCGAAAGGCACGGTTTTCAAAATCCCCTTGACAGTGTATAAACCATGACTGCTTTTCCTCTGATTAGAAATAAATTTTGTTGCCAACCACAAGTGTTGACTGTGGACCTTCTGAGACTCTGTTGGGCTCATGATGGACACAAGCAAATAGAATGTTCAGGCCTTTCCCTGAGGGGTTGATAGTATCTCTTGAGAGGCAAAGCTTACTAATGGGTATGTTGGTGCCAAGCCATGTATACAATAAGAAAACACATAAGGGAAGTGATGAATTTAGTATAATCAAGAAAATACACAAGGATATAAGAATAACTAATTCATTTAGAATCTGACTGTTTTTTCAAGGTTGTATATGTTGAATACTGGGTCATACTTTCACTTATACCAGGGTTTCAAATTCTCATTGCTGTTGATATTTGGACCAGATAATTCCTTGCTGTGGAAGGCTGTTCTGTGCACTGAAGAATATTTAACAGCATACATGGCCTCTACCCAGCAGATGTCAGTAGCATCCCTGATGCATCTGTGACAACCCAAAGTTCTCCAGACCTTGCCAAATGTCCCCTGGGAGCAAGGGATGGGGTTAACAAACACATCCCCTATAGAGAATCACTGATTATGGAGTGATTATAAAAAAATACATTTTTCCCTATAGGAGATGGGGGAATCCAAGCAGAGAAGCTCTTCTTAAGTGTCTCACTTCTATATCTAAATTATATCCCATATGATCCACTCAAACAAGAACTGCGAGGAAGGGTAGGATAGGAATTAAAAGGAATTATAGGATATCTACATTCTATCACTTGCTAACTGTGTGGCTTTGGGAAAGTTAACTGAAGGGCTCTAAACTCCTGTTCCCTCATCTGTGAAATAAGAACTATAGGATTTATGCCCCAAGACTGCTATATGTCAAACACTTAGAAAGGCCGAATACTATGCAAGCAATTTGCAAATGCTAATTATTACTACCATGATTTTCTTGAAGCTAAATGGCTCACCCTCTGTCTGCATCCTATACTCAGGAGTTTGGAAAAATATTCTAGCATGTCTTCTTCTATGTAGGTTTGTTTTTATGAGAATAAACATTTTAACTTCTTGCTTCACTCTGTTTCAAAGAATGACTTCCAGACCAATTACAAATGTTTGTTGATCCGTAAGACTGAAGTGTATAGACATGTGTGATTTTCCTATAAGAAAATGCATTTTTAAAATTCGAACTACAGGATCTAGGATTCATCTTTACTCTGGGCAGAGAGGTAATTGCCCCCACTATAAGCAGGTGTCTGTCTACTTCTGTTTTATACATATAGGATTCTGCTGGAAGCAAGGGAGCCAAAAGAGAGAACAGTAGTGTTTTACGTGAGGACAAGTAGAGAAGTAGAGGCAGGCGCTCTGGGAAAGAAGGGGTAAGTAGAGTGGTTGGGCCACCTATAGGCTTTTCCCTGTAAGGGTTTGGTGAGGCCCAGAGCAGCTGGTGGTGTTGGGGGTACCACTGCTGCCGTAGTTCCTACAAACCTAAAAACTTCTGTTTCTAAAACTCACTCTGGGCTTTCACAGTTCCTCTTCCTGTAGGCATCCCGGAAGTCCACTGATACTGTGGCATCTCTGTGATAGGGAAAGTAAAGGTGAGGGAACAGTTCCCCTGAGTGGTCCCAAGGATGGACAAAATTCCCAAGTCTGGAGATTGATAGGTTGTAATGACTAGCTTTTGTTTTGTTTGTTTTGATTTTTAAAGATTTTATTTATTTGACAGACAGAGATCACAAGTAGGCAGAGAGGCAGGCGGGGGGGGGGGGGGGCGGGGGGGGTGCGGAAGCAGGCTCCCTGCCGAGCAGAGAGCCTGATGCAGGGCTCGATCCTAGGACCCAGGATCATGACCTGAGCCGAAGGCAGAGGCTTAACTCACTGAGCCACCCAGGCGCCCCGATGCCTTGCTTTTGAATTATCTTGCTGATACTCTCTGGTGGGCTCACCGTACCACCAAGAAAGAATATGGAAGCTGTGGTAACTGCTGAGCTGGTGGACAGAGCTTGACTAGGTGAAATTCTTTGTGTTCTTATTCATAAACCCCATAAAAAAGAGAGTGGGTCAGATATGCAGCAAACTCTGCAGCTGAAATGCATAGAAGTAGACAAGTGGCTCTCTAGATCTTGAGTGGCACATGGGGAGAAAGACTCCCGGTCATTGGTGACTTAACTCTTGAATCTTCCCGAAATATAGGAAACAGCAGTCCGTGTGAAATCTATAAATAGTTGTAGAGGTCAAAGTTTCTCTTCAGATGAAAAAAAAAGAAGAAAAAAAATCCACTCTCTGGAGAAAACATGATCTTTTCTCCATGTTTTAGTTGTCAGTTTTGACAAGAATGATACAAGCTAATTAAATTTTTGTTAATTTATTTTGTCTGATTCAGTGACTTCCTGTCACACAAATCCCTCAATAAGTAAGATTTCTCTCTGCTATAAACTTTCTACTCTTTCTCTGAAATGCCATTAGGTAAACGCATGAAAAGTGGACGTGTTTTACTCAAATAAACACTAAAAGCACTTAAACTCAATCCGCCCTCAATACTTCAACTCTTCATGTCTGTTTTGGAGAAAACCTAACTCTTTCCAGCTTATAAATCTCCAACAGGGACCATCACCCTTTAAAAAGTAAAAGCCTTTATGCAGATAAAATACAAAGATGAAGTTACAGAATTGATAGTAGATAAAACAGAGGAATATGTTGCATTCCAGTTTGCCTTGAAATTCCCAAGGAATATTCTCTCATGTCATTTCTCTTTGAGTTAAAATGTGAGAATGACACTAAATGATCACTTCAATCCTACTTATCTAGGATGGTTGGGACATTTTCCTTTTTTTTTTTTTTCCCTTTTTCATAGTGATACGATAAAGTCACATTTTCACGCAAGAACAGAGCTTGATGTTTGAATTGGTATCAGCACATTCAACAGATGTGGCTGTTTTTTGTTTTGTTTTTTTAAGATTTTATTTATTTATTTATTTTACAGACAGAGATCACAAGTAGGCAGAGAGGCAGGCAGAGAGAGAGGAAGGGAAGCAGGCTTCCCGCTGAGCAGAGAGCCTGATGCGGGGCTCGATCCCAAGACCCTGAGATCATGACCTGAGTCGAAGGCAGAGGCTTAACTCACTGAGCCACCCAGGCGCCCCAGATGTGGCTGTTCTAGTCAATCCTTTCTGCACCGTTTTCATGGAAGGTACAGTGGTTCCTCGTCACTTGGGATTCAGCGCAAACATTACCCCCACCCCACTCTAAGTCCTGCCTGAACAACCTTCACTCCACTCCTGCTGTCGTGGTCACCTTAGAAGAACACATTGTTTTTCTTACTCTGCATGGCAACTTCTTGTTTGCTTGTCTGTTAGATAACTATGTTCCCTTGAAAGCATGTCCTCAACTAGGAAATAAGGAGGCAAAAAAGGCGGGGGGAAGGAGTGGGAAGGAAACGGGATGGGAGAGACGTGTCCTTTTTTTATAATTTAGCTACTGACCTATCCTTTAGACAAGGGCAAGTCCCACACTGACATTTCCCTGGTTTCCTGGGGCTCCTACATTACAGAAGATTGATATTTCATCAGTGTATATGCACTAGACCCTTTTCAGATCTGCTAATATTCCAAACCAATCTTTAGAGCCTCATTTCAGTTTTACTGGGTCTGGTTGTTGTTGTTCTCTTGTATATCCAAAGTACAAAACTATTCATTATACATTCTGTTGAGCTGATCATACTGCAATAATAACTAGCCCACTGAACATCTGTTTGTCCCAAGTCCTTTCCTCTACAAACCCTCTCAATCCTCTGAACAGCCCCGTAGGATAGGTACTGTCATTATCCCCATTGTAGAAATGGGTTAATTGAGGCAACAAGTGGTAAAATAAATAGCCTGCGGTCGCACAGTTAGGAAGATAGAAACCAAACTAAAACCCAACACAGCCCATACTCTGAATGGCTTCATGATTGATCAGTCACATGGCTGGTAGAATTGGATTCAGTGTCAACAATCAGTAAGTATTTTATTTGTTGGCATTCGAAATTAAGTTTGGGTTACAATTGTGGTGATGACTGGAATTAAAATAGAATGTCACTGAACCATGCTCTGAACTTTCTCTTTTCTGTGCTTTCACAGTAGATGAACTTCTCTGTCATGCCCTATCCTTCCCTGTAGAGGTTTATATCTCTTTTGAAAACTCTAATCTTCATAGGAATTTACTCATTAGAACATTTTTCACAACTGCTTTTCCTAAATGAAATAAAATTGCTTCAGATGGGTAGAAACACTTCCTTCTTCCCACCGTCCACCATGCAGGCATTTGTCTAATTCTTAGAGCTCTCATATTTGGGGATGTAACATTAACTTTAATTTTTATTATCATTATAAATCTCTTTTAGTTCTACATAGGAATGAAAACTTTGTGATGAAGTTTCTTAGTCTTTGGAAACGCCTTTAGAACAAGTGGTTAAGAATGTTAATCAAGGAAGGTAAGCAGAGGCTACAATGCTCACACAATCAATTGAGTTCTTCAGAACCACTTAAGATTTTCTTCATTTGAGATTAGTCATTTTATAGGAACTTCATATTCAAAGAACCTTTTAATACCAGCACAGGAGTGTTGTTATGTTGCCTTGCACAATGTGGTCACTTCTGCATAAAGGCATCTGCATGTTTTAATTCTTCTTGGCAGCAGAACACTCAAGTACGTGACTTTACACTCATAAACGCTCTGGCACATTAGCTGTTCCCTCTCCCCCACACCCCACTTTTCTCCCTTCTCTGGAGCTGGAATCCATTCACAGAACATACTGCACTCTCCCTCAACTCGAACTGAATATCCTGTGGCAAAAAATTAAGAAGCAGTCCATTCCCAAAGAGCTGGCGTCAAAGATTTGCTGAGTCATGCTGTGATATTGATTTATTAATGCTCTAGTCAGATGAATCTCAATCAATACTGTTAGTACCTCTCAGGGGCAAGGCCTGGCTACGAGGGGATGGTCTCTCTTTTTTTTTTTTGTTAAGATTTTATTTATTTATTTGACAGACAGAGATCACAAGTAGACAGAGAGGCAAGCAGAAGAGAGAGGGGGAAGCAGGCTCCCCACCAAGCAGAGAGCCCGATGCGGGGCTCGATCCCAGGACCCCCGGGATCATGACCTGAGCCGAAGGCAGAGGCTTTAACCCAGTGAGCCACCCAGGTGCCCCGAGGGGATGGCCTCTTTAACGGAGCTCCTTTCACTTTACATCGCGTTAAGTCTGAAGTTGTGAGTGGCTATCCCCCCCCCCCCATTCTAGAGTATTTCCAAGAGTTTTGCAACAGATACAAAGCTGTTCTGTATGTAATCATCAAATAAGGATCTACCTGACAAAATCATAACTGGATGACTACACTGCTGCCATTTGAACAAGAACAGCACTGTGGGGGGTTTGAGAACACGCTGGCCCATGCAGGTGGGGAGCAAAAATATGGCAGAATGCTCTGTGTCATTACTTGGTGCGGGAGAAGATGGGAGTGACGCGCACAGCTCTCCAGAAAGTCCCATCATCCACTCCCCTCTTCCAAAGAGGGTCAGGCCCCTTACTTTATGACATCACCTTCCAGAGGAACATGAATGTTAATAGCTTTCCCCATAGCCAAGCTCCCTTCCAGGAGCAGAAAGTACAGAGGGGGAAGAGGCGGCTCGGGAGGGGAGCTCTGAAATACGAGGCGGCTCCGTATAGGGTTTAGAATTAAGGTCTCCCTGATTTAAGTCACTGGGTTATCCAAATTTGGGGAAATGAGTATTACATTACACTTATAATCTTCATTTCCTCTCTGACCTCAAGCGTACCCCAGTGCTCTTACCAAAGCTGCCCAGGGAAATGTTAATGTCCATTCCAGACCAGAAAGACCAGGGCTTTTGCAAGTCTTAGCCTAAAGCTCCTAATACAGTGGCTTTACCCGACCAGGCAGTGATTTCTGCTGTTTGATGGGAGAGGAAAAATGGCCTTGTCTCCTTGGAGAGGGTGCAAGGATGAGCCAGACCCAAGTCCTCAGTTTGGGGATATAATGGATCATATCCCAGGTTCATAGTCTCCTAATCTCCCCCAACCCAATGGTTTTAAATGTTCAGTAAATTAGCCTCCGATACGATTAGTCACTTCATAAGTGGCCTTTTTGGGGGAAATCTGCCAGGACAACTGTTGAGTGATGTCTCAATTTATGGCCCAAGGGGGACAAGGCATCTCTGGTAATGCCATTAAGTGGAGAAAGACGAGTGTAAATGTACCATTTTCTCCTTTCGGTGGTAACTTTAAAATGTTTTTAAATATTTTTGGCCCCATCGTCATGGTATTACTGCTGCCCATGGAGGAAGAGATGGGGGCTCCAGAGGAAAAGAGGAAAACACTTAAATGGGGCTCCTCGGATTTCTTCACTTTTACTGCATAAGATACTCCCCCTGCCCCAGCCCCTGCCTGGGAAAAAAAAAATAAAATAAAATAACGTTCTTCTCTCGAAACTTGGCTTCTCCAGTAATGGCTGTTAAAGATTTAATAAAGATTTAATAAAATTGTTAAAGTTACTAATAAGAGTGAATGTCTGTACAGCACAGGGCACACAGCATAGCCTCTGAGGACAATCGAGAAAGCAGCGATTCTTCTGTCCTCGTGCCCCTGTCGGCCGCAGGCCAGGAGTGGAAGTCTGCAGGACATGCAGGGGCATCCATCAGAGCGGTCTGATGAGCTTTCAGCAAGCTCACACTGTGAAGAGTATCTAATGTGCTACTGTTTCTACCCCTTTTCCTACATTAGACCTCTTCAGCTCTTCCTCAGTGGGATGGAAATAAGAGTGAGCCACAGGCTCAAGATGGGAACTAAAAATAATCCAGGCCTGCTCGTTCAACAATATCCTAAAGGTTATGGGTTTTGTCAGAGGCAAAAACAAACTCCTCATTTCCTCCCAGGGTAAAAAAGGAACGAAATTTGCCAAAGCATTCTCAGATTAATTGGAGGAGAGCACTGGCTTCCTTGGACACCGCCCTGTCTAGACGTGAAATCCCTGAGCGCCTCCTGTCACTTTTCATCCTTACAGTAAGGATCACATAAATCATTGACTCTTTACGAAGGCAGCTCTCATCTTGGGGATGGAGGAGCCTTGGCCCATTGACTCGTGGGGTCACAGCACCTCATCTCTAACAGGAGTGAATGGAGCCTCTGCCTCCCTCTGCCCTTTCCATCAGTCGGGCTTCTGTTCACCCCCTATAAGCTCATCAGGCCTTCCATCATATCCTGTCATATTTGACATGGCAACGTATAGAATAATGGATATAAAGGGCTTTCTGTGCAAGACACAGATGTAAAGTATTGCCATTCCTACCAAATAGTAAGAATAATTATTATACATGATTTTATTTTTTTAATATATCAAGGAACCCACCCCCCCATTTCTACATATGGTCCTAATGAGATGGTGGGGATGAGATTCTTTTGTAGGAGGTTATAGAACAATGTACATTAACTCTAAGGTCCTATATGATGACCAGAGCAGCTTTGTGTCTGTGCTCAGGCCCACAGCTATGTGTAGTGACTTAAAGGAGGGATAAAAGTGTCTGCTGCCTTGCTGGTTCAAGAAGATCCACATTACTGCACTGTATGCAATTGTGTATTTATGTTGGGAAGGAGGAGATGGACAAGTCAAAAATACCGCACTTAGCACTGATTCACACCTTTATAAAAAAATCAGTTGTTAATGTTGAACCTAGCCCGTTATCTAATCATTAACAAAACATCTCTGATTTTCACCTCCAAATGGTCCCTATTTATTTATTTATTTATTTATTTTTAAAGATTTCATTTATTTATTTGACAGAGAGATCACAGGCAGGCAGAGAGAGAGATGGGGAAGCAGGCTCCCTACCTAGCAGAGAGCCCGATGTGGGGCTCGATCACAGGATCCTGGGATCATGACCTGAGCTGAAGGCAGAGGCTTTAACCCACTGAGCCACCCAGGCACACCTAAACGGTCCCTTTTTAGAACAAGAGTCTGGCAACAGACTCGGGACCCATGGAAAAAGATGGTAGAAATTGGCAAGCTGGGATCTAGAGCCTGGCCCATTTACTTGATTAAATGCTTACTAGGTTAGCATTCGACACTGGCCCTGAAGAGACTGGGATACCACAACGACAAAAAGTGTATGGCCATGAGGAATTCCACAAATCAAGTAGGTCAGATCCCATCTCCTGTTATACATCTCTTGTTCTTTCTAGATTATATAGAAAATCTCATATATTTCTCATTTGATCCTCACATTCTATCAGATGGGCAGGGCAGATATTACTACCTACATTTTACACCAAGGAAACCAGAGAGCCCAAAGTCACACAGCTTGTAACGTGGTGGAATTGGTACATGAACCTAAGTCTTTGGACACTTAGAAGGTTAGTACCTTTTTCAACAATTTATTTTTGGAACCTCTAGTTGATGTTGCCCAAGCGGTCCAAAATGGCCACACGGAACTACAATTCTTCCTTTGGTGATCCAAGTGTGAGTTTCTCGAGGGGCTTGTGACATCCTTCTAAAATGTCATGTGAAGGGATGTGGTATGAGCACATAAGCATTCATCTGTGGGACAAGTATTTCACTTGCACCAAATGAATTGGAACCCAGTGAAGTTTAAAAACAGCTGTCTAAAGAAACGTGGGAGGCTACCACTGCACTGAATCACCGTAATTTTTCTATCTAAGAGTCCCTAATGAGGATGTACATGACTAGGAGGAAATAGTGCACACTTGTGTTTTTTCTCCATCTTCCTTGACACAACCTTGGAGACACCTCAGGAACCCAGCACCTACACAGAAGTCCCCCAACACAGGACTCTCCCCCACTTTGTGTGGAAGATTATATCCATGAATAGATCAGAAGGAAAATGGTGGCTTTGATTCCTGGCATTTTAAGCAGTCTGCAGTGAGGTGTTTTCCTCACACAGATAATGAGTTCTTGGATCAAATGGAGTTGAATTTTGCAAGGATTTTAAGAGTTTGCGATAGGCTGAGCAGAGGTAGGGAGGTGAACTGAGGCAGTGGGCAAAGAGACTGCTCATAGACAGGATATGGCCAGATGTTTATCTTTCAAGCCACCGAGGGCACAAACTTGCCAAGGCTGGTGGGGGCTGGCGCACTGCATTTCCCCCCCATGTCTCTGCCAAACCACCTCAGTCCTGACATGTAGAGCATTTGCTACCTTAGCACAGCGCCTCCCAGGAGATCAGCAGCTGGAGTACTTCCTCTCCTAGGTCAGGCTGTCCAGACATGGTCCATCAGGGGCCTGGTCTGTCTGTCAGACTCTTTTCCATCCTCAGTCACCAGGGTTCAGAGTCACGAACAAAAATACCCCAGTAGCTCTTTGGTTTTCCTGTGACCCTGCAGTCCAGGAAAAAGGATGTCTACCGCGAAATTACTCTGTGTTCAAGATGCAATGTGGTCTAGTCGGAAGCCGGCAGGGCTAGAAATTTGGAGCTTTTTTCTTCAAGAATTGGGCTCTATTACTAGCTCCGTGACCTTGGGCACAAAACGTAAACTAATAATTAAAGGAGAGCTTAACAGATATGGCTGCCTGACTTTATAAAAGCTGCATATATAGAGATAAAACAGAGAGACTAGACCATGAATGAATAAAAAACTCAGAGTCAAATTGTGGCTTAGCTCTAGCAAAAGTGCTGGACGTTCTACTGTGTATCTTGTGCACTAACCTCACCCCTGGCTTTGTCATATCTTCCCAAGCCTTAAATGCCTTATATTCCCTTGACCTCCATTCTCAGCATGATTCTCTTTATTTTTTTATACTGCTACACACACACACACACACACACACACGCACACACATATGCTACACATATACACACACACAAATATATAAGTATACATATACATATTAAAGATTTATATATTTTTTAAAGCTCTCTTAACTCATTTTGAAAACACACATTAAGGAAAAAAGAGAGGAAAGGGGTTGTGAAGAAAGCTGGACACCTTTAAGCAATGCCCACCATCACTTCTTTGCAATGCTCATTGAGCAGTCAATGCTTATTTCTCTAAGGATCTGTCACCTAATTCATGGTTCTGCTTCACCCTAAATCCTGTTATCACATGGATGGCAAGCACAGCCTTTAATATTCTGACCTTTCAAATGCTTGACCTCTTGATCTCCATTGACCTTCAACTCTACTCCACTATCACTCCATACCACAATCAATATTTCAACTTCTGGATCTCTCACATCTTTGAAATTGTAAATTAAGGCACACTGCTCATATCATAATGTCTCTGTATACTGCAGGTAACAAAAATCAGTTTAAGATAAAAGGGATTTATTGGTTTATGAACTAGAAATGCCCCTACAGAGGACAGATCTTAGGGCCAGATTGATTCAGTGACTTGACATGGTTTTATTGGACCCAGTTTCTTTCCATCACTGCCTCCTGAATTCCTCAGTAGTACCCTCACGGAGGCAAATTATGTGTTGTTCTGTACTTCCTGTTGTGTGCCACACCACAGAGGAGGAGTTCACAAAAAGTCCCTTTCCTGAAATTTCCAGGAAAGGTCTTCTTCACTCTCACTGATAACCCCCGAGTTCCATGTTCACCCCAGAACTAGGAACATTGGCTCATGATTAGATTACTATGAACTGATTAGCAGAAGTCTAAGATATGTATCTAAACCCCAGGACCAAGGTTAGAATTAGCTCTACTGATCATGTGCAGGCTATGAGGGAGGTGTAGATAGCAAAATAAAAAGTGAGGTTCTTAAAAAAAAAAAGAGGAGGGAAACGGATGTTTGGACAGGTAACAACAGTGTTTATACATCACTTTCTCAATAGCCTCCCATTCTTCAGCCTCTCCACTAATTTGTCCTCATCTTCGTCTTCATGAGGATCTCTAGTCTGAAGTAGTTCCAGATGGTAGCCACTATGTGTACCTATTTGATTCACTTAATAGATTTAAAAGATGTAAATTCATTAAAAAGAAATAGAATTTAAATTTAAATAGATTTAAATTCATTAAAAATAAGTAGAATTAAAAATTCAGTTTTTCAGTCTCACTAGTCAGATTTCAAGTGCAAACAGCCACACAACACAAGCAGTTGCCATACGGGACAACGTATCTAGGACACCACCATCACTAAGAAAGTTTCGTTGGGCAGTGTGCTTCAGTTCTTACCCCTCTGACTCCTCTTACTTACCAGCATCCTTCTACCTTTCTTTTCCTTTCTTTCTTCTTGGGACCCTTTACTACTGACCAGGATCCTCAATTCCCTTTCCCCATTCTCCTTTGCTTCACCCGTTATGGAAATCCCATCTCTAGATGAATCCAACAGTCAACATTCTTTATACATACATCTGGGCTGCCAAGAACTACTTGAATACACATGTGGCGTACAGACTAGGTCCCTCAAAAATTTAATCTCTAGTCTCACGTGCACGTTCAGTACTGCTAAGCAGTCTGTTTCCCTAGCATGCTGTCCCTTTTCTTCCCTTGCAGTCTTTTATAAACCTTCTCTGTGTTCCTCAAAAATGTTCTCTGACTCACTGAAGATAACATTACCTTCTCCTAGGGAAGAAGTCTGTTATGCCTGAAAACCAAACAAACTGCAACCACATCTAATACTTTCTCCTCCTTTCCTATTACTGTGAAAGGGAGGTCCTTCCCTCTAGCTGTGGAATGTCAATGCCTACTACCCCTGTGTTTCAAATCCCCCCACTCATGCCTAAATCATTACCCTCGTTCCTTGTATTTTAAAATCCTCCCTCTTTACCAGCTTCTTCTCATTATCACATAGTTCTCTTTTTTATTGATTTCTTCTTTCATAAAATCCTGGTAATAATAGAATCTACCTTCAAAGGTTAATTTGAAGATGAATCAAAGTACTTGTATAATGCCTTGCATATGGTAAATGTTTAATAAACATTTTATTTTAAATTAAGGAATAAATATAGTTTTAAAAATGCCTTAATAGGGACGCCTGGGTGGCTCAGCCGGTTAAGCTGCTGCCTTCGGCTCAGGTCGTGATCTCCGGTCCTGGGATCGAGTCCCACATCGGGCTCCTTGTCCAGCAGGGAGCCTGCTTTCTCTCTTTGCCTCTGCCTGCGACTCTGCCTGCTTGTGCTCTCTCTCTCTGACAATAAATAAATAAAAAATCTTTAAAAGAAAAAAGGCCTTAATAATCCCTTTCTTAGTGGGGAAAGAACACAGAATATGCAAATAAAGGTAATTATACCTGTACATACCTATACATGTCAGGAAATGGTAAGTGCTATAAAGAAATAGTTTAAGGAGAAACAAATCAAGAAGACAAAGGGTAGTGGGCAAGTAGGTTGCTACTATTGATAGGTCCTTTAAGAAAAGCCTATTTGAGGGGTGCTTGGGTGGCTCAGTGAGTTAAGCGACCGACTCTTGTTTGGCTCAGGTCATGATCTCAGGCTTGTGAGATCAAGCCCCACGTTTGGCTGCATGCTGGGTGTGGAGCCTGCTTAAGATACTCCCTCTTCTTCCAAAAGAAAAAGCTTATTTGAGAAAGTGACATCTAAATCAAGGACTGAGAGAGAGGGGAGAGGGAACAAACCCTGCAGAACACTGGAAGCGAAAGACAAGCATGTACAAAGCCCTAAGTCGGAATGGGCTTGGTTCAGGCAAATTACTGTAAGGAAATTCCACGTGGCTGTCTGGAAATGAGCAAGGGGATCCAGGAAGGAAACAGTGTCACAGAAGTGGTCGGGAGCCAGATTATATAGGACCTTGTAAATCATGGCAAAGACTCAGATATTACTCTAATCCAATAGAAACCCATAAAACTCTATAATCAGGGATTTAAAAAAAAAAACTATTAACTTTAGTTTTCTCTTTCATTACTTGTTATGCAAAGTTTAGCTCCATCAGATACACTCAACAGTAAAACAATTTCAGCTGAATTGTCTGATCATTTCTCTATTTAAACTAGTTTCTACGTAAACAACCAGTCTACACTTTGATCAGCTATCCTACAATGTGGATTCTGATTTAATACACCAATAGGATGCTCAGAGCATCGCATTACAATTGCACATTACCAGCCATCTTCCTCTAAAATTATGTTTTATCCACAGAGAAACAGTAAAAAGAAGATTTGTCACAATATAATTAATTCCCCCAATAAAAAACCAATATGGTCTCACGAAGTTGTAGAGGGGAAGAGGAAACTCACATTTTTTTCCAAGTTTCATTTTCCTTTCAATATCTTTACTTCCTGTCACTTAATGCCACATTTTCTTCTGTGAACATAGAGTGCTAAAGGCATAAACATATAAAGGCATCAAGAAAGGCAAATTAAGTTTCAGTAGAGAAATTGTGTATATCAATTGCAGGACTTCTTTTGTAAATAAAAACCAAAGGTCACAAGGAGCAGAAGTGTTTGAACTCTAGATTTTTTACTATAATTATCTTGCTACTTGTCAATGAGAAAATAGCTACATTTGAATAAACATAAAGGAAAACACCAGTGACATCACTTTGGCAGTTTGTTTTTTTTTTTTTTAAACAATTCTACTGAAGGAAAGAAGCAAGAGACTGCATATCTCCATACTTCTCTCATCATGTTCAAAGTGCCCTGTGGAATAACACTAGCTATCACAAGGTAGAGAGATTCAACCAAATAAAAGCTGGGATCAACCAGGATTCAGAAATACTGATTGAATGGATTACTGACATGCTCAAATTATATTATATTTCCAAAGGGTTGTTTTGTAGTTTGAGGAAAAAAAATGCATACTAGTTTTCATGTCAATTATAGGGACTTAACTGTTTTGAGGTGACACACGTAATTTATCAAGACACATTGGAAGTATCACAAAGTAAGGCTATAACTGCTACCCAGCTGACCTAGCCTTTCCCCAGTCTCTAAAAAAGAAAGAAGACTGTACTTGTAAATGTTTTCATGTATAATATTTACATTTCAACCAGAAAGAAACAAATGGGCAACTTGGCCCCAAATGTCCACAATATGTGGGCAGATGTCAACTCATGGGGTCACTTGAATGGCATTTTATGGCCGAGGACACACGATTCAGCTTGTTTCAGTCTGTTTGAGCAGCATGTCCGTTCCATCACTCCTTGCTCTTAGGCATATGGTGGGATGTCATTAACCCGGAAGACAGACAGAACCATGAAAGTGGAACCATATGTGTCGTAGCAAGAAAAAAATTATTTTCTTCACTCTTTCATGCAAGTATAAATGTATACTTTTGCCAATGGTTCCTTTATTTGTTAAGTATTATGTAAACATACCGATACATGCACTGTAATTAATGTAGCATTTGGGTACTCTAACTTAGCACTGGATAGGTCAAGGATGAATCTCTTGAGTTTGAACCACAGAACTTGGAGATGAAGTATTAGGGCAGATGGGCCAAACAGCTCCACGTGCATCTTTCATCAGCATGTTTAACTGGTGCACGGCAATGAAGGAAAAGCTCTTGGTCTGTCATTACAGGGGTCAGATCTACCAGGACCTTAGATACTTGACACCATCTGGAGACACTCCTAGCTACTATTAAACAGGCTACTTAACAAGTAGAGTTTGAAAATGCTCGTGAATGTTACAACTTATTCTTTTGGCACTTAATTTCATCTAGGCTTCCATTTCCATATGAATTTATGACATTATCATAGTGCAATGAATTATTCTGTTCCTCTTGACTCTTTCTCCTCACTTCAAAGGGCTGTTTTATCTAACCAAAGGCATATTTTATCAGAAATTCCTCAACTGTTTATTTTTAAAATATGCTATACTGTGTAAGTTTCACGAATTACAAAGTGTATTTGAAAAGACACTTAGGACCTCTCTAGAAAGACGTCCACATATCTCAACCCAGTCAAATTACCTATAACCTTGTCATGTATTATTTCAGTTTGGTGATCAAATCATATTCCTGTTACATAAAAACAGGGATGGCTTATTTTTTTCCAATGATTTGAAATGGTGTCTTTTAAGTCAAGGTGAGGTCATTTAAACGCATCTATATTGACAGAGTCCCAGGCTAGGTGTTTTCCCCCACACAGGTCCTCCTAAACTCTTCATGACAGCAAACATCATACTATTATCTAGACAAAGCTATAAGAGATTCAGAGCCTGAATTCAGAATGAGTTTGGAAGTGCACAAACACTATTTTTGCCTTTCCCAGCTTATTTCATATATAGATGACCATACTCCCTTTATTGCCCAGGACCCACAAACTGTTCCCCCATAGAAAGATGATTTGCTGTATGTTTGGTGAACCTGTGAACTGCATCTCAATGCAGCTCTATATGATGTGCATTTGTATGAATTTTGTTCAATCTTCTTCGTGTCATGAATGGTTCAGTGAATTATAAATAAAGCAACAGATTGCTTATCTATGTTCAATTTTTCTGATAGCACTAAGTTCACCTCCTTTGGAAAATAACCCTTATGCATAAGCCTATATAGCTTTTGTTAGGTTTCAAAATATCAAATCTCTTTATGTCACAGTGATTCTAACTTTTTAAAAAGATTTTATTTAAATTCAATTTAGTTAACATATATTGTATTAGTTTCAGGGGCAGAATTTAGTGATTCATCAGTTGTATATAACACCCGGTGCTCATTACAACAAGTGCCCTCCTTAATGCCCATCACCCGGTTACCCCATCCCACCACCCACCTCCC
The DNA here is from genome assembly GCF_963455335.1 of Martes martes. Taxonomy (NCBI): domain Eukaryota; kingdom Metazoa; phylum Chordata; class Mammalia; order Carnivora; family Mustelidae; genus Martes; species Martes martes. Next base: position 56,314,709 of record NC_137904.1, read on the forward strand.
CTCCAGCAACCCTCAGTTTGTTCCCTTCAGGTAAGAGTCCCTTACGGTTGGCCTTCCTCTGTTTTTATCTTTTTTTATTTTTCCTTCCCTTCACCTATGTTCATGTATTGATTCTTAAAATCCACATGAGTGAAATAATACGGTATTTGTCTTTCTTTGCCTGACTTATTTCACATAGCATACTACACTCCAGTTAAATTCACGTCATTGCCAATGGCATGACTTCATTCTTTTTGATGGTTAAGTAATATTCCACTGTGTGTGTATGTGTGTGTGTGTGTATGTGTGTGTGTGTGTATACCACATCTTTACCCATTCATCAATCAATGGATATCTGGACTCCTTCCATATTTTGGTTATTGTGCACACTGCTGCTATAAACACTGGGATGTATGTGCCCCTCCGAATCACTATGTTTGCATCCTTTGTATAAATACCGAGTACTGTAATTGCGGGATTGTAGGGTAGCTTTATTTTTAACTTTCTGAGGAACCTCCATACTGCTTTCCAGAGTAGCTGCACCAATCTGCATTCCCATTAACAGTGTAAGAGGATTCCCTTTCTCTGCATCCTCACCAGTATCTCTCGTTTCCTAAATTGTTAATTTCAGCCATTCTGATCAGTGTGAGGAGGTATTTCACTGTGGTTTCGATTTGTATTTCCCTGATGATGAGTGCCATTGACCATGTTTTCATGTGTTTGTTAGCCATTTGTATGTCTTCTTTGGAGAAATATCTGTTCATGTCTTCTGCCCATTTCTTGATTGGATTTTTTGGGTTTGGGGTGTTCAGTTTGATAAATTCTTTACAGATTTTGGATACTAGCTCTTTATCTGCTATGTCATTTGCAAATATCTTCTCCCATTCTGTCAGTTGCCTTTTAGTGTTATTGATTGTTTCCTTTGCAGTGTTGCAGAGGTGGTTCAATATTCACAAATCCATCAACATAATATACCACGTTAATAAAAGAAACGATAAGAACCATATGATCCTTTCAATACATGCAGAAAAAGCACTTGACAAAATACAGTATCCTCTCTTAAAAAAAAAAAAAAAACTCAAGAAAGTAGGAATCGATGGAACATATCTCAACATCATGAATGAAAGACCCACAGCTAGTTATCATCCTCAATGGGAAAAAACTGAGAGCTTCTCCCCTAAGGTCAGGAACACGATAGGGACATCCACTCTCACCACTGCTGTTCAACATAGTACTGGAATCCTAGCCTCAGAATCAGACAACAAAAAGAAATAAAAGGTATTCAAATTGGCAAGGAAGAAGTCAAACTTTCACTCTTCACAGACATCACGATACTCTATGTAGAAAACCCAAAAGGCTTTATTTACCAAAAAAAATGCTACAACTGATACAAGAATTCAGCAATGTTGTAGGATTAAAAAAAAAATCAATGCACAGAAGTCTGATGCATTTCTATATACCAATAATGAAGCAGCAGAAAGAGAAATCAAGGAATCGGTCCCATTTATAATTGCACTCCAAACCATAGGATACCTAGGAATAAACCTAACCAAAGAAGTAAAAGATCCGTACTCTGAAAACTATAGAAAGAAAGTGAGGAAGACATAAGAAATGGAAAAACATTCCACATTTGCAGAATGAAAGAACAAACATTGTTAAAATGTCTATATTACCCAAAGCAATCTACACATTCAATGCAATCCCTATCAAAATAATGACAGCATTTTTCACAGAGCTAGAACAAACAAGCCTAAAATCTGTATGGAACCAGAAAAGACCCTGAAGAGCCAAAGTAATGTTGAAAAGAAAACCAAAGATGGAGGCATCACAATTCCAGACTTTAAGTTGTATTAGTATTACAAAGCTGTAATCATCAAGACAGTATGGTACTGGCACTAAAACAGACACCTAGATCAATGGAACAGAAGAGACAACCCAGAAATGGACCCTCAACTACATGGTCAGCTAATCTTTGACGAAACAGGAAAGAATGTCCAGTGGAAAAAAGACAGTGTCTTCAACAAATGGTGCTGGGAAAATTGGATGGCAACATGCAGAAGAATGAAACTAGATCACTTTCCTACACTACACACAAAAATTAATTCAAAATGGATGAAAGCCCTAAATGTGAGATAGGAATCCATCAAAATCCTAAAGAAGAACACGGGCATTTTCCACCTTTTTTAAAAAAGATTTATTTATTTATTTATTTGGCAGAGAAGGGGGGGGAGAAGCAGGCTCTCAGGGATGGAGCTATGTGGGGCTCGATCCCATGACCTGAAACGAAGGCAGATGCTTAACCCACTGAGCCACCCAAGCTCCCACCTTTTCCACTTTTTTAAAAAAGATGAAGACTGGGGGCACCTGGGTGGCTCAGCAGGTTAAGTCTCTACCTTCAGCTCAGGTCACGATCTCAGGGTTCTGGGATCGAGCCCCGCATCAGGCTCCCTGCTCAGCGGGGAACCTGCTTCCTCCTCTCCCTCTGCCTGTCTCTCTGCCTACTTGTGATCTCTCTCTCTCTCTGTCCAATAAATAAATAAAATCTTTAAAAAATAAAAATAAAAATATAAGAAAAATAAAAAGATGAAGGCTAGACACAAGGGAATACATCTATGATCCCCTTTTTATGTCCAAAAAGCAAATATTTTGAGACAATGAGATTTGTAGTTGCCTAGGCCTGGGGGCAGGGGTAGAGAGAGCCTGTAAATGCACACAAGCTTTATTCTTAGGGGCTGACAGCGCTCTGAAATTAGACTGTGGTCACAGATGTGCAGCACTGTAAATATGCTAAAACTTCTGAGTTGTACACATAAAACAGGTTATGGTATTTAAATTATATCTCAATAAAGCTGTTAAAACATAGAAAAAAATAAAGGCAAAAGGCCAGAGAATACTTTTGAACCTTTTCTCTCCTTCAGAAAATATAAAATGTATATATTTCTCTAACTGACTAATTACACAGTCTATTTTAATAATATTTGGAAACATATTCTCTTGGATTCTGCAAACTGTTCATGGTGTCTATGTAAATAATCATTAGAGAGTACACTAGTTTTCTAGTGCCATTTCTCACGCAGCTATGGAATATTTTATCTCAGTTCATTATAATAAAACTGTGTCCAGCAGAAGTGGACACACTTCTTCTACTTCATTTCACCAGGGGGTAGCAAAGACAGTCCTTCCCTCCACTGTGGCGGAACTGCAAGAGAGAGGATGGAAACCCAGTATCTTAAGGACTCAACTCAGGTGAGGAGTCCCCTCCCCAATTGGCCAAGGCAAGGCACATGACTAAACCCCAAATCAGGGAGCATTTAAGTACATTCTACTGCTCTTCTTGTGGGAGGAACTGGGAAGCCAGATGTCAAGGGGCATGGATGCTGCAGGACTGTGGGCACTCTTGGAATAGGTTACAAGTAGGAAGGGCACAAGGCAACCTAATAGAAAAACCAGAGCCGCCAGGAGGGCTTGGCAGACTGGACTCACTCAAGACCCTCGTGGAATTCCTTCTCCTTTCTGGAGCATGGGTTCTCCATTTAGGACTGGGAACACATATCTTTGTTGTTGTTTTTTTTTTATTTTTTGTCATCCAGGCACATTTCAATAAATGTGTTCCTAATGCGGTGGGGTCACTATGCTCCTTGTGAGTGTCAAGGTTTCCTTGGTGTCCACTGACTGCGGCGTGGGCACACAACGCTGTGCTTCCCAGCTTCCTTCACAGCCACCTGGGTGGCTCAGTGGGTTAAGGCTCTACCTTCGACTCAGGTCATGATCTCAGGGTCCTGGGATCCAGTCTGCATCAGAGTCCCTGCTCGGTGGGCAGTCTGCTTCTCCCTCTCCCTCTGTCCCTCCCCTCACTCATTCTCTCTCTCTGTCTCTCAAATAAATAAATAAAATAAGATAAAATAAAATGATATGAAAAGAAGTTTCTATTCCTTGGATATAGATGCTCACAGAAATTAGAAGCGTGTTTTCCCCATTCAAAGAGTTGAAGTGTCCTGCTTAAATGTCATGTGGTCCTTTCCTACTTCCTAAAACACTGAGGTGCTTCCCCATAGTGCAGTGGTTCATCGAAAAGAAATATAGCAGGGTCTGTCAATTAAGCAGAGAAGCTGAGAGAGAGGGAGGCCAGTTTACAGTTAAACATGTTTATTTTCTGAATATTATGGTAATCCATACTTCCTAAGGATACAAGAGTTTGGGGCTTGAAATGGGTCCTCATAACATCACAGACTCATATTTTACTGATTTCTACCCTCACGTACCACACTGTCCCTGTGATATTCTCGTAATTATTTCTAGGAGTCCCACCCTCAAAGAAGATCGTACCGTGTCCACCACACTCATCCTTTCCTGAGCAGTGTGCCTGATCCTATGCCTTTTGTTGAGGTCCCCGCTGTGTGTCAAGAATCTGGAAGGCACCTCACCATTGCCTCACAACCTGGAAGATGATATTCAGCAGATAGTAGAGTAGATGGTCACCGAGGACTAGTTAAAATGATCTTCTCAACAGATGCCCACATGGGTCAAGGACAACTAAAGAATACCTCTCATCATCTTGAAAATATGGAAGACCAGAAGCAGCTTATTAACTCAAAGCCAAGGCTGGGAGAGGAGCCCTGGCTTGACTAAGATGACGTTTCTCCCACCTAAAACACATGTGGCTTAGTATGGAATTACTAAACTGGTCACTAAATTGAAGCTCTTTTTAAAAAAGTGATTCAGGGGGCGCCTGGGTGGCTCAGTGGGTTAAGACTCTGCCTTCGGCTCAGGTCATGATCTCAGGGTCCTGGGATCGAGCCCCGGGTCAGGCTCTCTGCACAGAAGGAAGTCTGCTTTGCCCTCTCTCTCCATCTGCCTCTCTGCCTACTTGTGATCTCTCTGTCAAATAAATAAATAAAATCTTAAAAAAAATAAAAAATAAAATATAAGAAAATTAAAAAGTGATCCAGAAAAAGAAAAAAAAAAGTGATTCAAGTTAAATTGGAATAAAGGAAGATAGTGTTTCTTCCTCCTCTGATTTTGGTGACTTCATGATGGTCTGACCAGGTAAGGTTACCCTGTCTCAGTAACACGTGACTTCTCCTTCCGTACGTGAGCTGGAATGCCATCTGTAGATTTACCATCTTTATATAAGCTGTGATATCAGCGATCCAACAGCAGAACTGATCTAATAATATTGAACATGCATTCTTCACAGAGTATCTTATTACACCTCTGGCTGTTGTTTTTGCGACTAGACCATGGCCCAAATTGGTCAGAGATTCATTAAGACCTCCAAAGCAGCTGTCCAGGGACCCCAAAGGAAGGTGTGAAGATTAACAGCCCGAGTCAAGGCTGTTAGAGGATATACTTAATTAACAGTGACAAGGGATTACTGGCTCCACTGCCTTTCTAGGCATGCTTGAACCACATCTACTGATGGTTTATTTTTGTTTGCATTATTGAGTAAACTCTAGAAACTCAGTAGATTTACAGTCTCCCCTTCTTTAATTCAGCAGGACCTAGAGGCCCCAGTTCTCCTATAACTATGCCATTGGTGTCTCCTGAAGCAAACTCTTCCCTGGGGTTGAGGTGGGGGGACTGTCTTGCCCACGTTCTTCTACTGTTTTCCTTGGGCTGATAATGCGCTCTGCTCTTCCTTTGCCCATGTCCCCTTATTACTGCGTCACCAATATCTTACCAATGACACCTACAGGGCCTTTGGGTGGCATTAAAGATAAGTCCGTTTTAAGTTTCTGCCCTAGAATCCACACGCAGATCAGCAATGGTAAATCACCAACATGTTCTGTATATGGTGTTCTCCTTTTAGGAATCTTAAAACTATGTTCAAACAAGACATGGACTGACAGGGGAAAGAATTACCCGTCAGAAATCACATTTTCACTAAAAACAAACAACTAAAGTCTTCCTCTATATAGCTTTGTCATGGATTCCCAGCTACTTTCTGACTTTCATTCGCTTATAGTATTTTTAATTCTAAGAAATTAACATTTTATTTTTAATTCTTAGAAAAACAGTGAGGATTTTATCTGAAAACTATCCCAATGGCTTGGGCAGAGTGCAAGTAGTGCTTTCCCTTCGGGCTTCTCAGCTCCATCTATGCATCAATAGTAACACCCTTAAAAAATGGACTCATTTCAGTATATAAAATACATACACTGATACATGCTTCTAGTCCAATAGCAGCACCAATCTCTCCAGTCTCATAAAACTATACTACACTAATTTGGGTTAGACTAGGAAACAGAGATAAGAAGGCAGTCATGACTTGACCAAGTTCACATCCAGCATTAGGAGTGAAACTGGGGTACCCGTGCTTCTATTTGCACTACCATTCATAGTCATTTATGGGGAAGAGAAATTCAAAAAGAAGGAGAGTGAAGGACAGAAGGCTAAGAACTGTACTGTATATCATAAAGAGGCCTCTGTCTCCAGATCTGATGACGTATCTTCGACGGTCCCTTCCCAGGACAGTGTCTGAGCAGCCGCACTCCCGAGCTTAACAATCCAGATTCCTGAACTTCTTTATGCTAATTCTTGATTTTAGGAAAACGACATTCTTGCTGTAGGCACAAAAATATTCACACACACAGTTCATAAAACATCTTCCTAAAGGGCGCTGGAAAGGGAGAAGGCAGTGGGTGTGGGGAAGCACCAGGTGGGAATGAATGGTTCCTTAGAACAGAGGAAATGTGGCTGGTGCCAAGAGCCTGCCGGTGGCCACCTCCAAGCGCCCGTGGGGCACCCTTTCAGTGAAGTGCTCTGGGTAAATATTTGAGCACCTTTCCTCCTCAGAATTTGGGTCAATACACCGTTCATTGGCAAATTGTTCTATAATGAGGAGAGCACCAAATCCTTCACGTCTCCCTACAACTTTCCTGGAAAGGGAAAGGATTGAATGGTATTTTCAGCACACATTTTAAATAAGGGACAATGTCTTCGTTTTTTTTTCCTCCGTGATCTTCCAGGCAATCATCTCAGGAGGGAAGGAGCAGGAGCTCACACTATCTTCTCAGCATTCCAGCAGTGAATCTCGAGGAGAGAGCACAGAGCGGGCACTGCATGCAAATAGACTGCTGGACTCTCAGAGAGGAAATTACCTGGACTCACAATCACACATAAGGCCTATGTGTGTGTGTGTGTGTGTGTGTGTGTGCGTGTGTGTGTGTGTGTGTGTGTGTGTTGGGTATCTTCCCACATGAATGGCACTAAACATATTTTCTTGGTCATGACCTCTGACTTTTCTCTACATGTCTAGAACGTGGGCTCTAAGAGAGAGAGTTCAAGCTCTAGACTGTGAACGCGAAAGGCCCAGAGTAGAGTAAAATCCACTTCTGTGTCGCATCGGCGCTGCCTCCTTCTAACTACACAAAAGCAGACTAGGTTGTGCCGTATGTGGTATTTTTCAAATGCTTGCAAACGTCTTTCTCAGTGGTTTGCTTTAATGTCTCAAAGTTCTGGCATCAGTCTTATGTGGAGGAATAAGGAGCACAATGCCCAAAGAATGAACCTGAAACAGGTCATTATAAAATGAAAATTCTACATTAACTTGTTTCCTTCCAGTCTCAGTATCTTGTGTTTTGATGGTGTTTTATCCAGTATAGGACTGCAAGTCTGGGGGTCTGGTATCTGGTTTGCATTAACAGAGTAGCCACAAGGTACACCTGACCCATGTTCAATCCATAGCACTAAACTATATCAAGCCTCTAAGAGGATTTCTTCCCCAAGGAAATGAAAGACTTAATAGGAACTAACCATACCAATTAGTTTCTACATGCCAGATATTTTTCTGAGTACTAACATAGGTATTAACTGATTTATTCATTATGATGCACTGGAGTCAGTATTATTGATAACCCATTTTACAGAAAAGAAAACTGAGCTCAGTAATTTGTGCAAGGTAATCTAGGAACTGGCAAATCAGAATTCTTACCCAGGCCATCATAGAGGGAAAACGGGCAGCAATTTAATAACTAGCCCATGCTCCCTAAAGTGAGAGGGTAAGGTTAGAGATACTGAAGCAGCAATAAAGAAGAGTTTTCCTAGTGAGGGCAAGCTGAATGGGAAAGAGACAAAAGCATTCTATGAGCAGCGGAGGCCAACTGGGCTCTTTGAAGGGAGGCAGGGGAGCCAAAGATGAAATTTATTTTCTTACACGCTGTCCTGTGCCTATTCCTTTAATAATCAAAACACCATTTATTCCTTTAGGTGGAATTACCTTGGTACCAAAGAAGAAAGATATGTTCTTTGTGCATGCATGACTGTGGAAGAAGTAAGCTTTGTGATACTCATGACCAACTGGACTTTACAAATCTCAAACCTACTTATTAATGCAGCAGCAAATGCACTGTCCTTCCTATTGTATCACATCAAGCAATAACCTCATTGCTCTAACCCTCCAAAGATACTACAAGAAAATTTACCAACTCAATGGATAATTCAACACCACCGGCACTTCCTTCATCTTTGAGTAATGGCTCTAGTAAGGCAAAGTTTTCTTTCCAGTTAGCAGGAAAAAAAACAAAAGCCAAAAAACAAAACAAAACAAAACCATTTGAGCACCTGTATTTTTGTAGTCTCCTGAGGTTCAGTCAGCAGCCCTGATTGATGCGTTTCCTTTTTCAGCTTTTTCAAAGATTCAGGTATGGTTCCTGAATGAGATCTTGTGTTGGCAAGGAAGCAAACAAGTTGATAAGGACATAAACTACCCCCAGAAATGGCCAAGCCTTCCATTCATGAAAGGGGCAGTGAGAGAATCCATAGCTACATCCATGATGCAAACACAAGGTTCAAGTGCTCTCAGGAAGAAAAGCAAACTTCTGTCTCAACTCAGGCTGATGTGGATTCACTCTGGAATTCCTAATACAGGAGGTCAAAGGACTTTATGACAACATGTCATTCTGCTCATTTATTGAGGTTGCACTTATTACTGAATACCAGACTCTGGGCTAGATGATTACAACACCGAAACACTTGAGTATTCTAGGCATGTTTCATTCATTTTCATTTTGGGATTCAAAGCCTATCCTTAACAAAACTTGGGATTATTCCCTTCTTCTTAAGGGCCAGCAGGTCAAACACAAGCATTGTCAAGTTTTATCAGGTACCTGAAATAAGTATTCAGGTTATATACCAACATTTAGAAAATAAAGTAATGCCATGGAAAAGATTTTATGGAATCACACAAAAATGTTCATACTGATTAAATAATAAATTTATGGGTCATTTTTATAATGAAAGTTTTCTAGCAAGTCTTAAAAGTAGACAGAATAGTATTAAGAACACCCACATATTCATCAGCTTATTGATAATATTTTGTGTGCTGACTTATGATTTTTGCTCTCAGTTTTCTAAATAAACATTATTTTTATAATCATAAAATTGAAATGATATATGCTTCGAAGATGTAGATTCAAATTGTTTTTTTTTTTAATTATAAGCAGGTTGTAGTTTACAGAAAGGCACCAAAGCAAATACAACATGAATTAATTAACCACTCTAGTTCTTCCCGCCAGAAGATTAGTCTCACAAATCAAGGAAATGAGAATTGTCAGTGGGGGAGAAATTGTGAGTTGCAATTCTCTCCCCTCCCTCTGGTTCTGGAAGGGTCAGAGTTTGGCAAGCTAGACATTCTAAACGAATAGCTCAAGTCCCTCAATCCCATCCAGTGGCTCACCTCTTGCCTTAGCACAAGAAATCAATGTTCAGGATTTAGATCCATATATGCAGCTGTGGAAAAGCGAATGCACAGCAGCTACCTTGAGTCTTCCACCGCAGGGAAAATGTGAACACGAATCGTAACTGTACTTCATTTAGAAGATGGTTACTTTAGAAATGTGCAATATGTTGAACAGGCACAGAACCAAACCAAATGTTTGCAGTAATAGAAATTTCCATATGCTGTACAGCATTTAAAATATGTTGTTTGCCTACACTAGCCTTCAACAGGGGGACCTTTCTCTGGGGCTAAAATGACAACCTCTATCCAGCCGCCAGTACTAACACTGTACAATATTACAAACTGTACACTGTGTGCCCTCACGGCTTCTAGGTAAGGTGCCTCCCTCCCAAACTACCCATCTCTAAGAACTCCCAAGGAAGCCCTCCCATAGCAGGGGTCGAAGAAGGGGGGTAAGCATAAAGAGCCAAAAGGAAATGCTCTTTCAGTGACTACCCGTCAAGAGGGGCCTTTGGGACGTTTCCCTTGGGATCCCATGATTTCACATTAAATCAGTTTTCTTGAGTTGTTAGAATTTAATGTTAATTAGTATAATAATATCAGGTAAGAGTTGGGCATTTTACCTTTCACAATGCTGTCTTCATCCTCCCTTTACAGAGAGGAAAACTGAAGCAGAGAAAAAGTAATTTTCTAGCATCACACAGCAAACCACACAAAACAAACAACAAAACCAGCTAACAGACACTCAATGCCATCTGACTGCTAGGATTCACAAAATAAAATCAGAAAGAATTGAGCCTGCATTCAAAGCATGACCATTGTCTCCTTGGCCATGAAGAGAAAGAGGAAGAAAGATGATAAGGACAGAAATCATCAAAATCGTGGCAGGAGCACAGCGCCATTGCAAAGGAGACTTTCTGACACTTGCCTGCTTCTCAAGCCTCTGCCTGAAAACTTCTCAATCCTATCTAGATACCTAGATACCCAACCTGGGTTAGATACCTAACTCTTGATACCAGCCATCCTGGTCCCCCAGGACTCAGTGCTGACCAATAAGAGTGTCTTTCTTAAATACTGACTTTGAAATGAACATTTACTTATTCATTTGTTCAGACACTACTCTGAAGTGAATTCTTCCATCCGTGCCCCAGGCCGTCTCCTGCTCAACCAGGCCACCTGGAGGCTAAGCTTCCACTCCAGCCTCCTTCCTCTATTTCCCTCAATGTTACACCCTCGGCATTTTAAGGTGCCTTTGGACCAATCCACATTAAAATGGAAGGGAAAAAATTAGTAGAAATATTCAGAGCCTGTCCTACTTTCCAGAGTTCCAGCTGCACACTTTAAAATTTTTATTGAAGAATAATATACATACAGAAGAGTGCACATACCGAAAGTATGCATTGCTGTGCCTTTTCACAAAGTGAACACACCTGTGCAAAAGCACCAGGACAGAGAAACGATGACCAGCCCCCTAAGGCCCTCCTCCTGCTTCTTTCCAGTCAATACTCCTCAACCAAGATGATCACTATCCTGACTTCCAACAGGATGGATTCGTTCTGCCTATTTTGTGCTTTATATAAATAGACTCCTACGTTGTGTGTGTGTGTGTGTGCGCGCGCGAGCACCTGCCTTCTTTCACTCAACATTAATTTATGAAATTCAACCACATCACTGTGTGAGTTGTAAGTCCTTTTGCCCCTTTTGTGTTTTATAGTGCACAATCGTATGAATATACAACAATTCATTTACCCATTCTATAACTGAAGAGCATTTGGTTGTTTCCAATTTTTGGCAACTTTAGATAGTACTACAATGGAAATTCTAGTGCATACTTTTGGTGAAAGTATGTGCCTGTTTCTGAAGGATATATACATTTTTTCATATCTATATACAGGAATGAAATTGCTGGATCACAAGGTATGCCTATGTTCAGCTTTACTGGATAACACTAAATAATTTTTCAAAGTGACTTTATCCATTTACTTTCCCACCAAACCAGAATGAAACTTCAGTTGGCTACAGAGCTGTCCAGTCTTAGTATTTCCTTTGCTTTTCATTTTACCTCTTTTGCTACATGTGCAATGGCTTCCTACTGTGATTTTTACTTGCATTCCCCGTGTGTCCGCTGTCAGAGATGTTTGCAGAGATACCTACTCTAATTCCGTGGTCATTTCCTAAGAAGTGATGTTCAAAGAAGGTATAGGTATTTTAGATCAAGTTCCCATAACCGTGAACTAATGACATTTTACCCCGGATCATCCGTTATTGTGAGAGGTTGTCTTAGCTGCACAATCTGAAGTTGTGACAACCCAAAGCAACTCCAGACACTGTTAAATGTCTGTAGCTGGAGGAAAAGGGCCAGATGGGAGTCTTCCTCAGTTGAAAACCATTGCTCTAGATCTGTTTAGCACATTCTTGGAGACGCATCCATCTCTGCAGGGTCTTAGAGGTTACACCATGATGGGAAATGTCTACACAGAACCAGCACAGCAACAAAGCAGGACACAGCACAGCAGAGCAGGGGGCAAAGGAGGAGGGAGTCCATCAAGACCTTTGAGTTTGTCCCACGATTAAAGGGGCAAAAGTTCATTTGCAATACTTTAAGAATGAGCCGTTGCCCTGCCACCACCATTCCAACCGAAAATCTCTGAAATTCTTCTGCATGCTACGAGACCACACTGAATGGAAACACAGTCACTCAGAAAGCATCTAGCCAGCCAGGACCTGCAGATCAGTAAAAAGTAAGAAACTAAGCAGCCGAGTTAGATTCCTTTCATTTTGTGAATTTGCAATATAAAAGGAAAGTTGCCAGAATATGTTTTTCTTATTCATCTAGTTTAAAGCAAATATACTTTGAAGCCAGGACTTTTTTTTTTTTTTAATCAGAAAGGATATGTGTGTGTGTGTGTAATAGGAAGGGCACACAGGTACTGAAGTCTGAGGTAACCCAGCATGGCTGTGCAAGTCGGCTTGCATATGAACCGTCTACGGCTGTTCCTAAGTACACTGAGGTCTCCAGAGCCAGAGACAAAGATTTGGATCCTGGCTCTGCCACAAATGCTAGGTCATTCAATTTTGTTTTAGCCCTTCATACCTCAGTTTCCCCATCTGTAAAATATGGTTAACAAGACTAACCCATCTCACAGTGTTTTCTGAGGATTTAATACATTAATTATTATAGGGCCCACAGGATGGTGCCTGACCATTGGAATGCTTCATAAAAAATTGGCTAGAGCAGATTTTTCAACAATCCTGTGCAGTAGGTACTATTATTATTTGACTTTACAAAAAAAGACACTGGACTCAGAAAAGTGAAATATATTGCTCAATGTCACACCTTTCACTTTAGAAGGGTTAGGTCTCAAGCCCAGGCTGTCCCCCTCAGGCTCTCTACTCATCAAGATGCCTCAGTTCTAACGCCTACGGCCTGGCCTGTGGCCCTCTCAGCTGCCCACCACTTCCTAAGAGTCTGACAGGAAATCTCTAATAAGAAACCCTGATGCTACTCCCCAGCTAAAAATCTCAAACACCTCATTCTTGTTTTCAATTTTAATTTTATTAAACTTTAAATTTTTCAATGCCGTAAGATAAAAGTTGTATCAATTTTAATAACTGCTAAAATTATGTGAGCAAAACATATAAGCTATGCCATAAAATCAACTACTTTAAAAAAATAATCAGGCAGTCTTAATGAAAATGAGGAGCCTGACCAAATTAAATGAATTAATAAAGCCTTTCCTTCTTCCCTATCCTCTTAGGATTTGTTGTGGTGGTGGTAATTTCCTTGGTCAATCAAGCAATGTAAAAACATCACTTCTGCAGGTAGATGTGTGTGTGTGTGTGTGTGTGTCATTTAAGCAAAGTGGCATCGTGGGAGTAGAGCTAGGATCTCAGTGTTTGAAAGGAAAAGAAGGTAACAATGGCATTAATAATAAATATGGTTTTATTCCGTGCAAATTTTGCAAGACAAACGGGATCTTTGGACCTGATGATTTTTGAAAACATCCCTTCTGCAGGTAGATTTGTGTGTGTGTGTGTATGTGTGTGTGTGTGTGTGTGTGTGTGTGTGTGTGTGTGTCTTGTTTGCAAGACGTAATTATACTCCCAAGGAAAGTATTTGACTTGGGCCAATCTTTCAGTGCAGAAAATCAAAGGAGAAAATCAGCGGGCCTTTGGGCTGAATAAAGGCTGACAACAAGGTCTTATAAGTTAATTAAAGTCAGATTTATACCCCTAAAGCCCCAGATCATTCTGTAGACTTCCTAGGGCAATTCAAGCTTTGTTACCCATGGACTTGGACACACCAATCGTCTTTTACTTAACACTAAATCTTAGCTGTTTGAAAACAAAATTAAATATGTGGAGGCTTTTAGGCTGGACCTCTTTGGAAAACCATGACAACTCTCCCCAAGATGGTGATCCCACCAAGGTCAGCAAGAGCTTTGGGTAACCCCAGGACTGTCTGAGCTTGGGTTCTTAATCCGGATCTCCTGCTTTTCAGAACCTCAATGTTTACCTCCACAGAGGTTTTATCCATTTGTTTTATAAGAGAGAGGTCAACAATTGGTCACAGATGGCATAAGAGAGAAGCTGAACACTTCCTGTAAGGCGACAGCAATTCTGCAAACCCAGGGCCTAGCATGGGTGCCAAAGTCTTAGGTCAGCACTCTGTGCATAAACATCTTCTGTCTCCTAAGCCTAGGTCACTCTTGTCCACATTTCCTGTTACCCATAACTGACCCAATGGCTCGGAAGCTTTTCTATATATGCTACCATGGGGCCTCTGATACCCCCAGCGAAAAGTACTTAGCAAACCATTATTCCCAAAAGAAATCTGCTCAAATTAGAGCAGAGAGACACACCAGAGATGCCCTATTTCTCAGCTTTAGGAAAGAAAGAGAAAGAGGAGAAGGGCAAGTTCCAACAGCCCATTCGTCCTCCTCCTCACCTGACCTGCCCACAGAAAGCAAGCACCAATCGCCAAGACAAGCTGCAGGTGGCTGGGCGTGACGGAAGAGAAGTGAAGTGGCCACAACTCTTGAGAGCTCTTATGCCACCTTGCATCAGTGACTTTGAAAAAGCTGCATTAGCGTTTTCAGAGCACCCATCACTGGAGCAATTATTTATCTCACGGATTAGTGCACTGCCTCAGGACCACACCGGGAGCTAAAAATCCCCATCCCCATACTGCCCCAAGACCACTGAAATCTCTGAGGGTGAGACCTTAGAAGCCACGGTTATTGTTGCTTGTAATTTCCCCTGGAAAGTTCCAGTTTGTAATCAAGACTGTGAAATCCCTGGTTTTGTGAATGATCTCAAAGGCACCAGAACAGTCTCATCTAGAGCAACTTATACCTGGAGAGCTCACTCTTCGCAGTAATATGATTAAAATATATCAAATATGTATGTATTAAACATTTATTAAATATGAAAATATTTATTACTAAAAATATTAAATATATACTGAAAGGCCTGCAAGCAACCCTCACCATGTAAACATTTTCTCTTTGATAACATGACTTAATTTTCTATAAATGCTTGTCTTCCATATAAACTGCTTTTACAGAAACACCTACTGCCCAAGAAACACACTTTGCAAAAGTACCACAAACATATTATTTGCAAGAATTTTCCCTTGAGAAAGATTGTGATGATAGAAATCAGATTTTCTTCATGTTTCTCAATTCACAAGATTCTGGAATACATATTTCTCTTTCTCATGGATAATTTGATATCTAAATAAAAACGAAAATACCACTGTAAAATAGAATTTCCTAGATGGAAACATGAAGCTTGCTAGTGGGGGCAAAATAATTTTTTTCTGTCAATTACCATTACAATAAGTTGCATGTTTAAAAAAACTGCAGATAGGCATAGCTAATCATTCAATTTTGCTGATTGACTGGACTGTCTGTATACTTATACTTAAGTGATATCATAGGTAGTTCCCAAGGTAAAGCTTGCTTGCAGATGTTGTGTTTCAAAATCCAGTCAACTTTCTCTGATTGCTCCCCAAAGCTACATTTGGAAAAGACTGCCCAGGATTAAAATGGGCATACCTACCCCGCCCTTAGGAATTGTTTCTTTGAAAATATCAGTAGCTAGAAAAGAAAAAATGAAAAGATGGGATTGGGAGGGAGACAAATCATAAAAGACTCAATCTCAAAAAACAGACTGAGGGTTGCTGGGGGGAGAGGGGACGAGAGAGGGTGATGGGGATATGGACATTGGGGAGGGTATGTGCTATGATGAGTGCTGTGAAATGTGTAAACCTAGTGATTCACAGACCTGTACCCCTGGGGATAAAAATACATTATATGTTTATTAAAATAAAAAATAATAATAATAATTTAAAAAAAAAGAAAATAGGCAGAAGCCAGATCAGAAGATCTTAACAACCTGAGGGTTTTGAAGGGGCAGGGGGTGGGAGGTTGGGGGAACCAGGTGGTGGGTATTAGGGAGGGCACAGATTGCATGGAGCACTGGGTGTGGTGAAAAAACAATGAATACTGTTACGCTGAAAATAAATAAAACATTAAAAAAAAAAAAAAGAATCCTCGAGAGAACATAGGCAGTAACCTCTTCGATATCAGCCACAGCAACTTCTTTCAAGATATGTCTCCAAAGGCAAAGGAAACAAAAGCGAAAATGAACTTTTGGGACTTCATCAAGATCAAAAGCTTCTGCACAGCAAAAGAAACAGTCAACAAAACAAAGAGGCAACCCACGGAATGGGAGAAGATATTTGCAAATGATAGTACAGACAAAAGGTTGATATCCAGGATCTATAAAGAACTCAAACTCAACACACACAAAACAGACAATCATATTAAAAAATGGGCAGAAGATATGAACAGACACTTCTCCAATGAAGACATACAAATGGCTATCAGACACATCAAAAAATGTTCATCATCACTAGCCATCAGGGAGATTCAAATCAAAACCACATTGAGATACCACCTTACACCAGTTAGAATGGCCAAAATTAGCAAGGCAGGAAACAACATGTGTTGGAGAGGATGTGGAGAAAGGGGAACCCTCTTACACTGTTGGTGGGAATGCAAGCTGGTGCAGCCACTTTGGAGAACAGTGTGGAGATTCCTCAGGAAATTAAAAATAGAGCTTCCCTATGACCCTGCAATTGCACTACTGGGTATTTACCCCAAAGATACAGATGTAGTGAAAAGAAGGGCCATCTGTACCCCAATGTTTATAGCAGCCATGGCCACAGTCGCCAAACTGTGGAAAGAACCAAGATGCCCTTTCAACGGATGAATGGATAAGGAAGATGTGGTCCACATACACTATGGAGTATTATGCCTCCATCAGAAAGGACGAATACCCAACTTTTGTAGCAACATGGACAGGACTGGAAGAGATTATGCTGAGTGAAATAAGTCAAGCAGAGAGAGTCAAGTATCATATGGTTTCACTTATTTGTGGAGCATAACAAATAATATAGAGGACAAAGGTAGATGGAGAGGAGAAGGGAGTTGAGGGAAATTGGAAGGGGAGGTGAACCATGAGAGACTATGGACTCTGAAAAACAACCTGAGGGTTTTGAAGGGGCGGGGGGTGGGAGGTTGGGGGAACCAGGTGGTGGGTATTAGGGAGGGCACAGATTGCATGGAGCACTGGGTGTGGTGAAAAAACAATGAATACTGTTACGCTGAAAATAAATAAAAAATAAAAAAGAAAAAGAAAATATCAGTAATGGTGATACTACTTATTGAATAGGATTATGACATTCCTTAAAATTTAAGTACTTGCCATCTGCAAGGTAAAATTCTAAGGACTTCCATTAATTTGTTCAAACCACATAACAATGAGATTTAGGAATGAGGCACACTATTACTATTACCATATTCCAAGGGCAGAAACTGAATAAATAACTTACAAAAGTTAAATATATAAATATTTTGGGTGCCTGGGTGGCTCAGTGGGTTAAGCCTCTGCCTTCCACACAGGTTATGATCCCAGGGTCCTGGGATCGAGCCCCACATTGGGCTCTCTGCTCAGAAGGGAGCCTGCTTCCCCCTCTCTCTCTGCCTGCCTCTCTGCCTACTTGTGATCTCTGTCTGTCAAATAAATAAATAAAATCTTTTTTTAAGAATGAAATAAATAAATATATTTATGTATAAATATAAATAACTTTATATTTAATATACATAACTTACATATACTATAAATAACTTATTTATTCATAATAAATAACTTATAAAAAGAAAGAAAGCCAGTAAGAAACAGAACTGGGTTAAAACTAGAACTATTGGACCCTCGAATCCACAGGCTCAACCACTAGCATTAGCTACGGAAATTTTTTTTCTTTCTTGTGTGGGTGAAAGCCCAGTGGCCTCTGAGGCTAGTTTCTGCCTCAGGGCTCAGACTTTCTTCACTTCAGGGAAAATTGCTGGAAAATTTTCTATGGTTACATCCTGGACTTGATGGGATCTACACCCAAACTACTTTCCAGTTTCCTCTGTCTAGACTGATATGAATTCCATCTTGAGTGAACAGTAGACATTCTGACATTCTCAAATATGCTGAAAATTTCTATGCTTTTTATTATTTGTTCCTATTATTTCCGTTGAAAGGAATGCTCCTCTTCATTCCTACATCTATAAAATACATACCTGTCTCTAGATTCAGCTCAAAAGCTGCTGCTCCTATAAAGAGTAATCTGAGTTTTTCTTAAATTGAAATATATCTGATATATAGTATCATCTAAATTTAGGCTGTACACATGCAGATTTGATATAATTATATATTGTAATATGGTTGCCATTAAAGCAATTGTTAGCACTCTTATCATGTCACATAATTATCATTTTTTTTGTGGTTGGAATATTTAAGATCTTACTCTCCTAGCAAGTTTGATAATTGTAATACAATGTCATTGTCTATATTAAGTAGACAGTGCATTAGTTCTCCAGGACTGACTCACTACTTACTGAAAGCTCATACCCTTGAATAACCTCTCCCCTCTTCCCCCACATTCTAGTTCTTGGTAACCCCCATTTTACTCTGGTTTTATGAGCTAGGCTTTTTTAGACTCTACATACAATGAGATCAAACAGTATTTGTCTTTCTACGTCTGACTTATGTCACTGAGCATAATGTCCTCAAAGTCTATCCATGTTATTATAAATGCCAGGGTTTCCTTCTTTCTTAGGGCTGAATAATATTCCTTCCCATCTATTCATCCCTCCACCTATCGACCTACCTGAGCTTCTTTTTGGAACTATTTTCCCTCCTCTTTGATTTTACTGCGCAGTTTCTTCTTTCCCTCCTGAATATGGTTCACCACGCATATGCCTGTCTCAATACTCTGTAAGTTCCTGAAAAGCCAGCACATGTCATCCAGAAGCCCCTGTTATAATCCTATACCCCAAAAGATAACTTTTCTGATTTCTACCTATTTATATTTGGCCTGTTTTTGAATTTCACATGCAAAGAAACATACAGTCTGTACTTTTTGCGTCTGATTTCTTTCATTCAACATTGTATTTGTGAGATCCACCTTTTTACGGGTAGTAGTATTTTGTTAAAAATTATACAGTATATAGTATTCCACTGTATGAATATATTACCAGTATTGATCCATTTACCATTTAAGTTGTTTCCAGGTGGAGCCATTATGAATGGTGGTGCTGTCAACATTATTGTGTGTATCTCTGCTACACATGTGCAAGCATTTCCACTAGGCATGTATCTAGGATTGAAATGAATCCTAAGGTAAACACATGTTCAATTGTAATAGATAATGACAAACAGTTTCTCAAAGTTACTGTACTAGTTTAACTCCCAGCGGTAGATAAGAGTTACAGTTGCTCAACATCTTCATAAAATCTCATTCTTAATTTATTCCATTCTTAACTTAAGCCATTCTTGTGGTTGTACAGCGGTGTCACATTGTGGCTTTAATTTGCATTTCCTGATGAACAATGAGACTGAACATCTTTTACTGTGTTGACTATTGTGGTGCCTTTTTTTAAAGCAACTATTCAAGTCCCTTGCCTATATTGGTATTGTGTTGACTTTATCTACTTACTTTTAGAAATTCTTCATACATTATGCAACCAAACACTCTGCTAAGTTTAATATGTTGTAAATACTTTCTCCCAATCTGTGGTTTACTATTATCTTTTTACAAACAGAAGAATCTAATTTGAATGTCATTAATATAACAATCTTCTCATTCATGGTTAACAATGTTTTTTGCTTCACATAGTTATAGTTTCCTCATTTTCTTCTGTCAGTAATCAAAGCAGGATGCAATATATATTTTTCTTTTCCATATGCATTGTCCACTGACCAAACACCACTTACTGGTCTGCAGTGCCACCTGTGTCAAAAATCGAGTGTTTGGATGGATCCATATGGATGGATCTATTTCTCACTCTCTGTTCACTAAATTAGCAGCTTATTTTTCCTTCTATCAATTCCACATTCTTTTAAATCCTGTAATTTTAAGCTAAGTTTTGATTCTCCATAGTGTATAATCTCCAGCTTTGCTCCTTTTCAAGATCTTCAGGACCATTCCTGAGCTTCTTCACATCCACATAAATTTTAGAATCATACAGTTTCCACCACCAAAATGGTGGTGGACTATATAGTCCCTAATGGGACTATATTTAATCTACAAATCACTTTGAGAAAAGCTGACATCTTTTTATTGTAATTTTTTTCTCATTAATGTGATTAGATATTCTTTAATTTTTTAATAATGTTTTTAGTGTAATATTTCCTCCTTTTCATTAAATTTACTCATAAATATTCAGTGTGTATTTTGATGCTAGTATCAATGCTACTTTTTAAAACTAAAATGTTTAATTTTGTGTTGGCTGGTGTATGAAGACACAATTTTTTTTTGTAGTGACATTATATCCAACGACCTTGCTAAATTCATTTACTGAGCTGTAGATACTTAATTTCCATATTTGTAACTATACCATTTTTCAGTTTTGACAGTTGGGAAGTTACTAAAGATTCAAGTTATATACTGGATAGGCTTTGCTGAGGATCTTGCAATCACTGTGTGCGTGCACGGGTGCGCGCGCCCGCACCCGCGTGTGTGTGCGCGCGCGCACATGTGCGCAACTGAGTGAGAGATGTGGGAAATATTTTCCACTATATTAACCCTAACTGATGACTCCTTAATAAAAATTTAAATTATGCCCTGAAGTAATACAAGCAATATTCACTTTGTTTTGGGTTTACTAATACATATTCTCTATCTAACTCACTCATACATACAGTTAACAGATATGTATACATATAGTCAAGAGGTATTCAAATTCCTTAAAATTTGTTGGTGCCTATTTCTTTTTATACAAAATACCATAGGTTTAAAAACAGTGAGACGGAAGCGTTAGAGTGGGCAGATGATTTGCTTAAGATAAATGTTTTTCTAAAGTTTAAATATTTTAATCAATCTAAGGTACTTTATCCTCTTAAAAATGTACTGGTGTGTCTAGTAATCTATTAAACAGACATGGTCACACTCTGGATAATAACCTGCATATCAAGGTGTTCTTCATAGCTTATTAATAATAAAAACTATTATGAAACATTAAAGTATCTAACACCAGATACAAATAAATGAATTATGGACCATCTTTACCATGAAGTATTAAATAATTTTTAAAACGGGTTAATTATTAAATATTAAGTGAAATTTTAAGTAAAAAATCTAAAGTACCAGAACTTTATGTACCGTGTGATCTCAACAGAAGCAAAGAAGGAAAAAAAGTAGAGACTAGTTATCTTCAGGTTTGGGGATTAGAGGTGATTTTTATTTTCTTCTTTATTTTTATATTTTAACTTAATTTTAATTGGTTTAGAATTAATTTACTTTAATTAGTCAAAATAGTTAATCAAAATTATAAAGACAAAATAGTTGATATTATTCACATTATAACATACTTGAAACCTCAGTCACATATACAGGCTCCATGACAATTCTTTCAAGATAGATTAGTGGTCCATTTCTTAAGGGCTATGAGTGTGTAACATTTAACTTAATTCTTTTAAAGATACACAAATACCACTTTTGTTCAGTAGACAATGTAGTAAATAAGGAAGTAATTACCTTCCAGGTCTCCCTAGTAGCCTTTGACTGTCTTAATGTCAACCCTAAGGGTATATCAACACAAGGTAAGTTAAAGTAATTAGCTTAAGAACTTAGGCCAAAGCATGCTCTTAAAAAAATACCAGATGTTGGGGCTGAATGGCCAAGATTATTTGTCAATATTGATCAAATTTCCCAGCTAGTTGTTTAACCTCTGCTCTTGTCTGCCTTTGAATATACATATGGCTTTGGGTAGTCAAAAAAACAATGTGGTTATATATTTCACTTTCTCTACACCTGTATTTATACTCAATTTATTTAGATATAATGCCAAAATAACTGGTGCAAGAGTGAAAAACATAACCCAGGAACAAAAACATTGTTTGACATTATGAAACTTATCACTATAATGCATCCCATTAATTGGTCAAATATCAAGAACCACAAAGCCCATGATTATCCAAATAGAAGATGCAAAGGAATTTGATTATATTTAATACCTATTTCAGATGACAACTCTTACAACCAAAAATGTAAAAATACTATTTAATATGATAAAGAATTTCTATCTCAAGTCAATAAACTCCACTGAGTCAGAACAGGTGAATTCAAAGAGCCAACCACTATCATTTCATCTTATTTTGGAAGTACTGGGCAATGAAATATGACATGAAATATAAATGCAAGTAATACATTTTGCAGAAGAAGGAAAGGAAGGGAAAAGAGGGGAGGGGAGGAAATTTTTGGAGAACTGCTTTAGTTATTTGGGGGCAATACCTAGTTTGATATCTGTTCCATATTATATACCAAAATAAATTCAAAGAGAATTAAAAAATCAAATATCAGAAAATAATGTAAATCACTGGAAAAAATTAAAGCAAAGACTAATCAAATCTTTGGTGATAAAACGTCTTGCTAAATCAAACACAATGGAAGAAATAAAAAAGGAAAATATTTAAATCCTCAAATTTGCCCATATGTAAGCATAATTAATGATAACATATTCAAACAAATTGCAATACATGTGCAACAAATGCCCCTCTTGAATAGTATCTTTATGATATGTAGAAATCATAGAAATCAATGAGAAAGACACTAAAATCCCAATAGATAAGTGAGATAAGCACGGGAATACAACCCATAAAAGGGTATATAAGTTTCTCACAAAATTAACATAGAGTATTTAAAATGAGAATATCCACTTCAGAACCTCTTAAGAATGTGGTTAAACCAAAATTAATTTTCCCTTCATTATTCAAGAAATTACTGAATTGACTACCTTTGTCTAGTATTTTTTCTAGCAGCTAAGTATATGCTGTTTAATATGACAAAGTCCCCATCTTCATCAAATTTATATTCTAGTGGAAGACACAGACTAACAGTAAAAATAAACAATGCAATTTCTATAATGATAAATCCTATGGAGAAAAGCAAACAAAGGAATGGGTTAGAAAGTGAATGGGTTGTGGATGGGGTCAGTGTTTCCTGGGATCCTTTAAGAAATGCCCCCCTGCCATGGTGAGTGCTGTGAAATGTGTAAGCCTGATGATTCACAGACCTGTACCCCTTGGGCAAATAATACATTATACGTTAATAAAAATAATTAAAGAGGCGCGTGGGTGGCTCAGTGGGTTAAGCCTCTGCCTTTGGCTCAGGTCATGATCTCAGGGTCTTGGGATCAAGTCCTGCATCGGGCTCTCTGCTCAGCGGGGAGCCTGCTTCCCCCTCTCTCTCTGCCTGCCTCTCTGCCTACTTGTGATCTCTGTCAAATAAATAAATAAAATCTTAAAAAAAATAATTAAAAATGAAAAAATCAAGCAAAAAGAAAGGAAATGCCCCCCTACATGACTTTTGGGCATGCCATCAGAAAAGAGTAAGGACACAGCCCTGTGATAGAAACAAAGGTGGGGGCTGGAAGAAGCGCAAAGGCCAGCATGCTCCTGCTCGTGCTCAGGAAGAGTCAGCAGGGGAAAGTGATAGAAAGGAAGTGGGACAGAAAAGCAAGGGGAACATTATGCAGAGCTGGCTCAGGGAATTCCATCTTGTTCTAATGCTGGATGCTGTACAAATGGCAAACCTTTTTTTAGGAGGTAAAATTGGCAATGCTATTTATAAAAAAAAAAGTATTTATATTTAACACAGTAATTCCACTTATGGGAATATATTTTAAGAAACCTTTTCTCTCTCATGTTCTATGGTGATTAGTTCAAACATTTTCAGCTTTCAGAAATTCCTTACCCCCCTCGACCCCTTTCATCCTCCTTCCTCCTAGAGGATGAACTAAAGCACTTTTGTTTTAGCAAAAATGATCCGTTAGTAGAAACTCCTGGAAGTCTGCATTTGGAGCCAGCATCTCATCTGTCTACCCATCCTGGCCTGGTATCTCCCTTCCTCTCTGTGGAGGTGCCCTCCTGCCGGCCCCTGCTTCTCTCTTCAGCAGACTGGGACCTTTGACTCCCTCTTCCTCCTCTGGAATCCTAGTAATTATTTCTCCTCCATTAGTTTTCCTTCTGTTTCCTTCTATTTCTTCTTCTATGCAAACTTCTTCCACTTTTCCAGTGTAGCTCACTGCCAAACTCATTCATTGTTGAAGTAACCAAAAAAAAAAAAAAAAAAAAAAAAAAAAACTTTCCCTTTCCTTCTCACTCCTGTCTCTTAGCCAGCTTCTCTCAAAACGACAATCTACTTTTACTGATGCAACGTCCTCACTTCCATTCATTCCCATAGTTCCTGCCATCTTGCTTTCGCTCCCGTGCTTGCATTGGAAACTGCCCTGGAAAATACCACCAACATTCTCTTTGTTCCTACATGCTTTTTATATCCAGCCTTTTGCTGTGGGTATGCTTCAGGGGTGGCCTTCAGAGGAGCACAGAAAGCCACCAAGGAAGTATGAACGGTGGGTCCTAAATGTTTTATTATCCTCTCTGTAATGAGCCCTTAAATTACTTTATTTTGCACTATTCTTGGTGGAGGTATTAAAAGCCACTTTTAAAATATTGTTTGTAATACCTTAGTTTGGATTAACTCCATGTATAAATCCTAGGGGAAAAACAAACACACAGGTCCAGGTAATGGGTCAACAAGCAAACAACCTGTGATTAGAAAGGAAGGCTTCTGAGCGTGGGCAGCATGGGGAGGTTCTGACTCCAGAGGACGAAGCCTGAAAACCTTTAGACATAACTGTGTCACACTGGTCACTGAGATGAAGGAAAAAACACATCAAATGACAAGGGAGAGCTGAAGACATACTTTGGATTTTTGTTCTTTTGTTTTTTACAGTATAGTCTAATGACCTACTAAAAGCTGGAATATGTATGTACCTGATGTTTTCTTGGAGAAAGATCTGTCTTTGTTCTTGTCTAACTAAGGACTCTATCCTTGTTTATTTGATACTGTAAATAGGCTGTTTTATGAGAAAGAAAGAAAGAGAGAGAGAAAGAAAGAAAGAAAGAAAGAGCATTCACTCAGGCAAGAGATGCCACCTTCTATTCATTTCTGATGCATCTAGTGTTCTAACATTTACAGCCAGCCAAACTGCAGGATAAAATACATACAGTAAAATTATACAGACTTGCAAAAATTCTGATTTGAATTCAGGGTATTAATAGCAGAAGGAATGTTCTTCTGGGAGTAATCTAAGTGTTATATTTACCTTTGGTTTGAGAATATTTGCAATGAGGAATTTCAAATGCAAATATTTTAAAAGCATAGTGTGTTGGTAGAGAGACACTGTGGGCACTTCTGTTTTCCTTAAAAAAAAAAAAAAGTTTTTCTTGACTTTTTATTGGAATCCTAATGAGACCATAATTACGACAGCAAAAGGGGGGGATGCAGCTGTTAAAAGCTTGGTGTTACTGTACATATAGTCTCTGCATTAAATTAAAAAAAATCTAAAGCCATTCAAGAGGGGGAAAAAAGATGATTTAGCAAAGCAAACCTTGAATACTTACATCCTTGGTATGCACGGATTTTTTCAATGCAGATTTTTTTGAAATTTGGCTGTCCCATTTCCTCTTAACTATTCTTTTCATTTTAATTAGACCATAGTATAAAACACTTTAAAAGAAGACTCGCCTTTGTTTTGTCCCTTCCATACACACCCAACTTCCCCATACCTGTTAAATGTTACGGTTATGAGACTAAACATCTCCAAAGGCTAAAGGCCCAATTATTTTCTTGGCTCTGACCCTGTTTCGAAGTTCTGGATGTCTGTGTACAGAGAGGGTACTTCTTTCAAGGCAGGACTTATGATTACAAGGACTTTCACTTTCTGGCTCAAAGCAGATAGTTGTATTTTTGCTACGCTTGACCACAGGAAGCATTATTCTCTTGAACAGGTGAACATGATCAATTGGATAAAATTTAATTTTTAATTAAATGGTTCCAAAAGGGTATCCTAGTTCTTCTAGTCATATCTAGGACCTGGATTCAAACAAATAAATGCTTTTTATCAAAAAAAGAGGACACTCAATGTAGATCCTAAAACAAACAAACAAACAAACAAACAAAAAAAAAAAACGTGCTCAGTAATGGTACTTGTTAACTTGATAGACATTTTCAATTGGAAATTCTAATAGCGAAATCTAATCCAAATCCTCCCTTTTTTTTTCCCCCTGCTTCTCTAGTTGAGTAAATGAAGCCCTGTGCCTTAGCAAAAAAGTAGAAGGAATAAGACTAGCAAAGAAGCAGGAGTCTGTCCAGGGCTGTAACACAGTTGGCTGCTGACCCTGTTCTGTCCCCACGCTACCACCCAGCACTTTCTCAAGAGCACCGCAAGGGTATGTCCTCCAGTTCCATTCCAGAGACTTCAGGAAACAGTCAAGAGCACTGATGGCCTCCTTACATCTCACTGTGCACTAAAGGGGACGATGCTGTTACCAAGTCTAATAAAACACACTTAAGTCTCCAACCCTGATCACCGTGAGTTGCCACCACAACGACCAGAAGAGCAAGCTTTCACACCACTATCTTAGAAACTAGATTTATTTCTCAGCTCTGTGGAAATGGAGCTGTCATCATTTCTAGAGTTTACAAAGTCTTATATAACACTGTGCTCTTAGTTTGTTGGCTGTCAGCTAACATTACAGATGAATAATGCATGTCTGAACTAGCTATTGTCAGAGGGCTGTTATCTTGTCACAAATGATACAACAGACGTGTTTTCAACAGGAGCTGAGGTTACATTAGACAGAGTTCTGGTATTTCGTGAAAAGGATAAAAGTTGCTTTTCATACAGTTACCAGTTGCAGATAGTTATATTTATTTCAGGATTTTTTTTTCTAAGTCAGGTGCTAAATTTGATCGATGCAGCATATCCCATTGTAATCTGGTTTTTTGGATTCTGATATTCCCTACACCTCTTCTGCTCCTAACACTGACATATGTTTCTCGCCCATTCTTAGACATCTCACAAAAAGAATACCAATTACAAAGACGAAATGTATCTCTCCTCTTTTCTCCAAGATCTATCAGTGGTCAGACCTTCCTGAAAGGGGGACTATAACCATTGCCCTGACAGGACCATGAGAAATATGGATATGGGAGGTGATGTTTGTTTTGCCTGCCAGATGGGCTATACTGCTCTCATTGCCTTATCCTGTTTCTTCTCTATTTGTTTATGGAAAAAAGCAGTTGTATGCCACACTTGTGGAACCATGAGCCAATGAAACAGAAGGTTACACCATCCAATTTTTCTTGGGGGGAGTGGCACAGGAACATGCCTTCCTTTCAGTCACACCCTACATCATATCATGTATACGTAAGAACTCAAAACATATCTGGAGAATCCAAAAGAAGCAGTAGTAAGACTATAGTGTCTTCTCTGGTAACCCTTCAAAAGGATCACTCTCAACCCCTACTAAATTTTCCTTTTTTAATAGTAGGATTTTTTTTCTGATTTCAAAGTAAGATATATTTATATATTTATGCTGAAAAAATATTAAAAAGAACAAAGCATAAAATTAGAATAACCCCAACATCCAGAGATAACTGGATGTAATCCAGTTGTCAACCTTTGAGTGTGTGTGTGTGTGTGTGTGCGCGCGCACATGCGCGCAACACGCGCGCACTCTTTAAAAAATAACTGGTCATACGTAACATATTCATATTATTCTGATATCTCTCAGATTATACATCTTCACCAAGCAAATAACAATATGACTTTTAATTGGATTCTAAAAAACATGAACATCTGTGTCATCATTTACTTAGTCATTCTTAATGTTTTTGGACATTAAGTAATTTCCCACACTGGCACCTTTATTGCTCTCACTATCAGAAGCAAAGTCTTTTACAACCACTGATCTCTGAATACACTGAGTTCCTACAGCCTTAGATTATCAACATCCACTGAAGAAAATCACCAGGAGTGATAAAAAGGTTTGGGGATTATAATTCATCCAGCTTGCTCCTTAATGCTTTACTTGGAGAGTCTACTGTTGCCTCATCTTTGGGTCCTTCTTGTCCTTCTAGAACTATGTCTATGTTCACTTCTCCTTTTCTCAGCTTTTTTTTTTTTTTTTTTTTTTTTTTTGGTTTTGTTTTGTTTTGTTTTCTTGACTTTCTGGATCTATCTCAGCATCGACCAAATTCTGGCCTATCATATCC
Source organism: Martes martes (assembly GCF_963455335.1). Lineage (NCBI taxonomy): Eukaryota > Metazoa > Chordata > Mammalia > Carnivora > Mustelidae > Martes > Martes martes. Next base: position 56,343,046 of record NC_137904.1, read on the forward strand.
CCAAGCCTCAGTCCCGCTAGCTAAACCCATTCTACTATGCCCTAGCATCACACCTGCTATAACCGGAGAGCTTTGCTTTATTCTCTAATTTATTTTATTTAATTAATTTTCTTTATTCTCTAATTATTCTCCACTCATCTCCCATGAGCCGCTTTGTCTTACTCTGCTTGAGTGGCCATAATAAAATACCATAGATAAGGGGGCTTAAACACTTCTAATGTATTTTTCTCACACTCCTAGAGGTTGGGAAGTCTGAGATCAATGTGGCAGCAGGGTCTTTGTCTGATGAGTGCCTCTCTCTTTGGGCTGTGGACCACTGCCCTCTCACCATGTCCTCCCATGGCCTTTCCTTGGTTGCATGCATGAGAAAAGAGATCCCTCTTCCTCTTCTTATAAGGCCATTCATCCTAACAAATTGGACCCCCCACCCGGGCCCAGTGTGACCTCATTTAACCTTAATTACCTCCTAGAAGACTTTTCCCCAAATTCATTGCAGGGTTAGGTCTTCAACATATATTGAATTTAGAGTGGAGGCAATTCTGCCCATAGCATCCCCTTGAGATAACATGCAGATTTCATCAATACCTTGACTATTCCAAATTCTTTCATAGAGAAAATGCTCATACTCCCCCAAATGATAGCAGCATCACTCCAAAAGCAGGTCAGGTTTACACACCTAGTGTAAACCAGCTGCCCTGGATTCATATTCAACTCCAGCCATGTTCAACTCCAAGAAAGGGGACTCTCACAAACGTTCAGACAATCCTTCACGGACTGTCCACCAGCTTGTTTCTCTGCCTTAAACGTGGCACACCTCAGACGCCACTTCTGATTACAAACCTGTCTGGCTCCCAAGCCACAAAACAGCAGCAAATATGAACTAGTCAATGTTTTATGGTCATGATTAAACTGTGCACTTACAAATGAAAGGTAACACTTAAAATCAGGTCCCAATTTCTCAAAGCTGCATTAATATTTATAAAATGATTATTGCAGACAGGCACATTCTTTTATTGCTTATTAAGGCACACAATATGCACACAGGACCAGTAAATTCTTAATTATCATAGAGGTTGAAGGCCACGGTTCCTCAGTTTCTTAGCCTTGTCCCAACAACTTCGCACCTTCTGAGGCCTCTTTAATGGATAAGCTTCTGGTCTTTTTCACTTTCCTGCCTTCCTGTTCCCAAGAGATGCTACCTTAAGAGTTATCCTCTGCGAGAAAGGGCGAACTGTGATTTTGCCTTATGATGTCATGGATTAAATGGAGCAAAATGGCCCATCGGCAGCTGAACAGCATCATCCAGCTTTTCTATGAATTTTGCAATTTCTCTCCCCTAAATCCCACCCATAGCTGTTTCCACCAGACCACCACCATAGTCTATTATTAGCCAATATAAGGCCTATAATATCTCAATGGAATTTTTGTAGGGGTAAAAATCACATACTTATATAAAAGAGGTGGGAATTGATTTACATTGCGATAGCATGAGCTCTAAAGCAATACAATATTTTAGAAATATTCATTAGTCCAAAAGGAAACTTTAAAATGGTAAAACTGAATTAACCCTACCAGCTGGCAACATAACAGAGAGGGGATAACACATTTGGCCAAGTCGTATCCATCTGAGCTTTGAGACTACATAATCTCAGGCCCTTTTGTAGGCTCAGGTTCCTTTTACGCTTGGCAGAATTTTATTTCCTGATGCACAGAAATCAAGAAAATGGATTTTGGGAAGCACTCAGAGGGCCCCAACAGTATCACATAGCTTTTTACAAAACGTTTTGATGAGCTAACTTGAAATTCATCAGAAATGTATAGATTATGTTTATTTCATGAAAACATTCTTTTCATAGAATTATACAGTATGATGGGAACTTTGAGATTATTAAGTCTAAATCTCTCATTTTACAGATGAAAGTATTAAGGCAAAGTGAAATTAGGTGTTTGTGGTTGATCAGCTATATGCTTAGAAAAGAAGTTAGTTGACTGGAAAATATTATTGCCTCTGTGTAGAATGGATTCAGTTATAACTTATATGTATGGGAAGTTAACAGAAACTATTGATAATGGCAACTGCAGAGGTGGAAGAAGGGGCAAATCCTAATGTATTATGAATTCAGAGCATAAAAAATATACATCAACTCCATAATATTTCTACAGCCTGCTATGGGGGCTCAAATTTTCACCGTTAGCATCATCTCATGCAATTTTAGATTTTTATCACTGCAGAAACGTTCAGGTATATGCAAATGTATATATGTACACTGAAGGCTATAATTCATTAGCTCACTATATTAGCATAAATTAGATTATCAACATATGTTAAGTATGAGATAGGACAAGCAGATACATTCACTGGGAAAAAAAAACACAAGAGGAACTGAAGAGCTCTGGCATCTACTTCATCTGCCTAAGAAAAGACGGTGCAAAGGATGGAATGTGCGGGAGAGTTTGGATTTGTAAGGACTGCGTGGCAGGACTAGGAAGAAGGGATTTATAAAAGTCAAAAATGCCAAAGAAAAACTTTACTTTCTTGGTCATTCAGATAGGTTGACAGGCACCTATTTAATTAATGGGAAATATTAAATTCATTTTAAGCAAGCAAACATGAAAGGAAATCAGTGGTGGATTAAATAGCAATCTGTTTAAGGAAAGGAACATGGAACTTGGGGTCAGACAGACAGGGCTTTAAAGCATATCTTTCATCTACCAGCTACATGATCTTGGGCAAAACACTTAAATGGGAGCACCACTCTCTTCATATGTAAAGCAAGAATAATAGTACTTTTTAAAAGCTGTTAAAAGAATTGTATTTAGCATATGGTAAACATTCAAGACCTAGTAGCTACAAGAAAGAAGGGGAAATTGTATGTTGCTGGAAACTTAAAATTATAACTGAAGCATCCCCAATCGCAAAATTCCAGCCAGGACATCCTGTAAGATTCTTAAAGGATGAGGCTTTCGCCTTTCCACTCCATCCATTTCTTTTCTTTTCTTTTTAAATTTTTATTTAATTTCTAGTTAACATAGAGTGTAATATTGATTTCAGGAGTAGAATTTAGTGATTCATCACTCACACATAACACCCAGTGCTCATCACAACAAGTGCTCTCCTTAATGCCCATCACCCATCTAGATCATCCCCTACCTACCTCCCCTCCAGCAACCTTCTGTTTGTTCTCTGTCCTTAAGAGGCTCTTAAGGTTTGTTTCCCTCTTTCTCTCTTTCACCCCCTGCCCTATGTTTATCTGTTTTGTTTCTTAAACTCCACATATGAGTGAAATCATATGGTATTTGTCTTTCTCTGACTGACTTATTTTGCTTACATAACACACACTTGCATTCATTCTTTTTGATGGCTGAGTAATATTCCATTGTGTATATGTGTATATCTGTGTGTGTGTGTGTGTGTGTGTGTGTGTGTGTGTGTGTGTGTCTTTATCCATTCATCATTTGATGGATATTTGGGCTCTCTCCATAGTTCCAGCTACTGTTGATAATGCTGCTATAAACAGCAGGGTGCATATACCCCTTTGAACCTGTATTTTTTTATCCTTTGGGTAAATATTGCATCCTTTGGGTAAGTACCTAGTAGAGCAATTACTAGATCATAGGTGAGTTCCATTTTTAGCTTTCTGAGGAGCCTCCACACTGTTTTGCAGAGTGGCTGCCCCAGCTTACATTCCCACCAACAGTGCAAGAGGGTTCCCCTTTTACTGCATCCTCATCAACACCTGTTGTTTCCTGTGTTGTTAATTTTAGCCATTCCAACAGGAGTGAGAAGGTATCGCATTGCACCTCACCCCATTTCTGTGCCAGTCTTCCCAAGTTCTTCTTTGCAATTCTGGAACTAAGAAACTCTTTCTCATTCAGCCAACAAAAAACATGATGAGGGTCACTTAGTAGGACCAACTGTTTTCAGAATCAGAAGCCTGGAGGCAATCTGGGGACAGGATGCAGGAGGTCTTTCACCGCATTTCCCATTTTCTACCCACAAAGCTTTACATCCTTCACAGCAGCAAAGGGCTTCATGTAAAGCAGATAGAAAGTAGAGCATAGGATGCTCAGCCCAGAACTTGCTGTTCCCTCCTTATAAAGTCCTGAGGTTCACAGATACATCAACCTTGATAATTACCATGTCGTTATTACTATGCACCAAAGTCGTATCCATCCCTCCACTACCTGTATCTGCCATCTATAAAATATACTCAGCTAAGGTCTTGCCACTGAGAACTTAAAATTCATATGTAGGAACAGGAACACCAGGAGACCAACACCCTGCAGTAACTAGCTTTCAGACAGGAATTATTTGGAAACTGTACATCTACTTTCTCAAGGCTGGTAAGCACCTAGAAATTATCTGGAGGAATGTGTGCAATTTTGATGTTGTCATTTTGACATTAGCAATGTCAGCAGAAGGTGACTAAGGAGACAACCTCACTAGCTCTTGCAATTATAAAAAAATATCAATAATGAAATAAAAAAGAAAAAACCTTTACCTGTCCATCTTCTAGCACTGTGATTTTATAGTCCTGAAAATGGCAATTTGGTCATGATGAGACTTATGATACTTACATTTACTTAACAAAGGAAAAATCTACAAAATGCCAAACTGCCAAATCTGATTCCTGCATATGTGTTTGGGATATCCTATAACATAGCCCAAGAGGAATCTCTATGCAACTGAACATTGTATTTTGGTGGTATGGTTAAGGTGAGATTTTACTGTTTGCAAACATCACTAGTGGATACTTTCAGATTATCATCTGTAGATCCCCCAGGCCCTCAAGTCTACCTGTGAGCTATGAAAATAGCTCACAGACATCCTAAGTAGTTACCAGGAACTATAAAAGGGCTAACTTACTTATCACTAGGCTTCCATCCATCAGATTAGAGAAGTGACTTGTTGAATGAACCCCATTCAGTCTGTTTTTGCATTCCCAGTAGTTCCCTCCAATCCCACTAGTATGTCCACAGAGCCCAGTCCTTCTTTCTCACCGGAAGCCATCTTGTTCCAGCTTGTTCTGAGCTTTTACCAGTCACTCAACTGGTCACTGTGATTTTTGTTCTTATTTGAAATTCAGCTATGTTTATATCCACCTATCTATCTCTCTGTATACAAAATAACTTTTCAGTAGTAAAGGTAAACATTTTATTATTAAATTTTAAGAAGACAAGGATTTGTAAAACTCTTAGATAAAAAAGAACATACAATCAACTTAATATTCATAATTCAAATGCCAAAAAATGAGCATTGTTAAAATTTTGGAGTATATAATTGAGCTTTGGGCCTTTTATATGTATAAAATCTAGAGATTTATAAAATTAAAATAATAATATACATAATCTGTATTTTTAAAAAAATAGCACTCTATGGTGATTCTCTCTACATGCCAGTACGTGCTTGTATCATCATTCTGGTATCTTGTCTAGTTCCTTTGGTTTGATGTTTATTTAGACAATTTGTTTAGCTCCTGACTCCATCTCTCCTTGTCCAATGTCTTGCCATTTTCTTCCACCCTTGTCTGCAAGCCCACAATTTAAGGCTATTAAGGCTGAGTTCTTCCCACAAAAGAACATACTGAAATATACAGTCCTGGACTGGATCCAGGACTACAAAAAATTACTATAAGGACTTTACTGGGTAATAGATAAAATGTGGACAAACTACGTAAACAACATCAACAGTGTAAAAAAAAAAAAAGTTGATTTTAGTCACTGTATTTAAATTATGAAACTGAATGTCCTTATTCTTATGAAATACGCACTGAAAAAATTTAGAAGTAAAGAAGCAGTATTTGTGTAGCTCACTCCCAAATGGCTCAAAAAAAATTTAAAATTAGATAGAAATAAAGCATATGTGGTAAAATTTTAACAACTGATGTATTTAAGTTAAAAAGTACATAGGATTTTTCTCTTGAAAATTTTCTATGAGTTTAAGTTATTTCAAAATAAAAATTAAAAATATAAATGCCAACTCCCCAATGAATTTAAGGAAAACAAACAAACAAGCAAACAAATTTTAAAAAGAGAGAAAGAAACAGAGAGGGAATATTTTGTCTAAGAATCCATTTTTGTCCCATGAAGTTAAATTAAGCATATTATTTTAGGATAAAAATCATGGAGAAATCACCAACTGCACCTTGTCTCACTTTAAAAAAAAAAAACAAAAGTAGTTGCCCAGTCTAAGACCAAACAATATATTTTCATTCCCCTGTCCTACTTAATACGTGGGTTTTAATCTTTAAGGCTGAGAAATGCATGAAATTTGATTGCTCGAGATACCCCTACTCCAGAATTTATAATAAATTATATTGTTTATTATGCTGGGTGGCTCAGTCGGTTGAGCAACTGCCTTCAGCTCAGGTCATGATCCTGGAGTCCCAGGACCAAGTCCTGTAGAGGGCTCCCTGCTCAGCGGGGTGTCTGCTTCTCCCTCTGCACACCCCCATGCTCTCTCTCTCATTCTCTCTCTTTCAAATAAATAAAACATTTAAAAAATAAATAAAAATAAAGTAAAATTTACTGGAAAGAGAATAAGCAAGCTCTTCATTTCTTTTAATTAAACAAGAGAGGACAGAAAGTTCAGTTCAGATTCCAGACATCATAAAATCTATTCTAAAATGAATAGTGGGCAGACCGAAACACCAACACACACACACACACACACACACACACACACACGTGCGCGCGTGCATGTACGCTGACACACACCTACCTTTAAACTCGAGACTACAGACAATTTCACTTTTGTTAGGACTGATATCATGTGTACAGTTTATGGTTTTCAGTAACATAGCAACATTTGCTGTGTGTGTAATAACAGCATCTAAAATAACATAATAAAAAAAGAATTATCCGTGATTAGAGGTGAACTGTTAAAACTAATCTGGTCAGTGCCAAAAATCAAGGGAGGTTATTAGCATTTCAGTAGCTGCAGTGAAAAGCCCCTCTGGGTGCCTAGAAAATCTAGCCCCTTAAGCTTTCCACCCATCCTGCTCACTGACAAGGTAATGGGCTTTGTTAAATTCAAAGACAGTTACGTCAGCAGTTTGTGGCCTCTCCTGGGTTTTCCAGGCCTATAAAGCACACAAATTATACCTAAATATTGGCCTGAAAAATTAGTAAGCTCTACGGTTTGTGTTATTTTAGCCAAGCTTTACTGGTGTAAGAGAAACCTAGGGACCCTAAAACTCAGTAGTTTCTTTACCGCTTTATTATTTTCTTTTATGGTGGGCTGACTCTGATATGTTAATACTGCTTTTTTCTTCTCTTTTCTTTTTTTTTTTTTTTTGCTTCATTATCTTATTATTTTTATTATTTTTGTCTTGTTTTGTTTTCTTTAACACCCAATTCTGGTACCTTTATAAAACTCTGTTCTATGGTTTTTGCTTAGAACTGAGTGATTAAAAAATATCTAAAATTATTTTCATTTTTTAGAAGCTCCCATGACTATCACTGGAAATGATAATGCCCTTTGTGACAAGCTGACAAGCCACAAATCCCTGGTAGGCATTGTGTCCAGGTGATTCCATAAGTCAGACTGTGGTGCACTTGAACATAGCTTTGGCTGGGCCAGGTAAGAATAGTCCCTTGGAATGAAATCACTCATGGCTATCAGAATCTCCCCTGCATTAATTTATAGGAGAAAAGCACTAACCTTGGAGTCTGAACACTTGAATCCAACACCAGATGTTCACTTACTAGCTTTGAACAACCGTGGGCAAATTTTTCTTTCTTCCTTTTTTTTTTTTTTAAGTTTGATTGTTTTTAAGTTGTACAGTAAAATGCAAATCTGGAAAGTCAGACAGAATATATACCGCTGAATGACTTATTTTAAGTTGTACATCCTTGTTAACAGTCACCCCAGGAGGCCTCTCCATGCTCCATCCCATTCACAATTCCTCCATCTCCATAAATAACCGCTATCCTGACTTTTATAACAATAAAGATAGAAGGAAGTTCTTGCTATTAAAGTCAGAAGAGTGGTTATTTGTGGCCAAATCTGTAACCTTATTTTCTTCATGTGAATAACACAGAGAATAATAGTAGCACTAATTAGCTCACAGTGGTGTTTGGAAAAACAAAGCAGAAAAACAAACACACAATATAATATGTACAAGGGCTCTAAAAACTATAAAGATCCCTACCAAGAGAAATGGTTCCTATTTGACTAAGACTTTCAGGTAGGGGGTCTGGTCTAGCTGCAACACATGAATCTGACGAGAAGTACTGCTAATAGCTCTTATCATTCATATTTATGTGCTGGGAACTGCAGGGGGTTAGACTTTAAAGTTTTTCATAATATTATTTATCAAGTAGGAAGATAATTATGTGTAGCAACTGGGAAACATAAGTGTTAATAAAAATATGTTTATTGTACACTACTTATGCTTTAATATGACATTTTCCACTAGACCTCCACATTTTTTCCCAAACCTCTGATATTTAATGTTCAAAATTTAATTCCCACAAACATCAGTACAGAGCTCCGAAGGTCAAAATCCAAGAGGGGAAAAGGAGGCTTGGCTGAATAAAGTTATTTACATAGTTAATCAGGAGTTAAAACCCAGGAGAAATGCAAATCACCTTGTTTCCAGAGAGGGAACAGTAGTATGGTGTTTGGCCAGCATTCACACCCCAGAGACAAACAAAAGCTTTGACTTTCTTCCCTGGAACTTCTTTTGTGTATGTGATCTTACTTGGTTTCAGTTTTCAAGTTTATAGAAATAATCTTCTGGGTGAACCAAGGTCAAAACAGCAACCTGGGGTTTAACTGCTGATCAAGCAAACAGGATGTCCAAATATTTCCCCAAAGCAATAAACTATCAGTTAATGGTGTCATTCCCTCCCATAATGCCCTCTTGGACCAAGAGGAAATGTACCTTCATTTTGCTGGCCATGGGTAGTAGTATCCATTTTAAACCCTATATAAAAATGATCACATCGGGATTTCTAGCTCCATCCAAGGAAGGAAATTTTAGTGAATTACAGGCTCACTGTTTTATTTCTCTAACTCTCTTTCACTAACTGTTATGTGATCTGGGTGGCTCCGTTATTTTAAAAAAGACAATAGGGAGCACCAGAGGATACTAGGCTAGAATTAGAAGATCTTGATTCTAGTCCGATTTCTGCCTCTATGCATTACTGTGTAAGTCACTTTAAAACACTGGGTAAAATTCTAAAAGCTTTGATTTAAATTCTGAACACTATTATTACTTACAACCTCCCCACTTGAAAAGGCTTTGGCTATAGATTATGAGTGGGCATACGATCAAAATGAACCATGGTGAGGAGAGAAGTAAGTGAAAAGACAACACTCAAAAAGGGTTGAAGGGGGGGGCGCTCCTGGGAAGCTCAGTCACTGGACTGACCCACCCTTCCGCTCGGGTCATGATCTCAGGGTCCTGGGATCGAGCCGCAAATCCGGCTCTCTGCTCAGTGGGAAGCCTGCTTCTACCTCTCCCGCTCTCCTGCTTGTGTTCCCGCTCTCACTGTCTCTCTCTCTGTCAAATAAATAAATAAAATCTTTAGAAAGGGAGGGGGAGGGATGGATAAAATCTTAGTGGCAACGCTTAAGAAACATGCATCAAGTCCTTTATAAACTGGCACACCTCCCGTGCTTTGCTGATGCCTGGACAATATTGTTCACCTAACGAAGCTTTAAGGTATACTGTGTCAAAAGTTATCTTTGGTTCGTTTGTTTTGATGGTAATACACGTCTCATGGTGAACATTTCATAATGTATATAACTGTCTAATCACTACGTTACACATCTGAAACTAATAAAATATTATATGTCAATTGTAATTCAATTAAATTTATTTAAAAATTTAAGTTATCTTTGTTTCATGGTAGATCACAAAGTTGGTGCTTCTCTCTTCAGATTATAACACAGCTACCCCTTTGCTATTCTATTTTCCATACCTGATAAAACTAGTTAACTTTTTCTCTGCTCTTGTTAGGACCTTAAGTCCAGGCTCATCTGATTTTCTGAAAGCAACTTCTCTTCTTCCTCAGCTCCTCGCTTTTGCTTTTTTTTAACTCCTGACCCAGGCTGAAATCCACAGTTCTCTCTTTAGATGCTTTCTTCTCTAGCAATCCTGGAATTCATTACTCATTTGTTTTTCTTTGATGCAAATTCTCACCTAGATAACCACTGTTTTCCCCTGTGTTTAAGCTAGCAGTCTTCCAAGGAATGTTAAGTCAAGAAACACCGAGGGAGCACACTACCAATATGAGTGATTCCAATTTTGTGGATCCTTGTCTATTCCTTCAGCCTTCTCCTCTTACACTTTTACAGTGACCGTTCTAAATTTGCTGTGCGTTTTTAAATGCCTGATCAGCTGAGTTGCTGGCCTAAGCATCCTAGTTTTCCCTATTTTCAGTTATCACAATAGCTACTTCACTGATTACTGACTCTTCACACAAACTTTTCTTCTTTTCTTTTGTTCCTCTCCCTTTAAACATTTTCTATTATAAAAACTCCAAATGTACTGATAAATATAAATGTTATGATTTTTTAAAAATATCTATGCCCTCTCTTCTTGCTCTCACTTCCACTTAACCTAATGAAACCCTAGCATTTTTACAGTTAGTTTCAAATCCATTTTTTAAAAATATTAAATAGTAGAGGAAAATTAGGCTGAGAATTTTTTCCTGATCCAGTTTCTGTGTTTCTTAATCAAGAGGTAACTAGTATGTATTCTCACTTTAGTACCAATTTTTTCATGCATGTTTTTATAATTTCTGGGCAGACGTATTTGTTTATGAAAAACATATAGTATGGTATGGAGAAAAATGATCTCCTAATATGCCCATGTCTCAATCTTTAGAACCTGTGAATATCTTATCTTACACCAAAAATGGATTTTACAAATGCAATTAAAATGAAGAACTTAGTTGATATGATAGAGGGTAAGGACCTTGAAATGGGGAATTATCATAGATTGTAAGGGTTGGCCCAGTCCAATAACGTAGATTCATTCTACTTGGCCACTCAAAGTAGAAGAGGAAGGCAGAAGACCAGATCAGAGGAATGCAACATGAAAAGAACATAATCTGCCATCGTTGGCTTTGTATAATATGGCCAACGAGGTTTGAAAGAGGAGAAAGAACCAAAGGAAGGAAGTGTCATCCAGATGCCAAGATGTAAACCCTCAGTTTACCGCTAACCAGAAAACAGAAGCTTAGTCCTCCACCTGCAAGGGACAGAAGCCGTTAACAAGCTCCATGAGCAAGTTAACAAGTCTCCGCTACAGCCTCCAGAAACAAACACAAGTTGCCGAGCCAACACCTTGATTTTAGTTCCGTGAGACCTACGTTGGACTTCTGACTTACAAAATTAATTAATGTGTGTTGTTTTAAGCCACTAAACTTGTGATAATTTGTCATGACACAGAAAACGAATCCATATTGTAGTGTTTGTGTTCTAATGCTATAAAAAAGTATACATCCTTCTGCTTTACATTTCGGGGATTAACCAAGATCAACAGATGCAGCTCTCTTTAATTTACCATACATTTTATGATGTTTTGTTAAATATGCTACAACTGAATTCTTATACTACTTACTGATATTTACTCTTTTTCTGAATTTTTTTACTATTAATTTTTAGAAGGTTTTGGGTTTTTTTCCCCAGCTTTATTGAGGTGTGATTGACAAACAAAAATTATTTCTTGAGATTGCACAACATGATTTTTAGGGTGTACACTATGGTATTTTAATCTACATACACACCGTGAGATGATTAGCACAACCAAGTTAATTAACACATCTATCACTTCACATAATTACTATTTGTGTTCTTGCAGTGGGGAAACTTAAAACCTCTCTCTCAGCAATTTTCAGTTATATAGCAGAACAGTATTAAGTATAGCCACTATGCTGTATGTTAGATCTCCAGAACTTATTCATCTTACAACTAAAAGCTTGTACCTTTCGACCAACATCTCTCCATGTCCCCTGGTAAACACTGGTCTACCCTTTTGTTCTTTGAGTTTGGCTTTTTTAGATTCCACATTTATGTGAGATAAGATAGTATTTGTCTTTCTGTGTCGGGCTTATTTCATGTAGCGTAATGTCCTCCATTATGTTATCATAAATGACAGAATCTCCTTATTTTTTGTGGCTGAATAATATATATATGTGTATGTATATACCCCATTTTCTTTATCCATTAATCCACCAGTGGATACCTAGGTTGTTCCTGTATCTTGGCTCTTATAAATAATGCTGCAGTGAAAATGCGACAGCTGGTGTATCTTCCAGAAACTATTTTTTTTTCCTTCATGTGTACACACACACACACACACACACACACAAAAGGGGGACTGCTGAATTACATGTTAGTTCTAGTGTTTAATTTTTTGAGGAATTTTCATAGTAGATTTTTTACTATCTGTAATTCTGAAGTGAACTATTAAAACTTCTTCGTTTACTTATGCATGATTTTCTGCTAATTATACCTACAAGTGAAATCTCTGAGTCACACAGTTTATTGGGGATCGTGAGTTTCACCAATTATTGCTACTTTGCTCTTCAAAGTGATTGTAACAATTTATAATCCCATTGTTGATGGATGAGAGTTTGTTAGTCTTCCTCGTTGCCAACATTTGAATTTTGTCAAATAATTATAATTATTGACCATCTGATGAATATGAAAAGGAATTTCCTTGTATTTTCAATTTGCAATTCTCTGATTATTGGTGAGGTTAGTTAAGAAGACTTTTGGGTTCCTTTTTCAATGAATTTCTTGTTTATTATCTCATTTTGTTACTGGGTCATTTTTTTCCTTTCTTATCGATTTGTAGTTATTTATAAATTCTGGATGTTAATTCATTGTGATTTAGAGCTACTAATTATATGGATTTTCTTTTTATGTTATTAGTAGTGCCTTTTCCTGAAATTGTGGTTTATATTTAAAATAGTCATATTTATTTTATTTCTTTTTTTAAAGACTTTATTTATTTATTTGAGAGAGAGAAAGTACAGAGGGAGTGGGAGAAGCAGGCTCCCCACTGAGCAGAAAGCCCAATGCAGGCTCCATCCCAGGACCCTGAGATCATGACCTGAACCAAAGGCAGACACTTAATCAACTGAGCCACTCAAGCGCCCCTAAAATAGTCATATTTATTAATCTTTTAAAATTATGGGGTTTTTTCTTGTTTAAGAAATTCTAACCTGAGATTATAGATGTTCCTTTTTGATTTTTTTTGTTTTACATGTACAAGTGCTTAATCTATCTGTAAGTGATTTTTGTATTAAGTATACATATTTTTTCCCAGATCAATCAACCTAGTACCACTTACTAAATATTAATTTTTCTCACCAACCAGTTTTGGTGCAACTCTGTGACACATCGAGTTTCCATACATGTGGTGGACCTTTTCCTGGGCTCCCCATTATGCTTCACTAGCTTGTTTATCTCATGTGCAAATATCAAATAGCCTTAATTACTACAATGTTAGAATATCTTGAGATCTGTTGTGTGCTTCCATTTTGTTATTCTTTTTTCAAAATTGTGCTTGTTATTCTTGACCCTTTTGGTGTTTCATAGGAATTCTGGGAACTACTTGTCAAGTTTTATAATAAATTATATTGGTATTTTAGTTGGAATTGCAATTAATTTATTAGCTAATTGAAGAAAAGTCACTCCTTTATTACACTATTGAGTATTCCCACTCATGAACATGGTATATTTTGTCATTTGGTTAACTTATTTTGCTACATTTATTCCTAGATACATTATGTATTATTTTCTCATTGTTTACTGCAGGGGTACAAAAATACTAAAGATTTTTGTTGAGCATTTACCTGGCAACCTTGATGAGGGAACAGAAGGCTGGCTGAGGAGAAAGCAAAAGGCTGACACCCTGAATCTTTCCCCCACCCCCACTCCTGGGTGGGACATATGTGACATTCTTTAGGACTCTCCCAACTATCTTAATATTAATACCTTGCTAAGAAGGGAAAAGGGACCTCGGCAATGGCAAGGCCTCTGGAATCCGGGATCTTATAGGTTCTCTTTAGCACATGAAAGTTCTATTGAAACCTCCCTTTTCCTTACCTCCCCCAACCCTATTGTACATAACCTACCACCCCTCACAACCCCAGGGCAGCAACTCTTTCTGCCCACTGGTCCTGTCCCCATGCTTTAATAAATCACCTTTTTGCACCAGAGACATCATAAAAATTCTTCCTTAGCCATCAGCTCCAGACCTCACTTACATTCTAAAACTTCATCAACCTTACTAAATTTTTATAAATTCTAACAGTTTACTGCATCACTGGATTTTTTCTAGTAGATAGTCATATTGAAATGAGCTACCATAATTCTTATGCCTTTTGTTTTCAATTTCATTACTTCATTTTAGACAGCGGTTCAATGTTGAACACAAGGATGCTAACAGGGATCCTTGTTATGTTCCTGAGTTGAAATTAACAGGTTTTCCTTTGTTTTAGAGCTCTTAAATGTATGGATTTTCTTTTATTTTTCACTGTCCATGGAAAAGGTACATTAAGTTACAAATAAGCATTTTCTTAAAATGTAGTAAAATTTGTCTATAAACCAGTTTTATTTGGGGGAAGGGTGGTAGTGGTGAATATTTTTGTTTGCTGATTCCATTTCCCAATTTAATATTAATTTATACAAGTCTCTACTTTGTAATGAATCCAATTGGGTAATTTTTTCCCCAAATATTACCCACACCATATAAGCTTTAAATTATACAGGCATCATCTTGTTCACAGTGTTCTCTCACCATTTTAAAAAATATTTATAATCAGGGCGCCTGGGTGGCTCAGTGGGTTAAGCCTCTGCCTTCGGCTCAGGTCATGATCTCAGGGTCCTGGGATCAAGCCCCGCATCGGGCTCTCTGCTCGGCAGGGAGCCTGCTTCCCCCTCTCTCTCTGCCTGCCTCTCCGCCTACTTGTGACCTCTCTCTGCCAAATAAATAAAATCCTTTAAAAAAAATTAAATAAAATAAATTAAAAATAAAAAATATTTATAATGAATCTTTGATAACTACAAGCTGCAAATATAGACATTACATTCTTGGGGCATCTTCCCTCTCTCTCTCTCAAAATTCATTTATTGCTCTAAATTGTCATTTCATACGGACTTCTCTCCTGAGCTTTTATGCAGTGTTTTCAACTGTATCACAAATACATTAAATCTAGCTAGACTTCCATTACCTAAATGCAACATTCCTAAAATTAAACTCACTGCTACCACCACCAGCACCATCCCAGGAGCACCTGCTCCTGAACCAGGTCACCGATCATCCCAAGACAGTCCTTGCAGCCATTCAGTCTCTAATGGCTGAATTCACTATTTACCTTCTCTATGCAGTCTCCAGAAGTATGGAATCGTCACAGTGTCTCCCACATTTGTGTTTCTTTCCCTTCCCACTCTATGACCCCCAACAGCATCTTAGCACCACATTTTCTGAACTATAGCAGCCTTTGGATTTACCATACTGTTTCCATACAGTCCCCTTTTCTAATACACACGCTCATCACTCCCACATTAATCTTGTATATGTTTGTAAATAAGCTTTTGGGGGGAGGGCTGCACAAATTTTATGGTTTGCAGAGCACACGTGAAATAGAAGCCGCATCACGTTCCTCTTGATTTTCTGAGACAATTAAAATCAACACAAGATTGAGTTTACTCCTCTCACAATTCACAATCCTGACCCCTCTCAGTTCTCTTTTGCCATTGTCTCACATAATCTCAAATTCTGGGCTCTGGTGAATAAGATGCCTGAAAAATGCTGCACTGATACGGACAGAGAAACAGCCGTGAGGGACTCTTGTTCTGGGGGGCAGGGCAGGCACTTCCGTTGTATTGTCTCACTGAGAAAGAAATCACATCCTGAACAAACTTCTTCCACCTTTAGTCATGAAAAATACATGTCCACCCAGAAAGTTAACACAGGGTTAACGTGGGAGAAACTTTAGCACCAGCAATTTTAATAGGAAGACAACTGAAAATAAAGAGATCGATCTTGCCTGCTCCTACTGTTTACTTCTGAAAAGAGATGAAAGAAAAATAATGAAAACACCTACTCTTGGTGAAGTTACCCTCACCTCCCCCCCCACACACATACTTAATTGGTTTCATGATTTATACAGTGTTCTTTTAACTCCTTTTCTACCCACTTACAAGATTACAAATATTAATCATTTTCCACGGTCAGTTCTAGGGATTAAAGCCTGGCACTACGTATCTCCACAAGGAGTGTGACATCCGATGAAAATGCGCTCTGCTTCTGGTTCCCCCCCGCAGCTGTTCATATATCGTATTCTGACCTCTAAGAGAAAGGAGTAAGAATATCTCTAAAGAACTAGTTAGAAAATCAAACAGACAAATCAAATAAAAAGAAAAGATAAAAATCCTTTTTTTTGGAAAGATCAAATCTATGAAAAGCTCTCCCAGAGAATGACTATGTTTTCATACATGGACTCCAGTTCAAGAAATCAGAGGATAATCTTCCTACCCAAGTGATGGAAATCAAGAAAGCGATACCTGAGAACCCACTACAGTGGGCCAAAGAGCCAACTGTTCCTGGCGGTGATATAGACTGACCATGACCGAGTGTCTCTCAGTTTACATACGTGTTCCACTCTCGCTTTAAACGTAATCCAGGAGGGTGCCTCTGTGCTCTAGATTAACTCTAGTAGGTGGACGGACGAATCAAAGGCAATGGATAGACAAAACGGCAAAGCAAGCAGGTGTGTGCTATTTAAAGAAGTCGTTTATGTTCTCTCTCAGTCAAAAAAAAAAAAAGATTCCTACTTTTCCCCAGCTTGCCAGCCAAATATGTAAAACATATTTTCTTTTCCTCGATAAAATCAGAAGTTCAGAACCATCTCAGATATGAGAATACGGACCAACCTCTTACATGCTAGAAGGGCAGCAGTTAAGGGAATCATCTATGTAACGCCCGGCGTCGGTCAGAACAAACAAGTTTATTCCGCAGTAATAGACAACCCCAACATTCTGTAGGTGAAGAACGAAGAAAATGGATTTGTTGCTCATTCTACATATTGTGTGGAGAACTGGCTGTCAGGAGAATCTGCACATCGAAAACTAAGCCGAGATGCAGGGTAAAGGATGCTCCAGCTCAACATATACTTCTAGGACCACACTGGCAGGGGAAGGTAATACTCCCTATTATCCTGGAGCTCTTAAAACTTCTGCCTAGAAGTGATACTCATGACATTCATTCCATTTCACGGCTTAAATTCAGAAGGAGCAAGTACATGCAATCTTCTTATATGCCAAGAAAGGAGAAGAACGAGGCTTACCAACCTTGTTCCACTTCGTAAAAGTTCTTTAAGTCCTACGTTCACTATTAGCCTCACCCAAAATATCAATACTGACTGTATATAAAGGCCACTCTAGAGAGAACAGACAGAAAAAAAGATGGGTGTGAATACTACATACCACGAAAGTATCTCCTAAAATGATTCAGGAAATAGAAATAAGGCTGATATCCAATTCTATTTTATTTAGTCTTTTGCTTGGACTTTCTCTCTTCCTTCCTTTTCAATCAATCAACAAACCTCTTCTTAGTCTATACTCTTGATATTTTCTTTCTCATATTTTTAAAATATTTCTGCTTTCAATCTCCTACTGTTACCTTATGAATTTTTTAGAACAAAGTGATATATTCAGTAAATTCTCTTGAGGTATTTTCAAAGCTTTAAAAGCCTTAATGACATTAATTCAATAATTTTTTTCCACTCTCAATCAGTCGAGAACTTAATCAGTTTCAAGCCTTGACTATGCTAAGGCAAAGAAAATAAAGATTTAATTCCTGTCTGTATAGAATTAAAACTCCTCCTGGAGAAACAGCACATAAACAATGAACGACCAGAAGGAAAAAATAATAAGGAAAAGGTCCAATATGATATTGCTTCAAGTCTCTATGGTTAATATTAGCTACTGGCATATTCTTAAACCCTCGCTGATCTCATGTGAACAGAAATAGTGTTTTAAGAAGTGACAAAATGGGTTCTTCTGAAGCTTCCTGCTGATGCTAATGAAAACTCTAAGAGTTATGTCAGCCCATGCAGAGTGAAACAAAGACTTTAGAGGTAGGGAAATAAGTACTTTGCTCAGAGAAAGAGAAGAAATATAATATTTTTTTTTCAATTATCTACATAGATGCAAGAATAAATTTTTGTTGTAGTTGTTTTTACTTAGTTATCACAGATAATCAAGCTAACCACACTAAATTAATCAGAACTGTCAGCTCTACCCTTTTGTGCATAAATTAAAACACCTGGACCTGGACTTTCTTTTTATTTCCTTATACTGCTACAAGTTGTTACATTTAGTCCTTTACCTGAATCATGTTCCAAAACTGTGTGTGTTTGTGCGCGCGCGTGTGTGTGCATGTGTGCGTGTGTGTGTGCGCACGTGTGCGTGTGTGTGTGATTTTTTGAAATTCTTCATCCACCCTCTGGAGTCCCCCATGGTGACTGACTGCCTGGCCTGTTGTCATTGCTTCACTTAAGGCTTGGAGGACCATGTGATTTGGCTGCTTCCAGAAAAATGAATTTGCTGCAAAAACAGTTTTTTCTTATTGTTCTGACATGGGCATGAGAGGCTGTCTGAGCAGTTGGAAGAGCCATCTCATATATCTCTCAGACATTTGTCAGCGGCTACAAAAAACCTAAAGCTTTCGTTCCCCACAACCTTCAAGCAAAGAACCCCTGGCGAAGACGTTCGTCTTAGTGTATCACAACCGCATCTCCATTTGGCTGTTTCATTCTTCGCAGCATGCTCTCGTGGAACTAGAAGTCAGAATTTATGATGTACAAGGTAAGATTGGAAAATGAGGTGCGAGAAGATGTAAGGTACATGAGGCCACGCTGTCAGGCCCCCCAGTTTCAAGGTCCACTTTATGACTCTGTTTATCTACTGAGTATATTAACAGAGGCCATCAGATTATAACTACCTATGAGCCTCCTTCAGAGTTGTGCGCCGCCACCATCTGTCACAGCAGTGGGTAAAAGTAACACTGCATTGCAAGGAAACCTGAACCAACATGCTTTCATTAAGATCCAAAATGAAATCTGGGACATACTACATTAGTGGATACGTCCTTTTTGGTTCTTTTTAAAATTAGAGAGGTACCGTTTCTTTTGGAAGAATAAAAATACTATTACTAGACGCAGAGATAGTTTCACTATGGTGTTTGTTTGTTTGTTTGTTTGTTTGTTTTTAAGTAAGTCCCATGCCCAACATGGCGCCCAACATGGGGCATGAACTCACGACTGGAGATCCAGACCTGAGATCAAGAGTCAGACACCTAACTTACTGAGCCACTCACGTGCCCCGCGCTACGGTTCTTTCTAGGTTATTCTATTTCATTCCAAATAGGCAATATTTTCATAATCATCACCATTCTGAAATAGACATTTAATAAAGTTCAAAATGTTATGGTAGCACAGTAAGCACTGGGATAACAAGCTAGTTTGAGAGAACCATGGCCCCCTAGGAGCTGATAACCTAAGTTCAGTCTGACATCCAAACCTGTGTGTGATGATGATGACTGGGGGTAAAGTATAGTGTTTAAGTAGTAATGGAGTTTCTTGAGATTATCAACCTCACCGGTCTGTTTTTCTACACATACCACCATCCCCCTTGTTACTGCCTTTTTACCTAACTTCCAAAATGCTTCAATTATTAAGGACATGCCTGCTTACACCCAGGTCAGTCATCATCATTTTCTGTAACTTTTTAAAATTCCTCTTCTAAAAACAGAAGCAGAAGTGAGGAGAAAAGGCTTAGTGTTTCTGCAAACTATCCATAATAGAGCTGCCCATTCTTTAAACTGTCCCTCATTAGAGAAAGAAAGAAAGAAAGAAAGAGAGGGAGGGAGGGAGAGAGGGAGAGAGGGAGAGAGGGAGAGAGAAAGAGAGAGAGAGAGAGAGAGGAAGGAAGGAAAGAAAGCAAAAAGTAAGTCTTTACAACTGCTTTCTCTCCATGTTCTTGCCTGTTCACACATGATCTGAGAAGCCTTTTACAAATCACTTTACTGACCCTGGCTTTTTGACAACACAAGATCAAAGCCTCTCCAGCTTTGGAGAAACTTTTCTGCATAAATAAGTACACCACTGGTACACTTTGGGGCTATATATAAAGAACCTTTGGCTTAGCAGTAAAACTGAGTTATTTTTACAGAAGCTGATGTCAAGAGCTGGGGCCAAAGACTTGGAATATTACAATAGACCAAAAGCAAACAAAAAACCCCAACTTTCAGCCAAGGTCTTTGTGATATTTATGTTTAAAGCCTATACCAGCAGGATGACACTTACGAGGTTTTTCCAAGTGAAGTACATCAATTCTCAGTAAAAGGCTTGGCTCAGTCCATCAATATTCTATACTTCTCTTCATCACTTATGGGATCCCTGTTCACCTCTGAGTGTTGTCTGAGAACTGAAAATGTGTGACATAAATCTTTGCTGGTCTTTTAAAATGAGACTTCAATTGACTGTCTCAAGGGAGACGGTCGCTGGATGGATTCCATTCAGGAACCTCAAATATTGGTGGACTAAAGAATATAAGTCATATTCATCCTCAGAGTATGAAGAAATCTTTTCTAAGAAGATTCTTCTTCATTGGGGGTACAAACTTTCTTTCATAATTTCTAACTGTGTTTAGTTTTATTCTTGCAAGAACCAAATTTTTAGTGAAATGGAAGCCAGTATCTCTGTGGTTCTCTCATCTTTCCTCTCTGTTCCTCCTGTCACCAGCACCTCCACGCCTCTGCAGCACATACTCATAAAAGTTATATCATCTTATATGTGTTATTCCCTGGTAGAGTTTGGGGGGCATGTATTATTTTCTGCACAAAAGGGTACATTTCCTGAATATCAAACTCATAGGTAGAATCTACTCATCTGTTGCTTTCTAAAATGCCTTCCAAAAAAAAGTACATCTAAAATAAGTGTTGATGGAGCACCTGGGTGGCTCAGTCTATTAAGCATCTGCCTTCAGCTCAGGTCATAATCCTGGGGCCTGGGATGGAGCCCCACATGAGGTTCCCTGCTCAGTGGGGATTCTGCTCCTCCCTCTTTCCCTATCCCCTTCCCCACTCGTGCTTTCTCCCCCTCTCTCAAATAAATAAATAAAATCTTTAAAAATTGTTGACTATAATGTGAATAAAGTTGGCTTTTAAAAATATTTTGACATACTCCTTCCTTTAAAAAAAAAATCAAAAGACCATAAGCCTCATTGCCCCCTGGACAGAATGTTAAGCCTTTCATATTTTGCTCTTACCTCTTTTTTTAGTCAATTTCCCATGTTGTGGACTGGATGTTTGGGTCCCCTCAATATTCAAATGTTGAAATCCTAAACCTCAATGTGATGGTATTAGGAGGTGGTCGTCTTCGGGAGGTAATGAAGTCATGAGGGCGGAGCCTTCAGGAGTCCAGTTAGTGGCCCAGAACGTTCCCTCATTCCTTCAGCCCTGTGAAGACACGGTGAGGAGACAGGAATCTTTAAGCCAGACACTGAATCTGCCAGCACCTTCATCAAGGACGTCCCAGCCCTCAGAACTATTAGAAATAGAGTTTGCTGTTTAAGCCACTCCGTCTGTGGTATTTGTCATAGCCGCCTAAACAGACTAAGACATCCCAGAATCCCACAATATACTATGTGTTCCAACCAACCCAAAAGTCTTTCTATTCCCCAACAGACAATATTTTATAACTCTGAAAGATTCTCCTGTGTTCTTCTTGTGAACTTGGATTTATCCTTCAAGATACAGGGCAGATGTTACTTCCTCAAGTACTTGTGAAGGTTCCCCAATCTTAAGTGACACTGTAACCATCTCTACCATATTAACTCTTCTCTCTCTCTCTCTCACACACACACACAAACTATACAAAATTTCTTGAACATAGATAGTATCCTTTATTCCTGTGTCTAATTAAGCACACAGCATAGTACCTGGAAACTAATCAGGTATTAAAGATACATAATATGTATCTGTGGAATGAAAGAATGACTAAAATAATGAACGAATGAATAAATGAATAGAATTGGTAAGAATTTAGAGACTAACAGAAGATTGACCTGACTTTGAATTCTGTTTTATCCACTTTTAGCTTTTGATTTGGGGCAAGTTCCTTGCCCTTCTAAAGATACAGTTTTTTTTACCTCTAAAATGGAGTCATGGTACTATAATTTTTTAACCCAGGATGTTCCAACAAAGCAACTGGCACACAGCAGAGGTTCAAAGTTTTTTTTTTTCCTTTCATAATAGGGGAGTGATAAAGGTTATGTAAAATTAATCATGGGGGGGCATCTGGGTGGCTCAGTTGGTTAAGCAGCCTGCTCTTGATTTCAGCTCAGATTATGAACTCAGGGTCCTGGGATCAAGCCCCATATCAGGCTCCTCACTCAGTGGGGGGGAAGTCTGCTTGAGATTCTCTCCCTCTCCCTCTGCTCCTCCCTCAGCATGCACTCTCTCAAATGAACAAATAAATCTTGAAAAAGAAATTCATGGAACACTTGACAGTGTCTGGAAGATAAGGAAGAAATTGAAGAAGAAGTTGGGAAGGAGGGAAAGATGGAGAAGCAGGAATAAAAGGAGAGCAATGGGGCGCCTGGGTGGCTCAGGGGGTTAAAGCCTCTGCCTTTGGCTCGGGTCATGATCTCGGGGTCCTGGGATCGAGTCCCGCATCGGGCTCTCTGCTCAGCGGGGAGCCTGCTTCCCCCTCTCTCTCTGCCTGCCTCTCTGCCTACTTGTGATCGCTCTCCCTCTGTCAAATAAATAAATAAAATCTTAAAAAAAAAAAAAAAGAAGAGCAAGGAAAAAATGGTGGTAAGTATATCCACACCAAAAGTGAATGGCGAAACAAGGATAACATAGATAAAATTCAACTAATCAAGTGTAATTCTTATCAGGAGCCTTCACTGGGTTGTGTGGGAGGGAAAAAAGAAATAGTGATAGGAAACAGAGTTGTCAAATCCCTGTTAAGTCCAGTCATCCATTCTTATATCTTTCCAACTATCACAGACATTCGTAAGATAAAGAATAGATGGGAGTATAAAAGGAAAAAAAGTTATAATATTAAGCAATGAGTGTATGAGAGATTTTTTGTGTGTCTTCAAATATTTTAACAATAAATTAAAAAATAATTCAGAAATACCACTCTTATGGTGTCTTCCACTGGGCGGGATGCCTACAGTGAGGGCAAAACATCAAAGTAGTATCCGTAAGACACTGAGAGTGAGAAGAACTTGAAAAAGCTTGATATAGAGTAATTTTTATTTTATTTGCCACAGTATATTGTCATCACCATTGTGGGCATGATTTAAAGAGGAAGGAATGAGTGGGGCTTTCCAGAGAGTCAAATTTCATTAACCAAAACAATTTCTGAATCAATTTTTATACTTACATCAAAGCCACTTAAAATAAATGAGGTCTCATAAAAAACTCTTACCTGAATTACCAAGGGGACTTTGGGGTGAGGATGGGGAGAGTGGTTCAGAGCTCATACCCCAGGGAAGGGTGGAGAGGAAAGAGAAGGAATCTCCTTTAAACTTCTGAATAATCTTTATCCCCAAATAAGTGAAACTTTGTCAATGTGGGCTAGGGGTCTCCGGCAGTAGCTAGAGGTACTTCCCTAGATATTAGGGGGAGTCAGTATAAATCCTCCAAATTTATCAACTCTGTGTATGCAGAGCAGAGCGTTCTTATTGCTCAGGAGGTTCTGAACAGAACTTCTCTGAACACTCACACATACATAAAAACACACATGCACATACACACAAAATGAATGAAAATTTCTCCCTGACTCCCTCTACTCCCACAAATCAGTGATAAACAAATATTAGTAGTGCCAGTGATTCTGGAATTACAAATACCATTAAGTCATTTTGATGTCACTAGAGATCAAGAGTGGAAACAAGACGGAGAGATGAGTGGTTTTAAGAATTTTAATGGCCTCGGGGCACCTGGGTGGCTCAGTGGGTTAAAGCCTCTGCCTTCGGCTCAGGTCATGATCCCAGAGTCCTGGGATCGAGCCCCATATCAGGCTCTCTGCTCAGCGGGGAGCCTGCTTCTCCCTCTGTCTCTGCCTGCCTCTCTGCCTACTTGGGATCTCTGTCTCTCAAATAAACAAATAAAATCTTAAAAAAAAAAAAAAAAAGAATTGTAATGGCCGCTAAGGTATCTGTTTATTTCAAGTACTGCAAATGCTAAAAAGAAAGTTCTTTAGAAGAAATGTTTCCAAAGTATTTTTTCATATAAAAATAAACCAAAATATCAACTTCATTGTAAAAGCTGCTATATACACATATGTGCACTTTATCTCTACATATGCAACAGGCCGGGAGGAACTTTATATATATGTTCCTTGGTACTATTATCATGTTTCACCCAAGGATGCTCCAAGAAAGTGATTGGCACATAGTAGAAGTTCAAAGTTGTTTTTTTTTTTTTTTTTCGTTTTCTTTTTAATGTACCTGAGCTGTAACTGGAGTGGGTATATGTACCCACATACATAAAGTTATTGAAGTCATTATAAAAGTGATTAATACCCCCTCAGAGATCATTCAGTTTCCAAAGTATTTGCCAGAGTGAGTGGGCCCTGAGACCACTGGAGAGCTGAGGGCCGGATAAGGTCCAGTTTCCATCTCCCTGTCACAGCCCCACACACTATTATTATTTACTGAAGGCCAGTGATTTACTTGGCACAGCACGGCTCGCAGGGGAAAGCTGTGTCTCTGCCTAGTGGGGTTTGAAGAACAAGGTTTGTAAGACATAAAAGACAAGTAAGAACTGGCAAGACTGAGGAGGAATCTAAGCCTGTGGCTTAAAATACCATTAAAATAATCATTAAAACCGGGCGTCTAACGCACCCCATGATCTAGGCCAAAAACAGAGAAAATGTAAGATTTTTTCACCCTGTAACCACAGGCCCTCTTTGTAATTGGTAGGCATGAAGGAAGGGAAGGATAAAAATCCTTCCTAGATATTCTAGGAGAGAGTAGTATGGTTTTAAGTATTGTTATTATATACCATATGCCCGCAGTGTGGTGGCTAACGTAGGGTTATATACAAGAGTGATACACTGTTGAAATACTTTCAGCAGACAAAGCGATATTCTCCATGTTGCCTGGGATGTAACTTGTAAAGACTATCACTTATCTAAGAATGTCAAAGCCCAAGATGACATCCCATAATGTACCATGTAAGGGTCATGGATGTCTTCATCATCCAAAGAAAGCCATGTCCTCCAAATGTTAATTCCACAACTACGGAAAGCACGTAAGTTTTCCTCTGAAAAGATGTCAGGATGTGTGGTAGGCAAAATAATAACTCCCAAAGATGTGCATGGTTTAATCCCCGGAACCTGTAACTATATTACATTAAGTGGCAAGAGGATCCTTGCAAACATGATTAAGGATCTGAATATGGGAAAATTATCCTCAGTGTCCTGACAATGGGGAGTCATGAGGGACAGGGTCATAGTACACACAAGGAAGGAAGCAGAGGCTGAAGTCCTGTGAGAAAGGGATCAGATGTGAGGAATAGAGGAGGCCTCTAGAAGCTAGAAAAGTTAGGGGGAATGATTCCTCCCTCAAACCTTTCGAATGGATGCAGTCCTATTGAAACCCTGATTTTAGGACTTCTGACTTCCAGAGAAGCAAGATAACATATGTGTTCTAAAAACTAACGTTATGGGACTTTGTTATAGCAGCAACAGGACACAAACACAGATGGATTTTTTTTTTTTTTAATCATCCTTTAAAATGATCTTGGTGGGCACCTGGGTGGCTCAGTGGGTTAAGCTGCTGCCTTCGGCTCAGGTCATGATCTCAGGGTCCTGGGATCGAGTCCCGCATCGGGCTCTCTGCTCAGTGGGGAGCCTGCTTCCCTCTCTCTCTCTGCCTGCCTCTCAGCCTACTTGTGATCTCTGTCTGTCAAATAAATAAATGGAATAAAATCTTTAAAAAAAAAATAAAATAAAATGATCTTGGTAATAAAAGGCATTCCTAAGATTCTGCTGCATATTCTGAATGCTTCAGCAGCTAGAGGCACTTTCATAGCAAACAGGTCTTCCACATTTTCCAAGAACACATCACCCTGTGACTATAAGGTATGCTAACAATAGTATTTCTATGTTTAAGACACTACCTATAGAAGTTCTGGGGAAGTAGCACTTCTCTCTCCCAAATGGCTCGGTACTCTCTCAGAACACTCCAGGAAATGTGTTACATATTATAGAAGCTTGGTTTAACATTCAAAAAATTAGTCATTCAAGTTCATCGTATTAACAGAATAAAGGAGAAACACCATATGATCATCACAACAAATGCAGAAAATAAAATGGACAAAATCTGACACCTATTCATGATGCAAACTTTCAGAAATAAGGAACAGAAGGAAATTTTCCCAGCCAGTATCAGGCTTTGATGAAAAAACAAGCTAACATTATACTAACACTATATTTAAGAGGCAGTCAAAGATGCAATGCTTTCCCAAAGAGACCGGGAACAAGGAAACAGTTTCTACTTTCACTATCTTTGTTTAAAGATTTGCTGAAGATCCTAACTAACTCACTAAAATGAGAAAAAGAAACAAAAGGCATGCATATTGCAAAGAAAGAAATAAGACTCTCTTTATTTAGAGAAGACCATCACCTAGATAGAATAGTCCAAATAATTCATAAAACAAGCTAGAAGCTACTAGGCAAGTTTATCAAGGTCATGTGTAAAAAAATTAATATACAAATATAAACTCATTTTCTATATAGCAGCAATAAACCATTGTAACTAAAATAAAAATAGCACTTTGATTTCAATTAAATATCTAAGTATAAATTTCACAATATATGTGTAAGACCTGTACACTGAAACTATAAAACATTGCAACATTGCATAAAGAAACTACAAAACAGTACTTAGATCTAAATAAATGGATAATTATAACATGTTTATAAATTGAAAGATTCAAGATTGTTAAAATGTTTATAATTTTACCTATAAAGTTAAAGCAATCCCGATCAAAATAACAGTGGGCATGTTTTAGAAACTGACAAATCAATTCTAAAATGTATATGGGTATTTAATTAACCTGGAAGAGCAATTCAGTGGGATAAAGGATAGTCTTAAAAAAAAATAAAGATATTTATTTATTTGACACAGAGAAAGAGAGATCACAAGTAGGCAGAGAGGCAGGCGGAGAGAGAGGGGGAAGCGGGCTCCCCACTGAGCAGAGAGCCCGATGCAGGGCTTGATCCCAGGACCCTGAGATCATGACCTGAGCCGAAGGCAGAGGCTTTAACCCACTGAGCCACCCAGGCGCCCCAAGGATAGTCTTTTATACAAAGAATGTTAAGAACAAATGTTTATCCATACTAAAAAAATAATAAACCTTGACTCTTACCTTTCATCATGTAAATATTGCCTTGAAATGCATCATAGAACTAAAGATAAAAATTCAAAATATAAAACCTTAAGAAGAAAGCACAGGAGAAACTCTACAACCTTGGAATAGGTTAGGATTTCTTAGATAAGTCACAACACTTTGAAAGATAACTGATAAGAGAATAAAATAGCAAACTGAAAGAAAATATTTGCAATGTATATATCTGACATAGGAATTATACCTAAAATGCAAAGAGCCCATGAAACTCAATTGCATATCAAATAATCCTATAAAAATCATCAAACACTATTCTAAAAATTGTCAGGCACTTCACAAAAGAAGGTATACAAATAGCCAATAAACACCTAATAATAGGTTCAGCATTATTACTCTTTGAGGTAATGAAGTTAAACCTACTGACTAAAATTAAAAAGAATCTCAACACCAAGACTTGGCAAGTATGTGGATAATTGCTACTCTCACATACTGCCAGTGGGAATGAAAAAACAGTACAATTACTTTGGAAACAGCTTGTAAGTTACTTCTAAAGGTTAAGCCTTCATTTACTATGGGACATGGTGATCCACTACTGCATATTTAACAGAAGTAAACATGTATCTGCAAAAAGATTAGTGCATGAATGATCATAACAGCCTTATTTGTTATAGCCCCGTGTTGGAAACAACCCAGTACCCATCAATAGGTCACTGAATAAACAAATTACAGTATATCCATGCAAAGAAATACTAGTAAATACTAATACTAAGAAATACTAACACTAATACTAAGAAATACTAATCAATAACAACAATGCAGATGAATCTCAAAAACATTAGCTGAGTAGTAAAAGCTTCGCACAAAAGAAGTATGCACACTGAGCTTTTAATTATGTGAAACTCTAGAAAAGACAAGTCTAATTATGTCTGCCTCTGGCCAGAGGTTAGCAGGGAATTGTCAGGAAAGGGACATAATCCTTGAGGGTAAAAGAATTATTCTACATCTTGGTTGTGGAGGTGTTACACAGATAGGTACACTTCTCAAAACATATCAAAATGTACACTTCAAAATTGGTGCAGTTTTGGGGTGCCTGGGTGGCTCAGTTGGTTGAGCAACTGCCTTTGGCTCAGGTCATGATCCCAGCGTCCTAGGATCGAGTCCCACACCAGGCTCCTTGCTCAGTGGGGAGTCTACTTTTCCCTCTGCCTACCTCTCCCCCTCTCTGACAAATGAAAATAAGTTTTTTTTTTTAAATGGATGCAGTTTGATGTAATTTGCACATCAATAATGTTGATATGGTTATTTTAATCTTCCTAATACCAAAATACATAAACATCGATCAACTACACATCCTCATATTCTACCTGTGTCTTAATGTCAGATAGTATGTTGGCTATCACCCACTCTTTACTTGGGGTGAGTTCCTTCTCATATGGTTGGTATCTGAACAGTTTAAGCGAATAGAATCTTGAGTGCAGGGGGACCTCATGAACTCACCAGTATGTTCAGTCAAAAAGAATTTTCAGGTATTATAGGATTCTGTTTCTACGGGGCCTCTATTACAGGTATTCAACCCTGCAGAATAAGGACCAAAAGCTGGCGATAAAAGGTTGGTATTTAAGGAATGACAGAAACAGGAAGAAACAAAATGTCTGGAGAAAGTTTTTAACCGTCCCTCCAGTGACGAGTGACTTCCAGTGACTAGTATGTCGCTACATCAAAGTGTCCCTGCATGCCTTTGAAAGAGGTTACTTCTGTCTGCTCAAAGATGTTATGAAATGCTACACTTGGTGATAACAGTTACCACTTTTCCACCCCCTCGCTGGTATAGAATTACAACACAAGGGGATAACAATTAAATATTATTAGAGCCTGTGGTCTCCATGGCAAGAATACCTATCTTTTAAGACTTTAGGACTGAAAGTGGGTGGCATTGCTGAAAAAGTTCAGTATGAAATGACAACCAAAGCCTTGAAAAAATAAATGGTCTTTCCATCAGATGATTGAAGTCAGGTTTAGTTAGAAGACTGTACTATCTTAAAACTTTTTTGGTTTTCCAGATCTTCACTAATTTTTTCTAAGAAACATTTCTCTGAATAACTTCTGGTTAGCCCAGAGTTGAAGCTGAACAGCGGGCAAACAGCAGGTCAATAAAATTAATCTTTTCTCCAGTTAATGTATGTGTGTGTGTGTGTGTGTGTGTGTGTGTATTTCCTTTTTTTTTTTTTTTTTAAGATTTTATTTATTTATTTGACAGAGAGAGACACAGCTAGAAAGGGAACATGAGCAGGGGGAGTGTGAGAGGGAGAAGCAGATTTCCTGCTGTGTAGGGAGCCTGACTCCAGGCTGGTCCTGGGATCATGACCTGAGCCAAAGGCAGACGCTTAATGGCTGAGCCACCCAGGCGCCCCCATTTCTTGATTATTTGTACAAAGTGAGGAAAGTCACAAGGATCTTCTAAAAATGGTTGAATATAAAAATGTCATTTCTATTGTAGCTAAAATGCTTTTTTTTGTGCATACAGCTCATTTACTATCTTCATTCTGGTGTCATTTCATAAAATGATGTTCTCAGAGGAACAGAAAAAAGAAAAAATACTAGGCACATAGAGAAAACCATCTGAGATTAAGTTTTCCAAGAAAATGTCAAAGGGGACAGCAAATGTAAGAATAATGGAAAGATGACTATCTTGGAATCTTTGGGGACAGAAACTTCTAAAGAGCATCAAAACATGTTATCATGATTCCTGCTGGTAACATGACCCAACTTCAAAGCTTTCCTGGATGGATTATGCCAAGAGGACCCATTATCAGAAAGGAGTAGTTAATTAGAGTGAATTATTAGAATGCTCAATCTGCCTTAAATGGGGGACAGCTGCTGAGTCACACTATAAAAATGAAATGGGACCACTCATCTGCCCATGCCATTAATAATTTTTGTTTGGACATCTGATTTTTAAAGCCAGAACAGAGTGACACTGGGGGTGGGGGGGGGGTAGGTAATCACATTTAAATATTTAGCACATTTAAACGATTCTTGATGAATAATCATTCATGCTGTCGATCAATATGCTTTTCTGGACATTTTAAACATGACAACCTCGGTTGACTTGGTGTGCTTTTTTATTTGCATCATAAAAGGAGCCGTCATCCCCAGATGTATGTTTTAACTGTATTGGTAGTGGTTGTAATACTTGGTGTCTCACCATCCGCTGCTTCATAAAGGGGAATTTAGACTGAAGGTCACAATATAATAAAACCATTTTCTTAGTCACTCTGGAAAGGAACTTGAAAGGAACAGGTGCACCGTCTGGGAGGAAGCCTGAGTTGATAATGGAAAAGATTTCTTTACTTTTTTTCTTTCCCTTTTTTTTTTTAATCTTTTCTTTTCACCCTCAGTAGGTTCCCAAAAATATCATGAGAAAGTAGTCTGGTGTAAACAGATGTATCTTACTCTGGGAAAAACACAAACATCAATTATAAAGAGCTATAATGACATCAACAACAAATAAAAGGAGATATGCTGCATTATGGTCTTTCCTTCACCCTGGGTGTGCACACATCTGGGAACTTGATAAGCTGTCATAGGTTAAGGAAGTAAACAGATGTCGGCTGTTGATAACAATCTCTGCTGAACTTTCAGAGCCGGGTGGTGATTTGCCCAGTGGCTCTCTCCTTATCGGAATGCCTTTATAAACGCTCACCTGGCTAAGCGCTTCAGCCTGCCCAAGCAACTTTCATCTGGCATCAATCGTGACCATAAAACAAGCCCATGAGTAATAGAACAGCCCAGGTGTCTACAATTTCCAACTTCCACACCACCTGACAGCATGCAACTGCTTTCAAATCAAGGTTTCCCTATCTCTATTTAAGGACAGTGAAGAGAAGTCTAAGGGTTGTAGCCCAGTCCCCGACATGCTTATGGCTGAATGAAACACTCTTACTCATTTCCCAGAAAGTCAGCAAGTACTGTGAGTGATCAAAATGGAATGACATACTCAAAGAGTGTAAAAGCAACTGGACTAATATCAGCAATGCAGCTTGCATAACCAGCAAATGCCTGATCTTGAAAATGATTGTCTTGACTTGTGAATGTGTTCTTCATTCAACAGCTACCAAAGTATGCTGGTGGTACCCAGATTTGTAAGCCTCAAATGCCTACAAAGCTTTTACGCTGCTGGAGATAAGGTAGCAGTTACGATCAGAAACACGTCTTGTCGGGTCCATATTTTTGTCCTGGGTTTTAAGATATAACAATAATGCAGAGAAGTTAATGTCTACATGGTTTTTAAAATTAGATAAGGAGAACTAGACAGAGGTGATGATTGTACAACATTGTGAATGTACTAACTCTGTTTCTATAAAATGGTTAATTTTATGTAATGTGAGTTTCTGAAGAAAAAAATTAAAATTTTGAGAGAAAAAGAAGTAGCTGAAGTATTCAGGCCAAAACATTCTGGGGGGAAATTTTTAATTAATTCATTCACTCCACAAGCATTTAGTTAAGAGTCAGGCATGTAAGTATGGGGCTTAAGAAAACGAAGGTACTTATATTCCCATGTCCTTAAATCCCCTAAACATTTACAAAAGAATTCCTTCCTTCCTCCCTCTCCTTTCCTCCCTTCCCACCTTCCTTCCTTCCTTAATCAAATCTTCTGGGAAAGAAAAGCTTCTTTGCTACTGCATTAAGCTGAAGGTTCCAGGGTAAATGAAACTGGATTCAACCCTGGCTTGGCCCCTTTCTACCTCAGCAATTCTAAGCCAGCTTTTTAACCTAAGTCTCAGTGTTTTCATGTGAAAATGAGGATAATAAAGTCATCAACCTCATTAGGATATTTCAAAGATTTTATTAGCGCAGGTAAAGCACTGAGCATAGTACTAGTATTAGAAGTAAGTTAATGTCAGGCTTGATTGTTGTTATTACCATTATGTGACTTTCTTTCATCCTCCATGTCAATTTGGCATTTTAAAATATATTTCAGATTCCTTAATTTCTTTTTGTTTTAAAGATTTTATTTATTTATTCCACAGAGATCACAAGTAGGCAGAGAGGCAGGCAGAGAGGGGGGGGGAAGCAGGCTCCCTGCATGACCTGAAGGCAGAGGCTTTAACCCACTGAGCCACCCAGGCGCCCCAGATTCCTTAATTTCTTAGCCCACTTCCATGATTATACAATATATGTTTCAAGGATGATAAATCAGCAGCTCTGAATCAAATTAATTTTTTTTTTTTTAGTTTCTAAATTTGGTTTATCTTATTTGAATAGTTGGACCATAGAATGATAACTGGTTAGTTAAGAACTAATTCCTTCCTCTGCCCTCAAGTTTCCCCACCCCTGAATATGGTCAAGTAACACCTCACTGATCTCTCGTCACCTGAGAAAATTTCATTACCTCCTAAGTTAGGTTCAATATCATGTGAAACAGCCTTCAAGTTAGTGAAGGTGGGAGAGGATAAGAGTAAAATAAATACATCTATCTCTAGTTGCAGTTTATTTTTTTTCTCTTTTCTTTTTTGGAAAATCAACTTTACTGAGGTATAATTCACACGTAATAAAATGTCCTATTTTAAGGTTACAGTTGGCGAGTTTTAACAAATAAATACTCTTCTGTATAACCACTATTCCAATCAAGATCTAGAAGATTTCCACCACTACCAAAAAAATGCCCTTGTGCCCTTGTGCCATTGACCACCTATACAGTAGTCAACCCTACCTTATATCTGGCCCTAGACAACTGTCTGTTTTCTGACATTTACGTTAGTATGGTTTGGTCTAAAATAAAGGTTTTGCAAACTATGGCTCATAGGCCAAATGTGGCCTGCTATCCCTTTTTTGTAAGGCTCATAAGCTAAAAAAAAAAAAAAATGTTTTTTATGTTGAAATGTTTTGGGGGAAAAAATACAGAAGAAATAATACTCTATTACACATGAAATATTATGAGATGAAAATTTCAGTGTCAAAAACAAAGTTTTGTTGTAATTCAGCCATGGTCATTCATTCACATACTATGACTACTGTTATGCTATGATGGTAGAATTAAGTAACTGCCCACAAAGAATAAAATAATAACTTCATGCTCCTTTACAGAAAATGGAATCCTACAGTACATATAGTCTTTTGAATCTGTGTTCTTTTGCTCAGTGTAAGTTTTTGAATTCCATGCATGCTGTTGCATATAACACTAAAGTAGCCTTTCTTTGCTGAGTAATATTCCGTTTTATGAATATATATGATTTTTATGATTTTTTTTAACTCATTCACAGGCTGATGTACATTTGGGTTGTTTCCAGTCTGGGGCAGTTCTGAATGCATATGTTATAAGCATTCTTACACAAGTTTCTTTGTGCATATATGCTTTCATTTTTCTCGGGAACTGTACCCAGGAGGGGGCTTGCTGGATCACTTCATAAGGGAATGGATAACTTTATAAGAACGACTGTGAATGAAAGTTCCACTTACACCACGCCTATTGCTGATAACGGCAAAACTTTAAAATGTGTCTTCTTAGGGATTGAAATGGCAAGCATCTCTAGGCAAAAACTCATACCCTAACTTGGGTTAACGTTTTGAGTTTTTCGTATTGTTCGAACTTTTAATTACGTTTGCAATTCTACCTTTCTTATCTTGTTTTCAGATAAAAATATTGTACTTGGATTTCTATTTAACAAACATATGCCTTTACAGATGACTGAAATGTACCGTATCTGTCAATTCAGGTAATGAAACCATAGATCGGGGTCAGCATACATTCTCTGTAGTAGGTAGCTAAGATTTGAGAGCTGCCAGGCTCAGAGTTTTCTAAACCCTTTCCTTCGAAATACTGATTAAACATGGGTCTATGTGGCATAGTAAAGAACAGATAGCTTTCAGGGACAGAATTCTAAGCCATAGCTAACAGTCTCTTAGGTGGGTGACAAGTAAGGCGACGTTGGGGTCACCTCCTACCAGTTCAAAGAGCTGATAATTAAACATTCAGGAATTTTCTCAGAGGATTAATAAACCACTGGTAGCTTGAAATGGGCCACAGTGGGATCAGTAAATACTTTTTTTTTTTTTTTTCTAGAGAGCAGATTTACCTGGGCACCACTGGCAGAAACCCTTCTGAATCACCACTGCTTATGCAATCTGCATGCATAGACTTGATGGGACATGGGCTAGCATAAAAATAAATCCACCAATCACATTCCCCAGATACTCTGGGAAACAACCTGCTATCCTGCTTTCCCATGATAATATGCAAAATCCATATTTTTGTCTTGCTTGTAATCCCTCTCAAAACTTAGAAATCCTGGTCACAAATTTAGAAGTCCAATCACTCTTTATAACCCACATCCAGAAGGCTCAAAAAACTATCAAATATTTCTATATGAGAACTGATGCATATTTCTGGTCTTATTTTTCCTGTTACTATACAAATAACCACATTTTAATTTTTCCATGGACGTAATTAGAATTATAAAGTCTCCAGAATATAACATTTTGCTCTCACTGTGTTCATAACAATTTCAGGTGACAGCTTCTGTCTGATTTTTACTTTTGCGAATTGAGTTGGATTATTACATAAGTCAGTTACATGCC
The DNA here is from genome assembly GCF_963455335.1 of Martes martes. NCBI lineage: Eukaryota > Metazoa > Chordata > Mammalia > Carnivora > Mustelidae > Martes > Martes martes. The sequence continues at coordinate 56,378,025 of NC_137904.1, forward strand.
TTGATCTCTGCCCTGCCATGAGCTAATTTTTTTTTTTAAACATTTTAAGGGTTATCAATGAAGAAGAAAGAAAAGAAGGAGGGGGAAGAAGAAGATAGGATAGCAAACATGTGGTCTGCAAATTTGGTCCTGTACAAAAAAAAAGTTTTGCCAATCTGTGCTACAGAAAATCAACACAGCATGAACATCTCATAATTTATTTAACAGTTTGAACATTACGGCATAATATAGGACAGGATAAATTTTTTTCTTATATAGTCCTCCTTAATTAATGACAAATAAGTACATATGAAAAAAAAAGAGCAACAGGTTTAATGGAAATCCACTTTTTTTCTCTCTTCAGACCTTTCTCTCGACCTTTTTCATTTTTTATAGGTGAGAATATTAAGTTAAAAACAAGAGAGGCTGAATGAAGCAGGAGCAATTAATTCTCAGTGCCTCTCACTTCACTTACAACCATACAAATAGCCCTTAAATATCCATAAGTTCTAGATTTTTATAAAATATTTTATTTATTCATTTGAGAGAGACTGTATGGGCAGGGAAGAGAGGGAGAAGCCAGGGAAACCACCAAGCAGAGAGCCCGGTAGGGACTCAATCCCAGGACCTTGGGATCGTGACCCAAGCTGAAGGCAGATGCTCAACTGACTAAGCCACCCAGGCACCCCCTAAGTTCTAGATTTTTAAAAGAGGATATGCAAATAAATTTTACTCACTGTCTGTGACAAGCAGGTTCCGTGAATCCAAAATATAGTTTCCTACATAGAAATCCTATGCTTCCAGTGTTTTTATGCTCAATTCAAAATAATTTATTGAGGATCTGCTATATTGTAGGCACTATATTAGTGCTCTGAAAGCAGTCTAGATACACATTTAGCTGTAATAAAGAAAATTAAACATACAACCACACTGTAAATGATTCACGTTGTTTAGCTATTCCTCCAAACACCAGTGTCTTCTCATATTTATTTTAATATTCCACCAGTTTGAATGATAATTTGCATTTTCAAAGGAGATACCTGGCTAATCCCTTGACATAAGAGACCCAAGATGGAAGTGTTTCTTTAATCTTGCTACTATGCTCTCAGCCTTCCCAAGAAAGCATCAACAGCCTGGCTCAGTGCAGGTGCGGTTGATGGACATCTAACTATAAGTGGTACAAGCCTCCTGAGCCAATCACAAAAGTTGGGGGTCTTGCTTCTGCTTCAGGGTACGAGCACCCCACATCGAATGTGCATGACTTGAATGGCATCTGAAATATACAGATGGAGAGGAGGCGGTAGAACGAGCAGGAAAAGGGCATTCTAGACTGTAGGAATCCAAGGGCTGACTAGAGGCAAAAGGGATGGGCCAGCCTGAGGATCAGGAAGGAAGAAGGGCCCGCATGGCCAGCGTGCAGTGAGGAAAGGGACAGCAGTGCAGAATGAGCTAGGCATGCATGAGACCATGTGTGGGCTTACGAGCCATGCAAAGAGCTTAAATATCACTAAAGAGCAATCATCAGAATGTTTTAAGAAGTGATAAGATCCAGGGCGCCTGGGTGGTTCAGTGGGTTGAGCGTCTGCCTTTCGCTCAGGTTATGATCCCGGTGTCCTGGGATCATGCCCCATGGCAGGCTCCCTTTTCAGCAAGGAGCCTGCTTCTCCCTCTCCCTCTGCTGCTCCCCCTGCTTGTGCTCTCTCTCGCTCGCTCTCTCATTCTCTGTCAAATAAATAAATGAAATCTTTTTTTTTAAAGTGATAAGATCTGATTATATTTTTGAAAATGCACACCCAGTGGCTGCTTTATGGTAACTGAATGGTAGCTGAGCAGGAGAAGAATAAGAAAGTCCTGCTGGAGGGTTACAGCAAATAGTCCTGGCAGCAGATAATGTTGGCAATGGAGAAGCAAGGGAACACACTCCGAATATATTTTTGAGTTATTACCGTCAGGATTTGGGCAACGGTCTGGTGATGCTCTATTTTTGCTATGGAGTTAAATGAGAATTCATTCATGAAATCTTGCACGGGAAAGTAATCCTAGTGTTCCATGTCAGTCTTTTAAACTACATTGCTCATTTTGAAAGAAAGATGTCATTGTTTTCTTGCACCACTACTGAACAGTAACTGTTATGCACTGAATGTCTGTGTGCCCCCAAAATTTATATGTTGAAATCTAATCTCCAATGTGATCATATTTGGAGATGGAGCCTTTGAGAGGTAATTAGGTCCTAAGGGTAGAACTTTATAAACAAACTTATAAGAAGAGGCCAGAGAGACAGACTGCTCTTTTTCCATCATGTGAGGATACAATGAGAAGTCAGAAGTCGACAACCCAGAAAAGTGCCCTCACAACAACCTAACAATGCTGGTCCTCTGATCTTGGACTTTCAGCCTCCAGAAATGTGAGAGATAAATTTCTATTGCTTCTGTAAGCCACCCAGTCCATGGTCCAAACTGACCAAGACAGTTAACTAACACTTTCTTCTTCATAAAGTTGGTACTCAATACTTTTTCACACACCAGAGATACGGTGACCATGGGCAAGTACTGACCAGATATTTCTTCAAGACAGACTCTGCTACTTGGGGTGTTACTAGCTGACAGCCTCCATCTGTTGCATCTCTGTTACTCGCCACAGTGTTCCCAACTCTCTGTGGGATTCTCCCAACCAAGGAGTGAACACAGCACAGATACCAAAGCAAGACCACTACTGCCTGAGGTGTGACTCTTCCGATGGGCAATCTCTGTGTTGAAACTGCCTACCAGCCTACCCAGCTTTTCTCAGAGCTGTGATGCAGTAGGAGTCTCATCCTACTTGAAGTTCCTTCCTTCCCTCTGTCCTTTCACAAACATAAAAGCTGTGTCATGTCTTGAGGTCCTTCCCTCCTACTTCTGATCCCTCTCATTTTTATCCTTCATAGGTGATTCAACCAATAAATTTCTGGCCCATCTAATTGTCTTGGCACCTGCTTCGTTAGAGATCCTGAGTTAACACTAGAGGTAAACACAAATATTGACCTTATTACCGTGTTATGTAGTGCTGGTAACTCCTAAAGAGGAAATCAGTGATGATAACCAAAGCATTAGTGATTAAAGAATCCCACAAGGAAAAAGAGAACCTGTGAAAAGATAGAAGTTGTTCAGTTTTTTTAAGCTGGGAAATACATGAATGGGTGGTGATGATTTCATATACCAGGGAAAATTTTAACCCTAAAGTGATAGAATAAAAGGCAAAAATATAATTTCACTGACCATACAATGTCCTTCAAGTCTCAGGAACTGGCAGCATCAGCTACTTCTGGTATTGTCGGTGAAGGTGGGGGGAAAGGATGGCTAAGAAGTAAACTTATACAAAATGAGAACTGCTATTACCCATCAGAATCACCCCCTTTCTGAGTAAGAAGTAGTTATGTCTCTACCTGCAACAAGCCTATCCTCCTTCCCAGTAGATTTATGTTCTAGAGATAGCAGAAAATACCTACATTGAGATAGGCCCATTGATGAGAAGGTACTTCTCAAGTGTCCTTGCTCAATTTTCCAGAACATTAGAGGCCAGACTTCTATCTTATATGCAGGGAACACAAAGTCCTTCATAGAAAATATGACAATACCAAGAATGAAGATTTAAACCACTATCTTTGGGTTTCTGCAAGGAAATTATCTCATCAGAATCATTACACAGGAAGACCACACTTAGAGAAGCCCAACAGTCTAGGATCCCAGACATCAGGCATTTGAAGAAGGAATATAATATTAAAAATTGATTCAAAATAGGGACAACTGGGTCGCATAGTTGGTTGAGCCTCTGATTCCTGGTTTCAACTCAGGTCATGATCTCAGGGCCCTGATCTCAAGATGGTGAGATTGAGCCCCATATCAGGTGAGGGAAATCAAGGTGATGTTTAAGAAAATTCATAATATAGTAACTGTACACCAGTACAGACAGCAATTAGTCTTTTCTTTAATTTTTTTAGGGGGATAGAGGAGCAAAAGAAGATGGAGAAAAAATCTGAAGCAGACCACACACACAACGTGGAGCCCAACACAAGTTCAATGTCACAACCCTGAGATCATGACCTGAGCCAAAACCAAGAGTGAGACACTTAACTGACTGAGCCACCACACATGCTGATAGCAATCGATCTTGATTATAGTACGTCAGAACGTTCTGAAAGGTAATGTCAGAAGATAAGATTGATAGATTACCAAATGTCTATACTTATACTGAGAATCTTATAGAGATCTGAGACAAAAATTGGGGTTGAATTAACAATCAAAACAAAGAAAACAAAAAATAAGACAGTTGTCACCAAAAAAATTATAAAGGATAAATGAACAAAATGAACATAGTATACTATATGACTTAGCTGTGACCAATATATTCACAGCTATTATAGCATATAGAAATGAATATTGGGGGGAAAAAAAGAGATGAATATTGGTCTAGTAATAAATACCAAATAATCTCCTGGAAGGAAGAGGGGACAGGATTCTTGCAGTCTAAGAATAAGGAAAAGAATAATCAAATCACCATATTCCATATTAAGAGTTCAAGAAATAATTCTTCAAAATGAAAAAGAAAAAGGAGTAGTGGTATCAAACATTACTTGGAAATATGTAGTTAAATATTGGAAGAATCTGCTAAAAAGAGTTGACATTGCCTTGGAGGGAGCAGTACCTGGTGGCAGAAAAGTTGTCTCCACCAACAAGTCAAAAATGCATGCAGAAAATCAGCCCCCAACACCTACACCCAAGATTATTTTCTATTTTCTAAAAGATTTTATTTATTTATTAATTTATTTTACAGAGACAGTGTGAGTGGGGGAGGGGCAATGGGAAAAGGAGAGGAACAAGCCGACTTCATGCTGAATGGGAAGCCTTATGTGGGGCTCGATCCCACAACCCTAAGATCATGACCTGAGCCAAACAGAAGAGTTGGATGCTTAAACAACTGAGCCCCCCCAGGTGCCCCCAAGGTTATTTTCTTAATATTCCTACTATCACCTGTATAATTAGATTGGTCAATCAGGTTTGCCAAATAAACCCAGCTCTGAGAAACTCTTGCTGCTATGATCAAGCTAGAAAAACCTGTAATCTTATTTTTAGGTGACTAACTTTGAAAGCCATTATATTCTCTTCTTTTTCTCCCCAAAGAAATAGCACAAATGAAATTAAGATAAATTGAAAAGAAGCATCTATAAAGATCCAGACCTTAAGCATAACTCCTAATTAATGCAGAAGAGGTAAGGGGAGTGGTAAGAGGCAATCAATTGGGACAGTCTAGCTAGGTAGGTAATTATTTATTTTTCTCAGGATTTTATCTATGCCAAGTAATTGCACACACACATTCTTATTTTTTTCTTTATTTTCAGCTATCAGTTAAACCACGGATAAAGCTGAGATGCGCAGAAATTACTATGGATGAGTAATTTTTCATCATATCTACAAATGTAGATGGGAAGATGTAATAATATTAATAGGGAAGTAATTCCCAAGGCAAGGCTCTGAAATGAAGGGAGTTTGGTTGCCCTCCCAAATACATGCCTTAGCAATCTTTACATGCTTGTTTCTGACCAATTCCACCTAAAATATAATGGCCATCATATTGGAATCTAAATTTATTCATATCCCAACCAACCAGACTCTAGAAATGGAAGTAGATTTGGTTTCATATACACTTTTTCTCTTTTTTTCTGTCCAGAGAAAGCGACTTCTTTAGGCTTTGCCCTGAGAGGATCCTGCTCTGTGAAGATTTTCCAAACCAAGACGGGTGTGGTGAGCAATCCTGGCACTTCAAGTAGCTGAAGATAGATGCCCTGTGGGATCTTGCCATACATCACACCCACACGCTCTATTGTCGTTAGTACATATTAGACAACACCACCACACCCTCCCATGCACTAGTATTTTCAATTAAAAAACCTTCTGAGGTTTCCATGTAAGTATCTTACAAAAGATAACATGAAATCTATTGCTTATAAGGAGACCTAACTGAGGCTCTGTGCTATGCTACTTGCTATCATTTTATCTGATGCAAAGCAAAAAATGGAGTCCCTGAAGATGTTGCAGGAGCCCCCAAAATGGAGTTTCTCTCACAAATAAAAGAGATCTTCAGGATTTTAACTTTGTGGTGTTGTTGGAGGTGGTAGTGGTTTGGCCATGCCACATTGCTTCACATTTTGGTATCTACTAAAGCTCCTTCTCTGTTGTATTATCTAACACCTAATGTAACTAATCTCAAAAAATATATACATTTGTTCATCCAGAATAAACAATCAGATTAGAACACAATGCTCTCCCATTTAACATGTCATCATGTCACCATGGACACACGCGGGGGTGGGGGGGGAGAATAAGAAATAACAGACATTTGTGAGCTAATATTTTATTCATGTGTATTACAAATCTGAGTTGGGAAACTTTGAAACTTTCTATCAATTAAAAATATATAAGAGAGTAAGAAAATTTGTCAAGGTTACCTCAGTTTCTAAGATGGAGAGCTACTAAAGTGTCACAGTGCTGGGACCCTCTGGGAACTCTTGGACTCCTATGTATGACTCAAGCCCTTTACAGGACACTGGGAAACACCCTTCTCTAATGAAGGTAGACCCACCCTAGGCATTAGCCTCTAGTTACTCAAAAAGATGGTGAATGGAATATGCAATATAGTAATTTTTTTACTGTAAATTTTCCATAAAGTTTCTCTTACACTGAGTATTCTACTGACTGATACAATAAGGTTTTAATTTGAAAACGATCAGAAAAAGATGGTTTATTCTGCCTTGACTAACTTGCCAATGAAACAAATTATCTACTAAGTATGCATCATTTCTGCTTCCTAATGCATCTCTGTTCACCTTCAGAAAAACAGAACTAATTATAAGCCCTTCCCCCAAGAAAAGATCTGGAAACAAATGATCCAAATCAGCAATCTTTCCCTACATAACCCTTACCCCAATTAATGACCAGAATGACACAAGGATTGGGACTCTTGCCAATTACTAGCTTCATCTCTCGGTTCTGTTTCTCAACCTAGACTCAATAAACAATTCAAGACTTGCTGGAGATTGAAAGCAAAAATTAGAGCCAAAACCCCATGTATATTAAAACCATTCCTGCAACAATAACCTCCGACTGGGAAATGAACTGATCATTCTCGTTGTTCAACTAAGCTCCTAATGAAAGTGGCTAAAATCACAGCCCCCTCAAAAAGGAAGCTCCGGCTTAGCTATGAAGTGAAAAGCATTTACTGACCTTGGGGTACCCTTTGTTTCTGAGCTTCTCTGACATATCTTCTTCTTCTGCATCACATGTCTCTCATTCTTCCATGCCAGCATTTGATAACTGAGCTTAGGATGGTGAATGGTGATGAGTGACTCATAACCCATCATTTATGTTCCACTAGGTGAAACAAGCAAGATAGTATGTCTGGTAGCATACTTTTAGCCAGATAGTTTTCAGTATGTTCCCTTACCAGTATTTTTTAAAGACACCAATCAGGAGAAAATAAGAGCAATGTTTAGAAGGAGGTGAATCTGTCTGTTAAAATCACTATGCGACTGGAAATCTTTGCAACGTGAGGAAGTCTCTGCCCAAAAATCTATCTTGTAGTTTATCACACTTTGAATACACTAAGTGATTTGAAGACCTCTGTGCTCCTCAATTGTTCCTTTAATTATCTGGTCCTTTCAGTTGAGGTAAGTCTGCTTAAATGCAATGGAAACTTGCAAAGGATAACATATTCGTTCAACAACTCATCTGTAGGATTTAGAGTAAACTTACGATTTTTTCCAAGGGATAGTCAGTGTAAGAAAAGGGCTCTAGGGCTCTATGTCAACCAATTCAATAAAATGTGGTGAATGATGGAAGGATAGAACAAAGACACAGGACACTCCCTCTAGAGTCAAAAAAGAGTTGCTATACCATGCACTGATATCAGAATGTTAGACCATTTCAATGTAAGTACTATAAGTAGAAAACTTACCAGCAAAAGGATGCTAATCAAGGCAAACTTCACACTAAATACTTGACTTCACAGAGGGCAAGAGTTTGATCTCATTTACATTGGACTTAGTCATAGACAACAAATAAATGTTTTGACCCGAAAACTTTCTCCAGATAAAACTGTCTCAATCTACTAATGTCTGAATGCACCAAATTCTTTCTGCTTCTCAGAACCATTTATTTGTAGTGTGGTGAAAGAGTAAAAAATATCTAAGCCTTCATTGCCTTCAATTGTTAATTGTATTATCCTTGATATTCATGCCAGAATGTGTTTCTTAAAATATAATTATGACTGTTTACCTAATTAAAACTTTTCAAAAATGTCCCAACTGCTCAAAATATATTTAAGGATATTATCCTACCTGTATCTTTAGCTTCTAATTTGCTTTTTCAGTTAGGATTAACAATACAATTAACAATACAATTGTTAATTATATTAACATTATTAACACAAGTGCATAAATGCCAAGTAATTTGGTTTATGTAGACCTTCCTTTAAAAAGATAGCATTGGGGCGCCTGGGTGGCTCAGTGGGTTAAAGCCGCTGCCTTCGGCTCAGGTCATGATCCCAGCGTCCTGGGATCGAGTCCCGCATCGGGCTCTCTGCTCAGCGGGGAGCCTGCTTCCTCCCTTCTCTCTCTGCCTGCCTCTCTGCCTACTTGTAATCTGTCTGTCAAGTAAATAAATAAAATCTTTAAAAAAAAAAAAATAAAAATAAAAAAAAAATAAAAATAAAAAGATAGCATTTTAGTGTGTTGAAAGTTGTGAGACACACACAGTTCTGCATATACAATAGCCATTTTTTTGTCATTTCAGTCACACTGAAATAGTTTTCCTCTCATGAAGGAGAGAGAGCGAGCACGAGTGCCAGAGCGATACCCATTGCCCCAGCTTCCCTTGCAGCCAAAAGTAGCAATGCGGCCATTTAGACATAGCAGGGGCCCTGTTCATGGACTTTTGACAGATTTTTCAACTTTATAAAATAAAGGGAGAAGGAATGAGGCTAATCCTCTTCCCCATATTCTTTCTTCTAATACCTGGATGTTGAGTAAGGATGCACCACCGCTTACAGTTGTAGAGGAGAGGTGAGAATGTCAGCACTTAAAGTAACAAAGAAAAATGGGAGGAGCACAACTAATAACATTAACCTAATGAACCTACCCCAGAACTCCATAAATCTAACCTTGCTTGTACACAAAAGAACTTGAGAGGTCTTTCCAAAAGAGAAATGAATGGCCTCAGTTATTTAAGCCACTTTTGCTCTGAAAGTCTCCTACTTACATCACAAAACAAGAGACTGCTTTAAAACTGGGGAGGCATAAACCAATTTGAACCAATGCAACACAAAAGGAGAATTTCTATGAGCTCCTGGGTAAATGAATCTATCAAATGCGAACTTTGAAGCATATTTCTTTAGTTACTGAAGATGGTCTGAAACCTTGAAATGAGCCAACCTAAGGATGAGCCAATAGACTGAGAATGGCTGAAAGGAAAGATAAAAAGTGTCTATGTCCTTGATGACACTACCGTTATTTAGTCAACCAAACCTATACTCTGCACTGAATCTTGGCTTCTATCATGTGAGATAATTAATCTATGTAAAGTATAAGCAAATTTTACTTTGTGTACTATCGGAGGTAAATTGCATTGATGGTCTCAATGGCATTCCTGGATCCATGCTCTCTGCCTTATAACTTTGCAGAATCTGCCCACTCTGCAATAATTGTTTTATCCATTTGAAAGTAACAAAAGTGATGGTGTGCTGGTTCTGAGCCTAGACCACAGGAGGCCTTGAATGTCTGTGCTCTTTCTTGGAATTCTTCCACTGTCATGACTACCAGCCTGGGCCAGCTTCTAGAGAATGAGACCACATGGAAGAGAGCCTAGCTGTCTCAGCTAAGGTCATTCTATTCTACCATACAGCTAGCCGACACCCAAACATGAGAGAGAGCCAAGACAAGATCAGCAGAGCTGCCTACTCAACCACCACCTGACCACAGACTTATGAGTGAGCCAAGCCAAGACCAGAAAATCTGCCCAGCTGACCCATTGATTCATGAGCAATTTTTAAGCCCCTCCATTTGGGGATGGTATATTACACACCAAGACCTAAATGATTCAGTTATTTGTGTTGCTTAGGGATGAAAGCATCCTAACTGAAAAAGCAAATTAGAAGCTAAAGATACAGGTAGGATAATATCCTTAAATATATTTTGAGCAGTTGGGACATTTTTGAAAAGTTTTAATCAGGTAAACAGTCACAATTATATTTTAAGAAACACATTCTGGCATGAATATTAAGGATAATATTGAGTAAGATTAGGTCTCTAAACTTCCATTGAAAGTAACTAAGGCCATAAGGGAAGGAAAAAATAACATGTAAGATAACATAATATAAAAAGAAGTTATTTGAACAGAAAAAATGAGCAGAAGGTAAAGCATCCAGGGTAGAAATTGTAGAGATTTCCTGAGTTCTGGCCACTGCAGACAAGTTTATCTGTCAGGTGCTCAAAGTGACATCTCTAGACCAAGAGCACCATCATCTCCTGAAACTTCTTAGAAATACAAATTCTCAGCCTCATCTCAGACCTTCTAAATCAGAAAGTGGGGAATACATCCCAGCAATCTATATTTTCACAAGCCTTCCAGGTAATAATTCTGATGCATGTTACAAGTTTGAGAACCACTGATCTAGGCCATCGGTAAAACCTACTAATAATGTCAAATTACTAAGACACTGACACCTCTTCAGATCATCCTTACCATAAGAAATGGAGCTGAGATGTCACCATTTTGTCTGGTTGAACATCTCAGTCTACTGATAGGACACTTATTCCTAGGATGACAACTCTGGATTATAATTTCTCAGTGGCCAGTTTTTAGCAGTATCAATAATGTCCCAATTGGTTTTGAGCTTCCTTTATAACATGGCTCAGAGGAGTGATTCCTGAACCACCACCACAAGACAGGAACACAGAATAAATATATAGACAGAGAAAACTGAATTTACAAGAACATCAAATTGATGATCCTGCTCACCTCAAAGGGATCCAGTTTTGTCCTCTATCACTTGGGTGGGGAGGGGTCAAACATATACTGAATGGTCTTGTCAACTAGACAGTCTCCACAAAAGGCCTGTGTTAACCACCATAATTAAAATACTATTTTCTGGATACCTGTTGACTTCCCAGTTTTCCTAAATTCTGGAGGGCTGCAAACAGGCTGCTGATCTAAGTCTACTGGGGAAACTGTAAGAATTAAGGTCTTAAATGCTATAAAGTGAAGTTATTTCAGTAAAAAAAAAAAAATGAATTATTGCGAAAATTCTATCAGTGAAGAAGATCCTACCTTTTAATTTATTCTAGACACGATTTTTTTAATTTTTTTAATATTTTAGTTATTTGACAGAGAGCATGAGAGTACAAGCAAGGGGAGCTGCAGAGGGAGAGGGATAAGCAGGCTCCCCATTGAGCAGGGAGCCCGATGCGGGGCTTGATCCCCTTGGGATCACGACCTGAGCCAAAGGCAGACTCTTAACCAAAACTGAGCCACCCAAGTGCTCCTAGACACTATTTTATAGAAAAGAACTTAGGGTTCTTTCTCTGTAGGAGGCATTAAGGATTGTGTTAGGAAGAGAAAGTACACATAATTGGCTGGTAGTACTTTTACTCAGCAAAACGTCTACAATGGGGGCCAAAACAAGTCCCATCTTTCAACTGTTAGACCTAATGATCCATCGTTTGAGCATGAAATCACAACGGGACATAATTTAAAGATAGCTTGAGCAATCTCTTAGTTTTGTTGACAAAACTGGGCAGCAAATTCCAGGTTCTAGACAAGCCTCAAATACCCTCTACCCAAACAAATATATACATGATTTTGTTGCTTGATAATGTTGATTATTTCCTAAATTTGAAAATAAAACTGCAAAAACTATTGGTTTATCTATAGTCCAGAAATAGGCAAATGTCTTTCACCTAAAGGGCCTCTACTGCAAGTCACTGGCCTAACTAATCTGGAATATTGAGATTTCTTGTGCTGATGGACTATTCCAAGACTATAGGTGGAGACAGCTGGAAAGGTCTTGCAGTAACCCTAGTATTATTATAATAAAGACTAAGCTAAGGTTCTACTTCTGAGCTTCAGTTCCCTCACTTATAAAAAGAGAATTTTTTAAAAGATAATTTTAATAATATTATCAGTAACAATATTAAATGAATTTAAAAATGAGAAACACTTAAGATATTGCCTGATCCACAGAAAACACTTGATAGAAATTCAGCTATTATTAATGTTAGTATATTGTTGATATTATTATTATCATCATTGACACTTGGTGCTATGTTAGGAGAAGTATAATGGGTAATTATGAAAAGTATTAGGAAAAAAAATTCAATAGGACTGTGTGTCTGAGGCAGCTCTGTTATTCCCAGCATGGCTAAGCTTCATTAAGCAGTTTGATGTAGTGAGCAACTGAACCCAATCCCACTGGGCAACTCTTAAGAGACAACATAAAACTTGACTCAGAGTCATCCCAAACAAGAGAAGATAGACTAAATTATTGCACATTACGTCCTTCCATTGTTGGGTGAGTGTGGTTCCCAGGGTTTCTCCCTCTTGGAATTTCTAGCTTATCTTGCATATGAGCTGCTCAAGGTCCTGTGTCCAGGAACATCCCTTAGACAAAGAGTCATAAGACCTTGTGATGGGAAGCTGTTAGCAGATCACATTTTCCAAAGATGGTTCAACAATATCTCCAGCCCCCACTCCCTTCTGCATTATGAACAAGGAAGCTGTTTCTAGCTGGAAAGGGGCCTATATCAGCTCAGTCTGCCATGTTCCTGAACTGCAGCCACAATAATGTGGAAGGTAATTAAACATAGTCTATTCTTCTTTCATTTGTTGCGCCTAGTCTAGATTTCTGAAAAAAAAAAAAAAAGTTCTTCCCCGTGTGAAAATACAAAATTAGGACAAACCACTCTCAAAAAAAAAAAAAAAAAAAATGAACAAGTAAATAAAATTATTGTCTCACTTGGTTTCAGAATCCAGAAAACAGATTATCTATACAGGACATACTTCCCTAAAGAATTTCACAGCTAGACCAGCAGATGACTATGTCTCAAGAATATCTTGGGATATTTTGCTTAAGAAGACAAGATTATAGTTTCTTGTTACATGCTCCAGGGATCAGCAATTCTCTGATTAAGATTCAGTAGAGTCCCTTGAAAGCAGCCACACAAATGTAAAGGCGCATGGGCTACCCTTCCATGTTCCAGCGAAAGAATCATCGAATGTCTACAAAATAGTTAACCCAGATTCATAATTAGAAAGAAAGCATCCACGCTAGAAGGTGGCGGGGGCAGCATGAATAGGTAGAGCACATTTTTCAGGCAGTGAAACCACTTTGCATGATACTATAATGGTAGACACATGCCATTATACGTTTGCCAACTACCTCTTCCTTCCTAAAAAAACAAAGTCTCCAAGGCTTGTATCTTAATGAGACCAAGAGTGTAAGTAGGTGTGTGTGATGTGCATGTGGATGTGGGCTGGGGGGTGGAGTGTAAGTCTACATATCCAGGAGGCAAAGAAGGTGAGGTGGAAGTTTCCATAAGCTGAAGGACATGAGAGCTGAAGCACTCACGTGCCAGACAGGCTGGGAATGCCAGGGATGAAAAATCCTGGGAACAGTCTTCACCCAATCATTGAAATGCTTATATCAGCATTATACCTTATTTAGAAATGCTTTTACTTCTAGCAGAAGTCTTGTCATCTTAAGACAAGCAGACAGAAATGATCAAGTCTCTAGTTTTAAAGGAGGGGGAAAAAATATGCCATCTTAAACAGAGTAAAGTGCTTACAGTACCTCCAACCCAGAATATAAGTAAACCAGATAGTTCACAGAGGAGGCCAAGAAGAGGCGGTCTAAAATAAAGTAAGGATCTATGAAATATCCATGTTGGGAGAAGCTAGTCCAGATAACTCAGACTCAGGATCTCACATGTGTTTCCTCAATAGGCCCAAGCAATGAGAGGTGTGGGGGGGGGGGGATGCCATGCAAAGCAGATTTCTATGAAGTACTGAGCAACTGGGAACTGTGACTGAACACTAATGTTCCAGAACTCAGCTCTAACTGACTCTGAATTTTGCATGTTTTCAAAAAACAGGATCATTAATTTTCTTTGTATTTTAAAATTAAACAGGAAGACATATTAATTATAGAAAAATAAGAAAAAAGATAAAAAGTAGGTAACTAAAATCTCCCATAACCCCACCACCCAGATATGACCACTGGTAATATTCTCGGCTTCTCTATGTGTGTATATATATATTTTAATGGAATTCAATGAATGTAATTTGTAAACTGTTCATTACTTCAGCAGTATAGATGCAAGAGTAAAAAAAAAAAACTATTATTGGGGCACCTGGGTGGCTCAGTGGATTAAGGCCTCTGCCTTCAGCTCAGGTCATGATCCCAGGGTCCTGGGATCGAGCCCCACATCGGGCTCTCTGCTCAGCAGGGAGCCTGCTTCCTCCCCTCTAGAGATCTGCCTACTTGAGATCTCTGTCTGTCAAATAAATAAATAAAATCTTTAAAAAAAAAAAAAAACCTTTTATTGAACTTGAACTCAAAAATCAGAATACTGACTTGAATTAAAGGACCTTAGGAGAAAACACAGAGTGCAAGTTTATGTGTTTTATTCGCATACCACCTTTGTCAACATCTTATTAGAAAGTATGAAATTTCATTTGGCAAAAAATTAACTGCATTAGATGCCTATATTCTGCCTAAATTTCTTGTTTTTTGTTTTTCTCTGAGAACTAAGTCCAGAGCATACTTCTGGTTCTCCATGGTCCTTTCCACCCTTCTTTGCTCTTGCTTTTAGCTTTCCTCAACATTTTCTTGCTCAAAATTCCGGTTCCCCAGCTAGAGGCTTGGACTGCAGACACGGAAGGTGCCGTTGTCTGGCAGCTTCGACTTGCGTTACCATGAAGACTTGTTTTCCATTGTGTGCTCCCCTCCGTGTGCCATATCCAGCCTGGCCATTGTGCCAGGTGCAATGCCAATGTTCGCTGATGTGGAAGATGGTTCATCCGGAGGCAATCACCTCCACCGAGTAAAGGGAGAAAGAAAAACATGTGTGGTTTTTGCTGCCTTCACCTTGGCAGAGAAAAATGGATGTAAACCTGGGGCTGGGGTACAGCCTTCAGAGCTCTGGAAGATCAGAAAAGCCAGTCGGAGCCAAGAAAGAACACATGGTAGTTGTGTGTGGCAGTGACACCTCAAGAAAAATCACTTTGAGTCGTGCGCCTGATCATTTAACTGCTGTGGGCACAGGCCCAGCTTTCTCCCCAAGTCAAACGTAAATGGTTTAAGGAAGCTGGTCTTTTTTTCCCTCCACTTTTACCATACTAAATGTCTGACAGCCATTTTACTGTGTTTACAAATTATGAAAATTCTGGGCAGCTAATTATGAAAATATTGAGAAGTCGTAGGAGAATGAACTCTTGGAGCAACTTAAGGCAGAGAACAGGCTGTAAAGTCCTTGAAAAATGAGCTGCTTGCTCTCCACTTCTGCCAGTAAATTTTGGTATTCCAGAATATTGCTATGCTAATCTGTAACCAAAAAGAAAGAAATCAATAAAAATCTCAGAGAAGAGTAGGGGAAGAGGCAGGCCTTCAATGCTTAACAGATGAGTAAGAGCAGATTAGTTTCTAAGATCTATACATTTCTCTTCCAATGGATCAGAAGCCAAAGAATCCAGTGAAAACTATGAAAAACAAGTTTTATAACCTAAATGAGAAGTGATAAATTGTAAGTTCTCTGTAAAAAGGGACAGCCTTTCTTCAAGTTTGACCTTGCTGTTTTCACACCATCTGGAAAGAAAATCTAGTTGTCTTCCCCCATTTGTTTTATGTTGAATAAAATTAATGCATGTGCAGTAATAACAGAAAGAATATAAGTACATTCTAGACTGATTATAAAGTTAGTTAGATTTCATGACATATCATAGTAATTTCACAAATGTTGTTTTCCACAATGCCTTTCTTTCTTGCAGATTTCTCTACCTAATTTTTTATGTTCAACAAATCTATACAACATAGAGTTACTGTCATTCTCCCTGTGTAGAAAAGATGAGTCGTGACAGTCAGATCAGGTTATAGATGGTAAAGTAATTTTAGAACATTGCTACTTCATTATCCAGTCCTATAATCTTTCTATCAGAAAATGAAGCCTTCTGTGTTTACCTAACAATACATAAAGTTCAGTTTATATTCCACACTACAACATCATAAGACTGTCATGTGATAAGACAATCATTAATGCCATATACTGCATTAAAATCTTAAGTGAATTTTGCGTAGTATTATAAGCAGTCCCTGAGTTATGAGCCCCTAAGTTAGAATACCATGTGCATCTGACATAAAATACATCTTAAAAAAAATGCATCTTAAATGCAGAATCTTGTAATAGTTATTAATATTTTCTATAATAATTCCTGCCATTTTCTCATTCTTCCTGACCCTGCTTATAAATGATAAATAAAGTAATAAGGATTTTATTAATTAATAAAAGGTAAAATATGGGGGAGCCTGGGTGGCTCGGTGGGTTAAGCCTCTGTCTTTGGCTCAGGTCATGATCTCAGGGTCCTGGGATCGAGCCCCGCATCGGGCTCTCTGCTCAGCAGGGAGCCTGCTTCTCCCTCTCTCTCTGCCTGCCTCTCTGCCTACTTGTGATCTCTCTCTCTGTGTCAAATAAATAAAATCTTTTTAAAAAATGTAAAATATGATCACATTTCCAACTTCCCCTACTATTTGCTCCCGTAAGAAATAGTCCAGGGTCCTGAGTTCCTCTTTCAATATTATAAGCCAAGAAATTTACAAAGTTTGCCCTGACTTTCCATTGGCAGAAAGCTTTATAAAAGCTGTGATTTATATAAAGCAAAGCATGGAAAGGCAAGGAACACACACATTAATATGTGTAAAGGAAAAAAAAGAAAAAAGGAAAAGCTATGAAATGAACTCTCTATACACCTATTATGTGACTGAAATGCAGAGCTATATAAATAATTTACACCTTATGTTCTCCAGTGACCTTTCAATGGGGCATCTGCATTGATATGGATAGAAGGAATTTGAGCACTTTTTAACTGGAATGTCACCTAGAGAACAGGAAATGCCATGGTGAAGATCAGTTACATTTAAGTCTGTCATAGGGTCCTGTTATAACCTCTAGCAACTTTTGAAGGAGAAAATAGGTTTGTTGCAACATCATTGCTCATCCTCCGTGAAGACGCACTGCTTACTAGCGTTAATTTTTCTTCAAGCTTCAAAGTCATTCCTTTTACCCCAAGTGCTTCAATTTTCTCCTTGAATGTGAGTAGTTATATACCTTGAAGAATCCACACTGAACATCTGAGTGTGCTCCCACTTTCCATCTTCAGGCAGCTTTCCCACTCTCCGTGGTTTTATAAATTCCAGTACTGTGAGGATACTTCAGAGTGTAAGTCAACTGAGCCCTGACGCTTCAATCCATTCATACCAGCCAGGGTCATATCTTAAATAATTTGCAAGTCTTTGGGATCCTGTCCTCCTTAGCAAATTCTGCCTGCCCATTTTCATACCAAAGCTCACCCCTCTGGCCTGTGAATACAGAAATCCAAGGACACTTACAAGGATTGAGACTGAATTAGGTCTATTGCCACAAATACAGTTGTCATGTCAGAAGTTTTTATTTTAACAAACAATTCATTTGGAAATTAGAGTAAGAGAGTCAGTCACAGCAAGAAGAATGAAAAAAGTATTACTCTTCCTTGATGCAGACATTTCTCACTATTTTGTCAGGAGCTCGGATATCATCCACTGACGATTGTTCCAACGACTAATGAGTTACATGATTTTGATACATGGAGACAGCACTCAAGTATTAGAACATAACAACCATCTTCCTCCTTCAGGCTAGACATGCTAAGCAAAGTCGGTGTGTGTTTAATTCCAAAAGAGTGCAAGGTGAAACAGTCTGGTCAAGTTTAAAAAAAAAAAAAAAAAAAAGCCCCCAATATAAGAGCAGTTTCTTCATTAAAACTGGGAAACAGGGAAGCACTTGATAGGCTGAAACAAGATTCTCTCTTCTCGCTCTCTTTTTCCTCTCTTTCTGCTCCCTCGTTCCTTCTCTCTCTCTCTCTCTCTCTCTCACGCGCGCTCGCTCGCTCGCTCGCACTGAAAAGGAAGCATTCAATGGAACAAGGCAGCTAGCTGCCTTTTAAGATAGCCAAAATTCAGTTGCTTTACATTCTTTCTGCTAAGGTATAATTTAAAAATCAACAATGCACATCTACCCACATGGAAACTTCTTGAAAATTTGGGAACTGACCAAGCACACGGTATATCCTATCATCTGTTATCCAGAAGCACTGGAAAGGTACTTGTTACCTACAACCCTTTCAGCAGGCTCAGCTTTACAAGGGAGAAAGGATGCTAAAGACATGGAAACCATGTGGAAAACAACAAACCTGCCATTCTATGGAGATAGAGCTAAACTCTGAAACTTCACACACACACAGGGTTTCTTTCTTTGGCTTTCACCACCATACCAAATCTGATGGTTTGGAATTATATCGATATTGCCTTTCAATACATCACATTTTATTTACATTTTATTTGCAGTTCCTCAGTATTAAAATATATGCATTTTCATCATGACTTGGAAACAACACCTTACTAGCCAAAGCTCCAAGAGTATATAAGCTGTGCTAACATGTAGCTGATATACCATTAGTATGTTACTTGGGATTCAGTCAACTTTCTCTGTATAGGATAACTTAGTAGATATTTTAGGCTTTACAGACCATATGGTACTGTCGATGCTACTCAACTCTGCATTTGTAGTGCAAAAGTTTGCTTATCTCTGGTCTAGAACATTGTCTGGCATCTAGTAAGTGTTCAATAAAGCTCTGCTAATTAGGATGAAACCAATGGGCTTAAAATAGCCTGACATGTACTCATTCTCACCAGGCTCTGTTTGGGCAGGTTGGTAGTAGCAAGCTACCATCTAGAGTAGGTAAATGATTGTTTTAAAGTTGTCTGTACTCAATAGCCATAGGTCTTAACATTATAGCATCTTTAAAACCTGTGATAGTTTCTGGTTAAGGCAGTATAGAGCAACATACAATCAAAACTTGGAATACTGGTGAAAAGTACTAGAAATAGTTATTGGTTTTCCTCCACCATTGGTCTCCATAGACATCTCTTCCTTTCTCCTCCTCCTCACTTTGTTCTCTGCTGTTCTCATCTTCCTCTGTCATTTTGTTTCCTTACTTTCCCCCATTACCTTCTTTTCTTCCATGGGCATTGCCTCTATGTAAAATCCTCCTATAAAAGTGTTTCCTTGGGTTTGACCTTCCACAATCTTTTTCTTCTTGTCTCGTCTCTGACTCCTTTACAAATACCAGCTACTGTACCTATCTCCAGTCTGCCTTTCCCTTACAACACTGAAAAAAATTAGCAAATAGTCTCAACCCTCTTTTACACCACCCTCAAATGCCTCTCCTATTATTTCTCATTCTCTCCTGTCTTTAAAAAATTTGTAACCCCAGGGCTGCTAGGTGTCTTAGTCACTTAAGTGTCTGCCTTCAGCTCAGGTCCTGATCTCAGGGTCCTGGGATTGCGCCCTGCATTGGGCTCCGTGCTCAGCTGGAAGCCTGCTTCTCCATCTCCCTCTGCCCCTCCAACTACTTGTGCTCTCTCCCACACTCTCTCTTATAAATAAATAAAATCTTTTAAAAAATGTATATCCCAGGGGTACCTGTGTGGCAGTTGGTTAAGCATCATTCTTGGCTTAGGTGGAGGCTGGGTTCTGAGAGTCCTGAGATCAAGCCCTGCATCAGGCTCTGCACTCAGACTCTCTCTCCCTCTCTCCTCTGTCCCTTCCCCTGTCTCTTTCTAAAATAAATAAATCTTTTTAAAAAAATTACTAGTATCTCCCCATCCTTTAAAGTCTGAATTATATTTCTTTAAGATAAATCCTCAGAAGCAGGACTATGAGGTCAAAGAACATGAATATCTTCGTTCCATCACAAATTTACACACTTAGCTCACATTCATTATCCTGCTTCCTTAGCTTAGAAGAGCAGCCTCAACCAAACACTCATACGCACTCAGAAATATCTTTCTCCTCCCTCTCTCTCCCCTCCCTCATTCCCTACATCCCTTTCCCTCAATCCATCTCTCCTCTCCCTCTCTCCCTCCCTTCCACTCTCTCTCTCTCTCTCTCACTGCAACAAAATCACCTTCTTCTTCATGACCCTCTTCTTATGCCTCTTTTTCCATATAGCTTACTACAGATTCCTAAGCAGAAGGAATTATGCCTTGAGAAAAATTACTAAGTCTCTCATAGTCTCCATTAAACTGTAAAATAAGAGTCAAATTAATAACTATATTATAGAGTTTTTAAATTAAATATCAATCACTTGAGATAGTGTCTGAAAAAATAGTAATTCTGTATTAGATACTAGGTATCTTTATATCAGTCTTTCTAAGCACACTGAATTTCTTAGAATCAATCAGGACCAGAGCTCATGCCTGTGTCCATTTCACTCAATCTTCCACATCATATGTGAGAGTGACTGCTATGCTCACCACTGTCCAGGTTCTCTTATTTCCTGGCATACTCCTGGGCTGGGGTGTGCTGAACAAGGCCCACAGTGGTGAAGGCTGACTGGGCACATCTCTTCCTAAGTCTGTCCATATCAGTAGCTTGAAATAAGCCATGATGGGAGTCACCTTCACCATGGAAAATGGTAAATGCTATGAATCAGGGTACTTTTTATTTATTTTTTCTTCCTGAAGAGACAGTTGTTAAATTTTACCAGCAAATCTATGTTTTAGGCTATATTCCTTTTCTTACATTCAATTGGTTCTGTATGAATACTGCCCAACAACAGAATGTGAGTAGAACTGGCATTTGCCAGCTTCTGGAAACATCACCTAGGAACAAGCATGCCTTTGCCATTTCAATCACTCCCTTTCCAGCTCAACAGATGCAGAGGATCCATTTGTATTCTAAAAAATACTAGAGCTTGGGTGCCTGGGTGGCTCAGTCGGTTAAGTGTCTGCATTCAGCTCAGGTCATGATCCCAGGGTCCTGGGATCGAGCCCTGCATCAGGTTCCCTGCTCAGCAGGGAGACTGCTTCTCCCTCTGCCTCTCCTGTTTCCCCTGCTTGTGCTCTCTCACTCTCTGTCAAATAAATAAATAAAATATTAAAAAAAAAAAAAGAGTACTGGAGCTTACTAGCTGCAGGATCCTGGGCCCCTGAATTAGTTTGTGAACAGAGAATCTCTTCAGACCCTCACGGAATGGTGATGTTACCAAGAAAAAAGCTACTGAGGCATCAGGGTAGTTATTACACCCATTAATCTACTACAATACTCTAAGTATCCCATAACATTCAGACAAGCAAGCATCCATAGGTCAAAAGAGCACTGGTTAGCCCTCAAATGTGACCAGCCTAAGACTCTTTGGCTAACTAGGTGCTATTTGGCTAGCATGGAAAAATGATAGGGCAATATATCTAAATGTATGCCTTCTCTGACATTGTTCAACCAACTGACCATCTCTGATGTCAGCTAGGGGGCTTGAACCAGCTAGCAACTACAATAGAAACAGCATGTAATTAATTCTACAATTTCACGTGGTTCAGTTCATTAAAGTAAAATTGCATCATGAAATGTAGTCATTATGAGGGATTAAAATATAAAGGAGAAAGGAATGAATAAAGTCTCAAGTTTTAACCACATGTGAGCAGCATCTGACACTCTAAAAGCAAATCATGGGCTCTAAACTTATTGTTAGTTCTAAAAAACTGTTCATGTCATACCACTAAATTCATGAATGTCAACAAATAAATAAATAAACATGGACAGGTCTACGCTACAAATTTAGCATAAAACATTTCCTGACTAGAGGAAATCTTCAAAAAAATTAAAAGGATGAATCAGTAGCACCTAAATAGAAGTAAGCTTTCTCTAGAGCCTTTTAGAGTACTGCTTATTCCATCATGAGTATAATTATTAGCTCAACCTAGCAGGTCACCGCTGACTTCAAAGAAGTGGAGGAACTCAATACAAATGAAACTTATTTCCCAGTCTAGGACACTAGGTGCTCTCACACCGATTTTCTGTTACTGGCTTTTTTTTTTTTTTTTTCCCTTTTTAAAGAGAAGTTAAAAATGCTGAGTAATTATGTGGGGGACAGATATCTGAAAAGACTTCATTATAGTAAGTCATTAGCTTTCATGTTTCAGGATGCTGCAGAAAAAAGAACTGGATAAAGGGAGGGTAAATACCAGTGGTTACATCCACATGTCCTCCTGGTGATGAGAGCATTTACAGTGAAGCCAGCTAAGCCTATCGGGAAAATAACAAGTTGATTTGAAACACGGCACAAAATTGAGCTCCAGAAATCAATTCCTAACTCCCGAATAATTCAAAGATTGAAGGCTACATGTGTGTAGAGGCAGATGTGATGACTCTTCCTTCTGAAGCTGCTGATATCCTCTTCTAAAACCCATGAGATAGCTCTTCTCCTGGGAAACTTCTGGAAAGAGAATGCTATGTTATGACCAGAGAGGACACATGGCTACCATTCCTGAGCCCATGGAAGAATTATATTCTATATAGTGCATGAAATATCAGTTTGGCCAGCACCATCTAACGCTAAATTGATCCATATGATTGGAATTTTGCCCAGACCCTTTAACCAAAGAGGGGGGAAAAAGGCATCATTTTGAAATTAGCATTATCAATACGGTAATACATTTTGAATGCTAGTTGGGCCTGACATAGGAAGTGATGTAATAAGAGAGTGCTTACTGCTCCTGCCCCTTGAACAGAAAATATTTTCCTTGAGGAATAGAATACTTGAAAACTGCAGATTGCATTTTAATATTAACCAGATTTCTACATTAAGCATGATTTCCGAGAACAATTTGATTTTTCTTTTTTTCTCTTTACCCCCACTGCGCCCCTCAAGCAAGTGATCAGAACTGTGTTCACCCACGGGCAGCTCCTGGAATGGACCCAGGGCTGCCTGCAATTTAAACGTCAAGCTTTGTGCTGTTGAGCACCGAGAATCTCACTCAGAAACATGTGTCACTCATTGCCGCCCTGTCTATCAGTATTGTGTCTTGATGTGTTCAGATTGCTACAAATTCTCTTGTGGTTTCTCTGATTGTCTCCAAGTGTGAAATTTCAAAGCTTGTTTCTTCTTCACTATGTTTAAGACAAGTAAGTGTAATCACCTTCTAGAACAAGCAAAGAGCAACAAGAAAATTATTAAACCTGTTTTAAATTTTGAAAGGAGCAGAATGGTTTTTTGTTTTGTTTTGTTTTTTGTTTTTAAGCTCCTAGAACTGGTTTCTGCAACTAACTGCAGAGTCAAAAACAACAAAACAACAAAAAACAAAAAAAAAAAAAAAACTTTTTTTTTTTTTTTTTTTTTTTAAACTGGCTAAACGTATCTATCCCCAGTGGACATATACACAAGATTTCTAAGCTACCAAAAATGGCCTCTCTCAGGGCAGATTTGACAGCAGTGACAACCTCTGATTGGTTAATGGAAGCACTTCAGGATTTATCAGCTTTGATTGCTATCATCTTTGGCAGGCAGTAAAATAGTGAAATAAAGACAATTTAACCGCAGTTGCACAAGGACAGGGGAGGGTATAGAAGAGAACTACAAGTAATGTGCTGTCATTCTGGATTTGCTGAAAGCAGATGGCTGCGAAATGGGGGCCACAGACGAGGATGAATAAGGAGAATACAAATATAGAGATGTAAGGTAATAAGCCAAATCCGTGCGTGTTTTGGTGCATGCAAGGACATGCATGAGGATAACTGCAGCCTTGTAAGATAATTAGGGATAAATGCTTATAAAGGGGGGTTTTATTTATCATTTTACATAGCTAAATAAGAATTTCTTCTAAAATGGGTGAAGAAAAAAATTAGGAAAACAAAAGCAACCCTGAATTCTCTCTGATGATCTAGGAGTAGATTTCTCTCCAAGGAAAACAGGTGATGTGATGGTCATGGGAACCCATAAGGCAAAACTGTCAGCAGTCACTAGCTTTTGGATGTGTTCTACAACAAACCCACAACTTAAGGGAGAAGTAATCATTTGTAACTGGTGGTGTCTGTCTGAAAAGACCACTATCTTCTCTCAGCAGTAGGATTTCACTTTTCTAGCAAAGAAAAGAGTTTTGTTCAAGCTTTCCAGTTCAAACATTCAAGACTCCTGCAGGGAAAAACAAAACAAAACAAAACAAAAAAAACAAAAACAAAAACAAACAAAAAAAAGAACGACAAAAGCACTGTGTTTTTTTAATTTTTTATTTTGACTCAACCCAAATGTTTCAGAGCTGCATATTCTCTTTTTCTATATTCATCCTAAATTTAGCTCTCCCTAGGAAAAGAAATCTAACATTTGTAGAAAACCTACTTTGAGCTGGGCTGTGCATTTTATATGTTAAATTTCATGATATTTTACATAGATACTGTGAAATAGATATCATCTCAATTCCAAAAATGAGAAAAGAGGCATAGAAAAGTCAAGTATCTCTTCTATGATCAGAAAGCACAAAATATGTATGAGGTAAGCCATTAGCACTTTGAATTCCAGGTTGCTTGAATCAAAGGTAAGTGCCCTTTACATTATATCTACTACCCAGACTCACATTTTGACCTGGTGTCTGTATTATCAGCATTCAGCACTGGGCATCTACAGTTTAACTATCATCCTGCCTCATTATTCTAACATAGTATCTAAAATGAGCCTTTGCCTTCATATCTATTCCTAACTCTAACCCACTGCTGTGCCGGTGAGCACTCCAGGATCCATGCATACGGTCAAAGCCCTCACTTAATCTCCTACTCCATGTGACTGGTTGGACATAACACATCTTTCTAAAATCATCAACCTTCCCTCTACACTTGTGATGAGTTCCTCTCATCTGACTTTTCCATGAATTGTTGTATTCCATACACTGCCCCCTCCATATATACCCCCAATTAGGAAGACTATTTTAATTTTAGAAGCAACTAGTACCTGTAATTGATATTCTATCAGAACTTTTATCAGAATTTCAGATAGACATTTAGTAGTTTAATCTTCAACTATCTAAACAGCTGAGGTAAAAAGTGACATAAGTAAAAGGAAAAAAAGACAAGTGTACAATTAAAATATTTCTAAGCTCCTACTGTGACACTTGGTAGAATATACAGATAGAAATTCAGTTGTGTGACCTATCATCCAATTTAGTTTATAGATACAGAAAAATACATACTAAATTCACAGACTACAAACTCTTTACAAGTGCACATGCATTGTTCACCAAGATAAACAATATATTTGGCTCTAAAGTCTCAATAAATTGAAAAGAATTGAAATCAAACAAAACATATTCTCTGACTACAATGGAATTAAATTAGCAAACAAAAAAAAAGCAAGAAGTATTTCTATAATATATCCAAATATTTGGAAATTAGAGAAAATATTTCTAAATAATTCATGAAGAAAAAAATAGGTAAATATTTCTAATTAAATAAATATGAAAACACAACATGTTAAAATCTGTAAGATACAGCTACAGAAGCATAACATGAAATATATAGTTTTAAGTACTTATAGTAGAAAAGAAGAAAAGTCTAAATTACACAAGCTTCTACCTTAAGAACTGAGGAGGAGGGGGACGCGGCGCAAATAGTGGAAGATGATAATGAGGAGGAAAAAGATGTAGGAGGAGGAAGAGAGCAAATTAAAAGCATAAGTAAAAGAAAAGAAATAATGGTGATAGAAGAAAACAATAAAATAGGAAACACAGAAATAACTTTAAAAAAACCAATGAAAAAACAGAGACAATATGCAGTAACAGTCACCTTACAGGCAATACAATGGCAATAAATTCATATCCTTCAATAGTTACCCTAAATGTAAATGGCCTAAATGTCCCAATCAA
Organism: Martes martes; assembly: GCF_963455335.1. Lineage (NCBI taxonomy): Eukaryota > Metazoa > Chordata > Mammalia > Carnivora > Mustelidae > Martes > Martes martes. The sequence goes on from NC_137904.1 coordinate 56,404,023, forward strand.
AAGACACAGGGTATCAGAATGGATTAAAAACAACAAAACCCATCAATATGCTGTCTACAAGAAACTCATTTTAGACCCAAAGACACCTCCAGATTTAAAGTGAGGGCATGGAAAACAATTTACCATGCTAATGGACATCAAAACAAAGCCTAGGTAGCAATCCTTATATCAGATAAATTAGATTTTAAGCCAGAAGATAATAAGAGATGAGGAAGGACACTATATCATACTTAAAGCGTCTGCCCAACAAGAAGATCTAACAATTTGAAATATCTATGCCCCTAACATGGGAGCAGCCAATTATATAAACCAAATAATAACAAAATCAAAGAAACACATCGACAATAATACAATAATAGTAGGGGACTTTAACACCCCCCTCACTGAAATGGACAGATCATTCAAGCAAAAGATCAACAAGAAAATAAAGGCCTTAAATGACACACTGGACCAGATGGACATCACAGATATATTCAGAACATTCCATCCCAAAGCAACAGAATACACATTCTTCTCTAGTGAACATGGAACATTCTCCAGAATAGATCACATCCTGGGTCACAAATCAGGTCTCAACCAGTACCAAAAGACTGGGATCATTCCCTGCATATTTTCAGACCACAATGTTCTGAAGCTAGAACTCAATCACAAGAGGAAAGTTGGAAAGAACTAAAATACAAGGAGGCTAAAGAGCATCCTACTAAAGAATGAATGGGTCAACCAGAAAATTAAAGAAGAAATGAAAATATTCATGGAAATAAATGAAAATGAAAACACAACTGTTCAAAATCTGTGGGACATAGCAAAGGCAGTCCTGAGAGGAAGTACACTGCAATACAAGCCTTTCTCAAGAAACAAGAAAGGTCTCAAGTACACAACCTAACCCTCCACCTAAAGGAGCTGGAGAAAGAAGAACAAAGAAAGCCTAAACCCAGCAGGAGAAGAGAAATCATAAAGATCAGAGCAGAAATCAATGAAATAGAAACCAAAAGAACATTACAACAGTTCAATGAAACTAGGAGCTCGTTCTATGAAAGAATTAATAAGATTGATAAACCCCTGGCCAGACTTACCAAAAAGAAAAGAGAAAGGACCCAAATAAATAAAATCATGAATGAAAGAGGAGAGATCACAACCAACACCAAAGAAATACAAACAATTTTAAGAACATATTACGGGCAACTATACGCCAGCAAATTTGACAATCTGGAAGAAATGGATGCATTCCTAGAGACATATGACTACCAAAACTGAACCAGGAAAAAATAGAAAACCTGAACAGACCCATAACCAGTAAGGAGATTGAAGCAGTCATCAAAAATCTCCCAAAAAACAAGAGCCCAGGGCCAGACAGCTTCACAGGGGAATTCTACCAAACATTTAAAGAAGAATTAATACCTATTCTCCTGAAAGTTTTCCAAAAAATAGAAATGGAAGGAAAGCTTCCAAACTCATTTTATGAGGCCAGCATTACCTTGATCTCAAAACCAGACAAAGACCCCACCAAAAAGGAGAATTATAGACCAATATCCTTGATGAACATAGATGCGAAAATTCTCACCAAAATACTAGCCAATAGGATCCAACAGTACATTAAAAGGATTTCACCACAAGCAAGTGGGATTGATTCCTGGGCTCCAAGGTTGGTTCAACATCCACAAATCAATCAATGTGATACAATACATTAATAAAAGAATGAACAAGAACCATTTGATACTCTTAATAGATGCTGAAAAAGCATTTGACAAAGTACAGCATCCTTCTTTGATCAAAACTCTTCAAAGTGTAGGGATAGAGGGTACATACCTCAATATCATCAAAGCCATCTATGAAAAACCCACAGCAAATATCATTCTCAATGGGGAAAAACTGAGAGCATTTCTGCTAAGGTCAGGAACACAGCAGGGATGTCCACTATCACCACTGCTATTCAACATAGTACCAGAAATCCTAGCCTCAGCAATGAGACAACAAAAAGAAATAAAAAGCATCCGAATTGGCAAAGAAGAAGTCAAACTCTCACTCTTTGCAGATGATATGATACTTTATGTGGAAAACCCAAAAGACTCCACTCCCAAACTGCTATAACTCATACAGGAATTCAGTAAAGTGTCAGGATATAAAATCAATGCACAGGAATCAGTTGCATTTCTATACACCAACAGGAAGACAGAAGAAAGAGAAATTAAGGAGGCAATCCCATTTACAATTGCACCCAAAACCATAAAATACCTAGGAATAAATCTCATGAAAGAAATTGAGGAATACACAAAGAAATGGAAAAATGTTCCATGTTCATGGATTCGAAGAACAAATATTGTGAAAATGTCTATGCTACCTAAAGCAATCTACACATTTAATGCGATCCCTATCAAAATACCACCAATATTTTTCAAAGAATGGAACAAATAATCCTAAAATTTATATGTAACTAGAAAAGACCCCGAATACCCAGAGGAATGTTGAAAAAGAAAGCCAAAGTTGGTGGCATCACAATTCCAGACTTCAACCTCTATTACAAAGCTGTCATCATCAAGACAGTATGGTACTGGCACAAAAACAGACACATCGATCAATGGAAAAGAATAGAGAGCCCAGAAATAGACCCTCAACTCTATGGTCAACTAATCTTCAACAAAGTACGAGAGATCCAATGGAAAAAAGACAGTCTCTTCAACAAATGGTGTTGGGAAAATTGGACAGCCACATGCAAAAGAATGAAACTGGACCATCTCCTTACAGCACACACAAAAATAGACTCAAAATGGGTGAAACACCTCAATGTGAAATAGGAATCCATCAAAATCCTTGAGGAGAACACAGGCAGCAACCTCTTCGACCTCAGTTGCAGCGACCTCTTCCTAGGAACATCACCAAAGGCAAGGGAAGCAAGGGCAAAAATGAACTATTGGGACTTCATCAAGATCAAAAGCTTTTACACAGCAAAGGAAACAGTCAACAAAACCAAAAGACAGCTGACAGAATGGGAGAAGACATTCGCAAATGATATATCAGATAAAGGAGTAGTATCCAAAATCTATAAAGAACTTATCAAACTCAACACCCAAAGAACAAATAATCCAATCAAGAAATGGGCAGAGGATATGAACAGACATTTCTGCAAAGAAGACATCCAGATGGCCAACAGACACATGAAAAAGTGCTCCACATCACTTGGCATCCCGGAAATACAAATCAAAACCACAATGAGGGGGTGCCTGGGTGGCTCAGTGGGTTAAAGCCTCTACCTTTGGCTCAAGTCAGGATCGCAGGGTCCTGAGATCGAGCCCCCTCTGCTCAGCAGGGAGCCTACTTCCCTTCCTCTCTCTCTGCCTGCCTCTCTGCCTACTTGTGATCTCTGTCTGTCAAACGAATAAATAAAATCTTTAAACACACACACACACACACACACACACACACACACACACACACACAATGAGATACCACCTCACACCAGTCAGAATGGCTAAAATTTACAAGTCAGGAAACAACAGATGTTGGCAAGGATGCAGAAAAAGGGGAACCCTCTTACACTGCAGGCTGGGGCAGCCACTCTGGAAAACAGCATGGAGGTTCCTCAACAAGTTGAAAATAGAGCTACCCTACCACCCAGCAATCGCACTACTGGGTATTTACCCTAAAGATACAAATGTAGTGATCTGAAGGGGCATGTGCACCTGAATGTTTATAGCAGCAATGTCCACAATAGCCAAACTATGGAAAGAACCTAGATGTCCATCAACACATGAATGGATAAAGAAGATGTGGTGTATATAATTTATGTATATAATGGAATACTATGCAGTCATCAAAAGAAATGAAATCTTGCCATTTGCAATGACGTGGATGGAACTAGATGGTATTATGCTGAGCGAAATAAGTCAATCAGAAAAAGACAACTATCATATATTCCCCTGATATGAGGAATTTGAGAGGCAGAGGTCGGGCTTTGGGAGGGGAGGGAAGGAAAAAAATGAAACAAGATGGGATCGGGAGGGAGACAAACCATAAGAGACTTTAACTCTCACAAAACAAACTGAGGGTTGCTGGGGGGAGGGGGTGTGTGGAGAGGGTGGTTGGGTTATGGAATTGGGGTGGGTATGTGATATGGGGAGTGCTGTGAAGGGCATAAGCCTGACAATTCACAGACCTGTACCCCTGGGGCAAATAATACATTATATGTTAATAAAAATAATTAATTAAAAAAATGAAACCATATGGGGCACCTGGGTGGCTCAGTGGGTTAAAGCCTCTGCCTTCAGCTGGGGTCATGATCCCAGGGTCCTGGGATCAAGCCCCGCATCCGGCTCTCCGCTCTGTGGAGAGCCTGCTTTCTCCTCTCTCTCTGCCTGCCTCTCTGTCTACTTGTGATCTCTGTCTGGCAAGTGAATAAATAAAATCTTAAAAAAAAAAAAATGAAACCATAGTTAGTTATTTTTTTAAAGAATAAAATTGATAAACCTCTTCCTAGGCTAATCACTAAAAATTACCAAAATCAAGAATAAAAGAGTACATCACTATATAGTTTAGAAACTAAAAGACAATAATGGAATATTATGAACAGTTATATTAACAGTTTTGAAAACTTAGATGTAATACACAACTACTTTGAAAATCAGATTTGCCAAAACTGATACAAGAAGAAATACACCATCTAAATTGTCCCCTATCTATAAATTAAACTAGATTTGCAATTAAATATCTTTCCAAAAGAAATTTCCTGACCCATATGACTTTACTTGACCTCTATCAAAGATTTATGAAATAAAATTAATTCCATGAAAATATTTAAGCAGTAAAATAAACAGCATTTTCAATGCATTATGTAAGGCAGCTATTGCACTGCTAACCATTAACTGTAAAATCAATACTCTTCACAAACACAGAAGCAAAAATTCCAAAGAAAATTTCAACAAGTCGAATTCCATGAGGCGCATCATCATCAAATGGGTTTTAGTCTAAGACTGTAAAATTGGTTTAAATTTTAAAAGTCATTATGTAATTTATAATGTTAATAGAATAAAAGAGAAAAAAATATATGGCCATCTCAGTAGATGCACAAAATATGTCTGACAAAATTAAACACTCATTCTGAATAAACATTCTCAGTAACCAGGAATAAATGAAAATTTCCCCAACTTTATAAACACATCTACAAAACATCTGCAGCTAATATCAAACTTAATAGTGAAAGACTGCAAAACTTCTAGCTAACATGAAAAACAATGCAAAGGTGTCATAATTGCTTCTATTCAACATTGTATTAGAATTCCTGGCCAATGCAATAAGACAAGGGAAAAAAAAAAAAAAAAGGACACAGATTAGAAAGGAAAAAGTCGCACCGTTTTCTTTGATGGTATGATCATTTACAAAGAACTTCCAAAGAAAAGCTATAGCAAAACTATGAGATCTTGATAAATGAATTTACCAGGGCCAACATGTATAAGGTTAATATAATGGAATTTTACACATTTTCAAAGATCCATTGAAAAATAAACTTTAGAAAAACTGGATGCTTTATACAGCTATTTTTCACATATTTCAAACAGTGAAAAAGTAAGATATGGAAAAATTTATTTGGGGAAGAATCAAGAGATCCAGATGCACACAGATTAGGAGAAACACACTATTAAAGAAAACATTTCAGTCTGCACTACTTGAAAATCCAACAATATATACATTATACTCTTACAGAGAAGTTGAAAATGAGCTATAATGACAGGCCCATGTTACTACCAATTAAAAAAGGTAATATCATTTTCAGATTATTGAAACTGAATTCCAGTATGTGAGACATTAGCTGCCAATCAGACAGAGATGCCATATATATTAAGAAGTTCTAGAGAAAAGAATAATAATGTGAGCCCTGAATCAGTTATGCTAAGGGATCTAACATCATTTCAGCACCTGTAATTTCTCATTATTATTAAGCCATGAAATGAAAAGGTGAGCCAAATGGTATGTGCTTTCCAGTGGTAAGTTTATGTTGGAATGAGATACTGGGCCACCAGAGCTGCTAAAACATATTTTTAATGAATTCATAAAGAAAATCCAGACATTTAAAAATAACAAGGCCTACAACGGTGCATTTCCACAGTTTGCTAAAGGGGAATCAACATTTTAACTCAAGACTACTTCCTTTGATTCTTTCTTATAAATACAGACATTGGAAAGTGAAGAGATTATTAGTTTCATCTTAAACATTAACGGGCCAATGGCATACATTTCAAATTTAAATCTTAGATTTGTGACAGAGCTGCTTTTCACACAGACGACTTTACCTCATATGCTCCAGGGAAAGTAGCAGCAAGAATTATTTTTCATATGTTCTCTAAGTAAACAGAAAGACAAACATTTACAGAAACTTTATCATCAAACTAAAAATGATCACAGTTCTGAATAAATGATTAAAATAATAAAAAATTATTGTAACTTCAAAGTTTTATTTTCCATTAAACTTCATGTAACAATGGTTAATGATTCTTCTGAGAAATGCTAGGTAATGCAAAAACTACTATTATTACTACTACTGATTCTACTAATAGTCAATATTTTACTTTTATTAAGTATTTACTATTTACCACATGCTATGATACAATACATCGAATCTCCATTACAACTTCATGAAGAATGTGTTATTATTATTCCCCATTCGGGAGATAAAGTAATCAAAGTATAAACTGTGCCAAGTTCATTTAGCTAGTAAATGGTATGACTGGATTTCATAAACCAGTCTGTAAGGGTTGAGATTTGCAAATAAGTGGATAATACTCTGAAAACAATACTTTTAAACACTGTGATATTCTGTATCACAGGGAAAAAAATGCAAAAATATTGAGAAATACTAAAACTTCTATAGTTCTCCCCCTACTCCCAAAATCTTTGCACAAAGTAAAAATACAAAGAGGCACTGTGGCAATTTGGAATCAATAAGAAGTAAGCTTCTACTCTTCTTGAAATTAGCATCTGCTGTACAAGAGCCAAATGCTAAGATATATTCAAGTTACACAATTCTATTGGAATGGATCAATCCTATTCAAGTCTATCTGAAAAGGATCTCTAGATATAAAGCTCAGAGGTTCATACACACACACACACACACACACACAACCCATTTCTTGCAGTTCCTTTGAGTTAGTGTGCCGTAACTTCAAATAACCAACACTTTCTGTATTACTGGTTTCTAGACAAGGAAAAAGTCCTAAAAAGTAGCCCTGGAGAAGTATAAACCAAATAGCTTCTAAATCCATTTTGCAGCAGGTAAGGTGACTGTCTTAAGGGAAACAGTACTAGGTGAGTATTTGGAAAGAAAGCTGGCTAATGGCTAACTGTTTTAGAGGCTAATTATTCATGTAGAATTATAGAGACAAAGCTGAAAGGATCCCTAAGGATGTCTGAATACCCCCCTCCCAGCCCAATAGTAGGAGGGAGCCTTAATCCAAACAATTCTAGATAAATGGGTCTCTTCTTTGTTTTAAGGAAATCTCCAGGGTCTCAGATTTCAAAACTGCCCTCATACATTCCATATATTTTCCCCAACTTTCATAAATCTCTCTTTTTATTAAGCAAATCCACCTTCCCATATGAGTACTGGGTTGGAGGAGAAATATGTATAAGCCTTCTCCATTTCCCCAAAGTTCAGACATAACCATAGGAAAATACTTGTGATGTTGCTTATCTAGAGGTCAAGGGGTTTCTTGCCTACCATTTTTACCTACACATAACAATTCTCAAACAGAAACACTCAAAGACATATACCAAGACCCTCCTTGATGAACTTTCACCCTAACATAAATTTGGGACTCACTGCATTCAAAACCAATCCTATTCTGTTTCCAAAGTGTGGTATCTGGAACACAGAGCAGATGTTTCATATTCATGTGTAGCATTTATTAAATACACAGATTCCAAGTTGCTTTTCAGGCCTATTGAATAAGAATCTGCAAGACAATATACAGTTGGGTCCAGACATAGTCCACAGTGCTGTGAAAGTCCATAGGCCTATTCTTATATAGATGGAGCATTGAGACAATTACATATATGTATAATTATTATTATTATTTTTTACACCAAATTGGAAGGTATTGATCATACAGCCTGAATAACACTAGAACAACTGCATATAGTCCAAGGAAATTAATCTAAGGTCATTTTTTTTCTTTCCTGCTCTGAATGTTCAAAGTATTTATTGTTAGATTTATCTGACTAGCTGAAAGTGATTTAAAAAAATCCCAAATCCTAGCTGGACTCTCTAATTCTTTTGTCTTCTTACTCTAAATTATCATCTATCTGTGAATCTTCAATTGGTGAATTGGTGCCCTAAGTATAATGGTATTTTCCAGTATATATTTGGCACATTTTTTCCAGAGCATGCAACTATTGAATAGTTTGGAGAAAAAGTAAAATAACTTAACTAGAAACTTCCACTTCCAGCCAGGATACACAAAACATGTATGTGAAAACAGTTTTTAGACATTGAACAGTATAAACTGGGAGAAAGGAGAAAAACAGGTGAACTACTAACTAAATTTACTGTCGTAATCATTTCACAATGCATGTGTCAAGTCGTGCTATATACCTTACACTTATACAGTGCTGTATTTAATGCATATCACATAAAACAGAAAAAATGAGAATAAAACAAAAACAAAATGAAATATATGATTGCCCAAAGGTACTGCCTAGAGAGAGTTTCAAGACCCAGGAGGGGAGAACCCATATTCCTGAGTGGAGGAGACAGAGATGACAATTAGAAGCTAACACAGGTAGAGGCACCTTGGTAGCACAACCAGTTAAGCATCTGACTCTTGGTTTCACCTCAAGTCATGATCTCAGGGTCATAAGACAGAGCCCTGCATCAGGCTCCACACTCAGTGCTGAGTCTGCTTAAGATTGTCTCTCTCCCTTTCTCTCTGCCCTTCCCCCTGTTCTCACTCTCAAATAAATAAATTTAAAAAAAAATTTTTTAAAGGAGCTTTAAGGGGCACCTGAGGGGCTCAGTCAGTTAAGCACCTGTCTTCAGCTCAGGTCATGATCCCAGGGTTTTAGGATCAAGTTCCGTATCAGGCTCCCTGCTCAGTGGGGAACTTGCTTCTCCTCTCCCTCTGCTGCTTCCCCACCACTTGTGCTCTCTCACTAGCTCTCTCTCAAATAAACAAATAAATAAAATCTTTTTAAAAAAATAAAAACAAGGAGCTCTAAATGATAAAAGAAACAGACCACTAGAAATAGGAAACTTCCTAAATCTGGGAAATACACAAAAATTCTAGAGTTTATATTATATATGATAGTAAAAAATGGAAAGACTTCCTCCTACGATTAGCAATAAAGCACTGATGTCTGAACTCACCATTTGTTTAATATATTACTGGAGGTTCTGGGTAGTACAACAGGCAATAAAAGAAGTAATAAGCATAAAGACTGGAAGTATGATGTAAAAAAGGTGATTTAATGAGTTTGTAGAATACAAGGTCAACTGAAAAAAACAAATTATGTTTGTATACTAGTAACAATCAGAAATTGAAATTTGAAAAGAAATACCATTTACAATAGCATCACAAACCTGAAATACTTAGGGGTAAATCTGACAAAATATTTCTAAGACCTGTACACAGAAACCTATAAAACATTAGTGAGAAAAAATATTCAATAAGCTAAAAAATGGGAGACTATACAATGTTCATATATGGGAAAAATCATTATTATTAAGAAGACAATTCCTTCCAGTGTGATCTATATATTAAATTCAACCCCAATCAAAATCCCAACAGGCTTTTTGTGTGCATCAAAATTGACAACCTGGGGCACCTGGGTGGCTCAGTGGGTTAAAGCCTCTGCCTTTGGCTCAGGTCATGTTCCCGGAGTCCTGGGATCCAGCCATGCATCGGGCTCTCTGCTCAGCAGGGAGCCTGCTTCCTCCTCTCTCTCTGCCTGCCTCTCTGCCTACTTGTGTCTATCAAATGAATAAATAAAATCTTTTAATAAATAAATAAATAAATAATTGACGACCTGATTCTAAAATTTATGTGGAAACGCAGAAGACCTTGAAAATAGCCCCTCAACTGAAAAAGAAGAACACAGTATGACAAATTGCACTTCCTGATTTCAAAACTAGTAATAAAGTTACAGTAATGAAAACTGCTGGTATTGGCATAAAGATTAATATATAACCTCAATGTAACAGAACAGAAAGTATATAGATAGAGTCACACAAAGGTGATCAATCGATTTTCAACAAGACAACCAGACAAATTCAACAGGGAAAAGACAACTTTTTTAATACATTCTGCCAGAACAATTAGATAGACATAAACAAAACCAGGAACCTTGATCCTTCCCTCAGACTACTTATAAAACCCAAGTCAAAGCAGATCATTCACTCCAATGTAAGAGTTAAAGTTATACAGCTTTTAGAAGAAATTTAGGAGAAAATCTTGTCAGTGGGTTTGGTTGAAATTCCTTAAATAAAAAGCACAAACTTTATGTTTTTTTTTTTAAGTTAAATTGGATTTAATCAAAATTGAAAATGTTTACACTTTAAAAGATACTATTATAAAAATGAAACAGCAAGCCACAGACTGATAGAAATTTGCAAAAGACATATCTGACAAAGAACTAGTGTCTAGAATGTATAAGGAACTCTCATAGCTCCCTAATAAAAAGACAGACAATCCCTCCAAAAATGTCCAGTTTGAACCAATGCTTCATTAAAGAAGATATACAGATGGTAAATGAGCATATGGAAAATGTGATTTAAATGCAAATTAAAACCAAAATGAGATGCTACCATATACTGATTGGAATAGTTAAAATTTAAAAAAACTAATTACACAAAGTGTTGGTTAGAATGTGGAACAAATGGGACTCCCTCACATTGCTATGTAAATGTAAACTTGCATGACCACTTTGGAAAACAGTTTGACATTTTCCTAAAAATTTAAATATATACCTACGATATGACCAAGTAATTCCACTCCAATGTATTTACATGAGAGAAAAGAAAGCATGTGTACATTATTTTGTGCATAAATTTATACATAAATATTCACAATAACATTATCTGTAATAGTCAAAATTTGAAAAGAACCCAAATGTTTATAAAGAACAGAACAGATAAGCAAATCGTAGCACATCCATACAGTGGAACACTACTCTGAAATTTAAAAAAAAAAAAAAAAAGATACTCAACAAATTGGATAGATGAACTTCAATATAGTACTGTGAATGAAAGAAGTCAGACAAAAAATAGCACACACATAAGCAGCATTTATATAAGCATACATATGTGAGCAATTATATAAAACTATAAAATTCAAATGAATGTATAGTGACAGAAAGCAGATTAGTGGAGGAAAGGGGTGAGGGCATAGAGAGATAGGTCAGGATTGAGTAAAAGGAGCATAAGGAAAATTTGGGGGCTATAAATATACTCATTATCATGATGACGGTGATGGTTTCACAGGTGTGCAGATATGTCAAAACTCACCAAGATGTACAAAGTAAATATATGCAGTTTAACTCCTCAACAAGGCTGTAAAAGAAATTTAACTGGGAAGTTACATACAATATTATTTACATACTAAATTAGACAAGGATGGGGTTGCTGACAAATAAGCCTTTTTTGTATAAATTTTTCCCCACTACAATCAGAGTGCTTATTCTTGTGACCAGCCATCTTCCTTTATTATAAATAACAGTATATCCCAAATTATGTAAGTCACTATGCAGCAAGAATAAAAAGAAAGAGATCCATTCAACAGATACTAAAGGGGAAAAAAAAGTGTACAGGATTTTAAACTGACAATGTGGAGAGAAAGAGACAAAACAAATATATTTTGAACCTGGGCTTCTGGTAGAATGGTGAAGATAAGCATTAAGATAGGGATTTAGAGGGAGTTGAATGCAAAAGAAAGTTGAGTTTGGATTTGAAACATGTCAAGTCTTCAAAGTCAGCACAACTTGTCTGAACACAGTTGGAAATCTGACACTTTGGTAAGGCAGCAATCCCACTCCTGCTCCTCCACACAGAGTGGCCATTTCGTTGACAGCAGTGCTCACCAACAGAACTTTGTGTGATGATAGAAATACTCCATCCACTATGGTAGTCACTACCAGCATGTGTCTATTGAATACTTGGAATATGACTGGCTAACACATAAATTAACTTAATTTTAATTCAAGTTAGTTTAAAAATTTATTTATTTGCAAGAGAGACAGAGAGAGAGTGAGTGTGCGTAAGCACGGGGAGCAGGCGGAGGGAGGAGAGGGAGAAACCCAGTCTCCATGCAGAGTGCAGAAAGCAGCAAACACGGGGCTGAGATCATGACCTGAGCCAAAACCAAGAGTTAAATGCTTAACTAACTGTGCCACCCAGGTGCCCTTCAAATTAGTTTAAATTTAAATTGCCATGTGTAGCTACCATATTTGATTCCACAGGTTTTAAGTGATTACCCATTCAACATCCCAACCAAGTAGCTTCAGATAACTCTACCTCCTTCATTTCTTATATTTTATTCACTCATTTACTGAGTAAATATTGACTACCTACTCTCTCTTGTTTATTATTGTATTTCTACCATTTAGCACCAACAGGTTTCTTGCCTTCATTAAGTTTATGTTTCAATAAATCCCATTAATCACCAAATCCTAGTTATAGTCTCAGTTAAAAATTCATTAATCTTCATACACCTCATCTCTGCTATTTTCCTTTTTTTTTCTTTTTTTTTTAAGATTTTATGCATTTATTTTTGAGAGAGAAAGAGCTTGCGCACACAAGCAGGGGTGGGGTGGGATGAGGTGGGGAAGGGGCAGAGGGAGAAGCAAGACTCCCCACTGAGCAGGGAGCCTGAAGTGGGACTCGACCCCAGGACCCTGGGATCATGACCTGAGCCAAAGGCAGGCACCTAACCGAAGGAGCCACCCAGGCACTCTCTGCTATTTTCAAGGTAGCCCAAAGAGGGTATAATAGCCCAAACATTTTTAGTTTTTATTGTTGCTATTTGCTCTTTGTACAGTGAGAAGTAAATAAAAGTTGTTTAATTATTGGCTTCTCAATTAGAAATTATAAAACCTTGGTTCAAGGCATCATTACATATGACACTCTCTATTTTTTTCCATTATGAAAGGTCTGCTGATTATAAATATGGGTTGAAATACACAGCAGACTTTGATTCAGGCATCTTATTGTTCATAATGATGTATGTCTGTATATTGTTTAACTATGTCTATACTTATGTGTATCTATGCGTTGCCATAATCTATGGTAATACAAGTATTTTCATCCAGGTTTTTTAAAAAATCATCTTGCAAAAAGGGAAAGACAAATCTGAAGTAGCTCAAGTATTCAAAGAGTCAGTAAAACTGTCCATTATATCTGAACGTCTAAGCAGTAACAGGTATAACACTATTTTTTTCTTATGTAAAACACACAGCATAACTACTAAATTGTTTTTCAGTAAAAATTTCTTTAGATAATTTAATAATAAACTCATGGTAATCAGTTTGAAACTTTTAATTAGCAAAGCACAATTTCAAGTCAGGAAGGGGAAAAAAATAATTTCTTAAGGATTTTATCTTATGATCACAAATCCAGTCAGGACTGTAAATTTGTCAAAGAAACCCACTGAATGATCCTGAGGGAAACCAAGTACATTTATGGAGGAAATGCCAACCTCATACAAGTGTCAAAAGGATAGGAAATCAATGTCTGTGAAGTCTTTAGACTGTCAAAAAGACACACTTTTGGCTACTTTGGCTCTGACTCTTTGGGACACCCAAAGGAATTGTTTGAGCTTTGGAATAGCAAGCTTCATTACTGTAGATGTAATAAAGCTTATTTTCTGCAGACTTCTTGGTTATCACTATTTCAAAGTGGTGAAATGCTGATATCCCCAATACTCTCATGAAAGACAGAGTAACTAAACCTAATTTTTGAGTCTAAAATTGCTAACTTGCTAGCGGAGCCAACAAAAATGACATGAATGACTTTATTTTTATGCTTATAATGACAGGTAACTTGTTATATCAAAAAATTTGTTATAGTTTAAAGAAATAAAAAAATAAGATATTTCTGACCTAACATCATTGCAATACCATCAAACTAATTTATCCTGATGGGTCACAAAACTTTAAAATATCACAGTGTTCTGCAGCATTAATTATTTTCACATATGGCTACATGGATAGTACATTTATCAGCATTTATCTATGTCTCTGTAACACAGAAAACAAAGTTAGGAAGAACACTAGTCCCATGGAAGAAACAGGGGAACCTCGGGAAACAATGAGAAGGAAGGGCGCACACAATGCCAACCTACACACATCAATCCCCAGATTCAATCTACATAGGCAGGCACTAAAGTTACTTTGTCATCTTCTATCCCAAATCCTGGACACAAACAGAAGGCCTAAGTAATCAGCCTTTCCAGCGTCAAAAGGATTCTTTTGCTCTACCACCAGGTGCAGTAAGTTCCACCATGAACAAATGGCGCTCTGAAAAAGTGCACATCCAATTTCTTCACTATTTTCATCAGTGCGCTTTTCTTGGTAACCAATATAAGGAGCAGAAGAGGTAGTTACCTGGGCCTCAGAGCCTGCTGAGTAAGGTAGCTGGTAAGAAAATGTGGCTCTATGCAGATATTTGTCACTGTTATTTCTATAAAAATAGTTTCTCTCAATAGCAGCATTTGATAAACTTTCGGTCACAGTTTCCGCAAAAGTGCCTGAATAAAAGTATCTCTTGGAATGATTTTTAAATACAGATCACCAGATCCTCCCCTAAAGATTCCAACCAATGAGGATGATCTTGGAATCTGAACTTTTTAACACTGTTTGAGAAAAACACCACCCTAAGGTTATCATCCTGCTGCAAACAGCTATCGGAAAGTAAAGATTGGTGCCAAATGACAAAACTGGGGTCTGAGTAAGTTCACTAAATCCTCATTACAACTAGTTCCTCTCTGCTTCTTTACAACTCCTATCCCATAGCTTTGAGATGTTTATTAAAAAATACTTGTCTATCTGGCTGTTTACAAGAGGAAGAAAGAAAAAAGGCAGAGAAACTTGCACCAGGAACTGTTAAAGCTTTCACATTTGGAATTGGATTCCCCACTTCTGAGAGCTTCAGAAAGAGCTTGCTCATCTTCTAAACACTCTAAAATGGACTTGGTCTAGGTAGTCCTGGAACCAGACTCTGTGATGGAGATTTGCATGCGGTAAGTTTACTGAGGAGCTCTTCGGATCGGCACCTTTGAAGGTCTGAAAGAAGGAGTGGGCAGATGGACATACTGAACAGAAATGCATTGCAACAAAGGCATTAGCTGATCTCAAAGAGCGCTCTGGAGCTGGGAAGTCCCTTGAGAGTTGTTCCAAAGTAAGGCAAGATGGCCAGCCCTTTCCGCCCTATTGATGTTTTATTTGATGTGGGCTGCCCTTGGGCTATGACCTCAGGCAAGGCAGTTATCTTCTTGTGATGGCAACTTTCTGGGAGAACTCAGCCAGGATCTATCAGCAGTCAGCATCAACTGGGGAAATTAGCTGGTCCTGAAGGTCCCAAAGGTGATACACGCCACAGTATCCACCGCAAAGACTGGCTATTTGATTCCAGTTTTGCTCACCCTCATTCATGTCTGGTTGCCCCACAGTTCAATAAGAAAACAAATAGGCTGGGGCCCGTGATCACCTTTGAGAAACCTAAGGAGCTCTAAACACTTTAAAACTGGTGATTTCGCAAAGAGTTTATGCACACTTTCAATGCACAATAAGGGCAGAGTGGGAGAGTCAACATATTTTAGCACTAGGACGTCAGGTTTCATTAGAGTTAGTTGTTCCAGGAAAGCAAAGGGAAATAAAACACAGAGTAACACTAACAAAGACTCACATTACCAGTCTTTTAAATACACTGACCATACATTGGTAGTTTATACTGAAAAAAAGGAAATGTACATTTTACACATTTCAGTGAATCAACATTCTCATCCACTAAGGCCCCTCATCAATCATTTAGTGGTTAGACAACCCCACAAACAAGGAGTGCATCCAAGCTCACTTCTGGAGTTACTATAAATTTCAGGTGTTGCGAGCTAAACCTTCACACTGAAGACTTTCACAGGGTACTCGGCAGCGTGCAGCATCAATCTACTGCTAAATGGTCTGGTTCTCAAATTTTCAACTGGGGATAATCACACTTAAGTCAAGTGTCAACAAAGGTCTTATTTAACCACAAAAAGTCAGACAGTGCAATCTATGCACCAGCACTGCCTATGAGACCAAGTGTTCCCAGGGTTAGGTTTTCTGCTATCCTTACTGAAGTGAAAGACCATTAGAAGTAAACTCGTAGGGACACCCGGGTGGTTCAGTGGGTTAAGCATCTGCCTTCGGCTCAGGTCATGATCCCCGGGTCCTGGGATTGAGTCCTGTGTCGGGTTCCCTGCTCAGGGGGGAGCCTGCTTTTCCCTCTCCGTCTGCCCCTCCTGCTCATGAACACTCTCTCTCTCTACACCAAATTGAAAAAAACAAAAACAAAAGCAAAAAAGCTTAAAAAAAAGTAAACTGGCAATTGTGGGTGGGAATAGCATAAAGTCTCCAATACTTGCTTGTTCAACTTAAGCACAGGCAACACTATGAACTTTGAACATGAACCATCATTGTTATGGTAAATGGTAAATGTTTGAAGAGCCAGAAAGTCCTAGAACAAAATCTAAGTCAATATGCCCCCAGAGAGCACAAAGGTCAATTGACCTCCTTGCTCATTAGCTCATAGTAATCACGGGTATAACTGCAGGGTCTTAAATTGCCATCTTCTCTTTATCCTGTCTGGGAAAGAAGGGAGGGGGATTGTCTCACAACCAGTCTTCTGTCATCCATGCAGGATTTGCTCCCCAGTAAAAAGTGGTGTTCACATTCCTTTTTCCGCCATGCTAACACATTTGTTCCTAATTACTAGCCTTTTCATTGACTATTCTTTCTTGATCTGGAATTATGAAATGATAAAAGACAAGACTATGCCCCTGCTCACTGCCCTAGAGGTTTATTCTCTTTATTACTCCTGCAATGACACAAATAACAGGAGGTGTGACCAACTCTAATGGCTGCAAAACACAGGAATTATAATTCAGGTTACTTCCTCCTACTATCTTATAAATAATATTTTTCTATACTCTAAGTGAGATATAACCAAGAAGTCACACATTTTACAGGGATCTATTCACGGGGACTGAGCATTCCCGTGGAGGAAAAAAAAAAAAACATTTCTAAACTCCACTATGGGTCTCTGACCACCTTTTAAAAGGTTCAGCTCCTGTGCATATGAGTTGGTTTTCTCCCATAGTCTAGCACCCCCTATCCCATACCCTTAAAACTCTCTACACCCAAGTTAAAGCTATTAGGCTGGAACAAAAACCAAGAATAGTTTTCATATTCAAAATGGGATTACAGAGAAGGTCAAATACAGAAGGACAGAGATGTGTCGGCCTTCGGTTTTTTAAGGTCTTGAAAGCAGCTGAGGCATGCAGGGGAACCCGACGTTCCAAATCTAGTGTAGCAGTCCATAAGGGCATAGGAGCTTCAGGCCAAATCCCTTCAAAATCATCCCATTAGTAACTTGCGGATGCACTTTCTTATTCTTTCCAAGAAATATGAGCTGAAGTATCCATACACATGAATGAGCACATGCCTACAAATACATCTTACACGCAAGCACATTAAGAAAAAAAATATATATATGCTTTTTTTCTAATTACTCCATAATCTGCAAGGCATTTTCACAATGGACTTCGGACTTCACCTCTTTATGTGTACCTATCAAGCCACAGCTCTATTTCTCTGCTCACTTTCAGAAGAAAACTCACTCAGGTGCTGTTTATTTGTGTTATCTCTACCTCTTTGCCTTTTGTTCTTTTTCTCAATCAACTGGAACCAAACTTATATCAATTTCACTCCACTAAAACCGCTCTTACTATGGTCAAGAAACAGTTTCATGCCACCAAATCCAGTGGCCAAATCTCTGTCCTCATGTTACTCTATCTCTCAAAACCATTGGTCTCTCGCTTGACTTCCTTGGCACCTGGTTTTCTTTCTATTTCCTTGGCATTCTCCTTTATTCATTTCCTCTCCTTTACCTACTCCTCTTACTCAAACAAAATTTTGTCCTCAGTTCTTCTATTTCCTCTGTATATTCTCTCACATTAGGTGACTTTATACTGTCTTGGGTCTTAAATACTGCCTATAAGCTATGACTTCCACATTCATGTCCCCAGGATGGAACTGTATGTCCTCTGTGTAATTAATATCAATAACTTGGATGTGCCATACACATTCTGTAAGCTTCTTACATTAACCTGGCCCCCAATTATGATATTTGCCTCCAAATCTGCATTTTCTCCAATCACTCCCATCAGTAATGCACCAGTAATGCACCATCCTTCCAACTTGATTAAGGCAAAGATCTGCATATTAACCGCCATTCCTCTCTTACCTCACATCAAATCCACCAATGGGCCGTGTTTCCTTAAATTCCTCAAATTTCCCCACCACAAAACCCTCCAACCTAACTTCCACTCTCGCTCCTATTAACAATCTCTTCTCCACAAAAAGCCAACCTATATTTTAAGAACATGAACCAGGGGCGCTTGGGTGCCATAGCTGGTTAAGCACCTGACTCCTGATTTCGGCCAGGTCGTGATCTCAGAATTATGAGACTGAGCCCCATGTGGGGTTCTGCGCTCAGCATGGGGACTCCTTAGGTTTCTCTCTCCTTCTGCCTCTCCCCCTGCACTCACTATCTCTATAAAATAAGTAAATTTTTAAAAAAAATCATGAACCAGATCAGGTAACTCCCTGTTTGAAGGTCCTCCAAAATTTTCCATACGACCAAGAATAAAATCCAAATGCACTATGCTGTTTACTAAGGCCATGCATGACCAGTCTTTCTTCTTTTCACTCCCCTCCTACCCTTACCCTGCAGCTGGCTTGGGTGTCTTCTGGCTCTTTCTCAAACTGGCCAATGTGCTTGTCCTGCCTCAGGACTTTGGAACTTTCTGTACATTCTGCCTTGAACATTCTCTCTAGATCTTCACAGGTCTGATTTCCCTCAGTAAATCAAGTCTGGAGTCAAATGGCACTTTGTCAGAGAGCCTTCCTTCCCTGATCACCTTACCTAAGTGGGCAATAACTACCAACCACCTTACTCCAGTTTATTATCATGGCACTTATTCAAAATCACCTTCTTTGTTTTTTGTAAGTCTCATTCAGGCAAAGTCCCTGTGTGTTAACATTTAATCCCACAACACAGATCAGTGCCTGGCATGGAATAGACACTCAATAAATATTTGTTGAATGAAGGAATTGGTCGCCTTCACTGATTTCTCCCTTTTAAATTGTGTACTTTCACTGGTAACAAGAATTGGGCCTTTATTTAGCCATGTTCCTTTGAAAGTCTCTATTCCAACTTACATAAAGATCTGACTCAATCTTTGAAATTATCCCTTGGTTGGACTTATTATCGGATAAGCCACCTCGTCTAACAAGCAATTGCGAGGGTCATATTGCTTTCTTCTAATCACAGAGCTACGCTATGATTCATTATGGTGGGCAACATATAGGTACCATAATAAACAGTTTTGTTATTTAGAGACAAAATATTCTCAAGAATCACCTTCTCTAGAACCCATCTGTAACTAAGTCAACCACATCCCGTCTCCTGAATATGCTCTTTATGTTTAATATTTTGCTATTCAACTAAAACAAAATTACTATGAACTTAGCCCCCTCTACAATCCCTTATATATAATTCTGAAATCCAATTTTATTCCAAAATCTAATTTTATTTCTGAAATAGTGAAGTTATCTTTTAAGTTTGTGACAAACATGGTGGTTGATAAAACATGACCTATGTAGATATAAAATGATTAATAACTTATGCATTTTACTTAATATGAATATTCATGTTTACCTATAGAATTATTGATGTGTTTGATTATAGTCTCAGAATCCACTGAGCATGTGATGTAATATTCAGGAAATGTACCATATTACCTCTGTAAAATGTAAAATCTTCTATTTCAGTTCTCAGCCTATAGTCCAACCCAGTTTTTTTCCAAGCTGATAGCTTCAGAGTCCTCCTGTCTCTCTTTCCCGACACCTCTCCATCTTATTTTTTCATGGGCATCTCCCTCTCAGTCCTCTGAGCGAGCCTGTGGTCTGGAAGTCTATTCCTCCAGTACCTTCTTCCTGCCCATGAAGACAAACCCCACAGGCCTTTAGTTTTAAGAGTCTGCTACTGACTACCTGAGAGTAGCAGGTAACGCTTATACAACCAGCATTATGTGCCAAGCATGGCACTGATAACTTTTCATACACATTAGTTCATTCAATCTTTAGAACAACACTAAGCTAGGTCTTAGTACTGTCATCAATTTGCAAATCAGGAAACTGAGGCCCTGAGACATTAAGTAAATTGCCCAAAGTTATACAGACAGCAGATCACCTGATTCTGGACTGAGTTATTTTAAAAATTATTATTAGCAAATGGTCAAAGTAAAACATTACAAATTTTCATTAAAAAATAAAATACAAATAAATAAAAACTTGTATTTCGAGTGGGGAATGTCTTTTGCTTACACTCTCCGTTCTGAAGGGTAAAGAGAGATCATCTCTCAATTTAATGAGTCCTCCCTGCTGTCAAGGTAAAATCCTCTGGTTTCTCCCATCCATTCTAATAATCCTTATTCTCAACATACCGCTGTTTTGAACGCTACAGAAAAATGCCTAGGAGCGCCTGTGTGGCTCAAAAGGTTGAGCGTCTGCCTTCGGCTCAGGTCATGATCCCAGGGTCTGGGGACTGAGCCTGCATCAGGCTCCTTGCTCAGCGGGGAGCCTGCTTCTCCCTCTCCCTCTGCCTGCTGCTTCCCCTGCTTGTGTGTGCACTCGCTCTTTCTCTCTCTCTCTGTCAAATAAATAAATAAAAAACTTTCAAAACAAAAAAGCCTAGCTTATTGTTTTTTTTTAAGCTTCTACTTAATAATTTTTTTTTAAAGATTTTATTTATTTGACAGACAGAGATCACAAGTAGGCAGACAGGCAGACAGAGAGAGAGGAGGTAGCAGGCTCCCTGCAGAGCAGAGAGGCTGATGCGGGGCTCGATCCCAGGACCCTGGGACCATGACCTGAGCTGAAGGCAGAGGCTTTAACCCACTGAGCCACCCAAGCGCCCCTAATAATTTAATTATTAACAACCAACAAAGATGGTTGCTCTAAAGTATTTCCACTGCTTCAATTTCAAATACTTCCTGAGTCCCTACAAGGCTGATGTTTGCTGATTTGTTTACCTAATACATCCCACAAACAACGGTTAGGCTGAAGTATTTTTTCCTCATTTCACAAAGGACTAAAGGAAGCGGCAGCCACACTGTCACGTTTGTGAGACACACAGCTCAGAGAGCATGGAGCCAGGCTCTGACGTGGTTTCAGAAGGCACTCATGCAACGTATGCTGACTAAGCGAACACCAGTGCACCCGTCTTGTTCTTCCACTCAGTTGTGGTATTACTTTCCAAATGAGTAACATTTTCACATGGTCAAAATTCAAATAACCCAATTTCATTCCAAAATCAAATCTTCTGAAATACTAAATTATATTGCAAATTTGCGACAAACTCATCAAAAACTTGTTAAAACCTAAACTAAAATGGATATTCAGTTATTTACAGCTTTACCTTTTTCACTTAATGTGAATATTCATATGTTCAGTTTCAAAATTACTAAAGGGTTTGATTACAGGTAACCTCAACCTCACTCAATCCCTAGACAATCCCTATGCCTCCAGTTTCCTTACCCAAAAGCAGTGATTACCATTTTTTTCTGTTATTTTTTTTTCCAGAGGTACATGGATTTAGAAGCAAATATGACTAAGAATTTTTTACACAAATGCAGCACACTAGAAATATTACAATCACATGCATAGCTGTGACCTTTTTCCACCTAATTTATCACAGATATAATTTTATATCAATTAAAAATGGCCTGCCTAACCCAGCAGTATTTTATTATATGAATGTGTGATAATTCCTTTAGCTAGTCCCCTATTTATAAAATTTCAATTATTTCCAATATTCTGCTATTGTAAATTATATGCCAGTGTTCAGATGTCCAGGCATATCTGTCAAATAATTACTTACAAAAGAAAAACAATCTAATAAAACGGGAAAAGGATATTAACAGACAATGCACATAAAGGAAAATAAAAATGTTTTCTTACTGATTTATAAAATATACAGATATTATTGGAAAAATTAAACCTTTGTCTCTGACATGTTTTACATATCTAATTCCCCCAATTTATTACTTGGCTTTTGACACTGTTTATAGTATTTTTATAAGAACTTATTGAAATTGTATGTAACTAGGGACATCTGGCTGGCTCAGTTTGTGGAGCATGTGATTCCTGACCTCCGGGTTTTGAGTTAGAGCCCCATAATGGGCACAGAGTCTATTTAAAAAATAAAAAATAAGAGGCCCAAACTTGTACTACTAGGGTTGGCAAAGCTTTAAAAAAAAAAAAAAAGTAACCAAATTGTTGATGTTTTTATTTTTTTTTAATTCTATGGAATTTATATGATATTTGAAAGGACTTTCCATTCTAAGATGATTGCTCTAAAATACTTCCTATAGATCTATCTACAGTAGGATTTTGACCTCTCTGCATACATATTGGGGTAAGATGCCTGGTGTGATCCATGACATACCCCATCCCCCAGGGCTACCCCTTATTCCCAATACCATTTATTGAATAATCCTACCCCCCTCCAACAGGTTTCCTTTCCATTCCACAGTGTACCCTGGAATACAGAATGATAATCAGTTAACAAGACTGTTTTTATTTTCTTTTCATACTGACTCACCCAGAGTACGATTTCTAATAAGGCTGGCAACTTTTCTGTTCTGCTTTGGGTTTGGGGATTCGTTTTAGGTTGCTTGATAGTCAAGAGGGGCAAGGGCTTCCCTGACCTCTGGCAAGCCCAGGAGAGGTTGTGTCCTTGCTCATCTGTATTTAGGAAACTTGACATTTGAGCACAGGCCAAGTGGTTTTTCTTTCCTCCACTTTCTTGTACCTATTTTGGAATATTAAGTCTTAGAAAATAGTATTTAATATAGTAAAATGAAAATATATTTTGTTAGGAAGCTATTCTTCCTTTCTACTACAGATTATTTTTTAATATTTGACTATCAGGGCCTCTATAATTAGAGTTAATAAACAGCTGTATTATATATATCTTATTAATAAAACCAGTTATCTTTAAATCTTTCCCCAGTCATTCTGAATTATCTAATTAAAACTTTCAAGTGGACAAATTCTATCAGGATTGTACTCATTAGTTTAATAAAGTCCTTGAGTATTTTCTACGTGCAATTTATTTTTCTATGGGCTGTGAAAGACACACAAATGAAGAAAAAAAGTTTTTGTTCCACCATTGTTTTTCCTGGCCGAATTTAGATAGACTCGACAGAAGAGCACTTTTGTTGCAGGGATGGGAGATACCTAAAACACATAGGAGAATGATGATAAATCTTACTATAAAAACTCAAGAAATCTCTCTGGTATGTAGAAAGGAGAAGGTTATTCCAAGTGGTAGCAGTAAAGTGTCATGGAGACAGTGACAATGGATCCATCCTTAAAATCAATTTGCAGGTTTAACACGTCAGGATACATACTTGAGGACATTCCAAAAAAACTGTAACTTTCACCAAAAAAAAAAGCATGTGTGATGGTTAATTTTATGGGTCAACTTGGCTGGGATAAGGGATACCCAGATAGCTACTAAAACATTATTCCATGGAGTACCTGGGAGGGTGTTTCTGGAAGAGATCAGCATTTGATTCAGCAGAGGGTGAAGATGATTCACCCTCAGCAGCGTGGGGTGGGCACCATCCCATTCATGGAGGACCTGAAGAGAAGTAGTAAAGGAAGGGTGAGAGATTTCTTTTTGAGCTCTCAGATATCAGAGTTTCTGACTTTTGGGCCTTCAGACTCTGAGACCAACATGAGCAGCTTTATGGTTCTTAGTCCTTTGAACTTGAACTGAATTAAACCACTGGCTTCCCTGGTTCTCCAGCTTGTAGACAGCAGTTTGTGGGACACTGTAGCCTCCATGACCATGTGAAATGGGAGCCAATTCTCTTAAATAATTGGCTAATTAGTTAATTAATTTCCCCCCACACTAATACAGTATAGAAATAAGATGATTATTCAGGCAGCAAAATATCAGAAGATTCTAGGCACTGAAACCAGAAAAGAGAAAGAATTCCTCCATATCCCCCACTCCATCAGCCTCAGAACTGTCAATTTTAATTTCCCGTTTCCTTTCTTATACCACGCTTCTTCTCCATCATCAGGTTATTGCCTTAGCTCAGAGCTTGAACCTAAATGTGTCATTCTTAGGTGACTAAAATATCTGGCACTCATGGTTCTTCTATCCCTTGCTCTGCACAACATTCTTGTTTAACACAAATATGATCCTATTAAGACTCTAGAGAAAACCCTACAGGATAAAGTCAGAATGCATTAATATAATGACCATTATTGTGTAGCCTGAGTTTCAGCCACTGCACAGTACTTAACATTCTCCAATGTTACAATGTAATAATGTAATACATCTTCACGTTCAAACTTCCCACCACCTGCAAATTTCCTTCTCAATTCTGTGTCTATCTAACACACTTTTATTTATCTTTCAAAATCAATTCAAGTTTGTCCTCTCTCTGAAACATTTTCTTACCAAACTAACCAGAATGAAAAACCACCTCCAGAGTGACACCATCTTGCCTCATTCATGAATCTATCCATGCTTCTTCTCCATGGTACTGTAATATATATTTATCTTTGTGCTCATGATCTAGTACTAAGTACATAGTAGGTTATGACTATATTATTTCAATAATCTCTGGACTATGTATCCTCTATGACCCATTTAGCAGGAGAGACACTGCTTTATGCTGGGGTGAGACAGAACACATTTTTAGTGACTTAAAAATCTGCTATATCATAAGTTGGAATTTGGGGACTTATTAGTAAAAATTCAGTGAATACCAAGAACACAGAGAAAAATTCATCATTAGAATGTGGGAAAAGAAAAGTGATTATGAAAATAGAAGCATCCCCTGAGATGCTGAGATCAGTTTTCTTAGTGACATTTGTGGAAGAGTGGTTCTATGTAGACACCCCAGGTATAGTCCTATTTGGCTTTCAATGATTTGTAAAGAAAAAAAAAGAAACAATGTCACTTTATCACTATTTATAAACATAGAAACATCAAGATGGTTTGCTTGAAATAAGGATATTATGAAAGATGAGATAGATGATAAGACAAGTCCTTTCTCAATGTATTTCTCTTGTGAAAGGCCATAGTACATATAAAGCCTGATAGTTTTTACAAAATTTCTACATATTAAAGGAATTATATACAATAAAAGGCCTGAGAGTTAAAATCCTACTGCGCAGATTTTTCTTCTTTATCCATCTCAATGCTTCAATGACTTAGTCCTAAGATATCATTTTATCAAGGCAGTAGGATTAACATCGCATAACACATACCATTTTCAGAAATACTCCACAGTGGCTCAAAACTTATTTCAAGTGTCATGTATGGGGACATTTCCTGCTAACTATTCACTGTCTCCTCCTTTCCTTCTAACACATCCTGATTTTGGACTGGATGGCAAGTACCCAAAGCCAGGCATTTTGGCCTAAGCCAGCTCCTTAATGTTACTCCTAATTTACTACTTCCCACGCAGCTGGGGTGGCCATGTGACCAAGCATGCTCAAGGAAACATAAGGGGGCTATTGGAAGGGGATTTAGGGAAAAGCTACGATGAACTAATAAATGGAGCTGAATGACTTGCCCTCTTTCCCTCCGCCTATATCTTCAGAAGTGATGTTACAACCAAGAGGCGAAATGAAGATTCTGAGAATTTTTTAGAATTTACAGAGGAAAAAGACCATGTGTGGGTTTTTAGTGATTTGTTGAGTCACTGGATCAACCCTAGCTTCTTATTAAATAGGAAGAACGAAGGCACTCTTTCTGAGATATGCTGTTATTGGCAGCTGAGCACATTCTCACAGACAGTGGACTGGGCAGTTGAGAAGGAAGTTTTTCATGAGAGCCTTCCCTTTGTGATAACCCTTCAGAACGTCTGTGGAGGATAAATTATAAATTAAGGTTCACAGATTTTTTAGATAGAGAATATGAAGAAGGAAGACTATCCCCTACCCATATGGCAAGACACCATACACCACAGAAATGAGACTGATTACTCATGATAAATTCAGAACAATGTCCTAAATAAATAAATAAATGAAATGAAAAAAATCCCTTCAATCATCTCTGTAAATTCTAAAAATTCTCAGAATCTTAAAACTAAGCAGGCTGATCTTAAGGTTCCTTTTCTTTGCTCAGAAACACAAAAATCTATCTATTTAACATAAAAATAGCAATGGGTATGCATGTTAATGTACACAGTTCATACAGAAGTAATCTTAGGAAGAGAAGGTGTTGTTTCTCATTAGGAAAGTAGACCTGTTGGCCAGTGAATGTGTTTGGTCAGCTGGCCTTCTAACCCATGATTTGAGGCAATCAGTTTTCAAGCTTCAAACTATTTTCTTCCTACAAGCTTTGCCTTCAAGTTATTTTCATCTTAGAGTTTTCAAGCCCTGAACAGATATTTTGATACCATGATAATTTGTGGTCTTGCTAAAGACTGAATTTTTTGCACAGTCCCCTTGACTTGATTTGTTATTTCAAAATTCCAATTATTTCACACCTTCCTTTGAGACTTTTTCTAATTGAGCTGTATATTCCCAACTGAAATCAGAACTGGCCCAACTCCTGCTTTACTCAAAATTTAGGTCTCTTTTTAGGCCTCTTTTAAAAGATTAAAATTCTACAAAGTTTTTAAATAGATATTGTTGATTTTTTTTTTATCTTCCTAATTTCATTTTGTGAAACAAACTAGGATCTTAAAATAGCGGGAAAATATTTTCTTAATCTCCAAGCCCCATTTTTACTTACATGAATTTCCCATAAATAAATACTTTGGACAATATTTATAGCTTTGAAATATTTAGTGGCCATTGTAGTAATTATCTATGAACCAGCAAATGAATTTTATGATTTGTGATTATTTCATCCTTATCCCAGGAAGAAAAAGTCATTTTACTGCCATACAGCATAGGACCAAACAGCCATTCAAAACCAAATTAGTCTAAACCCAGATACCACTTTCTCATTAAAGAGAAAATAAGAAAAAGTTTAGCTGTTCTTACAAGACCAGAGCAACTAAATGTCATTCCAAGAATAAAAGGTCTTGTTTTAATCTCTTATAGACTGAGAATAAGTGTTTTGAGTTACTGGAACTTGATGGGTGTGGTTTGCCATTATTTTCCATTTCCTGAAAAATCTTTAAAAAATAAAATCACAGCTCATATGTTCCACTGCCTTTCCCTAAACGGTTAGGTGTTTAAGCTGCCTTCTAAAAACATACCTTAATTTTCATGTATATGTATCTGTCCATTCATGTGGATGTCTGCAACTGTAACTGTTTCAGTGTATGTCTACTCAATGAATCAAACCCAATGAAGAAATGTTCAGCTAAAGAAAATACAAAAACAGGTTCATATCCTAAAAGGAATGGTCTTGTGAGGAATAAAATAACTGTTATGTTGTATCTTCTTTAAGAATTTTCCCTCCATTTTTATCACTCCTCTTGTTCTTAAAAAAAAGTTACACCTTCCTGACCAAGAAATATTTTAGGGGTCTTAGCCTACTAGTATACTATCTAAAACACAAAAGCCCAAAGTTTTAGTAAAATAAAAGACCTAATGACCTCTAGCCATCCAAAATAGATACCAAAGTTTCAAGCACTTTTGTAGATTTTCACCTTCACTTAATCCCTAGTTGTTCTTATTAAAATACAAAAGCCCAAACACTTCTGCTTTCAGATGTTTTTGTTTTCTATAACACATGGGAGGTTAATGGTAACATTTAGAAAGGGGATAATTTCAAGAGAAGTTTGCATTGAAAAAGCAAGGGTTAGTACTCTAAACTAGGAAAAACACAGAAAAATTAAATAGTTAACTGAAAAAAATGTAAACAAGTCACCAAATAAAAGCACTGAAGTCTAAGACCTTTTAGAGTAGTAAAAAAAGGGGGTGCCTGGGTGGCTAACCTGGTTAAGCATCTGACTCTTGATTTCAGCTCAGATTCTGATCTCTGGGTCAAGGGATAAAGTTCTGAGTTGGGCTTCAGGCTCAGCAGAGTCAGCTTGTGATTCTCTCTATCCCTCGGCCCCTCCCCCTGCTCATGCTCTCTCTCTAAAAATAAATAAATAAATCTTTAAAAATTAAATAAATAAAAGTAGTAAAAACAAACCTATATCTTCAATAGTCATCATTTTTTTAAAAAAGATTTTATTTATTTTGACAGAGCGAGACAATGACAGAGCGAACACAAGCAGGGGAGTGGGAGAAGCAGGCTTCCCGCTGAGCAGGGAGCTTGATGTGGGGCTCTCATTTCTTTAATAAGAAAGTAGTATCTGGATTTAGACTAATTTGGTTTTGAATGGCTATTTGGTCATATGCTGCATGGCAGTAAAATGACCTGAGCCAAAGGCAGAGGCTTAATGACTAAGCCACCCAGGTGCCCCAATAGTCTTCATTTTTAAATACTATTTTGGAAATTTGGACCAACAAGAAATTATTATATTTTTTCTGTTTGTGATATTAAGGAAATACCAAGGGATTGCCTGGGTGGCTCACTCAGTTAAGCATCTGACTCTTGATTTCGCTCAAGTCATGATCTCAGGGTTGTGAGACTGAACCCTGCGTTGGGCTCTGTGCTCAGCGGGGAATCTCCTTAGATTCTCTCTCTCTCTCCTTCTGCCCCTCCCCTGATCTCTCTCTCTCTTACTCTCTCTCTCAAATAAATAAATCTTGAAAGAAAAAGAGAGAGGGAGGGAGGGAGAGAGAAGGAAGACAGGGAAAAGATTAAGTAAAAAGGATGACTCTTCCCAGGCCAGTGATTATCACAGGTCAGTTGTGTCAAATAGAAATGAATGCCAATCACAAATGTGTGCCACATACATATTTTAAAATTTGTATTCATGTTAAAAATAGTGGAAAAGGGGCACCTGGGTGGCTCAGTGGTTTAAGCCTCTGCCTTCGACTTGGGTCATGATCTCAGGGTCCCGGGATCGAGCCCCGCATCGGGCTTTCTGCTTGGCGGGAGCCTGCTTCCCCCTCTCTCTGTCTGCCTCTCTGCCTAGCTCTGATTTCTCTCTGTCAAATAAATAAAAAATCTTTAAAAAAAAAAAAAGTGGAAAAAAGAATTGTGAAATTAATTTCAATAATACATTCTATTTAACCTAATATATCCCAAATTTTATAATTTCAACAATATCCAAATAAAACCAATTCACATATTTTACATTATTTTTGTGTATATTAAGTCTCCAAAACCCGGTACGGACTTTATCCTTCTATCTCAAATTTGGACTAGTCATATTTCAAGTGCTCAAGAGCCATATGTGACAAGTAGCTACTGTATTGGATAGGACAGTTTTAGATGCTGGGCATAAAGCAGGAAAACAATAAAGACAGCGTCCCTTTTTGCGGAGTTTACCTTCTGTTTCAGTGAAGATACAGAAAAGTACGAAAATAACAACCAGGAAAAAAAATCACATGATTTTGAATGCCCTGAAGAAAGTAAAAAGTTTGATGAGAGAGAAAATGCTGAGGGAGGGGTGGGAGTGCTCTGCAGATGTGACATTTAACCTGGGACTTGAGTGAGTGGGAAGCAGGCAAGCTTGAGCAAAGGCATGCTGGGCAGAACAGAGAGTTTTTACAACAAATCTAAGGCACACAACCTTGCAGGCTTAAGCAACAACAAAGAAAGAATGGTTAGGTGAGAGCTAAAGGAGCAGAGAGGGAGAACGCTGTAAGACATGGTAGAGGGGTAAGCAGAGCCAGATCATGTAGGATTTAGGAGACCAGAATAAAGAGCTCAGGAGCGGCGAAGGGAGGAGGAGGAACCCTGGAAGCGCTGTTAAGTGTTCCTTCAAACCCTGGAGGGCTATGCCCTGTAAGTGAAGGCGATAAGTCTTCACAAAACCTGAAACAAAGACTTGATTAGTCTCATACCTGACTGGATTAAGGTGATCTTCCTAGATCAATTTTTCTGCTATTAGAAAATCAAATCTACTTGGGGGAAATTAATCTAGAGTCTCTATACTCTTTAATGTAAAATGTCCAGCATTTAATCCCAAATCACCAAGAATGCCAATTAAAAAAACAAATGACCATTTGTTAAGGAGAGAAAAAAAGTATATATATATACCATATATATGGTATATATATATATATTTTACAGGCATTTTGATAATCCAGATTTCTGGGTTGTGAGGATTTCTGCTTTATAATAACTATGATTAATAATGTTCAAAAAATAGTAAGATAAAGAATTCACTGGAGAACTGAAATACATGAAAAATGAACCAAATTTTCCTATAATTGTAGAGGGGGAAAAGGCACCAATAAATATACAATTTAATAGATGGATCTAGAGTTGATGAGATAGAACTGAATTAAAGATTAGTAAAATAGTGGGGGCGCCTTGATGGCTCAGTCAGTTAGGCGTCCTATTCTTGATTTCAACTCAGGTCATTCTCAGGGTTGTGGAATCGGCCCGTATCAGGCTCTGCCTTCACCACAGAGCCTCCTTAAGATTTTTTCTCTCCCTATGCCCCTCCCTTGCTCATGCTCTCTATCTTTCTCTAAAATAAATAAATTAAATCTTTTAAAAGAATTAGTAAAATTGGGGCGCCTGGGTGGCTCTGTCGTTAAGCGTCTGCCTTCGGCTCAGGTCATGATCCCAGAGTCCTCGGATCGAATCCCACATCGGGCTCCCTGCTCTGCGGGAAGCCTGCTTCTCCCTCTCTCACTCCCTCTGCTGTATTATCTCTCTTGCTGTGTGTGTCTCTCTCTCAAATAAATAAATAAATAATCTTTTTAAAAAATGAGTAAAATGGAAAATAGATCAGCCAAAAAAAAAAAAAAAAGCCTAGATCAAAGAACAGAGAGAGAAGGAAAACTTTATTCATATATATATAATAGAGACATGGGGAGGCACCTGGGTAGCTCAGTTGGTTGACATCTGACTCTTAGTTCAGTTGGGTTGTGATCTCAAGGTCATGAAAGTGAGCCCCACATTGTGCTCCATGCTTAGCACAGAGTGTCCTGGATTTTCTCTCCCGTTGCCCTTCCCCCTCCCCACACATACTCTCTATCTCTCAAAAGTAAATAAATAAATGTTTTTAAAAAAAAGACATGGGGAATAAGGAAAAACTATCTAAAGCGCATGTTACTAGAGTCCCAGAAGGGGAGGAGAGAGAAATAGGAATTGGGTGTGGTTTTTATCTGCTTAATGCTTCTCTCTATAGTCTCACATTTTTATTACTTTGGAGAAAATAAATATAGATCACTATCTCACATCATATATAAAAATAAATCCCAGATGGATTAATAAATTTAATGTAAAAAATAAAATTACAAACTAACCAGAATAAAAGGAACAGGCAAATACTTACCTTGCTTTTCTAATCACAAATGCAAAATCTGAAACCATTAAGTTAAAACTGTTATATTTGTCTGCCATATAAATTTTTGCTTATGAAAAACACCATAACCAAAGTTCATAGGCCACAGACCATATGAGAAAACAGCTGAACCAGGTGTCTGATGGAAATATATGCAATATTTAAAATCGTATTTCACAAGACTATTTTAATGGGATGGAAAGTGCTCATAATCTGTATTTATATTTAAAACAGTTTACTGACTTTCTCTCCGAGTGAATATAGAGTAACAAGGGCTAGATTTAGTCTTTCACAAAAAAAAAAAAAAAAAAGAAAAGAAAATTAGATAAAACACATGAAGCAAGGCTTTCAAACACTGGACAACTGTCATCATAGTACTGTAATCTTTGAGAGGTTGGGAATAAGCACAGTGAGTTCAGAAATGTCCCAATTTACTGCTTGAAAGCGGTTTCCAAAGTGCATCAGGTAGGAGGAACCCAAAAAGAGCCCATGATCTCACCGATGGAGAGAAGAGAGAACAGAAGTCAAGGTGGCCGACAAGGGAAAAGAGAAGAGGACAAAAAGAGCACTGGAGCTCTGCAGAGGGGTCCCTCAGAGCTTTCACTGATTACTAATCTGTGCACATATGAGACAGAACTTCCAGAGACATGGAGAAGAAATATTGGGATGGAAGAGACCAACAATTCCCAGAGTCCACACACGGTAGAGAAGAGTACATATTCCCCAAGCCAGAGTAGAGAGACCTCATAATACATGAGATAAAAGACCTGTTATAAAGACATTCTATTTGTGGGCACCTGGGTGGCTCAGTCAGTTAAGCGACTGCCTTCGGCTCGGGTCATGATTCCGGGGTCCTGGGATCGAATCCCACATCGGGCTCCCCCTGCTCTGTGGGGAGCCTACTTCTCCATCTTCTGCCTGCTACTCCCCACCTTGTGCGCTCTCTCTCTCTCTCTCTGTCAAATAAATAAATAAAATCTTCAAAAAAAGAAAAAAAAGACATTCTATTTGTTCAAGAGTATAGAAAAAAGTCATCATGATCAGAAAAAAAATATATGAAACATAAAAAGAACCCAAAGGGTACCCCTAGAGATGAAAAATGCATCTAAATTTAAAATATTTTCAACCATATTTCTTACAGCATTCTTCAATAAAAGGAACTAGGGCTCCTCGCAGAAATGGCTGATTCTATGAGTGGAACAGGAGCTACACAAAATGAGCCTGAACATCCCGTATTTCCAGAAAGTAAGGAAGCAGGAAGAAAAACAACAACGCTGATGGAAATACACGAAAGGGACACAGGAGCCAACTGAAGGAATGGCTAAAGCAGGAATAATCTGAGCAACAAAATTATTAACAGTGCTTATTATAATAAATGAATATCCATGAGCCCATACTGATATAAATAAACAATTGAATAAATAAATAAATGGGGTGGGGGGAACAGACAAATCTTCCACATGCAGAAAAAAATCCCAAATAATTTATATAGATAATCTACCCCCAAGGAGAGGGACCATAACTCCTCAATGCTTAAATGTGGGCTGCACACAGCAACATCATTCTTAAAAAATACAGTATGGAAAAGGAATAAAAAAGACCAACTTCACAGTGAAGAAACCTGACAAAAACTATCTCTGTAAGGCAATCAAGGTTCAACATCAACAGTGATAAATCATGTTATAAAATGTATTCTTGATATGATGTGATAAAAATCAACACTTTTTCTCTGTGGGCTTCCTCCCCAGTAAACCCATAACCCCATAACCCCAGTGTAATTAGGAGAACAACATCAGAAAAAATTCCAATAGAGGGGACTCATACAAAATACCTAACTAATACTCCTTAAAGCCATCAAGATCATCAAAAACAAGAAAAATCTAAGAAACTGTCACAACCAAGAGGCGCCTAAGGGTACATGACAAATACACGTAATGTGGTATCTCAGATGGTATTCTGGAACAGAAAAAAGACACCAGGTTAGAAGAGAAAAAATCCAAGTAAAGTACCGACCTTAGTTAATAAGAATGTATCAGTATTGGTTCATTACTATAACAAATGTACCACATAAATATAAAATGCCATTAACAGGGGAAACTGGGTTTGGGGCATATGGGAACTTTCTGTATTATCCTCACAAATTTTCTGTATATTTAAAATTATTCTGAAAAACCCTAAGTCTATTTAAAATACTTAAATATTCTAAATCTATTTAAATATTTAAATTTGATTTTCATTAAAAATTAATTAAAATCAATTAAAAATGTAATACTGATTTAAATAATTAAATTTAATTAGACTTAAAAATATTTAAATCTATTTAAAATACATTGGATAGCTAGCTTAATCAATAGCTCATTAAACACTGAAGATGAAAAAAGCAAACTTGAAGTCATCCCCTCCCAAAAACAAACAAAATCAGAGAAAAAAGAGAAATATAATTACACAGGTGGAAATGGAACCTCAGGCAAGTGAAAGGGTAGCAAAAAGGAGAAGGAAAAAAACATTTGAAGGAATAATGGCCAAATTTTTTGCCAAATTTGATGAAAACTCTAAACACACAAATCCAAAAAATTCGATGAACCAATGTGGAGAGAGAAAAAAACATTTGAAGGAATAATGGCCAAATTTTTTCCCAAATTTGATGAAAACTCTAAACACACAAATCCAAAAAATTCAATGAACCAATGTGACCATATAATGATACTTCATTATCAAACTGCTCAAAACCAATGATAAGGAGAAAAATCTTTTTAAAACAATCTAGAATAGAAACACATTACATGCAGAGGAACACAGACAAGAATTACCTATCACATATTTCTTCATCAAAAACTAAGGATGCCAAGACTGCCTGGTTGGCTCAGTCATTTGAGTGTCTGCTTTCTGCTCAGGTCGTGATCCCAGGGTCCTGGGATCAAGCCCCACATGGGGCTGTCTGCTCAGCAGGGAGCCTGCCTCTCCCTCTACCTGCTTCTCTCTCTCTCTCTCTCTCTCTCTCTCTCTGTTAAATAAATAAATAAAATCTTAAAAAAAAAAAACAAAAAAACTAAGCATGCCAGAAGACTGTGAGGAAACATCTTTAAAATGCTGAAAGTTAAAAAAAAAAGAAAAGCCAACTTAGAATTCTATATCCGGTGAGTATAACTTTCATAAACAAGGGTGATAAAACAGCAATTACAACAGTCATAAAAAAATGAAATACTTAATCTTACCAATAACAAAATATAACTGATGAGAGAATGAAAAAACATGTAAATAAATAA
Organism: Martes martes; assembly: GCF_963455335.1. Taxonomy (NCBI): domain Eukaryota; kingdom Metazoa; phylum Chordata; class Mammalia; order Carnivora; family Mustelidae; genus Martes; species Martes martes. Next base: position 56,438,926 of record NC_137904.1, read on the forward strand.
AGAATTACTTCAAGATGTATTGACTCAGTGCAATCCCAATCAAAATTCTAGTAGCTCCTTTTATGGAATTTGATAAGCCTACTGTAAAATTTACAAGAAAATGCAAAGAATGTAGAATAGCCAAAGCAGTTTAAAAAAGAAGAAAAGTAATGGATAATTTGCATTCCTTGATTATATTTACTATAGGGTTACAGTAATCAAGACAATGTGGTGCTAGCATAAAGACAGAAATGCAGAGTGATGGAATAAATAGACAATCAAGATATACATCCATGAATAAATAGCCAAGTGATTTTTTAATATAACAATCATTGAGATATAATTCACATGCCATACAATACACACATTTAAAGTATACAATTCAATGGTATTTACTATATGCACACAATTGTGCCATAATCACCACAATCAATTTTAGACATTTTCATCACTGACAAAGAAACACCATATCCATTACAAATCATTACCCATTCACCCTCAACTTCCCAAGTCCTAGGCAACAACTAATATACTTCCTATTTATGGATCTGCCTATTCTAGACATTTCATATAAATGGAATCATAATATGTGGCCTTTGTAAATACCTTCTTGCTCTTAGCATAGTATTTTCAAGTTTTATCCATGTTGAAGTAAGTGTGTTAGTCTAGGTTCTCTAGAGAAATAGAACCATTATGAGATATGTGAATCTAGATCGATTACCGAGTTTTAGAGCTAGACTTAAATATAAATGTCTATATATTGTTTTGTTTCTCTCTACATATTAAGAGACTCACTATAAGGAACTAACTTTCACAATAACGGAGGCGAAGATTTGTAGTTTGCCAACTGGAGACCCAAGAAAGTCAATGGTCTGGTTTCAGTCTGAGTCTGAGAGCCTAAGAAAAAGAAAAGCCAATATTCTAAATTCCAGTCCGAGTCCAAGTCTGAGGGCAGGAGAACTGATAATCCCAATTCAAAAACGAGCAGAGAGAAATAATTTCTTCTTATTCAGCTTTTAATTCTGTTCAAGCCTTCAGTGGGTTAAATGAAGCCCACCCACATTCAGGAAGGCAATATGCTTTACTCATCTACCAATTCAAATGCTAATTTTATCCAGAAACACTCTCATAGCCATAACCTAGAAATAGTGTTTAACCAAATATCTGAGCATTTATTTGAAACCTAAAATTAACCATCACAAGTCCACTCCTTGTCAACCTAACATCTATACATATCTCATTAAATCATATTTAATCTTCAAATAAAGACAATAACAAGGTCTTAATTCCTCCTAACATGATACAACTATCCTACATACAAAAAAAAAAAAAAAATTAAGAAAGAAGGAAACACACTAACACCTTCCACATTAAGAGGAAAAGTCCTTGAGTGATACTTACTCTTCTCTCTGAAATCTGTAACTCAAATACAACGATGTATAGTAAAAAATATTTAAATTCTATGTTATAAAGTAAGTATATTTTATTATATAATAAGGGAATAAGAGAGGGAAGAAAACAAATATACTTGCTATATACATTTGCAAACATTCATAATAAAATGAGGAATATGGAATACTCATGACAAATACAGTTATTTCTGTTACTGGTCACATGGTTACAGCTCATATTTATAGCTAACTTTTTCAACTACCCATTCTGTATTCCCTTTGCCTTTACTGGTTTTGTTTGTTCACTTGTTTCATGATTCTTTACATGGTGAGGTGACCTAAACCTTCAATTCCTGAATGGATTAGACTGTTGCATTTTTCCATTGACCTTACTCATAGGGTGTGGTAATACCAGAGACACCCTGAGGGATCTCCTGCATTCCAGACATTCTTTTTCCTTAACTCCATTATGAAGTAGTACTCCCAATTTCTCCTTGGTAATCAGGTAATCAGGATCAATCATTGCAACCACCACAGTAACTATCTTTTCGTCTGTTTATTCTTTGGCACGAGAAGCCCCAAGTGACTGAGCAACAGTCTTAACCTTCCAGCCCAACTGAATCATTGTTGTATCTCCTGGTTGAAGCATTTCTCCCTTTGGAACTAAGACCTCTAGACCAACAGAACATAAGGTCATGAGAACAGGAAGTGAAGATTATCCTAGTGAGTAACTAGGGTTAAAAGTAAGGGATGCCACTCCCATTTCCAACCCTTGATTCCTAGACCCATGAATTCTGGTTAGGGAAGAAATATTACCATACACTGGATGCTGACTCAGAGCATACACAGCTTTCTAGAGAATCTTGTCCTAAACCTGCAAGGTTTTGCCACCTAGTTTGCCCTGCAACTGAGTCTTCAAAAGGCCATTCCACTATCTTACAAAGACAGCTGCTTCAGGATGGTGGAAACATGGTTAAGACCACAGAATACCATAAGTATAAGTTCACTGCCACACTTCTTTTGCTGTTAAGTAAGTTCCTGGAGCCAAGCAAGGCTGTGAGAAAGAGCACGATGACAGATAAGCCATTCTGTAAGTTCACCAATGGTAGTTTTGTGAGAAGCACTGCTTGCAAGGAAAGCAAATGCATATTCAGAGTGTTGATTCCATTAAGAACAAAATGCTGCCTCTTTCATGATGGAAAGAGTCCAGGGTAATCCACCCACCACCAGATAGCTTGCTTATCACCTTTGGGGATGTTGCCTTATCAGGGGCTCAGTACTGGTCTCTACTACTAGCAGATTGGGCACAGGGGTGGGGGGGGTGGCCATTAGCTAGGTTGGCCTTGATGAGTAGAAGTCCATGTTCTTGAGCCTATAACCTCCATCCTTGCCACCATGGATGGCACTTCTTTGTTCATAAATCCATTAGGCAATGGACTTATGGCACCCCTGAAGAAAGAGGCTGACGTATCCACAGGAGAAATTACACTCTACATTTAGTTATTAAAAATCTTCTCTGATAAAGTTAACCTTTTGTGAAGATTCAAATGGAACATAGGTATCTTCATATTTTTTGCTCATTCAGAGAGATTTATCCACATATCTCTTCCCAAAATTTCATTGTTGCCAGTTTTCCATTCATGTTTCTTCCAAGCCCCTGACCATCCAGCCAATCATTGGCCACAACCCATGAATCAGATTATAATTATACATATATGGCCATTTATCCTTCCAAGCAAAGTGAATAACCAGGACCACTACTCAAAGTTCTGCCCAATGGGAAGATTTCCTTTCACCAGGGATGTGCAGAGTCTACTGCAGCTGTGCACTTTAGGGTGGTGCCTGCATATCATGCAGGACTATTTATAAACCAGGCTTGGTTTTTCTCTTCCTCTGTCAATGGATCATAGCTTTATTCCTCAAGAGGCAAGAAAAAAAGAGCAAACCAAAAGGTAGTAGAGGGAGAAAATAATAAAGAGCAGAGCAGAGACTAATGAAACAAATTAACAGAAAATAGAAAGAATCACAAAACTAAAAGTCAGCTCTTTGAAAAGATCAACAAAATTGAGTAAGAAAAAGAGAGAAGACACAAGTAACTAAAATAAAAAATGAAAGTGGAGACATTACTACCAATATCACAGAAATAAAAAGGGTTAAAATAAAATTTAAAAATACAAATAACTGTGTGCCAACAAATTAGATAACTTATATGAAAGAGAAAATTTTCCAGAAACACACTTACTACCAATAATGACTCAAGAAGAACTCAATACCAAAAAACCCAAATAATCCAACTTAAAAATGGGCAGAGGACCTGAATAGACAGTTTTCCAAAGAAGACATACAGATGGCTAACAGACACATGAAAAGATTCTCAACATCACTAATCTTCAGGGAAATGCAAATCAAAACCACAATGAGATATCACCTTACATCTGTCAGGTTGGCTAGAATCAAAAAGATAAAAAATAACAAGTATCGGCAAGGATGTGGAGAAAAAGGAATTCTCATGCACTTTTGGTGGGAATGCAAACTGGTACAGCCACTGTGGAAAACAGTATGGAGGTTCCTCAAAAAATTAAAAATAGAAATATCCTATGATCCAATAATTCTGCCACTGGGTATTTACTAACGCTGCCTCCCCCCCCAAAAAACACTGAAAACACTAATTTGAAGAGATACATGCATCTTTATGTTTACTGCAGCATTATTAACAATAGCCACGATATGGAATCAGCCAAAGTGTCTATCAATAAATGAACAGATAAAGATGTGGTATGTGTGTATGTTTATATGTTTATAAGATATAATGTTTATATGTTTATACACACACACACACACACACACACACACACACACACACGCAATGGAATATAACGCAGCCATTAAAAAGTATGAGATCTTGCCATTTGTGACAACATGGATGGACCTAGAGGGTGAATTAAGTCAAAGAAAGAAAAATACCATATGATTTCACTTATATGTGGAATCTAAAAGACAAAACAAATGAACAAACGAAAGTAGAAATAGACCCATGAATATAGAGAACAAACTGATGACTGCCAGAGGGGTGGGTGGTGGGGAATGGGCAAAATAGGTAAAGGGGACTGGGAGACACAGGCTTCCAGTGATGAAAAAAATAAGTCACAGGAATAAAAATTACATCATAGGGAACACAGTCAATGGAATTTGTAATCATGCTGCATAGTGATAGATGGTAGCTATACTTTTGGTGAACAGAGCACAATGCACTGAGTTGCTGAATCACTAGATTTTATACCTGAACCTAATGTAACATTGTGTATCAACTATACTCAAATAAAATAAGGAGGAGTGAGGCCAAGGGTGAGAAGGAAAAAGAGCAGGAGGAGAAAACAGATCAGTGGTTGCATGGAGCCAGGGATGGGGGGGTTAGCTGCAAATGGATATGAGAAATATTCTGCGATGACAAAAATGTTCTATATCATGATTTTGGCAGTAGTTATAAGAGTGTGAATTTGACAAAACTCAATGAACCATACACTTATATACTGATAAATTTTATGTAATTATACATCAAAAAGCCAATAAAAATAGATTTTAAAACAAAATGTATATTTAAGACCCTCTTTTTAAAATATTTGAATGCAAGGCACCTGGATGGCTCAGTCCATTAAGTGTCTGCCTTGGGCTCAGGTCATGATTCCAGGGTCCTGGGTGGGACTGAGTCCCCCACTGGGCTGCCTGCTCAGTGGGGAGTCTGCTTCTCTCTCTCCCTCCGCTCCAACTCCCTGCTTGTGCGCGCGCTCTCTCTCTCTCAAATAAATAAATAAAATCTTTTAAAAAATAAAATATTTGAATGCATAGAGAAATGTATGGAATGTTGGACAATGAAGTATAATATCCATGAGGTGGGTGATGAGTGACTTTTACTTTTCTTACATGCCTCTTTTTACTTTATATTGTTTACAATATCTATCCATTAGTTTTATAATCAGGAAAAAAACTATTTTAAAAATATGTAAGAGCATGATGCACTTTAGATGTATTTCCATTTAAGAGTTAACATTTTAAAGTACTGGCACTTACCATGTGAAACAGATCAACTTTTGACTATGACAAATAAAGGGAGGTGTTACAATATGCTGAGCTGACATCGGTACTTAATGCCCATTTTCACATTATATCTCATAAAAGTCTGTGTACTGGAGCTCCATTTTATATGAATACAACTGAAAAGACTCCAGAAACCTAGATCATAAATAAACATTCAAAGGCTATTTTCCAATAAAATTGTCCGGGTATGTTTAAGCAGAAGTTTGGAAAGCTGTTCGGTTACCACAGGACCCTGTAGATTTTAAATCGAGTCAAACAGTAACAAGATAGTTTTAATAAACTCAGTAAACAAACTTCAAGTGATGGAAACATGGAGAAGCAAGAGTTGGCTTGGATGTTAGTGATCAAACCCCATGTTGTCCTTCATCTCATAAAGAAAGATCTCCTGGCAGAAAAGGAAAAGACATTCTGAGAGGTATTCTTGCGAACAAACTAAATGTTAGGGATCAACACAGATGACAGCTGAAAGGGCAGAGTTACAAAACTAGACTAGCTCCTATAGATTTGGCATCAAATTGTGAAATTCTAGCGTTTGTAGTCTAGTTTTGGTAATAGGAAGCACATCTAACAGATTAAGCACTGATTACCACAAGCACAGATACTGGCCAAAGGATGAACAAAGGTAGAATCAAAAAGCTCATAGATAAAAAAAAAAAAACAAAAAAAAAAAAACAAAAAAAACAAAAAAAAAAAAAAAAAGCTCATAGATGAATTATAGAGTATTGATGCATAATGAATGGTTAAAGTAAATGCATTCTAATTCCACCATACTGGACAATGATGGTCTTTGGAAAACTTCCCTAATTACTGAGGTAAACCAAACCTAAAATAGCTTCCACGTATAAATGCTCACTATATAACAAGCATTTTGTGTACATTATCTTTAATCTAAATTAAATACCCCTGTTTACCTATGAGCGTGTGATGGCTGAAACAACTGGAACTCTTTACAGTAACTAAGCATTACAGCAAGGCTTAAATCTCAGGTGTTTTCAGTAAAATCCCCAGGCTCTTTCCAGTCTGATGTTTCTTCTTACACTAAGCTGAGAAAACTAAGTCTGACTCTAGGAAGAAGAAAGTAGAAAGCACAGAGTACCGCCTCTGACTCTTGCATGTACCACATAAAACATACAGACTCCCAATGTGTTCTTTAGAAAAACTCAGTCTTCCTTTTCATGTAAAAACATTCATGATTAAGCTGACATTCAACAAAGATCCTCTCTACATAAATTTACAATGTGTGGTTTCTCCTACATCCCACGTCATGTGAAAAGATAAATATGGGTCTTAATTATGCTAAGCTCATTATCTTTAAATTATACCAACAAATGAAGAAAAGATTATTTCATCCAGCTCATTATATCTCTATGAAACAGGTATAAGGATATCTTCTCCACAGGGTGGTAAGAATTCAGTTACAGAACTTTTTTAAAGTGCTTAGCATTAGACTGGCATGTAATAGGTACTCAGGTTATGGTAGCTATTATTAATGTCACTTTTAGCCCCGGGAGGGGCCATCAACGTGACAGTCCTTTAAAGAATCAATATGGAAGAAACCAGCCAAGTAACAGCTCCTGCTACTCCTACCCCTGTGGGGTCCTATTTCATCTCACTGGCAGCTGATTCTTGGAGTTACATCGCTAGGTGTGATCTTCAACACAGCACTTTCTGAATCCAACTTTCAAGCCTTCTTTCCTTCCCTCTGCCTTTCTTAGCTTGAAATGTACCTCCCCAAATGGGTTATACTTCACTTATGAGAAAGGAAAGTGTCCAATAACTCATGCATGAATTAATCATCTTAATTCATTTTTTCCCTGTGTGTTTGCTAAGGCGAAGATGAGGATATAAAGTCATCCCTGCCTTCACTGACCCCGTTTGCTCAGGACATCAGCAATTTGGGACATTTCTGAAGTGGGTGGGTGGGTGGGTGTGTGTGTGTGTGTGTGTGTGTGTGTATGTACGCGCTGAGAAAGAAAGAGAGCCAGAATTGCCTTGTTACCCTGAACATAGTTTTTCAAATCCAATGTGTGATACATTAGACCTTTTACTTTGAGTTTTTACTGGCAATGGTACTAGAACAACCTTCTGAATAGCAACTACTGCTGAATTTTAAAAATCTTCCTGGCCCTGCCCTGAGCCAAATTTTAAAGGTACATCGAGTTTGGCTCATTCAGTATTCAGAAACCTTATCTTTTTAACTATAAATTAATTTTACTACTACCAAACACCATCAGCATACCCAAGAACTACCATAAGGAAGTAAGATTTATGCCACTCTATATTATTAAAAAAAAGAAAGGACACAGATAAGTCTAAAGTTCTAAAGGAAGACTTAATCAACCTCAGCCAAGTTTGATTTCATTTCCACTCCCTTCTCTCTTGGGAGACGGTTTGTTGCTTAAGAGGAATGAACTAAATAATTTTTGAAGGTTTTTAAACTAATATCCTCAATAAATAAGTTGAATATGCTTAAATAATATCTCACAGAAGAAAACTCTCTAGTATTTTAATCAAGTTTTCTACTAGCCTTATCTATCCTGGTCCCACGATCCCTACAAAGTAACTGAAGATTTCAGTCTCCACAAACACACATTTTCTTGATTTACCACTGAGATTTCAGCATAGGAATGTTTCACATACAAGAATTTCTTCAGTCTCATCAACTGGCACACACGAATTGCACATTCCAAGGGAAGAAGGTGATATTTATTTTTTCAGACCCTATTCCAGCCAACTACCATAAACTCGGTTATTCTGAAGGCTCCTTGTTTCACTTTTATTTGGAGTCTGCCAACAGGTGACTGGATACTAGAGCACATTTGTCTACTCCTTGGGGATCCTTCTAATGGGACTAAAACTTGGAACCAGGATTCCAAGTAGAAAACTGTCAGCCCGGAATCAGCAGCCCCTTCAAGTGCCTCTTCCCACATTCACGCCAGGAGGTGGTGTTCCAAGGTGGTCTCAGCATTGCATTGGCCAGCTTATTACTGGGTCAGCAGGAAGCTTATTAAAAGGAAAGGAAACTCAATGAGCATCAGGTATTCTGCACTGGGCAAACTAGATTGTAATGCAATGTCACCTAAGGTCATTTGATCCTTTGAGATTTAAATGAAATTGGCTTGAGCCCCTATTCCACATCCTGCGGGATATGCCTACCTTTCTCCAAGATTTCCACAAAATACCAGTCTCATGTTCTAATGGTCACCTAGCTTCAAATTCTTTTTCTTGCTGGACTCCTGACCTCAGTTCATTTTACTTTTATCTTATCTCCTATAGGCATTTTCGTTCCTCTGCTCCAGACATGCAACTTAGTTGTTTTTTACTGGCCCCCCGCCCCCCCCCCAAAATACGGCATTTCTATGCAAGTTGATTTTCATGAAGGTTCTAGATGTGAGGGAGGTTACCACACATATAATTAAAAATAGTACTGGATATTGATCATCCTTATTTTTTTTAAACTGAAGTACAGTTGACATACTATACTTTATTAGTTTCAGGTGTACATCATAGTGTTTCTACAATTATATACGTTAAGAAATGCTCACCATGTTAAGTACAATCACCATGTCACTATACAAATTTACTATATTATTATTGACTAAATACCCTATGCTGTACTTTAATCTCATGACTTATTTATTTTGTAACTGGAAGTTTATACCTCTTAATTCCTTTCACCTATTTCACCCATCCCCTTACCCCCTCCCCTCTTGGCTACCACCAGTTTTTTCTCTATATCTATGAGCCTGTTTCCCTTTTGTTGTCATTATTGTTGCTTGTTCCTGTAAGTCTCTCGGACAGCCTGACCTTCGGAATTTTTCGCTGGTCACATTTTTTTTTTTTAAGATTTTATTTATTTATTTGACAGACAGAGATCACAAGGAGGCAGAGAGGCAGGCAGAGAGAGAGGAGGAAGCAGGCTCCCTGCAGAGCAGAGAGCCCAATGTGGGGCTCGATCCCAGGACCCTGGGATCATGACCTGAGCCGAAGGCAGAGGCTTTAACCCACTGAGCCACCCAGGTGCCCTCGCTGGTCACATTTTGTCATTGGCTCCTTTCTGATCTTTAATTCCTCTCCATCACCTCTGTTGTCTTCTGTCTTTATATCTGTGTTTATTCTTATGCAAGTTTATTTTGTCTTAGTTCATTCAAGCTGCTGTAGTAGAAACTGGGTGACTTAAACAATATTTATCTGTCACAATTCTGGAGGCCAGTACCACTAAGGTGTCAGCAGATCTGGTGTCTGATGAGAACCCACTTCCTGGGTCACAGACGGCCATCTTCTTGCTATGTCCTCACATGGTGGAATGGGAATGGAAGCTCTCTGGCAACTCTTTTATAAGGGCATTAATCTCTTTCAAGAAGGCTACACGCTCATGACCTGTTCACCTCCCAAAGTCCCTACCTCCTAGTAATACCAATTAAGGGCTAGGATTTCAACATATGAATTTGAGAAGGACACAAACATTCTCCTCTCAGAACACATCATAGTCCTCATGTCCTCACTTTCCACATTACAGTTACTTTCCCAAAGAAAAAACTAGTCCTTCACTTCAGTTAAAGCCATTTGTTACAACTATTAAAATACCTTAATTCAATTTTTAAAATTCTACTACGTAACAATAAAAAGAACAAAAATACCACTTGCAGTATTCAGTTGTGGGGTCCTTCATACCAAAACTTTCTCTTACAGTTGCATCTCCTTCCAGCAATGCCATTCCCCTCAATTTCCTTCAAACTATAAACCAGAAATACTAGTGTCCTACAAGCATGTTTTTGGTTGGTTTTGTCTTGACAAGCCCCAGAATTTATCTGTTTTTCATTTGAACAGTTTTACAAAAGGCACATCCTCCTTTGCCACAGGTCAGGCAATTCATTATAGACACAAAGCTGGCATGGTTTCACCACTTATCTACCGTGATTTGAGCACCTGATCCAGGATCCCTGAATTTTTTTTCTTTTTTTTTTTTTTAATTTGTTTTTTCAACCACAGATCTCTGGATTCTGGATTGTGATAATCCACCCATATCTCTAGATATCTGGATTCAGTTTCATGATAATCTACCTAATAAAAGCAATGAAATTAATGCTTTCTGGGTCTGCCAAGAGCATCTCTTATTCAGCCAAAGCTGGCCCAATTCTACATGGCTGAGGGGGCTAACTTTGCCCCATGACATCCTCCCTCACTCCATTATCTAGCCCAGGTCTAGACTATACTCTTATTTGCCAGCCAGCTCCCTTTAGTTCGTCTCATTTTACCTTTATCTTCCTCTTAAACAGATGTCACAAATCCAAATGCCTGCATAGGCCAAGGTGGGACATAGAGGAGGGAAGCTGGGCAAGTGAAGACATTAACCAGAAGGAGAATTTCCATCTGAAAGGACTTGCATTGCACTCACTAGGAGGTGTGGGGTTCAGGGATGCCACAGGGTTCATCCCTAGGATGTTTTATTCAGTTTTATTTGAAATCACCATTTTCTTATTTGAAAATGAGCATTTTTAAAAACTGTATTAGCAAAACAAAATATGTTTCTGGGCCTAATGTTGCCCAAAGACAGCCAATGTGAGACTGCTGGCTCAGACTCATAAATCATAAGTCCCGAGAGCATGTTTCCTGGCAGGACGGATGGTGCCTGCTGCCCCATCTACATAATCTTGTCATCTTCAGCCTCACCTAATAGTGCTAGCAGGACTGGATTCTGGTCCTCCCTTCCATGCCCTCTCAAATTGGTCCACATTTGCTCAAAGCAGCTCTTCCAGTCTTTTAAGAGTGGCTCCTAATCTGCTTCTTTTATTAAGCCCCTGGTTTTGGCTTTAAGAGGAACTTTCCATAATGTGGAGATCTGATTTTTTTTCTCAAGAAGTCATTTGTTTCCTCTCTGAGTTTTGTACCCACCCTGTCATCTGTCCCATGTCTTTGTGCCTCAGTTACTGTTTCTATCATTCCTAATACAGTCACAACTAAAATACTCCTTTCTCCTGGTCCCAGTTTTAAAAGAAATTACAGGAAATGTTTTTGGTTTTGGATATCTCCTTAGCTGTTCTTTCCTGATCTAACCTTTCCATAAAGTAAAACTCACTCCTCCCAAATCAATACATGTTTCTTTGTTTTTCAAAATTCTTTCTTATTAATACTTTTCTTACTGTATGACACAAATCAATTTTCAAATTTGTTTTATTCCATCTAAAATAATAATAAATACCTGATTCATGGAGATAATCCTATGGTTTGATACTTCTTAAAAATTCCCTTTAACTTCAGGGCTTATAGTAATCACAGAGATGTTTCTATACTTCAAGCCAAGATGATGACATAGCCTATATTATAAGGGTCTCTGGAACCTTAATCTTTCCTTCACCCTTATGAGGGGCTTCCTACAAATCCACAAACAGGACCAGGCACTCGATTAAATAATCCAAGGAGAATTAGAAACCCACAGTATTTAGAAGAAGTAACTTCAGGAATCTGCAGATGAGACAATGAAGCCAGCTATTATCCTTCAATCATGTCTTTCTTGATGTGAGATGAAGTTAAAAATAAGACGACACAGAGGAACAGAATTACGAACACCTGATTTATCATCACCAATCAATGAAAGGACAAACATTCATACAGCAAAATGCCAAACACACCTGCTCTGTATCCCTTCCGGAATTCAGCTGATTTTTGTAGCTCAGATCTAATAGTCTAATTCCATAATCAATGTTTAAAATGCAGTTACGGCCATAATACTAGTTCCTGCAACATATGAGTCAAGGATGTCCATAGTGGCTTCTCCAGGGTCTGCCTCTCTCAAGATGTACTTCTGCCCCTAAATGTCACTTTGAATTTCTACCCTAGGGAATCTTCCTGGTGCCATGCATAATATTGGAGGCTTGGACAAATCTAAGACTTCTGGGGGCGCCTGTGTGGCTCAGTGGGTTAAAGCCTCTGCCTCCGGCTCAGGTCGTGATCCCGGGGTCCTGGGATCGAGCCCCACATCGGGCTCTCTGCTCAGCAGGGAGCCTGCTTCCCCTTCTCTCTCTCTGCCTGCCTCTCTGCCTACTTGTGATCTCTGTCTGTCAAATAAATAAATAAAATCTTTAAACAAAAAAAATCTAAGACTTCTGTGTTTATCTGACAGAGAAAATAGGTACAATGATGACTAATCCAAATAAGATTTAAAAATTAGATTTATTCAGGGTTTTCTGAAACAGAATAGATTGAAGTAGCAGGACTGACCTGATTTATACCTCTACTTTCATTTGCAGTAAGAGAAACTGGAGAACAGGACACTCCATGCCAAGAGAAGCAACTTCCCTAGCCTGCTGATCCATGTTAGAGCAGGCAGGAGAAGAAAAAGAGAGTGGAGTGCTTTCAAAGACAAGGACCATCTCCTGTACCATTGTTTTTTAACTGCCTGTGGCTCTTACTACAACAGTAAGGATGCCATAGAAGCAGAAAAATAATTTTTAAACTAAGTTGAGAAAAGGGCAGATTATAATTCTTATAAACTCTACACTGCATCTTCCAGAAGTACAGTTTCCATAACTTCGAATGCACTCCCATAGCAGGGCCAAGAGGCAGAGAGGTATTATTTACTTTTTATCCATCATCTCTTCTGGAGACACAGAAAAGATCAAGTTCATTACTAAAGGTCCAAGAACTAAGTGCCTTCAAATTCAATTTGTTCTCTCAAAATCTGCATAGTTAATTGGATTAAAAATGAATTCCCATAGTCTACGCTATCCTCTTTTTTCCACTTGACTATTATCTCTTTTATGTCATGCATAAATCACGTCTCTGATTACGCAAGGAAGAAGTTATAAAGATCACAGGTATTATTTCATACAGAAAACCACCACCATTTAAACTTGGTTATCAACACAAAACACACACATCTTTACTAGCAATAGCATGGAGGTATGTTAGGAATCTTCAGAGTGGAAATCCAAATCTGGTATAAAGCTTTAAACTGGCGTGTTCTTCCAACATCACTTTCTAGCTCACAAAGAGACCTCCTTTCCTCCCAATATCAACTCCTACAGTCCCACAATCAAGCTAGAAATTGCAGGGGTATCAAAGCAAAAAGATGATTTTATGGTGACAAAATTAAGTAGAAAACAGACTTCTTTCTTTGTTCATTTTTTGAGGGTTAGAGGTTCTTCACTCTTGGCTTTAAAGAACTGAAACCCTGATTACATTTAAAATAGTTGTGTGACTTTGAGCAGGGCACTCTTCTTCCATGTGTGTCGCTGGTCTCATCTCATCTCATCTAAAATGATGTCTTTAGACTAAGTAATATCTAAGAGATGCTTCTGATTAACATTCAGGAGATAACAGCTACCAATCAGTTCTATGAGAGAGTCTCCCAGATAGATTCATCAAAGAAGGCTTCATAGAAGAAAACAGCATTGCCGGTACACCATAGAGAATGAGAAGACTTTAAAGAGTGGAAAAACATGCCAGACATAGGACATGATCAGTAAAAGTTACAAAAAGGAAATACACTGTACTTTCCTAGAACTGCAAAGAATCCTGCATGCCTGGTTGCTGCAAAAGAACTTTTCCATAGGTCCATTCTCTTTTACAAAATAAGGAAACATACATATGAAAAAATCAAAAGCAAGTAAACATCAATTTATATTTTTGTTGTAACTTTCTTTAGCTATAATTCCTATACCATTCAATTCCCCCATTTAAAATAGTCACCTCAATTTTTTAGTACATTAACAGATAACATTCAACCAATGAATTTTAGAATACATTCAATAATCCACACCCTTTAGCTATCACCCCAAATCCTATCATCCCCTTCCCCATCCCTAAGCAACTCTAATCTACTTTCTGACTTTGTAGATATGCCTATTCTCCACATGTCATATAAATGGAACCGTAAAACCTGGGTTCTAAGTGGCTCCTTTCACTTAGTATAAAATTTTCAAAATTACATTGTGTATCAATGCTTCATTCCTTCTAAGGCCATATAATATTCCATTGTATGGAAGTATCACATTCTGTTTACACATTCATCAGCTGATGGACATTTCTGCTGTTAAGAAATATTTGTGTACAAGTTTTTACTCTCTCTCCCAAATAATACATAAAATCTTTAAAAAGGGGTGGGGGATGGAGAGTGTGCCTGCGTGGCTCAGTCGGTTAAGCGGCTGCTTCAGATCAGGTCATGATCTAGCCTGGGGTCCTGGGGTCTATCCCCTAATCAGGCTCCTTGCTCTGTGGGGAGCCTGCTTTTCCCTCTACCCCTCTCCTTCCTCGTGCATACACTCCTTCTCTCTCTCTCAAATAAATAAAATCTTAAAAAAAAAAAAAAAGAAATATCACGTGTACGTTTTTATGTGGACATGTTTCCATTGCTCTTGGGTCTATACCTATGAGTGGAATTTCTGGGTCATGTGGTAATTCTATACTTAACTGTCAGACTATTTTCCAAAGTGGCCGCACCATTTTACAATCCCACCAGCAGAGAATGAGAGCTCCAATTCCTGTACATCCATACCCACACTTGTTATTATCTGTCTTGATTATAGCAATCCCAGTGGGTATGAAGTGCTATTAAGAGTTCTTTATATATAATAGGTACAAGTACCATTGGATTTGCTTCCAATCAGGGAGGAAAAGTCAGATTATTAATATTGCCACATTTTAAAGAACAGAAACAAAAGTCTTCCAGTATAAGATTATAAATATTATATTATTTTCTGCAAAACACATTTGCATTTCTATACAGCCATCATCAAATAGTTTAAACTCTACTTTTTTCTGGACTTTCATTAAAGACATCCCCAATGGGGGCACCTGGGTGGCTCAGTTGGTTGAACATCTGCTTTAGGCTTAGGTCATGATTCCTGGGTCCTGGGATCGAGTCCTGCCCTGCTGCATAGGGACATGGGGATCCCTGCTCAGCTGGGAGTCTGCTTCTCCTTCTCTCTCTGCCCCTCCCGCTGGCTGTGCTCTCTTTCTGTCAAATGAATAAATAAAATCTTAAAAAAAAAAAGACATCCCCAATGTTGGTTGATAAGAACATAAATATGCAAGGACATGAATATAGGTGCTTCTACAGAGAGGAACTTCTGACTACCCCAGCAAGACTACTGCAGCTTTTATAAATCATGTTGTACAAATTCACATACTAGAATTACATTTCAAAATAACCCTTGGAAGACATCTGGCTACATGCTGCAATCATTAAAATGATGTTCTATGCTATAGAAAATGTGTTAGAGATACCCTCTACATGAAGTACAACTAGATAGTTTAAATCTCATATGACTGACCAATTAGTTGCTTCCAAAGAATGAATACCACAAATCCTGAAGATATATAAACACTGGCTCATTAGAGGAAGCCATTTTCTTGTTAGGCTGTGGTCTGTTATGTGCTGAATGGTAAAATGTAATTCACTGGTCACTTTGCTATGGACACTAAAAAATTTCATTTCTAAGAATACACTCAGGCAAGAAAAAATGTTTTTAGATCATAGAACTCAGAAAACATAACTTTTTCTGTGTTCAGAGTTGAACAGAAGTGCCACATGGCTCCTACGCACTTTATCTTCTGCTCTGACAATTCCAGCTGGATGCCCACTCCCATATTACCTTAAAATTCCCCTTCCTGGAGTAATGGAGGCTGAGTGCATCTGAAATAGTTGAATTCTACTCCACTGAGCTCAGGCCAC
This sequence comes from Martes martes, assembly GCF_963455335.1. NCBI lineage: Eukaryota > Metazoa > Chordata > Mammalia > Carnivora > Mustelidae > Martes > Martes martes. Next base: position 56,455,066 of record NC_137904.1, read on the forward strand.
AGGCCCTGCATGGAAAGACCTGGGAAACATTAGCTTGCTTCTGGTCTGGCCATAATGAAAATAAATGAGGGCTTCAATTTAAAGTCGTTACTAAAAATTTGTTCTTTCCTCCATTCTAATTCTGAGACCCACTTGCAGCTAATTAGAATGGTTCCCAGCATGATCGCCCAGCACACTGCTAGTGTAAACACCAACCATCTGAGTTTCATTACAATAAAGAAATCAAATAAACAGTGGACCAGAAAACAGTAGTTTGGGCATGGCTCATTACAGCACAATGCAGTTAACATTCCTCACTCAGGAAGGGAAAGAAGGCATCGGGCAGTGAGGCTGATGTCCAACGCTTTCCATTCTTATTAACTGCATTAGTGGGGCTGGGGATTATTTCCTACCATTAAATTTTTCTGGAGGAAGAAGACGGAGTTTTTTGTTGTAGTTTTTTGGGTTGTTGTTTTTTTTTTTAATGAAAAGGAAAAAGAAGTTGTCTCTGAACCTTGTTGTAAACAAAGAGAAAAGGTAATTATTTGCTTTGGACTACTCACTGCTTTTCCAGTTCCTCATTGGATACATTGTTTACAATTTAAATAAGGAAAAAGAAAAAAGAAAGGGGAATACAGTGTCCACTAATCTGCTTAAGGTTTTTATTATTTATCCTAGGTTTGAACAAATTTCTGCCAACATAGGCTGGGCATGACAATATGATTCCTAGTATCTCCCCCCAAAGTAATAATAAAAAAAACATATAAATAAGTGAAAGAATCACTCCTGTATTTTGATATTTTACTCACCTCATTCCCACCAACGAATATTTGGAAATATTCACATAAATAAATAATCATTTTCAGATTTCATTTACATTATTTAGCACGACCTTGGAACTATTAAAGAGAAAACAAACAAGCAAACAAATATTTCTGTCTCTAAAATTTAACTCTGCTCTTAAGTAACTGTAAAACTCTTAGGCCATTAACTGAATTTGGTTCACAAATTCAACAAAGGTTTGAGAATACTTTGGTTGTATCATATTCTGTGAAGAAAGTATGAAATAACTCCAGCACCTCCCACCATACAGTTTGTATGCCTGTGACTACGGTACAGAATTCACGTCTGGCCGCTGGATCAGGCCACCGTTTCACTGCCCATGATAGAAGTTAGTTAGCCCCTAACGATAAGGCAGTGTCAATGAAGATAGTGTAGAAACACCCTTTATTTCCTCTCTTAGAGAGTCTAGGTTTAGGTGTGCAAGTATCACATGGCTGGTATTTACAATTTTTTTTTCATTAAAATTGTTACAGACAGATTATGATACTTGTGGGAATGTATTCACTCAGAAGGTTCCAGATGCTTTGGGCTAAGATTAAAATACCTCTAAAATAGCCTCTTTATGTTCCCACTTGGACTACTCTAAAAAGCTGTTGCATAAAAGGACCCAAACCAAGATCCTAAACCACATGAGTCAATAACTAAAGGAAAGTCACACACACAAAAAAGCAAACAGTATTCAAGCGAATCATGTTAGGAAAAAAAGAGCTAAATCAATGGTACTAAGAGCTAAAATGCATGCTCTAACCTTGAGATTCATTTTAATCTGTGGAAGGAAACAATCACTCATCTCTCAGACCAAAAAAAAAAAAAAAAAAAAGAATAAAGAAACAGGGAGGCATTTGTCTGCAGCAGTTGCTTAGTAAGGAACATTAAGAAAAAAAGTCTCCTTTCATATAACAATTTAAAGTATTGTTTCTGAACTAATTGTCTATCTATCCATTTACATGGTGAAGGAAAATTAAACTTGAGGAAAATAATGTCCAGAGAAACTAAAACTAAGCACAGCAATTTTTAACATCTGAAAGCACTGTCATTTAACATTTTTTTATAGTTTTCATAACCTGCTTCACCTCAGAACAATCTACTTAGGTCATCTGTCTGCTAGATGCCAAATCTATTCATTGGGTTTTGAAGTGGAATTTGTATACTCTCATGTCCACGTCTACAAAATGAGATGCTGAGGTGGGATCACTGGGAAAGGGTGTCCAGCAATTAATGCTGAGAACAGGCCCTCGCCAACAGGTAATGCACAAGTCACGCTCTGAACATTAGCCGTGGTCCTTTGCTGGTCAAGATATGCTGTGACAGCACCAGCACTGACCAACCTGCTTACAGCCATGCAATTTCAGGGTTATAATGTTCGGTGGAAGTGAACAGGGAGCCTACCGCTTATTTAGAAGTTCCCTTCGGGGATGCCTGGATGGCTCAGTCGGTTGGGCATCTGCCTTCAGCTCATGTCATGATCCCAGGGTTCTGGGATCAGGTCCCACACTGAGTTCCATGCTCAGCGGGGAGCCTGCTTCTCCCTCTGCCTGCTGCTCCCCCTGCTTGTGCTCTCTCTTACAAATTAATTAATTTTTTTTTTAAATCTAGACATTCCCTCTGCATACGCATTCTCTCAAGATTGGAATAATGCTGAAAATAGTCTAATAGTATCATGAATACCAAAAGGATGACAATCATGATACCCTCTAATTTTACATTGCATTAGACGGTATTTTTTCTTTCAGAGCACTTTTATTATCAATTTTTCCTAACCGGATGATATCGGCCAAAGGTAGCTCACAGAACTGTGACAGAACATTAAACCAAGCAAATGGGAAAGAACTGCTTAGCTTGCTTTGTCATGCCTCTTACCAACTGCCTACAACGTGTGAGGTCTTTAAATATATTATTTTACGTCATCTTTGCAACCAAGCTATGGGTTCCACAACTCACACATGATGCTACTGAGAAAACAGGGACATGGGCTGGCTTGTGAGGTTTCTCAAAGCTGGGAACTGGAAGAGGCAGGATTTGAAACCAGGTTTAGCTTTACTCTAAAACCCATTATCTTCTTTCTACCTTGAGTGTATTTACTTTATTTCTGTGTATAAATTATAAACTTGGCCATAAACTAGGTTTCAGAAATAAATACACTTAACACATTTTAGAAGATAAATATACTTAAAGCAAACTGTATGATGGAAAGAACATACAATTCTGAGGTACAGTGACCCTCATTAGAAAAGGCATTAAAGCATGCATATTCTAACAAACAAAACAGAAAAGCAGCTACACTTAATCTCAGAAGACTAAACCACTGAACTCTACAGGTAGAAATTCAATTTTTTAGGGGTGCCTGCCTGGCTAAGTTGGTAGAACATGCAACTCTTGATCTTGGGGTTGTGAGTTTGAGGTCCATGTTAGGTATAGGAATTACTTAAAAGTAAAATCTTTAAAAAAAAAAAAGAAAGAAATTAATTTTTTAAATATCAGATTGTTTTTCTTCTTCCACATGGTATGTTCATGGGATGTGGATCCCAGCAATGACAGGTTACACAGAAACTGAAATAATCTAAAGAAAGCATAACTCACATAAAACTTTTCTAGGGAAAACAAAGGGAATGAAGAACTGATTCCCAGATTATTCTTGTTTGGGATTATTCATATGTCTTTCAGAAAGTCACTCAGAAAAACTGAAACGAAGATAACACATTATGATAAAATGTGCCTGGAAATAAGGAATTTCTTTTTTAAATCTTTGTTCTGCCACAAAGCAGCTGCCTGAGCTTTGGTATGATAAAGCACTTACACCTTCTGCCATTTTACATCTGTAATGTTAAAGGTTTGAGCTCAGATTTCCCTTCTACTCTTATGTTCTATTAGACGATAAACCATAAAAAGAACTTCAATGTTGTCCATCGTGGTTTTAATGTAGAAGCTATTTTTCCTCTAGCAGCAGACAAATTCTTCTGTCTCTTCACATCACAAATATCCCCGAAACTCAATTCAATTGTCCAAAGCCCACTCAAGGAAGGAAAGCTACAGATGCTATCAGAAGCTTACAATACCAAGTTTAGAAGAGTATGTGTGTATGCACACATGTGTTTGGGTGTGTGCGTGTGCGGGGGCAGTGAGCTGTGCACGCGTGCACATGTGTGTCCAGGAAAGGTCATAAATTTGACCTCCGGGAAGCAGCAAAGGTTCCATCCACAGAGCCTGCTGTGACAGCATCTGGAAATTCCTCGCCTGGGTCAGTGGGGAGACATTCTCTGTTTACTTTGCTTTCGTTTTATACCCATGTGGTGTTCAGCATATCAATAATATATTTCAATCTCATCATGAAACCCTTTAATGATTTACTTTTCAAACCTCCCTCTAGCCACAGGGAAACCCAATGCTTTTGTTACAAGCTGAAAGGATGACAGTCAAAACACAGACAGAAGAAAAAGCACTGGAAGGAATCTTACAGCGGTCCTCCTGCTCGCCCCCGGTAGCCAGAGCTGAGCTTGCAGAGCCTGGAGAGAACAAGGGGACGGCTGCTAACTTCCTGCAGTAACTTTTTCTGTAAGTGACATGTGTAGAAACACATGGCGTTTTTACATGATTGGCAGTGTTCACAGAAAAATTTTCTGCAAAACTGAATATGGCAATAATTAATTCTGGAACTCCTTAGAGCATTACTGACTAAAAAATTTATAGACATTTTCATATATTTCATATTCTCCTGTGTAGATCATGCCAAAAGTTCATTTGATTCCATACCATTGTTAGAAATCCTCTGAACTAATAAATGGAGTATGTTACTGACATCCTGTCCTGCTTACCACAGCTTTGCAGGAAAAGCAGTCATTCAACTGATTCGTCACCCAGACAATTCTCAGTGACTGACACTACTCATCCCTCCAAGTGTCCGAGTCAAAACTTACAGCATCATCTTTGTTTCATTCTCTCCCATTCACCCTCTGGGTCTCGTCACTTTCCATGTCTGTCCACACTCTCACCTAGAATTTCCTGTATGAGCTCAAGTCCCTCTCCCATACAGCCATCGCGGTCCCCAGGACACGATCTGTAGCCTAGATATTCCCTATGCTCCTACATGCTCTCTTACATAGTTTTTCTCTCCACAACTGAAACAGATTAATCACATTTAAATGCAATCTGACTGTGTCATGTACATGCTTGAGCCCTTCTTTTTTTTTTTTTAATTTTTTTTAAATTTTATTTATTTATTTATTTGTTAGAGAGAGAGAGTGAGAGAGCACAGGCAGACAGAGTGGTAGGCAGAGGCAGAGGGAGAAGCAGGCTCCCTGCCGAGCAAGGAGCCCGATGTGGGACTCGATCCCAGTACGCTGGGATCATGACCTGAGCCAAAGGCAGCCGCTTAACCAACTGAGCAACCCAGGCGTCCCGCTTGAGCCCTTCTTTGATCACATAGCTGCTCAATAAATATAGATGATTTTAATGGAATAGCTAGCATTCCTAAAAAGCCGTTTGCGCACAAACCAAAACATTAATAATTATCTTCATCTATATTTGAAATTAAATAGGGAAAGCAAAATGAAGCAAAGAAAGGAAGGAAAGAAACATTTATTAGTACTTACTATGTACCTGGTATTTCATATACATGACTTTATTTACCATGGGAACCTTTTGGTGTCGGCTTAAATATTCTCATCTTGCACATGAGAAAACTGAGGTACAGAGAGACTAAATTTCTTGCTTTCAAGAGTTACACAAGTAACAAATGTCGGGGCCAGAATGGCTGCCTAGTTTCAATATTTTTTTACTCCATGCTTACTCCATATAGTAAAGGAGTTAATGCCCTCATCCTTTCTTATATCCTTTCTTAACTATCTCCCCACTCCTCTGGTACCTTCCTGCTCTCTAAATGTCTCCCCCACATTCAAAAAGGAAAAGGTGTTTGAAGCAGTCATCTCCTGCCTCCACGTGTCCATCTCCACCAAATCACCACCTGTTCATCCCTCAAAACTCCACAATACAACTCCACCCCATCTGTCACACAAATGATTCCTACTAAAGTCACCAATGACTCCTGTGTCACAGAATCAGAGGATCCTTTTCAGTGGTCCTCTGTCATTAAGTCTCAAGAACAAAGTATACCTTCACTGCCTTCTTTATATAAAACACTGTCTTAGCCCAGAACCTCCTGATTTTCTCCTTCTTCCACTCTGATCTCCATTCCTTAATTTCCTTATGGGCTCATCCTCTTCACCACAGCTTTTAATTCCTGGGAATTTCAGTCTGTTATTTCCTCCCTTTGTACTCTTCCCACAAGAGATTTACTATACTATAGCACAATCCTAAGAATTTAAGAATCATTCTTAACACATCTCTTTCCCTCATATTGCCCCATACCCATTTCATTTCATGGTTCTTACAGGGATTTGAACTCCTAAACATCTTCATAATCTACTGACTTAGTCCGATGTCTATCAATTGCAAGGTATCTTATTATTGGGGAGGATGAGAGCATTAAGAAGACTAACAGTTTTATATATTCTTTTGGCCCCTGCAGAGGAGAAAAGATAGATCTGAACCAGATGCATGGTGATCCTATACCAGTGGCTTTAAAACACTTCTCAACAGATTCCTCTTAATGAAGTTACTCCCCCAACACATTACTGAACAACTATCATACACAGTTCCCTGAATGATCTCTTTAATCACCGAGCATGGCCAAGAAATAAAGTAACATAGGGGCTCTATGGACAGAAACCTGGAGAAAGTCAGTGAGGCTATTTTTAGGAAGACCCTGTACTAGAACCTAGTCACAGGGATTCTGCTGAAATTATGTTCCCCTGGGTGGTGGTAAATAAATATTTCCTGCTTAGGTTTTACCAAAGCTTGTGGAGAATAAACTCACCCACCCTTCAGGTAAAGGAGGCCCTCAGAACAACAGCCTAATGTCCAGTGCTGTGACTGCCTTCAGCATTGTTATTCTCTCATCACATGCTCCAGTGTTCCCAAAGGCAAAAGAGAAGTGGAACAAGCAACGAGAAATTTGTGGCCAAATTTGTAGTCAAAATGGAAATTTTGTTGCTATAAGGCAAAGACTGGAACATGGGCTACGGCCCTTTTCCCCAACTCCAGAGCAGGCAAAGGTTTTGCCAGAGAGGTTCAGAGGGATAGGCAGTCCATAAAAACAGAGAGCTCTTTGACTTCTCCTAAGGAGAATGATGTTACATGGCACAAATTATGGGGAAGTCCATGCCTGAGGACTCTGTAAAGCAATGGAGATGCTAGCAGTGAGCCATAAGGAGGACACTAACAGATTTGTATTAACTGCAAGTTAAACAAAAGACCACTAGAAGTTTAACAGAGAGGAAAAGACAGTTCAGAATATTCCTCCTAGAGCTGGAGCATGCCTCAAATAGCGGCAACACACTAATGTGGAAAAGATGCTTGAATTTAATTGGATCAGACTATGGAGCAATTTAAGCTTGTTGTTGAAAACAATAGAACAATCAAATAGCAATTAGTGGAAGCAAACAGCTGGGTGTGATATCAATAGAAGCAAACCAGCCAGAAACTTAATGGGGAAGTCAGGGAAAAGAACAAAGAGCCTGGGTAAAACCATAATCATCCCTGTTGGTCAGGAGATTATGCACAGGGCCAGAGCTGCACTCCCTGAGAAGTGATATGAGAGGTTGCTCGCTGTGGAGGAAACAGGCTTTCCTGAATGAGTCTAGTAATAATTATAACCATGTATAGTTGGGTTTATAACATGTACACAAGCATACTGTGTGTGATGAATAAGAGCACAAAAAAGGAGACGAGGTTGTAGAGAACAAAGCTATAGAAGAGTAAAGTTTCTATATCTCACTGGAATTTAACGATTATAAATTTGAAGTAAGTTCAGTTAAGTTGAGAATATATGTAAGCCTTAGAGGAACCACACAGAAAATACATTTTTAAAATATTTTAGAAGTTATTAAAAGAAAAAAGTTATTAAAGGAATTTAAAAATTTAGTGTGAAAATATCCACTTATTGCAAAAGGCAGTAAAGAAGGAACAGATGAACAAAAGCTTCTTGCTGCATACAGAAAACAAAAAGCAAAATAATAAAAGCAAATCTATCATATCTTTGATTATCATTAAATGTAAATGGATTAAATAATCCAATCAAAGCAAAGATGATCATATTGGGAAAAAAACACAATTCAACTATATGCAGTTTATGGAAGATACACCTTAGATTCAGAGAGATAAGTAAAAGAATGAAGGGGTAAAGGTATACCATGCAACCACACCATCAACCATAAGCGAGCAGGAGTGATATACTAATACATATTAGTATACAAGTATCAGGCACAATTTAATTAATTTGAAAGTAAAAATATTTTCAATATATGAAGGGACATTTTATAATGAAAGAAAGATCAATCTATCAGAAAGATATAACAATCATAAACATATATGTGCCTAACAAGAGAGCCTCAAAATGCATGAAACAAAAAAATGATAGAATTGAAGGGATGTAACAGTTGGATAATAGCTGGAGACTTCAATACCTGTTCAAATAATAGGTAAAACAACTAGGCCTAAGATCAACAACGTTGTAGAAGACCTGACCAACAACATAAAGCAAATAGACCTAACAGACTTAACAGAACATGTCACTCATTAGCAGAACAAACATTCTTTTCAAGTGTATATGGAATACTCTCCAGGATATACCATATGTTAGGTTACCATATGTTATAATCATATGTTAAGTCATAAGTCAAACCTCAATGAATTTAGAAGAACTGAAATCATATAAAATGTTTTCTAACTGCATAGAACTAAGTTAGAAACTAATAATAGAAGAAAATTTGGGAAATTCACACATATGTAGAAATTAAACAACAAACTAACAAATAACCGATGGGTCAAAGAAGTTACAAAAGAAATTATAAAATATACTTTGATATGAATGAGAAAAAAGAAATGCAACATAACTTACAGGATGAATTTAAAGCAGTTCTTGGGAGGAAATTTGCATTTGTAATATATGCTTTTATTAAAAAAGAACAATCTCAAATCAACAACTGCATCTTTCAATTTAAGTAAATGAAAAAAGAAGAGCAAACTAAACCCAAAGTATGCAAAACAAAAGATATAATAAAGAATAGAACAGGGATAAATGTAATAAAATTAGAAAAAAATTAAGAAAATCAATAGTCCTTTAAAAAGATCAACAAAGTTGATAAAACTTTAGCTACATTAACCGAGTAAAAAGGAGAGAAGACTCAAAATACCAAAATTATAAAATGTGAACAAAACACAGAGGCTACAGATGTGAGAGCAGATAATGTTCAAAGATCCAGGCAGAGAGGGAAATCTGAACAGGTTGAGGACTTCGTACATGAAGGTGGGGTCCAGGAAAGAGCACTGACAGTCTGAAAAACAACTTCCGGCAATTCTATAGGCTCTAGGGCAAAAAACTAAGGCAAAGATTCAAACACAGAAACTGAAGACAGAAATTCCCGTTCCAGACCCAGCACCAAAGGAAGGGCAAAGGCAGAACCAAATAATCAAAAACAATTCACAAATTCTGAACCAGACAGGCCACAAATGGGACATGATGCTAATATTTCAAATATTAAGCTGGAGCTTCTTTAATCCCTAATGCAAAGGTCAGGACTCATCCTAAAAAACCTGCACAACTGACACTGGGGTAAGTTGCCTCTGTCATTAGGATAAATCAACTTTGAATGCTGGGAAGTATATAATGCTGGACTTCTGGCCACTGTTTCTCTCTCATTCATCTTTCTTTTTAAGGAAGTCACTTCTGTGCAATGACATAAAGGACAGAACTACACATGGATAAGTAATTTTTGCAAACAGAAATTTATATATATTCCAAACTCCATATATAATTTAATTTTCACAGGACTAAAGGATCTCTCATTCCCTCAATTTCAAATGCCTAAGTTTTCTTTATATTTGAGTAAAGAATTTAAGAGGTTATAGTTTGAGATGTAAAATTTTTATCCAGAATACCATACCACATTCTGTCTGTAGGTCAATGGTTCTCAAACAAGGCTGACTCCCAGATTTGTCAGGAAGTTTGTTTTGGTTTTAATACAGACTCCTACCCTCCTAATGAAAGCAAGCATTTTTTTAGTTCTTTCTATGTACCAGGCAAGTGTAAGTGTTATTTCTATGCTACAGATGGGAAAATTTAGGCAGGGAAACTAAATAACTCCACAGTTACCTAGCTAGTAATGGAAGAGCTGGAATCCACACCAAGGCAGTCTGGCTCCAGACCTGGGCACCACACTGGTATATCCATCAATATTTTGGGGAAGGAGCCCAGAATGTTGTATGTTTTTAAAAGTCCTAGATGATACTCATGCTCATCTGGACTTGGGAACCACTGTTCTGGCACATTTCTGTTTGAAATTGCACTTACAAACAGATTGTGGTTCTTCTAACATCTGTGCTAATATTGTATTAAGTGTTAGGCATTTAGGGAAAACGCTGCTGTTTTAGAAGGTTTCTACATAGAGTAATAAGCGTATTACTCAAATAATATAAAAGATATCAACGTGCCAGAACTATACTTCACTTCAATGATAAAGAATACTAATAGTAACTAATAATGATTGCTAAAACTTACTGTAAAACATTAGGCTGAGTGCTTTATATTTACTATCTCTAATTCTTGCAATATTGTCACCACTATGAAGATGATAAAATTGAGGCTGTGGAAAGGTCAAAGGTACAAAGCCCAGATTAGAAATGCCCTACATTGATTACAAAGTTGTTTTGTTTTGTTTTTTTCCCCATTTAGCTTGCAGACATCCTCTTCATACACTGAGTATGAAGCAGCATCTTAGAATTCTGCACCTGTACCCATTTTAACTTAGTTCCTCCTTTAGGGAAGAACTTTGCTATGGTTCTTTCTATGGCTAAAGCCAGTTCAAGATCTATCAGGGTACTATCATTTTTTTCTGAGTCCCATAGTTTCTGGAAAAGATAAGTGAAAATAATTCTGTTCCTTATAATGTTGCTGGGATAGTAAAAAGAGGATTAACACAATTGGACTCTGGAAGAAAACCAAGAAGAGATTTGTAGGATGTCCAATCAAGGAACTAAAAAGAATGGTGGCAATGTGGTATGATAAAGTACTGATACAGCTTCTTAGGTTTTAAACTACCAGCATGTGTTACTCTAGCAAACAAAACGAAGGAAGAAACTTCCCTGAGTTAACAACTGTGTGACCCTTTGGGTCATATACTTGAGGAGACTCAAGTAAAAAGAAATATATGCACTTTCAAGCATAAAAACCAGCTGGTTACACTCAAGATTTCCAGTCTCAGCTCAGTCACCGACAGGTTAGCTGACCTTGGGCAACTTATTTAACCTCTCTGCATCTCAGCCTTCCTAGCTACAGATCATTAACGCACCAACGTAGTCTATATCCCTTCTTTCCAGGTCCAAATTAAATGAGTCATCTATATTTAAATTAGAAGTCGCAAAGGAGAAGAAAAAGGATATCACCATATACCATGTTTCTAAGAACTTTAAATCCCAGGAAATCAGGTAAATCAAGTGATGTGAGGGAGTTATCAAAGTTTGCAGAAGCCCAGAAAGACCACCTTGACTCACATTCCAGAAACCGTATAGGGCACCCCCTCCATTTAGAGTGAAAGAAAAAAAAAAAAAAAACTATATATACGTACATAAATATATATATATGTAACATATATATTTTATATAAATATTTTCTATATTTTATATTTATATAAACATTATAAATTTATAAATATAAATATTTATATTTATTTCCTATATTATAGTTTTATATTTATTTACCTATATCAGAATAGAAATGCTAAACTGAGATCCTCTTTGGTAGGCTAATTATAGGTCTCAAAAAGATTTTTAGATATCATCAAGGAAAGAATAAAATACTTATGAGATTCCTCTGCTGAATGCTGCCTAGCTAGAAACTCAAACTTTTTAGAACTTGAAGTGGGAGTATAAATTGGTACAACCTCTTCGAATACTGTTTACTTTTATCCACTGAAGCTAAACATATGCAGAGCATATGGCCCATGTATGTGTCCTGGCAATGTTCTATTCCTTGATCTGGGTGGTATTTACATGGTTGTGCTCAGTTTGAAAATCTATTAAAGTTATAACTTAAACGTTGAGCATGTTTCTATATATTTGTTATACTTCATAAAACTCTTCTTTTAAATCATCACCAGTCCCCCAACAATTTCCGCACAATAACTATGCTTCTGCATTGTGTTTACTGATAGACGTTTGTTGCCTACATTAATTCTGAACTAGTTGGGAAGCAACTACTGGTCATTTAATGGTGCCTAAGGCCACTTATAAGGCAAGCAATCTTATTTTTTCCACTCACAATATTCCACTCTATCTTGTAGCAAATCCCCCCAGGTAATTCAGATAAAGTCAATTCTGCTCCTTGCTTCTGGAACATTTGACAAAGGTAATCCTATACATTCATTTCATGTCCCTGAACGCAGTGAAGAATTTATAAATAGGCACATGCCCCAAGTTAGGCCAGTCAAAGCCAGCAAAATTTCCAAAGCCTTTGTTTGATCTCTCAGAAACTTCCTTTCTCACTACACTTACATGAGGGAAAATAAAGCTTCAGAGTGAGAAAGAACTGTCAAAAATAGGAAGTGAAGATTTCAGTCAACACCACATACAGTTAAGTGTTGAATTTGATCACAGGTGAAGCCAGACCCTAGGTAGACCTTTCTAATTATGAAAGACAACAAACTACCTTTTGTCTCAAGACCATTTGTCATAGATATTGTCTCTTAAAACCAAAAGAGTCTTCCCTTTAACAATCTCCATAAACACTGTGTTTATTTTAGAAGGTGTCTCTTTCTGACAACTACTTCCACCTACTGTACAGAAAAAAGCTCAAAGATGTTGGGAATTAAGATGAAATTCCAGGAGCTTTGTCTCTGATATTCTCTTCCAAGCTAAAGGGCAATAAACATCCAGGTGACCACACAATCCTCTTGGCACATGTCCCACTGCCCTGAGAGGACCCTTTTCTAAAGCCCTTGCATTCCTTCCCCTGGCCATTACCAGAGACTAATACAGAAACGCAGCAATGCAAGACTGCCCTTACCTGCCAAATGGCAGGCCCCGAGTTTCCTGATCCAGAGGGTAAGGAGTGGTGGTAGCAGAGAGAATCCATCTGGCCGCTGACGGCATGTAAGGCAGGCTAGTGGAGCACGGACCCCGCATTGGAGGAAAAAGACCCTTCACAAATCTCAGATTCAGAAATGTATCCTAAGCATCTCTTCCTTAGAGCTTAGAAACCAGCCTGCGCCTCCTTAAGTTTTCCCTAAGTTTGGAAACTTTATCATTGGCAGAGGCAGTAAATAAATTCTCCTAGATGCCGCCATTAGGGAGTTAAGAAACACCCTGGCTTTTTTTTTTCTTTCTCTTTGGTATTAAGATAATAAAAGGCACACATTTTAAAAACTAATTTACCCTCTAAAAAATTAAAGCATTTTTACCACTGTTTGCTTTTCTAGTTTCTTTAATTTGGGTAATTGCTTAGTCAACTTTCAAAAATATATATTCTGTCTTAAAAAAACAGCCAAATATGACGGATCACCTTCATTTTCATTTCAGATTTGGCATGCTGGACCTAGATTGTGTATTCTTTCCATGGCGCCACACCAGCGTCGGATACTTAATTAATTTCCTTTCGTTTGTGCAGGCTTGCACTTAAAGGGACAGTGTCCCATTTTGATGGCTTGCTTTTGGCTGAAGTTCAAAAGTATCACTTCTTAAATCTTTTTTTTTTCCTTCAAAACTTCCCAGAGTGCTATATAGAAAAAAAAATAAAATAAAAACACCCTAGTGTTTTTCTCCACCCTCACCCTTCTCTTTACTACCATCTCTTTTACTCATATTTACTCTTTATTTAAACCAATCTTTCCTTAAAAAGAGAAAAAAAGAAGAAAGAGAGGGACAGAGACAGAGAAGGAAGCAATGAAAGAAAGCACAAGATGTGCGCTCCCTTATTACCCCGTCCTACCCGCCCTCCACGGCCCCCCACGTCTGTCTTTGCTTTCAGAGCTGGCACTGGGACTGCACTTCACGATGACGATGACGTCAACTGGTCAGAATCACTGGGAATGATCAAAGACTTTTTGAACATTAAGATAATATCTTCTCACCACAAAGGAAGACCTGCAACCTTCAGATCATGTATTTCACACCATTCTTATGGTAAAACAAAATGTTCTGAAAGACAAGTGATAGCTAGGTGCATTTGGGAGTTAGTATGCGGCACGACATTTGAGAAGAAGTAAGGGAGTTGAGGGTAACTGAGACCAGTAACACCAGAAAACATATTTGCATTATGCAAGGATTGTTTTTTGTTTTGTTTTGGTTTTTTTCCTGTTAGAAGCTTCTTGATCATTCAGCATACCAAGTTACTCTAGAACAGAATTTCCTCGTTCATATGTACCATACACCATGGCATTTAGTAGACCATATCCAGCAATTTGATTTGCTGTGTACTGAACCAGAACAACACTTGGGGTCCTGGGGTGGCTCAGTAGGTTAAGCGCCTGCCTTCAGCTCAGGCCATGACCCCAGAGTCCTGGGATCCAGCCCTTCATGGCTTCTCCCTCTGCCCCTCACTCGACCCTGCTCATGCACGCATGCTCTCTCTCGCTCTCAAATAAGTAAGTAAATAACCTTTAAAAAAAAAACCCAAACACACATTTTTAACAATGGATTGTTTCACAATGATTTCTTTTTCCCTGCCTAAACCCAGTTCTCTGCCCAAAAAAGGGAGGTGAGGATGAAATATTTAATTCCCAGCTTGCAGACACTAAATACACAGCATCTCCTCTGGAGAATTTAACTTTAGCTTAGTTCTGAACCTCATGTTTCTGTTCCATTGTCTCTATGGCCCAACACTGGTTGATTTGGAACATCTCTCTCTCTCTCTCATTTATTTCCACTGTGGTACAATATACATGGCACAAAATTTACCAATTTACTCATTTTTAAGTGTACATTTCATTGGTATTAAGTACATTCACATTACTGTGCAACCATCACCAACATCTATCTCCAGACTTTTTTCATCTTCCCAAACTGAAACCATGTCCCCATCAAACATGAACTCCCCATGCCCTTCTCCCCCAGCCCCTGGCAACCACCAATCTAATTTCTGTCTCCATGAATGTGACTACTTACTCTTGGTACCTCATATAAGAAGAGTTATAAAGCAGCTGTCCTTTTATTCCTGTCTTATTTGACTTAGCATAATGTTTTCAAGGTTTATCCATGTTGCAGTGTGTGTCAGAATTTCCTTCTTTTTTAATACTAAATAATAATCCATTATCTATATAGACCACATTTTGTTTATTCATTTATCCACAGAGGCACACTTGGGTTTCTTTCACCTTTTGGCTATTGTGAATACCACTAGGAACATGGGTGTACAAACATCTGTGCGAGTCCCTGCTATCAACTCTTCCGGAGCCACAGCCACAAGTGGACCTGCTGGATCACATGGTCCTTCTAGCTTTGATTTTTCGGAGGAGCTGCCATACTCTTCTCAGTAGCAGCCGCACCACCTTACCCTCACAGCAGCAGTGCACAGGAGTTTGTATTTCCCCACATCCTCACCAACATGTATTATTTTTTGGACCATGACCCCGCTGCCCAGTAGTCTGCTAACTCCTGAGCAACTTTACCTTTTTCGACCCCTGAGAGCCTTTCCCCATCATTAACTAGATGGGATGTCTTAGCTGATTCTTCCTTTCCAAGCTGAACTAGAAGGTAGATACAGAAAACAGGGAGACTTGTGAATATAACCTCCTGGTTACTAAAACTGAAACAACCTTCCATGGTCTGAAAGTAGAAGTTCAGCTTTTATAGACGTGGTGAAAATAATTCTTAACTATAATCCAGCTGTCAGTGGGCAGGAATCTAGTGAAAAGAAGTGATCAAACTTGGAAGGAATGTTAAAGTAAAGCAATTCCTTGTTGGTGGCCATAAAACAGCAGTCTCTAGTACCACCTCCTCACTCATCTTTATGGCCCCAGGCCCCTGGACAGTGGGGAACCCACACACTTAATATTTTATGTTACCCCTTGGTAGTGGCTTTACTGTCTATACTATATAATATATATTTCATAATATAGGTACATTGAATGCCACAAATACAATGTATTTTGGGGGGTTTTGCTGCATGTTTATTATATTGCTAACAAAAACCAAGTTATATACATTAGATATTGTATCTATATAACAGACAGAACCACAGCTGTTACAGCAGTACCCCAACTTGCAAAAGTGGATGATAAAAATCCAACTCCAATTTGCCTCTTCTCACACAGATGTCACTGTGCCTTTGAGATCTCTAGGCCTTCCTATTCCTTGCTCTACCTGTAGGGTCCTCTATGAGTTGTATTTTCCAAAAATGTTCTCACCACCCTGCTGTGATATTGACTTGTATCCCTTATATATTTTTCATTTTTTGCCTCTAATCCAGGATAAAGTTGTCCAGGGTGAATTTTTCCTACCCATCTAACAATGTATCAAAGTGACCTAACGTACATATTCAGGGAAGAGAAAAAGTGTCAGGGAATAAAAAGGCCTTCAAACTGTGCCCTTTACAATTTAACGATGACCAGCAGCAACCAGTATTTCAGAATGCCTTGTGACTGGTAAAAGGGAACTCAGAGGGTCCTCTATTAAAGGGAAATTGACTGTCTGATATATTGGCTAATAAAATTAGGAGGTCTCCCCATGTAGCTGCACCTTAATCAAGCACGGCAAGTTAATACATCTACCAACAGAAAAGGCCGACTGATACTGCCAGCTTGATGCCCTAGTCACAAATGGACAGCATAGTCATGAGGGGCAAATCTCTGTAGGTAAAAGCAACCACACAGGAAAAAAGACAACCCACAATAGCAAGAGGGACCACAGTGTTGACTACTAGTCATCCTCTAATTTATTGGCCACATACTTGCCTATGTGTATGTAGGTTTAATCCAACAGCAAGAGATTTTTCCAATGAGAGAGAAAATGAGATGTTACCCTTTCTTAAGCGCCTACTGTCATACACTGAATGTTATTTTACAGAGTGAATACCATGAACAGAACTGTGCTGCTTTCACTGTAAACACCATATAATTTAAGCTGCCTATCACCTCCTTGAGGCGAGTATCATCCTCCCCATTTTGCAAGTAAAGAAACTGAGTCAGAAAGGTTACATAACTGGTCCAAAAGTACAGAGGAAATGTAAGAACTTTTATCCATTAATTATACAGATGTAAAAACAATGCTCCAAACTTCCACTAAACAAAAATCATGTAAACCTGGGTAAAATGATGTGTGAGCAGTACCCTGAATAACATGAAATTCCAGCTCAGGAGTTGGCAAATTATAACCCATGGACCAAATCCAGTTCACCATCTGTTTTTGTATGCCCCACAAACTAAGAATATTTTTTATATTGTTAAATGGTTGAAAGAAAAACCAAAAGAATATTTCACAACACATAAAAATTACATGAAATTCAAATTTTTGTATCCATAAATAAAGTTTTATTGGCACATAGCCATGCTTACTCATTTGCATGGTGTCTATGGCTACATTTGCACTCCAGTGGAAGAGCTGAGTAGTTGCAACAGAGAGACCTTGTAGCTTGCAAATCCTAAAATATTTGCTGTTTGTTTTTTTACAGAAGAATTTTGCTGACCCCTGTTCTAGCCAAAAGACTCCTGTTCAAGGAAACATCTCATGTAATAAAGCCTAACTATCATAATAACTGGTACATAACTCGGTGTTCCCAAAATTTACACTAAAGGTACAACACTAACGGACATACCCCAAATACATGAATCTGTGACTGTGCTAAGATAAATTTGATGTCAATTATTAACTTCCCAAAAGGATTCACCAGAAGGTGTCATTTCTCAGTGATTTTCATCAGAGTATTTCAAATAAGATTTGACTTACCAAACCTGATTTCATTAACTCTTTCATAAATATACACTTGGGTAAAATGAGGTACACCTGTTTTGACAAACTCAGTGCAATACAAATCTGTCTTGAATGCCATCCAAGGCAGGTTAATTTTCAAAGGACCAGAGGGACCTCATTATAACCACTGCCCCTTCTGTCGGAGACGCCCCATAGCACAGGCTCCCACGAGCAGCTTTCCAGCGAGATCCCAGCATATTCAGGCAGAGTGAAGCTAGCAAATCAGGATTTGGCTTCCACCAGCTCTCAGCCAGGAAAACAACTAGGTTCTGGGCGAAAATTATCGGCAGAGGAAATAAAATGGTCAGTAGGCCTTTTTACAGAAATAAAAGTGTACAAAGAAGGTGAGACATTGTAGACAATAAAATTTAAGAGACTCAAAATACCCCACATCAAAGCCAGAAGAGACCAAAGACTGTTTTAGGGACACTTCAGTGTTCCATTTGTTTAACACATAGAGCTTGATGCAAGGTATTCATTCTGGAACAATGACCAAAAAAAGTTTCAGTCATTAACTAATACAAATACAAAATAAGCTCACGGACTCATCCGCCAGTACTGGGATATAAAATCAGTTCCTGGAGGGTTGTTAAGTGAGAGTAAGTTCCCTTGGGAAAGAAAAAAGCATTAGATTTTCACGTGGGTTCCTGGATGAGTTTGGTTATTATGACTCAGTAATTTTGTGTATGTTAGAATTTCCTTGGTCACCTTATTTAAGATTACAGTTTCTCCCAGCCATTCTTCCTCCCTCTCCTGACTTATTTTTCTCCCTAACACTCATCACCATCTGACAACCTAAACGTTGTAGTTATTCATTTGCTTATAGTCTAACTCCTGCTTCTAGAATGTGAGCTCCACAAGGGCAAAGATTTTGTCTGTTTTGTCTACTGAATTCTCAGTCCCATGTCTGACCCACAGTATGTACTCAAGAAGTATTCCTGTAGGAATAAAGTAACTTAATGGGGGTTTCTTATCAAAACGCCAGAATGAATCCCCTTGATCTTTCGGAACTGCCTCCGAAGATGACCACTCCTCCCTCTGTCACCCTCACCTTCCCTCAAATGGTAGGAGTGCTAAGACAATCTCTAGCTCTTTAAATCATTAAGACTAATTTTGCTCTCTCCCTGGCTGCAACGTTCACTTGCTTTACGCTACCAGCCAGAACCAAACAAATAACCAATGTTCAAAAAGTCCAGCACCTGACGACGCTTCACAGGGACTTGATATATGCATGTGACTATCTGAATTACTAAATGAATAAATAAATGAATGAAACAGATGATACGCAAATGAACTGACATGCATTGGTAACTGATCATCAATAAGAAGGTTCATTCTGCAAATTTAAATATTTAGTTTCCTTGATATTACCCTTCCCAGGTTCTCCTCAACCCTTTCTGATCTTTAGTTTCCTCCTAAGGATTATTTTCCTTTACCTTTCCCTTAAATGAGGATATATTCTGTGGTTGCAAAATATGCTAGCATTTCACATGTTTTTCCACATAAAGTAACACATAAAAGAGGATAACATTCTTACAGCATATGGACAGGGGAATGATAAAGCCGCTTGTGGCCGTAGGTTGTTAGTCCTGGGATTCTGACACCCGAGCTCTGCTCTGTGGTCCCAAAACACCCAGTAGCAACCTCAAAGTTAAAGGAGTCAACATGTCTGTATACTTGCAACCAATCGAAGGCACACCAGGATACTGTACCACAGCAACTGGGAAACTCTTCTACTCCTCTGCTTCTACACTTCCCTAGTGAATCCTACTCACTCACATTTTTAATCATCACCTAGAAACCAGTAACTCCTATCTGTATCCTCCTTCTCCAAATACCCACCTCTTTCTTAGCTCCCAGGATCCATCCAGAACCACATGTGCCAACACTGACTGGATATGTTCTAGGATTTTTCATTCTTGACTACCTCCTCTATTTAAAGCATACTTCCTACCAGATTTCTCCCTTCTACGTGGCAAGTAACCCAGTGATCCAAATTAGAAACCTGGGAGTCATCTTTATTCACTTACCATCCTCCCTATGAGAACAATCCCCAGGCCAGCCAAGCTATTCCTCTCTCTTCAGCTGCCTTTCCTCTAGTTTAAGCCTGTGTTATCGTTCACCTGAACTATGCAAGCCTCCTAATGTGTCTTAGCTCCTCCAAACTACTACTGATGGGATTGAGTGGGCTGTCCTGGCTCCTGAGAGCTGTGCTCCTCTCTTCCCAACTCCGGGTTCAGTGGCTTCAAGCTAGTAGCTTAAAATCTGCCATGGTGGGAGTATTTACATCTTGGAAATTGGCAAATCTAGCATCAAGAATTTGTTTTCAAACAGGAGGCTGTTAAACATTCACTAGCATATCATTCATTGCTTAAGTCTATCTTCTACGGAGAATAATGTATTGAAAACAAAAATTGAGCCATGTCACACATTTGTTTAAACAATTTTGTGATTCCTAATTTCCCATAAGATTAATCCAAGCTCTTAGATAGTCACAGGAAGGACCTCTGAGGTCTACTGTCTCCTCCTATAGTCTTATCTGTTAATACCCCCCCTCCTTGACAGATGCTTTTGATAACATGGGACTGCTTGTAATCTCCCATATATGAGGCTATTCCTGACTCCATGATTTCTGTATAAACTATCCCAGAAGCTTGGAATCTCTTTCCTTAGATTACCCCTTTTTTATGACTGTCTCTTTACTCATAGTGTACTGTATAGTTAAGATAGTAGTTTCTGCACCAAATTCTTTTCTGATCACTTCTAAGTTATGATGACTACTTATTCTCTTCTAGGCACTGAGAGTTCCCTCTTCAAATTTCTATCACTGCATTTACTGCACTATATCGTGAGTCGGTATCTCCCCTCCTCTATCCCCAGGGAAACACCCAGCAGTAGGGAGTATGTATATTGATCTTTGCATCCCCAGTTCCCAAAAAGTAACTTACAGATATTTTAAGTTCAACCTATATTTACTATAAATAGGATAAATAAATGAATGAATGAATACTAGATATGACTATGGTAATTTAACCCTGAATTATACTGAAGAGGAAATTCATGCATTCTAGTTTACTAACTGAGATTCCTTAATTATGTGGGGATGTAAGGATCTTAGATTTTAGCCACACTCCTACTGAAGGTCCTTGCTGGAGGCTATTGTAAATATGCTCTTGTGAAGATCATTCTCTCTTCTATATTGATCTATTTTCTATGCATCTGGCTTGACTACAGCAGACCTCCAAACAAACTGACCACTCATTTACAATTACAAAATGTGTCTGAGATTGTGTGTGTCTGGGGAGTGGGGAAAGTCAAGGAGGAGGCTTAAATAGACAGAAAGATGTTGGTAAACTTCTGGTTACCAAGGTCAACAGTATTGTTTTTCTCCTTCCTGAGAGAGCGCCAATGACTACGAGGACTCTGTTTTATTTTATTTTTTAAAGGACTATTTTAAGGCATTATATAATGTCTTGAACAGGTTTTCAGAATTGGTTTTCTCTTCTGTTATTTTAACATTAAAATGCAGTGAGACTCCTGTACATTAAGTACTACTGTGAGTTTTGAAATGCAGTACTGTGGTCAGCAAAGGAGACAAAACATTTATTACTAAGAGACAACATTTCTTGAATAACTTTGTCAAAGAGGAGAGAGGAGAGCTTCCTGAGCTGTAGCTCAACCAGCAGTAGCTAAGACATTTAACAGTGTTCTTTTCCTTCCTGAAAAAAAATAAGGCTTTTAGGAGATTATGCAGTAACAAAAATGGCTTTCTTTTCTATACCTTTCTTTTCTATACTTTAAAAGAAAGTAGTGAACATAGTAATTCCATGAGTATGTGTTAGATATTTTTTTTATTAATATGGTATTTAAATATTTGAGAGAATACAAGGACATGATTATGCAACTAAGCTCAACACCATAATGAGAAGCCACTAATTAAATTTAGAATCAATAGGAGTTTGCTAATGTCAAGGAACAGTTATTGAAAGTATTCTGAAAAAGTCTGATGAATGATCTTCTCTATACCACCCCCACAACCTCATCACCACCATCAACAGTACCAGTAACCATCTGTCTACCCACAGATATACCAAAAAGGTGACATTTTATTGCAAGCTTAACATTTTCTGAATCTGTCTTAAACCACAAAAATTATGCTGAACTCCCCAAAAGAAATGAAGTTGTTTTTACTTTTTCTTCATCTCTCTCTTTTTGCCTGACTAGTAACAGGAAGTTCTTGGAAACTTCCCAGAGAATGGCTGGTCTTGTAAGAGTCCCAAACCAATCTTGTAGGCGCCAGAGTCTTGGCACTTTTGAGGTATGGGTTTTAGAAGCACCTGCATTGCCCCTTTCAACCAAACTTCCCATCACTAAGCTCAAGAAATTCCCCTTGTTGTTAATTAGTTATGAGCCTGAGTTGGGGGAAGAGGTCATGGAAGAAGGTACAAGGCTTGCTCGCCCCAGCCAATCTTGTATATTGATCACACAAGATGTAGAAAATACCTATGAAGTATCTTCAAGTTTGCAGTCAAACTGGACCCTTACTTGAACCCTGAGGTCAAGCTATAATCTATTTTCTATTTGGAATTTATCCTCTTGACAAATAAAATGTACAGAAGGACGAAAATTCATGGCATGGCACCTCATTATTTGTGATGAACAGATCCTTTTTTTCACCTTGGAGCTCCTCAAAAATGATTTGTGAGGCAGCTCACTTCCATTCCTGCTTCAGTCTACACCAAACAATCTTAAACCCTTGAGTCTATTCCTTCTCTTTCTCCATTCTGTGGTTAGAATTCTGAAGAAGTTGGAGACAACGCAAGATCAACAGTGATTATTTGCAGGAATACCTCCCCTACCGCCTGGAACTAAACAGGCTCTACTTGGTATTGTTCTGGACCTGCAGTTTTTACACTGGGAAAATCACAGGATAGTACGAGGGCACTGGGAGAAAGGAGACCCTCTGAAGTCTTTGGCGGGGGCCGCAAGAACCATAAAGACCAGCTAACTCACTGCGCTAAAGAAAGAAAGGGGCTTTGGCCAAGTTGTGGTTGAGAGATTTTGTTTTGCTCTTCTTTTTCTTCCTTCTGTTAGTTTCCCTAACTTCCCAGTCCCAAAAGCAGCTGAAATCTAAGGATGTGACTCCCCTCATTTAAAAAAATGCATGAATTTCCATGAAAGTACCCAAGCACACAAAATGGATTCCTAATTCAGCTCATCAAAGTATGCAAACCCACCTTTCAATATTTTTCTGATTTAAAGCCTCCTAGCTCTTTGAAACAAAATGTTCCTAGAGAAACATATCAAATAATAGCTATAATTTTACATCAGTCTAAATTAGTAAATTGGTCAAAGGCTAATAATAGAGAATAATTACTGACAGTTTATTTTGTGCCTGGGATTGTCTGAAGTACTTTAGGTGCAGTAGCTCATTGAACACTTAACAAAATCCTTCGTGTGGCAGTCATGGTGGTTGCTCTCTAAGTGATTATCTTAAGATACTCATTGTAATGCCATTCCTCTTTTCAGCATTGATTTAGGAATGGGCATATGACCAAAGCCTATCAAATAAGATATGAAAAGAAGTCTCGTGAGGGGCTTTCGGAAATGATTTCCTTATTCCTAAAAAGTATGTGCAAGAAAGAGATAATCTTTCCTTTCACATCATATCAATATTCCAGGATGTGACATTTGGAGTTAATGCAACCCACACTGCCACCATAAGATGGACCAGTAGAGACAGAAAAAGAAAAAAGAAAAAAAAAAAAAAAGAAAAGAAAAGAAAATGAGTCCTGAGTGGCATTACTGAGCCATTAATCATACTTCCCCTGAACCAAACTCTCTTCCTAACGTCCGCTTGTGTGAGATAATAAATTTCATTACTGAGTAGGCCAACATGAACTGGGGTCTCCTATCAACTTTCAGCAGAAGGCATCCCAACTAATAAACAATGTGTTTGATAACATTGTCTTCTCCATTCTACAGGTGAAGAAACTGAGGCTCATAAAAGTAAAATAAGTTTCTATATCTCCCAAGCTAGTAAATTTTGAAGCAGTGAGTTGGACTACACAGTCAGACTTCCAAACTCATTCTCAAGCCACCATCCCGTGTTTTAAAAATATTACAGAACAATAATGTAAAAGAAAAGCGCAGGCAGAGATTGATTCCACAGGTAAATTGGAGCAGTATCAGGAGGTGATAGGGCACTCTGATCCCCTGGGGCTCTGAGGTAATTAGACTATTTGGTGCTCTCTTAAAGAGTCCTACACAACGCTTTCAATAATTCAACTCAGAAGTCAGTCACTGAACCCATCAGACACTGTTTCCAGAGGCTTACAGCTCCCTCCTTCATAGTGAAGCAGACAGACATGCAGAGAACTGACTATTAAAAAAGGCATTATAAGATAATGGCTACAAAATTACTTTCCTTTTAGGGCACAGCAAAGAGTAATTAATTTCAACAAAGAACGAATCTCTTCAGCCATTTTCCTCTTACATGGCTCAGGCTAGTGAACAACCTCTCTCTGTGCCATTTCTCTGTCACCTAATTGAAAGGATAATTAAGCCTTTTGACCTTTTATTTCTTCCTCATAAGCCTTGTTCGAGCCAGTCATCTCCAAGGATGAGAAAACATGGCACCCTATCAAGGCTCCTGGAGAAGGAAGGGAGTGCCTTTCCTAACCAACCGATGGCTTGTTCGGTATCTCTGGCTGTGAAACTGTAAGCACACTGGTGCTGAAAGAAATATTTATACTCACTCATTAATCAACCATTTAAGTAAACCCTTTATCCTGTACTCAAGGTCTTCCTCTACACATAGGCATGTATCTTGCATAGTCATGAACATAATATTGAATTTTTATCCACGAATGTCATAGATTTGCCACTGATTGTTTACTCACAGTGCATCTGTCCTGAAAGCAGTCAGGCTGCTCACAGCTACCAGATGGTATAGACAGGGCAGAGCCCTGGCGGTGGCGGTGCGGTTGTACCCCTGATGGAGTTATGTAAGAATGACCCCAACTATAACATCATTAAACATGATAGGGCATTATATTTTTGTGGGACAAAGTGAGGCCACGGTTAAATGACAAACTCTTGCCCACACTTTCTGTGGGCAAGAAATTATTTTCTGTTAATTCTCAGTGTGCTAATGCCTTAATTGGACTCAGAAGGGAAAAATAGAGTTTTATAGATGTTTGTTCCAAAGGTTCACATCAAATTGCTACTAAAAACAACACTTACTCTCACTTTAGAAGCATCCTGCCCGAAAGAAAAGATGAGCTGGCCACATTTTAGCCCCAGACCTGAGTCTACAAGCAACTTTTCTCAAAAATGGTCATTGGGAAGAATTTCTTCCCACATTATATGTCAAAGTGCTTTTTAAAGAACTGCTCCAAGTGAGAACATTTAGAAATGCACATGCCCACATCGTAGGAAAGCCATCAACACTCCTGCAGAGCCATATGCTTGCCCTCGAGGGACCCGAAACTATTCCATTATACCAGAAAGTCTGTGGAATGTAAATCCAGGGGCCTGAAATGCTGTATATTTTTCAAGAAGTACAAAGTGGAAGCCACTGAGTCCATGGATTCACCAAATGAATGGATTGTTTCATCTGCACAAATGAACTGTCAGAAACAATGGCCACATAACACATTTGCTCCTGTTCCCCAAAGAGGAAAAAAACCATATCCCAAATAAAGCTACATCTTTTTATGAAACTTAAGCAAAAAAGCATGAGAAAAAAGAAAGCTTGATTTATACTCTAAAATCTGGATGCCTGCATTCAGAGAGCATAGGCTAGAACCATGCAGCTCATTTTTTTCTTAATACACATAAAGGTATCAGCTCTCTGCCTTCAGAATGCAAATGGGTTCTATATCCATGGTTATTTGAGCAAATTTACAAAAGCACTTCTTGCATTATAACTAGTTTTATTTTCTTATCACTCTTTAGCTCCTTTCTCCAATTTTTTTTACCCCTAATACTTTGAGACAACTTCTCTTTCTACTTTTACCCTCTCTCATTAGATATGATTTTTCATTTTGAAATATGCAAGATACACAGAAAGTTATAATGAGTAATCTAAGAAACAACATTTTTGTCTTCGTTTACCATTTGAATTTTTGAATTGGTCCAAATTTCTTTTAAGAAATTATTCTAAAGTTGATGCTTCTTGTCCAACAGTCTCCAAAATTATTACACTTCTCCCTTTTATTAATGATTTCTTCTTTCTGAGGTCACTAATGGCTAAAATTTGGAATTTATTGTTATTCCTTCATGTATATAGTACACAGTATTATATAATAGTTTTAAATAGTATGGTACAGTACATACCTTTTGCAAATTGTTTCATTGGTTGTTTATGTAAAAACATTCTTGGGAGCACAGAGAGAGAGAGAGAGAGAGAGAGAGGGAGAGTATCTTTTTAAGTAGGCTCCACAACCAGCTTGGAGCCCAATGTGGGACTCAATCTCACAACCCTGAGATTATGACACTGAGATCATGAGCTGAGCCAAAATCAAGAATCCAATGCTTAATCGACTAAGCCACCCAGGTGCCCCTTTGCAGAATATTCTTTTGAGCCACATCAGTATGTTACATGTAGCCCTGAGTTTTTCATTATAACTGTATAGTGCTCCTTGTTATGAATATATGACAGTTTGTCAAATTTCTTTCTGATAGTCATTGCATTCCTTTTCCATCATTGTTTTTCTTTCTTTCATCTACGATAACTTAGGACTTTCACGGACTGGTTGTAGTGCTTCCTCTTTGAAAGGACAGCCCTTCCATCCCAGGCAACAATAGAATATTATCTGCACCTGTCTGCTTTGGCTAATTATTCATGTTTTCGTTTCCTTTTATTTTCATACTGTATTATGAACAAGTCTTGGGCTGTTATCTTTCTTTCTAAGCACTGTATATTTAGACATATAGCTTTAGGACTAACAGGAATCTTAGAAGTCATATAGTCCAACCTTCTTTTCATAAACTATGACACCAACAAGAGGAATTGAATGACTTGTCACTGGTCATATAGCTGCTTAATGAACAGTCAAGGTGAGGACCCAGGTCTCCTGGATCGCTCTCTCTTCTTTTTTCCAGTATACTAAACTGCAGCTCACGTACTCAACTGACCATTATTTGTGGTATATGAGTGGTTTCTCAACAGCAGATCTTACATCCTGTTCATCACAGCACTATAGGAACACTGAAAAAGGGCTCAGGTCCTCAGGGCCATTAAACTGCAGATAAAGAGACTAAAGAGAAATGAAAACATTCCAGGCAACTAAATGAACCTAGATATAACTAAAATCCAATAGCTAAAGCAGGAGTTTCTCTCTGTATGTCTACGTATTTTTTTTTAAGATTTTATTTATTTATTTAACAGAGAGAGAGATCACAAGTAGGCAGAGAGGCCGGCGGGGGCGGGGGGGGGGGGAAGCAGGCTCCCCGCTGAGCAGAGGATCCCAGGACCCTGAGATCATGACCTGAGCCAAAGGCAGTGGCTTAACCCACTGAGCCACCAGGGCGCCCATGTATGTCTATGTATTTTTAACAAACCTCTGAGAATAAGTTGGAGTCATCACACCAATTTATTATATAGTGTATCTTTGTGTATTTCTTGGGCACAAGGACATTCTCTTACACAGCTACAAAATTATCAAAACGCATTTAAGCATTGATACAATGCTAATATCTAATCTACAGTCTATATTAAAATGTTATCTCGGGGCACCTATGTGGCTCCAACAGTTAAGCATCTGCCTTCGGCTCAGGTCATGATCCCAGGGTTCTGGGACCGAGCCCCAGGTCACATCAGGCTCCCTGCTCAGCAGAGAGACTGCTTCTCCCTCTGCCCCTCCTCCTGCTCCCCATGCTCTCACACTTGTGCTCTTTCTCTCTCCCTCAAATAAATAAAATCTTTTAAAAAATGTTATCAATGATCCCAATAATGTTCTTTATAGCTTTATTTTCCTCTACCCCACTATAAGATCCAACTCAGGATCATACAAAAAACTGTATAAAATTATAAGAAAAACGTTTTCCTTTGAAATGTGTTTGATTTGCCCATTTATGTAATAGGTTCTGAAGATGTGCAGAGAGAGATCTCTGCTCTCCACACACTTAAGCCACATGGTGGAGGATAGATGAGGTAACATCCAATTTTTAATAGATTATGACCAGCCTTGAGACAGAGATAATCACCAGATACTACACTGTGAGGAACCTTCCAGGAAGAGGTTACACTGAAGCTTGGATTTCAAGGACTGGAAAAGAGTGCTAACAGCTTTCCTGGCCAAAGCAGCATGTGCTATAACAAGATGAATCACAGCCTATTTAGAGAACGGCCAAGTAGCTCAGTGGTCTAACAGGGTCCACACAGTGTGCATGTGTGGGTATGCGTGCATGGAAACACGTGTATATGTGTGTGGATTTGGCAAGGTGTGGTGCTCAATGGAAATGGAACTATGTATGGGCTACATCAAAATAGACCTTGTATGTCATAATGTGAAACATGATCCTGAAAACAATGGAAAACGTTTGGAGAAATTCAAGCAAGGGGCCAATAAGATAAACTGTGATTTCCCTTGTCTAAAAGAGTAGTCTGACTGCAGCCCTCAACATGAGTATTGCATCAATAGCCCTCGACATGAGTATTGCATCAACATGAGTATTGCATCAGTCTAGTCTGAACTAGACTAATAATACCATTGAGTGAATTTAAAATATTTTAAAGAAGGAAAGTGGGTAGAACTTACAAACTGCTGGATGGGGAGGAGGGGGATGATGGATAGTGGTAAGAGGGAAGAGACTGTCCAGAAAGAGTTCTCTGAGTCCCAGGATGGGTCTGGACCCATTCTACAAAGGAAAACAGACCAAGTCTATGATTTCAGGCCACTGGAGCTTATTCTCCTAATATTCTCTCTAAACTCTTTGGAAACATGGAAAAAGTACATATTCCTGAGTCCTGCCCACACAGTTCCTTGACTCTTGCACACAAGCTTCCTTGTCTCCTAGAGGAGACTTGGTCTGGTCTTGGTCCATGCTCCCTGGGTGATCTGGCCACTTTCCTTCTTGCAACTATTTCCCCATTTCTCTTAAAGTAAGTCAGCAGCACGCCATCTTCCTTTCGTTGCTGTTTGGGTCTCATGCATCATTCTGCCACCTACTGCTGCTCAACTTTATATGCCCATAAATGTTTCATATTTGGTGTTCAATATTGCTCAGGTGTTTATCCTTCCCCTTCTGCAAACCAATATGCCCTTTTTCATAAATTTGAATATACTTCTCAGCCAACAGCTTATTTAAAGATCTGTAAGTCCCTTATTGAGTTTAGCAGTGAGTTCATCTATTCAAGAGGGAAGATGCATCATTAAAGCCTTGAGGCACAGAGATGTTCTTGAATAGATGGGCTCAGTTGGTTTTGCTTCTCAATCTTCAAATCTTCCCCAATAGTATCAGCTTAGGTAAACTTATCTTATTCTCTCCTCTATATTATTGAGAAGAATATATATTCTGTCTCTAATTTCAAAACATGAGTTTACAAGTTTAAACTATGTTATAGGAGTGGGAAGGGAAAGACAAGAAGTCCAAAGAAGATGAAGCAGAGTTAAGAATACATCTTCAAGGGGCGCCTGAGTGGCTCAGTGGGTTAAAGCCTCTGCCTTCAGGTCATGATCCCAGGATCCTGGGATCGAGCCCCACATCGGGTTCTCTGCTCAGCAGGGAGCCTGCTTCCTGCTCTCTGCCTGCCTCTCTGTCTACTTGTGATCTCTTGTCTGTCAAATAAATAAATAAGATCTTTAAAAAAAAAATACATCTTCAATCTTTTCTGCTAATATATATGTATGTTTCTTTAAATACTGGCAGATTTCCTGCTTTCTTTCCACTTTTACTTTCCTGTAGGCTGTCTCTAGATTCCTTTCTTTCTTATTCTCAATATCACTAACACCTAGCACATCCAACTTCGATTGGTTTCTCAAAACCACTTATTTTTTTTCCTACCAAATGCCTAGTTCTACTGATTATTTCAAATCATCCTGATTGTTTTCCTCAAATTCCATGCATGTATTTCTGATTTATTTTATTAATTTCTCCCCCTTTTGAGAAAGATGATAAAGAGAAACTGAAGTGATAGAGATGATTATCTTAAAGATCATTTTCAGAAAATGGAGGTGATATCTTTCTCTCTGCCTTCTGTTATGAATCTGTCTTCCTAGGGGCTGTCTTCCAATGCACCATTTTTAGCCTGAGAATGCATCACTGAAATGCATTTGACGTGCCCCTTCTTTCTTCTACACCCCGCTCTGCTTCCATATTCCATAGCTCCTCTTAGCTCCCAATGCCCCCTCTATACAAAATACTTTCCTCACAGTGCTCCTTGAGGTCTCCCTAGATGCCTTCCTTGAGGGCAAAGCATGGTTGGTAAACCTTCACTGTGTTCGCTACTTCCTTCTCGTATCTTTCCCATTTCAATATAATAATAGAGATAAGAATGAATAGGTCTCTACACCATTAGCTAATGATTTATTGTTCTTGCCTCCTTAGTATTTCATCCCTGTTGACTGGTATGTCATAATGTGTGTCTTGGGACGAAAATTCTGACTACGACTGTGACCATAATGGATCAGCCCGAGATGCCTGGCCAGTATCCAGGATGGCAAATGATTCCTCAAGCCTCAAAGACAGACTCAAATAATGAGCATGACTTTTGGCCCTGTGATTCAATAGTTTGGGATTTATATAAAGATATATAGAAATATTCATCAATGGTTTGTTTGTTATAATAAAGATTTAGAATAAAAGTCCAACATTAAAAGATGAATTGATTCAATAAACTGTGGAAACAAGTTCAGACTTTAGCTTGAGGAATTTGGGAAGTCATGAAATGTTAAAGCAGAGAGTATTCTGATTGGATTTTCGCTTTAGAAAGAGAACCCTTTGCTAATGAAGAGAATAATCTGGAGAGAGGCAAGAATTGGAGAGTAAGTGATACTGGTAGCCTGGATTATAGTAACAGAAGTGAATATGAAGAGACATACGTGGGAAACTCAAAAAGAAAGAATTGGAAGTACTTCATGATTGATTGAATGTGGAAGTTGGGAGAAAGCTCGCACTAGTCAGACATTAATCATACCACTTTAAGGTCTTTCTACACCTTTTTCTCTTCAGGGTCCTTCATGTGTGAACCTATGTCACTCACAACATAGCCTTAGTAAATACTATCAAACAGGAAAGTCTGTCTCCAGTGTCACCAGTCTCTTCACTGTGCCCTAGCTTCCCTCTTCCTTCATCTTCTCTGCCTCCTTCAAATTTAGACACCAGTGCTCTCTGGAATTGGTAGAGTTTGAGAAATCAAGTTCTGGAGTCAGTCAGGCTCAATTTTTAATTCACTTCTGCCATTTGCAAACCATGATACCGGGCATGCTACTTAACTCATTAAGCCTGTTTTTGTTTTTTTTTTTAATTTTTGTAAACTGGGATAATAGTGCATATCCCATAGGATACAGTAAGTAAAATACATCATGTATCACCTACCAGTGTGTATGGCACAGAATAAATTCTCAAAAAATAACTGTTATTAATGTAATCCCATCCAATGAAAAACAGTAACTTTAATGTCTATCTTTACACTGTTTAAAGTCATACATTTTTTTCTTTCAGGAATATTTTTTTTCGTTCTTGCCTCTAATGATGAAGTGACACAATCTGTCTCCGACAATTAGAAAAATTTGTGCCAAAACCCTAACGTAGAAGAAGGAATTTTTTTGGAAACTAGACCCATTCAATACTTTCTCATTCCCTCTCCAGCAACTACCTCCTCACCTTTGCAGACACAATCTATAAGCACAGTCCTATAAGCAAGAGAACTGTCTATCCCTGCTCCTTAGGTTTCTGGTTTATGTTCTAACAAAGCTGTTGCCTCAGAGTGTGAGATTTAAAGAATCAACTTCCTCCTGAATATGAAACCATGGGCAAGACAGCTAAATTTCCTAAGCCTCAGGGTTTTTTGTTCTGGTTTGTTTGTTTGTTTGTTTTACCTGCATTCTCAGAACAATAGTACCAAAACAGGTTAAATAATGGATAATTGGGTAAGTCAAGGACTCAGCATGGGGTATTGAATGTAACAAACACTCAATAAAATAATAATAATAAAGCAGGTAATACTTCACTGAATTCAAACTTTGAACTCTGAAATACACTTTTTTTTTTTTAACCTTAGGCTACTTGGGGCCTTCCCTGAGCTCAAGAGTCAACCAGAGATTTGGGAGAAATTTAAACAGAGAATTTAAAACTTCCCCTTTCTGGGGTTCTCCTCTCCTACTTTCCAGATACTTACGATTACCAGACTCCTCTGGCTTTCCAAACTAATATGACAAAGATTTTGTATCTGAGTTCCAGCTCTTTCACATAATGCAGACAGATTGGGGCCTGCCCTCAGGTAAAAGCTCTGAACAATGGGAAACTCCACCAAGCTGTTAACATCTTTCCAAAATCAACTTCCTTTCACTATCTGCCTGCCTTACTCTTTAGTGCCTTCATATATTTGCATTTTGTATTTTTCCAGAATTCATTATTTTTACCTATGAGAGTATTGGTCTGGCAGGAGCTATGCAGCCTTGCTGGAAGTAGAATTCCCCAGTATTACTTAAATCTCTCAAACAGAATAAAAATCTATAATGAAGTTTTTAAAGAGAAGTAAAAATAATCCAAATATTACCACTCTAAATATTCATGTTTTTCCTTCCTGTGGTTCTTTCCACTTCTTGTTCATGAATGTACTTTTAATTAGTTCATAAAATTCATATATAAATTCCTGTAGTGTTGGCCCGAGTCTGTCATTTTGACTTCTGTGTTCTATTCTCTATAGCTCAGATGAGGATGGGTATTTTTGCTCCTACTTTACAAATAAAGAAATATAGGTACTTGTAGTATCAGCAACTTCTCCAAGAGTGCACAGCAAATCTGGAATTAGAATGCAGATATTCTGATCGACATTGGCTATTGTAACAATAAAGTTCAAACACACACACACACACACACACACACACGTGCACGCGCGTGCGCACACACACACACATAGCCCACACAATTCTTCTTTTCTGACATTCACAGGGAATGTTAGAATCTTGTGCTTATTCCATTCTAAAATTTATAGACATGCTTATGGATTTCTTGAGACATGAAGATAAGAGAAATCAAACAGGACAAGCTTTACTCTCATTTTAAATACTTGAAATTCATTTTCAAAAATCCCCTTAGCTTTCCCAAACACTCACAAAGTAACTTCTTTATAAAGTTAACTTGACTGGTGTTTCCTTACCTGTCCATGTCTGGTATCAAATTTCCAAAAACTAATATACTTCATGCTTCCTACACACAAGCAAATTCCAGACAGAGTAGTCAGCGCCCACACATGGGGGATGGATTCCCAGCAGGGTATATGTGTCTTGGATTTGTGGGGTTTTTTGTTGTTTCTTTTTTTTTTTTTTAATGTGTGGGATTTGGAAAAAGAATGTTGAAAATGTCTTTTTCCCCCTAACAGTTTAGGATTCTAAGTCATGTAGAACTGAGACAGCTATTTGCCATGCAATATAAACACCAGTACCATGGCAGCCCATTCCCTTCGCCAATCTTACTATGCCTTGAAAATCTCATTTGTTTGGAGATGTTGGTTCAAGACTTTATTATCCTCTGAGACTTTCTTGTAAAGAAACACACCCTTGGCTTTCCTAGGCAGTTTGGTAAACTACCTCCATCATCAGGCGGAGTTAGGCAGTTGAAGAATTAGTTACCAAGGAGATGAGAGGTTCTTTCCAGGTCTTTCTTGTTAGATTTAACCTACTCTCCTCTGATATCGCTTACAGGACATTCAATATACATTATCAGGCTGTGAGATTCAGAGAACAGTGATCCTATATTATTCTAATATCCCTTGGACTTTACAATGTTCTGTATACAGCAGATATTCCATAACTTGCTAGATTTGATTGAACTATAAAATCTAGACAAATTTGAATATTCTAACATTGTTTTAGATGGTAAGACCGTTAGAAGTCCTCTATTTTACAAATCCGATAAAAAATGCTTATAAAACAAAAGTACTTATTGGGTAAGAGCTTATACTAAACTTTATTTCTGTAAAAATTCTTATCAATGCACCTTAGATTTTTTTTTTTTTTTTTTTTTGGCACCTTAGGTATCTTTAGGCCAATCACAGCACCAAGAATACTGTCTTAAAAGAAATACCTGGTGTTTTGATACCTCAGCAATTTTCCAAAGGGGAAAAAAAGTAAAAAAGACTTCACCAAATACATAGCCTTATGTTGAAATTTAAAGTTCCTTGACAAGTTACATGCCACAAACAGTTTTAAAGGAAAGGAGACCATAAAAACCGGATACAAATAATACATTTTAATTCCAAAATAGTATTGATGCCCAAGAATAGCATTTCCTAATAACAGGATTCCTGAAATATGTTCCTAGAGACAAAACACTAGCAGTCAAATATTTCCAGGAAGCAGTATTTACTGTAACTTCCTACTGGAGATTCACAGTGCACATTGTCATATTTCAGGTTTTAAGAAGTTTCACTTATTTAATCTGGGATTGCTAATAAATTTTATTTTGTGGGCAGTATGAGAAGAGAAGATGGAATCTGTATTTGGGTACTGTACGTTCTAATCCTAGTTCAGTAACTTGTTTGTATAAACTTAAGCAACTGATTTTATTATCTTAGAGCATCTCAGTTTCATCATATGTAAAATGGGAAACAATCTTTAATGCACATGATGTTACACTAAAAGTTAAAATACGGTATGATTTAGAAAATTCCTTATAAAATGCTTGCCACACATTTGGCACTTCGTAGCTGACAGCTTCCATTTTTCCTGTTCTTTTTTTCTTCCTCTTCTTGCTCGTCCTCCTCTTTCTCTGCTTCCTCTTCCTCCTCCTCTTCTTTGGCTCTTCTCCTCCCTCTTCCTTTTTGTTTTCCCTCTTCGTTTATTACTATTATTCCTCTCAAATGAACAGTGGCATACTTACCTTGATTTAATGAGTTGTTAGTGATTACTGTAACCAAATTTTGCTTACCACAGATAACACTGAATCCCAATTCCTACATGTATTTTAGTGAAATTCAACAAGAGACAAATACACAAGCCCACCCTCAACCCTTCCTGACTGGTACGCTAACAACGAATGGGAACTAACATGAAAGGAAAATCTATTTTGCAATTACTCTGGCTCACCAGCACACATTCTCTCTTGATTAAATGCCTTCCTTTGATAGAGGTCATTACCTCTTAATGCTTGTATGTAGCCTTTCCTGAAGAATCACAAATTCCTTAGAGGCAGGGGCCATTCACTCATTCTATGAATGTACTGGATTGTAAGGTGATATGGATGCACTTATTTGGTGTACCAAAGTAACAGGGTAGGAAGTTCAACAAATGTTTGTGAACAAAATAAATATTCATAATAATCCTGTTTACTGAATTTGCCATCTACAAAGTCACGTGCTAATGGTTTCATTTGTGGTGAAAATCAGCAAGCTTAGTCCATTCTTGTCATGTACTGATCTCAAGAATTTCCACCACACCCACAGAAAAGGTAACCACGTGAGATGATGGATATGCAAATTAGATGGATTATGGTAATCATTTCTAAGTGCATATATTTATAAACTTATAAACAGCATACTGTACACCTTAAATATATACATTTTTATTTGTCAATCATACTTCAATAAAAGTGGAAAAAAATGAAAAAAGTTACACAGAAAATGCTGTAATACATGGAAGAAACAACATGTACTCAGATGAAAAAAAGGGGAAACAAAGGTATTCATAGCCAAAAGAACAGATGAGACATGAGATGGAAGAAATTTCATTTTTTCTTTACAGTTAGGATTTGCTTATGAATGTATTAGGAAGGTTGTTACAGCATGAATCTGTCCCCCCAAATTCATATGTTTTGGTCTCAAACCCCAGGACTTCAGGATACAACCATGTTTACATTTAAGATCTTTAAGGAGGTAAATGAGTTAAAATGATGCCTTTAGGGTGGGGCCCTAATCCAACAGGATGAATGGTGCACAGAGGACAGACCATGTGAGGACACTGAGAGAAGGCAGCCATCTTCAAGCCAAGGAGAGAGGTCTCACCAGAAACCAAATCTGATAGCATATAGATCTTCCAGCCTCCAGAACTGAGAAAATAAATTTCTGCTGTTTAAGCTACCCAGTCTGTGGTATTTTGTTACTGCAGTTCTAGCAAACTAATACACAGGGTCTATCATATGAGTGATAATCATGACCAAAAACAGAGAGGAAAGAAACCCGAGGGAATTTACAAACAACAAAAAATAAATAAATAAATAAATAAATAACAGAAACTCATAGTGGCAGAAATATATTCATATTCACCTGGAATATTAAGAACATAGCAAGAAATTGGCTAAACTAATACAGCTTGGGTCTAAATTACAAAGGATATAAATTCAAGAATGAGAGATATGGACTTATATCCAGTAGACAACAGGGAACCACTGAAAGCTTTTGAGGAATACAGTAACATGATCAGACCTAAGATTTAAGGAATTAATTTAGCAGCAGAGCATAGGATGATTTGTAATGAGGAAGACAAGATGAGAAAGCAAGTTAGAAAGCTAGAGCAAAAATACAGAAAAGGGAATCTGAGTGACAACAAGAATCTACATGAGGAGACAGAGACAAAGAAATATTATGGAAAGAGCAGTAAAAGAACTTGATATAAAAAAATGGTCAAAACTATCCAATTGGCTGAACTTCATTTTAAAGCATATTGTTTTGTTTTTTCTTTTTGAATTACACAAATCCTTAGAACATGGGATTGGTTTCAACCTGCTGTAGTTAAGTCCTCTTGCAGGATCATTACGTGGTGTAATTTTCCCTCCTCGATTTGTTTTTTGAGAGGGAACAAAAGAGAAAGGGTGTCTGGGTCCTCAATTCCATAGTTCTGAATGCCTTCTCACTGCAAAGTTAAACATCTGCTTCCCATCAAGCACAGATGTGGCTGGGTTCTGCAGCATGGCCGCAGAATGAAATGCAGGAGATGAAGTCTAGCATCTCATTCATCAGGAGCTTCCCGACAATCTTCCAACCATGGACAAGGTACCTCGAATGATACCTTCCAGCCTCCCTCCTCCCAATGTGGGCCTGACAGGGACTGGTTCTGAGATTTGGGAGTATTACTCTTGTCCACCTTCCAACTGGTTCTTTGGAGATCTCTTCAACTTTCAGACCCTCCCTTCAAAATAGAGAAGTACATCTTAAGGGTAGAAAAGGAGAAGAATTCTACTTGCAATGCATTCTAAGAGCATCTCTAACTAGCCACTTACTCCAAGAGTGATTAGTATAAACTTGCTGTGCAAAATAAAAGGGTAACAAGGGAGAGAAAAAAATAAACTCTGAACAGGAAATGCAGAATCATGAAGTGAATTTTATTTATTTTCTCAGCAGCAATGAGCAGCCACAAAGTTGAAAGGTCATTTAATCTCTACCATTCACATAAAAATATTTCAGATTGGAGAGAAATATTGACCTATTAACAATGAACCACTGGGGACAGACAACTTCTTCTATCCATCACAAGCCTAAAGAATCACTCCCATATTCCACTCTTTGTTCAATAGGCAATTCGGAAGAAAAACACATTTCCCTGAAACTCTTGGCTGAGCAAGTGATTATTTCACCAATTAAATCTGCAAATATTTATTGAGTGCCTAATATGAGGTATCCTAGGTGGTAAAGATGCAGTGGGGAATAAAACAGATAAAAATCCCAGCCATCTTGGCACTTATATTTCAGAGGGGGACAGAACAAATAAACATAAGATATATAATATGCTCAATGGTGACAAGTGACATATTTAAAAAAATAATAAAGCAGACCAGGATTAGGGAATGTCAAGGGAAGAGGCTGTTTTTATACAGGGTATTCAGAGTACTTCTCACTAAGAAGAGAAAGGTGTAAATGAGCAAAAGCAAGTACTTTGGAGAAGAGGATTCCAAGAAGATGGAAGAGCTAAGGTAAACACCAAGAGCGTGCCTGGCAGACTCATGGAACAGTGGAGAAAAGTGCAGCTGGAGTCAAGTGAAACAGGCTGAAAAGTGGGTGATGAGGTGCATAGAGTCCAGACTACAAGGATATTATCAGACATTGGGCTTTCACAGTGAAAGAGATGGAGAGCCTTCAAAGCATGCAAGCACACCAGTGGCATAATATCATTGATGTTTTAACAGGATTGGCTGCCTGCTGGGCTGAAGATAGACTGAGGATGAATTAATACGGGCAAAAATCCCCTAAAATTCATGACCGTTACATAAGGCAGATGCACCAAAAGCAATGCAAAAGAAAAAGGACTTGGAGCAAGTACAAAACCCGTTTTGAGTCAAAATGTGACTTGTAAGGCAATCTGTGCAGAATTTCGTCAAATAACTCTCAAAGTCTGAAAACGAGACCTATCTTTGTACTTCAGCATTTCTTATACTCCATTTCCTAAGTTCCGTGAGCCACATTCTGCTCTTCTCTCCTTCAACTAGTAAACTGTTCTCTCCCCTTTTCATTTTGCTTAGCTTGAGAAAAGGAGTTTGCATTTTTTGAAAGCCAATAGCCCTATTTTTTCCCCCATGGTAAATGCTGAATAACAGATTTCAGAGTATTTGGGCAACCCTGATCATACTATGATTTCATATCCCAAGGCTTTTGTGATTAGGGGAGGCAGAGGGAAACTGGTACGTCCCAAGTACATGGGCCATACCTAATTTTGAAGAAAAAAATATTATATCATTACATAGAACATCTGGTAGAATTCAAGCTTAAGTTACAAATGGTTTTGAAAGTCGATTATTAGACAAATGATGTCCACTGAAACTAGGCTGTAGTTTCACCACCAGGTAAAATTTTACTGATTGCTCTAAAACTTACTTATCATAGGATCCTTAATATGTATTACATTACACTGAACTAGAAGAGCGAACAGTGGTTTCTTGTTTAGAGTGAAATGGAAGTATAAAGTGTAGGAGAAATGACAGAAGAGGGATAATTACTTCCTATATCTATGCTGATCTCCTCTTAAGGAAATGTAATGTGTCATATCTGAAACCCAAGTACGTGGCTAATATTAATAATAACAATAGTAATAGTAACAGCTATTATTTACTGTGCCATTTTACGAGCATTATCTCATTATTCCTTAGGTACTATTATTATCCCCATTTATCAAGTCAGTAAACTAAGGCTGCGAAGTTTAGGAAATCTGCTGGGATTCAAACAGACTAAACTGTGGAATCAAAATTCAAATCAAGATGTGCCAACCCCTAGCTGCCACTTTTAAACACTAGGTTGTGCTGGACTAGTTCGCATTTCGCTACAATGTGCATATCTCTACATGTACCTCTGTAATCCCAACATGATGGAAAATTTGTAATTTCATCAATTTACTCCTCTCAATCTTCACATTACATTTCTTGCATTCCCCTGCTACAGCTCAGTACCAACCACGCTCCCACTGACTAACACCTAGATGAGAACTGGACCTATGCTGTGTGCTCCAGGGACTCCTGATTCAAAGTTATCTTCCCACTACTGAACTGCTCTTATGAAAAAATGTATTTTTACCTGAAACAAGATTTAAAGAATAGTAATTCATCTCTGCCCAGCCACTTATATTTTGTGAATGTGAAGCACATATCCAAAATGAACAGAAAACATGGAAGTATAGACATTACCTTCACAATCCTTTTTAATAACAACTATTACATTGAAGAAGCCATGAATCCATGACAGGACAAGGGACAACAACAATTATTCTTCTATTTCTTAGTACTTGTAGATGTGAATTCAGCGGTACAATTTACTAAATATTAGTGACTTCTAAAATATGTTAGATTCTACTGTTTCTTAGGTCGTCAGACAGGAATCAGAGCAAAAGGTCAAAATACTTTTTTCTTGGTATCTGGGACCCTTTAAGAGGTAATACAACTTTTTTTTAAATGAAGTAGTCTCATTTCTCAGAAAGCATGGCAAATTAGCTCTCATTCAGAAGCCATTTAAAAGAGATCTTGTTATTTCAACAAACTCTACAACATAATTGTCTTTTTAAAGACGGAGAGAGAGCTTGGGATGCCTGGGTAGTGCCGTCAGTTGAGTGTCCGTCTCTTGGTTTTGGCTTATAATCTCAGGACCTGGGACTGAGCCTCACGGCGGGTCTGCCCTTAGAACGATGTCTGCTTGGGACTCTCCCTCTCCCCCATCCCTCTGGCTTATGCGTGCTCTCTCTCTAAAATAAACAAACAAATCTTAAAAAAAAAAAAAAAGTAGAGAGCTCTTGCAAGGAACATAACCACTTCTGAGGGGAAAGTGGACATATTTTGCAATTTGCACATTTAGTCAAAACACAGTTTAAGTTCTACTCTTCACATTTACTGCTTGACTGGGGGGAATGTCACAATCCTATCTATGTAACATGGCTACCTAAAGGCTGACAAGAAGAAATGGATCGGAAAGACCTTTTCTAAAGCTCATTTCAAGTGTTAGTTACTATAGTAACTTAAGATTTCAACCTCCATTGTCTCTTAGAAATATATATTTTAAAGGAAGTTTTCTTAAAGTGAGGCACAGCTCAACATAAAATCTTCAAGTAGAAAAATCTTAGCTAAAAACTGAATCACACTCATTTCTAGTGACATTCACTTTCAAGGCAATAAAGTTCTCATTTCTTATCACTATCATTTTGTGATACTGTGATTTATAAGAAATACATATATGATATTTGTCCTTAATTCCAGCACAAAGCTCCTAAAACCCCTTGGGGTTTCTAAGGTAAAAGCAATGAAGGTATTATGTTATTTCTAACAAGGCCCTTCCAACCACACCTGAATTCATGGTAATGAGGCGATTCTTGTTTGGGAACCTCCTAAGGATGATGGGGAAGCCAAACATGATTAGATGGTTGGGACTTTCAGCCCCATACATTGACCTCCAGGAGGAGAGAAGGGCTAGAGGTTGAACCAATCACCAATGGCCAATGATTTAATCAATTATGAGTATGTAACAAAGCCTCCATAAAAGCCAAAAAGACAGTGTTTGGGTGGCACAGTCAGTCAGTTAAGCATTGGACTCTTGATCTCAGCTCAGGTCATGATACCAGGGTTCTGAGACTGAGCCCAACACCAGGTTCTGTGCTCAGCAAAGTCTGCTGAGGTTTCTTTCCTCCTGTCCTTCTCTCCTCTCACTCTTCCCCTCCCTCCCTAAAAAATAAATAAATCTTAAGAAAAAAAAAAAAGGACAAAGCTGTGAGCTTTGGGGTTAGTGAACACATTCACATGCTAAGACGGTGGGGGACTTCAGTCCTGTGGGTGCAGAAACTCCTGTGCTCAGGACCCTGCTGGACCCCACCCAATGTACCTCTCCATCTGACTGTTCATCTGTACCATGCATAATATTCTTTATTAAAAAAATGGTAGATATTTCTCTAACCATTGTGAGCTGCTCTAGCAAATTAATCAAACATGAGAAAGGGATTATGGGAAACTTCTAACCAGAAACACAGGTTATATACAACTTAAACTTGAAACTGGTGATTAAGTGGGGGCAGTCTTATGGGACTGAGCCCTTACCTGTGTGATCTGATGCTAACCCCAGGTAGTAGCAGAAGTGAGTTAAACTGTAGGACACCCAGTCAGTATCCTCTGAGAATCGGAGATGAGCTTGGTGGTGTTGGAAAATACACATCGTACATGGCATTTCATAATCAAAATTCTTTTTAAGTAATTATGTATGTTCAGTGTTATTTAATTTGGTCCTTTCCATTAGGAGCATGCAAATTTTTTTAAAAGGAAAACAAATTAGACGCACCAATACATAAGACATTTAACAACCCAGAAAACGAAGAGTACGAGTTAAATAAAAACTGAAATAACTCATTTACATAATGTAATTTACACATCCTCCTGATGTTCTATATTGCTAGCATAGAGCTGTCCTAGAATCTTTCTTTAGTGCAATTATCAAAAACTCTAAAAATAGCCTAAAGAAAAATAAAAATTTCTTTCCAAGCTAATATTTGCAGTTCCTACAATGACACACAACTCGTCATTGATTAACTCTCACATAATTTTAGTCTGTACCCATTCACCTAATGTCTTGATGAGTTCTGATACTATAGATTTGAAGAAAAGACAGTCCTTGCAACAAATGCTCACAATCTTCCAGGGTAGACAAATTGTGACACAACTTAACAATCTTTAAATATCATATAGGATGAACTGAGCATGTGCGAAAGGAATCTGGCTGTAAAAGAGCTAATGTAATTTATACCTTAGTATGTTTAATGTGTCCATATCTTTAATAATACTGAGATGTTTTCAGCATTTTGTACCTTTTGGAAAGACAGTGGTAGTTGCACAGTGGCTGGAAACATCCATAATTATAACTCTAGGGTCTGAGTTATGCTTAGTCATTATTATATTCACATGTGGTTATCATTTCCCTTATGAGGTTGTTGGTATCATTGATTTTGCATGTTATTAGTATGGTTAACAGCCCCTGCTGTCCCTCCAAAAAGTCATTTGCCCAAAATCTACAAAGAAAGAAGGGACACAGATTAATGATTATTAGAGTTTAAGTCATGGTTTCTCTGTGTGTGGGTCTATTGGAGTCAGGTGTCTCTTGGCAAAAGTTACCTCTCCTTGAGCCCCAGTTCCATCTAATCACCAGAAAGACAGCATTTCACAGGGTGGCTTTCATGGTTACCATGACAGAACTTGATTAATGCTGTTTGAACAAGGCTATGGTAAGACACTGGAGTTTGTGACACTTAATTTAGAAATAATTTAATGATTCACACATTCACTAATGTCTTTTACCTTTCAAGGTTGCCTAGACCTCCTAGGTAAAGTATACAGGTGTGAGGACATTTCAAGGGCAGCCTAAAAGCAATGGAAAGCAAATCCAACCTGGGTTTTGGTCTTCTCTAAGATACTAAAATCGTTCTCAGTTTCTAGTCAGATGAGCATCACTGAGTAGCAACCATTTTCTTTGCCTACAGATAAGCTGGAATCTCAGAACAACTCTGGAGAGCAGGCCATTAACTCTGGCAAGTGATACTCACTGTTTCTACTCTAAATGTAGAAAATACGTACAAAAATTCTTCAGTTCCATTAGGAGTTTTGTGAGCCACCACAGTGAACTCAAAGTGACAATGTGTCGCAAAATTCATTCACATAATGCTTGGTCTTAAAACACAAGATCATTACTCTGCAAAACTCCCAAGAAGAAATCGCTACAAAGATCACAAAATCAAACAAAGCAAAACATACTAATACTTTTCCACATGCACCTTGCAAGTAGACATGTAAGACTTAGCTTGGGCCTTCCTATTTTTCTTGGACAGCAGGAGAAATTTAGTTTTCTGTAGGAGGGTTAGAAAGGAGAAGAGCTGCTTCTCTTTCTAGTCTTGTTCCTGGATTCCAATTGGTTATAAAATCCCAGCTGTATTGTACATAAAAAGCATCATTACTTTTCTTAACACGTGTGCCACCAGTAATATAAACTATTTAGGGAGAAGAGACTGTGACCATCACACAGGACTTCATATTTTAATTTCCAAATGACCAACTTTTTGTGAACAAAATAACTGTAAGTTCTTCTTTTATTATCTGGAAACACACACATATTGGTTAACAACTAAGTTTTGTTTTTCCAATCAGTTAGAATGTTTCAAATTCCATAAAACAAAAATCAAATTAAACTAGGTAAACAATAAGCTGATAAATTTCATGATTTTACGTGTCAAGAAGTCCTCAGCTAAGGTAGATCCAGGACTGAACAATTCCGTGAATCAAAGATGCCATCAAAGACCAGTCACCTTCCATCTTGCTGTCCTACCATCTTCAGCACGCTGGCTTTGGTCTCAGCTTGTAGTATTTAGTGTTACAGGGTGGCTGCTAAGATTACAGCCATCACAAACAAATAGCAGTGACCAAAAGTGGAAGATGAGGCTTCTCTTCCTTATGTCTTCTCTCTTTTTTTTTAATGTCTTCTCTTAGTTAGCCATAAAACCCTTCCTTCAAACACCTTAGCACACTTCCTCTCATTTCATATTGGTCACAATTATATCAGACGCCCCTTCCTAAACAGTTCACAACAAGGGGGAAGTGGAAATGTTTATTGCACTTAATCTTATATAGATGGTCTACTGTTTATACAAATAACAATGAAAGGGTTGGGGGGGCGTGGTAATTAGAACAATATTCAGGCCTTGAACTTAAAAATGGTGATATAGGGGGCGCCTGGGTGGCTCAGTGGGTTAAAGCCTCTGCCTTCGGCTCAGGTCATGATCCCAGGGTCGTGGGATCAAGCCCCACATCGGGCTCTCTGCTCAGCGGGGAGCCTGCTTCCTCCTCTCTCTCTGCCTGCCTCTCTGCCTCCTTGTGATCTCTATCTGTCAAATGAATAAATAAAATCTTAAAAAAAAAAAAATACTTTAAAAAAAAAATGGTGATATAGGAAAGAGAG
Organism: Martes martes; assembly: GCF_963455335.1. Taxonomy (NCBI): domain Eukaryota; kingdom Metazoa; phylum Chordata; class Mammalia; order Carnivora; family Mustelidae; genus Martes; species Martes martes. The sequence continues at coordinate 56,499,467 of NC_137904.1, forward strand.
ATATTTAGAGTACAGTTAGCATATATCTGTACATACACAAATATTTACATATGTGCATTTGTCTATTAAAGATAATATTTTAAAAGCACAAATAAAACATGTTAAATATTTAACTAGAAACTAAATATTTAACTAGTAACTGGAGTAACTTGAAACTTAAAATTAAAAAAAAAAAAAAAAGTATTTTCCAGGGGATACAATGGCAGGAAAGTTGGTTTCTGGTTTTTATTGTGTTTGTTTGTTTGTTTGTTTACGTTTTTTGGTGTTTTGTTTTGTATTTGGGCCATTTTTTTATAAGATTTTCTGAGATCTTCACTATCTAGAACTTTGAAAGACCCAGGAACATGAAAAGTATCTTGATTTCCAAGTGCGTTATTTTATCTCTCTATTATGTTTTCTTCACTGATCTTTATCACACCAATTCAGGACATGAGAGGGCACTGGGAGCTGCTCTCAAAATCACAGGCACCAAAGGCTGGCAAATAGAGAAAGTACGGGACTGGCTTCTAAAAACAAAAAGAGAAGATTTATAGCCACTATCTAGCCAGACTGACTAAGGGCTGAGTTCGTTCAGCATCTAGCTCCAGTTGTTTGTGGTCAAGAAGAATGAACAGAAGACCACTTTCCTCGGCAGGCCATCCACAAGATGCTAAAAGACCTTGCCAGTCCTGACAAGGATTCTGAGAAGCACCCTCCTTTCCCCAAGAAGCACATCCCCAAGCATATCAGAACAATTTCACGGGCTGCAGATAAGCTGCTCTCATCTACTAATGAAGTGCCTCACTACTGATTTCAAGGCACTGATTTTTCCTGCAGCAGTGATGGATCTCTGCAGGCCATCCCTCAACTTATGCGAAGAATGTGATTAACTCCTCAAATTCCTCCTAAAGAAGTTGACACTTAGTGCTCTACATCTGTTTTTAGCAATTAATCCCAGCTTGACTAGTCTTCAGAAGGGTTTTTTATCAACCATTATCAATATCACCAGTATCACAATCTCTTCCTACAACTCTAAAAAGTTCACATAAACACAAAACAATCAAGTTTTATGCTACTAATCCAGCCTAAATCTTTTCTCCCTCTAAAAAATGGGCAAGTATAGTGGTTTAAGTGGACTTTAAGGGATGTTTAGTCAGGAAAAGCAAAACATACACACACACATGCACAACATAGACATATACAGGAATATAAAATTATCTGTTCCAGTTACTAACATAGACTATCTTTTCATAGGTCACTGTAGTTTTGCTTTGAAGTAAGTGTGGTAGAGAATGAAAAGTCATTATTTGTTAAAGTACTAGAAGCTCTATTGGTGCTAATGAAATCTTTATACTTGGATATTAGTCTAAGACCTGGTTCAGACTTTGGTTAGGCTGGGATAATGAGGCCTGTAATCCTACGGATAAATCCCCCATGATTCCTAAAGATACTGGGGCCTTTCCCAAGAGCACCCTGCGCAGAAGGCGAGGCTTCATCACAGGCTGCTGAGGCCCTTGAACCACCAGGAAATTGGCACAGGTGGTCTGTGGTACGTGGAGTGGGAAGCTTGGAGCCTTGGACCGCCTCCAAGGTGGTGAGGATAAGTCCCCCTACATTAGGTTCCACAGGGGCTACCCCATAAACCACAGGCCTTATCTCCATCAGACCTTGGACAGACCTAGAATCAAGCCCTGGGAAGGGCTGGGAGTTGGGAGATGGAAGTCACCTGGGAGAGCCAGTCACATTGGAGTCCGTGTTTTCAGAGAGATATACATAGATACAAATAGGGGGCTTGGGAAGAGCTGTTACAGGAACCTAGGAAATGGATTTGATGACCTCTAGAACATCCACCCACCGCAAATTCTGATGACTCCAACATGTGGCTCTCAAATTAGAAAATCTACTTTATTTTATGGATCCTGGGCTGGGAGTTTTCTCTTCATCATCAGGAAACAGAACCAAGAGCATTACACACACCTTATGTGTTTGCAAACACTAAATGGGAATGGATTCTCTCCATTTGAGTATAGGAAAGAATAAAATGGAAAACTATTGAATGGGACCTAAGGCTAGGGAAATTCTAGAATAAGAGAATATAAGAACTCATGAAAACTTGGGAGAAGAAACTTGGGAGAAGAATTTCTGAAAAAAATACAGTTCAGAAGACAGAAGATAAACCTTCATTGTATGCAGGAAGTGTCTTGAATCAAGCAAAGGTGAAAATACGTAAGTAGCAAACTGGCTAATATCAAAAGATGGGATGAAACAGAAAGACAAAAAGAATTAGCTACAAAGGCAATAAGCTGAAACAAAACAAACACATGCAGATACAGGGAAGGACTGCATGACAATTAAAATTACAATGGCAAAATCTTCATGGTAGATTTTATTTTTTTTTTTTTAAAGATTTTATTTATTTATTTGACAGACAGAGATCACAAGTAGGCAGAGAAGCAGGCAGAGAGAGAGGAGGAAGCAGGCTCCCCGCTGAGCAGAGAGCCCGATGCGGGCCTTGATCCCAGGACCCTGAGATCATGACCTGAGCCGAAGGCAGAGGCTTTAACCCACTGAGCCACCCAGGCGCCCTTCATGGTAGATTTTAAAAGCAGTAACGGTGTGCAAGAAGTTTCACTAACTTCAAAACAAACTTGATAAGTTCTTCCACAATAAAACTGGTGAGAAGACAGATGATAGTCGCAGAACATCACAGTTATTTTCAAGGGTAGAAAAAAATGGAAAATTTCAACACTATTAAGAAAAGCAATAATCAGGGTGCCTGGGTGGCTCAGTGGGTTAAGTCTCTGCCTTCGGCTCAGGTCATGGTCTCATGGTCCTGGGATCGAGCCCCGTATTGGGCTCTCTGCTCAGTGGGGAGCCTGCTTCCCTCTCTGCCTGCCTCTCTGCCTACTTGTGATCTCTGTCAAATAAATAAATAAAATCTTTAAAAAAAAAAAAAAGAAAGAAAAGCAATAATCAAATCTGTAATTAAGGAAAACTTTCTGGAACACAAAGCTAAACACCTTAAAATAGAGATTAAACAGATTCAATCTGTTTTGAATAATACTAATGGAAATAAATTCACAGATGGATAAAATCCAATAAAATTTCTAAAGTATGAAGAAAAATGCAATTTCACAAAAGATCCTGCCGATAGCAACCAAAACCTCAGATAAGATGCCTGAAAAGAAATAAAAATCCTCAAGAAGATGAATATTGCCAAACCATTCTTATTAGGAGCTGTCAAGTATCACAAAGAACCAACATTTCCACTTGTTCTTGGATTATACAGATTAGTTTTCACATTTCAGCAAACAGCCAATTCTCTATTTCCTTTCAACGCTACAGACTTGACATTGGGTCCATGACAAATCTTTCTCCAACAATTCTGAGCTGATAACCAGTTAGATTAGCTGATGGCTAACCTCCAAATAATAGCTCTTCACTTCAGTTTTATTTTATTTGGATTTGGCTTTCATACATCAAAACATCATGGATCCAAAGTTTCCCTTCTGGGTCACAGGTCACAAGATCCAGGATGCAATGGTGGGAATTTCCTCAGACTGTTACGAATTAGCTGTAGACCACATATTTAAGAGAAATAAAAACCAGAAAGGGCAGGAATTTCTATTGAGCTTCAGGCAGGGAAGCACTGGATACTTTATGTACTATCCTCTGTAAGAGCTATAGTTTGAAATGTAGCCCTGTTTGAATAATGACTCTGTAAAGTTTCTTTCTATCTGAAAGAAATAAAGTTCAGAATCTTTTGCATTGTTTTAGTAGGAGAAAGGACCAAGACAATTAAATCATCCAGAAATCTCTAAGTAGAATTCATCACTAAAATAGGAGATATGTATGTACACATTGCATGACAAGAGCTAGGGAAAGAGAAAATTATAATAAAAAAATATTAAACTTTGCTGAAGATTGGATTATACCAAGAATGATGAAACACCATTGGATCTGGTAATTAGCAGGCCATTCCTAACTACCTAAATCTGTAGATTTCTAACAAGGGAAGTATCAGCACTTGGAGGTAAAGCTATTTTGCAAAAGTACCAGCTATAGATTTCTCGATTATGCAGTTTGACACTAATAAATAGGTAAGAGATGGGACAGTAGCTTAAGGAGATACTGTAATAAAAAGTTTAGAAAAAAAATCAGAACTAAGAAAACATTTAGCATGTGTACAGCTAGAGAAGGCTTTGGAAAGAAAAAGTTTAAACAATGGAAAGTCTGAATGTGAATGAAACAAGGCACCATGTGATTACTAAAGACATGGACTTGATCAAAACAAATGAAGGGAAGTGTTTTAGCAAGGGAAGAATATTTATTTTAAGATAGGGACAAAGTAAGAGAAGATGAACAAAGATACAGAAAATGGCGAGAATAGAGGAGTTGAAGACTATTCCATCAAACTGGCCACAGACCTTCTGCCTTTCATTAACACTGAGTATTAATCCATACGCTGAAATTGAAGAGCTATGGATTAGACAGCAACTTAAAGATATGAAAATTGTTTAAATCATCACAGAATAGGGGCACCTAGCTGACTCAGTCAGTTAAGCATCCGACTCTTGATTTCAGCTCGGGTGCTGAACTTGGGGTTGTGGAATCGAGCCCCCTGTCAGGCTCTCGCGCCCAGCTCCGAGTCTGCTTGTCCCTCTCCCTCTGCTCCTTCCCCTCCACTCGTGCTTTCTCTCCATCTTCCTCTATCTTTTAAATAAGTAAAATCTTTTTTAAGAATTATCACAGAGTAACTTGTCAACTAGAGATGAATAATGAGCACTTTATGACCTACCTGAAATTGTACAGAATTAATGTTCCTTGTACTGAATTAACATGATTTTATGACATTACCCATGACAAACCACAAAGCAGGAAGAAAAGGTGTGCAGTAGAAGCTTCCCATAGATATGGGATATGGGATCAGTAAGGTAATAACAGAGAAATTCAAGAAGAAAGTTCTCAGGGACTCTGAAGAGGGTCAGAATTTTCATGACATGATGGGCCTCATGATTCCAAATGATAAAGGAGGTTCATGGAGCTAGAAGGAAGGAGACCTTCAGGGAAGACCTCAGGAGACTAGGAAGCGGACTGGACGCAGTAGGGACAGTGAGTGCCCACTGAATACCCCCAGGGTTCTGTGCATCTCTCAGCTTCCACCACACAGCCCTTCCAGGGCCAGGTGATAAGCTCAATTCAATAGACTCTAAGCAGAAATGAAGTGCATCTCTTACAGGACAAGTCAGTGAAAAAGTGACTGTGCCTCCTCCATCCTATTCTACCACTATTAGACCTTCAAAGCCATGCACTGAGCAGGATGACAATGTCACAAGTTAAAGGAGCCTGGACCCCAGATGGCGGCCCTGCTAATTCACACTGGATTTGTCTGAATGAGAAACTCCACTGAGATCTGTAGTGTTATGACGCTGAGATTTAATTACTCTGAGGATAAACAGAATGTCCAGAATGAGAGAGAGCACGGAAAATATGAATGGAAAGGAGCTCATATTCTGAGAGATTTTCACATTCTGAGACCTTTCACACGGCCACACTTGAGGATGGTTCATGGAGAGAAAAAAACAGCCATCACTGGACCTATGGAAATAAAGGAAGAGTGACCTCAGAATGCCATAAAGGCAAGAAGGATTTTTTTTTTTTAAAGTTGTGTTTATGTGAGAGAGAGAGGGAGTGCGCACAAGTAGGAGAAGCAGAGGGAGAGGGAGACAGACTCTGAAGCCAACTCCATGCTCAACGTGGAGCCCAACACGGGGCTTGATCCCAGGACCCCAAGATCATAACCTGAGCTGAAACCAACAGTTGGATGCCTAACTGACTGTACCACCCAGGTGCCCAAGGATGATTTTAATGGTTATAATTAAGAGCAAGATGGACCTGCTCTGAAGTTACAAAGGAAGAGATAGTCCTCAAGGATAGAAGAATGCAGTATCAATAGTGGCAGAATTCTAAAAAAAAAAAAAAAAAAAAGACAAAGAAAGATAGGCCAATTGTTTGGAAGTTTCCTTGGAGCCTAAATCCACCAATCCCTAGTCCTGCCCAGTGAATTCAAAGCGGGAGAGGAAGGAACAGTAATGGACAGTAATGGAAGAAAGAAATAGAAGTATTAGTCATCCTGGAAACCTTTTAGCATTCTGATGCACACCAAAGACCCGTGTCCCCAGTCTGTACACATCATGACCCAGATGGGTCAAGGGTGACTCAGGAAGATAAGTGAATTAATCCTAATGTCTTTCCTAGAGCTCTGAAAATTCACTACACTAACTGGCTTCCCTCCAGTGACCCATCTTTGCTTTTCTAGACTTAACTACTTAGCACACTAAATTTTATTCTCATCTCTATTTTTAGAAAAGGCCTTTTTACTTACCTTATTGCAGCCCTAATTGTCTGAACTACCTGGACATGTTTTGTGAATGTTTTCATGTTTTGTTAACAAGTTAGCAGCAATCCAAGAAGAAGACAACAACAACTAAGGAGGAGGAGGAGGAGGGGAGGAAGAGGAAGAGGAGGAGGAGCAGCAGGAGGCGGCGGAAGAAAGAAGAGAAAAGAAAAAGGGGGGGGGGAGTACATTCTCAAATAGCACACGTAGTAATGTATTCCTACATTTTCCCCTCAGTCAGAAACCTATTCCTACATTGAGAAGGTCCCATTCACCGAGTGCAATTTAGTTAGCCACTATACAAAGAAGAGAGCAGGCAAGACTAAATGTTTAAAACAGGAATTCTTACCCTGAAGTCTGTAAATCATTTAAAATCGGCTCAAGGCTCTGGGAATTGGTACTCCCCACTCCATCTCCAGTAAGAACTCCTATAGCTCTCATATGAGAGTTTAAGGGTCCTGTGGTCTAAAAACAGTTAAAAATAACTTGTCCCTCAAAACAGCATGGGCAATGATCACTTAAAAAAGAACTGTTGAATAAAAATATCTAAGATGTAGTTGATGATCAATCTTTCTATTTCCCAAAGTATACATAATTAATTCATTATTAATAAAGTAAGAAGCTGCAAAGAATTGAGCTGGGATTTCTCCTTGCAGATATAGCCAACCCACTGCCATACCTCAGTCTCCCCACATGAACTCTTTGATGCCTAGGGACCTGTTCTTTTGTTCTGAAATATCCTTCTACATCCCGGTCATCTCTGTGGTTGTTCCCCTGACTGAGGGAATTTTGGTAGCATAAAGGATAAATGTTATAAACCCTGACAAAGTAAAAATACTATAGACCACAAAAATGGGGAGGCAGCCAAACAGTAGGAGAAAGTATAAAAATGTTAATCTCCTCATATTACATAGCACTTAATCAATTGATTAAATCCAAAAAAAGTTTTTATTTTTTTATTAACATATGTTATTTGCCCCAGGAGTACAGGTCTATGAATCGTCAGGGTGACACATTTCACAGCAATCACCACAGAACACAGCCTCCCCAATGTCCATAACCCAGCCACCCTGTCCCTCCCCTAAAAGACATATAGATTTTAACCCTGGAATATTTTCATCATCATTTTTCTTAATCTTTCTTACACCAGTGATTCACAATCTTCCGTGCCCACTAGAATCACCGGAGAGCTTTAAGAAACACTAATACTTGAATCCCATCCCTTGAGATTCTGATTTAATTGCTCTTGGGTCCTTTAGATTTTTAAAAGCTTTTCAGCTGATCCCAGTGTGTGGGCAAGGTTGAAAACTTATGCCGTAGAGGAGTGCTCTAAGAACTCATCTCACTGGTCTTTATGAAACATTTATCTGTAGCCTGGAAATTCATTCCACTTTACTTCAGTTTTTCCATTAAATTCAAGGAAAATTAAAGGTAATTCATGAAGATGCCTTCTACATAGTACGATTACTGCTTTCTTTATATCTCTCTGTTATCCTTCCACCCATGTGTGTCAGTAGAGAGAATTATCAGGAGCATATGTGAACATTAACACTGGATTTGAGTAAATTGGTTTTTGTCTGTTTTGACTATTCTTTTGTTTGGAATTTGTATCATAAGCATGAGTCACATTTTTTTTAAAACAATAAAATAACTACTCATAGGAATAAATTGTTTAAATAAAGCTTAATAAAATTAAAAGAAGTTAGGCAAATAAAAATGTCAAATTAAAACTGGAGATTCCATGCATATTTCTAGTTCATAGGACAGCTGATTTAATTCTTTAAAGTGGAAATGGAAATCCGGGCTTGTCAGGACTTATTTTATGGCTATGGGCAAGTCTATTTCTGTTAACCTTTCACTGGAGGGTGAGGGTGACAGGACAAATAGTAAGTTTAATCTGCCAGAGAATGAATAATGTTGATTTTCACATATGTGGACAGAATATTTCGGAGTACTAACTACACAACAAAAACAGGGTTTCATAATTTCTGTAAGACAGTCTAGAGAAGATGTGTCACTTGACTAGAGAAAGAAGGCTGACGTTGTCTAGTTAATGTTTACGTTTGTTCTTGAAATAACTGATTTGTCCCTATTCCCCTTTCCTCGAGTTTAAATTTGGTGTACCCTTCTGGAAAGAAAAATAAATCCATCTCCCAGTACTGACCTATATAAATCAAAGTCAAATATACATACATACATATACACAGATATATTTACATATCCATGTATATTTACATATCCATATATATTTATTTACATTATGCCCAAGCAAATATATGGAATTGCGAATAAAGAGAATATCCAGAGATGTATAAGGGATACTGGTTCAAAGAGGACATACAGTGGAGAGATTATTTAACAAGCTAAAAATCAGGACTTTTAATTTCAGCTCTACTGACATTTTGAGCCAAATAACTCTTCACCGTGGAGACCATCCTGTGCATTGTAGGATGTTGAGCAGCATTCCTGGCTTTAACCCACTAGATGCCAACAGCAACCTCTCCCAACCCCCGAAGACACAGTTGTGACAACCAAAAAAATGTCACAGACATCTTCAGATGTTCCCTGGAGAGCAAAACTGCTAAATTTTAATTTAGCTAAATTCTAAATTTTAATTTAGCTGAATTCTAACATGAAAAATCTTTAAAGATACACGGTGGTTGCTAGGGAGGTAGAATGGGAAAACTTAAAACAGACTTTCCAGAATCAAAGTACAGCTTGTGATGGGGAGTCTGGCTGGTTGCCTCAGTTGCCTGGGGCCTCAGTTGATGGAGCATGCAACTCTTGATCTTGGGGTTGTGAGTTCAAGCCACAATGGGTGTAGAGATTACTTTAAAAAAAATTTTTTTAATTAAAAACACACACACACAAAGTACACTTTATGAGAAACTTAAGAAATTTTATTTCACTTTTTGTTTCTTACCTTTCAGGTTTTGTCTCTTGTGATAAAGCTCTCAATCCCTATGACTAGTCATGTGGTATACGGTGACTATGTATATGTATTCATACATATATGAATACACACACACACACACACACACACACACACACACAGAGACTAAGTAGACAAAAAAATTGGTCAAAGGTCACACCCAGCAAACTCTCTGAGAAACCATGTTATACTGACTTCCAAGAGATGATACTCTCAAGATTTTACTCTCTCTCTATTCCCTCTCAGGGAAAAGAATCTGCTATGACTTTGATTCTGTGGAATCAATTGAGCCTGGACATCTAGCTACCTAGTCACTGTTGTAATTCTCTCTCTGAGGGCCCTCCTCTTCCTCTTGCACAGATTATGTAGAAGTGCTGCCTGAACCTCTCATCTGTCCACTTGAGACTGGCCCATCTAGCTTATGTTCTCTTCTCTGCACCCTAATATTTTCTGCACTGAAGGGATTCAAGTTTGAACTTAGCAAGATCAAAGACAGCCCAGAGATCACATTCTGCAATCCAATTTAGCAGAGTATCACAAGCTGGAATTCAGAAGTAAGCAAGGCCAACAGTGACATAGTACTTTTCCAGTCACTAGTGTCCTTCACACACATCCACAGATTAGAAAGCATGTGGTGGATAGTGGCTGTGGTTTAGCAAGCAGTTCTGGTATACCTAAGACCCTTGACAAAAGGCCATGTAAATACTACTGTTAAGAACCCAAAGCTTTTGTTTAACCCCTAACACATGGCAAGTGTGAGTTATTGTTTTTACAAAAGGTTAGGACTATATTGACATATTTACTAAAAAAAAAAAAACCCAAAAAACAAATTTACATATACACAAATGTGTCATTGTTGAATGTGGCAATATGTGCAAACCTTGACTATACTACATTCTTTCTACGAGAAATCACATAATCCATTTTCATGGGAAGAAAGAGGCCAAGAAGCTCAATTTGGCATCATGTCATGCATCCCTCTTTGTGGGATCAGTTCTTGGGGCCAAAGAGCTCCCCCTGGGGTCAGGGTTGATGCACCTTGACTTTGGTGATGTAGACAAAGCAAGCCAGATTCAAGACTAAACATGCAGACGGTGTAACAATTTTCAACAATAATTTGGGCAACGAAGGGACCAGGCATCTCCTCACAGACATTCAGTGTTACTCATACCAGTAAGAAGAAAAAGGGTAAGCATGCCTGTGGGTCGTGAAGGATGTCCTCCAACTGTCTGCTGGCAGGAAACAGACACAAAGTAGAAGGCTGACTGGGAGTCTGATCTTTCTCCCAGTTCCCTCTCAACCTGTGCTCCCACTCTGGTTTCTTTTGTTTCTTTTCCACAAAGACTCAGATCAAGTTCTGGTTTATCAGGACCTCTTCTAACCTTTATTCTCTCAATTCCTTAAGGCATGTAGGCTGTGACCACAAATACTGTGAAGTGTCAAATGAAACTACAAAGATGTACGAATGTTAACCCCTGGTAAAGCTGAAACATGTAATTATCCTTTTGTCAGACTTCAAAAATGATTTCCAGTTTATTACATTTTCTTTACTCCTAATTTATTGCTATCAGTTTCAGGATGTGATTTTTTTTTTTTTTTTTTTTTTGCTTCTTCCTTTTGTTCTGTTGACTGCCAACCAGAGGGTGTAATGCAACTCTAAGAGACTGCACAGTGTTCTAATTAAACAATAGGATTCACACATTTCCTCCTTGCATGACAAGTACAAGGGAATACAATGCTTTTAATTGCCCATGCTGGTTTTTAAAAATTCTTTTATTAATTAAAACATGCAAATGGTGATGTAATCAAGACTGAGAGGCCTGATGTTGCCAAGAAGAAGTATTTGTGAGACTTGACTCTGAGAATTTAAAGATTCTCTCCAAAGCCAAGACTGAGGTTAGAGGAACAGAACCAAAAAGAATGCTTAAGTGAGGCCAAACTAGCAACTAGATATCTGAACAAGGAAAGCTGCAAAGTTGCAAATTCACTTCTTGGGTTGTCTTTCTTTCCATCATTTGCCCACACTAAGGCTTGCATGATTTCCCAATTTCAGTCTAGTTAAATATAAGTTGATTATGTGATTATATGATTATGTGATCCCTCACATCTTGATTATGTGAGGGAGAAAAACAAAAAGAAAAAAAACAAAAAAAGTATGTTCTGGTCGCATCACCTAGGTTTTTCCTTAATTCCTGAAAAGAAGGTATTTTTCTGGAAAAACTTTAGGTGAATAAATCATGTCATCAACAGAAAAATCTCTCTTTAAGAAAGAAGGTTCAGTAAGAGAGACAAATGACATACAGACCTGTAGGGTAACTGAAGGTCCCTAGGCTTGTAGCTCTTCACACAGAAAAGGGGTACTTTCTGATTCCTCTGGAATTTAAGGTAGCTTTATGGGTTTCATGTTCCTCTCTTTGTGTATCTTTTCTTTTTCTGGTGTTATTATGTGGACTTGGTCCAGACATTAGGAGACACTTAAAATATGATGTGAAAGGGCTATTGCAAATAAAAGTCAGCAACTGGGAGGAGAATGAAGGGTTAATGGATAACATATACCATTGCTTTCAAAAGAAAGGAAAGGATTGGAGATCTGTCCATCAGAAGCAGCATCTCAGTGGCTATCCTGCAGAGAGCTAAATAGCCATAGAGTACGCATGCTTAAAAGCAGAGTCTCCTTTTAATATGCTGAATGCCTCTAGTGTTAAAATATCCATTTCTCTCAACACCATTCACATACTTTATGCCTGAACATATAAATGTCATAAGGCTTATATATACAACACCCAGGATTCAGTGCCCCACATGGATGGGATGATCTGATATGACATAGGGCCCACCTGTTGCTGTGTTAAATAAAGAAATCACCTTGAGGACTAAACATTAATTTCTATGAGAGACCAAGGTAAATGGAAGATTATGCGTTTGTCTCCTAGTTTCTTATTTTGTATCTGTATGGTTCCTTTGTAATAAACATGGTAAATAAGAAAATGACCTACTCATTTATTTGAAGAAAATTAAAAGTGAAGACAGACTTGACACAGTTGACTTGCAAATGCATGTGAGTCTACAATAGGAGGCAGAGCTCTGATAAGCTCAGGCTGCCACTGTTGTCCCCTTTTCCCTAACAGAAGTTTCCATACCATCAGAGAGATACATGATACCTCGGGGTAACAGTCTTCATCTTGCAATTTAGTTTAACTGCTAATGAAAAATATCATTCATGGACACTGAGGCTGGTTATGTGAAACAGAAATAGGCAATGGCCAAGAATACTTAGCAAAATCCTTGACCAGGACTTATTCAGATAGGAATCGTTGATTTCCTTCACCCAATTGTCAAAGCTGGTTAAGCATTCTGCTGTAGGATTTTTGCCTCTGGGTCCGGTGCTGGAGCTTAAAATTGAGTGGGTAATTGGGCCAGGACAATGGGTGTAAACTGGGGAAGATCGAGGTCAGATGAGAAACCACTAGCATGAACTGGGATCTCATGAGGACAGACTGCAAACCAGGTCAGTTCTGCTACCTCTGACCTTGGTGCTGAGGTTATCCTGTAAAAGTCAGGGCCCTTCATTACAAAGCTAAATACATAATCCAGGTCGAGAAGTTGGAGAAGCTGAAAGAGGATCCAGGGAAAGATCGAGTACGTTCAGGTCCTTCTGGTGCTTCACATCAATAAGGTAAGTCAGCAAGTCAGCAACAACATATATGAACTACAAAATGCTGCTGCTTCCTTTCCATCCTCCATATCTTCCAAGAATCTCCCTTGTGGTCCACCCTAACCAGAAACATACAAAAACACAGGGCTGCCAGATAAAATACAGAATACAGACACCAAGTTAAATTCAGATAAACAGATTTTTTTTTTTTTTGGTATAAGTATGTCTCAAATATTGCATGGGACATGTTCCCATTAGATAGATAGAGAGTCATTGTTGATATAAAATTCAAATGTAACTGAGTGCCCTATATTTTTATTTGCTTAATCTGGTTTTCCTAAAAGAAAGGGAATTCTGGGAAATGTAGTTCAACTCAACCAAGCAGATACATTACAAACCCATTATATCATGTATTAGGAGATTTATAAACTGCGATTATATTGGCCACAGGTGCTCTCAACCCTGCATCATTTAGCTCTGCCAGGAATATAAGGTAAAATATAACAAAACATGTCTGGCCATGTCTCTTTTCAAAGGAGATGTGGATATATAGTCACAGTAAACATAAGTCACATGCCCAGTAAAGGTTCTCGTCTTTCAGAAAGCTTTCCCCTTGAAAGACTGATTTTCACTCAGGGAAAACAAAATTACCAGCGGAGCTTGCTCAAGAGCGTAGATGTCTGGGCCTGACCCCTAAGACCCAACGAATGCGAATCTTTAGGGTTGAGAACAAAGCCTGTGTTGTTGTTGCTATTGTTTTTCCAAGACTATAATAGGTTGTCTCAGAATCCCTGCCATAGAGGGGTAACTGTAAGTACATTCATGGTGGAATCTTAGTTCATACTAGGTTGCTACATTACATTATTTTCCCCAACCCCCACAGAAAATTCCTGATAACACTGACATTAAATACATTTAAAATGCCCTACCTGTGCATTGTGCCTCTGACTGCTGGTTAGTCTGGGTGTTGTGGCTGATGTGTCTAATCATTTACCACTTACACTCTGGCACACTGGGCATTATCTCTGCCATCACCTTTATTACTGCACGGCTCCCTGAAGCTGGAAGCCATGCAGGACTCTTTTCTGCCTCTTCGACAGCAAACAGAAGTCATATGAAACATCAAAAGTACTCATCATACGTTGAATGAATCAAAAATGTATCCCCATTCCTCTGTTGCTCCTTATTTTGGCCTTTTGTTAGTCTTTATTCAGAAATCAGAAAATAATACTGTGTGCCCATTATAAATCAGGCTCTGTTGTAAATTCTTTACACTACTAACTAAATCTCCAAAACATTTTTATGAGATATATGGCTGACAAAACAGATGCAGACAAAGACTAACGTGCTGGCTCTCCATCACATGTCCAATAGTGAAGGATCAGGACTAAGTCCAGATTCCTCCTCTGAACTTCCCAGCTAAAGTCATCCCTGGAGAGCTGTAGACAGGACAGCACTGTGTTAGGTCACATTCTTATGACTTCAGTAAGAGCGAACCTAGACTAAGACCTGAAACTACTATTACACTCAACTTTCTCCCCGCTGCACGTATGCCATTCTCCCAGGGAAGTATGCCCTCTGTGGTACAACAGGGAAAAGGTCTAAAATTCACATCTCATAGAGTGAGTCATAAATCAAATATTTGGCTCCTGTAGTCTAATTACATCAATGTACAGAAAGATAACATGATTCATCTGAAATCACATGGTCAGAGGGAGGCAGATCTGGAATTAGGACCCATCGGTTCTATTTTATAGTCAGGTGCTTGTCACTATCCTTCACTGAGGGATTGTGACGCCTTGGTCACAGTTTAAAGAACCACACAAGGCAGAGCGTCACACCACCTCCACACAAGCACCCTCCCTCAAAGTGCCTTTCCCTTCTTCCCTGAAATGACTCTCTTTTAGCTCACTAGTTTAGAACCTACAGTCTCAGAGGGTAAAGATACAAGTGTCCCAAACATCAGATTGAAGAAGACTGATAGAGAGAGGAAACTTCAAGGAATAGGACGCAGGAGGCCCCCCACACCATGCTCCTCCTTTGGGTAAACCAGAGGAGCAGCTGCTGTAATCTTCCCTAGGAACACCAACATGGTGCCCTTGGCCTAACACATATAATCAGGGAACTTCACAAGACAGGGACTTCAGGCTATCCCAGACCCCAGGAATCAAGACATATTCAGAGGTTGTGTCTTTGACTTTCCTTACTAACTACTGCCCCCTCCTTTTATTCAAAAAAGCAATTAACTGCACAAAGACAAGTTCAGAGTGGGAACTGCAAAACAGAAAACATAGACATAAAAACCAAACAGTGAGATAGGGTAGGGAAAGAGGTTATTTAAGGAGATAAGCAAAAGGATTCAAGATTCCCTGCAATAAATAAATTAAAGAGCATTAAACATATACATGCCCTTTAAAGAACCAAAATGATCAGAGTACATTTATTTTCTCAGTGTTATTTAGCCAGGTTGGAAAACAAAACCCTGAAATTAATGCCAAGATAACAGAGATGGGAGTAGAACTTTCCCCTCTAATAATTATCTTACTATCTGTCCATCTTAGGTCAACAAACATTCTATGATTGACAGGTTAAAATGTTTAGGTTAGTCTGAGCTCACATAAACCATTTTAAGTTTTCTAGGATGGGAGAATGTTATAAAACAAACATGTAATATACCCTCCATCTTCCTACTTTCAAATCGTCTTCCCACCTGCCCTCCTGTCTTTTGGGGGAGTATGTCCATCCACAAAGCATTTCAGTCATTACCAGGGTTATCACCATGGTGGTGAGCACAAGTCACAGTAAGACCTAACAAAATACTGCCTTCTCCTAAATAAAAGGAGACGAAGTACCCAGGAAAACCTAGTTGGCTTCCGTGTATATGACAGAAGAAAAAAAATAAGTGAATTCAAAAAACTATCACTGTTACTCTTCTGAACCTTTTTACAAATTCTGGGTCTCCCAGATGTCTTGAGCCTTTGTGTAGAGAATCAGGGTAACGGATGAGGAGATCATTGAGAGGAACCCAGACCTGCTGCTTAATTCACAGTGAGAAGAGAAAAGAATCACTTGCAAAAAAGAACACTCCATCTGGAAGGTCACAGGAAGACAGAGAGGAGGAAAAAGGAGCTTTTAGGGAGATTTCTTTTGGAAATGTGAAAGGGAATTTGGTTGGTGGGCAGGGAGTATCCGTGAGGTGAAGAGTGGGACATTTTAGAAAATCCTGGTGTGTGCAGTAAGTGGAATAAAAATATACCTATTTTTTATGGATATCAGTGAAGTCAAAAATGTCTTTCCAATGAACATCAGTTTTGGACTGGTGTTTATTTGCATGGGGCACTATGTGGAAATAGAACAGGAGGCACCCAGATTTTGTGGATTACAGGTATTTTATGGTCTGCTTCAAATATTCCCTTAGCTTATCATGTGTGCACCCCTTGCCCTCAATGACACCCTTCTGTGAAGGTAAATAAAAATTCATTGTAAGGATGATTACAAGTAGACAGCACGAAGACTCCAATAGCAAATTATTTAAAATCCCGAAGGCCATGTGGTAGAAAAATGCTGGTATAGCAAGTGAAAAACACAGGTCCCAGAATATACAGCTACTGGAAAATGTGAAGTAACATCCATTTATCCAATAAGTAAATAGACTTCATGTGCCCTCTATTCATCTGGCCCTCCACTATGAAATGTGATTACAGCACTGAATAAAAAAGACAAAACTTCTTTGTTTGTGGCACTTTCGAGTGGGGAGAGAGACAGGCCCTCCATACACAAGTAAGTATATATTGTACAGACTATCACTACAGGTTAAGTGATATAAAAAATATAGTAAGTCAACAAAGGGGTTTAAGAACTGTCAAGGGTAAGGTTAGTGTTCGTAATTTAAATAGGACAGTCAGGACCTCATTAATTTGAAGGAACTTAAGAGTATGAACCACTTGAGTATCTGGATAGAAAACATTCTAGGCAGGAAGTAAGTGCAAAGACCCTGGGGTGAGCCTGACAGACATTCCTGAGGAACCTACAGTTTATAGAGTATTTTATAATATTCAGAGTTTTGTTTCTTCATGTAGTCCCAAATGGGATAAGAAAGTCAACCTCATAGAACTTTCGTGAAAAAATTACAAATAATCTATAAAAAGCATTTGGCTTTTTAGTAACCAATTAGTATAAGTAATTAAATCACATTCTTCTTGCCATACTGCTGCCTTCTAGAGTCAGATCACAGGAGAAGAGGCTATAGGTAGTCTAGCCTAGTGGCAAAAAATAATAGATCCAAATTCAAATCCCAATTCCATTATTTATTAAGATGCATAAACTTGGATAAATTACTCAACACCTCTAGATCTCTGCTTCATAATTTGTAAAACTGACATAATACCTGTCCTTCAGTGGTGATGTGAAAATAATGAAAAATGATAATAATAGCTAACATGTATACAGTACTCATCATCTGCCAGGCACAATGTAAAGTTGTTTTCCTGTACTGATTCATTCCATCTTCATAAGACTGGGAAGTTATACCATTAAACTCATTTTACAGATGAAGAGACTAAGGTCTAGATAAAGTGCCCATGGGTCCCTAAGTAGTAAAATGTGCAGTTGGGATGTGAATCCAGCAATCTGAAGACAGTCTGAGTTGCTGGTTACCATACTTTTTTTTTTGTTTGTTTGTTTTTTTAAAGATTTATTTATTTATTTTGAGAGAGCACGTGCGCACGAGCACATGCACCTATGGGTGCATGTGAGACAGGGGAAGGGCAAAGGGAGAGTATCTTCAAGCCAATTCCCTGCTGAGGGCAGAGTCCTAACAATGCTCTGGGACTCAATCCATGAGATCATGACCCCAGCGCAAACCAAGAGTGAGACTGAGCCATTCAGGCACCCCTGCGCTACCGTATTCTAAATCCTCTCATGCTATTCCTGGTACCTAACTAATGCTCAGTAAGTGGCTATGTTGTTATTACCATCATCATCACCATCATGCCACTTAGAAGAAGCAACTTCTTTGGAAGGGGACAAAGCACAAATTTAAAATAATACTGCTGGCAGGGATAGAGATAAATACACCCATCACCAGCAATAAACAGGAAAAAGATGGCCATCCAGACCCCAAGTTTGCAACAGTTTAGGGAATGAATCACATACATGTCATGGGCTAAAAACTGGGGAAGACACACAGCTTTAGTCTAGTCCCAGATATTCTAAAACTAGGAACTTCACGTCTTAGAAAGATGCAGTGTGAGTTTTCTTTCAATGTGGCTTAAGACTTGCTTTTCTCAACACCCCCAAGAGACATGTATGCTGAGTATTGTTAGATGGCCCAGGCTTCCTCCCTGGAATGCGGAATAAAAGTAACCACGCCCCCAACACACACACACATACACATATCGTGTGCTTGCTGCCTGTTTTCCTTTCCATTGTTCAAGTAAGTCTGTACACATGGTTTTTTTTTTTTTAAGATTTTTATTCATTTATTTGGGAGAGAGAGCACTCATGGAGCGAGAGGGAGAAGCAGACTCCCCACTAAGCAGGGAGCCCAACTCAGGGCTCTATTCCAGGGCCCTGAGATCATGACCTGAGAGGAAGGCAGATGCTTCACCGACTGAGCCACCCAGGCACCCGGTGTATAGATGGTTTTCTGGAATGACTTCTTTTTAAGTAACTTACACTACAAAGTTCGTTCTTCTCTTCTCCTGCCGACCCTAACTAGAATTGCTCTTGTGTGCTTCCTCAGTAACTTTTATCCCAAGTAGATCTTCCTATGTAACACACACACACACATGCACACACGCACACACACGCTTTTATAAGTTTCTTCTGGTAAACTGCTACTCCTCCAGGGGATCAAGAACCCGTATATCGAGCTTTCTATGAAAGTGTCATCCTAGAATTCACAAAATCTTCAGTTTCCCCACATGGAAGAGAATAAGAGACTCTCTCTGTGGGCAAAGTTTATTTTGTGGCAATGTCTTATAAGTAAATCTTGTGCCATAGAGTGAATTTCCTAAGAAAAATCTTTGTGGGGAATAGTATTAGAAGCGAGGGTTTTGCAACTAGATGGAACAAAATATTATAAATGGATCCTCATGGCTCTCGGGATTTTTTCCTACTGCCCGGAAAGATCCCCAGAAATGCTTAGCCCATCTTATCATGGGTTTTCCAGCCTCACTGCACCAATAAAGACTCAGCCAGTACTTATCAGCATATTTACTGACATAGGCATGCTCCCAGCCCCAGGCAGTTATCTGCAACGACATCCACCTTCCAATCAGGATCCAGATCAGAGTTATCTCCCATTCTCTAATGCCATCCCCCCCCCATCCCCTGCTTACAGTCAATCCAGGTTACCCTTGTTTAAAACAAATAGGGGCGCTTGGGTGGCTCAGCTGGTTAAGTGTCTGACTCTTGATCTCAGCTCAGGTCCTGATCTCAGGTGTCAGGCTCCGCACTCAGCTCCAGGTCCACTTAAGATTCTCTCTCTCTGGTCCTACACACACACACACACACACACATACACATAAACTCACTCTCTCTCTAAATAAATAAATAAATAAATAAATAAAATCTTTAAAACAAACAAGTCTCTTCTTACAACCAGAAAGCAAGTCTTTTATTTTCAACTTAGCTTCAAGTTATCTCTGTGTCCCATGTTCTTAATCAGGAGGAGAACCAAGATAAAGGCTTCCCAAGTCTAGCGCAAACCCAGAACATTTTACGGCTGAACAGACCTTAGGAGAGAATAGTACAGATGTCTCACTGGACTTAGGCTCAGCATGCTGGTTTAAGGAGCTGCTCATAATCACTGAACACCCAGTCCTGAGGACTGGATCTCTGGGGCTCCCTTCTTCATAGGCAGACACTGACATTTATTTCATTTCAGTCTCCCTAATCCCTCCTCCCACCCAACATTTGCAAGTTTTTGTGAGCAAGTTAATAAAGAGTTGACCAGTTATCAAAGTAAATGCAGTGCGGGCTCTTCAATGTAGGATGTCAAGTAAGCTTTTCTTTCTCCACAGTGGCGTTTCTGCCAAACTTCCCTTTTCCCCTCATTTCCATCCTACTTTAGGAAGGTGAGAAATGGAAGGAAAAGTAGCAGCAAAGTATTTAGCAGTGTTGGGAGTCAAGACACATTATCCATTGTCCCAAGGCTTTCTAAATGGAATCCGTGCTGCTGCCGGGAATGTGTGCTCTCACCCATCTCTGTGAGTCTTCTTGCTGAGTGTGCTGAGCAAAGCAGTGAGCTGTGGTTTTCTTAGCCAGGCCAAGGCAAGCAAGCTGGATGGCACTGGGAGTGCTGAAAGGCCCCTGGGTCACTTCATGGTATGCAATGAATCAGGAACGCGTGAAGGTACTGATTCACATTCGGGACATATTAAAATGAACAAGCAATCGCTGTTGTGATTTTCATTTCCAATCTTAACATACCTATGTCTGTAACTTATGTGAGAACAGGATATGTGGGTGAATGTTAACCTATGACAAATAATTTTGATAAAATCATACGTTTGGAGTCAATCCTACTTGTAAGCTCCTTTTTCGTTTAGAAGAATATTCTTCCAGAATAATATCTGTTTATCTCTTCTATGTTTTTGTTTTGTTCTACTGTAATACTGAATTGTGTGTGTGTGTGTGCTAAAAGGAAGCATAGTCAAATATATATGGTACAAGGCACAGAGCTAGACACTTGTGTGATAGTCAGTTTTATGTGTCAACTTGAGAGGTCCAATAGGAACACAGATGTTTGATCAAACCACATTCTGGGTGTGTCTCTGAAGTTGTTTTTGGATGAGATCAACATTTAAAATGGTAGACTGTGTAACACAGATTATTCTATTGGTGGGCCTCATCTAGTCAGAGAAGGGGCCTGAACAGAACAAAGCTAGACCTTCCACGAGTAAGGGGGAACTTTTGCCTGACTAGCTGAGCTGAGGTATCATTTCATTCTGGCCTTTAGACTCAACTAAAATTCTGACTCATCTTGGATCTCTAGCCTGTGAGCATTCATTCAGACTAGAACACCATTGGCTCTCCCTGACCTCCAGCTTACTGGAGGCAGATCCTGGGACTCACGGGCCTCCATAATCTCATGAACTAATTCCCAACAATTCTAGTACATACACATATTGGTTTGTGTTCCTCCGGAGAACCCTGACTAGTACACTCAGGTTCTAGTCAAGTAACTGCAGGATCATGAGTGATTCAGTGAACTCTCTCAAGCTCCTTTCCCCTTCTGTTTCATGAGGGGAAAAATTATCAAATGCCTATCAATGTTAACGAAATGATTAAAAAAAAAAAAAGTGGCAAGGAGATCCTAAGAGCATACACCGCACATACACCCATCACTAAGAAAATCATTCTTACGATTTCATCTAGCAGAACCTACCAATCTTTCAGCTGACTGAAAACAGAAGACTTACCTCTCCATCATTAACAATACGTATCTGTTTGTAGGCTTTAGCCATTGAAATCTTTCTTATTCCTTCTAAAAACTAGTCCCTATGATGGAAGATATGGGAAGGGCATTCATAAACATATTCTGACAGCAAGTAAAACACAGGTGCCTAGCATAAAGTAATTGAATGTAGAGCTGTCTCCATTCAAAGAAAAATGGGACCTAAGATATTTCTGGAGGACAGACTCTCTTTTTAATGTTGCACTCCCAACTCTCAAATGATTAAAAAAAGGGGCAAAATTTTCCATTGTAAGTAAAGTCTCCATTTACGCGTTCAAATTTCTGGTGGAGATAAAATTAAGCTCAACATTCTGAATATCATTTACATTAGATTTGACTTCTACAACTACACATCTATGCCATGTCCTACCCTAATGCAATACTTGGTACAGTTTATAATTTCCCATTTAATAAGTATTTGTGTAAGTGAGTGACTGGCTGGAGAGCAATATTGTGTGTTTGTGGAGAGAGAGAATTTGAGTCAAATGCACTGGGGTCTTGCCCTGAGAAATTGAGAAAATTACTCAAACTCTTCAAGACTCAGTCTTATTATTTACCAAATGGTCAGTAATAGTAAGTGAGCCTTAAGGAATCGATGTACCACCTGCTGTGCACTTAACAATATGCTTAGCAACATATAACAAGGCTTTGATAAATATTAGCACCGATAACTAGGATGACAATCTATAAATTGATCAGAGGTAACACTGTTCTAGATTCTACCTACTTCTACTGAAAGAGAAGACTAATCCCCTTCTCAAATTGGTGTTCTTTCTTTTCTAAGCAAAAGAATGAGAAGGGAAGCAAAGAGAAAAAATGGGGGAAAAGCTAGAAGCTGCGTCTTTAGATAGAAATATTAGCACCTCACTTGCTATTTTTTTAAACTAAACATAACTATTCAACAAAAAAGCAGAATTTTCCATTGTGAGAATATGCCTTATTTTCTGAGTGCTAATCTTTCCCATGATTGCTCTTTTCTGACTCAGAGTTTACTGCTATTTCCCAAATAGGTTCCAGGAAGAGTATTCTAAAAATTACCTTGTATCATGTCCCTCATCTGCTCAAAACCCCCTCACAACCAATTTAGAGTAAACCCCGAAGTCCTTGGCTTCTTCACTGTGTCCCCGGCATGGCTTTGCGCTGGCTCTTCCCTTTGCTGAATGTTCTTCCCCAGAAGATCATATGCCTCTCTCTCACCTCCCTTCCAGGTCTCTGCTCCACGTTCCTTCATCAGAAACATCTTCCTGAGCCTGATCCCTGCCCCCATCAACCTCTATTCTATTCTCCAGTATCATATTTCATCATTGCTCTTATTGCCACTATATATATATACAATATGTTTATTTGGTTCTGTATGTCATTATTTCTTGTCCCTCCCCCTACCCGATGCCCCTAGAATGTCTGCTCTATGAGAGCACAGACAGCACAGAGTTTACTGCTCTTACATCTAAAGTCTCAACGAATGACTGCTGCATAATAAGCACTCAAACATGTTGTTGAATCAATAAATGAATGGGATTAAGGAAGAAAAAGATGGAGGGATGTAGGCACGGTAGGAAGGAAAGTGAGAGAGAGGGAAAGTCTTTCATGACTAGAGGATCAGCTTATTGAAAAGGATTTCACCTGGCAAAATATACTGGCCATTTTGTCTTAAAATGAAGAAAAAAATAATCACAATCAACGTACGGAGAACAGTCAGGATATCTAATGAAATGGTTAGAAGAAAAAAAGAGAAGGAATGATAATGAATATACATTCTGTCTTATCTCCTTTGCTTTGATTCCGAGATGGAAGGTAACAATGTACTAGGAGTCCAAAACTTACCATAATATCATGAAATAATGTTCCAGAGAGCAACTCAGGTTTTCTTATCCTACAGATAATATGAGAAGATAGAAGAGATGAACAAGGAAGGTTGGGTTTTGCATTTCCTTGCAGATTTAAATAACTAACTCTTCTAGAACATATTCTATGGTAGGTACAATGCTAAGTAATCGCACATACATTCCTTCATTCGGTTTTCACAAGAACACTCTGAAAAAGATATTATAATAACTATTAACTACTGAAAAAACCAAAGCTCAGAGGAGTAAGTGATTTATCTCAAGGTCACACTGCTGTTTAAGTGACAGAACGTTTGGGCCAGGCCCATAGCTTTTCCTGCTACTTCCTGCGGCCTCAAATGGATATAGCACATGTTACTTCTTAGACAACACATTCAGGAGCCCTAGACATTGACAAACAAATTGCAAGGTTGCCAATCCCCTGGAAGCTTACAAGAGACAAAATACAAAGACAACTTCTTCTACATTATAGCATCCTCTAAAGAAACAAACAACCAAACAAACCAAAGGGTCTACTGGCTACTTAGAGGGTCTTCTCAGCCTTTACGTCAGATCAGAATTCTTCTAATTGGCCACTTCCCCTCAATTCTCTCAAGAGTTCCAAATTGGATTAATATCTTATCTGATCTGTAAGTGCTTTTCCGTCTTTGTGAGCA
Organism: Martes martes; assembly: GCF_963455335.1. NCBI lineage: Eukaryota > Metazoa > Chordata > Mammalia > Carnivora > Mustelidae > Martes > Martes martes. The sequence continues at coordinate 56,523,391 of NC_137904.1, forward strand.
AACTTACCCTGGTTTTCCTGGCTTAAAGGCTGCCAATCTCTTGGTGAAGTCAAAGTAGTAATTTTCTTATTCTGTTACTAGCTCCACTGGGTTAATTCAGATTAGGAAAAATTATCACCTTGTTTTCAAATAACTCTGATTTCACAGGGGCCATTGTTATGCTAGTTTCAGGAGTTCTGTCCTCTGAGGTCATGAAATACAGTAGCTACAGAGGTGGAAGCAATGGATTAGAAGAGAAAAATGAGATCTCCCTCCTCTTCCTCCTCATTAATATCTCCAAAGATCTTGGAGCCCTTGCCAAAAATGTGAGTGAGCCTTCACATGGGTTTTCAAATCAGGTTCAATGTTTGCTTAAGCTATATGGCAATCTTATCAGTTTGACTTCATACACCCATTGGAGTTCAGCTTGATTTTAGGTTTCTGAAGCTGAATTGGTAATTTCTAATAGATGTCAAATATTACAAAGGTTCAGATGTGGAGCCAAACATATTTGGGCTGCAAGTTTTTGGAAAGCTGGAACTGACTCTCTTGAGAGCTTTCCAGTAGGGATGGGCTAGTGCTTCTTTGCCAAGTTTAGAACCAAATCCAAATCTAAGAGGTTTAGAACTCAGGCTTGGCTGGAATCTTCTGGAAGTTGAGGGGGAGTTGTTTTATTTTCCTCTAATTTAGCAAAAGTCTTCTTAGCTTTCAGAATTATGTCCCAAGGGAACTGTGTCTAGATATTCAGTGGCTCTGAGAAAACCTCCCGTAAGTGATTTAATGTGATTTTTAATGTTTTTTATGTTTTTGACCCAACGCAGCCAAATGCATCTGCATGTCCTATTTTTCATTGTCTTAATGTGATTGACAGAGTTCTATTCATTGAAGAAAACTCATCTCTATACATGCCGTAGGAAATAATTTCTTCCCCCTGCCAAAGTTAAAGGCAAACCACTCCCCCAGGACAAATGCTTTGTGCCCAAAGTTAATACATCCAAGAAAGCAAAGTTGTTCCTTGGCTCCAGGGGAATTATACAAATATCATTTTGTCTAGGCCCCACTCTCCCCCTGTTTATGGAGAAGATGTCATAGCCGGGGCTGAGCATATTAATGGAATGAATGAGTGGTAGAAAGCAAGGAGTGGCCCCTATGGACTGGCCGAGGCCTGTGTAGAAAAGAAAGAGGGCCTGGAATCAGGGGACCCAGATTAAAGTCCAGTTCTGCCACTCAATGATTCTGATCTGCCATTTGCAAGTTATTTAATTGCTGATCTTAGTTGTAAAAGAGGAAAAACAGTATCTGCTGTATTTACCTTTAGGGAAAATGATATATATGAAAGTACTACATAACATAAACACAAACAGACAAAATTCTGGGAACTGTAAAAAAGTGCTTACCCTGAATTTTGTAATCTGCATCCATTTTAGAGAACATGAAATAGGATCTGCTTAGACAACCCAATGTCATTATAGTCCTTTCACATGATGCAATTTTTAACAAACAAAATTACTGACAACTATGGAAAGCTTAAAAAAAGCTCCTTCCCAAATGGAACACTCTGAGTTTCCCCCACTAAAAAGATCTCCTCTAAAACAAAGAGTCTGGAAAAGACCACTGATGATGACTGCCCCAGACTGGCAATGAGCAAGGCCTCACTCTTCTTATTCGGGACCAATTAATATTCATGTAGTCCCAACCTTGACGGGATTTAGCCCCAGCATTTCATAAAACTGAAGCAATCCATCATCCAAAGGGCAAAGAGGCAAAATTTCTGAGCAGTTTTCCTCAAACTCCATCAGAAAATATAAGCTCACGTTACTTCCCCTCCCCAATCCTTTCCTTCTTTATGAAGTGAGACTATTGTGGGTAACCGTGGTCTTATAATGCATTTTTGGCGGGCCAAGGCAATACCATGGCTTCAGATACTCTCTTTAGTAGTAAAGTTGGCCAGTGTTCTATTGTTTGCATCTGGGACATGGCCAGTAGAGTTCGGACATCTGCCCACTGTGTTAGCTCCTTGGGCGCCAGTGGGCTGAAGCTCATTATTCCGCTGGGAATTATGCCTCTATTCCTTGAAAAAGGGAGTGACTCACCAACAGCCCTCTATCACATCTGACATTTGGAGGACGAAAATCCCTTCTGAGTTCCAAGTTCAGATGTGAGTGAGTTTCTTATTCCGACCAAAGCGATCCTTGAAGGCACTGCCTGACCAAGCTTATGCTTGGTCATCTCACTGGAGTTGCCATTTAGTAGGAAATTTGGGAATTCCATATCCAGACATGTTTAGGATTATGCCAATCCAAATGGTCAGCCCCCTCTGGCTGCAAAACCAGAAGATAAAAACTGTTCTCTCAAACAGTTGATACAAGAGGCAGTGGGGTAATGTTGGCATGGTATAGGAAGTTGGCATATTTTTCAGTCCTCTCAATAATTTTGCTCTTTTCCTGTCCCTTTCTTTTAGTCTTATTGCAACCAATTTCCAGCCCTTTGAGAATCTCAATAAACATTCCTATTGTAGAGGTCCCTATTTTCATCATTAGCTAATTATGGTACACTGGAGAAGTGAACCTAAGGCTCAATATCTATGCCTCAAAAACAAGGGACATATCAGCGTTTACCTTACAGGATGGCAAAGCTTAAAGTGCTTAGTACAAGAGCCTGGTACCTAGTAAGTGCTCAGTAAATGTTACACCTAAAAATGATGACAAGGGTGCTTATAAACAGCTTTTGCGTAGTATTTAGCATGTAATAATGACTGGGTAAGTGATGAGAAGTATTAAAAATTATTACATTATCATTTATTCTAAGTAAAGGGTGAGAAGAATCCAGTTGGCTTTTTTGTTCAGGTCCATTTACGGACTATTCCCCACAGGGGTCAACACATGGCTTTAGCCAGACCTGAAACTGAGGCTTGATCTTGAAATGCCATCATCTATGCTATTCTGAGACCCTGCTCCCTAGTACCTACCCACAAACATTTCAGTTCTTTAAGGGTTCCAACCTGGCCTTCATGGCTAACAACAGCCAATAACTTCCAGGAAAACAAAGAGCAGGATATTGAGGTCTTTTGGCCTTTGCAACAAAGAACAGCTGGATCCAATTCAAAGCCTTAACTGAAGAAAGAAAGAATAATGGACAGCCTTCTACTGGTCATGTGTCAGCCACTACAGGCTGTCTCTCTACCACCTGCAGGAACAGATGCAAATGGAGTATTTTTCTTAAGGAAAATCTTCCGACAGATTACAAGCAATGACCCAATGAGAAACCATCTTGGTAGGGAACTGGTGGACAATATCTCAGGATGCTGCAGCAGGGAGTGGCCTTTGGAGTGAAGAGTCCTAGGTTCAAAGGTTGACTGCCCCTTTGGGCAGCTTTATTAATCCTTTTTGAGCTTCAGTTTCCTCATTTTACATAAACAGAGGGGATTACAATAACCACATAACACTTATGCGAGAGGGCTGCACCAAGATGTGAATAAGATCCTGCATGCTGGGCGCCTGGGTGGCTCAGTGGGTTGAGGCCTCTGCCTAAGGGTCAGGTCATGATCTCAGGGTCCTGGAATCAAGCCCCGCATCGGGCTCTCTGCTCAGCAGGGAGCCTGCTTCCTCCTCTCTTTTTCTCTCTCTCTCTCTGCCTGCCTCTCTGCCTACTTGTGATCTCTGTCTGTCAAATAAATAAATAAAATCTTTAAAAAAAAAAAATCCTGCATGCTATAGTACATGGCACAGCCTTCAGAAAGTAGTAAGTGTCCAATATGTATCAACATGGATTAGGTCCCTTCCTCTTTCTCAAAGCTTTCCTGAACATGTCCTGAACACAATGGCGGTGAGGATACGGTGGACGCTCAGTAATGAACGCTTCCTAAAAAGCAGTGAGGAACCCTGACACGTGTGCTCCTGGGAGTGACACTCTCATGCTGAGTGCCAGTGGGTAGCTGGAAACCAGTAAGACAGCACCAGGCCTGAACTTCTCGAAGCCCCTTGTTCCTCCAGTTCAGCTTGCAAATTATTGCCATGGTCTGCTTATTATTACTCCAACTCCTCCTTCCTCCTCCACATTTCAATAGCTCGCCTGCCTGGCCTTGGGCGTCTCAGGGAAGCCCTTCCCACACCCTCTAGGGAGTCTGCAATACAGCCCAGATGCTCTCAAAGATCAGAAAAACTTTTAAGTCTAGTCTAAAAAAAAATAGTCCTATCCTTTGTCTCAGGCCATTATTTCTACTCTTACCGATTTTGGAGGATGCAATTTCCCCTCCTTCATTTATAATATTTTGCTCAGGGTATTTGTAGATTGTCAGCCTATATGTCAAGTCCCTGCTTGATTACACCATATAAATTCAGTTCTACTTATAAGCTAAAGCATGAGTATGAGAATAGGAATTAAATACATTTCTAGTTTTGGAGGAAAACAAAACATTTTCTAACTCACTATCTCTCTGGATGAAACATTAGCTTCAATCTATAAATTAGAATTTGAATGCTGCAGAAATCACGTCATTTTGAAAGGAAGAAAGGTAAAGAACTTGCTTCAAGTGATAACTTTCTTGCTAATGGCAGAATCAGGACTTGCACACAGGTGGCCTAGTTCTCAGGTCAGGCGTCTGGTAGGGTCACTCAAAGTTTAAACTCCTCTGCATCCTATGTAAGTCCTTTGGTATACAGGCTCCTGCTGAGATCTCCTACTTTCCCTGCACTCTGCTCAGTTTATTGTCCATGGACTACTTCCCATTCTTTCCAACATGTCCAGGGGGCTTTTTTTCCCCCACTCTCCGTAGTGACCTGCCTCATCTGTCTACCTGGGAAATCAACTCATCCTTAAACTTTTCTTCTGCAACCCTTTCCAACATCCTCAGAAAAATCCGTTTCTCCACCTGTGTGCCAACAGAATTTTGCATATGTCTCATTTACAGAGGATACTGCAAGGAATTACAGTTCTTTGTTTATCTTTGTCTCTCCGCTTTGTGATCTGTTACCTTTGTGAATTGTTGAAGCTTAGGAATTATACTTTATTCATCCACGTATCCACGGCTCTCCAAAGAGTTTCTGACACATAATAAGCCTTAATAACTGCCATCTTTCTGTTTGTTTTCATTTTTATTTTGTTTCGTTTGCAGACAATTTTCATGTTAGTTGCTTTAGGCGAACAATAATGCAGTTACATAGAGTATAACTATTTTATTCTGACCAACATCTAAGTATGTCTAAACTTCTGTGGATATCTTGGATTTCTAGGAACTACAAGTACTAAAAATAGTAATAATAATTGGGAAACTTTGCCTGGAGACTTGAGTACAAAGAAACTGACAGAAGGTTCACAAAATCAGAGCACCAAATAAAATATCCAAGGGCTTCCACTTTATGTTTTAAGGTAGCTTAATTTGCTAATCTTAAAAAAGTCCAGAACTTTCTACCTTTGACAAAAGGCAAAACAAACAAGTAAAAACCACTTAAGATGATCTATACACCAAGGTTTTTGTATCAAAAGAGATTAAATTGTAGCAAAATAAAAACTTGGTATTTTGGAAAGTAGGTAAAACTATAGTATGCAAACCTCCAGTAACTTAAAATCAAGTCTTTTATCCCAAAATGGCAATGAAGTCTCCAACTATAATTAAATTACCTCAATAACACTTATAATAGAATTCTTGGAAAGTAATCTGAACTCTAAAGTATGTTCCCATCCTTGGGGGATATCATGGAATTTCTCAACTCGGTAATTACTTAATATTTTCTACTCCATTCAGTTCTTTAGCTGAAATACATGAGTAGTCACACTTTGCAAGTTGCTTAGAAGCTGTGAAACACTAATGTTGAGTGACCAAGACTGTCCCCTAAATACTACCTCTACTGGCAAATTCTTACTTAAGAGACCCTATGGGGAGTCAGTCCACCACCACCCTCCATAACTCTCTCCTCTTGCCTGGGTCTACTAGAGCTATGATTTTGGTGTATTCGGTTTCCAATGTAGCTTGCCCTGGGACTATACCAGACTGATATTCTGAGCCATGTTTGGTTATTCTTGGCACCAGATAAGCACAGTCTCTACCAATCAGGTTATGACATGCTATAATGGGAAGTCATAATATATGTAACAAAGCTGAAAATGGAAAAAAAAAAGTTCTAATGCATGAAATACATATAATTCTACAGTAATAAAGGAAGTAGGACAGGCTCAGGTATGTATTTTGTCTTAAGAACAGAGCACAAACATCATTCAGTACAAACTAGAAAGATAAAGCAGAACAGAATCCCTATATGTTGAAAGCAACTAGAGTTAGAAGCTATGAAAGGCAAAAGTTATTTGACATAAACACTGCTGTTTAGATTTCTTAAAGTTCTGTGTGAACTTTTCTTACCTTAGAGACTGAGAAGGAAGAGAAATACCAGCTCATGTATAGAATGTCCCACAGATCACAGTAATGACTCTCTCAGCTGGAAAGAGAAATAAAAGTCATATCGATGGTGTTAGTGTTAGATGATGCATGAGTGTTTGTCCAAACTCTATGAGAAGAATTTCAAATGGCTTGATTCTGATCACCAACTCCTGGCCAGAAACACACTTCCAGACATAACTAGTCTATTTTTTTTTCTTTTTTTTCCAGCATCTCCCCTAAACTTACCAAAAAGAAGTATTTTATTTTGGTTTTGTTCTCACCTCTTGCCATTTGGAATAATTGTAAGTCACATAAATAATGACCCGTATTGGCTACTGGGCACAGGGGAAAGTTGAAAGGATAAAATGAAGGGAATGTGTTAACATGACTCTTGGAAATAGCACAGCTGAAATGTATGGTTTGGCATCTGACTAGAAACTGAATCTTAGCTCTTCACTTGACTTCTTTATATCTCAGTATAAGATGAGAATTATAAAAATCAGTATTTCAGTTTATGGTAGCTAGCTCATTGCCTGACAGACAGTTGGCACAGACACATCATTTTGTATTCTATCACACACTTGTTAAGAAATACATTATTTTTCTATTTTGTATGTATATACTTTTATATATGTATTTGCTGTTACATACAACAGTTATTATATTTGATCTCCAATTATGCATTAAGCAATGAGATAGTGCAAATTAGGAAATAGGCAGAAAACATTCAAATGAGGTTCTTCTTTTTTCTGTAAGTTGTAATTAGGGAGCGGGGTAGGGGTGGGCAGGGGAATAATCAAATTCCAAATTCCAAATTTGACAAGGCAAACCAGAATGCCCTGGGCAGTCCTGATAAATGTGTGTTGTCTCAGCATACTTCTTAATAGCTCCCTCTTTCTAAAGACTGTCCTGACTTGATCAATTAAATACTCACAAACCAAAGGCCATATGTTGTAGGATAAACCCGTTGAGAAGAAAAACGTAAGGACACCTGATGCAGGGAAAAGCTTCCCCGGGTTAGGTAGGATCTAGGGTGATGAGGGAACATAGCTGTGTAAAGAATGAGAAGCACAGTACGGACCACCAACTTCAGAAGGACAGAGCAGCGACTGCAGAGAAAAAAGCACAGGCATCTATGTAGAACTGGAGAAAAAAGAAAATACAGAAGGGTCATGTAGTTCAAAGGAGAAAATTCCAAAGGACCACACTACATAGATGAGTAGTTATCAGCTCATAAGGGTTCGGACAGTTTGGACCTAACTATTTTAAGAGCAACAAAAGGAAGAACAGTATTCTGTTTACTTGAATGAGAGGATGTGCCATGAATGTGGGGAGCTGTGGGCACAGAAAATAAAGAGACTGTTTTATTTGGAAGCCCCTGGGGAACTGTTTATTTTACAACAAAGTAGTATCACTTCGTGGCCTCCTTCTTCCCGACGGCCAATGGGATCTGGCTAAGAACCCCAAAGCATGCAGCATCCATTTTGCTGCTGAGTTTACATTTCAGCAGAACAATTCCAGAATGAATCATTGCATGCACAGGTTGTTGGTTCTGCCCGGTTTGAAGCCCATTTTCAAAGCTCTTTCCTACTTTGTGTTCAAGGCTAAGTTTGCAGAGATTTATGTGGAGATTTCTTATTCTTCTTGAAAAATATAAAATCTTTCACCAGAGTATTTTTCTCACTCAGTGAGGCAGTCCTGGGCCTCTTGTTGTTATTCTCCGTAAGACATTTTCAACTTCTACTCAAATCTCTAGCATTTCTACTTACGAGAGAAAGGGAGCAGTTGAGAACAGAGAAATTAGCCTCTGACATGATTTGAAATGGGATGGGAAGTGAATGCACCCCTTTAAAATCAGGAGAATGTGAGAGAGAAACCAGTAACTTAAGGGACAAAAGTCTGTGCTGTCAAATAGGAAACTGATTTTAGAAGGATTCACTTTCTCCAAATCCCCTACTCCTAAGACCTAGCCTAATGTGCAGCAGGGTCTAGGGAATGCATAGTTGCCTGCGGGGATGACAGTAGCTCGATACTGGAAAATAAACCTGAGTAAAGAATGATTTTGTTTGAGCATACATTATATACCCAAGGAGGTTATGGCACCAGCTTACAAAGAGTGGGTTTCATGAGGAAAGGAATCTGAGGAATGAGTAAGTAGTAAACTCAAACCAAGCTCTCCCACTTATATGCTGTGTGGCCTTGGACAAGTGTCTTAAGCTCTCTATGCCTCAGGTTCTTCATCCGTAAAATGGGGATAATAATAGTATCTACCTCAGAGAATTATTAGGATGAAATGTGTATAAAGTACATAGAGCAATCCCTGACACAGAGTAAGTGCTTCTTAACAGCAACAGTAATAACAAAAACCTACCAATAATTACTACTCTACTCCGAAATCTCTATAAATTTAAAAAGTTTCTGTTTCTATGAAATGATTTAGTCTCTGTGTTCCTTCCACCTACTTCAAATCTTCTAAAACCAAGAAGAATTTTTAACACTTAAAGCAAAAACTACCAATTCAAAATTTATAAACAAAAGAATTCACACTATGCTTTTGAAATTGCAAAAGGTACACCTACACATACACCATGTCCCTTAGTGACGAAGAGGAAGATGGGAAGGCCAAGACATTATGGGGAGCTACACAGGGTCAGAGTTTATCTTTATATCTCTTTGTCTCAGTTTATAGAAAAAGAAAGGTCCCAGTTTCCAGACAGCCATGAAAACAAAATAAACAGGCATGTAAATGAGATGTGTTTTGGATGTGGGTTTGTATATATTGGCAGGAAGAGCAGTGAAACTTTGACTCTACTTTCTTATTCTTTTTTTTTTCTGTCCCTCTCAGTGCCAAAGGAGCTATTTTTAAAAGCATGGGTTTGTGTTTTTGATCATAATGTTATGGCAAAAGGGGAGATGACCTTTACATTTAGTCAGTAGCTGTTATGCAATCAGCAAGTTCCACATGGCAGCACTTCACGTCTGGTCACCAATAATTTGGGTATTCTACAGTTCTTTCGTCTGCCCTCACAATTAAACAGAACTTATTAAGACTACACGTGGTTAGGTAGTAATTCATTCCTTAATTTGTTAAAAGAATACATATTCCCTCCCAAGTTCTACCCGAACATCTTGTGAGGCCCAGTCTGGTATGGAATAATAGGTAGAGATAAGTGAGTGTGCTAAATCTTTAATGACACACGCAGGTGTAAATCCAGCTCTGTGCGCAGGGCTGAAACAGAATGTAACAGCTGGGAGCATTTCCATGTAAAACCTACAGGATAGAGAGAACCTACAGAAGCAGTAACGTGAGAGACGATTCCACAGAACGCCCGGGCTTCAACTCAACAGGTTCACATCAACAAGAATAGACTGGAATGTCATTATTCACATAGTGTCCTAATTCTCCAGCATTTCAATTCTTATATCAACCACTTTCTGGGGGTCAAATTCTGGGACAATTTTCCTAGACAGAAGAATGATAATTTCTGGCAAACAACAACAACAAATGGTGACTTTGTATGTTTTGTGCACTGATGTTTTTTCCTGGGTAAAGAGTGGGGGGTGGGGGGAAATTCCTAAATTACTTCCTTGGCCTAATATTTTTTTCAGACCTTACCTGAGAAACCAATGAAAGCACTGTCTATATTATTCCAAAATTTTTACAGAAAACTGAAAAATTCAGTAAATGTTCCAAATAGTTTTCTTCATACAGAATTGAACAACATGGAAAAACCTCACTGTGCCACTAACTGAATTTCTCTATTTTCTTTGGATATTTGGTGATGGATTGTCTAAGACTGCCGATTAAAATACACTCACATAAAATATGTAGCAGGGAAAAAGAGTGCATAATCATGAAGTTTTATCTAATCTTCATTGCTAACTTTTTGTTGTAAAACAAATTTTAACTTTTCAATTCCCAAATCTCTCCTCCTATGATGGTATTCTGCAGGGAGAATTGTATCTAACAAAACTGCTATCAAATTAGATTTGATCCATCCGAAGAACCAAATAGCATCTCTTAAGGAAAGGGTGGGGGGGATGGGATCTCATCCCTATACTCCCTACGGAAAGAGTAAAATTCAAATTGTGAAAATGAGTAATGTTTAAAATGTCTATTTCTTTATTTAGCATGAACAAAAAGATTCAGTTTTCAGACCCGTGTTAGAATAGTTAATACGAGCCTCAACTTCGGCATATTAGTGGCTTAGCCCAGAGAAGATTTATCTGTGAAACATGCAAACTCCACTGTTGGTAGCCCTGGGCACCTCTCCCCAAAATGGCATATGGGTCTGGATGCCTCCTGTCCTATGGCCTTGGCATCTTGGAGCTTTTTGCTTCTAGCTATACAGATGGCACAAAGAATGGGAGATCATGTGGAACAGTCTTGAAAAAAAGTAACAGACATCTGAATTGATTTAAATGACACCTGACTGTCTAGGGGTTACGACCTCAGAGCCTCGCTGGCTTTAGTATTTTATCTACAAACAACCTGTTACACAATTCCTGGATCTTCATAAATCACATACACTCCCCTTAAAGGGTAAAGAAGGAGACAAGTGAGAAGGCCGACACACAACGGCCCCAGCCTGATTTACTGGGGAAGGGCAGCATAAATCACCTGCAGAAAACGCAACCGTCACATTTCTCACCAGCGATACAGCAATCGTTCCTTCAATGTCCTCTCCCCACTCTTCAAAGCACCCAAGATGGATGAATATGCATGCCGTTTGCATGGCCCTTCCTATCTACTAAGAGCCGGGGTCTGCTAAAAGCGAGACAACAGGCCCAAAATGCAGTTGGTTTTGCTCGCCCAGACCAGGATTCCCGAACCCGCCCGGCGGGAACCGCCGAGGCGCTCCTGCCCTCCCCGAGGCACCCCTGGAACCACCCACCCGCCTTCTGCCCCACAGCCGTGCTGCCTCTCCCTTCCGCCGCCAAAACTCTTCGCCTCCACACAGCGCCTTTCTGCCCCAGCCTGCAAGCCGCCCGATGCCGATCGGTTCTCGCTCGAATCAACCCTTGGGATTTTTTTTTTTTTTTTACACGCCTCAGTTTATCTGTTAACAGCTCTGGTGTCAGAAGAGGGGCTGAAAGAGACCCCCCCCACACACACACACACCCCACACACACCCCCACACTCCCCGGGGGGACCGCACAGCAAGGCCTACTCAGTACCTGCCCAACTGCGGACCCCGAGGCTCTGTCGCCGCCTCTCGAGGTGGTGAGTCCGTCCCTCTCAGGATCCTGGCCGCGCGGTGTTTGCGTTCACGAGCTTTCACGCTTCGCTTGAGCGCGTCTCTCCCTCTGTCCAGACTGGGTCTGGACACTGCCGGAACCGGACTGGGCCCAATCTCACAAGGACTGCATCAGACCGGCTCCTACGGCGGACTGCGTCGACGTCAACCGGGTCCCACCTCAAACCGGTTCCCAGGCCAGACGGAGTCCCACGTCAGACTGGGTCCTCCGTCACACGGGGTCCCACTTCCAACGGGTTCCCACTTCGGACAGGTTCCCACATCGCACTGAGTGGACGTCAGACTGGGTCCCACCCCACACTGCGTCCCCCCTCAAACCTGTTCCCGCGGCAAACTGTGTCTCCCGTCAGACTGGGTCCCGCCTCAGATGGGTTCCCATCTCCGACTGGGTTCCACGTCAACGGGTCCGCCATCACTCTGGGTGGTAGAAGCGGGACTAGAAGCGGGTTCAGGCCGTGTCCAACATAGAAAGCGGACTAGATTCAAGGTGAACTGGATCCAGGGCGTCTGGGTGGCTCAGCCGGTGAAGCGTCTGCCTTTGGCTCAGGTCGTGACCCCAGGGTCCTGGGATCAAGCGTCACATCAGGCTCCCAGCTAGGTGGGAAGCCTGCTTCCCCCGCTCCCACTCCCCCTGCTTGTGTTCCTTCTCTCCCCATGTCTCTCTCTGCCTAATAAATAAATAAAATCTTTCAAAAAAAAAAAAAAAAGGACTGGATCCAGGTCAGTCTGGGTCCAACTTAAGCTGGACCGGGTCCTCAGTGGGAGGCCTCAGGTGAATAAAATTGTGTTCCCGGACTGCACAACTGAGTGAACCTAAACGAAGTTAATCTTGAATTACTGGGGCCGCCCTGGAGAACTCTGAACCTCGTATATAAGCTTATCCATTTATGAAGTGCCCCAGAGAAAAGAGGGTCTCAGCCAGGCACTAACTAGAAAGGGTGAAAGGGAAATTGTTTTCCTGCCTCTGCAGTTTCTGGTGGCCTGGATGACATCTGCTGGGACATTCCACTGAGTCCCGAGCCTGCAGCCCGGGATCCTGGGAAAACTGGCTGAAGTCGGCAGAGGGTGACGATTCTTCCCGAAGTCATCTCTCCCAGGTCTCTGTGGTGCCTGGTCTAGAGAAGAAGGTAGAATTTCACCTTGTCTCTTCCAAGTTCAGAATGGCTGGGGGGAAAAAAAAGAAAAAAAAAGTAGAAATTAGATCTTTGAATGTGACTTGTGAATTTGCTTTTATGGAACCCGTCCGTTGTGGCTCTTGCCTTCCTGTTTGTCTCACTTTTGTGTCCTGAGAACTTGGATTGGCAACCGTCAGTTGGGGAGTCCCCAAAATGTGGTCAGGTGGAAATGCGGGTTGTACTCCAGGTACAGGTACGGTCCTGTTGCTAGGTCTCGGGAGGATTGTCTTTCTTCTGGTTACTTTTGGGAGTGGCTCTGGACCGTGGGAGGGTTGTATCTTCTGGACCCTCTTTGGGGATGGCTCTTGTGTTTATGAGGCTGTTTAATAGTATCAGGAATATTTACTGTTTGTCCTGATGAAACCTACAAAATATTTGAAAAAAAATTTTTTTCTAGTTGCTCTAGAGCCAAAAGTTGGCCAACCTGGAAGCCGATATTCAGAGCCTGATAGCAGTTTTTTTTAGGCCTCCTTCTCTAAGCTAGAATGAAACTATGTAATGGGGTTGAACATGGGGTGAGGTATAATAACAAATTCTGTAGCCTTTGCGGAACAATTTACCAAAACAGTCCAGAGACACACAGTTCTAAGTAAGGAATGTAGGAATCTTTTGATTTCCATCTTCTCCCTGCTATAAAGAAGCAAACTGAAAATAATGTTGTTTCGGGGCGCCTGAGTGGCTCAGTCCGTTAAGCGTCTGACTCTTGGTTTCAGCTCAGGATATGATCTCAGGGTCGAGGCATTGAGCCTCCAGCACTGGACTCCATGCTCAGGAGGGAGTCGGCTTGAGATACTCTCTCTCCCTCTCCTTCTGCCTTGCAGAGACACCAGGATGCTGCTAGAAGAGCGGGAGGTTTATTGAATGAAAGGCAAAGGAGAGATGAAGCAGGGAAGGGCGTGGTCATGCGGCTCTGACACCTAGAAACCTAGCCTCAGGCTGCCCTGCAGATCTAAGACATCTCAGCCAGCCAAGCTGATGGAGAATCAGAGCAAAGACCTTTGGGCAGAAAAGGTCCGAGCCCCCGCTGTGCTCAGTCGTTGGTTGGATGCAGACCAGGAGGCAGGGCTTCCTGGGCGTGCTAGGATAGATCCCAATCACCTACGCACACATGTGACACTTGCCAGATTTTGGTGAACAAAATTTACTTACTATACAGTTTAAAAGTATTGAATTTGGCTTTTGCACTATTTACACCCATATACACGCGTAAGTAATGTGTATGCATATTTACAGAACTTCTACTCTCTTCTTTAGACTATGTGTTTTTTCCATCAATTTCATTTACCTCCAGTATCCCTAGAGTAAATCTAAGTAATTTTATGAGAAGTATATACAAATTGTTCGTATTTTCTTTATTTTCACATCTGTAAAGTCTTTCTGTGGCTTTTGCTCATGAATGACAATGTGGCATATTATGGGATCTTTAAATCTTGCCTTTTACTGCTCTAAACTGTAGAATTCCAAAATTGTATCTTAAAGATTTTTTAAAATTTATTTATTTGACAGAGAGAGAGAGATCACAAAGTAGGCAGAGAGGCAGGCAGAGAAAGTGGGGGAAGCAGGCTCCCCACTGAGCAGAGAGCCCGATGCGGGACTTGATCCCAGGACCCTGAGATCATGACCTGAGCCGAAGGCAGAGGCTTAACCCACTGAGCCACCCAGGCGCCCCCCAAAATTATATCTTAACGTTAAGTGATACTAAGGAGGAAGGGCTTACATTTGTTCCTTTGTACATAACCTAAGTTTTCTGCTTGAATATGTAGAGAAACTTTTTAAGTACTTGAAATGCAAACATTTTGTCAGTATACACTTGTGTGTGAGCCCTATTCTTTTTCTTTTCAGTAGTTTGTTTAATTTATTTATTTTTTATTAATTATTTTTATTAACATATAATGTATTATTTGCCCCAGGGGTACGAGTTTGTGAATCATCAGGCTTACACACATCACAGCACTGACCATTCACATGCCCTCCCCAATGTCCATAACCCAACCACCCCCTCCACACTCCCCTCCCCACAGCAATCCACAGTTTGTTTTGTAAAATTAAGAGTCTCTTACGGTTTGACTCCCTCCCAATCCCATCTTGTTTCATTTTTTCCTTCCCTACCCACTAAACCCCCTACTCTGCCTCTCAAATTCCTCATATCAGGAAGACCATATGATAATTGTCTTTCTCTGATTGACTTATTTTGCTCAGCATAATACCCTCTAGTTCCGTCCACATCATTGCAAATGGCAAGATTTCATTTCTTTTGATGGTTGCATAGTATTCCATTGTATACATATATATATATACCTCACATCTTCTTTATCCATTCATCTGTTGATGGACATCTAGGTTCTTTCCATAGTTTGGCTGTTGTGGACATTGCTACTATAAACATTCGGGTGCACATGCCCCTTCAGATCACTACATTTGTATCTTTAGGGTAAATACCCAGTAGTGCGATTGCTGGGTCGTAGGGTAGCTCTATTTTCAACTTGTTGAGGAACCTCCATACTGTTTTCCAGAGTGGCTGCCCCAGCCTGCATTCCCACCAACAGTGTAGGAGGGTTCCCCTTTCTCTGCATCCTCGCCAACATCTGTTGTTTCCTGACTTGTAAATTTTAGCCATTCTGACTGGTGTGAGGTGGTATCTCATTGTGTGTGTGTTGTTTTTAAAGATTTTATTTATTCATTTGACAGACAGCGATCACAAGTAGGCAGAGAGGCAGGCAGAGAGAGAGGAAGGGAAGTAGGCTCCCTGCTGAGCAGAGAGCCCAACGTGGGGCTCGATCTCAGGACCCTGCGATCCTGACTTGAGCCAAAGGTAGAGGCTTTAACCCACTGAGCCACCCAGGCACCCCCTCATTGTGGTTTTGATTTGTATTTCCGGGATGCCAAGTGATGTGGAGCACTTTTTCATGTGTCTGTTGGCCATCTAGATGTCTTCTTTGCAGAAATGTCTGTTCATGTCCTCTGCCCATTTCTTGATTGGATTATTTGTTCTTTGGGTGTTGAGTTTGATAAGTTCTTTGTAGATTTTGGATACTACCCCTTTATCTGGTATGTCATTTGCGAGTATCTTCTCCCATTCTGTCAGCTGTCTTTTGGTTTTGTTGACTATTTGCTTTGCTGTGTAAAAGCTTTTGATCTTGATGAAGTCCCAATAGTTCATTTTTGCCCTTGCTTCCTTGCCTTTGACGATGTTTCTAGGAAGAAGTTGCTGTGGCTGAGGTCAAAGAGGTTGCTGCCTGTGTTCTCCTCAAGGATTTTGATGGATTCCTATTTCACATTGAGGTGTTTCACCCATTTTGAGTCTATTTTTGTGTGTGCTGTAAGGAAATGGTCCAGTTTCATTCTTCTGCATGTGGCTGTCCAATTTTCCCAACACCATTTGTTGAAGAGACTGTCTTTTTTCCATTGGACATTCTTTTCTGCTTTGTCGAAGATTAGTTGACCATAGAGTTGAGGGTCTATTTCTGGGCTCTCTATTCTGTCCCATTGATTTATGTGTCTGTTTTTGTGCCAGTACCATACTGTCTTGATGATTACAGCTTTGTAGTAGAGCTTGAAGTCTAGAATTTTTATGCCACCAACTTTGGCTTTCTTTTTCAACATACCTCTGGCTATTCAGGGTCTTTTCTGGTTACATACACATTTTAGGATTATTTGTTCCATTTCTTTGAAAAATATTGGTGGTATTTTGAAAGGGATCGCATTAAATGTGTAGATTGCTTTAGGTAGCATAGACATTTTCACAATATATGTTCTTCAAATCCATGAACATGGAACATTTTTCCATTTCTTTGTGTATTCCTCAGTTTCTTTCATGAGGTTTATTCCTAGGTATTTTATGGTTTTGGGTGCAATTGTAAGTGGGATTAACTTCTTAATTTCTGTTTTCTGCCTTCCTGTTGGTATATAGAAATGCAACTGATTCCTGTGCATTGATTTTATATCCTGACACTTTACTGAAATCCTGTATGAGTTATAGCAGTTTTGGAGTGGAGTCTTTTGGGGTTTTCCATATAAAGTATCACATCATCCACAAAGAGTGAGAGTTTGACTTCTTCTTTGCTAATTCGGATGCCTTTTATTTATTTTTATTGTCTGAATGTTGAGGCTGAGACTTCTAGTACTATGTTGAATAGCAATGGTGATAGTGGACATCCCTGCCATGTTCCTGACCTTAGGGGAAAAGCTCTCAGTTTTTCCCCATTGAGAATGATATTCACTGTCGGTTTTTCATAGATGGCTTTGATGATATTGAGGTATGTGCCCTCAATCCCTATACTTCAAAGAGTTTTGATCGAGAAAGAATGCTGTACTTTGTCCAATGCTTTTTAAGCATCTATTAAGAGTATCATATGGTTCTTGTTCTTTTATTAATGTATTGTATCACATTGATTGATTTGCAGATGTTGAACCAACCTTGCAGCCCAGGAATCAATCCCACTTGGTTGTGGTGAATAATCCTTTTAATGTACTGTTGAATCCCATTGGCTAGTATTTTGGTGAGAATTTTCACATCTATGTTCATCAAGGATATTGGTCTGTGATTGTCCTTTTTGGTGGGGTCTTTGTCTGGTTTTGAGATCAAGGTAATGCTGGCCTCATAAAGTGAGTTTGGAAGTTTTCCTTTCATTTCTATTTTTTGGAATAGTTTCAGGAGAATAGGAATTAATTCTACTTTAAATGGTAGAATTCCACAGGGAAGCTGTCTGGCCCTGGGCCATTGTTTGTTGTGAGATTTTTGATGACTGCTTCAGTCTCCTTACTGGTTATAGGTCTGTTCATGTTTCTATTTCTTCCTGGTTCAGTTTTGGTAGTTCATACGTCTCTAGGAATGCATCCATTCCTTCCAGATTGTCAAATTTGCTGGCGTATAGTTGCTCATAATATGTTCTTAAAATTGTTTGTATTTCTTTGGTGTTGGTTGTGATCTCTCCTCTTTCATCCATGATTTTATTTATATGGGTCCTTTCTCTTTTCTTTTTGATAAGTCTGGCCAGGGGTTTATCAATCTTATTAATTCTTTCAAAGAACCAGCTCCTAGTTTCATTGATCTGTCTACTGTTCTTTTGGTTTCTATTTCATTGATTTCTGCTCTGATCTTTATGATTTCTCTTCTTCTGCTGGATTTAAGCTTTCTTTGCTCTCCTTTCTCCAGCTCTTTTAGGTGGAGGGTTAGGTTCTGTACTTGAGACCTTTCTTGTTTCTTGAGAAAGGCTTGTATCGCTATATACTTTCCTTCAGGACCATCTTTACTGCATCCCACAGATTTTGAACAGTTGTGTTTTCATTTTCATTTATTTCCATGAATATTTTCATTTCTTCTTTAATTTCCTGTTTGACCCATTCATTCTTTAGTAGTATGCTCTTCAGCCTCCATGTATTTGAGTTCTTTTCAACTTTCCTCTTGTGATTGAGTTCTAGCTTCAGAACATTGTGGTCTGAAAATATGCGGGGAATGATCCCAGTCTTTTGGTACTGGTTGAGACCTGATTTGTGACCCAGGATGTGATCTATTCTGGAGAATATTCCATGTTCACTAGAGAAGAATGTGTATTCTGTTGCTTTGGGATGGAATGTTCTGAATATATCTGTGATGTCCCTCTGGTCCAGTGTGTCATTTAAGGCCTTTGTTTCCTTGTTGATCTTTTGCTTGGATGCTCTGTCCATTTCAGTGAGGGGAGTGTTAAAGTCCCCTACTATTATTGTATTTTTGTCGATATGTTTCTTTGATTTTGTTATTAATTTGTTTATATAGTTGGCTGCTCCCGTGTTAGGGGCATAGATATTTCAAATTGTTAGATCTTCTTATTGGGAAGACCCTTTAAGTATGATATAGTGTCCTTCCTCATCTCTTATTGTAGCCTGGCTTAAAATCTATTTTATCCCATATAAGGATTGCCACCAGGCTTTCTTTTGATGTCCATTAGCATGGTAAATTGTTTTCCATCCCCTCACTTTAAATCTGGAGGTGTCTTTGGGTCTAAAATGAGTTTTTTGTAGACAGTGTATCAATAGGTTTTTGTTTTTTATCCATTCTGATACCCTGTGTCTTTTGATTGAGGCATTTAACCCATTTACATTTAGGGTAACTATTAAAAGATACAAATTTATTGCCTTTGTATTGTCTGTAAGGTGATTGTTACTGTATATTGTCTCTGTTCCTTTCTGATCTACTACTTTTAGGATCTCTCTTTGCTTAGAGGACCCCTTTCAGTATTTCCTGTAGGGCTGGTTTGGTGTTTGCAAATTCTTTTCATTTTTGTTTGTCCTGGAAGCTTTTTATCCCTCCTAATATTTTCAATGATAGCTTACCTGGATATAGTATTCTTGGCTACATATTTTTCTCATGTAGTCCTCTGAATATATCACACCACTTCTTTCTGGCCTGCCAGGTCTTTGTGGATAAGTCTGCTGTCAACCTAATATTTCTACCATTTTATGTTACAGACTTCTTGTCCTAAGCTGCTTTCAGGATTTTCTCTTTTTCACTAAGACTTGTATGTTTTACTATTAGATGATGGGGTATGGACCTATTTTTACTGATTTTGAGGAGGGTTTTCTGTGCCTCCTGGATTTTGATGTTTGTTGCCTTTGCCATATTAGGGAAATTCTCTACTGTAATTTGTTCCAATATACCTTCTGCTCCTCTCTCTCTTTCTTTTTCTTCTGGAACGCCAATTATCCTAATATTGTTTTGTCTTATGGTATCATTTATCTCTCTTACATTCTCCCTTTATGGTCCAGTAGTTGTTTGTTTCTCTTTTGCTCAGCTTCTTTATTCTCTGTCATTTGGTCTTCTATATCACTAATTCTGTCTTCTGCCTCATTTATCCTAGCAGTAAGAGCCTCCATTTTTTATTGCACCTCTTTAATAGCTTTTTTGAGTTCAACTTGGTTGGATTTTAGTTATTTTATTTCTCCAGAAAGGGATTTTATTTATCCAGGAAGCGTTTCTCTAATATCTTCCATGCCTTTTTTGAGCCCAGCTAGCACCTTGGGAATCATCGTTCTGAGCTCTAGTTCTGACACATTACCAATGTCCATATCGATTAGGTCCCTAGCCTTTGGTACTGCCTCTTGTTCCTTTTTTGTGGTAAGTTTTTCCACCTTGTCCTTTTATCCAGATAAGAATATATGAACAAGAAAATAATACACTAAGAGGGTGGCAAAGACCCCAGAAAAATATACACTAACCGAATCAGAAGAGATCCAAAACTGGGGGGAGAGGATGCGGGAAAAAAGAAATAAAAAGAAATAAAAACTAAAAATTACAAATTAAAAATTATATATATATATATATATATATATATATATATACACATACACATGACTGATGAATAGAACAGAGCCACCACTTGATTTTGGGTGTATTTTGGTCTCTTAGAATAAACTACCTCCCAAAATTTTAAAGAAATAAAAACTTATATATATAAAACAAATAAGGGTAAACACAATGAAGAGATGGAACATGACTATAAAGATGAAAATTTTTTTTAAAAATTCTGAAAAAGGAATTGAGAAGATAAATTGGTTAGAAAAAGGAAAAAAAAAAAAGAGAAGGGAATGTGCTCAGGCTGGAAACAAGAACAAAGCTATATGCTAGATTGGGGTATAGTTTGATCTATTAGAAGAAATTGTATCCCAATTTTTTTAGGGAAAAAAAACCTATATGGATACCAAAAATAAGGTTAAATACAATGAAGGTATAAAATATGACTATAACAATGAAGGTTTAAAGAGGGTTTATTTATTTATTTATTTATTTATTTTTAGAAAGGTATTGTTAAGATAAACTAGTTAAAAAACGTTAAAAGAGGAAAGAGGAAAAGTTAAAAAAATAAAATAAGAAAAAAAAATTTTTTTTAATTTAACTTTGCAAGACTAAAGGATCATGGGGGGAAAGCCATGAATTCTATGTATCGCTTTCCCCTAGCTCTGGAATTCTGCTGCTCTCTTTGATCTGTGAGCTTGGTCTTGGCTGGATGTTCTTGCTAATCTTCTGTGGGAGGGACCTTGCTGTGATTCTCAAATGCCTTTGCCAGAAGCAGAATTGCACCGCCCTTGCTAGGGACTGGGCTAAGTAATCTGCTTGGATTCGCTCTCGGAGCTTTTGTTCCCTGAACACTTTCCATAGAGCTCTGGAGGGTGGGAATGAAAATAGCAGCCTCCCAATCTCTGGCCCATAGGAACCTCAGTGTGCACTCAGAGAAAAGGTGTCAATCACTCCCATCTGCCTGGTCTCAGGCCTCACTCCAAGCACACCCAGCCTGGCTCTGGCGCACAGCCCTCCAAACCCAGCAGATTCCTGATGTGCTGCTCCTCCCATAGGAGGAAGGTGAGTCTCCCTGGATTTGCCACTTGAGAGGTCCCTGCTCGAAGAGCAGTGGTATGACTGTGCCTTGGATCACAATTTAAGGTAACCCCGCCATGAAAGCTCACTCTTCAGCTCTGTCTCTGTAGTCGGCTTCCCTGCTCTGATACCTGGCAGCTCTGCTGTACTCAGACACCCCCAATCTTTCTGTGACCCCGCAGGACCTGAAATCACACTATCCCCACAAGGGCTCCACTGCCGCTTAGCCTCTGGAGCGATGTCCCTCAGTGGAGCAGACTTCTGAAAGTTCTGATTTTGTGCTCCACTGCTCCGATGCTTGCTGGGGGCCAGCTCCTTCCCCCGCAGTCTATCTTCCCATCACTTTGGATTCACTTCTCCACATGTCCTACCTTTCAGAGAGTGGTCAATTTTCTGTTCCTAGAATTGCTGCTCTTCTATCTTCTCTTGAGTTTGATAACTATCTAGCTGAACTCCTGGGATCTGATGTCGTTTCGGTCTGCTACTCCTCCGCCATCTTGCTTCTCCCTCAGCCCTATTCTTTTTAGTATGTTTTTCAGCTTAATCTTACCTGGAAATATGAGTTATTATTTATAGATTTGGACCTCATTTTGAAGCAGGAAATATTTCTTTTATACCTCCAATAATCCAATAATCACTTCTGTACTCATTATTTAGTTCTTTTACCCAGAGGCAAAAGCACTGGGGCTATTACATTTTTATCTGAAAATAGACTGGACATAATACCTTTATGCTTCTCAATGGCAGTTTAAAAGTCCTAAGAGCTATTCTGCTAGTCATCATAGTAAGACTCACTTTTATAGCATCATCTTGAAATTTGTCACCCCGTTTCTTTACTTCTGTTTCTTACCCAGTCTCAAGTACTCCTCTGGGAAGCAAAAAGAGGTCTCTTAATCATCTGTATTTTATTAAGTGTCTAGTAGACTATAGGAGAAAGCCAATGTTCTGCTTTCTCAGCATTTCAGCTGAGTACCAGAATTTGGGGCCAAATTACAGCAAACCCTTTTATAATAGAAAAAAAAAAAAAGAAGAAGAAGAAGAAGAAAAGAAAAGAAAGCTCAGGAATTCTATCATATCCTAAACAAAGCAAATAAACTTGGGTGTTTAGAGTCTTATCCAAAAGATTCTGTCACTATAAACCGAGTGCAACTCAATGTATCTGAAGGAAGAAGAAGGGCTAAGTCAATGTGGCTGTAATTTGAGCCTTAACAGTTCTAGGGAGTCTCCCCTTTTCTAACCTGAGATTTAGACCACTGAACTATCTCCCCTCATGGATTTATTTGCTTCTTTTATTTCTTTGGTTAAAAAGTGAGTCACTATAACTCAAAACACTGCAGAATCTACTTTAAAAGAACATTAAAACTGCTTGATTGATTCGGTGGGATCTTGGAAACTCTCTTTTGTCCTCTGAAAATTATGAAGGCCTTTATTCAATTCTGGACAATCAATGGAGGATGTTATGAAGGCAATCTCAACTTCAACTTTTCATCCTGAAAACCCTCACCCTCGCTCCTCATCCCTTCCTAACTAGCCCCCTCCAGCTGCTCCTAAAAGACACCTAAGAAGACTGAACAAACCAAGGCTTCACATGCAACATATCTCATCAGAGCAGAACACAATGAGACCACGACTTTGTGTATTGAGGATAGTACTCACTCACTTATTCACTTACACCGAGCATTTATTGAGTGCCTAGTATGTTTATTCACTACTCCAAATGCTCACAATACAAAGATGAACAAGACTGAGGCCCTGGAGGACAATCTAAATATTCTATGATCACAATTACGATAAAGAGGAAGAAGAAGGAAGCAGAAGGAGAAGGGAGGTAGTGTTATCCCCATTTTACAGATGACAGAACTGAGGCATGGAGAGGTAAAGGAGCATATCCAAGCAAACAACATTTGCAATTAGCAGGACCAAAATTTTAAGTCTTGAGTTTGGCTTTACCGTACACAATCATAACCTCTGTCCTCTACTATCTCAATAGGATACTGAACGAACAAATTAGAAAAGGAATTCATTGTAACCACATTTGCCCCTTGATTTAGCTGGAGTCACCATCTTCATATCAATCATGTAGTACAAGCCCAGTGTGCTAAGTAGGTGACTGGACATTTCAACCACTGGGAGAGTAGTGGGTCATCTCTGCGGTGTAATTACAGTAATGCCAACTTTCACTCTCCAAAATATACCCATTTGGGTAGTAAATTATATAGTCATCCTAGCATTAAGAGAGCCACATTCAAAATATGGTGGAAAGACAATGAGAGAACAACTAATTTTCCATGGGGGGAAGGGTCTGGTGCTCCAGATAACTTTGTTTTATGGTTTATAAGAAATCACTGTTTTGTATTTCACCTGCTAACCAAATCATCCTGCATTCATGTACTGGCAGGCAAAGAAATATCCAAAAAAGATGTCAGAAAACTTGTCTAATGCATGAATTGGGGACTTCTTATTAAATTGAACAATTCCAGGGGTGCCTGGGTGGCTCAGTAGATTAAGTATCTGCCTTCCAACAACCTCTGGTCATGATCATAGAATTTGGGGATGGAGCCCCGCATTGGGGTCCCTTTTCAGCAGAGAACATTCCTCCCTCTCTCACTCTCCCTGCTTGTTCTCTCTCTCTCTCTCTCTCTCTCTCTGTCAAATAAATAAATAAAATTTAGAAAAAAATTAAAAAGTAAATAAAATGAACAATTCCAAAAATACGTTTTTGAAAACTTACTATGTCCAGGGACCACACTAATGGCACATGGATGGGGAAGTCCTTGTCTTTTTTTTTTTTTTTTAAGATTTTATTTATTTATTTGACAGGCAGAGAGAGAGAGAGGAAGGGAAGCAGGCTCCCCACTGGGTGGAGAGCCCGATGCAGGGCTCGATCCCAGGACCCTGGGATCATGACCCGAGTTGAAGGCAGAGGCTTTAACCCACTGAGCCACCCAGGTGCCCCGGTCATTGTCTCTTGAACTAGACTGTAAACACCTTACATGCAGGGACCAAAACACACAAAAATATGACACAGTAAGTAGAAAGATAAAGTACATACAGAAAGTTAAGTGAGAAGAGGTACTGGTTCCAAGCTGGGCATTCAGAGAAGTCTCCTGGAGGAAACAATTGAAGGAAACCTTAAGGATCAATAAGAACAAAGGCAAATAAATAATAGATTATTTTTTAAAGTAATTTAAAATAATTTAATTACGTTTAAAAAGTGAAAAGGTCAAAAATTGGAATGGGCTTAAGGCAGAGAGAACAGTCACCCAGACACCATCAGGCACAAATTTTGCTCCCCTCAGGGGGAAGTGTATCCTCCTGCAAAACAACATTCAGAACAGCTGAGATGGAACTAGATGCTAAATCTAGTGAGATGATAAATGTTTAAGCTTAAAGTGAGCGAGGTCCTAGGTGCACCCAGATGATTACAGTGTGAAACCAGCTCTTAAGGAAAACCGTGTTATAGTGGGAGTCACTCACTAATTAAATAGAATTATTTGATGACTTAAACTATCTTCCCCTAACTTGGGAGAATGCCTCTCTTTATTTTCATGCTGTGGTTTCAACTTAATGTGCTTAATTAGTATGTGAAAATATGCCTGATTCCTTGCTTCCCGTGGCCTACCTGACAACCAACAGATAACGTGATCCCATTGCTTAGCTGGACATTGTAACTCCACCTACCAGGTGTCTTTCCATATTGGTTCCAGCATCTTTTAAGGGCAAGTAACAAGTCGCTGATGTTTTCCTGCATTTTCAAGTTACCCTCCTCCCCTCATCTACCAACATTAAGTATCACTAATTGCATAAGTGGCTTAGTTTGGGAATGATTAGTTCTGAATAAGGCTATATTGATCACAGCCTTGTTTCAAGATGTTACAAATCTCTTCGTGGGTAGCAAGAGAAGCAACCCTCCACCCCATTTATTTTCTGGCTCACAGTTTTACGTCACCGCAGTGTCTTTCCAACTGTTTTACAACAAGTCCAGCGTTCTTTGGGAAGCACATTATTGGAGTTGGGTAATGAGCAGAGCGTGACGGGATGGTTGAGAAATTGGGTCTCTGTTGACCTCTGCTTCTGTGAGAACAGCTTCCTTTTATCTGCTTCCTAATGCTGGGGTTCTACACAACATTTTACTTTTTAAAATTCTGAAGACCAAAAACACAAATCAAAACTGTGGTCCTAGTCTAGTCGAGCCTAGTTCTCCCCTGTCAACACACCTGCTTTCTATAATAGAGCTACCCTTTCGTTGGCTTCTTCCTAGTGGTGAAATCACTTTAGGGTGTTATTTTAAGTATTTCAATTCTATTTACGTTGGTATGTCTGGGTCTTCAGTTTATCTCTGCTGGACATGACTTTTTTCATTCTAATACATTTTATATCTAGTTCTTCATGTTTAGTGGTGGCAGAAAAATCCTCAACTGCATAAAAACAAAGGAATTAATTTAAGAAAGAAAATGTTAAGGTAAAAGGGGGGGACTGGAGGGGGTCAGGCTGAGCTCTCTTGTACCCAGGACTTCTTAATGTATTGGTCAAATTATATACCATTTTTATTTTTGTTTTATTTTAAAGTTTTTTATGTATTTATTTGACAGAGAGACACAGTGAGAGAGGGAACACAAGCAGGGGGAGGGGGAGAGGAAGAAGTAGACTCCCCAGCTGAGCAGGGACCCCAATGTGGGGCATGATCCCAGGATCCTGGGATCATGATCTGAGCCAAAGGCAGAAGCTTAACGCTTAAGAACTGAGGCATATGGGTGCCTCTATATACCATTATTAAATATGCAGTGGTCCATTATACTGATCATTATTTTACTCTGGGTAGTTTGCTAAACATTTTGTTATTTTATTTAAAAATAGGCCCTGAACTAGGTACAAGGTAGGATTTGTCTTACTCAACCATGACCATGGCAAGTCTTGCAGGCTGAATGATAAGGTGTGACACATACTGGATAGAAGTGTATCCTGTAGGGGCCTGAATGCTCGGAAGGGAATAAAAGGCTCCTTGGCACAGACCTTGCAACTTGAATGCTCTAGAACAATAGTAAGTGGCAAAAATACATTATGATCTCTGATCGCCTAAAAACTTCACCTGACCACTGAAATTGTGCTAACAAGAAAACATTCCCAAGAAAATGGTCTGTTTCCAGACTTCAGAGGCTCTGTGTGATTTTACTCAAGAGTGAGGAATAGTGGAGGGAAATTGGAAGGAGGATTCAAGAGCCTGCACTTGAGAGGCTACAAGGAAGGTCAGTTAGAGACCCAAATCAGGCCCTCAAAGCCTTACTGACTCTTCCCACAGTTAATGTCCTGATTCAACACGCTTCACTGGCCCCAGGGAATATGGGAATGTTTCTCCTGGCCCTGTGACCTCCTCAATCACAACCTGCCACAGAATTTTGAGATTATAAAGACCCCCAGTTGGGACACCTAGGCAGCTCAGTCGGTTAAGCATCTGCCTTTGGCTCAGCTCTTAATCCAGGAGTCCCAGGATTGATGGATCATGCTCCCTGCTCAGCGGGGAGTCTGCTTCTCCCTCTGCCCTTCACCCCACTGGTGCTCTCACTCTCACTCTCTCTCAAATCAATAAAATCTTCAAAATAAATAAAGCCCACGGATGGCAGCATTTTTACAACTTCTGAACTCAGTTTTGTCTGATTCATCATGAAGAACACCCTTTTTCCTATGACATTAAGGAAAAAAACTCTCAACCATAAAAAAAAATCAAGCTAATCTCCAATGGCTCTGATTTTAGGAAGGGTTAAAGGTGGGATGTCTCAGGGTTAAAAGGGGTGCCTAACTGTTCACTTCCCACTCAGCTCAGCCTCTTGGTGAAGAGGTTACAAAGACAGATCTAATTCCAAATCTGATGGGAGGAAAAAAGAAAACAAAACAGGATCTTTTATGTTTCCGAGTATCAAGAGCAGAAGAAACTATTCAGATGAAATAAAGACAGTGCTAAGAATAAAGTTGCGTTCCTGGCCAGAGTTAGAAAATTCATGGGAAGACCTTCATCAGGATACACAGTGACTGGATCCCAGGAGCAGAGTAAGGAAGTAACAGGCACTGATATTTGTTTCTTTCCGGAAAAGAGGACACCAGTGATCCCGAGATAGGAGCCCTTCTGATATTTTATTTTCAGAATAAGACAGAACCCAACGGCAGCTCCCTAAGGAGAGCCCTACTTCCCAGCACTGGGTCTGCATCAGAAGCCCTGGCATTTCCTCTTTCGCAGAGAGTGCAGTCCGCACAACAATCGAGCTGTGATTGGGAGCTGAGCGCAGTAGTTAATTAAGGCTACATCTTTTATTCTCCCGGGCAATTCAGCACAGCTTGAATGCGCCCCAGAGCCAGTCTGTGGTGGGAATGTCTCCCTAGGCAGTGGGAGAATCCAGTCTCATCAGCATGACAATAGCCCCCAGGATGCACTTGGACTGATGTAATGGCCAGAGTTAGGGAGGGGGGTTGAAAGCCTTGTAGCAGAAGCCTGGAGCGTTTGCAGCTGACTGGGGCTATTTCAGTGCATGAAATTCCTTCCCTCTTTCTTTCTTCCTTTTATAAGAGATGTTTGCTAATTGGTAGAGCTCAGAAAACAATATACCATTAAGAATCCCTTTCCTTCCTCCCACCTCCCCCACTCCCATTTTTAAAAAAAAAAAGTCCCTGAGTTCTTGCTTCACTGGAAATCTCAACTTTTGTTCTGTGGTTTGCATGAAATCTTCATTTTTCTTTCTCTCGAACATGGAACTTACAAACAACGATTTACCGAGAGACCCTGCAGCCAATTCTTCCATATCAGGGTTTCCCTAACGCACTCCCCGCCTTGTAGAATCTTGGCTGTGGTCCTGCTACAGCTCATAGGTTTTCCTTGTACCTGATACATTGATACAAAACATTTTGGAAAAGTGAGTCATGGAAAGTTAGTCTGATTTTGTATTTTTTTTCTTTTACTTTTTTTTTTTTTTTTTAAATCACGAGATCCTATTTAAAGCCAGAGCGATTGAATCACTTACGTTGACAGGGTAATGTTCAAAATGGAGACAGTATGAGGAAGTGCCAGTTGAGCCTGGCTATGGATGTTGTTTGGCCTTGCCACCAACTCAGAAGTGACCCAGGCAAGACACTGTCCTCCTCTCCGGCTTGTGTCTCAATCTGCTCATCTGCCCAAGGGAAGGGAGGAACTCAGTGTTTTCTAAGGCCCCTCCTGAGCTGCACACTTAATGACATGCCTTCATCGACATGGGCCATAAGTTCTGATGTGTCAGGAAATTTGCAGTGTGTTAAATCTCTAGGAGAACAAGGTGTTCATATTCTATCTAGAGCTTTTATATTAATGCTCTTTGTCATTCTGCACAGTATTTCCAAAAGAAGCAGACCGCAAGAGATAGTTTGCGTGGAATCTGGCTCACTTGAAAGGTTGGCAGCTGATGCACAGACATAAGAGTATCATTTGCTTTAGGAGAATGTTCTTTACTTTCCACAGCATACAGAATCCTGACCATGGGTCAGCTCTGCAGCCTGGTGTCCATTTTCTATTCTGTTCCCCTTATCTGGCATTTGTGATTTGAACATGTCTCTTGAGCATTTCCCAAACACACATAATTTTTTTGAAGTGGTCCAGTGGTCTGGATTTATCATTGAAATCACAGCCTGTCACTCCAGCTTCCTTCTTCAAGTTCTCATCAAATCATGTGAATTGATGACTGTTTGAAGAATGGCACCATCTTTCCCCCAGGGCAAATTTCATTTTTATAGAGCCTGTGGTCATCAGGAGGCCTGGAGGACTAGCGATTGGCTCTTCAAAGAGTCTGTGACCTCCCGAAAATTATATATACTTTGAATATGTATATGTGTGCATATTACTGGGGAGCTTGTCTAGGACTTTCATTCAACTAACAAAGGTGGTAACAGTCATGGTCTTAAGGTAAATGATCTGAAGATTGGTACTTGGAGGAGTGGCATGTATTGTGAAGTAGAGAGACTTCAAGTCTATCTTAATGATTCTCTCTTCTTTTGGCTCTTAAACACTGTGACATCACTCAAGATATTCCTATAAAATTCCTGCTGATAATCCGTGGAACTGAATTCAGTTCCTCATCTTACTACTTTCTGAGATTTAACAAAAGAAAAGCAATAATAAATTCTCAGAAGCTATGAAAATGTACAGTCCCTTAAAGGAAACCTAACACCCATGCTGCAAAAAAGCCTGGGTACTGTCACTAAATAATTTCAGTTACGGGGTTATTTCAGGTGAACCAAGACTTTGCCTTTACTATTCCCATCTTCTCCCAAACCAGCAAAATTCCAGTGGATCCCTTCTCTCCCTTAGCCAAAATCCTGGTCACTTGTTCAAAAAGTATCTGGTTGAAAAGCCTCTTTGAACTTGGTAGGGGGCCATTTTATTATCATTATTATAAAACTTTAGAGAAGAATGTGGCTTGCTTGATATTTTTCTCAGGCCCACGTCTGAAGTTAAGTAAAGGGATACAATACCAGTGTCTTTTTAAAGATGCCAGATTTATCATCAGCATTTGTCTTGGCAAGGAAACACACACACACACACACACACACACACACACACACACACAGTTACACACACATACATCCAGACAGCCATAGTGGTCTTCTCAAAAGGGAAAGAGCCTGTCCCTGTAGTTTAGACTGTTTGCAGCTGGGAGCATAATATGGTAAAATGAAGAGCGTGTCCCCCCTCGCCCTCTCATGCAGCCAAAGAAATCTTTGTCCAGCCCAGGTGTTGGCTGTGTCCTCTTCACTGACATCCTGTCTTGAATTATTCAGGCTCATTCATTATGTATCCCACACAGACACAATTAAATCGTTAACTTTCCCCTCAAGAGAGCAGCAGAGCCCCCAGGGACTGGGGGACAGTAGTTCCTCCCCACACAGAGCCGCCTGGTGGAGCTGATGGGAAGGGGAATGGTTTGCCAAGAGGCTCTGGGCTAAGGGCCTCTCTGCTCTGAAAGTCACAACCCCACTGCCCTGCCACATAATTTGACCGCCAAAGCAGCTCCCAGGGAGATTTCCAGGGAAGGGGAGCTGAGGAAATCCTGACCAATTCGAATTTAGTTTAAGGGTCTGCATAAATTCCTGAAAGCGCTTCAAGCCCACAGACATTTTATTTTTGTGACGAGCATACATTTGGTTCCAATAGGTAGGAAGCTGCGAATGAACTCCAGATCTCCACTGAAAATCCATGGCTTGGGGAGGGGCAGAGTGGCACGGAGAGTTGGCAGTCTCAGCCTTGTATCTTCTGGAGACCAACAGTGGGGTAATTACTAAGGACTCAAAAAAGTGTGCTTTTATGCTACTGTTCCTTCGCAGGATCTCAGACAGTAACAAGTGGCTTATACACAAAGTACTGTTGCCAAGATGGTTTAGAGCATCTCTAGGAAATAAAATGATGAAATTATAGCCAAGCTAGGTGTGTGTTGGGGATGAGAAGGTGAGAGAGGAAATCTTCCTTCCCTTTGTGAATCCTCTTGTGATTCCTTACCACTGGAGGTCTAGAGTTTGCTGAAGATTTTGACCAGCTCCGTGTACCAACCAAATCAGTTATATGTCACTGTCCACTCTAAAGGCAATTTAGTGGCGGTTTATAGCTTCTTTGTGATAGGTAATGGTAGGCACCAGGAAGTTCAAGGTGGGAGAGTTTTAATTATTTTCTCCCTACACTCACTAATAAATTATAATGAAACTGGCTGCCAAACCAAATCTGTCACACACACACACACACACACACACACACACAGATATTAATGAATACAATTATTAGCAAGTGCACAAAAAAGCTCACGGGACCTGTTCTTTGAGCTAAGAACATCTCAGTGTTCTATCCCTTAAGAGGATCTGGATCCACCTTCTAAAAAAGATTTATTCAAGGGGCGCCTGGGTGGCTCAGTGGGTTAAAGCCTCTGCCTTCGGCTCAGGTCATGATCCCAGGGTCCTGGGATCGAGCCCCGCATCGGGCTCTCTGCTCCGCAGGGAGCCTGCTTCTCTCCCGGCCTCTCTGCCTGCTTGTGATCTCTGTCTGTCAAATAAATAAATAAAATCTTAAAAAAAAAAAAAAAGATGTATTCAAGATAGACATGGCAACGATCCATGGTCAGAACTCAGTTATCGTTATGGTTGGTCCCATGTCCCTATAAACCCTAAACTAGTCTTTCTCAACAGAAGCATTTTGCCTCCAACTCCAAGGGAACTTTATCAATGTCCAGAGGTATCTGGGGGTTGACAAAACAGAAGGGGAGGAAGGAGGATTTCTACTGGCATGTAGTGAGAAAAAAAACAGGGATGTTGTTAGACACCTTACAACAAAGGACAGACCTCAAAACAAGAAATTACCTGGGCCAGAATGTCAGTAATGCTGAGGTTGCGAACCCCTGCCCAAAGCCAATGACTGGATGTAAGGCCTTTCAGCCGTTCACCTTTGGTTGTCAACCCTGATGTAAAGCTACTGCCTTTGCTGGATTCCTGTGCCATCTAACCACCAAGGTGCAGAAGTCTTTAAGATATTTGAGCCAAGTCACATGTCTCAAATGCTCTAAGTCCATATCCCTTCCAAATATCCATTATGCTGGCTAATAAACTACCAATTTACAGACAGACCGGTAATTAGCTCAAGTCTGGCATTGAGCAGGGATTTGGTGACAAACATGCTTGTAATACTCACATCCAGAGTTTGTTTTTCTGATGTACTCCCAGCAGCCACACCGTAAGTGTGGGTCTCTGATTACAATGATTGTGATATATAGATGTAAATGTAGCCAGCACATACACACACAATGTCAAAACCTATGCTAAAATATTCCGAGTATGATACAGACCTCTCATAGTTGTCTCTCGGTATGTGCGGGCTAAATGACCAGATAATGAATCAAGAATCAAGCTCAGATAATTTTTTAAGTGTCTTGTTTATAGTTGCACTGCTAGTTCAGGCCAAATTCAAGCCAACCTACCTCCCCTAAGGAGAGTCCTGAAGGCATCTCCTTGGATGAAGATAAGACACAGTAAATCCCTACAAGTAATTTATTGTTAGAATATAAATTTGGATGCACTTTTTGTTTATACTTCAATGATCTTAAAGTCCTTTCCCTGAAAATTATGAGTACCTATCAACTGTTCACATGTACATATGAAATCTCCAGCTAAAACAAAAGACTCATTTTACATAATAATTTTGATAACATTTCCCTTCAAACTTCTACAAAATTCTAAGTGACTGCTGTACATAGAGTTTATGTTCCATGGCCCTCATTCTTTTTTTTTTTTAATCCTTAATAGAGATGCCAACAAATGGCAGCATTTTCAGCAAAGAAACAGGAAGGATGTAAGTGAAGAACTTTTGAAAATACACAAGCTTTATTATATAAGCATAGGCATGAAGAAAAGGAGGAGAAAATGTTCTGTTATTTGCGTGGAAAAATGGTGAATCAGAATGAACAAAGGGACATTTTTTCCAGATGCCTTTCAGGACAAGTTGCAGCTTCATTGGTCCAGGGTTTGGGGCGTGTCCAAGAGTGGGCTCTAGTATTCCAAGGATGCTGATGGTATTACCTAGGGTTATGGCAGCATTTGATCTTATCAAAATGGAATACCTGTGAGAGGGAAAGGATGCTATTTATAACTATGCTGAGATAACAGTAAAACAGGCAAACAGGGACTCTTGGTCACTCTGTAACCCCAATTCTGAATCCACAGTTCTAGAAGGTATGTGAGTGATTGCTCCTTGACTGTAAAGGCAAACCCCCCAAACAAAGGGCAGAGGCTAAGTCAGAGAACTGCAGGGAGTCCTATGGAGAAGGGGGACAGGACCTGGGACATTGTCAGACAGGCTGCTCATGTCCCAAGTTTGCCTTGGACTGGCTTAAATGCCTCAGGGTAAAAGGACAGCACACCAGGGAAGTGGAGGATGAATACAGGATGTGCTTTCACTCTCCAGCCCCATCCTTATCTACATTCATTTTTAGTAGTTTGCTTTCATTCTTTGCCTCTGATGACTTACAGTCATTCACCAAGAAAAGCCATGCTAGTTGTGGACGACAGAGGGAGATGGGTCCATTGATAGAAAAACAACTTTTGCAACTGAGGCTTACAAAAGTCCCAGTAAATTAGATGCCATCGAAGCATCTAATTGAGAGGGAGCTGTGTTGGACTCAGGCGTGGAGTCATACAGGCAAGATGTAAATTAATTTTGAGTGGCATCTTGCCGTGGTCGTACATGCCTGGTTCTAATCCCGGCTCTGCCATGTCACCAGCTACATGGCATTAGATAGGAGAATACACGCTCCATGTGGTCAAGGGGTTGTGCATATTTTGTTTATGAAGGTATCCCATGTGCCTAGAACAGTACCTGGTAGAACACAGGTACACAATTAAAAAAGCTGTTAGAGGAACAATTAAATAAGTCATCTCCATGCTTCAGTGTCTGCATCTATATAATGAATTATTCAGAGGAGTAAATGAGTTAGTAGATGAAAAGGTCTTAGGATGGTGCCTGAAATATGCACAAAAATGGTAAGCTGTCATTATTTATTATCAATGCAGTGTATGAGAGGAGGAAAGTTGGAGAAATTCATGTCACTCTCTTTAAGTGGTGTCCTGAGTTCAGAATATAAGAATTTTTTTTCATTAAAAGTAGTCAAATCACAGACATGTCCAGATAAGTAATTTTACTGGAAAGCAGAAGCTAGAATAAGGAATTCTTAAGATTTCAAGCACTTGTTGGAGACATGAGAATTTGTTTGCAAGAGTTAGACGAATCTAGGTCACAAGACGGGATTTAGAGGAAGACTGCCTGATGTCTAAGCTGAAAGGATGGTGACTTTCTTGGAGGCCAAGCTTGGGGCCCTGTAGAACCTGCCTGATTTAAAACATTATCTTGACCTCATATTCTTGGCAAAAGTCCTTTTCAAAGGAAAAATTTCAGTATACATAGAAACACCCTTAACGAGCTCAGGACACCTGTTAGCTATGAGTGGAGGCACTTAAAGTAACTGGCGTAGATTCTCCCACTCGGTCCACATTCTGGTCAGGCAAAATCAAACATTTAGCTTTCACTTCTGCGTGACGTATCCTCCTACACACACCTCTCAACACATGTCCATTAGCCGTAAATGGTCCCAAATGTGGGCCTTTCTGAAGTGATAACAGCAGAGCTATTAAAACAGTGACAGATCCTAAAAATATCTGCTACTCCATCCCCTCCTTCCACTGCTCCCTCCCAACCGGTTTCCTACCATCTTGAATAACTTAACTTCTCTCATTTGCTGGTAAATTAAAACTAATTATCTTGGCTTATTTACCTTGTTTATCAAACAAAGAGTAAACATGCTGGTAAACCAAATAGCAACTAGAAAAAAGAGAAACGATCAGAGGGATGTTAATCATATTTTATGACTCTTCTTTTCCCCAATGGTGCACGGGGATCAGAACCTAAATTGAAAAAAAATGGAAGAAAAAAATGTCCAGATCTAGTGACATCCTGTGTGCTTTTAGAGTTATAAAATGTTTAAATTGCAGTGGTTGTTGGAATACAAAATAGCTCAACCACCTCTCACTCGTGTATTCATTCACGTGTTAGTTCATCCAATGTTTGAGGACCTGCTATAAGCCAAGCATGTACCAAGCTTCGGGAGCATAAAGCTGAGCACAACACAAACTTGACCTCAAGAAATGGACTCTCTAGAGTAGAAGTCTGGAAACTTCTATAAAGGCCAGAAAGTAAACGTTTTTGGCTCTACAGACCCTATGGTCTCTGTCATAGCTACTCAGCCTTCCATTTTAGTGCAAAAAGCAGCCATAGGCAATATGTAAACAAACAGGTATGACTGCTCCCAATAAAATTTTATTTATGAACCCTGACATTTGAATTTTATATAATTTTCACATGTCAAAAATAATCATTCTTTTGATTTTTTTTTCCAATTATTTTAACATGTAAACACCAACTCACAAATTGTGCAGAACCAGGCAATAGAAATGTTTGGCCTGCAGACCATAATTCATCAATTGCTGGTCTAGAAGGGAAAAAATATAAGAAATCATAACTTGCTAATTGGTAGCCTCAGTAAGTTAAAAAAAAAGTATTGTGCTTAGATGTCCATGTGGTCGTCATTTCTACCAGAAGTGAAGGAGTAAAGGAAAGTGAAACTTCACTTAGCACTGTTGGCTTCCTAAAATCATATCTTTGATACCTCAGGTGCTACTGTACCCCTCTCCACCTCCATCCCCAAATGAGGTCCTTGTATATCAGCCAGTGGGTTTGAGATCATTCACGCGGTTAGGGACACTTGCCTCAAGACAAAGAAATCTTGAAGAGTTTGCTTAATATCTGATACCATAATGAATTGGGAATATGGAGAATGTAATACAGAGAAAAATTTAATTGGCCTGGGACTTTCAGAATTTTCTTCTTGACCAAGGAATCAAAGACCTTGGGGGAAGATCTCTAGGATAATAGGAAATGTATTCAAATCAGGATTACAAAGAAGTAGAATATCCTTCTCAGGAGGGGGTGCAGGGATTTGGGAATAGAGAGTAAGATTTGAAGTAGGTCCCAGCAGGAAATGTTTAAGGTATGTCTGGAGGATAAATAAAAACTAGCCTTGGTATTTTCAGCAGTGATAATAGCCTAATGATTTGTGATAACTCAGATAGTTCAGCCTTTCTGGAGTGAAGTACCTGTGACGGAAAGTGAGAGGGAGAATGGACTAGAGGCAAAGCTTGAACGGTCTTCAGTAACAAACAATCCGGACCAGAGGAGAGATCCAGGAGGGTTTCAAGCGGGAGAAAGGCATGATCAGATCAGATCTGTGTTAAAGTGATTAATTCTGGTCACAAGGTAGAGAATAGCATCAAAGGAGAATCAGAGACATGACAATTTGCCTGAGGTCACAGAATTAATTAGAAGAAAAGAAACACACATACACACCCATGAAAGATTAAAAACAGAAGCTACTGATACCTCTTCTACAACATTCCATTGATAAGATTGGTTCTCTGTTCTCCAACCATGATCATAAGGAAAGACCTTCAAGTAAAAGATGATAGTGTTGATTTACTGTCTATAAAACACCCACTTTGAGTAATTTCTCTAAATAGCTAAATGTATTTGCCAAGAGCCCTGTCTTGTTGTACCCTCCTCCTAGTTGATCATACCATTTGACTATGAAGGGACTAGGGGGGAAAAAAAAAAAAAGGACAGTAGTCTGCGCTCAGGTCAGACCTACTCCTGATGCCTTACACACACCAGCAAAACTTACTGTGAAAAATTAGGGGACTCTAGGAAAAGTTTTTTAATGTTAATCATTCTTTAGTTATTGTCTGCTCCCCTCATAAATGTGCTTCTTTGTCTGCCATCTGAATTGAGGACACAGCGTATGAAAGCTAAAGGGAAAGAGCACTGAGTATGCACCTGCCCTATGCCTTTGTGCATTTTTGTTACATAAGTTCTTTCTGTATTTTCTGTCATGGAACCTTGAAGATATTGGTAAAGTTGGTGATTGAATTCATTCTACTCCATCCCCTGCATTTTGCCAGGTCAGACTGGCTTGGCAGGTATGGAGGACAGGGAGCTAGCTGGTGACCGGATGGAGGGTTCCTCTCCAAGGGATGACGGGAGGCAGGAGCTACATCAGAGCAGCAGGCATGTCAGGACAACCTTATGGAAACAGAAATCTAAAGTCTGCAGCAAGAGGAGAAAGAATTCAAACCTTGGGCATTCATCCTTAACCCCTATCTGCTCCGTATAAAAAGAATAAAGGAAGGAAATGTTGCCTTAAGCACAAGTTAGGAAACACTTTTTTTCTTTTTTAATTTTTTATTTAAATTCAACTTAACTAACGTGTGTAGTGTATTATTAGTTTCAGAGGTAGACTTTAGTGATTCATCAGTTGTATATAACACCCAGCACTCATATCAAGTGCCTTCCTTAATGCCCATCACCCAGTTACCCCATCCCCCCACCTTCCTCCCCTCCAACAACCCTCTGTGTTTCTTATAGTTAAGACTCTGTAACGGTTTGCCTCCCTTCCCCTATGTTCATCTATTTTGTTTCTTAAATTCCACATATGAGTGAAATCATGTGGTATTTCTCTTTCTCTCACTGATTTCACTAGGCCTAATGCCCTCTGGTTGCATCCATGACGTTGCAAATGGCATGACTTCATTCTTTTTGATGGCTGAGTAATATTCCTATATATATATATGTATGTATGTATGTATACACACACACACACACACACACACACACACACACACACTTGGCACATCTTGTTTATCCATTCATCTGTTGGTGGACATCTGGGCTCTTTCCATATTTTGACGATCGTGTACACTGCTGCTATAAACATTGGGGTGCATGTGCTGCTTCGAATCACTATGTTTGTATCCTTTGGATAAATACCTAATACTACAATTGTTGGGTTGTAGGGTAGCTCTATTTTTAACTTTTTGAGGAACCTCCATACTGTTTTCCAGAGTGGCTGTACCAGCTTGCATTCCCACTGGCAGTGTAAGAGGGTTCCCCTTTCTCTGCATCCTCACCAACATCTGTTGCTTCCTGCATTAATTTTAGCCATGCTGACCAGTGTGAAGTGGTATCTCATTGTGGTTTTGATTTGTATTTCCCTGATGCCAAGAGATATTGAGCATTTTTTATGTGTCTATTGGCCATTTGTATGTCTTCTTCAGAGAAATGTCTGTTCATGTCTTCTGCTCACTTCTGGACTGGCTTTCTGGTTTTTTTGGGTATTGAGTTTGATAAGTTCTTTATAGATTTTGATACTAGTCATTAGGAAACTTTCTTATATTTTTATAAGAAATATAGATTTGTAACATAACATGTAAGAGAGTGTTCTCATGAACTTTATGGCCAGCCCCCTAGCATTCCACCCCACTAAGTTCTTGCCTATAAACTCTCCAAAAGCTGCCACCACATTTTTTTTATAAGAAGCCAAAAGGAGAATCAAAAGGTGAGATGCATCCCGAGGTCTCCAACTGCTTAGTCAGGAAAGAAAGATTTATGGAAATTCAGCATATCTTCCAGCATCTCAGCCTCATTGTAGTCCCAGGACTAGAACTTTGTGCCTACAAAGACTACCTTGGCTTGAATAACCAGGAACACCACTGATGATGGATATTTTTATTCCCACTTTACAGAATGCCCAGAATCACCTGACTACTAAGTGGCAGAGTTAACATCCCTCCCAGGTCTGGTTCGTTCCAAATTCTGTCTTCCAAATACTTCCAAATTCCAAATACCATCTTCAGTTGGTCACGTTGCTTCCAACTCAACTGAAGTAAGAAGTGACAACTAATTGTATAAGAAACAGACTTGGGAACCACACATAGCCCAGGCAATATACTGAAGACTCTCATTATTTTATGTACATAACAGGGTCATGAAGGAATATCCCAGCAGGAGCCCAAGAAGCTCCAGTGGTCCATCAGTCATGTAGCCCATTGTTCTGCATCTCTGCTCAGAGAAATGGAAGAGTCCCCAAGGGAAGCTCCATCTGGAGGGCCACCAAGGCCAGACAACTTGAACTTTGCTTTCTCCCCCTTCATTCACCTCACAGACACCCAGTCCCTTCCTCAGACCCAATGGAGCCTGAAGGTTTTAAATGAGCCATGGGAGGAAGGAGCATTATTAAGAAAATGGAAAATAGAGTGGATTCTGACCAAAAGGCAACTCCTCCAAATGTAGTATGTTCCAAAATAGGAACAGTTGGAAATTCAAAATAAGTGTGGGGAAACCTAGAAGTTTTGAAAAAAGTCTCCATTTAAGAGAGGTTTGAGGCGATCATGAATTTTCTGTCACTGCTCACTTGTGACTTACCCAGAGACATGGATGGGGCTAAGAATCTAAGATTATTTTCACTCCCGTCCAGACCTTTGTTTCTCCTAGACTTTACACGTCTTGGAGACATGGGAGCGTGAACTAATCGGCATGGAATTACTTATGATAATAGTTTCCAGAGCGATTACATTACTTTTGGATTCTAAACACAGGTTTTGTTTCTAAAAGAAAACTATATTGTTTGTTTCTAATACTTGCTTTCTTTTTTTTTTTTTAAACACTTGTCTGGAGTTTCTCCATGCAAGGCGGCAGTAGCAATGTTATTTTTCCTAAATAAAAAGAATCCAAAGGGCCATTTAGCAACTTATTGTGCATCAATGTTGTCACATTGATAAATGTTTAAGTCCCTACATCTCAGTGGGAAAAACAGAACATATTAGCTTGTACATAATGATGTGGTTTTCTTCTATTTTCTAACATTCAAATAATATATTCTCTATGCAAAGGATTTAGAAAATACAAAAAATACATATAATTACTCAAGTCATATAAGTACTGCTAAGAAATTTATTTCGTTCCTTTTCTCTCTCTCACTAGAAATACTGGTAACTACATAGATCAAGATATACAGGTAGACACATTGTACATATACATAAATATTTTTATGTACTCTTTTTACTTAAACTGTCATGAATTTCATTCCTATTTTGATGAATGAACTATAATCTGTTGTATAATCTCACATAAATGAGCAATTTGAGCGTACATTGCTATCTGCCTCTTTGCAGACAGATTCTTTATTATAGGATCTCAGATGTTGATTGTGGAATTATAAAACACTTAAAGTTACTAATACCTATCGCAAAGCACACTGTTTACACTTTCAAGCGGTTTATAAAATAACCACCTCATAGCAGCCTTGACAGCATTGTTACCTATTCTTTCAAAATCTTTTAATTTCAAAGGAGGTGAATATTTTAATCTATGTTTCTTTACGACAATTCTTCCCTATTTTGAATCACAATTTGCATCTAGGGTAAGTCCTCATACTTCAGTCAATCAGAATGGATTTCACATGACGCTGACTGACTACATTGACATTGGCTCCCTGGGATGTCTTCTGTTCCTCAGATCTGATTGTCTATTTTGTGAGTCGTTGCAGAGACCAAGATTGAGCTCTTAATTTATGTTCTCTAAACACCCCAAGGCACAGAAAAGTACCATGAGGAAAAGGTATCATTATGCCCATGTGAGACAACCGACTTCGTCTGTTTCATGGCTTCGAATAGCCATTTTAACCCTCGCCGTCTGTTCTGCTGGTAGGAGCCCTAGGAGGCTGGATAGGAGGGCCTGCAGATTGTTCAATCATGCATTCATTTTATTTGCAATCTGAAATGCCACGCCCTAGTGCAGGAGGAATTTGGTACATGTTTGTCTAGTGACTGACTCATCACGACTCTTTCCCCCCGTTTGATCAATGCAGGGTCTGGTAGGAAAAACATACATCCAGGGTTTTATATATGTTTCTAATCCTCATGACAATCCTGTGAGGAACTTGCTACCCTCAAAATAAGGAAAGAACTAGTGTAAGTGCATAGACTAGTGTGGTAGATTACAAAACCCAATTCTCTACCCCTCCCCATATCCACAGACTGGGCAATGTGACTCTTAAGCTCCTCTCACTAGGAAGTTGAGTCTGTTTCCCCACCTCTTGAATTTCAGCTAGTCTTCTGACATTCTTTGGCTGAGAGAATATGGAAGGTGTGATGTAGTCACAGTTCAGAGCTTGGGCTCTGACACCTCTACTCCCTCTACCTCTACACTGCCAGTAAGGCCAGGCTAGAATGCTGGATGAAGAGACTGTGTCCAGCCACATCCATCATCCCAGCCAATGGCCAACCAACTGTTCAACATCAGACATGGGAGCAAGGCCACCCTAGACCCGTGGGACCTGGCTGACCTGCAGGCTGACCAGAAGACTGGCTGACCTGCAGGCTGACCAGAAGACTCCTGAGTAAGCCCAGCCAGGATCAGGTGAACTGGCCCAAGTCAGCACGACTGCCCAGCTGACCCATATGTGATGGTTGTTGCTTTGAGACGCTTAGGTTGGGTGTTTCGTTACACATCACTGATACAATAGAAAGTGGAGGAGTTGAGATTTGAACCCAAGCCTAGGCCTCCCCATGTGTCTCCAAGGCATCCTTTGTCTCCATATAGAGTTAGTGATCTCTTATTCTTCTTCCCTGCCTCTCCTCCACAAGTACTTTTAACAGGAAGCACTCATTCTGTCTCCATCCAAGATCTAGTTTGGGTCACTGTATTTAAATTTGTAGACTCCTCCAGGGGAGGCTAGTGTGTTTTGTTTTGTGTTGAATCATTTGTCGACACGATTAAGTTGCTGGAATGGAGAGTCTCTATGCCTTGACTCGCTCATAAAATTAGAATGAACTTAAGAATACATTTTAAGAATATATGCCACCTTCACATATTTTATCTATATTTGTATTTATATTACTATAAGATTTTTAAAAAGTATCGTTATACTAATTTTACAGGTAAAACAAACAAAACAAGCACAAATTAAGACCGGGGTAGATACAGAGTATTTGTCTGGGATCAAGCCGTGAATCAGACACCGTGTCTGCAAGCTCAACCTGACCTTACCACCAGACCATGAAATCTAGATTCTGACCCAGAATTATTTAATCCAGCTGTGAGACTTAGGAGGCCATTTAACATGTTGGCTTTCTAGTTAAAAATAACAGTCCATTTCCTATTGGATTTCAAATACTGCCGGTTGAACCAGCGCTCTTCATTGTCCCCAGAAGAGTAAAGGAAATGATCAGCCCTCAAAGAGTATAACCTCCACGAGGGCAGGCCATTGTCTGAAAGGTTGCTGCTGGTTCCCCGGCACACAGAAAAGGCACAGAACATGGGATGAACAAGGGAGGGGTGTTAAGCATGTAGCTGCTGAGTTCTTAAAAGAATCACTTAATCCTCCCACAGTCTTATTTCTTGCAAATTTCCTCACTTTACAGACGAAGCATTAAGAATCAGGGTTTTACGTCCTTTTCCTGAAGTAACTCAGAGAATGAGTGGCAGAGTCAAATTTTGAACCAAGGCCCGTTAAGATTAAAATGCATGCATTTTTTCTCTAATCACCCTTCCTTCTTCTCTAAGTAGCAGATCTGCTTGCCTGACAGAAATCCCTAGGCTTAGATTTTTATATAAGTGGCCTCAAGCAGCTAGCTCTATCAGTGATTAAAAATGAGGAAACAGGCTTCAGCCAAAGCAGAATAAACATAGTAGACATTCATTTAAAAGGGACTTTCAGATTGTTAAATTTTTGAGCCATCAGAGTATGCTGCACATTAAAATGGGATTTTCTGATTTATGGCTCGATTCCACAGGGAAACAATTTTGGAGGTACCATTGCCTGTGTGATTACACCAGGGAATTGGGGATCATTTCACAAAGTGCCAGAGCATGACTGTAAGGGCCAGATCATTCCCATTTTGCCTCTTGATTTGCTCTTCATCCAGGCCTTTCCTAACATAGCGTGAACACAAAGGTCAATTTCCTGCAGTCAATTTGAAAAAGGCCAACTCTCAATTAACGTTGCAAAAGGGGTCAGAGGTGACGTGGAGAAATAAAACCCACAAGTAATGTAAAACACCCATTTCAGCTCTGAGCTCAAATAGCCACTTCTAACCAAATGCTGACCAGAGCAGCTAACCGGTAGTAACGCAGGTAAATTTGCAATCTGTTGCTCAAATCGCATCATTTCTGGTACCCACCTGGGGTGGAGAGAGCAATAAGGGAAAAGTTGTAAGACTCGCAACTGCAGAGAGAAGAAAAAACCAGAGAAAGGGATACCAGCATAATATGCAAGCTAAATATTATTATTAAAGTAATTTCGAATTTACTAGATTCTTTCCTCCAACCTCAAATAGACATGGAAGTTTTTCCACTCATCTTTAATTGCCCTCCCACCCCCGCTGATGAGCCAACATTTCTTGTGCCAAGCGGAGGACTCTGAACCATCGAGAGCCTATCCTGCCGTCTCACACTGTGGAGTGGCCTCTTAAATCCAAACCAGGCAGTGGAGAGACTCACTGTGGTCTACCAAAATTCAATCCCAAATGCTTATTAAGCCCCTGACTATTGACATGGGACAATACTAGGGACTCCTCGGTATGTTGTGCTCTCTAGGGAATGGTTCATTCAAACCTTCTCAAGTAAGGGACACAAAGCCCGGGGGGATGGGGCGTCAGGAAAAGGCACCATTCCACCTTTGATACAAATCCCTGTAATCAAAACCATATTCGGCCAGCTCAGCCTTACCTCC
The DNA here is from genome assembly GCF_963455335.1 of Martes martes. Lineage (NCBI taxonomy): Eukaryota > Metazoa > Chordata > Mammalia > Carnivora > Mustelidae > Martes > Martes martes. The sequence continues at coordinate 56,566,689 of NC_137904.1, forward strand.
AAACTCCCTCTAAGACGCTATAAACATTGGCAGACAATGCATATAATTAAGGTGGAATACGTTCTCATAAATGTTTGTTTCTGTCTGCTAATTATTTTAGCGAATATTGGAAGATGGCTTGTGGTCAGTGTGGAGCACAGCAGCAGTGATCCCTAAATCCCCTCTGAAAAGCAGCTTCAGAAGCGTGGCACCATGACAGTGCTGGGCCGTGCAGCCACAGCCTTGGGAAGTGTAAAACGATGGAGGTCAGGATATGTTTCCCAGCCTTAATTGTCCAAGCATGGGCTCGGCGTAACGGTGACATGATCAAGCTTCCCCCTCTTGCTATAAAGAAACACTGAGAGACTGTGTGCATTGTTGTCTTTCAATACCAAGGGGGGAAGTGGGCGAAAGAAAGTAAGAGTGTTCTGGCACCAGAATAATTTCTCCATTACCTCAATTAGTTCCAATGATGTGGAAAAGTTCTGTCTGGAGAAATCAAACTGAACGTAAAATCACTGAAGTGCTGGGGGTGGCGGCGGTAGGTGTTGATACAGGCATTAGTCAGCAATACTGATGGCAATGAAGTCACTCACATAGGCCTGTCGCCGGAACCCGGGCAGAGAAGCAAACTCATTAGATCACCCCCTTTAGTGAAGCATGTGGTTTTCAATGTGGCACCAACGCAGCCTGGCACCCACCATAAGATTTAGCTGTCTGCCCTTGGAAGGCACAATTTACTGAGGTGTCTGGTAAAGAAATCTGGATAAGTTATTATTATTTTCTACAGAAACATAAATAAGTCCTCTCTCTTAAGAGCCACATTAGCCCTTAGTTATGAGAGGTGGGATTTTCCTTAGGGAGGTAACGGGTTCTTTGTGGCTGTTGAGCACAAAATGGAGACAACTAAAAGGCAGAGACCATGGGAGATCTGGGCATAGCACAGGGAAGAATTCATAATGCTTGATGCGGGCCCTAAGATTCTCATGTGTGATCAGTATGGAGTTCCCCATTGGGTGGTCAGCAAAGGCCGGGTCGCATCCTGCCAGGGGTAATACAGGGAGAAGTCTTGCAATTGGTTGGGTCATTGAATGATTTAAAAATTTCTCCAGTTAAGATCCAGCTAGCAGAAAGAGATGAGAAACTAAAAGCCATTAAAAACAAAACAAAACAAAACCCCTCTAGATTCTCAAAAGATATTCTGTCATATCCAGAGTTGTATTAAAATCATACATTTTCCTTACTGTTTGGAAGAATTGATAAAAATGGAGGTGCTGTATGATGGGGTGAACACCTTGATCCGTAGTGAATTCTTCCCTCACAGTTTAACTACAACCTTCTTTGAGCACTTCTTCGATAAAAGGTTGATGAACACAGCATGCAGATGGTTGGGTGGCTAGGTAGATAGGTAGATGGTAGCCAGATAGAGAGATGATAGATACAAAGAAAGAAAGAAAGAATATATTGTCCACTTCCTGTGTGGTCGATGACTTTATTATATCCACTACAAAAAAGCAGACTTACATATTATTCCCAGTTTATATAACTGAGGAAACTGAGTCTCAAAGAAGTTGAATAACTTGGCCAAAATCACACAGCTAGCAAGTGACGGAAACAGGATTAAGATCAAGAATGAATTCAGTCCCAGCTCCATTCAGCCTCTCAGACTGCTCTGCAAACCCAAGTCAGGGCATGGCTCATCCTGCTTTGAATAACTTGAATGTTAGGACCAACGTCAAGGAGGGCTAGAGGCTCCTGTTTCTTTGTATGTCATTGTGTGGAGATGGTAACTAATAAATGGCTGGTTGATAGGAGAGTTTAAAACGTCTCCTCCAAATGATTTTCCCCTTTTCAAGGTGACGGGGTACATACCAATCTAACTACGGACAAAGCTGGAATTTCACACCCCACTAGGAAGCCTGAGCCACTTGGCTTCAGCCCAGTCCCTGAAAACTAGAAGAGTAGTTAACAATGACATGAGCCCCCAGGGCATATTGTTCAGGGAGCCAAGTTCAGAATTATTCATGACTATGTTGGAACCTCAATGACTAGAAGCAACCTCTTCTCCCTGCAAGTCTAAAATTTTATAAGATAGATGAGAGTGATGAAAATATTACTCCTCCACATGGGGATTTCAGCAACATGGAGGTGTTTTTGAAAATGCCATTCGAATTTTCCGGTTCCTAAAAAGAGACTGGCTTTTACAGCTTGACATAAACTAGGGCCCTGTGCAGGAATCCGAGTTAGAAAGCGTCTCTCATCCGTGGTTTTTCCTCTGATTCCAAATTTTGTGTCCATGTATGTTTGTTCATCCAACCAGTCTTCATAATGCTATCTTTCAAGTTAAAATAGGCAAGTCTTTATGAGTGAGAACAATAGTTAAGTAACTATGCTACGGTGCATCCCTGCATAGAAAAGTCCATATAGCCCATCAAGAAAGGGCTATTTTAATTAGTGTTTAGATTGAAAACTTGATTATCTACATCAGTGTTAGAACAGGGATTGTAAAAATAAACAAAAGCTGCAGACAAACTGGGAATGTTCCACCAGGCTTTGATGTCCATATCCTCCCTTACCCGCTCTTTCCCCACGGTCACATGGAGAGCATCGCAGCAAGTTTCATTGCAGACACTAAAATATCTCAAGCTGCTTTTACAGTGGTCTCAGCACCCCTAAAAGTTGTATACAAGAAATACATCATGATGAAGAGCTTGGACTCGCTCCATAAAAGAACCTAGAATCAGTCCACAATTCCACCTCTGTGTGATCTTGGGCGAGTGGCTTAATCTCTTGGCGCGTCTGCAGTGAGGATTATAACAGCATACCTTTCATTAGGTTGTGGGGAGTAATAAATGGGATACTTATTAAAAAGCACCCAGCACAGTGCCTGGCACAGAGTGAAGGCTGGTATAAATGTGTGCTGTTAACGTGATTATATTCTCTTCTGCAAATTGTTTTGTGTTGAACACTCAGTAGAGGCTCAGTCTGAAAGTGATCATTAGTAACATGAGGGAGAGACAATAATCACAAATTGGAGTACACTGACTACACTGAAGAGTAATTCTGGGAGTTTTAAATTATTTAATTTTTTAAAAAGTATCTCCCTTGTTACATAATCCTTTCCCTGCCTTTCTTGTTCCCCTGTTTTATACTTTGCCCAAAGAATCATTTAGTGTTCCAAAATATTAGACTCTTATAGGTATTCAGAAGCCCCAGGAGAAATGGAATACATTTACAGACCCATAAACATCTAAATTAGTGCTATAAATGGGAAATATAGTCTATAGTTGGAGAGTGCCCAATACATAATATGTTGTGGCATAGAAGAGACTTCCTTTTTGGTGGCTGGAAAATCTATTTGCTCTAAGTATTCAATTTTAAAATGGATAATAAAAATAAATAATAGGCATGCTTCTGCTTAAATTGCACCTTTCATGGGAGATCTCAAAGAGTTTTTCAACTGTTAATTTATGACCCCTGGGGAAAGGTAGGTGGCAAGTAATATCTTTTTTTCCTCGAATGGAGAAACAGACATAAAGAGGCCCAAGTGACTTGTCCAAGGACACAGGGCAAGCCCTGGCTTTAAGCAAACCATCCCAAAGAAAACACAAATGCAGAGATATTCTCTTTAAATGATTAAAACCTGTATCATTTGCCTATAAAACCTGAGCTGAATGCTAACGTGAGTTGTGTAATCATCCTACAGCCCACACTATTTTCATTAGTATATCGGCTATCTCTTCCTGCAAACTACCACAAAACCTTAATAGTGTATATTGGTAAACATTTATTCTTACTCATGCATCTGCAGGTTGGCTGGAAGTTGTATCTCTAGGCCAGGCTTAAGGCTGAGCCTAACTGGACAGCCCAAGACGAAGGTTAAGTCTGGATCTTCTCCCTGTGTCTACGTGGAGCAGACGTCTAGCCAGGGCATAATCATCTCATTGCAATGGCAAAGGAACAAGAGAAGAAACCACGACAGTGTAAGTAAGCCATACCATTTCTATTAATCCCCCCATGGCACGGATTTCTGTTCATCTACACAAGTCAATGACTGAGCTCAGATGGAAGGATGGGGAAGTACACTCTCCCCTGTCATGAAGCTGAAAGGACACATGGTCATATCCCAAATGCATTTCCTTGAAAGTATACCCACCCCCACAGTGGAAGAGAGAAGGGAATGACTACTCTCAAGCAATAATATAATCTACTATAATCAATACTTATGATTAACATTTCAGACATTTTGTATGGGCTAATCTTTGAAACTCTGGCTGTTCCACATGATTCTGTAACTCCTCCTGGACCACTGATGATCCTGGCTTGGAAGGGTGCAATTTAGATAAGACAATGAATACCTCTTGTCACCTACTAGTATCCAATTAAAGACACCAATCAGATTTAAGAGAAAGCTGCCTAAGAGAATAATCCTGATTTATTTAGATGAAATCATACACGGTAGATCAAAGTAAATAATTTGAGCTGATTTGAGCTTATTTATTGAGTCTATTCGCAGACACTGTGAATAGTCCCGAGATTTCCAAGGAACCGGGGATGTTTGACATCTATAAAAGGTACAGTGAAGTATCTTTAGTATATTGATGCTCATTGCAGGTGAGATTCTGTTAACTAACAGTTCTACCTCCACAATGCCTCAAAACTCAAACACTCCAGGAAGTCACATGAGGATTCGTCCCGGTTTGCAGCATCCTGGTATAAATCTGAATTCTGCTAAGGTCATTTCATGCTACCACTCTGCTCCTCCAATACTCAATTTGTTTCTCAACCCAGACCAAAATTTCCAACTTGACTGTTCATTGAGCATGAGACACACTCTCTCTCTTCCTCCTCGTGCTATGCAGAGCTAAAGAAAAAAAAAAGGATTAGGGTCCAGTCTCATCTGAATATTCTACACAGAGATGAGATTTAAGAAGTAGTCATCATTTTAGACAATGAGTAATATGAAAAAGAGTTTAATGCATGGCAAGGCCCAATGGGGTAGCCCGGCTATAGAGGGAAAACAGAAAAACCAGTTGTCCCTTTGACACTACTTTGAAGAACAGCTTTCTCTCCAAGGTAGCCAAGTCCTCTCCAAGTCACTGCCAACCCCTGCCTCCAGGCTGTATCTGAATCACTTTCCTTTCTGGTTAAATCTGTGGATTCCTGCGGGGAGAAGAGTGGCTCCTGCTGGCTCGGGACTATTTCTCCAGGTTATATATGTCACAATTTTCCATGCCTTTAACAAGACTCAATTAAAAATTAATCGGTCCAGCATGGCAATTTGAGAGGTAATTGTTTCTTTTCCTGACTCCATGGCCATAGGCAAAAAGCACACCCAGAACCTAAATTAATCATCTAATTGGGATTTTTCCATACTCCAGCCACTCAGCCTTCCAGGGGTCCCAGCAATGTGCTGCCTGACCCCAGTAATTAGATAGCTCCAGTGTCCACTCTGCGGGCTGTCTGCCTTACTTTCCCTTCCAAGTCCCTTTAGTAAAATGGAAAATAGCCATATAGGCTGTTTACCTGGGCCCCCTTCAATGACCAACAGCCTTTATCTTTAGAAGAGGAAATACCGGAAGCAGAGGGCAGGTTAATATAGTCAACATGGTTTATAATAGCAAAAGTTGGTTTCAACCTAACAGCAGTCCTGGATTGGTGAAATATATAGTCTATTCGTATAACACGTAACAAGGCAGGTAAAAAAGCAGTAAGGAAGTGCTCTGATTTTGTAGGTCTTTAGGTCAAACCATACACATTCTCACTTAACATGTACAGCAATGCTGCAAGTTGTGCATGTAACTATCTTTTTCTCTTTTTTATTTTAAAAAACAGATAAATATATTGAGCATGAAAAGAAATTAGATTACTGCCAGAGGTATTTGTATTGGTTCATGGTAGCTGACACACACCCTACCTTAATATTTGGATAGAAGACATATATTTTGTTTATTGTTCCCCAAGTTAAGATTAATAGCATTTTTTAGTTTCTCTAGGAAAAGAAGGTAAAGGCCTGTATTTTATTATTTCATTTTTTAAAGCTTGGCATGAGTTTTGTATTTCCCTAAAGAGATGGTATGGAGGAGTCTAAGTATCTTTTTTTTTTTCCTTAAGTTTCTACCTGCAAAAAATTAATTGAAATGTTTCATCATATCCTTCCCATAGATTTATCCATCATACACTGATGACCATAAATTAAAAAATATATATATTTGGAGCCATGTTTGTTTAAGTGGAAGATAATTCCTTTCATAATGGATATTCAGAAGACCAGCCAATGTTTGAGAGTCTCTTAAAATAGGACTTAAGTTCTCTCTCTTCCATGACCATAAACATTTATCTTCATCATGCAGTGTTCTGAGTATATACAAACAATAAGCTTATATATTCTTGCACACTGCTATTTATTTGTGAAGACTTTGAATCACCAAAGACATACTTGTTACCTGGTAGGTAATTAAGAAGTTACTTTTAATTGAGTCGACCTGACTATATCCTTCAGTTTCAAGCCAGTATCTTTAGTTGATGCTAGTGACATATATGTTTTGTAAACTATACAATAACATACAAATATCAACATTTGTATATTGTATAAATATTGTTAATAATAATGGAAATGATGTATTTGTATTGGTAGTTAATAGTATAAAAGACTTATTCTTACCTAGTGCTAGAATTTCATCTGCCAGTGCAGCCAGTCTCTTCACAACAGTAAATGTAGCATCAATGACACCTTTTCCTTATAGCCTTACAGTTGTATGAAGTTGTGTCTCAGTCGGTTAAGCGTCTGCCTGTGGCTCAGGTCATGATCCCAGGGTTCCTGGGATTGAGCCCCACGTTGGGCTCCCTGCTCAGTAGGAAGTCTGCCTACCCCTCTCCCTTTGCCCCTCTCCCCTGCTCGTGTTCTGTCTTTCAAATAAATAAATAAAATCATAAAAAAATGTAGTTGTATGAAGTTGATGAAGGCCACCGTTTTAATTTCTCTGGGATTACTTATAGGTGTATAAAGAATAGTACCAATACTCTTTCAAAAAATGTTGGGCATATATACCAAAGAAATGAATAAATAAGAAAGTGGGTAATTTTTTTCTGATACTTGAACCTTTACTTTGGAACTATCAGTCCAAGACTCTAGTTCCATTACTAAAGGATACTGACTCTAGCACAAAATGATTAGACCCATGCTTCTTCATCCCACTAGACACATTTTTCAGACATTTAATTCTGCTTTTACCAGCTCCATTTCAGTCTTGAATAAGACACTCGCTTAATACCTATACTGACAAAGATATCACGCTTACTCTAATCATGATAGTCAAATGGTGCTTAGAGGTTTCGAACATCTGCTTTACATGTATAGGGAAGGCAAAGACAAACCCAATTTTCAATTTATCGTATTTAACGTGTCCTGTAAAAATTTAATGTTTACATCTCATCAGTTCCCAGACCCTATCTGAACATAATCATTTACCCAGCTGCTGATGGCATGTTAGAGGCAGCAGTGTTATGATTCTCCCAACTACCTGTGGATCATAACAGTCCCAGAGCTTTATTAGCCCTCTCCAGACAAAGCATCTCCCCCGAGAGAAGAGTTTGCAGCAAGCCCGAAGCTCTCACTTCTTCACATCTGTATCAGGAACACTCAAGAGAGCTCCCAAAGACCTCTGACCTTTTCTCCGTGGCTGAGGCTGCCTTAGGGGCTCTTTGTCATGGAGGAAGATCCACCAGCTTACTTTCCCCTCTCTTCTTCCTCCCTCCCCGGCCAGCCTCACCTGTGATCACCCAGGGTAGGAAGAGAGGAAAGCTCCCCCTGGCTCTGATAACAGGGTTGCCTGACTGTAATTACAGGCTTTTGCTTCCCAGCTCTCCAAATGACAGTCACAATCGAGCCTGAAACTCCTCAGTCAGATGGAATCAATTACTGAGCAAAATTGGAAGGTTAATTTTCCCCAGAATGAGATATGCCTTTTAGCTTCGCCATCTCTTTCCCTCCAGCTGGTGGCTTATTTGGATGCATTGTTCTCTGGCCACATGAACAAAGTTCCATTAGGAAGGATTTCCAAGAGAGTTGATTTGAAAAGGAAACTCCATCAGCCCCCAAACTCAATCCATGCTGAATGGGAGAACTGTTATTAACTAAGCAGCATGGATGGCTGGTCACTAGAATTTACATTTGATGGACACGGGGTTAATCCAATAAGAAGAAATAGAATCTTCCACTATACTACCACTCTCTTCGTGAAGTTCCCCTGACCCTACTACAGCGTGACCCAGCACTGAAAGAGTCTTCTTTTCTGGAAACAGCCACAAAAATAAACCATTTCCCTCATTTGAATAATTTTCTAAGGATGACAAACCATCTCTCTAAAAACAAATAAAACAAAACAACCCGTATTCGTCTTCTCCAAATGGAATGGCCTCTTCTGAGTGGCTTAGTAGAAGTGTTACAATAGCTTCCATTTGATCAGTGCTAATTACAGCAATAATAGTGATAATATCGGTGACTAAAATTTATTTAGTCTATACTGTGTTTCAGGAAATGCTCAGTATTTCTGTATTAACACAGTCCCCTCAACACCGCCCTAAACTGAGGCACAGAGAGGTTGGGTAACGTGCTCATGTTTACCCGGACAAAGCGGGGTATATAAACCCAGGTGACCTGCTTCCAGAGCCTACAACTGAACATCATGCTACTGCATGAACATTGTCACTCCGCACGTTCATGAATTCCCAAAGGGAAAACTCCCGTCATTTTGCAGTGGGGAAACTGAAGCATGAAGGTATTAACCTGTTCCAGTTTAGTTGTTTCACGAATTGATGGAGCTGCTCTTCCACATGACGGATGTCAGACTCAAAAGCCTTCACATCCATTACATTAAAACCCTACAGAGGCTTTGCCAACAGCCACTTTTGTATGGTCTTAGTTGATAATTAACTAAAATCATTGGTGGTGATGATCAATTCTAACGCAACTTATGTTCCTCCATTCATCCTCCTTAGGAGTATGGCGAGGTTGTATTAGTGGATTTATAGGGTTCCTGTCATCGTATCTTATGCATTGATTCCAGATCCTATTAGCTGTTTCCCTCGTAGCATCTTTAAAAACTGTCACCCCATGAAGTACACACTTCATCAGGAAACAGACTTTGAGAGTCTGAATAACTTGTAATAAGATCTTTGAAATTAAAATCTGGTGCCATTACTCCTACTGGAACTCAACATCCCTGTGAAATGTGACAGTTTTAAAGGCAGGTGCTTCACTCTTGCCCATCAGTCTCTGAGTCAGAAAAGTTAACTAGTATCTGCTAATTGTATGACATTTGCTAGAAGTAGAGCTTGGTAAGTTAATTCAGTCGTTTGGCAGTTACTGAGTTCCTCCTGCATCCCAGCACGGTGGCATGGTAGGAACCCTGACTAGAGAGTCTCAGAATAGGACAGTGTCCCTGCGCTCATGGACCTCATATTGTACTGGTAATCGTGGCTAACCCATTTGCACATTGCCTTTACACTTAACACATGCCTGACACACTATGTAACGTGGTGGGGAAATCAATGGCAAATGAGTAGCGTTTTCTGGTTGGAGGTAAAATAAGCTTTTTCTTTCCCTAAGGAGTATACAATGCTAATATAGGCTTTTATGAATATATGGATGTAACCAAGGGGAAATCATCCAAACTGAAGTGAAAAAAAGAGATAACTTTTCTTTCCTTTTGGAGAGTGCGAAGTGGGGGAGTGACATTTACATTACAGCAGGATTCTTTTATAGTTCATATATAAGTTGGGGTATGTGGATCTTTAACTTCATGAAGACAAGTTACTGCAAAGAAACATCAAGAGTACAGATTAACAAGTACTGCTCATTTAAAACCAATTTTAAATACACGGAGTTTAAAAACTTCAGAAATAAAAAAAAAGAAATAAAAAAACTTCAGAAATTCAAAAAAGGAAAGTCATAAACTTATAATTATATATAGTACAATTTATATATATGTTATATATATGAGCTTGTACATAATTATAGAATTCACTGTAAGAATTTGATTCATCAGCATAATGTTCTAGATCCCAGATTTCAGGAAGTGAGGCTCACCTCTATTTAAAATGTCTGGGGTGACACCATATTGAATAAGTTAGGAGGACATTCAGTTCTCAGTAGACACTGAGAAAGAGTGTTTTGTGCAAGCCAAAAGAAACACACACCCACACACTTTTTGTACCCCATAATTTTTTTCAGATCACCAGAACATGATTTCTGGATTCCGAAGGGATAAGAAGCCATGTGGCTCTGGATCTCTGCTAAGTGGTCTCCATCAATTTTTTTTCTTTTCTCTTAACCCTGGCTTTTCTCATAGAGTCTGTTTCCTTCCTTGTAAAAGGTAGTCCCTGATTGGGGCACAGGCACACCTGCGTGAGCAATAGCCTCCCCCAATTACAGCATCTTTAGTGTAGGTGTAGGAGCCGACCTTATAAAAAGGGGCTTTCTCATTATTATTATTTTGTGGTCAAAAGGTTGCATATACGATTTTTTTTTTTCTGCTGCTAAAGCTTAGAAAGGGTGGAAAGCAAAATATTTTGATAATTATTCAGGCCATCAGGTTACATAAGAGGTTCCATAGCTTTCTGCATCAAACTTGAACAGTTGAAACCACAAATTCTGTTTTTGCAGCCATAAAACATTCGTGGCAAAGAAAAAAAAAAAGAGAGAGAGAGAGAAAGAGAGAGAGAGAGAGAAAATAATAAAATCCATTTTCCATTCGCTTGAAACATAAAATTTAATGTGGTGAAAAATGACAGTTTACTCCCAGTAGGAAACTGCTCAGAGCCATGTTTCATAGGCATGGTGTGGAGACTTGAGTGCACACGTGCAGTCCCTGCATGCCGCGAGAAATTGCATGCTGAAAGAGGATGTCGCAAGGTAAAACGTGTAAGGGGTAAGGCAAATAAGGTCTTGCTCTAAGTGGGAAAGGCTTCCTCCTGCACCAAAATCATTCAGCCACAATCTATTCAAGAGTCACCATATGATCCAACATTCAACTTGAGAAATACATGCAGGTAGACAGAGCATGGATGTCCTCACACCAAGACTGAAGACATCTGGCTCTCAGTAGCGGGTGAAAGGGATTATCAGCACAGGAGACGTGGGAGACATGGAACGATTTTTCAGAAAGATAAAGTGGCGATAGCTATGGGTGCCACACAATGTAATATTCACACAATATTTGATTTCTTTATGAATATCTCAGAGCAGAATCAAGGCGTCCAATGTTAAGTAGCAAAAACACTAAGGTCCATCTCTGTCCATAAAGGAGAAGTAACTGGAGACTCATTCTTTAACTCAACTGGCCTTGATTTCTTTCCTATAAAGTTAACAGCTGGACTAAGTGACCTCTAAGCCCCATTTTAACTAATACTCTGTACAAATTTTAGAAAAGGGTAATTACCTGGTTATCCAAGTCAATGGAGCATTGACCTAAGTAACAACTGAAAATAAGAACTGCCTTGTCCATATATATCTGAGTTAAGTTGAATATTATATGTGGCTTGTACATTTTCTGAGTCTTACACAGACTTTTGCCATTCCTTTAATGTTTACATCAGTTATCTATTGCCACAATGCTGCCTAATCACTCCAAAACTCAGTGACTTAAAACACTAAGCATCTATTATTGCTTAAAGGTCTACAGACCAGTGGGGAAGTTCTGATCTGGGCCAGGTTTGGCTGCTCTCAGCTGGATTTGCTTATGCATCTGCAGTCAGCTGGTGGACCAGATGGGAGATGGCTGGTCTAGGATGGCTTCCCATACATGTCTCATGAATCATTACCTGGTGACTGAGTGATGCTCAGCCAGAAGTCTCTCACTGTTTGGGAGAATGGCACAAACTCATTCTCATGGCAGATGGGAAGGGTTGCAAGAGAGAGAAGAGACACAAAGAAGGCCAGTGAAAACATATGTGGAAAACTGGCATATGGTCACTTTCACCACATTCTCGTGGTGAAAACAAGTTGCAAGACAAGTCCAGATTCAAGGGATGGGAATAAGGATATCCTCTCTTGATACAAGAAGCTGCAAAGTCAGATTGCAAAGAGTGGATTTAGGGAGGTGTGGAGGAATAGGAACATTTTGAGAGTCTGCCACACCATACTTAGACAATGCTACGGCTGAAAGAATGATCTCTGTTTCCAAGTGTAGCATAATGTGTTTCTCTACTTGACTTTGTAGTGTTCTGTACTTTCCTATACATATCATCTTCCATTGGTTTCTTTGGGGGGGGTCTTTTGGGGGGGGTTATGTTTTTGTTTTTGTTTTTGTTTGCCCCTATGTAAGCCACTCTACTTACCATCATTCAGTATTCTGTTTGGCCAAACTATAATTTGGGGCTAATTGACCCAACTTGATGATTGTAGCATTTACTATATATTTACTCTTGAGTTAATGGTATGGAGGCCAGCATCCTCATTATAAATATGTAAATATTATTCTAAAATTTGTCCTAATGTAGTTATAAATATGTAAATATTATGCTAAAATTTGTCCTAATGTAGTTATTATACAGAAAAAGATAGATATGATCCTTACATCACCTGGATTCTAAAATATTGAGTCACAGTTGAATTCTGGAGATATGGGAAGTTCGAGATGATATATTCTACTTGCTACTATGCTTTCTAGATTGTTTAACCTTTTTGAATCTCAATTAACTTTTCTACAAAAAATAAAATTTACTTGTCTAAATTGTCTTCTAATGTTGACTTTGATGCATCAGTCATTTTAAGTGAACTCAGTATACCAACATTCCTGAGTCATGCTCGACCTCTGTAACTTACTGAAGCTTTAGAATACATATGCTTTTAAATATTCTGAATATTCTTAAAGTTTTAATAAGTAGAAATGTCCAAGTTACCCAGCACAGATTGGCATCAGCAAGTGGCTTTGACGGAGTTTAGTCAGGAACAAATCTTTACCACATCAGATAAAGATAGATTCATTCTTTAAAAACTTCATCAGTATTTTTTTCCAATCTGCTTGTGAAAGACTGAGAATGCTTTTCCATACAAATGTTTTCTAATAACTCTGCAATTACTCTACAAACATTTCCTTTTTATCAATAGCCTTTCTAAATTCAGGTAGTTCAGTATGTTAAAAGAAGAGAAATACTTGAGATCAAACACCATACTATAGCATAGTAAATCTTGTCTCATTTTCTGTGTCATCTGAAAAAAAACAACAACTGGTAAGTAAAAAATAAGATAAAATGTTTACTCTACTTTGTATATACTGTGCCCCAGAAAAATATTCCCCCTCCTTATTAGAATGTGGCACATTTGACCATCATATACAATTAAAAATATCTTTGAAGAATATAATTTGATATTTTCTATTTGAGAAGAAGAAAAAAATGTAATGCTTAAAATACTAGCTAATGAGAGAATGCAAAACTAAAAAGTCAGTGTAAGATAATGGCACTCTGGAATAAGCAATGTCTTTAGCATTTTAAAAGCTGGTCAATCCCAAAGCCACTGTTTTTTGTTGCTGCGCATGTATCCTAAGAGTTTTTCCAACTGGCAAAGCAGGGACAAGGTGCATATGCTTTTTCATACTTTTTGTTGTTTGTACAAAGCTATTTTGGTTGACTCCACACAAATATAGGGAAATAAAAGCTTGAGGCCACCACTGGAATTATTCAAAAAACACAAAGAAAACCCATGTGTTTCATTCATACAGCAATTTGGGGTGAATGTGGTTTTTGGCCAACATTTTCCAGAAAACCACTTAATCCTCCAAGTTTCTTCTAAGACTAGATATACAACCAGAATCCCAGCTGAACGGATTCACTCTGTCTGGAGATCCCAGCTGATGCAGGATATGCAGTCAACATCTTTCTGAACTCTTGGGGGATCGGAAGAAATTCACGGGTTATAGGAAAATAGAAACTACTCAATCCATGCCTTTCAAATTCTACTAGAGCAATTAATCACAAGCTGAATCCTTTCAACTACCCAGGACAGTTACAGCATTCTCCACTGTTTCTTATGGCCCTTGTTTTATGCTAACACACCTTTATAACACTCTGGAACCAGGCTCCCTAGGTTCACATTTAGACTATAGTATTCACTAAATCGTGGCATCCAGTCACTTAAACACTCTCTGGCTCTGTTGCCTCATAAACAACGTGAGGGTAATAATATATAACTCATAGTGTTCTCGTTAGCATGAAATAAGATTATATATATAAAACTTCTTGCCACAGTGCCTGGCACATGTTAAAACCTCGATAAATGTCAGGTTTGATGTTGTTATTATATCATATCACCATCACCATCATCGTCACCATCACCATCACCATCATCATCACCAACATGATCATCATCACCATCATCATCATCATGTTTTATGAAACCAAATACATACGAGAAAGTCCAACTGTAAACCTGACATCAACTTACATATCCCATAAAATGCTTATTACTAAAAAAGGAATTCTTCCAGAATTCCTGATGGAAGAATTCCTAATATGGGAGCTGCTTTCATAAATCTGGGCTCTAATGCTCATCCGTGGCAAATCATTAAAGGGGATTGAGAAGCCCATCTTTCAGGCTCATCCTAACCTCTGAAAGCCCTATTCATCCCTGGACTCATCAATCAGTATTTATGGAGCACCACATCAGACAGTGATGGAATTAAAGAAGGAGAATGTCCCCTGCTCCAGACAGACTCATCACCCAGGGAGGAGACAGCCATATTCACGAATAATTACCGTGCATTAATGCATTGCATTTGCTCTTGGGAAGCAGCAGGCCAACAAAGAAGATACTTACATTATGCCTGAGGGGGTTGGAGAAGGCTTGACACCGGAAGGAACATGGGATCCCAGTCTTGGAAAATGAGAAGAAGCCACCAAATAGAGAAAAGGGAAAAAAGGACCCCACGTACAGAATAGCAGGTACCAAAGGGTTATGAAAGCTCTTGTAATGAGGATGTAGTTAGATGGCGGTTGAAGGAAGAGATGTATTCTAGAGATCAAACAAGTAAGCTTGGAGAGGGATTATGAGAATATACGCCCGACCACATTCTGCAGAAAATAAAAATGCATTAAGACATCGATATTTTAGAGATGCCCACACAAATCCCATCTGAAAAAAATGACCCTCCCCCCCCAAAAAAGGCAAGAAAAGAAAATATTTGCTTAGATGACACATTTTACTTGCTCTTGGAAAAATCTCCCTGTGGGTGCCTTCTTTCCTTCTTTTATTTTTTTTAATGGACCAAAAGGAAAAGAAATAATATTTATTGTGTCTCTTGCATTTGCTCCTTAGGAAAATGGCATTAGCCTCATATGGAAACACTTTGACAGGCCCCTGAAAATAATTCCTTAACCACAAACATGTCTCCTGCTTGTCTGATCTCAAATTGTTCCAAGTGAGTATCACAATTTCAGGTCAGGTTTAAGGATATGACAGGCACTATCAGTCCATTAAATATGAATGATATATGAGGTAGAGGGCGGAGGTGTTGGCACAGAAGGAAAGACTGCCGGTGGGAGCCCCATTCCAGGTTCTGCAGAGTGTCTGCCTCCCTAGGAACCTTCCAGTTCCACCTGAAGACACTTAGCGGCAGCTCCTCGGCACAGATGAAGGGAGGAACAATGGAACTTCTCTGTGTTCATCACCCAGATACCATCTCAGTACGTCAGTGGAGCACGATTATTGGAAGCAAAATAACACAGATAGGATTTCACATCCAAGCTTTGGAAATGGGAATAACAAAGACGCAAGGACACAAACAAGCCCCCTCACTGCCCTCCACCCCTCCCCACCCGCTGCGTCCACCTCATTGTTGCTCTTTTGCCTCCAACTTCTAATTGGCAGACACTTGATCCACACAGCCATTTATTTCATTTTCAGAGCACACAAGGCCACTTGAGACCCACTGATACGTGTGGGAAAGTGGTGGCCATGCTCCTTGCACCTGTCGCGGGGAGCTGCCCATTGCCCCTCCCTCCCGGCTGTGCCCATTGTGTGCCACCTTATTCTGTTTCAGTAGCGGCAGAAGTCAAAGTAGCCGGCCTTCAACATGACCGCATAGAAAAAGGAAGCCAGAAAGCTTCCTTGTACCTCTTTCCTTCCCAAAGCCTGCCTGGCGGCCTATTTCAATAGTAAGTGTAGCAATCCTATCCCTTTTCAGAGCTACAGTGTGTTAAGAATCAAGAATCAGTAAAAGACAACAGCGTAAGCATTTATTTGGATGGCCCATTGAGCACTACTGGTATGAATCAGACACACACACACACACACACACACACACACACACACACACACCAATTCAAAACTATTCATATTTGGTATCCCTAAGTAGACCATATCTATTACTTCTGTGCAAGTTAAGTAGATTTGAGATCCAAGGCTCCAAGGACTTTTAACTTCCAAGAGAATCGTCTGCAATACCAGTAAACTTTCACTGTAATCTCCCTGGAAGGCAGACGGAAATCAGGTAACTCTACATACAGATCGTAACAACACCAGTGAAGAACACACATTCAAAGGAGAGGGAAAGAAGCCTAGCAGCTACCGTCTTAAACAACTGTGCAGCAGTGAAACAAGACCAAATTTTGAAGTTGGATGGCCAAATTGTTTAGCTGGTGTCTGTTACCATGTGGAGACTATAACTGCTCGATGGTGGTAATAATACATCATAAGACCTGGAAATGGAAAAGACCCATTAAATCATCAAGTAATGCCTTTGCCAGCACAGGATGCAGTTCCCAGAGAATATTCCTTAAAGTGCCCCTTGGGATGCGCTCCAAAGACCATGTCATTTTATCCATCTCCAAAGAGTGCAATCCAGCTATCTGCAGGATCCGATTGCTGTTATGAAATTAAACTTTGGCCTTAAAAGCATTGTTCCATACCGAACTAGCCCTCGGTACCAGGTTTTCATTAAGGACCAGTCGTAGCCCTTGGAGGAGGCAGGAAAGGTCATTTTATCCATTCCCCTACCTCCGGGCAGGTCTTGTGTGAAATGACACCAGCCTGGCTCTTATTAGAAAATTCCCAGAGCAGGAAGTTCGATAGCCCCTGTTGTAATGTGCTTTCCCATGACACATAACCCTCATGGAGAGAGTGTTTTCTACAGTCTAGACAAAATCTCTCCCATCACTCTTTAAAAACATGTTCCCACAGTAGCAGAGAACTACCTGTTGCCCACGATGTGTTGTGTTCACCTGAGGAGAAGAGAGCAGTTTCACAGCACTCGCTTTGTGTGAGTCTTGATTTTAGCTAGGGTTTTCGTATCCGAGTGTCCCAAAAACAAAAGGTGAGAGGGGCTTTTGGAAGGCAGGGCCTGTTCTTTTCCTCTTTGCTACTTTTTTGGATTTTGATTAGATGATAAAAATAAAGGAGCACTTGTGCTGACTGGAACCGTTAATTCAGATTTTGATGCAAGTGATGCAAATCCATTTAATGCTTCATTTCATATTTCATTTTCATTATGTTGAAAAAATTACAGATTTACTAATCAGTTACCTATGTAAAATCCAGAATCTACAACAATGAAAGATTAAGATATTCACTATATAATATGGTAATGATGCATCATTATTATTTTTCTCTTAAAACTGGTACGATTGGATAGGACCTTTATTGGCAATCTCTTATTCTACTTTTTAAGTTACTGTAAGTGATTGGAAGTCATGAAATAAATAGCATGTCTGTGTACTTTTCATTAATAGCAATTTTTTTTTATTACCTTTAACTGCTCTTCTCAAAATTTGTCCAGAGTAATGAAGCCTCAGCCATGTTTCAGGAAGAAACCTGAAAATACATAACCTGAGTTTATGCTTCTGACAACTTCCTCATCTGACTTTTGATCATCTGGTGGGTCTATCGTTACCCTCTAAATACTTTGAGGAAAGAAATCAGAATCGATTATCTTCATGATATTCTTGTTTTATCATTTTTGAAAAAACAAAGTTTACAAGAATAATTTTATACTAAAATGCATTTGTTTTCATATTAACACAAAATTTTCTAAAATGTATCATGTTGATAAAATGAAACCATTTAAAAGGATAAATGTACAATGTAGTCATTTGTAGATCATGTTTATTTCAAATTTTTGACAAAATTCTAGAGTGTAAAAGAGTGAACTAGAGCCATTTACAACACATACATCATCTTTCCCTTACTCTGTCTTCTGTTAAAGAGAGAGAGGGAGAAGGGACATTTTCTTGAAGTTAGCAAGAAATGTTCCAATGGACATTCCAATGTGAATTTTCTAATACAGTTGTCAAACCAGAATTTCTTCACATATCATAAGGAAGTTTAACCTTATGAAAATTCTTAAGAAATGCAGACCTTAATGCAAAGTGGGTCATAATCTTAACAAGTGTTTTATTTTACATCCAAGAATGCAGGGCTTCTGCAAGCCCTTACAATGCCCATAAACAAAGACGGTGGTATAAGTATCATGCTTACATGTCACCTGACATTGTAGGAGATCTTCCTTTTCAAGTCTCTGCCTCCAAAGACAGACATACTTTTTGTGGATTTCTAAACTCAGCCAATATTGTTGGGAAAATACTCACTTCTGTACACCAACAATAATAGTTAACATTTTATTGAGTGCTTACCATGTGCTAAACACTCCACATGCATCATACTATTTGATTTTCGTAATCATCCTGTGAAGTAGACACTATTGTGATTTCTATTTTGCAGGTGAGGTTCACCAAGGTTAAGTATCTTGCCCAAGGTCACACAGCTGGTAAGTAGCACGGCCAGGATTTAAACCTGACAGTTCATCTACAGAGACCCAGGGTATATTCTAACCAGGCTTTGCACATGAATGTCTGGAAGTATCACTTTTGTGTCACTCTATTTTCTTATGCCCAGCAGATTCGACAGCTTGGAATCATTAGATAAATAAAAGCACACAGGAAAGCAAACCAAATAGATCTAAAATAAAAACAGTATTTTAAAATACCTCTTTCCATCTCATGATCAATAAGAATGAGAATAAAATTAACTCCTCAGTTAGATGTGTATTTCTTTGTTTAAAAACTAGAAGGCACCCTAGCTGCCTTACTAATTCTGACCTCATCAACGTTAAATAATGTTGGGTCACATGGAAGAAAGAATGAAAATGAGACCGGCCTCCTCCCTCTCTCCTAGAAACAATAGCAGCATGTAAATATGCGGTGGCCACTTCTAGGAAAGTTTCTAAACCCCTTCGCCCTCAAAAAGATTGAATTTAAGTACAGAAGGAAAGAAAATAAAACCATCAGAAAACAATTATAGGCATACCATTTTCAATAAAAGCGATTTTTAAAATTTTATTTAAAGATCTTGCCACTTCTGTTCAATTCCAAATCATGTAATGTAAACCATCAACAGGAACGATTCCATAAAAATGAATTGTTCCATTTTTAGGATTCAGCTGACTCTCGAAATGTAGAGCTTCTGCATTTATTGTAGAGGATTTTTAAAAAGCTCGTAACTGTTACTAGATATGATTAGGTATTTCGTGACACAGGAAGTAATTATTTGACACAACTGACAGTTTTAGCTGACTTTAGAAAGCTCGCCCTCTCTCTGTGGTCAGGCGCTCATTGCTAAGAGCAAACGGATGAGCTTCAAAGCGTCGGTTTGGACCACTGGAAACAGATAATCAACAGATGATGGAGAGAAACGTGCCCCCCTTCGTTTTTTTGTTGTTGTTGTTTTTTTTTTTTCCTTCCAGTTCTCCCTGTCAAAGGATGATTGATACGCGTGGAGCAGCTCTTCAAACGCCAGCCACTGCCTGCGGCACTTCCTATAATCAAAGCACACGCCCACCCAGAGCTAATTAGACATTAGATTAGTGTCAACTGATTGATTTAAAGCAGCCGGCCCTTCTTCCCTACCCCTCCCCCTCCCAGCACTGTTGAGGATGGGGCTGGTCTCCAAAATGGCTCTCTCACCAGACAGGCAAATTATTCATGGAAGCTCCGGGAAGGAAACCTAGAGATAACACAATGTGGCTAAAACACAACCAGAAGAACTTTTCTAGAAGGAAAAGTGAGAGGGAGGAGAGAGAGAAGGAGGAACAGACAGAGAGAAAAAGAGAATGAATCATGTTTCCGAGAGCAATGAAACCCCTCGGTCCAATTTGTTGAGTTAAGTTAGAGAGAGTGTTTGTGATGTTTGAAAGAAAATTATTTGCAATTTAACCTAGGAGAGTTCTGAGTACATTTGGCTACAATTTAGATACCATTTTTCAAAGTCTTTTCCCTTCATTTTTTTACCCCCTTTATAAATATATGAACCGGGAACATTCAAAGTTGTCTTAATGGATTAAGCAGAGACAAGGCTTGCAAGGAGCAAATTAAAAATGAAATGGTTACAGCTGTTGGGCCTGGCATTGGGCAGAGAGAGGTAGAAAAGATTTCTCTTCTTACGGGGTAAGGGAGATTTCAGAAAACACCGAGCCCTTGCAGAGTTCAGATGCACGGGCCTACGAAACAGCCAGGGATTCCTCGACCTCTGGGCAACTGGGGTTCCCTCTCTAGAGGGGCCCAAGTAGCTGTAGTCCGGCTAAAAAGTGAGCCCATTCCCAGAAGAGACCACCAGAGCAGGGGGCAGCCAGGGGCCAGTTTTAGACTTTTCATTTGCAGATTAAAGGCCTTTTCCACTTGTCACGTCCTGCTACTATTGCACTCTGGGGTCAGGACTGATCCAACACAAACACACCCCTGGAATTATTTCTGTGAATATGGGACCCTGAGAAGTGCTGTAATGGCAGCAGAAATGTATAAGACAGATAGTACTCGTTAATGGGACTCCAGAAGTCTTCACAGAAGGATGCTTTCTCCTGTCATGGATGGGAGAGGGCCAGAGGAAAGAAGAGGGGACGGCTGATGATTCAGGGGGAGGCAGGTAGAAGGTAAGAACCGTGACGGCCAAGCAAGTAAAATGACATTCCAGTTAGCCATGATGTTTGATACTTTTTAAAAGTCTGTATAGCTTCCAGGGCTGTATGTATTATTTCACTGGTTTTCTGAAAAAATGCCTGGAAAATAGATAGGACAGGTGTCATTATGAATTTATAGATTGGATATTCTGCCCTTTACAGATGAAACAATTAAGATAAGTAAGTAATCTTTCCCTCGCGTTAACAGGAAAAGTCAGTGAACTGGTACACGTCTTATCAACGTGTCATACTCCTTCCAACCTTCTGTCTTAATGGCATTTCACATACACGTATAGTTCTTCTTCTTTTAATATTTAGATACCCAGCCCATCTGCATGCATTCTAAGACTTGAAGACCTACTCCTCTTAGCTCAAGAAATGAACCAGACCGTAAGCCAGAAATCTAGGAGGTCCTTAGGAGGATGTGTAGAATCCCAGAGAGGAAAATGCGGAATCCTGGATTAAACACAAGAGCTATAACTCAGATTTTTATTCTATGAGAGGCCTAAAGACCTAAGCCGGCTTCCGACCAGTTCCCACCAAACAGTAAAGATGCAGGGAAATGGGCACTGAAAATTGAACGCTGCATTCTAAAATATGCCGTGAAAACGGACGGAAGTTCCTGGAGTCCAAAATGCAATCAGGCACCAGAGCAGAATGGCATTATTGTTTTACATTTCTTGTGTATGGGTCTTAGCATCATAATGACAGCTTTCAAGGACTGCTTTAGGTTGAAATACGAAGCCGCTGAGGCCAAGAGTCAGTAAAGTCTGGACAATTCCATCCACGTCACTGTTTTCCCCTGGCTCTCCCGTCTCCCTGCGGAGACAAGAATTCAGAGAACACAATCGGAGAGCCAAAAGGGGTGAGGCATACAGGAGAGTCCTCCAAATGCCGATTCGGCAAATTTTAACTTTTGCAGCTATAAACCTTTCAATACCTCAAAATAAATCCTTCAGTTTTATATGAGATTCTGGTTTCTGCAGCTGTAGATTTATGCAGTGTGTAAGGCCAGGCCAAGAGAAGTGAACACAGGCGATGTGACAGAGAGCGTAAGGATGTTATTCAGCCTCTCACTACAGCATTGCTCACTTAGGAACTTTCCAAATGTCATGCATAGCCCCCTTCATGAATTAGCTGCTAAAAAAGTTGATCTTCTGCGATGGATGTGTGTCTCCAGCTGCTTGCCCTCGGCTTGCGAGACACAGGAAGCAATGCACTTCCTCGCCCCTGGCCTGGATCTGAGTCTGTCAGACAGGCAAAGCACCCCAGGCATGACGGGGGCAGACCAATCTGTTCATTGCTGGTCTACGGTCTTTGTGAGCCAAGTTATGTGCCTTGGTTGCTAGTGAGCAATGGATTTAAAGCATAGTGTGCTTCAGGAGCCAACTGTATTCCCTAGGAAAAGTTGTAAGACATGTCAATCACATAAACAGCCAGCAGGTTTTGACGTGCACAAGACAATGGACCTAGTACTATATTGCCTTTATGGATATTCTTAAAAATAAATTAACTAATATTTTATGAAAATTATTATGAATCAGGCTCGGGGCTGGTTTTCTTACAAATATCTTAATCCTCATAATGACTGCAAGGTGGATAATATCGACTTCACGCCACGGAAGAAACCAAGGATCGGAAAGGTTAGAAAATCATCATAATGATGATCGTCCAGGTAGATGCTGAGGAACCCTGTCTCTTTCCTCCTCAACATCAGAGGAGAATGGTAATTCCTTCAAAAATAGCAACGGGGCGCCTGGGTGGCTCAGTTGGTTGGGCAACTGCCTTCCGCTTGGGTCATGATCCCATGGTCCCGGCATCGAGTCCCGCATTGGGCTCCCTGCTCACTGGGGAGCCTGCTTCTCCCTGTCCCGCTGCCTGCTGCTCTGCCTACTTGTGCTCTCTCTCTCCCTGTCAAAAAAAAAAAAAAAAAAAAAAAAAAAAAATCTTAAAAAAAAATAGCAACGTGTAAAAAAGAAAGAGGAGACTGTCCTCTAGCTGAAGTTACTGGGAGAGACCCACATTGTCGGTCTTCCACAAAAACCACGAGCATCACCTATATGTGAGAAAACTGGGATTTGTTAACAATGACCGAAACCATGATTTTTTATGTAATTTTAAGTTAACCAGAGTTTCACCTGTGTGAGTTCCACTTCTGGCCAAGAGGGAGTAAAATGGTCCATACCCTCCCACCTGAAACACGCTCCCTAAAGTGGGACAAAAATGCATGAGGCAATGGTTTTGAAGATACTGGAATCAGTCAATGAGGGACAGTGAACCCCAAGAGAAGGGAAACAACAGGGCGAGTCCTGTGACTTACTCATCTTATTGACCAGGTGTCCTGCGGGGAGGGTAGACAGGTGGCGCTTAGCACTTTCCCGGAGTGGAAGAGTCAGAAGTGCTTATCAAGGCAGCTAGAGCTTGCACAGCAGAGCCCGTAAGAGAATAGCAAAGTATGGAGCAGAAAGTCCCAAGGATTAAGTCTTTCCCTGATCATTGTATACGCTCAGGAAAACTACCTGAAGCTGAGGAAAGAAAGCACCTATGAGGGTTAGAAGGAACAATTTCTAGAGCTCACCTGGAGCCAAGAATAGTTGTTTTTCCCCACCAGCTGGAAGGACAACCTTACCTTTCACAAGTCCTCAGGTAGAGTAAGTAGGGCAGGATCCAACCCAAACCACATGCTACCTCGTTCTTGCCTCACAAAACCTGAAAGCTTGACCCTAAAGGACCTAACTGTTCCAAATGACTATCCAAGAATATTTTCTTGTATTAGCTCTCTGATAATTTCTTCTCCTCAACATATCTTTGGATGATTGAGCAGGTTTGTGAGAATGCATCTGCTGTCAGGATATATTTGCGGAGAACTTGTCACCACAGCAGAAGTCCAGAAACTTCTCTTGTCCCATGTTTTTCATCTACAGCATGAGCATTATTGTTGACTCCCAGTTCTCTTTAGTATTCTCCAGAAAGTACCCCCACCCCCACGCGCCCTGTTGGGATTGGGGTAGGAATGTGGTGAGAGAAGTTTCCAAGCAAGATTTTAGTTTTTTACACCTTATCCTTCACTCCTGCCTTGCTGAACGCCTCCCTCGGTGCCAAGTACCTAAAGTTTGCTGTGTTTTATTAACACAAATCAGCTCATTTTTTATTAATATCTTCATTTACAGGTGTGTGGTTTTCAGCACCCTATTCTCTGTTATGTCTTTTACCAAACTGGTTACCCACTTTCTATTAACCTAACTTTTAAAAGAAATTTCTAGTTCATTGTGTTTGCCTTTCTTACCTTTTTTATCTGGAACGTCCTTTGAAATTATTTTACTGCCGTGTGAACAGGACTTTAAAGAAACATGTGTGTGTTGTATTACATGTATTCAAATGCATGTTCAGACAACGTTTAGCAAGAGGTTCCAGAGAATTCTTCCCACACGGCACACAAGCAGCCCACACTGAGATGTGATGAACTAGGCTCCCCTCTTGCTTTTCTGCGTACTCTCTCATTCTACTCATAAGAATGCTCAGGTGTAAAATGATTCCACAACATGTTCAAGGTCACAAAACCATACTTCTGTCTCAGAGCTGTTATGAGAATTAAATGAGGTAACTCACTTAGCGTGGTTATAGTCTTGTCATCATCAAGTGGCAAAAGTTGTTTTTCCATGATTAAACATCTGGTCCTTGTTGACACTCCTGCTTCTGAATACAGTATAGGTAGGTCTGTAGGAGAATGGAAAAGAGAGAAAGGTACATGAAGGGGTAGGAAGCAGTATGCTCAACCAGGGAATGATCACATTCCAGGGGAAGTGACAAAATGATTATTTTATTAGCTCAGTTGTAGGGCTTACATTGGTTTTTGGATTTTTTTTTTTAACTTTGTAATCAGCTTTGAAACCAAAATAAGTTAGTAGTACATTGACAAACTAGTAACTTTCAGTAGAGTAGGCTGAATCATTGCTTGTAACGTGAGAAAAATAAGGTATAAGACTTTCAGTAATCTGTTGGTCAAGTATCTTAACATACTAATGCTACATTCAGTTGTGTTTTCTGAAATCCCTTAATTTGTGACTTCTATTTAATTTTCTTGTGTTTCTAAGTAATTTCTTAAAGTTCCTGCCTCCAGCTACAAAGGCAGGAATAACGAGTACCAGCCTAGCCCTCCTGTAATAAGCAACGTAGAAAGTGGACAAAATATGTAAAACAACAGCCTTTAGACATTGGGCAATAGGTATTACAAGACCCTGACCCCTGCAAGAAGGGAAACAAATGAGGTGAACCTTGGGATCACCCCCGGCTTTCTGCCTGGAGGCAATTGTGGAATCATGGCCTATGAAGGGAGGAAAAGCAGGAGCCAGAGGTCTCCTTGAGCCAAAAAAGACGGAGATCAGAGTTGGGAGAAGCTGAGGTGGTTGGAATTTGTGCTGCTGAATACCAGAAAGGAGGAATCTACAACAGAAGGTCTCAGAAATCTGCGTAAGGGTCTGTTCATGTCTTTGGCTACATTAGAAGACTCCACAGGGCTGGAACAATGAACGGAGAGAAGACAACTTATGGAAAGCTCTCTGGAGGAAAAGAATTGCATTATGTAGATCTGGGGAGAGAGTTTTATCTAAAATATGTAAAGAACACTTACAGCTCAATGATAAGACACGCACACCAGTTGAAAATGGGCAAGTTATTTGAGTAGCCACTTCACAAAAGAAACATGAGTGACTGATATATATATATATATATACACACACGTATATACATATATATACACACGTATATATATACGTGTATATACATATATACACGTATATATATATACGTGTATATATATATTTAGAGTGTTTATTAGAAACCATGGAAATACAAATTAAAACCATAAAGGAGTATTTTACGGATATTATCACATACCCACTAGAATGACTGAAATTTAAAAGACTGACAATAGCAGGTGTTGCAAAGATTGGGAATAACTACAACTGACTTACAGGGCTGGTGGGAGTGTCCAGTCACTTTGCGAAACAGAGAGTTTCTTGTAAATTTAAGTATATACCTAATTAGTGACTCAAGAATTCCACTTCTAGATATTTATCCAAGAGAAATGAAAGCGATGTCTACAAGAAAGATTCATGCATGAATGTTTATAGCAGCTTTCTTTACAATAGGACCACAATGGAAACAACACAATAAATAAATTGTTATATAGTCATAAATGAAATAAACTCAGCAATTTAAAATGAACAAGCTACTGTCACAAAGAACAGTAAGGATCTCTATGCTAAGTGAAAGAAATAAGACACTACAGAATGTATGCTCTGGGGGCGCCTGGGTGGCTCAGTGGGTTAAAGCCTCTGCCTTCCGCTCAGGTCATGATCCCAGTGTCCTGGGATCGAGCACCGCATTGGGCTCTGCTCAGCGGGGAGCCTGGTTCCTCCTCCCTCTCTGCCTGCCTCTCTGCCTACTTGTGATCTCTCTCTCTGTCAAATAAATAAATAAATAAATAAAATCTTAAAAAAAAAAAAAAGAATGTATGCTCTGTGAGTCTATTTATATGAAATTCTAGAATAAGCAAAATTAATCTATCATATAGAAATCAGATCAGTATTTGGTTGGAGAAAGATTACCTGGGAAGGGGCATAAAGGAAATTTTCTGGGGTAGAAGAAAACATTCTATATGTATTGATTTGGGTGACGTTTACATGAATACAGAAAATTATCACATTTATCAGATATTAGTGTTTCCTTCAGGTAACATGGATTTGCTCTGCTTAGCTCAAATTATTTTTTAAATGTTTAGGGGTACCTGGCTGGCAGGGTTCAGTGGAGCATGCAACTCTTGATCTTAGGGTTGTGAGTTCAAGCCCCACATTGGGTAGAGAGATTAATAAAGAAAATTTAAAAATTTAAAAACTATTTTTTAAATGTTTAATTGCAAACACTTCCAACTACTGATCCACTTCAAACTTAAAAAAGGATGTAAAAAAACTTCAGTGGAAAACTCAATGTACTTAGCTTTTATATGTAAATCAACAATGGTTATCTTAAATATGCATATTAATACTCTTCTCCAACCATGAGTGATTTGAATTCTAAGAGAAACACAGGAAAAGCTTTGGGGCACAGTTAAAGAACACTCATCTATCAAAGGTAAAAGACTAGACTCCTCTCCTGAGCTACTGTGATGGGAATTAGCAGTCAGGTAGGATACACCCCCAAACTGACTTCTAAATCTAAGGGATCATTGAGGAGTAAGGATCAGGCAACCAGCTCATGATCAGAACTATCAGAATTAGAATCAGAAATGAAGCATGAGCATCAAAATGGAATTAAGGTTAAGAACTGGGTGGCTCAGTGGGTTAAAGCCTCTGCCTTCAGCTTGGGTTGTGATCCCAGGGTCCTGGGATAGAGCCCTACATTGGGCTCTCTGCTCAGCGGGGAGCCTGCTTCCCCCTCTCTCTCTGCCTGCCTCTCTGCCTACTTGTGATCTCTGTCTGTTAAATAAACAAACAAACAAACAAAAGAACTACAGGAGATCTGTGCCCAACGAAGGGCCAAGAGAGGAAATACCATTGGTCCTGCTTTTTTTTTTTTTTTAAATTAAATTTTTTATTTATTTTCAGCGTAACAGTATTCATTGTTTTTTCACCACACCCAGTGCTCCATGCAATCTGTGCCCTCCCTAATACCCACCACCTGGTTCCCCCACCCTACCACCCCGCCCCTTCTAAACCCTCAGGTTGTTTTTCAGAGTCCATAGTCTCTCATGGTTCACCTCCCCTTCCAATTTCCCTCAACTCCCTTCTCCTCTCCATCTACCCTTGTCCTCTATATTATTTGTTATGCTCCACAAGTAAGTGAAACCATATGATACTTGACTTTCTCTGTTTGACTTATTTCACTCAGCATAATCTCTTCTAGTCCTGTCCATGTTGCTACAAAAGTTGGGTATTCATCCTTTCTGATGGAGGCATAATACTCCATAGTGTATATGGACCACATCTTCCTTATCCATTCATCCATTGAAGGGCATCTTGGTTCTTTCCACAGTTTGGCGACCGTGGCCATTGCTGCTATAAACATTGGGGTACAGATGGCCCTTCTTTTCACTACATCTGTATCTTTGGGGTAAATACCCAGCAGTGCAATTGCAGGGTCACAGGGAAGATCTATTTTTAATTTCCTGAGGAATCTCCACACTGTTCTCCAAAGTGGCTGCACCAGTTTGCATTCCCACCAACAGTGTAAGAGGGTTCCCCTTTCTCCACATCCTCTCCAACACACGTTGTTTCCTGTCTTGCTAATTTTGGCCATTCTAACTGGTGTAAGGTGGTATCTCAATGTGGTTTTGATTTGAATCTCCCTGATGGCTAGTGATGATGAACATTTTTTCATGTGTCTGGTAGCCATTTGTATGTCTTCATTGGAGAAGTGTCTGTTCATATCTTCTGCCCATTTTTTAATATGATTATCTGTTTTGTGTGTGTTGAGTTTGAGGAGTTCTTTATAGATCCTGGATATCAACCTTTTATCTGTACTGTCATTTGCAAATATCTTCTCCCATTCCGTGGGTTGCCTCTTTGTTTTGATGACTGTTTCTTTTGCTATGCAGAAGCTTTTGATCTTGATGAAGTCCCAAAAGTTCATCTTTGCCTTTGTTTCCTTTGCCTTTGGAGACATATCTTGAAAGAAGTTGCTGTGGCTGATATCAAAGAGGTTACTCCCTATGTTCTCCTCGAGGATTCTGATGGATTCCTGTCTCACGTTGAGGTCTTTTATCCATTTCGAGTTTATCTTTGTGTACGGTGTAAGAGAATGGTCAAGTTTCATTCTTCTACATATAGCTGTCCAGTTTTCCCAGCACCATTTAATACTAAAATTTGTATGGAATCAGAAGAGACCCCAAATTGCTAAGGAAATGTTGAAAAACAAAAATAAAACTGGTGGCATCACGTTACCTGATTTCAAGCTTTACTACAAAGCTGTGATCACCAAGACAGCATGGTACTGGCATAAAAACAGACACATGGACCAGTGGAACAGAGTAGAGAGCCCAGATATGGACCCTCAACTCTATGGTCAAATAATCTTTGACAAAACAGGAAAAAATATCCAGTGGAAAAAAGACAGTCTCTTCAATAAATGGTGCTGGGAAAACCATTGGTCCTTCTTAGTAGAACAGACAATATCATGATTTATTAGACTCATAAGCACAAACATGGTAATATCAAAGAATCATAACCACCAGAAAAGAATGCCAGAGGACCCTGACTATCTTGGTGTATTTACTGGTGTCTCCTTTTCTAACAGACTCAAGTTATCCTGTTTCCTCAAACTATTTGTTTCTCCTCAAAGTTTAGTCTTCCCTGATTGGAGGTCCAAAAATACCCCAGAATATTTCCTTCTTCGCTACAGGGTCATTTTAGAGTTGAGACCTAAAATCATTGTCACTGTAACAGTAGGGGTCTACATGAAGTTTGGCATTGAATTACTTGTGACTTATGTTATTCTAAATGATGAGCTATTGATTACTGAGAGCAATATTTGAGACTACAGTGTGAGTGCTGATCAGTCTAAACATTTTCTATAGCTATGAATTTCTATTCATAGGAAAGTTTTTTTTTAAGGGCACGGATCATTAACATTTCAATACACCAAGCTTAGATCTGGCAACTTACAGAAATTTTTCAGAGGAAAGGCGCACAATCCAAGTGACTATCTTAATTACCTGCATCAGCCCAATTAATTTGTGGTGTACTTCAAGCTGAAACAAAGGCCCAGGAATGAGTCTCGCTGTCCCAACCTAGCCAGAGGATTCTATGAAACCTCTCCCTCAGTCATTCCAGGGAAGAAAGACAATAGGATGTAGTCGAGCCCTCAGGGGCTTGGCAGCCAAAAGAGTCGAGAGGAAGATTTGCCAGAGCTCGTATCAGTGTGGAAAATCACATCACAACCAGCTACGGTGAAGAATTCTTGAGAATGGAAGAAACCGACTGTAAGGCATCTGATAAAAGCAAAATCTAAAACTTGTCCTGAGGATGAGTCTTGCTGCCTGAATATAAACAGATGTGCAAACTCAGAAACTCCTCAGAGACCTTTACTAGCCTCTTGATTGCATACGGTTCCTTTTCCTTCTGTTAAGTATCACAGGTGTGTCCTAAAGCTGGATTCTGGGATCTGCTGACAACTGGGAAGCCCCTACCATCCACCAGGAAGCAACTTTCTGAGTATCCTTACTCCCCAAGCACTTTTCTTTTAAATCCCTTGCATGTGACCACAAGTTTAAATCAGGCCTGAGCTTGCTCTCTTGGAAGCTCTTGCTCCAGTGAATTGTTTCTACCGCATAACAAATTAACACTATGTAACAAGTCAATGCTTACATAGACCAGGTGGAAACCCAGATGGCATGTTTTGTAAGGAGGCTACGAATAACCGGAACCCCAACACCTAGCAAATCCCCACAAGTCCATTGGCGATGTCTGAAATTCCATCATTGCAAATTTACTTCTTTGGGTTCAAGTAGAAAAATCGACCAATATGTAAAGAACATGTGAACAGATAATTAAATAATTATTAGTCATCAACCACTTATTATGAATTTTCCTATTCTAAGTGTTCACAAGAGAACAAAAGTCCCAAAGATTTTTTTTATAAGAAGGTGAAAATATAAACCTTATGCACAACCAAATGGAATGGAGCCAAGTGAAAGGAAGGAAATCAGGGCCGATCAGGGTACTGGAGTTCTTGGGAGGAGAAGCACATCAAGAAAACAAGAACGGCAAATAAGCAGTTGTCCAAGACCCATTTGACCCATTTCACAATTCTATGAATTATCTGACACAGAACAAAAGCCCAAGGTGACCCTTCTCCAAACTACTCTTAAGAAATAACTGAGTGAGGGGTACCTGGGTGGCTCAGTGGGTTAAAGCCTCTGCCTTCGCCTCAGGTCATGATCTTAGGGACCTGGGATTGAGCCCGGCATTGGGTTCTCTGCTCTGGTGGGGAGCCTGCTTCCCCTTCTCTCTCTGTCTGCCTCTCTGCCTACTTATGATCTCTCTCTCTCTCTGTCAAATAAGTAAAATGTTTAAAAAAAAATTAAAAAAAATAACTGAATGAAATCAGTGAAAAATTACTGTGTCCTTTTGAGAATGGTGAAGTGCAGTAGCTTTAGGCCATGGTACAGGCAGGTGCTGGATGACCACCAGCTCATGTTTCAGAGAAAGTGTTCCTGTATTGGAAGTCTGGTTTGGGCCAGTTGGGTCTCCTTGGTTTCATGTATGATAGCATATGCTTTATTGTAGAGGAGCCTCAGAGTAGAAAACGTAATAAGGCATTTCAAAACAAATAAGACAACTATACTTCTGAATCAGGATGCCTGCTCTTTCGGGGTCCCTGACCCAATTCCAACATGGGGGTTGGGGTTTCCCCACACACAACATCAAGCATTCTTGGATACCAGTGTCCAAGAATTCAACTCAATTCTAACTCTACCTATCCAGAGATAGCATCAGATTCCAGGGACTAACAGCTCAGCCCTACAAGAGTGTCCCCCAACTCCCACTTCAGACTCCCATCACAAGACCCAGGCTGTTATCTGTGCTTCTGACCAATGGGCTACAGATCGGAAGTTCTAATGACCTCCTCCTCACATTCAATTAATTTTCTAGAGTGGCTCACAGAACTCAGAGAAACACTTATATTAACCGGCTTATTAAGAGATATGATAGAGGATGCAAATCTCTGTATCAACAGGTAGACAGATACACAGGGAGGGGTCCTGAACAAAGGAGCTTCTGTATTCATGGAGCTTGGGGCCCAGCTCAGTGGCAGTGGAAGCATTCTGGTTCCGCAAGCATGGACCCTCTTGGAAAAAGGACCAAAGAACTGTCCTCTTATTCTTTTTATGGAGGCTTTGTTATTGACTGAGTCATTGGCCAATGGCTGATTCAACCTCCAGTCCCTTTCCCCTTCCTGGAGGTCAAGGGTATAAGACTGCGAGTTCCAACCTTCTAATCATATGATTGGTTCTCCTGGAAGTCCCCTGCCCTGCATGGGGTCCTAGAGTCACCTTCATTAATAATAGTACACCCATTTCACCTTTATGGTTCTGAAACATTTTCAGGGGCTGTGGATGAAGACCAAATATACCAGAGAAATACATTTCGGTCCTCTGAATGACCAGACAGATATTTCTTATAAATCATTATATTGCACCTACCAAGTGCCAAATGCTATGCTAGTTCTTACTCTCAATAAATTCATAGTCTGGTGATCGATTGACAAGTAAACCAATGAGAACAATATGGGAGAAGTGCCCGAATGCTGGATGAATTTAGAAGAGGCTTCAAACTCACTTCTAAGGAAGGCTTTCCACTGCCCACTGCCTTACATGGGAGAAGGGCTTAAAAGATGAGGGCTCTCGCAGATCTTGAGAAGGGTGAACTCTATGCAGAGGGAGTGGCAGTATAATGCACTCGCAGGCATGGAGGCCGACAGGGGCATCTGGAGGGTGTTTGAGTGAGAGGTGAAAGGGTGAAGCCCAGAGAGGGAGATGCCAGGATACCTCGTCACATCTTTCTTATATGCCCTGCTAAGAATTCATGTGAGCATGCACCCCTGTTTTTATTTACACCCCCACCTTATTCCAGAGCGGATTTAAAGTGGCTGTTGTCACAGAGCTTGGATTGTATTATGAATGCAATTGAGTGTAATTGAAGGATTTTAAGCAGGGAATGACATGCTCAGGCATGCATTTAAGAAAGATTACTCAGGCAATGCAGAAAATAAATTGTAAGGGGTACAGGGAAAGGGACGAGACTTCAGGCAGTTAAGGCAGAATAGAGGCAATTACAATAATCCAAGGGAAAAATGAGGCAGGCCTGAACTAATGCAGTGGCACTGGGAATGCAGAGGGGCTGGGTAGATTTGAGATGTACTTAAGATTGGACAGATTAATTTCTAAGCTAGTGGACCTAATGATACTTAACGCTATGGGAGTAAACTGAGTAGAAAGAAATTACTCAGGAAATGTGTCTTGATCAGGAATTTGAATAAGGGAGACAAGTGATCTAGACAATTTGCCTGATATTAGAGAGCATTTGTAGTGTAGAAATATACAGTTTCAAGTACTGTGGATTTACTTTGAATTTCCATTTGAATCATCAGCCTCGTTTCTTTTAAGCACAGCCTGATTTCTTCTTGTAAGGTACAAACTCCGGGATTGTCATAGCTGCCTTTGAAGCTGTTCAGTGCATTATTTTCAAAGGAGAACTGTTGCTAGCAACACCTCGAGATATAAAAACACATCTCACTCTCATGTCTACCTTTCAGCATGCGGAAACTGGGGGAGGTGATGTTTCTCTAGAAGGGAAAACACCTTCCCAGTTCAAGCAAACACTTTCCACAGGAATTTAAAATCCAATAACTTGGATTAGACATTATAAGGGAAAATGTTTAGTACAGAACCTGGAAAATAATTAGTTCTCAGTAAGTCTTTGTGGGATCCGAAACCACTTAAAAAAATAGTAATTTTAACAATTACCATTGAAAGAACGGACTTTAATTCAAATGCAAAATTTGAGAAATTTAAATATAATAGAATGTGGCTTATAGAGAAATAAACTGGGGTAAAAAGTTCGTGTTGGGGATGAGGATGTATTTTTTATAAATAGGAAATGGATTCAGAAGAGACAAGTTTGGCCGTAAGGGAAGTTCAAGCTTTCCTTCCAAGAGTTTCAATAGAGGCGTGGACTCACTACCTAAATGAAAATTTAGGCTAGAAAAATTTGCACAACTGAGAGTGATTCTCTTTTAAAATGTATACATAACAGTAACAATTTTATCCTAAAAGCATAAAGATGGCTTAAGGTTAGGTTATTTGTTAATGTGTTCAAATCCATAGCACAAAAAAACAAGCTAAAAAGTAGTCTTGAAAGATACGTAAAAAACATTTGATAAAATTTAACACTATCCTTCCTTCCTTCCTTCCTTCCTTCCTTCCTTCTGTCCTTCCTTCCTTCCTTCCTCTCGCAGAGCAGTCGGTTCCTGTAGGGATTAGGATTATATCACAAGGACAGTGAAAAGCAACCAAGGGTTCTGAATAGCAGAAGTTGAGAGAAATGAAGAGATTGAGAGATATTTGGGAGGTAGAATCTGCAAGGCTAGCAATTGTTCGGGGTGATTGGGTAGTGGTGTCATTGTCTGAGATACTGAACATGGTGTGGGTAGACCCTGGAGGGGCGGCATGTTCCCAGGGAAAGGTCAGTATAGCTCTGTTGATGGGAGAATGCACCTCGGCTCTGACTGCCCAGGTTCAAACCCATCTTGACCCCTTTGGATGAATCTTTAAACATTCATAATTTTGGCTTTTTCATTCATAAAATAGAGATGATGATAATAGAATCCACATTGAGGAGATTCTCTGAAATCATCCCTTTAGTGTTTAGCAGAATATTTCCCAACATGACTAACACTTAGTTAGGTGGTCTTTAGAATTGTGATCAGTTGTAGTGTTTAGACACATTTATTCCAAAGGTTCTAGAAACATCCAGGAGGGGACATTTAAAAGATATGTGGCTATAAATGCCTGGACCTCTGGAAAGAGACTTGAACCAGATGTACTCTTGAAAATCAGCACATACATAGTATTTGGAACATTTTAAACAGTGGGGAAAAGATTGATTATTGACTAAATGGTTGTAGTAACTGGTTAGTCATTAGAGATACAAAATAAAGTTAAATCTTTCTCACATTCTGAACATATAATGTAGAAGTATTATGTGCCTTAATGTAAAAAATGGAAGTATTAAGATACTACCTTAAGATAAGAAAATTCTTTGTAAATCAGAAACACAAAGGAAAATCTTTATAGGAAAATATAGATGTATTTGAATACATTGAAGTTTTTTAAAAAATTAAAGCTAGAAACCACTGTGTGTGGTACGTAAACAATGAATCTTGGAACACTGAAAAAATAAATTTTTTTAAAAACCCAAAGTTTTAAAACAAGAACACACTGGAAAAATTAAACAAATAACATGAAAAGAGATACATAAAGAGCCTCTATAATTAAACAACGAAGAGACTGACAAAAGTAGATAAAGCATTTGGTCAGATAATTAACAAAAGAAGAAATACAAATTAAATCAACATTACATATCATTTTCCCATTAGACCAGAAAAATATCTTAAAATTTTGAAGTTTTAATGAAAGTTCATTAAATGTGAGTGAAAGTAAAAGTAAATATGTACTCTAAAGCAGTAATTATGCAATTCTTTATTCAGTTACCAGTAAAATCGATTTCTAAAATTACAAACACTTTCATACTTCTTTGAAAGATTCATTATTTATTTTAGAGAGAGAGAGAGCATGAGCAGAAGGGGCAAAGGGATTGAGAAACTCAAGCAGACTCTGCTCTGAGCATAGAGGCCAACGGTGGTTTTGATCTCATGACTCTGAGGTCATGACCTAAGCCAAAACCAAGAGTCAGAGGCTCAGCCGAGCCACCCAGGTGCCCCACAAACTCTTTCATTTTTTAAATTAATATTTATTTACTCTAAGAAGTTGCAATGTTATAAATATTCATATCTAAAACTAAATCACTCATCTACATTTTTTCTTTTTTTTTTTTTTAAGATTTTATTTATTTATTTGACATAGAGAGAGAGATCACAAGTAGGCAGAGAGAAAGGGGGAAGCAGGCTCCCTGCTGAGCAGAGATCTCAACACGGGGTTCTATCCCAGGACTCTGAGATCATGACCTGAGCTGCGGCAGAGGCTTAACCCACTGAGCCACCCAGGTGCCCCTGATTTGATCATTTTTTTATCCACAACAAAACTGAACTTAAAATTTTTTTTTAAGATTTTGTTTATTTATTTGACAGACAGAGATCACAAGTAGGCAGAGAGAGAGGGGAAGCAGGCTCCCTGCTGAGCAGAGAGCCCAATTTGGGGCTCAATCCCAGGACCCCGAGATCATGACCTGAGCCGAAAGCAGAGACTTACCCCATTGAACTACCCAGGCGCCTCTGAACTTAAAATTTTAAAACTTGTATTATTCCCTCTGTTCATTCATCCTTTCTGGAGTGAATGATGTTCATAGTTTTCAGTAATATGTAGTTAAGTGGAACTACATGCAATACTAAATATTTTATAAATAACTAGTAAACGTAAAAAGTAAAATTTTAATAGATACCCATCTTTGTGGTAGGCAGAATAACAGCTCCCAAAAATGTTCTTACTCTAAAATCCGAGAATGCTGTTACACGGCCTAAAAGTGGAAAGTGGAAGTGGAAAAGTCAGAGATGAGACAGTAGGATAAAAGTCAAGAAGGACTGCAAGCCTGAGAGAGACTGTCCCCATCGCAGGAGCTAAAGATGGGGAGGCCAGCAGAGGGCCAAAAGACGCAGAAGCTGCAGAAGCTGACAACCAGTGAGAAAATGGGGACCCCCGTCTTGCAACCTCAAGGCACTCTATTCTTTTTTTTTTTTAATTAACATATGATGTATTATTAGCCCCAGGGGTACAGGTCTGTGAATCGTCAGGCTTACACATTTCACAGCACTCACCATAGCACATACCCTCCCTGATGTCCATAACCCAGCCACCGTATCCCTACTCCCTCATCCCCCAGCAACCCTCAGTTTATTTCCTGAGATTAAGAGTCTCTTATGGTTTGTCTCCCTCCCCAGTTCCATCTTGTTTCCTTTTTTCCCCCTCCCTACCCTCCATGATCCCCCCCCCGCCTCTCAAATTCCTCATATCAGAGAGATCATGTGATAATTGTCTTTCTCTGATTGACTTATTTCGCTTAGCGTAATACCCTCTACTTCCATCCACATGCGAAGGGCAAGATTTTGGTTTTTTTGATGGCTGCATAGTATTCCATTGTATATACATACCACATCTTCTTTATCCATTCATCTGTTGATGGACATCGAGGCTCTTTCCATAGTTTGGCTATTGTGGACATCACTCTATAAACATTCCGGTGCAGGTCAAGGCACTCTGTTTTCCCAAAAATCAGAACGCAATGAGGAAGGAAACCGATGCTACCCTAACATCTCCAGAGAGGAGACCTTGTGTTCTCTTCAGAACATGCTTTCCCATTTTTTTGCAATATGAACCAGGCTGAGCAGTCTCCAATCCTCAAGTTCTGATTCCTTTCTGCTTAACAATGCCCTTCAATTTTTCTCTCTCCTCTCACATTTCACTGTAAGGGATAAGGAGAAACCAAGCCCATGTGTTCAACCTTTTTTCTTAGAAATCTCTAAAGCTGAATTTCCAGGTTCATTACTTCCATAGACACCAAGGTCTTTGCCCCTTTGTGACAATGATCTCCTCTCTCCCAGTTTTCAAGAACGAGTCCCCCATTTCCATTGCAGACCTCACCAGAATGTCCATTAGTGACCATATTGCTACCAACACTGGGTTCATGATGATGTACGTACTCTCTGACTCAGCAGCTTCCCTCATAGGGCTCCTCTTTGCTCCCTGAGCCCCCACCAGAGTCACCTTTAATGGACCTAGTAAAACTCACCTTGCCACCAAATGAATGCCACATCCGAGGCATTGTTTCAAGATCAGGAGCCGCTTACATTGTAAACACGTAAACAGAGGGACTGAGGGCTTCTTCCTGATTTCATGTCTCACTAGCCCAGATGAGACTCTTTACAGAACACTAACTTAGGGAAAATATCTGTTTGCTCTCTTATTAAATGCAACGCCTCACACTTCTCTCATCTGGGTCAAATTCACTATGAATTCCATTTGGGAAAATCTAGGGTAAGGGAATCATATGCTGATTCTCCTCTACGTGTGTGAGCAGGGACAGCTGCACCAATACAAGATTCTCATTAAAAAAAAAAAAAAAAAAAAGTGTGGAGAACAAAAGTTTCGAGATCTTTCGATAGAAGACAGAACCTTCTAAGGCACAGAATGCACCAATGACAAAGCCCTGTGGACGAGCCATGGGGAGAAATGAGGGGTCAGAGCAGTGAGGGGAGAGCCAAGCTAGGAGTCTCTTGGAGTGACCCAGCGAATGTGTGTAATGGCCAGGACACTTGGAACCTGGCCCTGGGTCCCCCACTAGTTAACTGTGTGACTTAATCAAGTCACTTAACCTCCCAAGCTTCTACTCCCTCATCTGTTGAAAAAAAAAAAAAAAAAGCAGGGATTAGATTAGATGGCTTTTAAAGACTTTTTTTTTCTACTTCTGAAATTCAGACATTCTTTCACATGCTCTGACTACTAGAAACTCCACCTTCTTTTAATAAATTCTATTTACTTGCAGGTGGTTGGACTATTAAGAAAAGCAAATTGTTTAAATAATGTCTGACTTTTTGACTGGCTTGACTCCCCTAACGGGCCATATATATAATTTTTTTTTTCTGGGTAGTGATTTTTTTTAGGCACATCAATCAAGTAGTCAGCATTTATTGCATGGAGCTAATTAACTTTCAAAATGACATTTTCATTTGTAACATTGGTTGAGATTTGAACTCAGATCTCATCAATGAAAAGCAGCTGCACTAATAATCCGAGCCCCTAATTCTCCCCGCTTAGCCTCACCATAAATGTGTGATTAATCGCAGGTTTAAGGGAGTTCTCAGTTACTGTGAAAACAAATCATTACCAGAAACTGGCATTCCCAATTTATTTTATTTATTTTATTTTTATTTTTATGACTTATACCCTATTCTCCATATTTTCCATATGTTCTGGGTCCTTTTCATCCATTCAGGACCTTGTGGAAAGCTCGGCTCACCCCATCTCCTAATGGGTCACGATAAACAGGAGAATGTTATTTTCTCTCCACTTCTCCATTTCAAAGGATGTAGGAATATGAGCACTTTCTAGGAAGAGGTGAGAGGATGGTGTCTTGGACAACAGGACAGAGTGAACACAGAGATAAATGTAGTTACTCCTCACCCCAGGTCACTACCGCAAAAGCCAACATTAGCACCCTGTTAGATCTGGGCACGTAAGCGGTTAGGGACCTGGGAGAGGGCAGAGAGACCCCAGCGGTGGCTTATCTTTCTTTACCAAATTCTCCTTCACTTTTTCATTTTCTATTTTAGGGGAAAGTTCGTAGGGAAACTAGAGAAACAGTTTGACCTCTGCTCTTTTGTTTGTCAAGCACCAAAAATCGTTAGAGGAATTCTGCCATTTGGAGAGCGTTGGAAGGATATTCTGGTTAAATAGACTTTGGGGGCACTGAGGCACTCATCAAGAACGTGGACACCAAAGCAGTGAGAACTGCCTTGGGAATCCCGTTGGAAGGGACATGTCTTACTAAGATGCCAGGGACAGAGAGGACATTTGGCGCAGTCCAATGCAAGCCTCAATCTGATGTCCCAGGTCCCGGCAGCCTCTGTCACGTGCCCCTTGATTCTGCAAGCTCCATGTAGACCACCACTCCCAACTGATAACCAGCAAAGAATTGAGGTATTTGCCAAGAGTTTACAAGACTCCCCAGCAGTATCAGGTAGACAGGCTAGGGAGTGTGTATGTGAATGCATGTGTGTGTGTGTGTGTGTGTGTGTAACTTACGCCTTACACACCCAAATCTCCCAAGTCCTTGAGTGTTGTAAGGACACCTTTTCAGTGAATATCTACATAAGTTGCCTCCCTCCTCTCTCTCATGTGGAAGGCAAAGACCTCGCTGCTTAAATGGGTGGCTTTTCTAGAGGAACTTATGCTTCTTCTGGTCACTGCTTTCTCCATGTTCCTCTTCTTACTGAACTTTCCTTTTTTTTCCACTTATGTCTCATGGGAGTGTTCTCTTTTCCCCACCCAATGTAAGCCCTGAAAACACATCCCCCTTCCCTTGACCTTCCCCCAAAACCACCACCCTAAGCCAGTTCTGTATAATGAACACATAAGGAAGTTTAAAGGTAAACAATGAATCAAGGTAGCTCCATTGCAAGATCTCGCAGTAACCAACTGAGCAGGTCTTTGCATGAAAATTCCATTGGCTGATCCCTTATCAGGAAATTTCTCACTGGCTGTCTCTTTGTCTGCCCCGTTTTGCACTTCCTTCTTTCTCTCGTGGCCACCCTCCAGGTTCCTCCTTCCCATGCCGATTTGTTTCTTCACCAAAATAGTGCAGCCCTCCATCCACTACCTCAAAGGTTTCGGGGGCCCATCATTGCTTAACCCAAATCTCAGGTTGCTCTAGGAGCCAAAAATGGTTTTACTTTGTCTCAGGATCAGATTCCTGGGGCAGACCAAGCTTCCCCCACCAGCCTTTGTAAGTAAAGAAGTGTTAATACGAAATGCCATCTCCCCAGGATGAATTATATGAGCTTCTGGAAGGCAGAACTGCCCACAGTCAGGTCTGTTTGTGTTTTGTTTTGTTTTACTTCCTATAGTGCATTTTGTTTGCCACCTAAGGTCACCCTCACATGTACTCACACTCACCCTTCCCTCTCACTCACATATTCCCTTTAAAACCCACACATCAGGGGGCGCCTGGGTGGCTCAGTCAGGTTAAGCAGTTCCTTTCTGCTCAGGTCATGATCCCAGGGTCCTGGGATCGGCCCCGGCGTCGGGCTCTCTGCTCAGCGGGGAGCCTGCCTCTCCTTCTCCCTCTGCCTGCTGCTCTGCCTACTTGTGCTCTCTCTCTGCCAAATAAATAAAATCTTTTAAAAAAAATCCACACATCGATCAACATAGGAAATCAAATGAACTAGTTAATCCTTCCTCGTTCAGTGTCTCCAGTCTGAGGCAGAAGGGAAAAAAAGGAAAGCAAACGACAGAAGGGCAAAAAGCGGAAGTAATAAAGAAGAAAAAGGGAAAAAAAGTTAAGTAGGTAGCGTCTTAGCATGTGTGATCTCAGACAATCAAGGAAGCAGTGGAAAAGTGAGTTCTGGGGCGCCTGGGTGGCTCAGTGGGTTAAAGCCTCTGCCTTCGGCTCAGGTCATGATCCCAGGGTCCTGGGATCGAGCCCCACATCGGGCTCTCTGCACAGCAGGGAGCCTGCTTTGCCTCTCTCTCTGCCTGCCTCTCTGCCTGCTTGTGATCTCTGTCTGTCAAATAAATAAATAAAATCTTTAAAAAAAATAAAAGAAAAGAAAAGTGAGTTCTAAGTGATGGCTTTACTGCCCATGAGCAGTGTCTCCCGGCGTTCAGCTCAGCCCCAGTCATCCCAAGGTGAGGGTTAAATGCTGACCTAAACCTGTGTACGTGGCCCACATGTCCCCCCGGAGACGTCACACAGACTCACTCAGCTGTTTCTGCCTTTTACGTAAGAGCTGCCCCCTCTTCCTCTGCAAAGGATGACAGCTGGAGGGGAATGAGGTTTTGGGGATTGAAACAAGAAACCAAAAAATAGACAACACCACAACGGACCTTTCTTTTATAATTTTTTTCTCTTCAACTTTATGAGGATATTGTTAGAAATGTAGCCGGTTCTCCATGCATTAACGAAGAATAGCTTGATTTTTATGTTTTTCTTCTCGCGCTGGCGCCCTGTCGGCCAGAACTCGGGGCCGCGGAAAGGAGATTCAGAACATAAAGATCAGGGTCCACGCGTCTGGGTGAGCAGGAAGCTGTGTCCCCAGGAGGTCTTTTCTTATAACATTTCCAGCCTTATAATTCACCCTGCTGAGGTTTCGCAAAGTAGCCAAAGTAGCCAAAGCCAGGAGTGTTAATACAAGCCAAACCTCAGCCCCTTGCAAGGCTCCCCCTGGTGCCTTCTGAGCTCTAGCACGGCTCCTCCGCCCTGAGTCGCCACCACCCGCTTTGAAACCGTGGCTTTGGAGAAGGTCATGCCCACAGACACGTCTTTCTCTGTGTGTGACTGGCCTCTGCCAACTTGTGGTGAGACTTTGCGTGCCAAATGTAACCAATTACAGGAGTCCCCATCCTGTGGCTGAAGGCATCTGTTTGTGGGAGTGTATTCCCTGCATGCTGGGATTAGAGACCACTGGGCTCCCCAGGACATCTGGAAGAGAGTCTTCCTGGAGCTGCCACTTCTCCTCGGCGGCATTAGCCTCCCATATGCCAGTAGCTACAGCTGTATCTTTTAGACCAAGGTCTGTGAAACCATTAGCCACCCAAAAGAGGCTTCTGGGCCACCCAGTGTCCATTGTTTCTTTCATCTACTGGATCCCAGAGCCTTCAGAGAAACTGGGACAAAATGGGAAAATGACTGAATAGACTCAAAAAACAAAATTGAGAAATAGCTTGAAAATGGTCCCCAGGGGCATCTGGGTGGCTCAGTCAGTTAAGTGTCTGCCTTCAGCGCTGGTCATGGTCTTGGGGTCCTGGGGGGGATCGAGCCTGGCGTGTGGTGATTTTGGGGGGGTCTGCTCGGTAGGGAACCTGCTTCTCCCTCTCCTTCTGCTGCTCCCCCTTCTTGTGTGCTCTCTCTCTCTCTCTTTCACTCCCTCTCTCTGTCAAATAAATAAATAAAATCTAAAAAAAAAAAAAAAAAAAACCCTGCCCCCAAATTAGAGGGCAACATTTTTTCAAGCTGATCGTGAAAATTTGAAGTACCTGTCACATCAGTGCCCTCTTGTCTGATTCCATGACACTTTCATTATCTCCCATCTGGATTCATATACGTCTTTGCCAGCGTTCTGCTTCCCTCTGATCCCTTTGTTTTCCAGGTTATCTGAAAATAAACATCTAAGAACATTTCTTATCTTTCATGGCTCTCTCTCCTCTGTGGCATAAAGTGCAGAGTTTTTAATATCTGCCCTTCTCATACATTGGGATATTTACATTTCCCACACATGCTGTGTGTACATCTGTGTCACTATTCCACTGTTACCCCTTCTGGAATGTTCTTCTCCTGCGTCTTATATTAGCAAAGTGCTGCTCATCCAAAGACCAACCCATTCCATCTTCTGCTTGTAAGGTCTTAAAGCCCTTTAGTAGAGCTACTTTTTTTTTTTTCTTTTAAGATTTTATTTATTTATTTGACAGAGAGAGAGAGATCACAAGTAGGCAGAGAGGCAGGCAGAGAGAGAGGAGGAAGCAGGCTCCCTGGCTGAGCAGAGAGCCCGATGCGGGGCTCAATCCCAGGACCCTGAGATCATGACCTGAGCGGAAGGCAGAGGCTTAACCCACTGAGCCACCCAGGCGCCCCCAGTAGAGCTACTTCTGCTTCTACTTTTGGTTTTATCTCCCATCACGCATACCTCCTTTATAATATGCCTCCTCTTCTAAACCACCGACATCTTAAGTCAATAGTTTGGCTTCCGTAATATAAAATAAATTCAAGGAGAATATAGACCGCATTTTGGATCCTAATATAAGACATAGCATATAAAAAATGTTCAATAAATATTTGATAAATATCTGATGAAAAAATGAATTAATAAATGAACAAATGGTTCATTCAGTGAAACTAATGAAAAGCATGTTTGCTATGAATAGTGTAGAACAGTGGCTGATCGACACATAATTCCGTGTGTTCACATACATATGAAGAGTGACACAATTTATACAAAGCCTCATACACACATATGCATAAAATGCAACACTTCACCTTGTCAGATATATACACGCAACTTGCATCTGTTTTACTGAAAAATATGTCCTCAAGGTCTTTTGGAGTCAGGGCCGCCTGTATTTGTTTGGCTTGGGTTTTTGTTTTTCTTTTTGCCTTTCTGATTACTCCTTTGGATTCCAGAGACCAGGTATATCCTGTATTTTTTTAGCTATCCTTTTTGGCTATAAGATGTTTAGGTGGACTCTTAATTTTTTTTTTCACTATTAGGAACAATTGCCACTATGAAATCTTCGGGCAGATATGCATTCTTGTATACATATGATGTTTTCCTTAAAGGTGACACCTGAGAAAAATTGCTAGGTCATGGGAAATGCACATGGTACCTGTCATTCAATCCCATCAAGGACCTACTTCTATGTACCCTCACTAACATCGGACACACTGAGTGTCTGTCTTTCTGGTCCTCTAGCCTCGCATTGTACCCCCACAACATTCCTCACTGATACAGTCTGGAAATTTAGTTTCAGATCTTTCTTTCTCTTTCTTTCTTCTTTCCTTCCTTTCTTTTTCTTTCTTTCTTTCTTTTTTTTTTTTTTTTACAATGAGTGTTTATTAAACTTAGCATTAAGTTTTCCTAATTCCTTGTTCACGTTTGATTTTTCTACCACATTATTTCTTAGATTCATCTTTCTTTCCTTTTTTTTTTAAAGATTTCTTATTTATTTATTTGACAGAGATCACAAGTAGGCAGAGAGGCAGGCAGAGAGAGAGGGGGGAAGCAGGCTCCCTGCCGAGCAAGGAGCCCGATGTGGGGCTCAATCCCAGGACCCTGAGACCATGACCTGAGCCGAAGGCAGAGGCTTAACCTGCTGAGTCACCCAGGCGCCCCAGATTCATCTTTCTTATTGCTGGTATATATCTTAGAATTCTTCCAGAATTCTTTCAGGAGTTTAACTGTCTTATGGTTCATATGTGGAAAGCCAGTTTCTTCTCAAACTTATGCCAGAATACCTCTAGGTAAAGACTTGTGGGCCTAAAAGAAATTTTCTTATGGAACTTTAGAATTTAAATATTTCTAACATGTAAAATGCTTACTGTGTTCTTACATTCATATTGATGAGAACTTTTTTTTAAATTGCGTTCAGCTAACCAACATATAGTTTAACATTAGTTTTTGATGTCACGTTCAATGATTCATTGCTTGCATATAACACCCAGTGAGAACTCTTGTGTCAATATGATTCTCCATCTACTGTAGGTAATAATTTTTTTTTCTACTCTGATAGCTTTAAAATCTTTCTCTTGATTTTGGACATTTTAAAATTTTAATATAATGCACCTAGATGGAACACAGAAGGTTGGTAAGTAATTTTAAAACATCTAAATATATGGATGTTTTAT
Organism: Martes martes; assembly: GCF_963455335.1. Lineage (NCBI taxonomy): Eukaryota > Metazoa > Chordata > Mammalia > Carnivora > Mustelidae > Martes > Martes martes. The sequence goes on from NC_137904.1 coordinate 56,611,456, forward strand.
ATTAGATGGGTTGGTGATCCTAATGACGAAATACTTATTGGATTTTATTTATTTTTAAAGGTATTTATTTATTTTTAGCGAGAGAGAGAGCGCGAGAGAGCACGCGTGCGTGCACACAGTGAGCAGGAGGAGGAGCAGAGAGGGAAGGAGAGACGGGGAAAGCATCCCAAGCAGGCTCTGTGCTGAACACGGAGCCCAATGTGGGGCTCCATCTCGTGACCCTGAAATCATGACCTGAGCCAAAATCAAGGGTCAGATGCTTAACCAACCGAGCCACCCAAGCACCCCTGGATTTTATTTTAGATTCAATGCTAAAAGACCTAGACTAACTGAGTTCTTTTTTTTTTTTTTTTTAAATTGGAAATCAGTCAACATATTAGTTAACATCATTAGTTTCAGATGTCGTGTTCATTGATTCATCAGTTGCATATGACACCCCGTGCTCATCACATCATGTGCTCTCCTTAATGTCCATCACCCTGTTACCCCATACCCCCCACACCTCATCTCCAGCAACCCTGTTTGTTTCCTGTAGTTAAGAGTCTCTCATGGTTTGTCTCACTCTCTTATTTCTTCCCATTCAGTTTTCCCTCCCTTCCCCTGTGATCCACTGAGTTCTGATCCAAGCTCTATACTGAAAGGCTTGTGACTATCATCTGGCTTTAAAACATCTGGGCATTACCTTCTTCTTCCCTCATATAGGAAATAAGGAGGTTATAGAAAGTTGTGTCTAAGACCCTTTTCAGTCATAAAATGGTGTGCAGGGAACTCCAAGACTTTATAAACATTAAGAGATTTGATATGGCTCTTTTTTCTTTCTCAAGACAATATCGAACCTATACTCCTAATGATATTCCTACCTATTATAACTATTTCATGGAAATGATTTCTAGAAATATAACGTCTCTTAACTCCTTTCTGTGTTTCTTTCTGTGTGTTTCTTTTAATTGCAACTACATTTCTTTTGAAAGTATGACATTAAAAATCAGGAGAATACATAAGTATAGGAATGTTATTAAATGAATGTTTCTTTTAATCTAGGTCAGTGAATTAAAGGAGTCTCTATGTGAACACCATATATGTTCTGACTTTTGCCAAAAGGATACTTAAACATTCACAAAGGGAATTCTAGAAAGCAAAAGGTTTCTCCCTCCAAAAGGCATTGGAGCCCTCTGAATTAAAGCTTCCGACCTCTGAGTACCAGGCTGCCCCTGATTAAAAACAAATGGAACATATGCTATGGAGCATAAGACTACCTGATTTATGGTTTGGAAAATTAAGTTACTATTACTTATGGGGCTTGGAAGCAAAGACCCAATGCAATAGCTAATTGAGAGTAGAAAAGGGGTATACGCTGAAATTGGGAAAATATATTTTAGAGAAGGGCTGAGTGAAGACATCAGGGTATGTAATTAAATGGCCTTAAAAAAAAAAAAGTCACACTCTCAACAACCTCTTATATCAAACAATTGGAATGTGTTGGTTTTATTAACTGGTCTTCTGCCATTGGTCCCGTTCAAGCTGGGTACTACCTAGTGAACCTTCCCTATTGACGGACTCTAGTAAACATATTAAAACTCCCATGACCAGGGTCATTCTCCCATAAATAAAGACTCTTTAAAATGCAGGCCGTTATTAGGTTTTAGTAAGCTGCACAGGTACCTTCTAGGTTCTCAATAGTCATAAGAGTGTATTTTGATGAGTTTGTGGACTCATCAAACACATTCCAATAAATCCTGGGAAGGAATTTTGTTTTCATAGGAATCAGGGACCAGGAGGCTCTGGCTGTGAAAGTTAAACCCTGGAAGACCGGGAGGGAGGGACACCGTGCCCATCACCCTTGCCCCCCAGTCCTCTTCCCAGTGGAAAGCCACTTTCCCAGCAAGTTGTAGGGTAAGGAACTAAAATATCAGTTATTTCTCAGAATTGGACTGTGGTGATATGAGCGATAAAATTGGTGACATATGTAGACTTTTTATTTTTAATGGACAATCCAACATTCCGGACTGATTGCTGTAATTTGCTCGAACAAGCTAAAAATCTTTGAAATTGAAGGGTGATGCTGTCTAATCATAAGAAGATCACTTTTACTGTCATTGCACTTGGTGACTGAGAAAATAGGGATATATACTTATTTAAATACAATGAAGACCTATTCTGCTATTTGGGAGTTATTTTATCTAAATGAGACACTAAGCAAGTATTTCCCCAATGAACTGTCATTTTTTTTAAAAAAGTATAGGCTTCATCAATAGTTGTGGTTATCATCTATGGGTTATTTTGCCCTCTAGGGAAAATTTGGCAATGTTTGGAGACATTTTTGGTTGTCACATTGGGGAAGGAGGTTTCTACTAGCATCTAGAGGGTAGAGGCTTGGAATGCTACCAAATTCCCTAAAGTGTGAAGGACAGACTCCTTCTCCACCTCTCCCCAAAAGGAATTATTCAGCCTGAAATATCAACAGTGCCAAGGTTGAGAAACCCTCATCAAAAGAGACCTTTCCCGACTCAATATGTAGATTATTAGCTCCATAAATGATAACCCAAGGACACATAAAGCAAACGGAGAGATTACTAATTATTACCCTAAGAGGAGTCAATTTATTAAAAAAACTCAACTTACACATAATTTTTCAGAAGTACATTTATTTTTTGAAAGTGAACTATAGATGTACAGATTTAAATCAACCAAACAATAAAAACAAAGCCCAGTGATGGAACCACATTTAGAGGGGAAGTATCATTCCAATGCCTACCCTGGCACTTTGTCCACAGGAAGAACTCAATAAATTCCTGCTGGATGAGCCTTTTAAAAAAATCATTTAGCTATTTAAAATATGTAAGACTAAGTGTTTTTAATAGTTTCTATAATTTCTTTTTAATGAAGACCTAAAATGGCCCATGTGAGAAAAAAAGCCTTCCTAAAGAAAATAAATCCTCATTTTTACCCTAATTTAAATAAGATTGAATCTTTAAAAATGGTTGGGTTTTTTAAGGGTGTGGACTTGGTTGAAATAGTAAATAGTTTCTTGAGATACACTGTTTCCAAATACAGAAACATTTGTATGACCTTTCTTTTTTCCCCCACTTTATTTTATTTTATTTTATTTTATTTTATTTCTTTTCAATGTTCCAGCATTCATTGTTTATGCATCACACCCAGTGCTCCATGCAATACGTGTCCTCCATAATATCCACCACCAGGCTCACCCAACAGCCCACCCTCTCCCCTCCAAAACTCTCAGTTTGTTTCTCAGAGTCCACAGTCTCTCTCATAGTTTGTCTCCCCCTCTGATATCCTCCAACTCACTTCTCCTCTCCCACATCCAATGTCTTCTGTGTTATTCTTTATGCTCCACAAGTAAATGAAACCATATGATAATTGACTCTCTCCTTGACTTATTTCACTCAGCATATCTCTTCCAGTCCCATCCATGTTGATACAAAAGTTGGGTATTCATCCTTTCTGATGGAGGCATAATACTCCATTGTATATATGGACGATATCTGCTTTATCCATTCGTCCATCGAAGGGCATCTTGGTTCTTTCCACAGTCTCGCAACTATGGCCATTGCTGCTATGAACATTGGGGTACCGATGGCTCTTCTTTTCACTTCATCTCTATCTTTGGGGTAAATACCCAGTAGTGCAATTGCAGGGTCATAGGGAAGCTCTATTTTTAATTTCTTAAGGAATCTCCACACTGTTTTCCAAAGTGGCTGCACCAACTTGCATTCCTACCAACAGTGTAAGAGGGTTCCCCTTTCTCCACATCCTCTCCAACACATGCTGTTTACTGTCTTGTTAATTTTGGCCATTCTCACTGGTGTTAGGTGGTGTCTCAATGTGGTTTTGATTTGAATCTCCCTTATGGCTAATGATGATGAACATTTTTTCATGTGTCTGTTAGCCATTTATATGTCTTCTTTGGAGAAGTGTCTGTTCATGTCTTCTGCCCATTTTTTGACATGATTATCTGTTTTGTGTATGTTAAGTTTGAGGAGTTCTTTATAGATCTTGGATATCAGCCCTTTTCCTGTAGTGTCATTTGCAACTATCTTCTCCCATTCCGTGGGTTGCCTCTTTGTTTTGTTGACTGTTTCCTTTGCTGTGCAGAAGCTTTTGATCTTGATGAAGTCCCAAAAGTTCATTTCATTGAAAGAAGTTGCTGTGGCCCACGTCGAAGAGATTAATGTCTATGTTCTCCTCTAGGATTTTGATAGATTCCTGCCTCACATTGAGGTCTTTTATCCATTTCGAGTTTATCTTTGTGTATGATTTAAGAGAATTGTCAAGTTTCATTCTTCTACATGTAGCTGTCCAATTTTCCCAGCAGCATTTATTGAAGAGACTGTCTTTTTTCCACTGTATATTTTTTACTGCTTTGTCAAAGATTATTTGACTATAGAGTTGCAGGTCCATATCTGGGCTCTCTACTCTGTTCCATTTGTCTATGTGTCTGTTTTTGTGCCAGTACCATGCTGTCTTGGTGATCACAGCTTTGTAGTAAAGACCTAAGGAACATTCCTCCTCTCCCCAAGCTGTGTTGTTCCTGGGACCCTCTTTTCTCCATCAGTCACAGTAAGTGTAAAGTCTTAACTTCAGCTCATTAGCCTGGGGTAACAAAGATGTTTCACACCAACTAATTAGGGGCTGGCAGGTAAGCCATCGAACTAACCCCTGAGATGGAAAACACATGGTTCATAAATTGTTTGGTTACACTCCCTGCCCCTCTGACTCAGACATGCTCACACATCAGCTGCTCATCCACAGTTCTCTAACCTTTCAGGGTTTGTGGTCTGGAATTTTGAGGTGGGTAAGGAAGCCAGAGAAACAGAGACAAAGAGAAAGAGATCCAGAGAAACCAAGAGCTGGGGACCAGCTGATCTGCCACAGAAGTTTTCAGACTTTCACTGAAGTGTCCCCTTGTCACCCAGTCACATAAACAGAATGACGGAAATATTGTTAAGCAAAGAAACAGTAATAAATCTATCTAATTGTACCTAAGCATATATAGAAAATACATTTCACACTTTCATGGCTGTCTTGCTTAAATTGATGATTCCAGACTAGCATAACTTTCTTTTTTACAAAGGATTTTAAAAGATTATGAGACATAAAATAATTAACTATTAGGATAATAAGACTGGGAATGAAAGTTAAGGGTGTTGTAACAAACAAAATTCTATCTACATTCCTGTCTATTTAGGTCTATCTTATCTACCTATTGTGTGTGTGTGTGTGTGTGTATATGTATGTGTGTGTGCACGTGCACATGTGTACATATTCCTTACGAGACAGAAGAAAATTGTACTAATGTGTATCTCTATGGTCAATAATGATATTAGTCATATTTTATTTCTGGGAGTCTAGCCTGTACTTGGAAATAAACTAGTGGCTGCCTGACGAAAGTTAAGTGTGACTTAAGGGTGACAAATAAGTGTGTTGAGACAAACGCATTATGCTTTTTTTTTTTTAATTTTTAATTTTTAAAGAGCAATTTCACAAAAACAGCTGAACCTGACTTCACTTGTGAGCCATGGGATGGAGCACTGGGAAGGGTCAGTGGGCACTTATTAAACATGAGTAAATGAGTAAGTGAGGTTGATGCTATGAGATGTTCAGTTGGATGAAAAATAAGAAATCCAACCTACTATCTGCTTGTTCAATAAGTTTAACCATTTGAAATTGCTGGCTTCATAGATCAACAAGAAGTATCAGTGATTTTACATGGTTTCATATATAATGCCATATGTAAGAAAGAAAAACATGCCTACCAGAATATTTTAAATATCTCTTCTTACTTCCAAACTATCTGTGAGAATCTTCAAAGTTAATCCTGTCTTCCCCCACCATTGGTGTGGGTAACATCTTAGAAGTGATTTCTTCCTCACAAGGCAGCTCCAATGAATTTCATTTCAAGAAAGAGCCAGTCATTTCTGGATTCACTGGGATGGTATGGAAAGTGAGGCTGGGACTCTGCGGCCATAGTCAGGCAAAGAGGTGTGATCAGGACAAAGAGAAGCAGGAACAGGCAACTCTCACAGGCCAGGCTCAGTTCTAACCTTTTGACATACTTAATCTCAGAAGAACCCATTTCATAGATGTGGTGACAAAGGCACATTTGCTTAGGTAACTCTGCTAAGGTTACCCATTTGTAAATGTTGGGAGAGAATTCAAATCCAGGTACTTAACCCAGACACCGTATTCCTCCCTAAACAGCACCCCATCCTTCCTCTGCCTTTACCCAGATGCAGATTTCTTTATGGAATTTATCCTCATATACATATACAAGGGCTCAGGTATTTGTTGTTTGTGTTAAAGAGGAGGTTCCCAACTGTATCAACTGTGTCTGTTTCATTTGTAAAGGCATCCTCTGTGTTCAGTCATAGGAGATACTAAATAAATAGTTGCTGGAATAAATTATTGTGTGAACGAATGAGTGAATAAGTGAATGGATGTATACCCCACGCTAGACTAAGGAACCAAGAAAGATTCCAAGGGCCAAGTCATCAAATTTAAGAATATTCCTAATCAAGTGTTGGGTCCCAGCATAAGGGAACGGGGGCTTTTCCTGAGGACATTTCCAGGGGGCAGCCGGGAGGGTGAAGCTAAAGAAAGCGTGTTTTCTGCCCTGCCTGTTTGGAAGCACTTGGTGCCAAGCCAGTTGTGTCAAGAATGTGTGCCGTGCTTGCCTGTGCCTGGTGTCTTCCCGTACCGTCAACCCTGTGAGTTCAAGTTCACTTTTCAGCTGCTTTCCAGCAGAGCCTATGTACTGAGTCATGCACATACACTCTCTTTCTCTCTCTGATGAGTTTCCAAGAGGATTGACCAGGATTCAGGTTTCACCCTGTGGCCCCAGATCAAAAAATTTCCCCATGAAATCCAAATATCCCAAACAAGGATTGAACCCATGCCTCACTCCTAATTAGCACCAAAAGGTGGCCAAAGTTCCCACTGCGGAGAGGGGAAGTAGAAACGGGTGGACGATTGCATAATTGGATGTGAAATGTTTCCATAAATTTAAATGAAAACTATTTGAACACATTTACACTTTTATGGAGAGTGATTCCAAATGCTTACTGAAGTTGCGGAAAAAGAAAACAAAATCGATGTCAGACAAAATAAGATGAAGAGCATTTTCTTTTCCCAACGTTATAAATGAAGCAGAAAATAAGGCAGAAGACTTAACAGCAACAGTTAATATGAAATGCAACAAAACAGACTCAACGTATGCCCACCTTTGGAAACGTGTGTGGAGGAGAGGGGCCACAATTTGGGGGACCATGGTCATTCCCAGTTCTTTACCCCCAAGAAAAGGAAATATGACAGCTGGAGAATTTCTCATCCCCCTTTTTGTTCTGAGTACGGAGGCGTCCCTGTATTGTTCACACACAAGCACATACGGAGATTGGGATATATTAAGTGGAGAGACCACATTTGGTTCCTCAATACCACATCCAATCCCGGAGTTGAAAGAACCATGGCAGTCGGCACCAGACAGAGTGGAGCCTGGAGTTCATTCCTCCCATCTACACATCCAGCCATCAGCCATTCAGCAAATGTCCATTGAGGCCTCACTCAGTAAGAGGCAGGCATGTCCTACCTGCCTGGGATACAAGGATGATATGGGCAGGATCCTGCCTTTGGCACTTGACAGGAAAACAGACCAGTGAAGAATTATTGTCAAGTTTATAAAAATAAACAGGGAATTACATAAGAACCTAAACAAAGGGAAAGATTGCTTAAGTGGAGATTGAAAGCCTTCGAGCCAGAGGTATATTTATAAAATATATAGATCCAATATATAAAAAATATACATTTATATATACACCTTATAGAAAAATATAGAGATCCGAATTTGAAGACACTTGGACGTGGCATGAATGCTGTCCTCTGCCACAGTCCCCACCCTGCCTCATTAACCTTCATCTACATGAGTAGTCATTGCTGGTGACAGAGTGACCTCTGATGGAATTCGTGGAGTTCACAGGGGACTGAAGAAATGACATCCAACCTGGCTAAAACATTAGTCATGCTGAGAAGGGAAAGAGCCTCAGGAAAGCAAACCATCCATGAAATGGAGTAGAAGCATCAACTTGAGCAACTACTGAAGAAATCAAAAGTTCAGTATTTCTGAAGAGGGATGGTAGGTAGGAGGCATCTTAAAGAATCACTAAATATGGGTGCCTGGGTGGCTCAGTTGGTTAAGCGACTGCCTTCAGCTCAAGTCATGATCCTGGAGTCCCGGGATCGAGTCCTGCATCGGGCTCCCAGCTCCACGGGGAGTCTGCTTCTCCCTCTGACCTTCTCCTCGCTCATACTCTCTCTCAAATAAATAAATAAAATATTTTAAAAAAAAGAATCACTAAATATTTGGAGTGAGTTTTGAAGGGAAGTATACACTTTGTGAAAAACTGCTTCATGTCCATTGTTTACAGATCTCAAAAATTTTTAAATTTTTAAAAAATTTGATTTATTTGTATTTTTAGTACAGGGTCTGACTCAGGGTTACCAAATAAAATATGGGATATCCAGTTAAATTTGAATTTTCAAAAATTTTATTTATTTATTTGAAAGAGACACAGAGATAGCAAAGGAGAGAGAGCAAGAGTGGGGGAAAGGGGCAGAGGGAGAGGGAGAAGCAGGCTCCCCACTAAGCAGGGGTCCATCCCAGGACCCCGGGATCATGACCTGAGCCGAAGGCAGACACTCAACCAACTAAGCCACCCAGGCACCCTAAATTTGAATTTCTATATTTGAATATATTTGAATTTCAAATAAATAGTTTTTCAATATAAGTAGGTCCCACATATTACATGGGACATATACCACGAAAAAAAAAAAATCCCAGATATTGCGTGGGACGTGCCTACCTAAAAAAAAAAAAATCTTGTTGCATATCTGAAATTCAGGATTGATTGGACATCCTTTATTTTTGCCTGCTAATCCTGGCAGAAAAACCTGCCTACTTGAGAACCCCCGCTGCATATTCCTGTTTCCATCACGTAGCTTGCCATTGCACAGACATTCAGATGCTCTCAGAGAGCCTCGAGGAGTCCTGCTGAGTACACAGTACCTCCTTCTAGCCCACGCGTGTCTTCCTGTTTAGTCCGTAACCCCTTTTCCACCCTCTGATATCACTCCTTACTGCATCCCACTCTCTGTCCTTGGGCCACGCTCCCAGACATCCTGAGAGCAGGCTGAGGAGGAGAGTGGGTGGTTGGACAGGGAAGTCTGAGAATTTGGAGGCCAAGTGGGAGAGAGCAGGTAGGTAGAGAGAGAGTGAATTGTTGACCAAGCATCAGTAGCCCACTGGTGGCCGCTCAACCTTGACCGTGTTGCTTTAATACAAAGGAGAAGGTGTGGCCGGGGAACATTCACCTGCCATCCGTGCTCCGGTCTACTGAGGGAAGCCTGTAGAAGGCAGCTGGCCGAGGAGCCCGTTTCCCCAGGAGCAGCTCAGTCACAGCACAGATGAGGAGCCCCCCGGACATATTTTACCCAAGTGCAAGCACGTTATTCCTCACAAGCACCATTACCAACTTCAGCATCACATTGCCCCCGGCTCCAAGCACTTCACATTTTTTTTTAAAGATTTTATTTATTTATTTGACAGACAGAGATCACAAGTAGGCAGAGAGGCAGGCGGGGGGTGGGGGGAAGCAGGCTCCCCGCTGAGCAGAGAGCCCGATGCGGGGCTCGATTCCAGGACCCTGAGACCATGACCTGAGCCGAAGGTGGAGGCTTAACCCACCGAGCCACCCAGGCGACCAGCACTTTGCATCTTTACAACGACCACTTTCCCACCTTTTCTTTAACCCAACCCCTAGTCGCCGCATGAGGGTCACAGGAGCTGTCTTCAGATCAGAGCAAGAAGGAACTGACTCCCAGATCACGAGAGGGTCCGGCTCCATCTTCCAATGCAGAATTGAAATTTTAATCTGATTTGACACAGCTATTTGGGGAATCCGAAGGCTAGTCATGAGTCAGATGATTAAAGCGGAATTGAGGGATTTTGCCTCGTCTTTGTGAAGAAGATAAAAAAAAAAAAGTGGGAAGAATTTGCTTTGTTTCTCCTTTTATGCATCCCACACGAGAAAATTGCTCTAATGACACTTAGCAAGGCACTTGGCTCCCAGAGGCAGGCTGGGCATGAAAAGCAAAGAGACAATAAAAGATCTTGTCTCACCAAGTTGTTAGCATACATTGCTGGGCATTTTATTTTATTTTTATTTATTAGTTTGGTCTTTGTCACTGGTCAACTTAGCTAAAGGAGTCACAGAAAGAGTGAAATAGGTTTGCTTTATTTCTTCTAAACCAAAGAGTCCTTATAAGCCACAACTCAATTATGATGAAAGAGCGATAAATATAGCTTTAGGGATGTGCCACAGGATAAGACAGTGTCCGTTTTTGTGGTTCATTTTGAAGTCCCCGTGATCAAATTCAGTTTTTACTTATTTTAGTTCTAGAAACAGCTTCTGCTAACCAATCTCTGAAAGGCACAGCCGAAGGACGCTTTTTGCTGGGTTTAGTAGAATGAGATCGGAGCCGGTTACGTGGGTGTAGACTCTTTTTTAGTAAAAACCAGGGTAGTATTCATGCCAGGGGGACCTGTGTTTGTAGGCTACTTGGGGATTTCAGGTGGCTTCTGTTTGTCATTACACATTCTCGCCGATCCCTCTTCTCCTTCATGCCTCGGGAGGATTACCAGGTGAGAGCAAGGTCCTTACCCAGATAAGGACAGGGTTTACCATCTTTGGGATTCAAATTACCCTTTGCCTCTAGCCCAAGAGAAAGGCAAGGTCCAAGTATCAGAGCATCCCATTCATTCCTCCCACCGCCTGTCAACACCGGGAGACCAGCAGTGTTAGAATCCCATTGGGGAAGCCAGCAGTGGGGTTGAGACTCCTAAGGCGAGAGTCATTAGTTTCGTGAACCTCACACAGCACATGGAATGGGGTGGGGGTGTCATTTCCTCCAGTCCTGATGTCACAGAACTGTTTTTTATAGGAGTCCTCCCACTCTCTGTCTGAGAACTTCATTACACCCCCTTGCTGCAGAGGCCCCACAGACCAACAGAGAGGTGTTGTTCCTCCCCGGGGCAGAGAGACTCCCAGCCTTGCATTTTGACCTTGGGCAAATCACATAAAGTCTTGGGACTCTGTTTCACCATCTGTAAAACTGGGATCATTCTCCCTGCCCCTCCTACCCTCATCGGGGTTATTTTAAGGGCAAGAGGTTGAGGTCATCAATGTAAAAGCTTTCAGGAGTAAAAATTAATGCAGCTTAGGCATTAATATCCTAACTGCTGCCACCATTCTGATAACAGTAGCAACATCCATTCATTTTGTCCGTGGATAATGTCTCTGTCGCATGTGCGACAGAGAGCCTCCCACCTTGGCACTGAGAGTTCCCTTCTGCCTGGAGTGCTCCTCTGCCTTTACAGCATCATTGCTTGCTTCCTCTCCCTTGAGATGTGCTCCAATGTCATCTTCTCAATGAGGCGTGCTCTGACTATTCCATTCAAATTACAACCCACCCCACCACCACCACCCCCTCCCCCCCCCCCACCGCTCTCCTGATATTCCCTGTGCTGCTACACATTTTTCTACGGAATTTATTTCTTCCAACATACTATAAAGTCTGTCTGTTATGCTTAATATAATTACAACTGAAGTAGTATATTACGTTGACATAACATCATTTATTATGTTTATGATCTATTGCCTGTCTCTGTCTCACAAGGGCAGAGATGTCTGTCTCTCTTGCTATTAGAATATCCCAAGCTTATTTAGGACCATGCCTGGCACAAAGTTGACCTTTTAAAAATATTTGCTAAATTAATTAATTGAAAATAAACCTGTGTGTATCTATTGCATATCAACTAGATTAAATTTTTTTAAAGATTTTATTTACTTATTTGACAGAGAGAGAGATCACAAATAGGCAGAGAGGCAGGCAGGGAAAGAGCGGGAAGCAGGCTCCCCGCTGAGCAGAGAGCCCGATGTGGGGCTCAATCCCAGGACCCTGAGATTATGACCTGAGCCGAAGGCAGAGGCTTTAACCCACTGAGCCACCCAGGCACCCCTGCATATCAACTAGAAAAGCTCCATGTTCCTCCACCTAGAATCCAGGGTCAATCAACTTCCTCTTCTCTTTTGTTCAGTTTCCCCCTTTGATAAACACACTTCAGCCAATGTGCATTGTCCTCAGTTGCCCCAAACCAAATACCCTACGGAATTATATAAACTTCCCTCATCCTGTTCCTTTTGCTTAGAATGTTCCCTCCCCAAAGGTTCTCATTTCAACTCCTATTTATCTTTCAAGTTCGAATGCTCTTTCCTCCAGCAAGCCCTTCCTGATTTTCAAACAAGGACATGACCTTTTCCTCCTCTAGGTTGACATGTGACTTATGCCCACGTATGGCATTTGCATTGTGTTATGGTTATTTGGGGGGCTATATTAGTTCTCTAGGGCCGCGATGACAAACACCAGGGACTGGGTGGTGTAAACAACAGAAATTTATTTTCTTATAATTTTGAGGTCTAGACGTCTAGATCAAGGTGTTGACAGGACTGGTTTCTTCTGAGGCTTTTTCTTGGCTTCGTCTCTCCTTAGCTTGTAAATGGTTATCTTCTCTCTGTGTCTTTGCATGGTCTTTCCTCTGTGTGCATCTGTCCAAATTTCCTTTCAAGGACACAGGTCATATTGGATGGGGGACCATTCTCATGACCTCATTTTAACTTAATTATCTCTTTAAAGATCCTATCACCAAATACAGTCACATTTTGAGATGCTGGGGGTTAGGACATCAGCATGTGATTTTGGAGGGGACACAATTTGACCCATAGCAGGTGTTTACCCTCAAGCTTCCTCAAGGCACCTTAATACCTCTCCAGGAGCTATGAACTCACTTAAGACAGGCACTCAGTCTTAGCCATTTTTGTAACTCCCAAGCAGTCTTTCAAGGTTTTGGGTCTCATTGGCTCTCAGAAATTGTGGAATGAACCATGATGCCCCAGCACAGTCTCATAGAAGCCAGAGTACCTGATGAAGAGTGTCCTGACTCCCTCATACCCTGCTTTGTGGACTGCCTCTCAAACCAAGAGAATCTCCTTGAACTGGTCCCAGTTCCTTATCCTTAGTTCCTTATTCCTGTCTCTTTCCCCTGAAGTTTGCCCCACTATGGATTCTTTCATCTGGGGAAAGATCTGCTTCTTCAATTGCTTTTTGCAAATGAGAATACACTAAAACTTTCCTCTTGGAAATAACTAAGCATCCTTGTAGCTCTCACTGAAGACAAAACTTTTGTAAATATGCACATGTGGTAGTAAGTAGGGTATGATTAAAAATTAGGGAAATTTTTGGATGCCTGGGTGGCTCTGTTGGCTAAGTATCTGATTTGTGATTTGGGCTCACATCATGATCTCATGGGTCATGAGATTGAGCCCTGTGTCGGGTTCCATGCTCAGTGGGGAGTCTGCGTGAGAGTCTCTTCCTCTGCCCCTCCCCCACACTTTCTCTCTCTTTCAAATAAATAAATAAATAAATAAATAATTTAAAAAAATAGGGAAAATTTCTACCTAACAATGTTATAACTAATTATTCTAAGATAATACCTGTCTATTTTGTTTTTAACACTTTTGACTTGGAGGCACATGACATTCTTGACAGTCTGTACTTCAACCGTAGAATTTCTAAAGCTTTTCCAAATCACTAGAAATGTGTGTTCCAGTCAACACATAAAATGCTGTTGGCTCATACACTGTTCCAACTTCAGAAGCCATTAGTTGAGAGAACTCTAGAAACTTGTGTTAGAAGATTGATAATAACGAATGCTGTGAGCCTGGAAACACAGAAAATTCTTAATTTTCCAGAAGGTCGCTAATCTTTATGGTACAGGTTAAAGATCTTTCTGTACAAATCCAGTCTTCAATTAGATTCTTCATTTATTTTATTTTTTTAGTTTTTATTTTTTAATTTTTTTTTAAAGTAGTCTCCATGCCCAAAACAGGGCTTGAACTCATGACCCTTAGATTTAGAGTCTTATGCTCTACCAACTGAGCCAGCCAGGCCCCCACTTGATTAGATTCTTCAGTTAGCATGTATGAATAAAACTTCCATCCCTGGTTTTCTGTTACTGAAAAGAACACATGGTCTATCAGCAAGACTGAGGAGCACTGAGGGGGGTTATTGGTGAAGAAGGCAGACCACTCAGAGTTTATGCTCAAGGAAGAATGTATCAAGCAACTATCTCTGAGGAACTATAATGTCCAACAGCTCTGAAATTGAACAAAATCATTCCTGCATTAACTTTTAAGAGTAGGAGGTAGTGTTTCCAGGAATTAGACCAAAGAGTTTAAATTAACCTTTAGCCCTGATTCTACGAGACATTTGCTATGTGAATTGGGCTAACTCACATATCATCTTTGGGCTCCTATGGCCTTATCTGGAAGAAGAAAGGGAAATGAAATGATAACTCTTCTTGAGGTAAGGTTGAGTTGTGAACTTTAGGAGACTCAAACTTCTTCATGAATTTGGATTATTTTTTAAAACCTCCCTCCAACACAAAAAAACCCTCATGGAACAATATCTCAAGGAGTACTTGGATTGTACAAAGAATAAAAGCCAGAAACATAGAGCACTTCACAATGGCCAGAAAAGAGGTCTCAGGATGCACCATTTCTGTGAGGAGCCATGATTATGGACAGGGTTCTCTGATCCTCTCAGCATCTCCCACCTTCTGACAAAGAGATACTTGGACCATTTATCAAGAGGGCCCATGGTGACAACAGTAAACTCCTCCCGAGACACTGTAATGTGAAAGCATGTCAATAAAGCAAACATCTCCCCTTGGGTCACACTATGTCACTCCCCAACTATCTTATGAGGTGTAAAGTATAAAACACAATAACCCGTAACAATGCTATTGAAAGCATAGGTTAAGTTCACACAATAAAAATGAAGTCAAGAGGGAAATTGATTATGTTTTCAAAAATTTCTAGATAAATGGGGAATTAGTCGTGTAGTATTTAAACAATCTTGTCCTAATAAACCCAGTTTTCTGCAAATATATTCCAAAGGAACAAATCTCCTGAGTGCCTCCTTGGCAAATGCCAGGGAGTTGCTGATGCAACATTGCGTAACAGCCCCTAGAAAAACCTGCCAGTTGCCATTCCTGATAGAATGAACATCCCTCTCTGTAGACAGAAGACCACATTACCTAAGCAACCTGTCCACTGGGTGAAGACCAAAGGCTGGTCAAATCATAATAAAGTCTATTTGTTTGTGAATTGTATGCCAGCATGGTATTTTCTTCTTATTCCATTTGACAAATCTCATCAAGCTCTAGGTATGCAAAGCAAAATGGGCTTTAAAGATTTGCCCCACTAAAGCTTTCAACAACATGGAAACCCACAGAACCTCATTAAATTAGAGATCTGTGAATCAAATCTTGCAGGCTAGTAAACTCCAACAGAGGATTATGTCCAAGGTTATAGAACTAATAGTAAAAATCATGCACAGCAGCAGGCAACCAATAATCTATTTTCTGTCTTTATATATTGGTCTTTTGTTGACATTTAATATAAGGAGAGTGAAATAATATTTATAGTTCTATACATGTCTTTAACAGATGACTTCTTTTATGCAGCATAATATTTTTGAGATTCTTCCATATATTAAATGTATCAGTATTTTATTATAGAGGATACTCCACACTTTGTTTATCTCTTGTTTGATGGACATTTGGGTTGTTTTTTTTTTTTTTTCCAAGTTTTTAGTTTAAATTCTAGGTAGCTAATGTAAAGTGTAATAGTAATTTCAGGTGTAGAATTTAGTGATTCATCAATTATATACAACACGCAGTGCTCATCACAACAAGTGTCCTCCTTAATACTCATCACCAATTTAACCCATCCCCCTGCCCACCTCCCTTCCAGCAACCCTCAGTTTGTTCTCTATAGTTAAGAGTCTTTTCCAGTTTGCCTCTCCCTCCTTTCCCTTCCTATTTTCATCTGTTTTGTTTCTTACATTCCACATAGGAGTGATAAAAACATAGTATTTTCTTTCTTTGACTGGTTTAATTTGCTTAGCATAATACTCTCTAGCTCCAGCCACATCACTGGAAAAGGCAAGGTTTTATTCTTTTTTGATGGGTGAGTAATATTCCATTATATATATAATGCTACTATAAACATCTGGGTGCATGTGTCCATTCAAATCAGTGTTTTTATACACTTTGGGTAAATACCTACCAGTATAACTGATACATTTTGGGGCCATTGTGAATAATTTTTTTTAAAACATCCATGTACAAGTCTCTGTGTGGACATATATTTCCATTTCTCCTGGGTAAACATCCAAAAGCAGAATTATTATCTCATCTGGTAAATTTATATTTAAGAAACTGCCAATCTATTTCCCAAAATGGCTGCACCCTTTTACATTTCCATCCCCAATGTAGGAGTCTTCCAGTCTCTCCATGTCCTCACCAACACTTGTTATTATCTGTATTCATTATACTAGCAAAAGTATTGAAACTCAGCTAATCTTTGGGTCCACAAAGACTGACATCTGGATATTCTTCATGTGATGAAGTACACAGAAAAAAAAAGTTATTGATAAATTATCGTGTGACTTGAAGACTTAAAGATCCGATATTTAAAACATTTCTTCTATTATATTAGAAGTCTCCAAATTACAACCTGTCATTTACTTTACTATCTGGAAATAATCTATTGCTCATCTCTAACCCTCTTCAATATTAGATCACCTTCAGGGTAGCCTCATATGAAAGTTTCCACTGCAGCCAAGGAAAAAATAACCCAGAAATGGTGGAAGAAAAAAAATGACAAACCAGAGTTATTCTGCAGACACAAAAAAAATTATGCAGCCTGATGTTTCTAAAGAGGAAATGGAAATAGTTCAAGACCATAGCAGCAAAATCTAGGCTGTCGAGCTTTGGCTTTTCATTTCACCAGTTACCAGTGGCTCCGCTGAAATAAAAAGGTTAGTCATTACTCAGTGGAAAATTTTGTTGAAGGGAAAAAAAATATACTAATGGAATCTCTTGTCCAGACCACAAATTACTTTACAAGTGACAATTAATTAGGGCTCACAACACATGCATAAAGCAGCTCTGCCTTACATTGTAGCAAAGACTTGGTGAACCTAGGTATTTCTTGGGGTATGACATGTGGGAGAGACTACTAGGACATGGACGGGGATTTCATCAGAATTTTATAACAGATAAAGGCCACTTACCACGTCGTGGGCAGAGCCCTTCCTTTTGTTAAACCACTTAGAGAAAGAACAGGATACATCAAGAGGATTTGCCATGTGTTCTCAAAAGTTCATCGTTTTGGGGGACATGGATTAAGTGGGACTCTTCCCACTTATTTTTAGGACATTTAATGGTATTTCTTTTTCTCTCCTAATACCCAACTTTGACCAACATAGAGTGGCAATAGTGGCAAACTCTTCAGTTTGCAGTGCATCTAACAAACATTTATTGGGCACCAGCTGTATGTCAGTCATTGCATTCCCTGAAATAGTCAGTTAAAGTATTTTTTAGAGTAGTGGTACAGCACTAAAGTAGCCAGCAGTGGCTGGTGACAGAGTTGGGTGTGGGAAGGAGAAGAACCACAAGATGAAATAAAAAATTAAATTATGGAAGCTTTGTAAAATAAAAGAAGCAGGCGAACAGGGAAATGTCAACTCCCATTCCCTAGGATTGTGACATCATTAGTCAATCCGTTCAATACCTTGTTGACGTTGGGGTGTTCTCTTCCCCTCCAAATCCAGAACTTTTCCAAGTTCGGTCAATGCCTGAGCCATCAGGCCAAGTGCTATTTTCAGCTCCACTGGCTCCCTTGTTTTGCGAGTTCAGCCCAGACAGGAAACCACCCAGTCTGGGAGGATTCAGTTAGATCCTCAAAGAGCACACACACTCAGGTGCAAGACCTTCAAGACAGCAAAGGGATGTTCCAGTTAATCACCACACACTGCTTAAGAAGTGAACAAGCAGTCACTGTCTCTGCAGGGGATGAACACTGTTTCATATATGTATATATGTGGATGTATGTACATGTATGTAAATATATGGGGAGTGGACCTGAAAGGTATTTTACAAATCCTGCTGCTCTTCTCTATATACACCCCCTCCCCCCAGGATTTCCACAGGGAACTTGTGGAGAACTTAGAAATAGTTTTATTTTAGGAAGATGTTTTATTTTGACTCAAGTGCCACTGGTTAAAAACATTGCGTGAGAGAAGTAATATGTAGCAGATTTTGTAGACATTGGGAAAAAACACCTGTCACATACAAAGTTTTGGTTTAGAAGTTGAACTTCTTTAAAGTAGTCTTGGCTGAATCATTATCCCCTGTCATGGGGAACGGAGCTTATCTGAGGCTCCAGTTAGTAAATCCATCTGGTTTGCCTGGTCCTACCAGGGACCAGATGGCTGCAGAGATAAGAGGAGAGGGAAAGGTCGGTGGGACTCATCAGATCACCTGAAAGGATATGCAAGATCTGGGATATACTCATGCTAAAAGACTACTCATTGTTCATCTGAGAGTCAAATTTCATGGTTTCTTGAATTTTGTTTGACAAACCTATCATTGATACCCATCAATAACTCAACTTTACACCATGATTTCTTCATGGGAACTCTTCACCTTTTTTTTTTTTTAAATCTTTATTTCCCCATGGGCTGGGAACAGAGTAGATAATCTGCTCTAATATTCAGTGGATGAAGGGATAGATGGACTACTAATATAGCCCAAATCATTAATTCTTATAAGACCCATTATCTTAAAATGTTCAAACCTAGGTTAATTGAGGAAGCAAGTGTCTATCAGATCTTTCAGTTGAATGAGTTCAGGCTAGACGGACTATCTATACATCTATCTATTTACTTATTTTTGGAGAGAAAGAGCAAACTCCAGCAGGGCAGAGGGAATGGGAGAGAGAATCTTAAGCAGGCTTCACACCCAGGGCAGAGCCCAATGCAGGGCTTGATCTTAGGACCCTGAGACCATAACCTGAGTGGAAACTAAGAATTGGATGCTTAACCAACTGAGTCACCATGGCGCCCCCAGGCCAGGGTATTTAATACAGTGGTTCCTTCCTATGGTCATAGGTTCATACCCAAGTTGAGGTGAATTACTTCCTGTAGGGGGAACGGAGAAGTTCCATCCAACACCATGAGTAGCTAACATTTATTGGATGCTCACTATGGGCCCACATATATTTATGTTAACATTGAATTCTCTTAAAACCCTACAACATAGGAGTTTAAAACCTTCTTTCATAGTTGAAGAAGTGAAGCACAGGGAAGTTGAGTAATTCTCCCAAGATCACACAGCTGTTAGGTACTACTGGAATTTGAACCCAGGCAGTCTGGCTCCAAAGCTGGTCTGATAACTATTCAGCTACACGACATCTCAAATAGAATGATACTATATTCTCAACTATGCTAACTCTATAGCTTTTGCCGCAAGAATGACATATATTCTTCCTGATTGTTCATGCCTCAGCCCTCCTCATCTACCAGCCAATACCATTCTTGAACAGTCCCTGTCAGGGTCCTTTCTTTCTACAACCCTTTTCCTTCTGCACACTCCCATCAGCCCCCAGGTGACTCTTAGCCAACAATGCAAATGACTTTCCAAATGGTGGCAGCAACCTACAAAAGGAAACTTCCCGTGGAGTTATGTTCCAAATTTAAGAATTTATCAATTAAATCCGCCTTCCATCCCCGGCCCCAGAAGAGAAGACTGGTTGAAAAAATTAGGAGCAATTAATAGAGTATGAGAAGACTTCTTTTTGGAAACTTTTGTTTGTTAGGTGGGGAGGGAAGGAACTGGGGTACAGATTTCTCACACTGGAGATTTATGTCCAATAGATAAACAAGGACCCAGAAAACCAGACATAATTCACTTTATTAAGGATAACTGAGCTGATTGCTGGTGATTCATCTGTGTTTTGGGGGAGAAGAATATTTTTGGAAAGTTCCCTTAAGTCATTTCATGGAGAAGACTATAAAAATAGTAGGCTTTTTTATCTGCACTTGATAGAGATGTAATGTATCTTTATTATCCAATTTAAAACTAATATTTTAGGTGATGACAGGTTGAGAAGACTGGACCCACAGAACTGGAACTGGAAATTATCAACTGGGCAAATCTAATCCAGCTTGACTGATGGCTGGAGGGACAGGGGTAAGGTTGAATTAACATTCTGGAAGGCCAATTCATCAGCTGTAATAAGCCAATTTCAGTGGGGAAAAAATAATGTGTTAAAGCATGAGATCCTTCAATTACAAAGAAGGAAAAATACTACAAAAGGCCAAACAGCAGGAGACATTTCCAGAGAAGGTTGTTCAAAGTAGTTCCCAAGATCTATTTTTAGAGCTGCTTTTAAAGAAAATTAAATAGTGGTCCACCTATAAGGACTGGGGTAAAATTCTCAGTAGAGAGATAAAGATAGGCGGAATGATGCTCTATTTCCTACGATTCTTTGAATTTCATATCAAAGGGCTTTCAGCTCAAAACCAAGAGCTTCACAGTGACTATATTCAGTTCTGCACCATCATCCGCCCACAGCAGCCCACTAGACTTTGGTGTTCTGGGAGACACTGCTCTGCCACTTCAGGGACATTGAAAACCATTGTCACTGCCTTTGAATATCTAGGCCCTGTGTTCTTTGGTCAAAGTACCGAGGCCTCCAACCCATGTCACTACTGTAAAGAACATGTGACACGCCTGCTTCTTTCACCTCCACCACTCAGGCCAAGCCCAGCGGACATACGCAAACCCAACCCGTGGCTGAAGAGGGATATATAAGTCAGGGGTGGAGACGTCTGGGCACTAGCCAGGTGTGTTGATCCATTACATCTCATCCGGATGCAAAACCTCGTTTTACTCAAACCGAAGCTCTCATCTTGACTCCTGGGTAGAGGGGAGGCATAGCTCACAGATCAAGCCCCAGTAACGCTAAGGTAGAATCTCTGTGCCTAATTACCCTCTTTGAGGTAAGGAAACCCATCAGGAACCTTATCAAGGTGGGTTTCACCAGGGGATGCCATTGTTTATACTTTGGATCTGATAGACACTCAAGTAGAAAAGGTCACCTCATGGGGAAAGATCAAGAAAGTTTCACCCAGAAAACAGCGGCGGAGCAGTAGGGGGACAGGGATGGAGGGCAGAATAGGAAATGAAGAGAAGAGAAGAGAATAGGAATAAGACTAAGGGTGGGATTAAGGAAGGAAGACGGTGGGACAGAGTTAACTGAAGACTCACTGAGGAAGACTCTGACCTACTGCCAGGCCACAAGGAGCTTGCTGGTTTGTGTGCGTGTGTGTGTGTGTGTGTGTATGTTTCATTAGGACCAGGAGTTGGGCAAGGTTCCCTGCGGATCACTGGGCCAATATGTTTCGCTATTATTGCTACCATTGAAAAGGAAAGAAAAAAAAAATTTGGCAGCCCTGCTTAGACAAATTTACATTTCATTGTGGAAGAGTCATGTTTGTTCAACTTTACTCAGTTCCAGTCTCTTCCAGCTAAATAACATTCTTATCCTTCTTCCTCATTTTTGTAGGGGCAGAACGGAAAAGAGAAGAAAGAGACAGAGATAAAGGGAGAGGGAAAGAGAGACTGAGAGAAGGAAACAGAAGGGCAGGAACAAAAGCTCTTAGGGTTTATTGAATTCTGCCCACCCCACTTTGAAATATTTGAGATGTTTCCTACATTTGTTAAAATAATTTGAGTTAAACTGGCTTTCTAAAAAGATTTATTTATTTGGGAGAGAGAGAGAGAGCATGGCAGGGGGCAGGGGCAGAGGACAAGGGAGAGAGAATCTCAAGCAGACTCCACAGTCAGTGCAGAGCCTGATGCAGGGCTCAGTATCACGACCCTGAGATCATGACCTGAGCCAAGACCGAGAGTCTGATGCTTAACCGACTGCACCATGCAGTGCCCCAGATTAAACTGCTTCTTGATTCACCCACGTTTTCAAATACTGAAAGAAAGTAAGAACCCAATATGGCTTAGGGTTTTGTTTGTTTTTTTTCAAGATGAAAAACCTTATATGAGGCCGAATTCAACACAAGCAGAACTACCTTGGTTCCTCTCCAAAAAATAAAACCTTATTTATAAAATATCAAAAGAACGTCATTTAAGAGCGGTTATAACCATCAGACTGTCCGATGTCCCCCTTTCAGGATGACTCCCCCCTATCAATCTGCAAACCACAGGAACAGAAAGACAGCCAACCTGGAAAACATAAACGTCATCTTAGAAGTTGGCATTTAGTATGTAACCAAAAAAAAAATCTAAATAAATCGAGTGGGGCTGTAAGACTTCGGTTGAAACCAGAACCAATTGCCCAAGTGCCTTATCAGGTATGATCCCAGCCCGGAGATGGAGGTAGAGTGAGTGAAGTAAGCAAGCTATAAAATCAGATCCCTGGAGCGCGTAAACCCACCCTTCTCAGGTTCTTAGGCTTTCGGAAAAGGTCTGCTGCATTTGGAATTAAGCGACTTAAAAAAAGTTGGTAACTATTGACTGCAATTTTTTTTTTTAGAAGTATAGATAGGTATATAAATGTATAGCTCTACGAGCGCACATTCCAAATAAATTAGGAAATGATATAATTCGTTTAGCATGGTGGTTGCTTGAACAACAACAAAAAAAAAAAAAAAAAAAGAAAGAAAAGGAAAAAGAAAGATTTAAATGCCTGTTGCTTGTTTCTGGATACCTAACAAGGAATTGAAAGGACTCCACATAGGTTTGCCCCCGTAATGCCTCAACTTTTGAAAATTGAAGCTCTTCCAACCCGATCAAAAAATGACCAAAATTGATTTGGCCAAGTCTGAATGGTACATTTCAGACTACTTTTGGATATGCTCTAAGAACAGCCAGAAAATGGCAATGCAGACGGAAGGAGAGAAGGAAAAGAATATGAATGATAAATGAAAAAATTGAAAAAAAAAAAAAAGCTCCATTAAGATACAAGAGAGAGGTCTCTCTGCCTGCCTCTCTGCCTACTTGTGATCTCTGTCTGTCAAATAAATAAATAAAATCTTAAAAAAAAAAAAAAGGTACAAGAGAGAGGTGATGTATTTCCACCAAGTATTGGCAAGAAATTCTCTCCCCGATCCCTTCATTAACCGTAGTACAGTGTGTGTGTGGCTTAAATCCAACCCGCTGTGCCGTTTACCTAATCAATGATTCTACCCCAGATCAAGCCCGAGCTACGCACAGGACAGGAGCTGAGCTTAAGGGGGATGGAAAATTCCCCTGTACACTCTCAACTACTTGATTAAAACAGAACTCCAAATCTTTTCGTTTTCTTTGAATTTTTGAGGAACTGAATTGAAAGTTACACACTGAACCTGCGCCGTGGTGAGAGGACATAAAGGTTAGGCATTGCACATTTTTTTTTTTTCTCAGCAAATTGGACTGTACAAGAGTTAAAAACGTCTGCATCCATATTCATGTTAACCAAAAAATAAATAAATAAATAAATTGCAAAACAAGAATTCCAAAAGAACCGGCACTTAACTGATACCAGTAAGTCAGTGTGAGAAGTGGGAGGTCTTGTGTTAACCAGAACTCTCCTAGGACCAGACGCCCACACCACCCCCACGTGAGCTAACACTGCTTTCTGCTGAATTGAAACAAAAACCAGAATAACGGTCTGCACTAGAAATTTCCCGGATGTGTGCTATTCCAACCGTTGTGTAGGCTGCTGGGGAAAAAACTGGTAAACAAGACAGACGCATGCAGTGGTTTGCTGGATTTTTACATCTGGAAGGGGAGAGAGCCAATTAACAAATAATCACCCAAATTATGTCAAGTATTATAAAAGGAAGATAACTGGGTGTCGTGAGCAGGTAGAGCAGGTGGGCGTAATTTACAGAAGGTGGGAGGTTCGTGAAGGTATCCACAAAGGTCTGCATACGTTTCTGTAAACATCTAATTTTTTATCGCAG
Source organism: Martes martes (assembly GCF_963455335.1). Classification (NCBI taxonomy): domain Eukaryota; kingdom Metazoa; phylum Chordata; class Mammalia; order Carnivora; family Mustelidae; genus Martes; species Martes martes. Next base: position 56,635,456 of record NC_137904.1, read on the forward strand.
ACTCAGAATCGCGCAGATATGGCACACGAGACCATCGGAATGAACAGGGGAGCGAGGGGTTGATGGAGGCGATGGATCTTTCGTTTTTGTCTTGAAAGAACATTTTTTTCTCTAGGTAGATGAGATGCGGGATTCTTTGGAAAACACATCTTCAATAGCAAAAGAGAAGAGACGGAGACATCGTGAGCTGGAAATTCAAATTAGGCATTTACGATAAAATCACGGAATAACTGCCAGTGAATTTCCGCCTTTACGTGGGAAGAATGCTCCCTGTTTGTGTCGTGGTGAAGGGACATTGGGTGACAGAGGCAGAGCCTCACCCAGAAACCCCAAAGCTGAGGCAGTTGCTTTCTGTCTTTATTACAATTCTTAGGAGCCCACATCCTGTTTTCTCCCAGGCTCTGAACTCATCTGCATAGCCGGACCGAGCCAGAGTGTTCCTTCCAGCTCTGGGACTCTGTGCGAGGCTGGGAACTATTTCAGGAGTTCCATGGTGCCTCAGAGAGCGGCGTGCTAGGAGAGAAGGCTCAGCTGCAGGCATCCGTTGAACTCCAACGATGGACAAAAGCTACTTTGCACTTTGAAGTTCCATATGCAGAAAAAGATGTGAGGCCCTCTTCCCATCTTATCAATAGGAGAACCAAGGCTAGAGCTCAGACTTCCTGATATCCTGCCCAGAATCTTTCTCAAAGTCTTTATTTTTAGATCTGCGGGCAGCAGGGGGGAAAAATGTACTTTCTCTTTTCCAAATTTGAGGTTAGTAAAACATGATGTGCCCTTGTTTAAATTGCAGTGTCGCTTTTTGCAATATATGTGTATTATTAAAAATCGACCAAGTTAAATGACTGGTAAAATATGTGGTATGGCAGCAAACAATGGCTTTATGGGTTTAAATGCATTTCAAGTACCTGACATCACAGAGCCCCCCACAAGAGTCAGGAAAAGGGTAAGGTTATATTTACCATTGTAAGAGTCCTCTTAGACGCATGCAAAATGCATTTAACCTTAATAAGGGTTAGGTAGAAAACCAGACAGGCTAAAGGTTTCATTTAACTGCCCTTATTAAGCGCTCTGAGAACAGAGGATATAGAGTCACACATTGCAGACCTGGATACATCATCCAATCTAACCCTTTATCAAGGAGTTAAACACCTCTAGTGACACGGGGATTCCACTATCTAGAAATAGAGGTCTCACTACCTCCTCAACAGCCCATTAGACAGCTTTAAAGGTTAAAGGCTGCAATCCCAAAGAGCACAAAGAAAGAAAGACAAAAGTACCCCCAACCCACCTTCAATGTAAATGACAGACAAGTTATGGAGAATACAGTACACCATTCTACCTAGATAGTCAATGAAATCATCGGTTAAATAAAGCATTGCTGTAAAGAGCACAGATATAGATCTATGTATATCTCTAATATACCAAGTCACTAGTTTAACAAATATTTATTGAGTACATAGTATATATCTAGCTCTGATCTAGGCATTGGAGATAAAGTAGTGAGTGAAACTATGTTCTGGCAACTTAGAACAAAACAGCTTATAGAAAGATAGCTTGTAGAAGGAGCGATGATAAGCAAGCACTTCTATCATGCTATGCGCTAGGTTTTGCTCTAAGTGTTTTGTGTACATCAATCTGTTTGATCCTCATGGTGACCCTATGTAGAAGGTACTTTTATTGTCCCTGTCAAACTCCTGTACATGAGAAGACCGAGACCTTTTCTTCAAAGTCCCACGGCTAGCACGTGATGGAGCCTGGCTTCCCAGCCATCGTGCTTACTTGTGTTTTATAAAAAAAAAGTAGGTGCCTTTGGGGGGCAGAGACGGGGAAGGGATTGCCTGTTTCATCATAGGGGAAACCCTGATACTGTATGGTGCATGCCAAATTTAATTTTAGGGGAAGGATCTGTGAATGCTTCCTGGAGGAACTGACCCAAAGATGAGTCCTTACAGTCGCATAGATGAGGTTTGCTGCAGGTGAAGGGACCAGTGAGAAGAGATTCCACCAAAGGGGACACAGGTACCCAGACCCAGGGAACTAAGACTGCATGACCAGGAACAGAAGAGCCACAGTGAGTCTGGATCCTTGATGAACAGGCCAAAGCGCCACAGTGACACAATTGAAATGAACTCATTTTTTGTCCTTGCTGTTGTCACCTGGATCACTCCTTCATTTATGAGTTCATTCACTTGTTCCATGATTACTTATTTACAACGACATGTCAGTCACCCCCCAGGAGCTCGATCTACAGTGTCCCTGCTCCTTGTTCTGGATGCAGTGAAAAGAGGGAGGACCCAGCAATGTTCAAATGAGCAACACACGTGCTCTGAAGATGGAAGACGGTACTGCAAATGTGTCATTTCTCTCTAAATTAATCTGTAATTAATGTATATGATTCCTGCTTGCCCAGTCAGAACACCAAAGGTATATTTGGATGAAAAATAGTTCTGAAGTTTATCTGGGGGGAAAGTATGCAAAAATAACCTGTAAATCTCTGGAAACAAATACAAGCAATATGGATTAAAGAACTACCATGGGGCGCCTGGGTGGCTCAGTGGGTTAAGCCTCTGCCTTTGGCTCAGGTCATGATCTCAGAGTCCTGGGATCGAGCCCCGCATCGGGCTCTCTGCTCAGCAGGGAGCCTGCTTTCCTCTCTCTCTCTCCCTGCCTCTCTGCCTATTTGTGATCTCTGTCAAATAAATAAATAAAATCTTAAAAAAAAAGGACTACCAGATAATAAAAATGTATCTTTAAGCCATAATAACTTTTAAATGGGGTGCTGGTGGAAGAAGAGACAGGTGACCTTCTCATTGCTGCCGCCCTGCACTTACTGTGAAAGTTTAAAAATCATCTAAAATCTCCAATGATGGGCGAAAACAGAACGCCATCTTATTTTTTTCTTTCTTTAATTGCTATTAAGATTGAACATTTTTCATACATGTAATAGCCATTTGTATTTTTCTTTTTGTGAATTGTCGGTTCATTTCCTTTGTCCATGTTTCTATTATTTGGGGATTTATTCATGGATTTAAGATTTTTATGTATCAAGAACATTGAGTTTGGGTAACATTTTTTTGTTGTTGCCAGAGAACTATTGCATTCATTTTAATTTGTTGACACGCCTGTGGACACTTTACTACAGCTTCCTACAGCCTTATGCACACACATGTGCACACACTTGCTTGTCTACACTCATCCTTTCTCTCCATGATGATAGCAAACACAAGGCAGCTGGTATCTGGTAAAACATTATCATGGCCTACTTCTCGGGACCCTATGTTAGCCAAGTCAGCCATTTCAGGTGTGATATCTACACAACCATAGCTCGCTTGGGGTGAGAAACCCCATACTGCCTGAAAAGACTCCAGAACCAAAGCATTTGGGGGAAAAAAAAAAAAAAAAAAAAAAAAACCTGTTCATTTGAAGAACATTTTCAAGAGACAAAAATGCTTGGAGTTTCGATTCACCCTTTATCCACATCTACCCTTAACTCTTTAAAAAGTATGCTTTGTTTCTCTCCAAAGATGATTCCCTTATTCATTCAACGATATCTTAGAGTGCACATGTGCCTAAGTGCGTAGGCTGACTCCCCACCTGTGTAGTATCTAGGTAAATAAACGAAAACATCCCGCAGCAATGTGTTCTCTTACAACACTGAATCCGGTGTCTCTGACTCTCCCTCCTTTGGACTTGACTGACTTCTATCCTCGAAGCTTCTCCCAGGCCCGGGTGCCCAGCAGAATCCTGACTAACCCCATGCAGTATATTTATCTAATGAAATATGAGCTGTGGGTACAATGAGCAGTGCCTTGCCGCAGACACCCCATCCGTCTGCTGAAAATAATCAATCTCAGAAAATAAAAGTCTTGGGAAAAGTTAAAATTGGGTACATGCCGAGGATTAACAAGGGGTTCAAAGGCAAAACTGCGCTCATTTCATGGACTTGGACTCAGCACTTGGGGTAGGGATTTGGTCATCGACCACTGGTCTAACACAAGCCTTTGTCACGTGAAGGCCGGGGGGGGCTGCCGTCCTCGCGACAGCGAGCCAGGCAACTCTGAGTTCGCTCTTGAATGGGAAATCACAAGATTGTAGTGGCAGTTGAGGATCCCGCTTCTGGATACACTGATGCTCCCAAGTTGGTCAGCTTCGTTAAAGAACCCTCGTGCCATCCTGTGGCCCCACACATACCCTCCACTTTGGCTGAAAATTGTATGAAAAGCAACCATAATAATAATGCTAATAACACATGAGATCATTCATTGAGAAAGTATGATATGCCAGGAGCCTTCTTTCTTTTTTTAAGCTTTTATTTGTTTATTAGTCAGAAAGAGAGAGAGCACAAGAAAGGGGAGCTGCAGCCAGAGGGAGAGGGAGAAGTAGGCTCCCCATCGAGCAGGGAGCCCAATGCAGGGCTCCATCCCAGGACCCCGAGATCATAAACTGAGCCGAAGGCAGACGCTTAACCGACTGAGCCACCCTGGCACCCCTACCAGGAACTTTCATAGAGATATTTCAAATTAAAAAAAAAAAAATCTCATTTAGACCTCCTAAACACCCCTTGAAGTAGTTGTTACTGCTCCTGGCTTATGGATCTGTGCATAAACCAAGGCTCAGAGCAGATGAGATTTCCAACCAAGATTTAAATAAACTCTGTGACTGGAAACCCAGCCAGCCTCAAAGCAGCACCGCCCTGCTAGAGAGCCAGGAAAGATTGGGTGTTTGTCTCAGTGCAGTCCATTTCTTTTTCTGGAAAAACAAGGGCTCTCCCATGGCTCTAATAATGCCAGTATCAAACTGATAGGACAGCAGCTAACCAGGAGGGGGAGAAGGTTTCCAATGGCAAAGTCTAGGGTGGGAAGGAATAAAATCTGAAGGTGGCTTTCCAGACATCACGAAGGTCAGGAGGGATGCACGGAGCGTGTCTATCTCCCCTTTGGGCAAGGCTGGAGGCAGACATTTGCCTTTGTACCCTTGCTTATGGGAAGAACTGCCTCCCAATACTTCCTAATTTAGCTCTAAACATTTAATCCCGAAGAAAAGAATCAGGCTCAGGTGGAAAAGTACTTAAAAGGGGGGGGGTGACGAATGAGGAGAACTCGAAACAGAAAGTGAGAAGTCATGTTGCAGTGGGCTCCCTAAAGTCCAGGCTCATTAAGAACGCAAACTCTAGAGGGGCGCCTGGGTGGCTCCGTGGGTTAAAGCCTCTGCCTTCGGCTCAGGTCATGATCTCAGGGTCCTGGGATGGAGCCCCACATCGGGCTCTCTGCTCAGCAGGGAGCCTGCTTCCCTTCCTCTCTCTCTGCCTGCCTCTCTGCCTACTTGTGATCTCTCTCTCTCTGTCAAATAAATAAATAAAATCTTAAAAAAAAAAATAAAAGAATGCAAACTCTAGAGCCAGCTGGACTTAAGTGTGAATCCAGACTCTGTCACTTGGACAGAGGGACTACTTTTCCCTGTTCCTATGTTCTTAACCTATGAGGTTAAGAACAGGTCCCATTGCATAGGGTTGTGGTCTGAGTTTCATGAGATAAAGCATGTGGAGGAGCGTGGCACATAAAAAGACAATTCAGGACAGTTGTCGTCGTCATCACCATGGTCATCATCGTCATCCTCATCATCCAGTCCCCCTTCTAACACCCACGACGCTTCCTGTCTACTTCCCTCTTCACCCGCTTCCCACATCGAGTCTCACGCCCTCTTATTTACGCGGAGTTGACAGGCTTATGATAAGCAGGAGAGACTGGGCTCTCCTGTTTGCTGTCAGATATGCCCAATAACCAGTGGACATTTTCACCACTTCCTTGTCTGGAACGAATCCTGAAGGTCCAACTACTCCCGACTCCAATTTTATTTTCCTAATAAAAATAATGCGCGGCTGGGCACCTGGGTGGCTCCGTGGGTTAAAGCCTCTGCCTTCGTTCGGCTCAGGTCATGATCCCAGGGTCCTGGGATCGAGCCCCACATCGGGCTCTCTACTAGGCAGGGAGTCTGCTTCCCTTCCTCTCTCTGCCTCTCTCTGCCTACTTGTGATCTTTCTCTCTGTCAAATAAATAAATGAAATATTAAAAAAAAAAAAAAAGAGAAGAAAAGAACGAGCGGCTCCTGACTTGGCAGGTGAGCCACCCGCGTTCGTCTCTCTGATATTTACACAGAGGTACCATCTCTTCTAGAGGCCGCTTTTCTTTCTATAAAATGTCAGGTGGCCATCTTCCACATGCTTCTACTGTTTTCATGTACTTTTCCTTAAAACCGATAGACCACATCGTTGAGGAACGTTTGGGGTGACAGGTAGCCTGGCAGAATGCAGTGCCTGAGAGCCGGACGGCGAGACATTTAGCTTGGAGCAACAGGGAGGGACTGACACAGAAGCAGAAGGGGCAGTGGGTGGGGACCGGGCTACAGAGGCAGAGCTAAGAAAAGGACCAAATTCCCTGGAAGCTGGGCTGAGTTTCTGCATCTTAACCCATCCCCTTCTGGGAAGGCACTCTCCTTTGATACGGACCTTAATCACTCTTTTATAAATCCATAAACATAGCCTTCTGATCACATTTGTGCAGACCGGAGAATCACCGCCCCCCAAACCCCCAGATACCACAACAGCGTCTTTCAAAATGGGGTTCGCCAAGATCCAGCACATAAACCGGCACAAATAAAAAATTCAGTCCGGCAGCGACATCACGGAAACACGGTCCAAACAAAATAAACCCAGGGGTTTTCCTCCACTGACCTTGAATTTCAAAGTCTATTTCTCATCCCACACAGAGAGACTCTTCCCTGCAACATCCCAGAGACGGAGCCGAAGTGTCAGCTTCAATATGAGAAGTTAATTCTACATTTCCTCCCGCGGATCGCTAATGCCAAGGTTCGGCGTGCCGGAATGTTCTGTGGTTGAGTCGATTTTAGTGGTCTTTAAGAGATTACCTCAAACGCAACAGCCTCTCAGTCCAAGACCAGAAAGATTTCAAAAGAAAAGAAAAAACACATCCGACTGCTTTATAAGGTAGCTTTCGAGAACTTAAAATCAGCGAAAGCCACATTTTCATATCTAAATGGTGCCAGGTTTCAGGCATGGGAGATGTCCTAGTCTCACTCGTTCTGCAGACTACGTGTCATCCACCAAGTATTTACTGAGCACGTGAGTCACACCGAGGGATGAGCGACGAGCCAAGGCAGCTGGAGAACATAATGAGGAGGAGAGACTCTCTGCCCTCAGGGGACTTACAGTTTAATTGGGAGCCCATTGTTCTGCGTATTGTTGTTACGATTATTTTAGCTCCTTGTGTACAGTCAAATAACAAGAGATTGTCTTGTCTCAACTCATTCCGTTTTGGAGAATGACTCCCATCGGCACCTTTGGGGCTTCCTGTTTGCATAACAAATTTTGATCCGAAACTGTCGATGTGGGTTAATTTCAGAAGGCAGAGGTCTGGGGATGCCTTTGTAGAGGGGGACCTGGGTGAGCCCCAAATCTGGGAGCGAGAGGTAAGGAGGGCAGGAGCAAGTTAGGTCTGAGGCGGAGGTGATGGGCAGACCGGGGCGTGGAGGAGGAGGGCTCAAGTCAGGATGAACCAGGTGTGCCCCAGGGCCCAGGGAGCCGCCGTGGAGTGGTGGCTCTCTTTGCTTTGGCCAAGACACAGTTGTGCGGAGTCGCGTTCGAACTGAACTTTAAAGCATAGGAAACAGAAAGTGTTTTGTCCCCTTCGGAGAGTGTCCCATTTTCCACTCCGGCCCAATTTGCGTGCCACAGTCCTGACTCGGCGATCCTCCTTTCAATGGGCACTTATGTTCTCGCCAGGAAGGGCAGCCCTGGCTAAATGTTATGGTTTGGAATGATCCTTCACAAGGATGGAAAACCGAGTTAATTCAATTAAGGCCCGGGGTCCTGGGCTTTGAACCAGCCACAGTCTAAATTTTATGAGAGGATGAAAAGTTAATTATTTGCCGGGTTTGAATGAAGTCTACTTTGAAAATCCCTTTCCAAAAGACTAATTTCCACTTCAGCTTCCCTGTGGAAAATCGAGGCAGGTTGAACCAGGGTCAGAAGTAGAAGCTGTGGAACTGGGTGTTCAGACGGGGTTCCCGAGGCACCCCCTGGCAACCCCACATTCAGAGGGCTGGACCGTATCTAGAACGGGACCGCAGCCTATGGGTACCACCACAGGCTACTTTGAAAAATAGAAAAAAAAAAAAAATAAGCTGAGTTCAGGAAGTCAAGTTTTTACGGTGCCTTTTTTTTTTTAATGTTATTTATTTGACAGACAGAGATCACAAGTAGGCAGAGAGGCAGGCAGAGAGAGAGATGGGGAAGCAGGCTCCCTGCCGAGCAGAGAGCCCGATGTGGGGCTCGATCCCAGGACCTTGAGATCATGACCTGAGCTGAAGGCAGAGGCTTTAACCCACTGAGCCACCCAGGTGCCCCTAATGGTGCCTTTTTTAGAGGAGAGTCTTAACAATTCATTAGATAGCGTTTTCCTTATCTAACTAGTGGCTTCTTTGCTGCTTCTCATGTTACTATTTTATTTACCTCTAAAATATTAGCTTTAAAGAGTTATACGTAGGTATGCATGTAATGTAGTAACTAGGAAATAGTTCCCATGATGTAGAAAATATAAAGCAAGTGAGAATCATCCATAAACCCACAGCCCAGATAAGAGGGGAATGGTTTCGGCGTATATAGTTCCAAAACTTTGACGCTTGTGTACAGATAACACACACGCACACACCACATGTAATTAGGCACACACACAAAATAGTATGTATGAGCTTTGTTCTGTTTTTCACAAAGGCATGTTGCAGACATTTCCACCTAATTTGGGAGAGCAAAAGGATGACGCACGTGGGTTCTGGGGTAGGAAAAAAAAAAAAAACTTTAGAGTGAAATGAGAAACTACTCAACCTCTTTAAGCCCCAGGAAAAACAGGACCCATCTGTGGTGTGTTTTTCGGGCATAAATGAAATATTCCATGTAAGGCTTATAGTATCTAAACTTAAGAAATGCTTGGTAAATATTAACTATAGGTCTTCACATCAATGATTCGTGTCTTCCTCTGTCATGACAGCAAAATGTCCCATCATATTTATGGATGTACCCCAATTGACTTTAGAACGGTCCTTCTTGACGGCATTTAGATCATCTCAGATGGCTCTCTCTCTCTCTCTCATAGATGGATCTGGGCAAATTTTGCAGCTTTGGTGTTGATGCAAGAAACTGAAAAGAAAGATTTTCTGAAAATAAGAAAACATTAGCCCCTGTCCACCTAACACACACACACACACACACACTCTCACACATGCACACATTATTTTAACCTTACTAATGAGTTTACTTAAGTAATCCCAAGGAACACGTGAGAAAGGCTACCACAGGACTTAAACCAAAGCAAAGGAACATTTTCCAATCATTGTACTCTGGGCAATGAGAGTGGACGTGAACTTAAAGAGAACCTGTTTCTGGCTCTGAGTTTATTATCAACCCCAAACACATACCGACTCTCTGGGCCTCAGTTTTTCTCTTTAGTAGAAAAAAAGAGGTGGAATGAAATGAACCCACAGTTCTTGCCACATGGCTAGAGAAGTTAGACTACGGAGTGCTTGCAGGATGTCTTACTGCATATACTAAGAAAAACCTAAGTCCTGGCATACCGTGGGCTAAGCCTCAAGGGCGCCCTAATATTTCATGTCTTCAAGGACATCCTGATACTTCATGTCTTTGGGTTCCGCTCTACTGAAATCAGACCAAGTAAAATGCAAAATGTAACTCTTCCTCTCTGCCCCCCTGCTAAGGCTGGGTGATGGAGACAACAAGATTACACAACACATCAGTAATAGCAACTCACAACAATCAAAAGAGCAACAAATCACTCAATCCTGTCACGTACAAACAGAACTTCAAAGAGCTACAGAGGACACGGGGGACTGAAGATGTGATTTCTGCTTTAGCGTAGCGGCCACATGGTGGGAGAGAAAGGGCGTGCCCATAAAAACTCTCTGAAAATACAAAGCTTGGTTACATATACGGATTGATGTCCTTCTTTGTTTCAAAAAGGGTTCATGGCAGTTTTAAAAAATTGCATATAAGACACAAAGATGCATTAAATAATTTAGAGAAACAGTGCTAACAGAAGACAAATATGATTAGGGTAGGATTAGGGTAGGGATGATGTCACCCAGTTCTCTCAAAAAAAAAAAAAAACAAAAAAAACAAAAAACCCTGCTGTATGCCACATCTTTAAGTGAGCATCTAGTAGCCAGCACAAAGACAGGGTCCTAATATAATAGTTAAGGCTGATACAGGGCTTCCTTTGGGATGCGGCAGGCGACGTTCTAAGAATTTTACACATAGATTGACTCATTTCACCTCATAATAAAGTACAAAGTGATTCTGGTATTATCTCCAACCTACCATTGGAGAAACCTGCCCAGAGTAGTCCAGCCAACGACCCAGGGTCACCCAGCCTGGAAGTCCTCCCCAGAGCTAGCTTTCCATTCCCAGCCCTTTCCCAAGTGCCTCGACACACTACACCCCTCTCATTCTCCCTCTGGGCTCTGAAACAAAGGGCAAGTGTTTTTAGTGGTCTGTTTTCTTTTTCATTCCTTAGGCTTCCCTGAGCACTCCTTTTTCTCCAGAAACTAATTGGTAAGCATTATGCCTCTATAATTAATTAATACTTTCACAGAAGTAAATGAGGCAAGATAAACTTAGGGCCCACTCAGTGAACCCACTGCAAGGAAGGGCTACCTGTTGTAGAAAGGCTTCATGGGGGAAAAAAATAATAACATCATAAAATAAGTTAAAAATTCTTTTAAATTGGGAAAATAAGGCTTCGTGGAAGAGGGAAACCTCGAAGGGCAGGCAGGATCGGGAAAGAGAATTTGGGGAGCATCTCAGGAAAAAGGAATCGTGGGCAGGCTAGCGTGTTTTTCAAGACCTGTTGACGCATCGAGCTGCTGGGCGACAGTTGCATGGAAATTCAGCTGGATTTCTGCAAAGACGTTGACCTTCCTGTATTGACAGATCAAAGAGAGAGAAGTAAGTTAGAGCCACGTGTTTTCCTTGGGTGTAGTTTCATACACCCAGAAAGGCTCCAAATTCCTTTCAGGAAGATGGTGACATTGTGGCCTCTGCGCTGTCTTCTTTCTCTCCTGTTTTTCTTCTCACTCATCCACTCCTAAAGTCCCAAACCCACAGATTCGGATGAGAATGGCATAGCAGGGAAAGGAAGGAAGCCTGAAGTGAGAGAAAGAAACAGATGTAAAGGCAACTGGCCTTTGGATCCTCCTCCTGGGTAATTCCTCCCTATTGCCAAGATGCAAAATCCCACCCTCATTAGCAGCCTGGTGACAGATATGAGAAAGGTCACCCATCTGAAGCCACTGGAGCTTCCTTGTCTCTGAGAGACCCAGGAGAACAAAACCCTGCTAGCAGATATTTTCAGAACATTCATTTACTTCAAAATCAGATCAGTGAAGGGTTGAGAATATTCTCTGGGAAATCTGGTCAGCCTTTAAGGAGAGGTTCTAAATGCAGTCATTGATGCAGTGATTAAGGGGAATAATTATCTCTTCCCTTTATTCTGCCACACAGAATTGCTAGAGGCCAAGAGCCGATTAGTGCCGGCTAACAAATCCTGTCCTACCCCCGCCCCCACTTCCCGGCTCCACTGACTCCCAAATGCAAAGGGCCAGAATATTTTTCAGCTGAACTAATTCACGAAGCTATAAAACCAGCAACCTTGCTCGCCATCCACCATTTGGGATTTAAAAAAAAAAAAAAAAAAAAAAAAAAAAGGACATTAGACAGATTGGCTTTATATACTGTTACTACAATTAAATAAACAGCCCCCTGTGTGAATTAATCCCCTCAATTTGGCCTAAAATAGAGTAAAAACCTAGGCGAGATTTTGAAAAATGTTGAGACTGATTTGAATCAACTAGGAATTGCTAATGGTTTTTATAGCTAATACTTTCAGCTCTTTCCCCCAAAGCAAACACACACACACACGCACACACACACGCACACACACCCCTAAAATTCAGGTTGTGTTTCCCTTGGTCAGCCTTAATTTTGCAAAATGAAGATTCATGTTAATCTCGCATTGCTTACCCTCCAAACTCAGCGTGGCTCGGGAGGGACGCAGGCTAGAATCCAGGTGGTTCTCCCTTTCCCCAAGCCGTAGGGGTTATGTTCTACGGCCCATCAAGTGTTGATTCCATGGTGAGATCTTGGGCCAGAGCCCCCAAGTGATGGTCCCATAATCCTTGAAAGAAGACATCCGTGTGACAAAAGCGGCTAAACCTTCCATTAGCATAGTCAGAGAATCCCATTCCCTAGAAAAACTCTAAACGTTTCAAGACTCCACCTAAGAAAGAGGAGAGAGAGACAGAATTTAAAAAATTGCAATGCTTGTGTGTCTGCGTGGGGGCAGGGGGAGGGTGTAGGAATAGCCATTTGGGTTAACTTATTTCAACTAAAAATAGGATGAGAAGAAATGATACATCATTAAGGGGGGAAAGTACATCACGTAAGCAGAAATGACCTTCTGATCACAGCGATGGGACTAGTACTTTGAAGTCAAGTAGCTTAATGTTTTCAAGGAAGGGAAAACATAGACCACAGACAGGGCGTGTGACAGTTCTAGGCATTGTGGACGGCCAAGACAGGAACGAAGAGCAAGTTATACAAGGAACATGGTATATCCTGGGTAATGAAGGGGAGGGGAGGCGCCCCTGATGAAAGCTCCAAACCCAGCAGCAGGTGGAGAAGATGTTGACTTTATTGAGCATTAATTGCAGGAAAGGGTCTATAAAATGTGGTTAAAAATTATTAAACCCCCAATGTTATGCCAACATTATGCCATCTCCTGTTCCAAGGCAGGTGTATTATTCCTAGTCCCTGGGATTAAAGTAAATCATTGCTTTTCCACATACTCTGAATATTGCATTTCATTATTTTTTACTGCCCTGTTTCTCGAGGTTTTGTGGCTTAATAGGCGCTGTTTTGTCTAAAGTCATCATGGGTTCTGTGTCGAGAGAGGGAATGTCCAGAAAAGAATATGCTTTCAGGGGTGCCTCGTTGGCTCAGTTGGTTGAGGGACTGCCTTCAGCTCAGGTCATGATCCCGGAGTCCTGGGATCGAGTCCCACATCGGGCACCCAGCTCCGCGGGAGTCTGCTTCTCCCTCTGACCTTCTCCTCTCTCATGCTCTCTCTCTCTCAAATAAATAAATAAATAAAATCTTAAAAAAAAAAAAAAAGGAATATCCTTTCAATGTTCCTTCTCCATCCTTAACTTCCTAGATGCACTCTCTCTACATACATTTCCAGAAACCTCTCTTGGGTCAAACACATTTCCAGCGATGGCCACCCCTAGTCACTCATGCCACTGATGTTGAAATACTCACTTAGGTTTAAGAGACTTACCCCAAACCACTCACTCATTCATCTGGAGAAGCCCAGATTTGCTTCCCTGAAGCCCCAAATTTGTTCTAGGAGGCACAAAACGATGCTAATAATTTCAAAGAAACAAACAAACAAAAAAATGGGTTGAGCTCACCCACAAATCCAAAATGAATCAAAGCAGACTTATAAAATCTCCTCTTGAAATTAAAATATCCAAGTAGCATTTTGCAGGAGGCTCTCACGCCTGCCCAGTAAATGTTCACGAAAACCCAGAAAGAGCTTCCTGTCAAGAGTCGGAGACTACTGTCATCAACTCTCAGGTCTCGTGGGCGGGTTGAGACACATACAACAAACAAAAGCATCCCCACGACTGACGAATGACCTCATGAGATCGGTGCGCCCGCTGACCATCCAGCTGTTGGCCACCACCACGCATGTCAGCTGGGGAACTGCGCATCCTCCCTTTTCTCACTGGGTCCTGATTTGGGAGGTGGCCCACACACTGTCTCCTCACATTCTTTCTCACTTCCACTCTCAACTTTCTGTGCTCTTATCTTTCGTTTGCAGAAAACAAAAGAAGAGATGTGGAAGAACGACCTACATGGAAGAATGACCTACAGCAGTGTCGCCCCTTCCCAGCATGCAAGGCGGTGAGCAGAGAAAAACTCGGAGAACTCAAGGTTAGAGCAGTCGCCAACTGTGGTGAGCGTGCTGGGCACCTGTTCCAAACATCAGGCGCCAGGCGAGGATGGAGGGAGAGAATTCCTGTCGTGCTACTTCAGTGTTTCCCAGCTTCACAACTCCCTACCCCCCATTATCCCCCACCCCGACCTCTCCTTCCCAAGATAACTTGTTAGACATTTTTTCCCCTAATTGCTTTTAGTGTCCCAGATGCACTGTATATCCATTTCTATATCGTATCTGTATCTGTGTTCTAGATCTAAAAAGAGAGTGAGGTCTTTTTTCCACTTGCCCAGAAAGAATCACGGTTCACCCAGTAATAACATGGCTTCTGCTGAGAATGGGTAAGCAGCTAGTACCAGCTCCTCAGACCCTGGGAGGGAGGTCGTGCATTCACTGTCGACTGCTTTTTTTCCGCCCCCCTACAAGCAGGGTTTCTCAGCCTCCAAGCTGTTGCTATTTGGACCAAATGATTCTTTGCTATGGGGCAGCCCTGTGCATCGTGCGTGGTTGGTATAATCCCTGCCCTCTAGATGCAGGGAGCACCTTTACCTCCTATCTCCAGTTGAAACAACCAAAAATGTCACCAGATGTTGCCAAATGCCACCTAGCTGAGAATCACTGCTGGCAGGGGAGGGACACAGCCGTGAAGAAGGCAAGCGGAGCCCCTGCTCCTTTTGCTACTAAACAGTTAATGAATCTTTATAGCTCTCCACTGCTTTACCTCTCAAAGAAAAAAATTAAACAATATCCGAGGCCCATTCCAACTTTATTATCTTATGGCAAGTGACTTCTTTGTGGGTTTTTCTGTTTTTTTTTTTTTCTTAAAGATTTTATTTATTTATTGGACAGAGAGAGATCACAAGCAGGCAGAAAGTCAGGCAGAGAGAGAGGAGGAAGCAGGCTCCCTGTTGAGCAGAGAGCCCGATGCAGGGCTCGATCCCAGGACCCTGAGATCATGACCTGAGCTGAAGGCAGAGGCTGAACCCACTGAGCTACCCAGGTGCCCTCTTTGTGTTTTTAATTTAACAAACTGGAGTTTTTTAGAATAGCTCTTTCTCCCCTCAAGGAGCCCAAATCACATGCACAATTAGTTGCATTTTGAAACAAAACTCAAAAGCATTATTGATACTCTTCCAAAATCAGTTTGTGAATGATCTTATACAGGGGCAGTTATACAAATATCGTCTTTTTTGTACAGTTCTGAGAAAGCAATATTGGGTCAGGTAGGGAGCAGAACAGAGCAACATACAGAATCCAGCATACAGTAGGTGTCAGGCTTCATGAGTATAAAGCCACCAAAGAGTGTAATAAAATCACACTGAGCCTCGTTAAAGATTTTTTGTTGACATTTTTTATAAAAGGCATCTCTTCCTCCCTCCCTCGTTCTCTTTCTCTCTATAACGTAAACTGATGTTTTTGCCACTCAAAACCCAGAGCTGAATTCAGTGATCATAATGGTGACAAAAATGAAAACTTCCATTAATAGCAAATACATAAATAAGCAAATGGTCACTTAATTCTCATGCACACAAGAAAGTCTTATGATATCAATAGTGGAGAAGATGCTGGTCCAAGTGAGGATGGAACGTAGGGGAGAGAGTGACGGGAACGGAACGCTCACAGGTCCTGCGGCAGGTTATCCCGGAGCTCTCTGGATGATATCGACGGTTTCCTAGCTGTTCTTGCTACTGCCAAATCCTGTTTGCCCGAGGTCGCTGAAATATTATATTCCTGGACTTGGGAATAAAACTCAGAGTGTTTCTGAAGGAGAAGAGACACTTATGCCTCTTCGACCTAGGAGATTACGTGATACCCTAATAAACCCCGGCTCGGAGTCAAATGGATTTCTTTATTTATGACCTTAAACAGAATATTCTACCCGAGTGTAGAACTGACTTAATGAGAGGGCCCCAAACTGGGTCTGTCGCCCATTTGCATTTTGGAGTGCTCCAAGCATGGCTCTGCTTGTCGCTTCCCACTGCAAAACCAGTATCTAAGAGTGCTGGTGAGTCATCTGCTTCAGAGTCCCTAAAATGATCGGAGAAGTACATCGAAGATTGGGATGGATCCCTAATCTCTCAAACTAATGGCCTGTGTTCCTTAGATCTCTGTCAGTCCTCGAGTAAACCAAAGATCTACCCAAGAAGAGGTCACTGCACTTTTTAAAAAATGTAGATAGATACAGGGGGTTGGCGTCTTCCTTCCATTTTGATGACCACATCATCTTGAAAGGAGAGGGGGTTTTAAGTCCTTTGAACTCACAACATTGTTTCTCATGCTGAAGCCGTCTCGCCATTTAAGAAACTTCTAAATATTATCTGATGACTTGTTCCTAAACAGAGTTTTTGGTGCCAGACTCCCTGCAGCAATCAAGGGACCCCCCTCCCCCCAGTGTCTTATTCCCAGAGTCACCCGACCTCGTCCTTCTATCCAAGAGGACCCACATGTATATCCCATTTTGGCAAATTCCTCCACTCCCTGTGGGTTAGCTACGAGTCTGCTGTGGTCAGCATCTGGAGAACGTGGCCAGAGAGCCTCAATGGCTATTATCTCATGTCGGAATCTTCTCACTCCTTGGCCAAAAGTTGAAATAACAGGCCGAAGAACCAGGAACCTCTCCCAAGGAGGCATCCAAAGGGAAAGCCAAATAGCTCATAAAATCTTTCCCCAGTCTGTAAAACGGTGAAAGAGACACAGCATAGAGTGCTGTTTCCTTGGTTCTCGTTATTTTATGAGGTCTCAATAAGTTTCCTGGGGCTGCTGTAAAAAAAAGATTTCTTTTTAGTGGTTTACTAGGCTAGATCCCCACCCACCTTCACGCACCCCCCCCAACTCCTGCCTCCTTGCCACAGCTCCCCTCCCTTTGTTTTTATGAACATTTTTCCATGTCCTGTGCTCATTCTGTCAACTGACTTTTTTTTTTCCTTACTCAAAATGCTTCTGTCTCTCATAGGCAATGTTTGCAACTGATGGGGCTTGTCACAGCTCAAATTGTCATGACTCTTAGGTTTAGACCTTTGTTGAAAAATGAAATACACTAGTAATGCCTCATAATCATCAGAAGTGGACACGGCTGTGTGCTGCCCGGACCTCCCTTCAGGAACGGAGGCCCGATTTCTCCAGGGGCTGGTGTGCTAACATGGACCTTGGCTCTCAGCCTCCTTTATTTTATTTATTTGTTTATTTATTTGACAGAAGGACAGAGAGCGGACATGCACGCATGTGAGCGGACAGGGGCAGAGGGAGAGAATCTCAAGCAGGCTCCTCCTCACGACCTTACGATCATGACCTGAGCCAAAATCAAGAGTCGAACACTTAACTGACCAAGCCATCCAGGCGCCCCTGTCAGCCTCCTTTAAGAACTGCCTTCACTGGAGAAAGATGCTTCGCTGAGACCTGTGCCTATTTCCAGGGCAACTCACACCCAGGGACCGATCACGGTGAGCTATAAAAGCCCAAGCCGCTCACCTACCTCTGGACAACTCAGAAGGGCAACCCCAGCTCCTGGGCTTCTCGTGGCCTGGACTCTGCTTTGCTGCTCAGCTTCTCCTTCCACCGGATCCTCTTCCCTCACCCTCTCTGTCACAAGATGCTACTCCTAGGAGCTCTCCCTAGCATCCGCCCTGCACACTACCATCTACGTTGGAGTGAGTCGGCGACAGTGGGTGCCAGCAATGGCCTGAGAAAGCCGTCACTAAGACAGGAGTTAGGACTGTGATCCCCTGTCACCCAGCTGGTACTGAGGACGCCTCCACTCACACCACTTGAAGCACCATGAAATAGTGTGATTGTAAACTTCCATCAGTGGTGGACCGGGGTGGGGCGGGTACCTGGACGGCAATACACTAGCTGGTGCAATGGATTAGGTCTTTAAAAAGATAGAGGAACGAGCAACCATCAGGACGGTAGAGTGGGTCGGCGACTGCTAAGCTTGATGGACACTCTAGAAGAAAAGCTGAGAGTGATGAGTCAGCAAGTAAAATCTAAGTGGGAAGACCAGAGGGCTTCTTTGGTAGCACAGAAAAAGGCTCTTCTTGTCTCCAACAGAAGGAAAACAAAGCAGAGGACTAGACCAAGGAAGGTTAATTCTCAACCAAATCAGGGTGGCTGTGCCAAGGCCACAGCCCTGGTTGGCAAGAATGGGGTTTTGACTCAAGGAATGGAGACATCTAGGATGACAATACCCCTAACTCTTGGATCCCCAGATTTTCCTGAATTCTTTGAGTCTGTAGAAGTCATCCCCAATCGTCATGGGCTAGTGCTTGCTCCTTGCTTAAAACAATAAAGCCTCTTTTCTACAAGATAATGGGCCTTACCTTTAAGATCTGTGCCCACCTCTTGTCTCAGCCACTGGACTAAACAAGGGATATGGCATAACACAACACAACCAGAGAGATGCTGGGTCTTCTCCTATTCCCCTCACTAGCTAGAGACCCTGGTTGGCATGTCCTGGCAGGGGCTGGGATAGCATTCATGGAACTGGATTATGGAGGTGCTAGACTAGGGGAGAAGAACATGAATTTGAATACAAGAGAGTTTCATTGAGATGGATGCAGTCTCCCAGAAAAACAGCATTTAACTACCTTGCCAAGGACTTTGGGAGATGGCATGAATGCACAATTAGGATGGCCCCCTGATGCACAGGAGAGTGGTGGCCCCCCACTAAATTAGGTAGAAGTGCCCAAACTCCCAAGACAGACACTGAGGAGGAGATAAATGGCCAGAGAAGGGGACAGCTTCAAGTGGCTAAAAAAACCCACCTGGAAACAATGCTCATGGGACAGCCCAGAAGAACTGCCACTTTCCAAAACAAAAAGGAATATCCTTCTTAGTAGTTCAGGGATGGCCCTGCTCCATAGGACAGGCTCGACAGGAGAAGACTCTCATACACAACTGAGCTCAGTGATAGCAGTGAAAAGGTGAGACCTCAACACAAGAGAGGCCAGATGACAATGCTTAAGTGTTGCCACCAGTGGGTACAAATGTCATAATGAGCTGCAAGGAGGGAGGGCAGCTGAGAAGCTCTGGTGGACAGAGTCATGGACACGCAAAATAAATGAGAAGCCAGCAAAGGCTCACTCAACCTTCACAATCACAATAAATAAAAAGATGGGTGATTAGGTGAAGCGAGTCATCCCAGAAAAAAGTCACAATGCCTTGCCTTGTGTTTAGACTTGAGCTCATTTTTGGCCCTGAAACCTATCGAACAAGGAAGAAGCAGGATCCCCAGGAAGAGCCTTGGGATACCTCTACACTGTGGTGAGTCCCCTGATCCTTCCTCAAAGGAGGCTATTGTCACTTCCTCGGATAAGTACCCACAGGGAAAAAGGGAATACTCAAACATTTTGATGATTGTGGTACACTGGTTCTGAGTTCACATAGATCACCCACATCCCTGAGGATGATCACGGCCCCTCTGTTAGAATAGGAGCCTAGGGGGACCAAGTAATCAATGGATTCCTGGCTTACCTTCAGCTGACAGAAGCTCCTCTGTGTCTTCAGCATCCCCGGGTGGTCATTTCTTCGGTATGTGAATGTGTAAATGGAATAGATACACTGGGCTTTTGGCCTATTCCTCATAATGGGTCCTTGGCCTACAGGGCAGAGCAGGACCAGAGGAAACTCTGAAACTCTCCCGCCTTCTGGGCAAGATAGTGAAACGATATCAATATGCCGTCTTGAAAAGGAAGGCACAAATTAATGCTACCCTTAAAAATTTAGAGGATTAAATCATATCAGACCACCCTGGCTTGTGAGCTAAGAATGGTCTTATATTTTTTAAAATGAGTACATTTTCTATGGTTGTGGAGGTACCTAGGTAATTAATAGTCTCAACTTTTCTACTCGACAGACAAAGCCGAAAATATTTACTAGCTAGCCAATGAAAAACTTTACCAACATCTACGTTAAAAATAGTCTCCATCACATCTCCATTTATTTGGTTATCTAGCTCTTGCACGAAAAGGGACAGATTCTGGAAGCCAACAGTGGGACCCTGCAAACTGAACCCAGTGTTAACCCCAACTGCAAGTACTAAGCCAACTGTGGTAGTTGTGCTAGAGAAGACTGGTGTGAGTCCTATATATAATATGTGCCATGATTCTGGGGAGTTTAATCCGTTCCTGCCTTAGCAGAAAAGAGAGATATAAAACAGTTTGCTTGTCTTGGAAGGGACAGCACAGTACACTTAAAATTTTGCTCCAGGGCTAATTTAACTGTCTCACCCCCTGTCACGATAAAGTCTAAGGAGATCTGAACCATGTAGGCATTCCACAGAAAAACACATTAGTGCACTATACTGATGACCTTGGGTTCATCAGACCAGAAAAGAAAGAAATGACCAGCATATTGGAGGCCTTGGCAATATACACATGCTCCAAAACAGGTGATAATTCCTACAAAGATACAGGGGCCATGTTAGAGTTTTAGGGTTCCAGCAGGGAGGCATTTTAGCATAGAGATCCAGAGAACAGTCCTTGGTTGTTCTCTGCCAACCGGAGAGTAGGGGCTCAGACATTGGAAATTAATGTGATAATGGTACTGATGACAATTATAACTGCTGGAGTTTGGAAGACGTGACCCCGCATCTGTTGTTAACCTTCCTATGTCTTTAAGTCATTAACTTGGCAATGCCATGTGGTAATCGGATGCCTTAGATCTGGAGTATCGGAGCTTTATCAGAATGTTGGCTCAAACCTCTGCGTGGTTGTGAACCCCTGAGCGTGTTCTTTCATATCTCTCTGAAATATATCTTCTCCCCCACAATGATCACTTTGGATTAGGTAATATCTAAAATGTCTTCCACTTTGAAGTGACTGTGTGCAGACTATGACGGTGGCTACTAGCCACACGTGGCTATTTAAACTTACACCTGAATGAAGAGGACATTACATGAAACATTCACTTCCTCTAGTTCTACCAGCTAGTGTTGGATAATCACAGGTAGCCAGTGGCTACCATGTTGGACAGCGCAAATACGGAACATTTCCATCATCACAGAAAGTTCTACTGGCAGTGCCGTTTTCTAATGCCAAGTCCTAATAGTGAAATATAGTCTTTTTTAGGTCTGATACACACACACATAAATAGAATAGACATAAAATAAGACTTAACAGAGTACTAGATCAACCATTCACAAGGGCTCAATACTAGGAGATGTGTGTTTCATCATGCAAAACCCCTATGAAATTGGTATTAGGATTATACCATTTATAGATAAGGAAAGTTCGTTTCTTAAAGTGATTAAGACCCTTGCCCCAGTCATACAGCTGGGAAGTGCTGGACGGAGGATCCAAATCTTTTTGAGACTACCTTCAAGCACCACACACTACTTTCTCTTAATGAGTTTCACTGTCAATGGCTTTTCCAATGTGACTGTCTCCTGAATTCCAATATGAGAGATTCTCTCTTTAAAAAAAAAAAAAAAAAAAAAAAAAAAAAGATTTTTTTTTTGTTTGTTTGTTTATTTGAGAGAGAGAGAGGGCATGAGCAGAGAGGAGAAGGAGAGGCCTGTTGATCAGGGAGCCCGATGTGGGGTTTGATCCCAGGACTCTGGGATCATGACCTAAACTGAAGGCAGATGCTTAACTGACTGAGCCACCCAGGTGCCCCCCTCCTCCAATATGACAGAATCTTAAGGGCTAGAACTCGAGCACTTGGTAACTGGCTTGCAGGCCCTTGGAGGCAGAAACTTGTCTAGTTTCTTAGATATCAGGGTAGCATGTTAGAAATAAAGGGAACATTGCCTGGAAATGCTTCCTTCCCTCTGGCTTTCAAGTTAATTATTTTCTGCCTCAAGCTGACCTTTTGACCACTTTGTGCATCTCTCCCCCCTAATCTTCACACATATCCTCCTTTGTTAATATTTTTTCCCCCATACTGCAGTCTGAAAATAGCTCCGATGTCTGAATGCTGGGTTACTCCATCAATTTAATAATAGTATAGATGCTGATGCTGTGTTATTTCTGAAAATAGCACAGCATAAATGCTAGTCTGAAAATAGCACAGATATGTGGATGCTGTGTTGTTCTATTAATTTAATAATAGTTCCAATAGTATTCTGCTTTCGTCCTATGCTGTAGTCAAAGAATGCATGTGTTTCTGTGAAAGAAAACGGCCTTACTTTTAGGATTGGAGCTTCAGAAGAATTCCTTGACATGGACAAGTTGAGAACTGAATATTATGTGTTGGAAGGAAAAAGGGAAATCCCAGGTAACAGTTGTGAAACCACACTGATTGAAGTTCACCTGGCTTTAAATATTTTTTGAGATGAAATGGTACTGTACATTTTGAGGGACAGTAATGTTGCTTAAAGGCAAACTGGCTTGGAATCAGAAGACCTTGGTTTTGGTACTAACTCTGCTGTTCACAGTTGTGGGACTTTTGGTGGGCAATTAAACTAATGAGTCTCATTCTTCTCCTCTGAAAACAGTAACCATGGTAATACTGGTCCTACCTACTAGAGCGGATGCTGTCATGCATGGCCCAGATTCCTCCTGTGAGACTAGGGAAATTATTTCCCCAGGTGTAGGAAGTCTTGCCTGCTGACAGCTCACAGACCAATCCGTCTTCAGGAATTGCCTTCAGCCTAAAGGAATCATCTTACCCAAGGTTCTACACTCTTCCCAAGAGCAGTGCACATCCAATGACTGGCGTTTGCAGTGTACAAAGATCCAATATGCTTATCTTGATTTAGTCATCTCTGATTGGTCATTCCAGTTCCAGAGCTCCCTTTGGTACCAACTGGTGCCTCTGTGGTAACTGCATTTCAGTTTAATTTCTCTCTCTGCCCAACCCTGCTTTCCTTACTCCTTTAGAGATGGAGTCTCCAGAGCCCTCCCCAACTAACCACACATAAGCAAATTGCCTAGATTGATGCTACAAAAAAAAAAAGAGTTTTGTTTCTTCAGTACCATCCCACAGACATCAAATCCAACACACTACTAAAATATTTGTGTGTGTTTTTATACTGGAGCATTTGTTATGAAATATATAAACTAGGAGAAAATTTTGGAAGCGTTGTCTCCTTATAGGCCAACGAAGTAACTGTAATCTGGATACAACGGTTGGAATATTTACTATCTTGGCCATTTTTAGTAGGATCTAAGGTCAGAGTTAATATAACATGATCTGCTTTAGAATTTTAAAACAATATCATCTGAAAAAGTTTTCATTAATATTACCCAAGATACTTCATGCTACCTGCTCTCTACTTCAAGATATCGTCCCCAATACCCACAGTCAAAGCAGATCATTCTCTCCTGGATTCTGTGTCATTTTTTAAAAAACGATTTTATATATTTATTAGAGAGAGAGAGAGAGAGAGTGCATGTGCGCCCATGCACAAGCAAAAGGAGGGGCAGAGGCAGAGGGAGAAGCAGACTCCCCGCTGAGCAGGGAGCCTGATGTGGGGTTTCATCCCAGGACCCTGGGATCATGACCTGAGCCAAAGACAGACGTTCAACTGACTCAACCACCCAGATGCCCCTTCTGTGTCATTTTGTAAAAGTTGGGCTCAGTTATTTGTATATGTGCTTTTCTTACCCAATTGGTTATGATGGTCCTGTAGGCCAGAACTATATGTTATTCATATTTTGTTCTCCAGAAACAAATACATTACCTTTCACTTAGTAAGCTGTCCACAGATATTGTTTGAATGTCAATTTGGGTAGTTGTATTTGTTGTAGTTTTTATGTATTTATAGGGCAAAGTTTCCTCCATTTTCTGTAAAGAATACAGAAAAGAGAAAATGTCTTTAAACTTAAACCTGGGAGATTTAGGTGTGATGTAAATTTTTAAATATAATTGTGAGTTTTTTATATATTAAAAATAGCTATTAACACTCATATATTTATGGCCAATTGATTCTTGACAAAGGTACCAGGACCATTCAATGAGGAAAGAGTAGTCTTTTCAACAGAGGGACTGGGACCCCTGGATATCCAGATCAAAAAAAATAAAGTTGGATCCCTACCTTGCACTATATATATAAAACTTAACTCAAAATAGATTAATGACCTAAATTTAAGAGCTAAAACCATAAAACTTTAAGAAGAAAATATAGGGTTTAATCTTTATGACCTTGGGTTTGGCAATGAATTCTTAGTAAGACACTTAAAGCAAGAGCAACAAAAGAAAAACTGGATAAACTAGATTTTACCACATTAAAAACTTCCGTACATCAAAGGACATCAAGAAAGTGAAAAGACAACCTACAAAATGGGAGAAAATACTCGCAAATCATATATCTGGTAAGGATCAAGAATTCTGAATATACAGACCACCTTATAATTCAACAACAAAAAGACAACCCTATTTGAAAATGGACAAGAAATCTGAACAATTTTTTCAAAAGATACATAAGTGGTCCACAGGCAAATGAAAATATGCTCTACATCATTTTTCATCCAGGTAACGCAAATCAGAATCACAAGGAGATACCACTTCACATCCACTAGGATGCCTATAATTAAGAAGTAATAACAGGTGTTGGCAAGGATATGGGAAATTGAAACCCTCATACACCGCTGGTGGGAATGTAAAACGGTGCAGCCACTGGGGAAACAGTGTGGTGGTCCCTAAAAAGTCAAACATAGAATTACCATGACCTCACAATTCCCTGCCCAAGTAGACATCTCAAAGAGCTGAAAACAGGAATTTCAATAAGTCCACGTGCACACGTGTTCATAGCAGCACTATTCACAACAGCCAAAAGTTAGAAATGAATGAATGGGCAAACGGACTGTAGTACACACATGAGATACAAGATGATTCAGTCACCAAAAAGGATGATGCACTGGTAAGTGCTACAACATGGATAAACCCCTAAGACATGCTAAGCGATAAAGCCAGGTGCAAAGGGTCATGTATTGTGTGATTCTAGGCACATGACACACCGAGCACGGATAAATCCACAGGGACAGAACACAGATATGGTTCACGTCCAGAGGCTGAGGGGAGGGAATAACTGCTTGATGGATTTTATTTTGGGGTCATGGCACTCTTTCGGAGCTGGAGAGAGATAGGGCTTGTACAACATAGCAAATGTAATGAGTGCCCCTTAACAGTGGTGATTGTATGTCATGTGAACTTAACCACAATAAATTATTTTTTAAGATGTTTTAAATGGCAGCTAAGGAAGGTTTTTAAATGTCTCATACGTTAGCCCTCTGGACTTTACAGGATTTTCTAAACATTTTGTTGATCTTAAGTCATGGTAACATGTTATTTGACTGTCTGGGTCATTTCTAAGTTGGCAGACAGCAGACCTAGGTATTATTTGCCAAAGCCTTCATCTCTTCTATTTTGGAAAATATGAAGGGAGACACTTCCGTGGTGCCTCCTGGAATGAAGGTAGGCCACGTGACCTTCAAAATGCAAGAAAACTTTCAATGCAAATGCAAGTAAACTTTCAAAATGCAAGAAACTGACTTTCACTGTGTCAAACAACTGAAACGTGGACAGTGCTTTGTTGCTGCACGGAACCTAACCTAGCCTTGTTAATACAAAGGGGCTCATGGGAAGAAAAAGTTTTAAGACATCTCAAGTTAGGTCCATGACTCCCATGAACGGACTGGCTAAAAATACATAAAACAGGAGCATTGGGGTGGTTCAGTTGGTTAAGTGTCAGACTCTCGGTTTAGGCTCAGGTCATGATCTCAGGGTCCTAGGATCGACCCCTGTCTTGGGCTCCCTGCTCAGTGGGGAGTCTGCTTGAGACTCTCTCCCTCGGCCCCTCCTCCTGTGTGCTCTCTCTCTCTGTACAATTAATCTTAAAATAAAAATGCATAAAACATCCCGGTGCACAGTCAGTACTCAGTAAATGTTAAACTTCAGAGGTGTTACTTGTAATGCTTGAGACCAACAACAAACAGAGCACATAACAGGGGGAGAGAAAGCCTGCGGAGTTTCCTCCCCAGAACAATTTGTTAAGGTCGATGCCATTTAGGGACATGCTCGGCGAAGTTACAGCACACACGTCCTCTCTCCTCTGCCTTCTCGTGTGGGCTTTTCCTCCTCAGGGCATCTCTCTCAGAACTTTCCTGGTTGCACAAATTCAGGAAGCAGTATCTAAGTGAAGTGAATATCACCTCTTTATTTTAAGAGAGAAAGAGTACAGGGCAGGTGGGGCGGCGGTAAGGGGCAGAAGGAGAGGGAGAGAGAGAATCTTAAGCAGACTCCACGCCCAGCACAGAGCCTGCCATGGGGCTCAATCTCACAACCCTGAGATCATGACCTGAGCAGAAATCAAGAGTCAGATGCCTCACTGACTGAGCTGTTCAAGTGCCCCTCACCTTATAAACATAGCCTTGGTTTATTTATCTCTTTAAGGGTATTCCAAAGTCGCATGGGTGAGATGATGAGATGCCCACCTCTAATGAATATAAAGATTTCCTTTGCCTAAGGTAGAATCTGATTTCTGGTTGTCACTCTTTGGAAGAGTGATACCATGAAGTCCTTTATCCCTAAAGAAACTGCCATGGAACACTGTTCATTTACCTGCAGGATCCAGAAGAGAAAAATCTATTGAGTTATCTAAGAGTTTAGACCGTGGAGTCAGACGACCAGGTTCAAAGTCCAGCTCCCCTACTAACACAGTGTGGGATCTCAAGAAACACAGTTGACTGCTCAGTGCCTCCATTTTCTCAACTATGAAATGGGAATATGTATTCTTACTTTATAGGGTTATTGTGAGAATTAAGGGGGCATATGTGTCAGGTGTATAGAGTAATTCCTGGCCCACAGTATGTCCTATGTAACACTTTGCTAACTTTGCTAAGGAGCTGGTCACACACTCCCTAAACCCAAGGACTAGCTTGGAAGTAATGTCTGAGTTTAAATCCTGCCTTGGGCTCTTATCAACTGTGAGACTTCAGCTAGTTAAACTCTGAGCCTTTCTTCTTCTTCTCTCAAGTGAACAATATTGGGGGAGGGATTAAAAACCATAAAGTATATAAATAACACTCTCGTGAGGGCTCAATTCATAATTCCTTCCCTTGAAAGACCATTCTCCTAAACCACGAGTGTAGCTAGAGATGATGCATGGATTAGTTTTCTGTCACAAAAAGCTCCCTGAAGCTTCTGTTAGAAAATACAACATCTCATTGCCTCGCAGAACTCACATAAAGTTCCACAGTGGAATTAACTGCAGATACAGCCAGAAAGAAGTATCCAAGAGGGAGCAAAGGGGATCTTTCTACCTTCTCATTGGCAGCCTCTGCTCTATTTTGTGCTGGCTTCCTTCTCTGTGGTTATCCTCAGAAGCTCCAGATACATTAGTTCAATAACACACAGAGAATAAGAACTTCTTCCCCAAGTTCCAACAAAAATCCCAGCATTTGGGGCACCTGGGTGGCTCAGTGGGTTAAACTGCTGCCTTCGGCTCAGGTCATGATCCTAGGATCCTGGGATCGAGTCCCACGTCGGGCTCCTTGCTCAGCGGGGAACCTGCTTCTCTCTCTGGCTCTGCCTGTCACTCTGCCTGCTTGTGCGCTCTCTCTCTCTGAGACAAATAAATTAAATCTTAAAAAAAAAAATCCCAGCATTTGCTCTCCTTGGATTAACATGAGCACATGGACACTTTTGAACCAGTCACAGTGATCTGAAGAAATACGTATGCTAATGAGGCTGGGCTAGGCCGAGTGTCGTTTTCCAGTGCCATCCCAACTACAGACTCTAAGAATTCCAAAGTGGTGCTTTCTGAAAGAAAATGAAAGTATTTTTATTTGAGAAGGGAGACAAATGGAAAAGCTTTCCAGTGTTCTAAAAAGACATCGGTAGTGTAAGGAGAAAAATGAAAGGAGATATCTGGCTGAAGATTCAAAAGAGCCTGGGCAGTAGAGGTTGTAACCAGATTTCCATGCCCTGAAACTCATGATGGGACATTAACTTCTGTGTCCAGTGGTAGCGAATGGACTTTCCAGTCGGAGTCCCTTGCCTTGTTCCTATTTGTGAACAGCTAACGGGAGTTAGGTGGGGGTTTTGTGGCTCCATGAAACAGCCTCGTTCGCTGGATTTTATAAAACTTAAATCCTGGACCTAAATGTTAGCCGTAAAAGACTAGAATCTTGAGATATTTGTTGTTGAGCTAAAATGAAATAAATTAACCAGCATGGATTTATCTACAAGCAGCAGAAAACCCAGATTCAACTGGCTTAAATAAAAAAAGGTTATCTATTCATTTCTTTAGCTATAAATACAGAGATAAGGCAAGTTCTGGGCAAGATATGGTGTGTGGCTCAATGACATCAGCAAGGATTCAGATTTTTCTTTAAATGCATTTGCTTTTCTTCATTCAGCATCTGCTATGACTTAAGATTGCTTGTCACAAGATGGCTGCGAGTGGCTTCAGGCTCCCTGCTCTGGTCCAGCCCAAGAGAGAGGAAAAAAAAAACTCTTTCCAAAACATAAGTTTTTCATTTTGGTCTACCTGAGTTAAGTCAAGCCGGACCATATTAGGAGCATACTTACACTGAAAAATTATTCGTTGTTTATCTGAAATTCAAATTCAGCTGGACATCCCATATTTTTTCTGGCAACTGGGGTCCCGGTTGATTTAGACTAATCCAAAATGTCCTGTAGAGGGAGGCAGGGAGGACACAGGAACAAAATCGGGCTGCATGTCTGTCTCATTTTTAGGAAGAAGGAAGGCAAGCTGGATGGTGAAAACTTAACTGACATCTGTACCAGATGTCAGTTAAGGGATTTTGGAAGAAAAATTCCAGGATGGGTTGCTTCATCCAACAAATAATCTCAAGATTTAAACCCTGGATTAGTAAGTATTATAATTCAATCCAATTACACAAATATTTATTTAATGCTTTTTATCAACAAGGCACTGTGGAAGATTGTGGAGGTCTATTGAGACTGCTTCTGAAGTGCTTCCAAAATATCAAAGAGAACTAAGCAAGTGAAAGCACAAACGTGAAAGGCACTATGAGAAAGATCCAGAGACCGGGGGCACCAGTGTGATGCTCTCCTGAAAGAACCAGCCTTAGAAACTCATATGAAAGGATAACGGATAAGAAAGTGACATGATCGCGCCTTGGGGGAGAAGGCAGAGAAGGAAGTTTGATCTTAGAGTTATTTTTGCAGAAGAATTCCAATTCTGATTTGAAATCCCACAAGCCGTCCAGTAGAGAATACAGCAAGGGAGACTTCTTGAGCAGTGACATGATTAAAGCGGCATTTCAAGGAAAATCAGTCTGAGAGCCACGTGAGGGCTGGATTGTAGTGGGAAGAGAAGGGAGGTAGAGAGGCCAGCAATGGGATGGTCTGCAGCAATGCTCCCAGATCCAATGCCCTCTTCCAGTAACCTACACTTCTTAAAGTCTCCTTGACTATCGTAGAATGAAATTCACAACCTACAAACGTAATTCCAGAGAAAGACGTGTAATGCCATAATTGTAACATAAAGAAGAAATGAGGTGATGATTTTACAATAAAAATATTCTAGCACAGGAGTCGTTAAACTACTAAATATAGCCCTACACCTGTTTTTATATGGCCCATGAGATAAACATGATTACTTTTTCATTTTTAAGTAGTTATTTTAAAAATAATTATAGAAGGGCCTGCCTAGTGTCTGTGATGCCCTCTTGGCCCTCAAAACCTGAAATATTCACCATCTTGCTCTTTGCAGGAAGTATCTGCCCACCCCTATTCTTAGGAATGGCTATGTAATTTGTGTGATCCAGAAAATGGGTCACAACCAGAAATGCAGGCTCCTGAAAAAATTATTAAGAGTGTCAAGATGGTGATAACAAGTCAACCATGAGCAGTGTCCATCCGCATCCATGAAGCTAACCCTGCCTTTTCTAGCATATAAATACTTAGAAGCCACTCCACCACAAACATAATGAACTAGTTGGACATGTATACATGTGAACACATCAGGTGCAAATACATAGATACAAACAGGGCCATGAGTACTACCCTGCCCTTTGCGGCATCCCGATACAAATGTGGTTCTTGTTTTTCTTTGTGTGTGTGTGTTTTTTTTTAAGATTTTATTTATTTATTTGAGAGACAGAGAGAGCAGGAGCAGAGGAGAAGAGCAAAGGGAGAGGGAGAAGCAGGCTTTCCACTGAGCAGGGAGCCTGTTGTGAGGCTCCATCCCAGGACTCCGGGATCCTGTCCTCAGCTGAAGGCAGATGCCCACCCTGCTGAGCCACCCATGTGCCCCTACAAATGTGTTTTATTGTGTTTTATTAACAGTTCCAGTACCGTTCCCATTCTCAGCGTTGATTTTTCTAAACCGACAGACAACCCTTTGGGAATTTACAGATGATGCATGGTTTAACCTTTCCTTAATTTACATGAAAATTGCATTTCTGGAATATTCATACAATGTTAAAACACAATAAACTATATTTTATTTGTGAGATGGAATTAGCTTCTAGGCTCAGATAGTTATTAGCAGGTCATATGTGAATGTTCAACGAAATATTTGAGGGCTGGTATGGGACTCAGGGTACTTCTCTGCTGTGAAATAGTGGCCAACACATTGCAGAATGAGCAACATGGTGGCCCCCATGCGTACAGCGTCACTGGAAACTCCGCTACTTCATATGGCAACACCCCAGAGTGCCCAAGGCCATTTTCAAGCCATCCTTTAGAAGGTGGTGCTAATTGAGTCGAGAACGGTTCATCTTGAGAATCCGATTATAATTAGATATTGGGCGGTAAGGGTGAGATATTATAGAAATGGAGTTTGGGGCCCTTGGCTATTGGTTGTGATGGGAACAACATTTGAGGAAAAATGTAAACATGAAAACCATGACCTCGTACGCTGGAACAGCTCTTTTAAATGCATTAAATCAGAATTCCTTAGTTTTTCTCACTTTCTCTTCATGACATCTCTTCAGGAAGGCAGGACAAACACTAACCATATAAGTACACTAGATCTCTGATGGCTGGGTGGCCTGGTAGCGTCTGACTCTTGGTTTCCACTCAGGTCGTAATCTTGGATTCCTAATCTCAGAGTCATGATCTTGGAGTTGTGAGATCCAGCACGGTGTAGGGCTCTGCACTTGGTGTGGAGTCTGCTTAAGATTCTCTCTCTCCCTCTGCCCCTCTCACTCATGCTTTCTCTCTAAAAGAAATAAATAAATCTTTTAAAAATATACATATAATTACACTGGACTCATGTAGACTTAAGCCTCTTCAGCATTTTTTATTTTGCATTTCACAGAAGACAGATTCAGCATGAAGGACAGGTATTACTCAATCCACTGAAATATTTTTATTTAAAAACGTATATTTACTGTAGAGTTTATTGTTAACCCTCATTTATACATAAGACACGTAGTTTGAGAATACAGGTAAGAACTGTCTGAGACTTAGAAAGAGTGAGCAACTTGCTCAGGTTCCCTTGACATACAGATGGTAGAGCCAGGACTAGAATTCCACCTTCTGATTCTTAATTATGTGTTTCTTCCCCTCATGGGGTAAACGAATCGGCCCAGCATCTGCTTTGGAAAGAAGGCACTTGAACATGCAGCTTGGAAGAACACGGAACATCAAGAATGATGCCACCAAGTTCTCTTCTGGGTCAAAAAAGGCACTCACTTGGCACCAGTCTCTAACTGAAGAAGAGAGGGTAGTTCACAGGTAGTCTGTGAGAACTCATTGCCAGTGACTTCCCACGAAGAGAATATTCATATCTACACTTAGGGGGTACCCATGGAAAACACAGAGAAATGAGACCCTGGAGTGTTTAAAAAAAAATGTTATTGTTGAAACAGTCCCAGAACCCCACTACAGAGCATATAGGTCTGGAACTTGGCAAGACCCAAAATTAATGGTATCGTCATAAAGTTTATATATAATATAATTTCTTAAGCCATGCACCAGGAAGGAGGCTCATATACGGTAACCAACTCAGCCCACCCATAAATAATCCATGTTAATATCCTAAGAGAGGTCACAGACTAGGGTAATGTGCTGACATCTGGCTGCTTCTGGCAGGATAGGCTGGATGGTATAAACAGATGGCCTTTAATTAGTGGTGGGTTGTCTCAGCAGAGGGCAGCTTGGGCAGGAATGGTTATTTGGATTACCCACCTCATGCCTGGCTCCTACAGCCCTTGGCAGATTGTCAGAAACGCCACTGTGGTTACTGCCAATAGGTCTGATGTCACCGGATGGCAGCCTCTGGAGCTACCATCGTCATTGGAAGGAGGCCTCTTCAGGAGAGTCTCAGCGAAGATGCCATGGCGCAAACAGGCTGGAAAAACCAGGAGGGTGGATGAGGGTGGAGAGAATCCGTCGAGTGAACTTGCCTTCAGGAGAGTTCCCTACCGAATCCTTGGGCTTTGAAGCCCCAGTTGTTGCTTCCTCTTTTTGAACTCCACACATTTTGAACCCTTTCAGCAGTAGAAAGAGAAATGAGGAGGTGAAGGCTTAAACTTGTTGCCTACTACATATGCATTAAAGGGCAGAGGAAAATGCCCATAGGTCATTTATAAAGAGCCAGGCTGCTGAAGGATCACAAGTGCCACTGCCCAGATAGAAAACAATCAAGCTTCTGTTTCAGATATAATGAGAAAATGACTGACGACATCCGAAATGGAACACAACAGTCAACCGTGTCTTCAATTCACCCAGTCCTGAAAGTTCTGAGAACACTTGGATCCAGAGAAGAATGAGGCAGGCTTCTCTTCTGAATTGAAAAAAAGGAAAATAAAATATTGCCGTGCTGACCCTGTGCTGGCGCTTTTGAGAATGTGTGCCTTCAGAGCTAGGGTCGTTGTTGGTGAGGACAAGATCCGAGCTCTGCTGTCCACAGTAAAAGCGTGGGTTGATTGGTGGACATATAAGCATTTAGCCAATTTCCTGCTGACTTTTTTTTTTCCAATGATGACCTGAGAGTTTACTTTTCAGTACGTGATGGTAGTAGGAATCACACTTAGCCAACTCAGGTGTCCTCAAACGGAGCAGAAACTAAAAAGACGTCTGATGTGTTTTCAGAACTTGAAGCAGATACCACCGTTCCCTTGTCTGGTCCTACAATATCTTGCTTAATGACTTTTATAGGTCATGGTTGACTCCGATGCAGTCTCTGAGACTTAAGAATTGGCATAATTTGCTTCATTATATAGAAATCCTAGAAGTCCAGAAATCATGTTTATACATGTGATTTGGGGTATACTGCATTGTCCAGATGGGAGAGGTCTTTTTAGGCATGCAGCATACTATACAAAAACCTAGTCATAGAGAGGAGACCTTCTTCTATGTCTCCTTCAAGGTGACCTTGGGGAAGTCTGAAGAAGCAGGGTCAAATTTTCCTAAGTACAGGGAGCTTTATAAAAGTCGCGAGACCTTTGGGAAGATATCTAGAATGCAAGAATAATGCTGGTCAACAGAAAAAAAAAAAAAAAAAAAAAAGGTTTCCCTATTCATATGTGAAATATCTCCAATCAAATAGTATTTTACCTGGGATGAAAACACCAAGGCTAGGAAAGATTGCAAGGATTCCTATGCGAATTTCATGGATGTAAGTTGAAAGTTACCTCGTGTCAAAAGTTATACAGGTAAGGTCAGGGCCCAGAATATTCTTGATTGTCTAAGTGTTTTTCATTTTTCTTCATTCTTGGGATAAACTGGAAAGACATCTGAAGATCCCAGCGTGAGTGTTGACTCTGCAACTTATGGGCTGTCTAGCCATGCAAGCCTTCCTCTGCACAACGGGAATTATGTACACGTTTTATTGGTTCATTCATTTAGTTGGTATTTAGTGTATGCCTTCTGGATTTTGACCTCTGTTTTAGATGTTAGAAATGCTGCAATGATCGACAACAAAAGACAAAACCCCTGTTTTCATGGGTCTGACATTCTAGCAGGGAAGCTAGGTAATAAATATTAATAAGGAAATGCGTAACACGCAGGTAGTGATAGAAAGGCAACTAACACTGGGAAGAGGGATGGCGAGTGACCAATGGGGTGGGGCGCCATTTTAGAATGTGAGGGAAGTAAGGTCTCTATCCAGTAGAGGACATTTGAACAAGTATCAGAACGGAAGAATGGAGTTAGGGAATGGAGTTAGTCATGAGGATATCTGGGAGTCGAATATTCCAGACAGAAGAAAACAGCGCAAGGATAGGCCTGGATGTTTGATGTGTGTCAAGAAGTTCCAGAAGGTCAGTGGAGCCCAGTGAGCCGGTGTCCGAGGGAATGGAGATGGGCTCAGAGAACAGGTGGGGACCAGAGCATATGGGGCCTCACGTACATTTTGCCTGTGTGACTTTCAGGGGAAAGACTTGATTTCCGTGTGTTTGTGACCCCCGAAGCTGCAAGCACAACGGACGTGTCTCTAGTGATTGCTCTGAGCCAGGTTCTTTGTTAAGTGCTGGCCTTGACTCACATCATCTACTGTCACTACAACGTCAATGTATCTGTCTTATTGTCCCTTTTTACAAGTCGGGAAATTTAGGCTGCAAGGTTAAACCACTTGCCACGTTTGCTCTGCTGATAAGCGCTGCAGATTCCAAGGTAAACAAGACGAAACCACAAAGGGGTCAAAGGCTCTCCCCGTCGTTTGACACCTCCCCCTTCAAAAGTCCAGGAGCCTTGGCTGTGTTCTTCTTAAGCACGGAAGCAAGATAGAGGGAAACCAAGAGGTAGAGCCCTTTGGGAGGAGCCCATCTCCTGCTCCAGACTCTCCACGAAGCTTCCAAACCCCTCATTCGCGGGAAGCCTTCACTCTTTGCTGGCCCTGGAGTGTGTGTTTCCACAGATCCTGAGAATCATGCTGTGCGCTGAGAAGCCCTCTGTATTCTTCTCCCCGTGTGGTTAGAGGTGGAGGAGAGTCTCGGCAGCGGTGCCAGGAGCCACACCTCTTTGTCAGGAACATGTAATTAAAAAAGAAAGAAAAAGGGAAAAAAATGAGCAAAGAAATAGCCACCCACCTCCGTTTTTCTTAAACACATGTTCATGTGCACACACATACACACACAACCCACACACGCGCGCGCGAAGCCAGCAGACGTCCATCACTCGGGTCCTTGGGATCCCGATGAAAACATTTTCCACCTGGCACAGTGAGGCACTAAACACCCCTCAAACCCAACCTGAGACTTGGACCGTCAGTGGAGATATTTTTAAAACCATGACACAGAGGAGTGTGACACACTCGGTTTTCTCAGTGGGTGGGTAGAGCGCTATTTCATGTTGTTCTTGTCACCGAGCCCAACATTGTAAGTGTGCACTTTATGGCTACACCGAGAAGGCTCTGCAGCAGACCTAGCACAGCGTGTTCCCAGGGAGGGGACGGCAGCCCGCGCCGGCACAGGGAAGGGGGAGGGGAACGTCGCTGGAGACACAGGCCACCCTCTTGAGGGTCCTCCCTTGTGTGTTCAGTTCATGCTCAACAGCAGATGAAGGGTCCCTATGGCTGCTTTTGTTACTCTGTATCCGCCAGGGCCTGTCTTTGGGAAAATTCTAGAGACTCAGGTATTCAGCGATACCTAACTCCCTAAATCACTAGATTTTTTTTTTTTTTCCTTACTCTCCTGTTTCCTTACTTTTTTTTCCTTACTCTCCTTCCTCTTTTTCCTTACTCTCCTTCCTCTTTTTCCTAACTGGAGACTTTTTTTCCAATATCATATACAGTTTATAACCAAACTAGGAGTGAGCATCCGGGTCTCACTTTTCAGATGCAAAGGTGTTTCCTCAAGGGCTCTCCTTGCTTTCTTGGGGTGACTAGGACAACGCTTATTGAGGGAATAGGGGCAGTGGGTGCGTCTGCTCCTGGGCACAGGCAATAAAAAATGAGCTGAAGGTAGGGAATTTAAAAGCAATCTAGAGGGGCACCTGGGTGGCTCAGTGGGTTAAGCCTCTGCCTTCAGCTCGGGTCATGATCCCAGGGTCCTGGGATCAAGCCCCGCATTGGGCTCTCTGCTCGGCAGGAAGCCTGCTTTCCCCTCTCTCTCTCTCTCTGCCTGCCTCTCTGCCTCCTTGTGATCTCTGTCTGTCAAATAAATAAATAAAATCTTAAAAAAAAATAAATAAAAGCAATCTAGAAAACAATGAACAGTTGATCTGCTTTTTATCGGCCCCTTGCACTGGCAATTCTAAACAATTTCAGTGATACAAACCTCCTCCCTATCTGAGAAAACCACTCCCACCATTGCCCTCCACCACGCCTTGGTGAGTTACTGGGTTTGAGGGGGATACAAGTTTGGGTTGGGGGCGGACTTCTGTGTTTCAACAGAAAGCCGGGGCTCTCTGGGTGGAGGTCACCATATTTCCCACTACGTGGACGTATGTCTTATTTTTCCATGGATAGCAAACGGATTTTACCTGTTCACTTTAATACGAGTATAAACGTTAGTATTGTCCAAGGAATGACAAATGAGAAATGCCCAGGAAGCATTGATATCCAATGGAAAGATTAAGAAGTGGATCTCCAGAGGGTATCTTTGATTCCGCACTACCCCTTAGCTCCCACATTTCATCCATTAGTAACGGGACTTTCCAGAGCTACTAAAACGAGGCCTCTGCTAGAAGCCTAGGCCAAGACATCAGCATTTCTGGCTTATTTTTTTGAGAAAGAGAGAGAGAGAGAGAGCGAGGAGGGGTAGAGGAAAAAGGAGGGAGAGAATCTTAAGCAGACTCCAGGCTCAGCGTGGAGCCTGACATGGGCTCTCCACCAGGCTTGATCTCAGGACTCTGAGATCATGACCTGAGCTGAAATCAAGAGTCTAACCTACTGAGACACCCAGGAGCACTGCATTTCTGGTTGAAAGCAGAGGTTTGCCAACTGTGGTCCTCAAGCTAAATCCAGCCCAGGCTATTAATAAGTGTTGTTGGAACACAACCACACCCACTAATTTACATATTATGTATGGCCGAATTATTGCTCCAAGAGCAGAATTCAGTAGTTGTGACAGAAACTGTGTGGCCTACAAAGACTGAAATATTTATTATTTAGCCTTAGTTCAGGCTACTGTAACAGAATACCATAGATGGGGGTGTGGGGTGGCTTAAACAACAAACACGTATTTCTCACAGTTTTGGAGGCTGAGAAGCCCAAGATCAGGGTGCTGGCATGGGTGGGGTCTTGGTGAAGGTCCTCTTCTTGGTTTACAGATGGCCGTCCTCTTGTTATATTCTTGCATGACACAGAGAGAGCTCTCGTATCTCTTCTCATAAGGGCATGAATCCCTTCGTGAAGGCTCAACCTCACGATCTAATTACCTCCCAAAGACCCCACCTCCAAATGTCATCACATTGGGGATTGGCGATTAGGGTTTCAATGTATGAATCTGGGAAGGACACAGTCAGTCCATAGCACGGCCCTTTACAGAAAAAAAATTGCTGACACCTTCTGGCGAATATTGCAGTAAGCTCCTTGCTGAGCCCATGACTTCTTCTCTTGCCCTTAAAGACCCTTTCTCCACCAGGCAGTTAGCATTCCCTATAACCCATAAAGCACATCATGATAACAGTGTACAGAAACCATGAAGGTTTCCACTCCTCAAATTCAAGGCCCCCACTACATACAGCACAGCAATAATCAGACACAACCACTATCAAATGCATGTCACCAGGCTAACTGTTCTCCTCATCAATGAAAGGTAGGACATAGTGTACATAGGAGATGAAGCAAATGGATTTGAAGTTTTCTAGCATGCTTCTTGCCACTCACCTATGTGGGTTTAAACAGCGCTGTGGGCGTCTAGATCCCAGTTCCCCATTTGTAAGGTAAGAGGTTTAGCATTGTAGGACTTAACACGTGTTAACACTTTCACGGTGTCGGGCACTGAGCTTGGTGTGTTAATGTATTATCTTTAACCTCTCAAGCGACTTTCCAAAGTAGATATTATTATTTCCACATTACAGGGGAGAAAGTTGCGGCACAGAAAAAAAGAATTAATTACCAGAAATGACATAAGAAACAAGTGGTGGGGGGTGCCTGGATGGCTCAGTCCATCAGCATCTGCCTTTGAATCAGGTCATGATCCCAGGGTCTTGGGATTGAGCCCCACGGTGGGCTCCCTGCTCAATGGGGAGTCTGTTTCTCCCTCTCCTCCCCACTCATGCTCTCTGTCGCAATTTCTGTCTCTCTGTTAAATAAATAAATAAAATCTTAAAAAAAAGAACAACAACAACAAAAAAACATAAAGCACATCATGATCCTCTCCTGCTGGAAATTTCTATTAGTTTCCCATGACAAGTAGAATTAAATGCAAACTTCAGACTTAGGCTGACAGGATCCTTTGTCATTTGGTAGCCATAACTCTCAGCCACCATAACTTTTGGGCCAGGTTCAGGCACTCCGAACCGCCCCCCCCCCAAACATGATCTGTGCCTAGACACCTCACCTTCATGCTTTCTCTTCCTCCTGCTGGAATGCTCTCTTTCACACATCCTTCTAGAGCTTCTGCCTTACTGTATTTCAGAAAGTCTTTGCTTTAATGTCACTTTCCCAGAGTCTATCTTCCCCTCCCTTCTGGGAATCTATATTCCCCTCCCAACACCCTGCTTTATTTTTCTTCATGGCATCAATCAGTTCTTTCCATTAACATGGACTGCAGAGAGACCTGTTGATGGATTCCCCTGTGAGACAGGAGGGAAGGAAACTGTCCAAGGATGACTTTTACAATTGGGACATGAACAGCTACAGAATGGTGAGACCATTAATGGAACTTGGGAAATTTGTGGGAGGAGCATATTTGGGAGGAGAGAGGGAGAGAAGAACCCATATTTCTATTTTAGACACGTTATATTTAACATATCTATTAGATGTCAGGGTGGAGATGTCTGAAAGGCAGTTGGATATACAAGTCTGGAATTCAGGGGAGAGATTGGGTCTGAAGATAAAAATTTGTGAGTCATCAACATATAGATGACATTTAAAGCTATGATCTCAGATAGGACATGCCAGGTAGTGTAGACACAGAAAAGAAGAGGGCCATAGCTAAGCCCTGGAGAAAACAAAAAAGGAAGGACAAAGGAAAGAAGATGGAAAAAGAGATTCCACTGAGGTAGCAGGAAAACCAAGAGAGTATAATACCCAAAAAGCCAAGTCAGGAAAAATCGCCATTTCAAATGCTGCTATAATCTCCTGATTAAGATTGAGAATTGGTCTTTAAGCCTGGCCAAGGGCTGAGAGAAGAGCAGAAAAATCAGGACAAAACTTGGTAGGAAGAGATTGAGAAGAGCAAAAAATGTGAAGGTGAAGACGCAGAGTACAGGTAACAATTTCAAGGAGTTTTTGAGAGATGGCAACAAGAAAATAAAGTGATGGCTAGAGGAAGTTGTGAAGAAAGGGGGGAATGATTTACATGGGAGATATTCCAGTGCATTTACCAGCTGCTTAGAATGAGACAGTGGAGGGAAATGATTATAATGAGGGAAGGAGAGATTATCGAAGAACAGTTTTTAATTCAGTGCAGGATGCAGTGTCATTGAGGATGGAATCTGGTGTAATTCAAGGCAAGATCTGGTGCACTAGCCACAAAGGCTCAGATGGGAACAGGCAGGGTCTGCAGGGAATGGGGACTGCGGGAGGTGGTGACTCGTTTGCAGGTGGATGAAGTTCTCTGCTGCCTGCCTCTGTTTTCCCAGTGAATAAAAGATGAGGTCATCAACTGAGAGTGAGGGGGTGGATGGAAGGAGAGAGGAGATGTGAAATAGTGACTTTGGAGTATGGGATTGTGAGTTGACCAGGGAATGTACTAGAATGGCCAAGCAGTGCTGATGGTCCACCTGAGGTTGGTGGTCAAAAACTAACACCTGACCAGATAGCCCTGTTTTGCATTTTCCTCCAGTCATATTCAAATTCTCTGTGCAGGTTCTGAGTTGACAAAGAGCTGGGTTGAAGCAGGGTAGTTTTTAGGTCAGCAGGCTGGAGGGAGAGATGAAAGCTGCAAGTTTATGCAAGACATTGACCGTAACAGCAGAAATAATAGAATGAAGACCATGAAAGACTTGAAGGAAGGGTGCCAGATGGATCAGTTGGTAGGTTAAAGGTCTCTGTAGAGCCAAAGAATTGCTCATCCATAGATGAGGAGAAGCTCAGAGGATGTCAGTTGTTGACTCACCCAAGTCGGGGGTGGTCGATAGCATATAGTCCAACACCATGGGCCTTAAAGGATCTGAGGTTGGAGACAGGATGGAGGATGGAATGTGGCACAAGGAAGGTATAACTTCCTTCTAAGCCCCGTGTCCATGGGGAGGAAGGAAGAGCCACTGGCAGAGAAGGCTGAAAGGGAAGCCCTGACCTCAAGGGGTGATTGTTTGCAGGCACAGCAGACATTCAAGGAGAACATTCATAGAAAAGGGTAAGGATATGGCACATTTTGATAAGGAGAGACTCTGAGTTACCAGTCACAGTGGAAGGATTTTGAAGGGCTACTTCTGTGTCCAAATCTTTCCCTCTTATAAGGACCTTAGTTGTACTGGACTAATCCAGTCCACCTTAAAGACCTCATTTTAACTTGATTAAATCTGAAAAAAACTTTTTTTTTTTTTTCCAAATTAGGTCACATTCTGAAGTATTGTGGGTTAGGACTCCACCATATCTTTTTTGCCGGGACACAACCCACTCAAACAAGGTCTGAAGATCCAAGTGACAGTACATGTCCCTGTGGGTTTGAACTTTTGATGGTCAACTGCAACCTAATGTATGGGTGGGAAGAAGACTTCATCTTGGGGTTTTTCTCTGAAAGAGTTTATAGGACAAGCTGGGGAGTATTACAGCAGGGAAGAGGTGGTCTCACAAAGGACACAGTAATTCCAGGACTACACAAATGTCCACGGACCTTCTTTACAGACAACTGTGAGTAGGGTGGTGGTAGGCAGTGGCTCTCCTGCTGCCCTTCTCCTCATTCATTCTACTTACTATACCCATCTCCTCTATACCTGGTCTATCTCTTCCCTAGGAAAGAAGAAGAAGGAGGAGGAGGAGAAGGAGGAAGAAAAGAAAAGAGCCCATAAACCTAGATTGTTCCAACCTGGGGGCTTTTGAACTTCCCACTCCATTGCCTGGAAAACAATCCTCTTAGAGCTTCTCATGGCTAGCTCTGTCTCATCACAGAGAGTTCATCTCAGAAGTCACTTGCTTGGAGAAGCCTTCCTTGCCCCTTATAACCTAACAAAACCTCCCCTCTGTCACCATTTTCTTCATTATTTTCTGAAAAGTTACCATTTTCACATTTGTTCACTTGTGCAATCTTTGTTTCTCTAATCAGTCTGTAAGCGCCACCAAAAAAAAAAAAAAAAAAAATATGGCCTCCCTTTTATTCACCAGTGACTCCCCAGTGTATGGAAAAAGGTTTAGTGTGTGTAGGTGCTGAATAATAACGACAACAAGAACAAAATGAGTGATGGTAATAATAATCTTTGATGAATAACTGTAGGTGTATAAAAAGCATTAAGTCATTTGACCTCCCTCAACCTCATTCATAAATTAAAGACCTTGACCTAGGTATTATCTTTAAGATCCTTTTCCAATCTTATAATGCCAGTTACATAACAGCCTGATATAATCTGAGGGACCCACAGGAATGTGAACCTTAGAGGTACCCACTAATATCCTAAAGCCAGGAGAAGAAAGGTCCTATGTATTAAACCTAAAAAAAAAAAAAAAAAGTCTCTTT
Source organism: Martes martes (assembly GCF_963455335.1). Lineage (NCBI taxonomy): Eukaryota > Metazoa > Chordata > Mammalia > Carnivora > Mustelidae > Martes > Martes martes. Next base: position 56,677,145 of record NC_137904.1, read on the forward strand.
ATCAGGTCAAGATAACTGATCTAATTTGAGCAAAGAAGGGTATTACACCTTTCCTTCCACTTACCATTAATCCTTTAAGCTGCAGTTATACTCCATGCTTAAAAAGTAAGGCCAATGGACAAGATGGTCTCACAGGGGCAGCTGTGCTGACTCAGCCACTATCTTGGGTCTTTGGGTGAGTTCCATTTGGTTTTCATTTTTCTTCTCATGTGCTTAGAACATAAAAGGGGCTTCCAAAACTATAGAGGGAATCTCATTCCTCCACGAACCATAAAGACTGTTACCATTGATTTTAGTTCAATTTTTTGTGAAGGAGGTAGAAATAACTGAGTTTACCCATTTCTTCTTTCTGCCACCATTAGTGATTCAGAGCTGACTCTCCCAGTCTTGGGCTAAAGAGGTGAATTCAACTCCTTTCTCAAGATCTAAATGTCTAATGCCTTCTCCCTTCTAAACTCAGTTGAGCTGAGGGTCATCTGGTGTCACACACACCCCCTTTTCACTTATTCTTTGGCCAAGGTATAAACTGCCTAAAGAGAGAGTTTGCGATAGCAGAGGTCACAGTTAATTGGCAGAAGTCTTGCTCGCCCTCTGTGACTGTGGTGCTATGCTACCTCTTGGAGACTTTCCAATTCTGTCTTCCATCTCGCTACAGTATCTTTCCTTTTCCCCGGGGGTGGGGGGCGGGATTGTGACACAAGCTCCCCTCATCTTTCTTTTCTTCTAAGTCCAAAGCACATGCCCAGAGCCCCCTGCTTGGCAGGTCACTGTGCCTCTGGGGTTGCAGGGTCTCTGTGAGGCCGAGGTGGAAGCCGGTGGCCTATGGGAGAAGCCGCAGCCGTCTCAGGGAAAAGGCAGGAAGAGCATGGGAGGAGGCGAAGCCTGCCTTTTTTGATGACTGATCTAAGGCTTCTTACTTGAACTTTTGGTTTTATAGTTCTATAAAAGGCAGCTGACAAGAGATCCCGTTTTGGGAGGGTCCAGCTGGCTGGGCTGAGCTGGGCGGGGCAGCCCCAACATATGAAAGCCAGGCCTGATGTTCAGCCATGATGTCAGAGAGGCCTGGGGTTCCCGGCCGAGCCAGAGGGTGGGAGAACAGACAGCCCCAGCCCGCGCCCTGCCCGGTGCCAGCAGCAGCTTCAAATGCTGCCTTCCTGGCTCGTCTGCAAGAGCCCTTCCTCCTCGGAGACGCTTTGCAATGCTTGGACGGAAAGCTCCCTCACTGGTCCTGCGGGTGTCTGCTGGGGCGAGGGAGCCAGGCCTCCTCCGCGGGCTTCCCGGCTCCCCCCACCGCCAGGCCTGGCCCGGCTCGCTGCCTCCTTTCACTTCAGAGCTGGAGGCAGGAAGCCCAGGCCGGCTGGCTGCCCCAAGACCCACATCTTTCTCCAGACCTGTGGTCCTGCGCCCTTGGGCTCCAGGCTTCCATTTCTGGGCTTGGGGGGCCAGCCTCTGCTCCCCGCTTAGTCGCAGAAGCAGCCGCCGGACCACCGCGCTGCCCAGCAGGAAAGAGTGTGTGAGGGTGGGTGGTTGCTTTCAATTCTATTCAATCTGAAGAACACTCTCGTTTTTGGGTTTTTTTTTTCGTTTTGTTTTGTTTTTGATTTTTTTGTTTTTTGGGGGTTTTCTTTTTTTTTTTTTTTTTTTTTTTTTTTTTTTTTTTTTTTTTTTTACTTGTTCACATCCAACTACTCCATTGCGCTGGTCCTAGCTCTGCAGTTTTCTGTGGACAAAGCAGTTCTGCTCTCCAAGCCCTCGGGGGCTGGGGGTGAGGCAACAGCTCCTCACTCAGCCCTGACTCAGAGGAGGTTCCTTTCTCCCCCGCCAGGAGTAGCCGCTGCCCAGCTCCGGGGAGAGGCCAGGAGGATGGAAGAGGGAAGGACAGTTACACACGGGGCACACAGCACTTGTTTTAGACACTCCAAAGGTTGCCGAAGGGAAGGGTTCTGGCAGCCCGCGGGTCCCACGATGGGTCTAATCTGCCTGCTCAGCTCCTTCCTGCCGAGACTGTTGAGATCCACCCAAGGAGCCCAGCGGCAAGACCCGGGGAGCAGAGTTAGAGCAGAACCCCCTGGAACACTGCTGAGTGGCCCGAAGGATTGAAACGATCCATCACCATCAGTAATAACCATGCTCTGCAATTGCAAAGTGTTCTGTGTTTTCTTGGCTCTTTGTGGTGGCTTGAGACCCATCACTCCTGGACTCATTTATTCATTCAACTGTCAAATTTATTTTCAGGAACTTCTACTGCTAGATGCCCTCAGTAAGAAAGCTTTGAGATTACTTGGTGTTTCATTGATTAACCGGTTCCCTGGAAACCGAGGCTCTTTTAACAAAGCTGCCTTGGGGGCAACGAGTATAGGGGTTTGGGGTTTTCCTCTGTATCACCTGAGATTGGGTCTAAGGGAAGTCCTTTGACCCCCATGGCCTATGTCTGAAGGTGCACATGGTTTCCTCAAGACTGTCCCCTTCTTTCAAATATGAAGGGCCTGGCTGGAAGGTAAACTTAAAGAAATCTCTCAAAGAGAGTAGAAATAGAGCTTCCTCTACCCAAAGGTCGCATGAAGAGACTCTGCCACTTGCCTTTTCACACACTTATTCCTCCTTCCCCACTTTGCACTCTCTTTTGCTCATTTCTTATTCCTTCGCTATCCGTGGAGTGCCCACTATGATCCAATGGATGCCCTCCTTCTTATGAGATATTGTTGTATATTAAATATGTAAGTCAAGTCAAATTTGTAAGGCAAAATAGTAACAACGAATTAGTTCAATGGAACACCTGTAACAAGAGAGCCATCCATGGCCTTGGTACAGGTGGAGTGGGTGTTGGGCAGAGGGTGGGGGCAAGTATGGACCTCTCTTCTGTCTCGGTGAGGTCACAGAAACTGCTCAATTAAACAACAATGTCCTTTTCAAAGTCCTATCTCCTTATCTCATTCGTTCTTAGAGTAATCCTGGAAGGTAGTGGGACCAGGGGAATTGCGCCCATTACAAAGATGAACAAACCGTGGCCTGCAGTTAAGTGACTTGACTTCTTATGGTCGAATATTTAGTTATCAGCAGAAAAAGAACCTGATCCCAGCATTTAGTTATTCTCAAAGACTCCAGCAGTTACACTAGAGGAGGTAGAACATAGCTCCAACCAGGAATGTTTACTTTTCTTCCTTTTTTCTTAATTAATACCTTGGATCGTTATCTTAGTTTGGACTACTGTACCACATCACCATAGACCGAGTGACTTCTCACGGTTCTGAAGGATGCTAAGCCCGAGATCAAGGTGCCGGTGGACACAGTGTCTGGTGAGAGCTTGCTTCCTTGTTCACAGATGCTTGTCTTATTGTAACCTCATTTGGTGGAAAAGAGAGAGAGGAAGCAAGCTCTCTCTTGGGTCTTTTTATGAGGGCCCTAATCTAACTACCTCCCCAAAGCCCTATCTCCTAAGGCCATCATATTAGGGGTTAGGATTTCAACACAGGAATTGGAGGGGGAGCAGAAACACAGACATGTAATCCCTAATAGAGAGAGAGAAATCCTGCGAGAGCATTCTAGTTCACCCATCCCTTGGTGTTACCTGGATTTAAAGTCAGAAGATGGCCACATGAGAAGGCAGAAGCCCACTGTTGCTTGCTGGCTTTGAAGATGGAGAAGGGCCTATGAACCAAGGAACAAAGGTTACCTCAAGCTGGAGGAGGCATGGAAATAGGTTCTCCCCCAGAACCTGCAGAAGGAACCCGGGCCTGCTGATAGCTTGCTTTTAGCCCCGTGAGACCCACTTCACACTCTGGAACTGTAAGGTAATACATTTGTGTTAAGCCATTTCTTTGGGATCCTTTGGGATAGCAGCCGTACAAAACCAGTTCAGGTGGATAACCCTCGGCCCAGAGCACTCTCCTTACGTTCCCATGGGTCCATCATGAGCACATCTGCCGGTTATTACACCATGTGAGTGAATCACCGAAGAAACACAGATGGCCGGGAGGGCTTTTCAGGTTTCTCTGCCTGGCTGATTCCCTCAGGCCATTTCGAGGATCTCCCTTTGTCCTGGCTGGTCCCACCAACCTCAGGGAATCTGGACCCTCTCTGCTTCCTTCTACCTTCTTAAACAGTGCTTCCCCTCTGAGGCTGGTGCCTGGGTACAGGACCCTGCTGGGCACACAAGTGATTTCGTGGCTCCCGTGTATTGGTAAAATGGGGCTCTGACAAGTCACCACGGGTAAAAGGAACCACAAAGCCCAGGGCTCCCCAAGGAGGTCAGGACCACAAACATCAAAAAGGAAAGTTGGGTCAGCACACACTCAGGTGGAGACATTTCCACCCACCTGTGGGCAGAGGTCATCCTGGTGTGATGCTGACCTGGACAGTTGAGGAGAGACTACAGGTGATCCTGGCCCCATCTGTGAAACTCACAGGGAAAAAGCCCAGCAGAGGGGGACATGGGGGTCCAGAAGGCTCCAAGTTGGAAGGTTATGGAAGCAGAGCATGAGCCACAACTATGGAAAGGCCCAGGTGCTCGGCTCTAAAAAGAGAAGGCCTCCTTCCTTACTTTTTCCTTTTAAGAAAATACCCAATCCCATGATGTAATTGTAGTGATTAGTACCTGACAGTGGGGGTTGTCCCTGTTCTCAGCCCTGCTCTGCTCTGCTTCCCACCATTCCCACCTTAGCCTCCCTGGGTTTCCTCTTTCTCCTTTGGAAAGGGGGATAATAATAATAATAATAATAATAATAATAATAATAGTGAGCTCATGGCATGCTTTGGAAGATTAATGGGTCAATGATTGGAAAATGTCCAGTACATCATAGACAATCAATAAATATTAATTTCCTTGCCTCACCCCTTCATGATTCAGTCAGATTAAGCTGTATTTTCCATATTGGCACTGATCCCCCAACTCGGGTCTAGGCTTCTTCCTTCAAAAATGACTATAATTAAGTAATTCCCAAAATGACAGAAATGACCATGTTCTTTAAAATCTACAGTGGGAGATTCCAATGTCACAGTGTCCCTTGGCCCATATTGCCTTCTGCCTTCCTCCAGGCCATTAGCCCTGTGTTTGTCCCCAGCAGCAGTGACATAAACTGTGTCCTCTCTTCTGCTTACAAATAATGTAGTTCTTTCCACTTTCTTTAGATTATCCCCTCCATCTCACATGGATGGCATTTGGGAAGCTCTTTATTGAAGTTTTATTTATTTATTTATTTTTCTGCATGCTCATAGTGTTCAGGCATTCAAATCCTTACATCCAACGTCATGCTGTAAAAAGATTAGTTCACTGAGTCCCCATAACGCGTTCCTTCCCTCCACACTTGTGTGTCAGAAGGATGCCATAATGTTTAATCAGGGAAATATGTCCCAAAGGCTTTCACCTCTAGGCTTCTGGTGACCCAAGACCAAGATGATGGAATGCCATTCCTATCTGATAACTGGTTTCTTGGCTTAGGTGAAACCAATTTCTAAAGGGCAGAAAGCCAAATCTCTGAGCGAGGCCCTGAGTAGGCATTTCCTTCCATTGTGTTCACTTGTCCAATACACCTTCTTACTGGGGTAGAAGTGACTCTTATTGGTGCCCATATCCCCGGAACAGGAACAGAGGCTTCCATAGGCCTCTTTTAGCCCAACAGATGATGGAAAACTCTCCCAGATTCGCCAGAGGTACAGAAGCATCCGTGAAGGGGGTACTTCTTGAAGGCTCTGGGACTGGCATGGGTTCTTTAGGCAAGATCAGTGGTTATCTTGGTTCATGGTCTGGATCTCTTTGCCCCTCTGTGGGCCTTTGTCAGTTCTTCTCCTGAAATGGCAAGAGCAGGATCCAGTGATGTCTCTGGTCTCTCCAAGGTCTTAGGACGGTCTATTTCCCATTTCTCCCATTTTCAATGTTATGGTGATGCCTGTTTATACCAACCCCCAAACGACAATGCAACGGGAACTAGAAAGATAGTATGGGTGTATTTCTAAGTGTCTTTTCTTTTTCAGGGCTAGCTGTTACCCTTCTCTGTGAAAGGACTTCATCGGGTAAATTGAAGTCATTAGAACTAATCTCTATTAGTCAGTCAGTGAACATTTATGGGGTGCTATATTGGACTGGGTCCTTGAACATAGGACAAAAGACAGAGCCTCTCTCTCAAAGAGTTCACCTTCCACCAGGAGGTGACAGGAAATACACATGAAAGTCATAATAATAATACTGTGAGGAGGGCTCTGGGGAAGAAAAAGTGGGTGATGGGGGAGCTACTTGGCTAGGATAGGGGGACCAGGATACATCCCACTAAGGAGGTGCCATGTAAGGATCAGAAGAAAAGAAATAGCGGTTCAAAGCATTCTAAGCAGAAGGAACAAAAGTTCCTAGGCCTGAGGTGTTTGAAAGGCCAGAAGTCCAGAGAGATTAACAAGGGCCAGGTCACTAAAGCCTTGTAGACCAGGGTGAGGAGATGAGTTTTAATTTGAGGAATTTTATAATCAGATTTCAGTGATGTGAACTGAGCTATCAAATTCCTAGAGTCCATGCAATCCTAAAGGTCAAGGAAAATAATTAACAATCCCCTTTCGGTGGTTATCTTGGGGGGAGCTGGTGCCTATTCAGTGGACTAGAGCCCCATTCCCAGTTAATTTGGCAAGTCATCCTGGGAGGGCTGAGATCTGAGTAAGTGTCCTAATGATGGAAGAGGTGAGGGTAGTGAGCTGGAGGGGAGAACTGCCAGGCTCAAGGTGTGCTTGGGTGAAGGAGTGGGAGGAGATAGGCAAATGTGCATGGCAGGAGCTTGGAGGAATGATAACAAACTGGGGGGAGATAGTAAGGGGAAGTCTGGGGACCCCTGGTTTCTGACATAAAGGATAATAATTTTTTAACATGAATTATGATCAACATGTACTCCCCCTGCCCCCAATCTGCCATGGTTTCCACTCCTCCTGAGCCCTACCTAACACACAGAGACTGGCCCAACATTAGACAGGAGGCTGCTTTCCACTCATGGGAGACTGACCTTGCTTCTCCCACCAACTCTTTCCAACTTAAAAGAGTCAACATATGTTGGTCTTTTTTCCTTCCCTCAACATATATAATCTTCTAGTCATTCCCTACCTATTCTAATTTCTGTTAGAAAAATATATTTACTTGTTGGTTGGTTCTGAAAAATAATACTTAGAATGATTTTTTAAAAAATAGTATGTAATAAAGTCAACCTTATTCCTGCCAGTCAGGGACTATTTGATGGTATTTTGATGATATTTGATGTATTTATTTCCAGTCCTTTTAAGTGCATATACATGCATTTATGAATTTTCTATCCATCATTGGAATAATATTACACATTCAGTTTTGTACTCTGATTTGTTTTCACTATGGCTTTTTTCTATATCATCAGTATGACTTAAATTCATTAATTTAATGGCTGATAATATTCCTTTACAAGGACATACCACTGTTTATTAAACTATTTCCTCATTATTTTTTTTAAGATTTATTTACTTACTTGAGAATGAGAGAAAGAGCATGGTGGGGAGGGGCAGAGGGAGAGGGAGAGAGGGAATCCCATGCAGATTCCTTGCTGAGCACAGAGCCCCACTCGGAGCTTGATCCTACAACCCCAAAGCCACGACCTGAGATGAAATCAAGAGTTGGACACGTGACCAGCTGAGGTGCTCCCATTTTTATTTTACTAATTTTTTCATTATTTCATTTTTAAAAAATCACTGGGATTTGATATGGTTACTACTTTGTGACATGTATTCTATGTTTTCATAAAAATGTCCGTGGACCATTTTACTGGACCTTCACCATAGCCCTATGATTGGGTACTATTTTTATTAATTATTTAATTAGGGTACTATTTTAAAATTCACATTTCATCCACAATGAAATGGAAGCTTAGCAAGGTTTGGTGGCTCACACAGAGCCATCCCAGCTAGTAAGAGGTAGACCGAGGACACTATTCCTTCAGGGAATATGCTCACCTTTACCTGTATGGATCTGCAAAAGGTTTCTCAGAAGTGGAATTTCTCAAAAAAAAAAAAACCTTTTTTTTTTTTTTTTTTGAGCGGGGGAGGTTTAAGATTCAAACATAAACTGCCAAACTGCTTTAGAAGAGTCCCCAACCAATAATTAGTCTATGAAGTCGTCTACACTGAGACCTCCTTACTCCAAAGACTGATAGGACTGTGCTTTATTTGCCTGGTTTTGATTGCCCACTTGGGAGTCCTAATTCCCTTCTGTTCATGTGCTGATACCTTTGTATTTTTCTTCAGTGAACTATCTATTTATGTCCTCTGCCTCCTGTGGTCTGGGAGTTGTGTAATAAACCTGGAAGGGCCCTTTGTAGAGTTAGGTCCTTTTTTTTGCTTTGGAATATTTGTGTCATGTTTCATTTTGTTTCTGAGTTTGCTGTTTGCCTTTTAATTATGATGTTTTTATGCAGAGCTGATATTAGCAAGGTTTTTCTATAAAGGGCCAGACAGTAAATATTTTAGACTTTGTAGGCCATATGTTCTCTATCAAAGCTACTCAGCGCTGCCCAGTTGCCGGAAAACAGGGATAGATAATACATAAATTGATGGGTGTGGTTGGATTTGGCCCATGGGTTGTAGTTTGCAGACCCTCGATGTTAAAAAAAATGTCTAATCTTATGTTGGAAAATCCGCCAATTGCCTCTCTTTGAGATTTTCTCCACTGCTTTTATATAACTCAGATACTTGATAGGCACTTCCTGTCCTGGTGGGACTGCTGAAAACCAGCCCAAACACCGATTTCATAGTTGGTAACAGTTCAGCGTCTTGCTTCTTCTCGACAAGACTTCCTCTTCCTGTCCACACACATTATGATGCCTCTTTTTTCTCCTTCCTTCCTTTCTTCTTTCCTTTCCTTCCTTCCTCCCTCCCTCCCTCCTTTCCTTTTTCTTTTTTCTCTTCTTTTCTCTTTTTGCCTTTTTTGCCTTTCTTTGTCTTCCTCCTCTCCTCCTTCCTAGAATATCAAGGAAATTCTCTTTGTCTTCCACAGAGCAATGTTTATTACTCAGCCACCTCTCCTGCCTCCCTCTCTACTTCGTGAACTTTCTCCAACAAATGAGTTCCATTCATCAGTGGAATTGTGGTGAATAAAAATTTCCCCATCTCATTATATGTAGACAAACTAAACCAAGCTCAAGATAAGAGATATATCCATCGACATTTTATTTTGGCTTCTTTTTGTGTGTTTAACTATTTAGTCCTTTTGGTCTCTGTATTGTGGCATATGCTTTGAGAAATGATGCCAACTTTATTTCAAATGGTTAACCACTTCTTCCAAAAATAGACTTTGGTGTATGTAGAGGGGTGAGTTTATGATTAAATTTGGCGTTCAAAATTAGCGGAGAAAGAATCATTAAATTGTGCCAGGACGTCTTCCCTTCATTCTTTGCCTATCAGTTTTACTATCATCATGCTGTTCTGATTACAGTCTATTATAATAACTCTAAAAAATATCCTGGATACTTGCACCATTTCTGCTTCCAGATAAATGTTAGATTCGCTTTTTCAGGCTTCCCTTTAGCCCATACCATTAGGATTTTTATTAAAATTATTTAAATTGTAGCATAATATAGGAAGAATGTATATCTTGGAGCATCCAATCTTCTGACCAGAAATATCTATCCAAATCTTATTTTGAATTTTTTAATAAAATTTCTTTAGTATTTCATCATAATTGGCCTCCAAAAAACTCTTAATTTGGATTTGGATTGAGAATTTGGAAGTTTACTAACTAAGGAATTGATGCTCTGGGAGCACAATTTATTAAGGTTTTCATGTGTGATTTTTCTACCAATAATCATTAATGAAATGGATCTCTTATTTCCTTCCATAAAAAGTATCCAGAATTTTTTACTGAGTCTTTATTCTCTCTTTTCCATATCGGTCATTTTCCTTTTAGAGTTTTCTCACTCTCTTTATCCTTTCTTACTGCATTCTTGCAGTTTCTGAAGTTTGGTCTTAAGTTTGTTGATTTCACTTGTCAAGTCCATGATTTACTATCTCTCAGACAGACATTTCTGACATTACAAGTTCTGTTTCTTTGCAGTTGTTTCTCTTCAATATCCTCTATATTCTCTGCCCATTGACTTGGTTCTACTCCAAGGATGCAAAAATGTCTTGGACTCTGTGAAACAAAAGAGAAAACCAGGAGGAGAGAACAGGTTAAAATAGAAAGATTGAGAAACAAAGAGCTTGTTTTATTTGTTTGCTTGTTTTTAATTTTATTACCTCCTATAGAGTAATTTCCAGAGGTACGCTTTTCTTTTAGTTCTCAGGATACAGTCGTTTTCTTTACGCTGACTATTTGTCTCCCACAGGTGTGATATTAATTTTTTTTTCCCCTTACTCTCTACTTGTCATAGAAGGAAGAGTGTTCTATCCAAAAGCAGTGTTTTCAAACAGTTTCGATGTTGGATTCTTCTTGGCTCTCTCACTGTTCACTTCTGGGCCAAATGAAACTGTATCTTACCTGGAGGATAAGTTCAAAAGTGAATAAATCTGTAAGTCAGTGAATTGCAAGGGGAGAGGCTGATGAACTTATTCCCCGAACCCCATACCCAGAAACACAGTGGAGATTCCTGCCAAGATGTTCCCATCTGAGACTTCCATATCTAAGATTACTCTGCCCTGTCAGTTATGGATGGTGGCATTTGTCAAATGCTTCCCTGAGATGTCAAAAATACACTCCATAGAGCTTTGCAGCAGGAATGCAGAGCCACAGAAGCCTGCCAGAAGTGTAGGAGGCAGATACACTCTGCCCTACAAATCTCGTTTCCAGGCACAAAAGATACAAGCAGCGACTCAACCTGTGACTCAGTGATTCCCAGCTGTGTGGGTGCAGATCACATGAATCCCAAAGGTGAACCAGGGGCCACAGGGCATTGAGTATTGGTCTGGGGCAGCACAGGAGCTCGGCAGAAGCCAGCAGGACCACGGAGCAGAGGTACCTCTTTGGGATCCATTAAGAGACACGGTAAAGTCGGATGAGGGAGAATGAATAGGGAAGCACTACATAGCCACTTTGATCCATTTATCCTGCATTAAATCGCTCTCTGGAAGGGAGTATCACCTTGTGGTTAAAAGCTCAAAATCTGCCTCTGACATAGTTTCTTTTATTAGTCAGCCATGTTGGTTCATCTTTTCCTCAAAGCATGGGGAGGAGTACCAGCTCACTAGCTTGCCATTAGGCAGGGGCCATGTGACTAGTGTTGGCCAATGGGTGTGAGTAGAAGTGATGCACGTTATTTCTAGAACATAACCGTTATTGAGAGACTTTCAAGCATCTCTTCGCTGCCATGGCAACCAGGAGACTATGTTTCCAGATTGTGAAGTTTCAAGATGGTGAAGCCTCCCTCAATCCAGGTCTTTAATTATGTGGGCCTGTAGTGTACATGAGAAATAAACTTCTGTTGGTTTAAGCCATGAAATTTGAGGACAGTTTGGTGGACTTTGAGGATTTTTGATGACTATGGCATAACCTAGATCATTTTGACAAGAACATTGTCTTATTAATCGAGTGATCATAAGCAACTCTCTGAATCTCTGAGTATTGATTTCCTCCTCATCTGTCAAATGGAGAAAATTGCAGCACTCGCCTTATAAAAGGAATAAAAAAATATTGCTTCTGAAGTGCTAACCAATGTGTCTAGTATGCAATAAGTGCCTTGCAAATGTCACCTCTTAGCTGTATTTGATTCTTCAGAAGATAGAAAGTAAAAGGAGTGTCCTTCTGTCAAATTATCTCAATTCACACCTGAAAAGAAAATCAGAGAGAGAATGGAAATGAATTTTTTGAAACATATCTCCTTTACAGAGCAATTAATGGGATCCTCAACAAAACAACCAGCACTTTATTGCCAAGTCATACATGCCAAAGTGTACAAGGTCCCATGAGATATGAACTACTTGAATTATTTTCAGATAAGTATCTGAGGAGGATAGGTTTCTTACTCCCCAGGAAAACATTCCCACATGCCAGTCTTCTCTCTTGTCATTATGTTCCAAGATGGTAGTGGTAGACCTCTGGGAAAGCAGGAATGATTTCTAGAGGCTCTTTTTTATTTTCTCACAGCAGGGAGGGAAGCTGACTCATGGTGTGGTGTCCCCACCTGCCACACATGCTCCTTGGGGTGTCACAGCATACCAGAGGTGTGGTTAGGTGAGTATCACTCCACCCATGAGATGTCTTCTTGGCCAAGCCTCTTCTGACCCAAACTCTCATAAATAGGACTGTTCTGTGGCAGGAAAAATAGGATATATTTAGTGTCATCCATTGTCTTCCCAAAAAGACTATTGGCTATATCTGCCAAGAACAATCTGCCTTCTATAAAACCACCTTCTAAGCAATTCCTTGAAGATCTCCTACTCAGCTATCCCCCTGACCCAAGCAGGGTTTTTGGATGTGGACTAACACTAACTATCACATTCCAGATAGAGAAGTTAGGGAAGGCCTCACACTGAGGCTACAAGGTGCTTCCCAAACATCACCCCCGGGAGAGCCAGCTTTTGACCAGGTACAATTTAGCCTTGTCCCAAATATAATCACATAGTGGAGTCACCAGTGTCCCAGGACAATTACGCAGTCCTTTGAAGCTAGTGATTATAGCCAAGCTCAGAATCTAAGTCCCTTCTCTGGTGGGGATAATAGTGCAAAGACCAGTTTCTTCCAGACTCATATCCAGCCTCCAGAAAAATACATGAACCCCATATCTCCATCCAGGTCATGTTGTCAACACCCTCCCATGTACCAGTTTCTTCTCATTGAACATAATTCTGAAACTTTTTCTGGCAAGTGAATATCCAAGGAAGATTTAAAGAATTAAGGATTAAAGAAGACAGAACCTACCAGCAAAACTGGGAGCACAGCCATATGTATGTATCATACACATATATGACATTGATGGACACATTGGACATTGGTCACAGTAGGTGTGTATTTGTTTGTGGATATGTGTGTATGCGCAAAGATCTGTACCAACAGATCCTTCAAATTAACAGAGTCAAAATGGAATGGGTAGACCCCATGCAGAGTCTTTTCCAACCTTCCTTAAAAGGAGCAACATATTTTTGGATTCTTTACAAAAACAGGATAAATGGTACTATTGTCCTGATTCTATAAATATTGGCATTGGAGGATGACATGAAGACCCTCTATTATCATCCATCAGCACTCTGATTTCTACAGGTGTGTGTCCCTCCACTCCTGCCTCCTTCATCAAGGATAGAGAGAAAATGATGACTTTTGCCAGCAGCCTGGACACGTTGGAAAACCTCATCAGCTAAGACCAGGAAGCCCCCAGATGTGGGACCCTGCATCTTGCAAGCCTCATTCCAATGGGACAGTAGGTTGAGGGGCCTGAGAAGGAAAACGGGAAGACTCATGGGACACTTACGTATTTCAGAATGCCCCTCAGTCTGTTAGTTGTTTTCCTTTTTCCTTGGAAGAAGGTAAATTCATACTACCTTAGTTTGGGGCCATTTAAAAGAACATAGCTAAATTTATTTTCTGTGTTATAGATTTAAGGCTCTTTGAGCCTCATTAGGAAGCCAGGAAGCATCTCAGAAAATGGAAAGAGAAAGATCTACTTTAGCTTATGGGTAAAATCCTCATTTTTTTACCTCACCCTAATTCCTCCAAGAAGCTATAACATCTAAAACAGTAACTATGGGCTCTAATTTCTCTTCTGGTTCTAAGATTCTAGAACTCTGATTTCTAGGATATTGAGACTTTTGACTCTATAGTTGGCAAACTAAGGATTAGTCATTTGACATTTCTCATTGAGACCTCTCAATAGCAGATCTCAAAGATAAATAGAATGGGATCCTTCCTTTTAATACTGTTTAATGTTTAAATCCTGAAATGGATTTCTATAATTCATAGAAGTAATTAAAAAATCCCACAGAACCAGCCTCTTTTGATCTAATATGGCTTTTCTATTGGTTGCTTTTGTTGAGCAGTGACCAGTGAAGAGTTTGATGGTACCTCTTTCCTGAACTTTTGTCCGTTGACTTTACAGATGGAGCCTCCATGACATACAGTGTCTTGTGATTCACAGAGAAGAGAAAACATTTCTATGTAGATAAGCTTTTAACTTCATGGAGGCATTTTAGATAAGGCACACATTTTCAAAGGGAAGAGTATTCTTTGACTTATACAGGTTATTATTCACCCATATTCAAATCCCCACAAACAATGAACACTGATCACCTATTATGTGCAAAAAAAATTTTCCTACAATACTTTCATATTTCATCTATTTCTGTCTGTCTTCTATCCCCAAAAAAGCCATGATTTGAAAGGAAACATCAAAAAATAATAATTTAAAAAAATTTTAAAGCAAGGTAAAAGCGAACTTCCTCCCTCCAAGCCCTCTCTAGATCCATAAAGTTGCAGGGAGTTGTCCCATCCGTCTTGCTCACCACCACCAATTTTCAGGGGATGATAAATCATTTATTTCTATACTGAAACTGCAACTGACAACTGCTGAGAGTTTCTGCCAAAGGGTGTGTCATAGCCAGAGGCAGCTACAGTCCCTATAGGAATCCAGTTCTCAGATTGGGGGACCCTGAGATACCACTGGAATTTGCCTACAGGCCAGAATCAATAACAACAGAGTTCCCAGTGGAAAGCTCACAACTACCTCCAGACTGCTCCCTCTGCTTGCTCTAAAAAGTGCTTCTTGCAGGAAGATGTTATGGATGTCAGTAAAAGGACCCTAGAACTGTTCTACCAACTATCAACCAGAGTCTGCACCCCCAATGGTAATATGCTTATGTTATTTCGTTCACTTTTTATTTTAAGATTGACAAATCCATCTTTCTAATTCAAAACTCTGTTGGAAGTAGTTGCTCTTAATATTATATCCTTTATTAAACTGTGCTTATTTGCTGACACCCTACTTTCTCTCTATATATTTACTTGACATTCAGTCTATAAGAAAGTACATGATAGCCAAAACTATCACTGTTGCAGAATTCTAGGCAAATTTTAAGACAGAAAAACTTGACTTAATTTGCTGTGTTACATCAATTTAATGAATGACAAACATGTCCCTTAGATGGAATGAGTGGCAGAAAGAAATCAGTCAGAGGATTGATGGAGAAAGCAGATTGCCTTCCAGGTCCGTCCAAGTTAGTGGAGTCACCGACTGGCTTTACCGTTTAGTGGAGAGGAAATTCCCACTATATCAGCAGGAAGATGCAAAAAAGATGATAATGCTAAACAGAACTTTCTTCTTTAATAATTTGCAAACCTTTTTTATAATCTCAAAATCAAAATTATCCAAGTGGGGAGGATTTTGATAATTGGTACACATACATACAAGGAAGGAGAGCCACATGGTGATGCAAACAAGATCAGTATTCCAGAGACATGAAACACTGAGGATAGATAAAGGGAGGCTTCATAGAAGTAGAGCAACCTGGCTCAAGTTTTAAGACAAGAGAGATACTTGGAATCCATCCCAAACTCTCAACCCACAAGAGTTAAGAACCAATAATCCACTGAGTTATAGAACAGTGTAGGACCACAGCCCGCAGCTACTACATACACAACATAGCTTCGTTGCTTACCCAAGTGATGCTAGCGTTGACAGGGTAAGACAGCAGAATAAAATGAAGGAGTAGAATAGAATGTAGAAATATGAATTGCCTACGTTTTACACCTGATTGTCATCCCTAGCTTGGCCTGTCTGAAAATGCATTCTCCAAGGTTTCACTTTCAATGGGCTGCTTGTCCTTACTTTTCATTAAAATAGGGTGCCTGCTGAGGATATATACTTCTTTTAAATGCATGGAGCCCATTTCTTGATCAGATTGGTTTTTGGTGGTGGTGGTGGTGTTTGGTGTTAAGTTGTAGAAGTTCTTTATATATTTTGGACATTAACCCCTTATCAGATATGCCATTTGCAAATATCTTCTCCAAAAAGGTTGCCTTTTTGTTTTGTTGATGGTTTCCTTCGCTGTGCAAAACTTTTTTATTTTGATGCAGTCCCAACCATTGATTTTTGTTTTTGTGGCCCTTGCCTTAGGAGACATATCTAGAAAAAGTATTGCTACAGCCTATGTCAGAGTAATTGTTGCCTATGTTCTTTTCTAGGATTTTTATGGTTTCAGGTCTCATACTTAGTTAGGTCTTTAATCCATTTGGAGTTTATTTTTGTATGTGGCATTAGAAAGTGTTCTGTTTCATCCTTTTGCATGTAACTGGACAAGGAAGATGTGGCATATACATATATATATACACACACATATATTTGGACATTCACACACACACATACACACACGGACACACACAATGGACTATTACACAGCCCTAAAAATGGATGAGCTCTTGTCATTTGTGACAACATGGATGGCCTTAGAGGATATTATGCTAAGTGAAATAAGTCAGACCAAGAAAGACAAATGCCATATGATTCCACTCATACACTGAATCTAAAAAACAAACCAAATGAATAAACAAACAAAAGGCAGAATGAGACCTATAAATACCGAGAACAAACAGATGGTTGCCAGAGGAAAGGGGACTGGGGGGATAAGCAAAACGGGCAAAGGGAAGTGGCTTCCAGTTATGGAATGAATGTCACAGGAATAAAAGGCACAGTGTAGGGAATACTGCCAATTGTGCTGTAATAGCATTGTATGATGACAGATGACAGCTACTCTTACAGTGAGAACAGCATAATGTATAGAGAAATTGAATCACTATGTTGTACACCCGAAACTAAGGGGACATTGTGTATCAACTAGACCCAAATTTAAAATAAATAAATAAATAAATAAATAAATAAATAAATGGAGCATACCAGCCGTAAAAGAGAGGTACCTGGCTGGATGCTTATGTTGCAACTTAAAACGATACTGCCGTCTCTTATTGCCTTTTAATGCTTAAAAATGCCTGTCTTCACACCATGCATATGGACAGCTAGTTTGAGACTCTGCTTCTACAGCCTCTTGCTAGGTGCATGTAGGCACACCCTCTGGTGCAACTGTCTCCTGTATGCTGTTGGTCCAGCCCTCTCAAATCTACTTCTCCAGTCGTCGTATCTCTGCAGAGTTCCAGGGCTCCATCTGACCAACTGAAGAATATCTTCATTTAGGTGTCTGACAAGCATCAGCCTCTCTAAAACTCAAATCTCTTTCACAAGGGCAGAGTGCCCTGAGACATACATCTTCAGGAAGAACCTGCAGTTTGAATAATATCCACATCCTTACTCTCTCCTATCATGCCCTAAAGGTCCATCACCTCCACCCACTTGTTCTTCTCCAAGCACATGGGCCCTTCTGTTCAGTATTAAGTCCAACCCCTTCCAACCACAGGGCTATCACTTGCAGTTCACTCTTTCTAGACACTTCTCTGGTCTTTGCATATCTAAATTCTGACAAGCATGTGTATCTCAGGTCAAATGTCACATTCCCGCAAGAGGATTATTCTGACCTAAAGCATTCCTCTTTCCCTTACTTTCATTTTCCATCACTCACTAGACTCTGCTCTGTGGTCTTCAATATCTAAAATTCTTATTCATTTTTTAGATGATTTATCCCCTCCACCCCCCACACACATACAAACAGGAACTTTGCCTGTCTTAGTCACTGCTTCCCTGGAACAGCATTTGATACATAGCCATTCATTCACTAAATATTTGTTCAATAAGTGATTGAATGATGGAAAGTCTCCACGAAGCATCATACCCTACAGATTTGTTCTTTCCATTGTCTTTCTTTCTCATCAAACAGTACTGCTGTTATCCATTTATTCAACCCCCAAACAAGGGTTCTTCCTAGATACTTCCCTCCTTAATCCCATCATAAAATGACCCTGCCTCTCAATTTGCCTTCTGAAATATCTCTCAAATGCAACTCCTGCTCACTGCCTCTGGGTCACCACCCTAGTTGAAGGATTTCTGTCTGCTTACCAGAAAGATTAGTCCCTCTGATTTCAATCCCCCCTGCCTCAATTGAACCTTTCCAGCTTACCACCTAGATCTTTCTAAAAGCTAATTTGGGTCATATCACTGCCCTTCTCAAGAATCCTGCAACCGGTTCTCATTGAGGATAAAATGTGAATTCCCTATTACATCCTGTTAGGTTCTTCATAAGCTGGGTCTTATTTGCCATTCCAGCCTCTTCTACCATCTCTTGTTTATAAACATCAATCACAGAGCACACACTGTCCCTTTGCTACCTGGCGGCTGTGCTCAGATGCTGTATTGTGCCTGAAATATCCATCACATATACATGGGTCTGCCGTGTGGTCAATTGCTACAAACTAGTAAATGCTTAGCTCAACATTTTCCAACTTGTCTGGATACATTAGATATACCACTCTAATCTCACCTCCCTTAAGGGATTTTTCACACTATTACAACACTCTTTTTGCATGTCTATTGTCTTCTCCTAGGTTATGAGGTCTTTGAGGGTCTGTCTTCTTTACCTTCATGGTCTCAGTACCTAGCATACGGCCTAGCACTTAGAAGGAGCTTCGCAAATTTTGTTCTAATTGAATTGATAGGTAGAGGCATGTCAACAAATCTATAGGAGATAAATTTTGTGGTGAGTTTTAATCAATTACAAGACTCTGGAATTTCTCGTTGACAAATTGACTTTTGACTAGAAGCCATTATTCAAATGTTGAAAAGATTACAACTCCCATAAGAGCATCTGTTTCAGGCTGAGCATATGTAGAGGGCCCCGGTAATCATTGCAGAATGTGATAAAGGGGGCCACACCCACGCTCTGTTCGTGCAGAACCCTCCTCACGTCAGCCCTGTTGGAAACCATTTGAATGGGATTAGTCTTTCTAGCTCCTTATATAATGTAGTCATTGACTTTTAACTTTCAAATGAGAGGTGACTTCTTCTTCAATCCCTGATGACAGAGCTGGTATTGGAGTTGCTCTTCCCCCAAAACAAAAATTAAATGGGTCAAAATATATAAGGCAACTATTTTCAACCATTGGAAAATGAAAGCCCCTCCATTGAAAACCTTGAGATAAGGGAAATTTATGAGCTAAGCCCCCATGTTCACCTGGGCTCTCTGCCAGGGAATATTTCCCAAGCAAGGCCCCAGATGGTAGAATGCAAAGAGCATGGCAGCCCTGCTGAGCTGCGGGATCAGAGACCAGAGATTAGGAATTACTAATGCAAGCAGAGATTTCAGCGCATGGTACAGGGAAGATTTAGAGTACATGGGTCAGTGGGGAGTGAGGAATGGGGCAAGAGGTCTGTGTAGGGTTCTCTGCAAGAACTTAGTCAAGGGCTGGGCTGAAAATGTCCATGGTGAAACTTGGTGAGCCCTCACAGAGAGAAGCTGCTTCAGGATTGAGAATGGAACATAGACTCTAGGGGTTACATGGTACTGGGAGGCACTGAATTACTCTTGCATCCTGAGGAGAGAGATGCTATTAACATCCCAGGCATGCAGCTGGATACCAGTGGATGCTAAGAACAAGGCCCATGATCTACAGAACAAATCAGCAAATCATAACCAATGGACTGTTAAGCTTTTGTAAATAAATTTGTATTGGAACACAGTCATGCCTACTAACATATATTTTTATGGCTGCTTTCATGCTACAGTGGAAGCATTAAGTAATTGTAAGAGAAAATAGAGCTTACAAACCTAAAGTATTTGTCATCAAACCCGCTTTTTTTTTTCTTTTAAGTAGGCTCCATACCCAGCATGGAGCCCAACATGGGGCTTGAACTCAACAACCTTAAGATCAAGACCTGAGCTGAGATCAAGAGTCAGAAACAGTCAATTGAGCCACCCTGGCACCCCTGACATCAAGCCTTTTAAGTAAACCTTGTCGATCTATGTGCTCCAGTAAAGACTACTTTAGGTTGCCCTAACAAAGCCTAAAACCAAGCTCCAATAGGATCAAGGAGAACCTCTAGTATATTATTCACTTGCCAGGGTGAAACTTAACACTCTTTAGACAGACAATATAATACAGATGCCTTGTAATCTATTATCTGTGATATTCATCAGGGGACTAAGGGAAATACTAACCATGCAAAGGACAGGAAAATGTGACCCATAATCAGGATAAGACAAAAACAAGAAAACAGACAATGGAAATTGATCTCAAGGTAACCCAGATGTTGAAAATAGCAGACAAGGATTTAAAATAGATATTGAACATTTTAATATCTTTAAACCTAGAGAAAACTATAGTTTTAATGAGTAAAAATAGATATAGACTGTCCATCATAAGAAAAGGAACCTGTTGGGGATTCTAGAACTGCAATTTATTTTTTTAAAGATTTTATTTATTTATTTGACACACACACAGAGAGAGAACACAAACAGGCAGAGTGGCAGACAGAGGTAGAGGAAGAAGCAGGCTCCCCATTGAGCAGAAAGCCCAACATGGGGCTCGATCCCAGGACCCTCAGGTCATGACCTGAGCCCAAGGTAGACACTTAACAAACTGAGCCACCCAGGTGCCCCTCGAACTACAATTTTAAAAAGCAAAACCAAAAAACATGAAGAGGCATCATAGCAGATTGGAATTAGAGGAAGAAAGAGTGAGTAACTTTGGATACAGATAAATAACAATCTAAACTGAAGAACACAGAAGGAAAAACAAAAAGATTGAGATAGACGGAGCCCCAGTAGCTTGTGGGGAAATACCAAGCAGTCTAACATATATATAATTGTCATCCCAGTAGGAAAACATAGCATAGGGGGGAAAACAAAACAAAAACAAACACAAAAGCATACACAAACCCCAATAACAAACAAACAAACTTGAAGAAAAAAGGGTCAAATACTTTCCAAGTTTGATGGAAAACATCAATCTATACATGCAAGATGCTGAGCAAACTCCAAGCAGGATAAATACAAAGAAAATCATACCATAGGCACATCATAGGCAAACAGCTAAAAACCAAAGATAAAGAGAAAATCCTGAAAGCAGTCAAACAAAAGTAACCCATTACATAGTGATGAACAACAGTACAAATTTTGCTAACCTCTCATCAGAACTGTGGAGTCCAGAAGACAATGGAATGACATCTTTTAAAGTGAAAGAAACAGGGGTGCCTGGGTTGTCCAATCAGTGAAGCGTCTGCCTTCAGCTCAGGTTACGATCCTGGGATCCTAGGATAGAGCCCTGAGTCGGGCTTCCTGCTTAGCAGGGAGACTGCTTCTCTCTCTCCCTCTGCTTGCTGCTCTGCCGGCTTGTGCTCTCTCTCTGTGTCAAATAAATAAATAAATAAAGTCTTTTTTTTTTTTTAATTAAAAAAATACAGTGAAAGAAATAAAAAGGGCCATTGCATTTTTTTTTTTTTAGCCAGTGAAAATATTCTTCAAAAATGAGGATGAGATAAGAATGTCAAGAGAATAACATGACAAGAAATACTAAGGAATTTCTTGAGCCTACAGATGAAATAATACAAGACAGAAACTTGAATCTATAGGAAAGAAAGAAATGCACTGAAAATGTACGTATATGGATATATAGTAAAATATTAGATATTTTTTTCTTTGCTTTCATTAGAAGACAAATGACTATGTACAACAAGAATAATATCCAGTCTAGGGTTTATAACACATGCGCAAATAAAACATATGAGAAAGAAATCAGTCTGCTCTTGGGTTCTTGTGATGATTAATTTTATGTGTTAGGGTAACTGCACCATGGGGTGCCCCGAGAAAACATTATTTCTGGGTGTGTCTATGAGGGTGTTCTCTGGATGAGGTTAGCAATCGAGTCTGTGGACTCACTAAAGTCAGTCAACCCTTGCAGTGCAAGTAGGCATCATCCAATCCATGGAGGGCCTGAGTAGAACAAAAAGGCAGAGGAAGGAGAAATTTGTCCCCTTAGTTGTTGTGGCCCACCTGCTTGAACTGGGACCATCAGTCCATCAGTCTTCTCCTGCCCTTGGACTGGGGTTGATACCATCTACTCATCTGGTTGTCTGGCCTTTGGACTCAGACTGGAAATTATGCTACCTGCTCCAGTTTGCAGACAGGAGATGGTGCGACTTTGCAGGCGCCACAATTGCAAGAACCAATTCTTCATTATAATAAATCTCCATATGTATATATTAGTTTGGTTTCTCTAGAGAATCCTAATACTGTTCTCATATTTATGATGCATGGTAAATGAAATGGCACAACACTAATTCTAACTAGACTATAAAAATAAAGGAAGGAGGGTAGGGAAGGGAAAAAATGAAACGAGATTTGGTCGGGAGGGAGATAAACCATAAGAGACTGTTAATATCAGGAAATTAACTGAGAGTTGCTGGGGGAGAGGGGGAGGGTTAGGGTGGCTGGGTCATGGACATTGGGGAGGGTATGTCCTATGGTAAGTGCTGTGAAATATGTAAGCCTGATGATTCACGGAACTGTACCCCTGGGGCAAATAATACGTTATATGTTAATAAATGTTGGCTCCTAACCCACTAAACTCATTTCATAACCCATCCACGAGCTACTACTTCCATTTTCCTGTCATTACAGAGGAAAGATTTTTTTTAATTTCTTGTCTTTTTTCCCATTTTTTTCTTGTCTTCCTTCATCAGTGTTTTAATCTCTTGTTTTCCTTCATCAGTGTTATAAATGATATCCCCTTTATCTCATTGACCCAAATGTTGGATGTCATTATTTATATATTTGCAGTTAGAGTCCCTTGTTGAAGCACTCATCTGATTTTGGCTGAATATTCACAATTTTCTTAATATTATTTTTTTCCCCTCAATAAATTTTAACATTTGAAAGAGATACAATTGATACAGATTCAACTGCACATATTAACGATACACAATTTGTTAGGTTTTGGCATATGTATATACTTATAAAACCATCACCACAATCATAATTATGAACATGTCAGTCACCCCTTAGATTTCTCTTTTGTACTTTTATAGTTTCTCTTTCCTGCCTCTCTTTTTTTTCCCACGAATCCCCAGGCAACTACTGATTGGTTTTCTGTCACTAATGACTTGTATACCTTTTCTAGAATTTTATATAAATGGAATCATAGAGTATAAATAAATAAATAAATAGATTGATAAATGAGATATAATGGGTAAGTAAATGTACTCAGTTAATAACCACCCCCCCCAAAAAGAAGGAAAAGAACACAGAAAGAAACAATGTACAGGACAAATAGGAAACAGCAAGGCCAAATAGGAAAAAGCAAGATGGCGGGCTTCTACAGGATCAAATCAATAAGGACAGTAAATGTGAATGGCTTAAAGGCTCAGAGTAGAGGATGTGCTAAATTGGATAGACAAGTAACACTTGGGGTGCCTGAGTGGCTCAGTTGGTTAAACAGTTGCCTTTGGCTCAGGTCACAGTCCCAAGGTCTTGGGATTGAGACCCAGGTCGGGCTCCCTGCTCTATTGGGAGTCTGCTTCTCCTTCTCTCTCTGCCCCTTCCCCTCGTTCATGTGCTCTCTCTCTCTCTCTCTCTCTCTCTTAAATAAATAAATAAAATCTTTAAAGAATTTATAAAGGAAAGCAACATCTCACTATTTGCTATCTTTAAGAAACTGATATAGATTGCCTTTATTTTAAATTTAAAAAAAAAGGCTGAGGGGCACCTGGGTGGCTCAGTGGGTTAAAGCCACTGCCTTCGGCTCAGGTCATGATCCTAGCACCCTGGGATCGAGCCCCGCATCGGGCTCTCTGCTCTGCAGGGAGCCTGCTTCCTCCCTTCTCTCTCTGCCTGCCTCTCTGCCTACTTGTGATCTGTCTGTCAAATAAATAAATTAAAAAAAAAAAATCTTAAAAAAAAAAAAAAAGGCTGAGTTAACACTGCCATAAGTATATTTATACTCTGCAAAACTTTAACAATAGATTTTCTTGGCTTGTTTACGGCTTCTAGATATAGAACTAAAGTGTGCTATATAGGTAGGTAGGTAGATGATAGAGATTATAGGTAGATGATAGATAGATAGGTAGGTAGGTAGGTAGATAATAGATAATTTTTCCCCTAAAACATGAATGAGTATATTATTTGGGATCTTTCTCCATCTTCAAAATTCTAGTAAACCTCTTGTGGCACCCCCCAGACTAACATCTCATTTCTGTTGTTGTTTACTACATGTCTTATCTTCCTTCCCAGATTAGAATTCACTGAGAGTTCCAACACTAACTAGATATTGACTGAGTACTTATTACATCAGCACTGAAGATACAACTGGGAACAAGTTTCACCAGAAGCTTACAGACTAGTGGAGGGAATTGATAAGTAATCAGCCAATTGTAATAAAATTACTATAAATATGATAGATAGTTGATAAATAGGTGATAGAATAAATGAATGGACAAATTTCCCCAATTCAGAAATTTCGGTTTCTAGATTAAGTGCAGCCAGAGCCCGAGTAATCTTTAGACATCTCCATGCAGTGGCAGCTAACAGAGAATAAAGTAAAATATCAGGCAGGAACCAAAACCCTTAATAGGATTTGCCCTGAAAACCTGGCATTTCATAAAGCAACAAAATAAAAGCATTCCGTCCTTTACTCCAATAGAGTACTAGCAATATCTTTCAAGTGCATTATATGAATGATAATGTCTTTGTTGACCCTTTGCCTTAATTTAATTGTAAAGAAATGTGGTATCATATTTTATTCCATGAAGAGGGAAATAATCCAGGCATTATGCCAGCCAATAAAAACAACTCAATATGAGGTCTAAACTTCTGATTATCTCCATTTCCCTCAATGCTAGTTCTTTTTTGGAGGATTTGGCATTAAATCAAACTTGAGACTTAATGCAGTGCTTATATAGTATTGCTACTGCTGTTCATGTTAGAGGTAGGGTATCCAGCAAAAGCTTGAAAGAACACTGATTGATCATACGTGTCTTTGGCAATGACTATGTTGCAAGAAGTCAACGTCACTTCCTGTGAGAGTACCAATTGTCCTAGTCTTACAAGGGAGAGATGGAGAAATCAAACCATACAGAACATGGAACCTACTCATCTAAGCCCACAGCAGAGAATATTGCATGAAGAGTTCATGGCTGGCTTTTATGAAGCCAATCAGCCTTTGTCACTTTTTTTTTTTTTTTTTTACTTATTTGTTTGTTTGAGAGAGAGCGAGAACTGAGCCAGGGGAGGGGCAGGGAGAGAGGGAGAGAGAGTATTCTCAAGCAGACTCCTTGCTAAGTGCAAAGTCTGATGTGGGACTTAATCCCAGGACCCTGAGATTCATGACCTAAGTCAAAACCAAGAGTTGGCTGCTTAACTGATGGAACCATCCTGGTGCCCCACTCTTTGTCACCTTTTAGCGGATCTGTTTGTACCTCATTTTAATGAAAGCATTCCTTCTGTGGTACACTCTTCAGTATAGCAAACACTTCCCTTTATTAATGGCATTACCCACACACCCACGCAACCCTTCCATGCCAAACTGCCTGGATTTTGTTCAACTGTTCATTCCTTCAACATGAGACTGAAGGGGGATGAATACTGATTTGCCCCACTCAATTATGTAATTCTTTTCTCCTTGAGTGTTTGGCTTTAAAAAGGGACTTGTGGCCCACTTCTTACCAAAGACATGTAAGGGAAGTCTGAAAAGGGAGAGGTTTCAAAGAAAAGTTTCCTTGTGACTGAGAAGAACCAGAGAGGGGAGGTGACAGGTCCCTGTGTGGTCCCTTAAAGCTGTGGCAGCCATCTTTGAAATTCGAGTGGAGTTGAGTAAGAACAAAGATAATATTAAATAATATGCTAAGATTGACAGAGCAGTCCGAAGGGACCCACACCCTTGAAGACCACTTCTTTTTTTTTTTTTTTAAAGATTTTTATTTATTTATTTGACAGAGATCACAAGTAGGCAGAGAGGCAGGCAGAGAGAGAGGAAGGGAAGCAGGCTTCCCGCTGAGCAGAGAGCCCGATGCGCAGCTCGATCCCAGGACCCTGGGATCATGACCCGAGCTGAAGGCAGAGGCTTTAACCCACTGAGCCACCCAGGTGCCCCAAAGACCACTTCTGAACAAAAGACTTAATCAAACCTGCATTTCCCTATCATGGGACATTTGTATCATAGGACTCTATAAATCTCTCTTATGAAGACAATCGTGTCATGATGTTCTTCTCCCTGAACCCTAGGGGATTCTGACACAATTCTCTTTCTGTCCATTTCTAAGACTAGCATCCATTCAGGATGGTAGAGGGTCAAAGATGAAGAGGGGTGCTGAAGAAGAGTAGTGGAGGGGAAAGGGACTTAAATTACCCTAAGAACTGAAATCCTGGTGTGACATCATCCCTAAAATGTTTTGTTCATTGGGGCATAATGCACCCAGCTAGCAGCCCCCCATTTGTCATAGAACCTACAGATCCCAAAGCAAGAATAAGGGCACAAAGGTTTAATCCTAAAGCCATCTTATTTCATGGCAAATCAGTGGGCCAGAAACTGTTACAAACTTCTAGGAGGGCCCCCAGATTCAACTTTTATCTCTTTCAGCTTCAAGAAGACAAACTTTAGGTCAAAACTTAGCATGATACGTGAGGACTAATTGCTTTGCTATCCTTCATGCTTAATAATGGCATTTTTAAATCAAATCCTCCAATCCCAGCCAATACAGTCTAAAGTGAGCAATAAAATGAGTTGTGAACTAAGCAATACAACGAGACCAAGTAGGTAATTCTGTCATTTCTTTTTAATACAATCAAATAGATTCACTCCGACAGGTATTACAAAGTTGCCTATTATGTGATTGGTATGATTCTAGGTCCTATTATCTTTTGATTACTACAACATCGGAACATAGCCTCTTGCTTTCAGAATTATTGCTGAGAAAGAGAAAATAGGTACGTGTTAAATAATTATAACTGGAAAGAAGACAACAGTGGTCATATACTATTGTTCATACTACATACCTAAGTATGAATAGAACGATGAGTAAGTGATGGGTCATGAGATGTAGTGGGTCAGGGAAAGTTTTTGGAGGATTAAGTGTTGAACCTGCAAATGTAGTAATGAGTATGGATTGCAGACACAGACCCAAGTAGGAAAGTCCATTCTGTTAGGTGCTAGCATGAGGGAAGGGAGCTGGACATGGACTTAAGCCAGAGGAGGGTCTCCCCTTGGTCTGTCTGTCAGACTGTTAATCTTCAGGAAAAGCACAGCAAACCCCTCTTTCTTTCTATTCTCTATTTTCCAACGGAACCCCTTCTACTCTCTCAAATATAGCTCTGCTTGAGAGTAACCTTTGGTCCTTAGGAGGGGGGTGCCATATGCCCTCTGTCTTTAACCTCTTTATCTGCCCTCAACTTGTTTACCTGAGTCCACTGTTCCCTTCCCCCCTCACTCTCTCCCTGATTCAAAACAAAATAAAACAAGTAATACTCATTCTCCCCTCTTTTGACAACCCCTGCTTCATGGAAAATTCCATGGCGGCTTCATAAAGGTTTGTGTACTTTTGTTTTTGCAAAGATTCATAAATTTATGGACTATTCTTTTCAGAGCCCAGCTAATCACATCCATATTATTCCAATTTCAGGGTATGTTTGACCAGGCAAGCACTCCTTAATTTTTTTTTTTTTTTTACAATGTAAATAACTTAGGTTGTTTTAAAAAAAAAAAAAATGAGCAAAACTACACAGCAGAAAAAGAATTCAGTGTGTCCAGGGCTGGATAAGGAGGACTTAAGTGCCTAAGACAAAAATGGCCACATTTTAAAATACTGAAATATGAGCCTTGATATAGAAGTAATATTTACTAATATATTATATTACATATTTTTTCCACTAATTCTCAATACAAACATAGAGGAATAATACAGCCATGAGGGAATTGAGGCCTTATAAGGTTGACATCCTTGCCCCACTGGACACAGCTGATAAATAATTAAATCTAGAATCCAACTTATTTCTCTCTGACATTAAAACCTACACTTCTCTCACTTTTCTCATAACATCTCTGCTTGGCAAGGAATATAGTTATCAGAGGCCTCAGCTTTTCCCCTGGCAGGGAGGAAAAAAACAAAGAAAAAGACAACAAAAAAAACCTCCATTTGATCGAAGATGCCAAAGAAATTTCCAGAAGTAGTACTTAGTAGGGAAGTCTCACACAAGATACCTCCCCATTTCCACGTAAATTGTACACACAAAGCCTTGCACTTTAGGCATGTTCCTATTTTCCCAGACATGACCGTTGGCCAGCGTCATTTCACCATTTTGCAAGTTAGAACAAGACCATTCTTTATTTCCTTCCTGTCTTCCTCACATAGTAGTTCTTTCTTGTGGTTTCTTAACATCTCAAAATTTCCCCTTGTTTTTTTCTTCTGTAGGACAAGAAGAAAAGGAGGTTATCTAAAACTAGTATCTGGGGCGCCTGGGTGGCTCAGTGGGTTAAAGCCTCTGCCTTGAGCTCAGGTCACGATCCCAGGGTACTGGGATCTGCTCAGCAGGGAGCCTGCTTCCCTTCCTCTCTCTCTGCCTGCCTCTCTGCCTACCTGTGATCTCTGTCTGTCAAATTAAATAAAATCTTTAAAAAACAAACAAACAAAGAACAACAAAAAAAACTAGTATCTGAATTTACCAAAGTAGTCTTTAAAAGTTGATACTTTATCACAGTAACAAAGCACCACCTTCAAACATTTTTATCTTCCCTAAAAAATCTACTACTTACCTGGTGCTGAAAATGGGGCTCAGAGCTCACTGATAAGATCCCACCAGTCATCCCTCTCCAGGTTGGCCAAACCCATAGCGTCCATCTGAAAGTTGAAACCAAGAACGGAACCGACCATGTGCTTCAGGGTTTGAGGAATAGCACGAGAGTTGTGACAATGGGGACAAAATTGGTCTTTACATACAATGACCACCAAGTGAATTGCAAATTAGCATCATTTTTCTTGAGTTAGCAGTTCAGATGTTCGATTCTAGAGCCACACCAATTTACCACAAATCCACCTAAGGAAAGCTGTTCCAGAAAGCTCCCGGCTTCAAATCAGACTCCAGGAGCGATTAGGAAGAGAACAAATGGTTTCCTGGTTTTCAGGAAACGATTTTTGGTCTGTCCCATTTGCAAATACAGAGGCAGCAAAATTGAATCTTACAGAGATCTGATGGGAGGCGGGGGTGGGGTGGTGGTGAGAGGTGGAGAGGCCGACCAGGAAAAAAGCAGTCTGGGTATGGGACCCCCTGCCGTTGGTCAGATTCAATTGCTAAGTCTCAGGAAACCCTGAACTATTTCTCCTGGAAATTAAATTGAGATTTGAAACTAATGAGGGGCCAAAGTATAGAAGAGTGTTGGATAGCATGTGTAGCTAATTATTTCATTCAGAGGGGCCAAAGGGACGTTTCCATACAGCCTGTAAACTGGGGAAATTAATCCTAAAAGCTTGGAGGAAAAAATTAGGGTCCTATCATAAAACTGCAGATATTAAATCTGTTGATAATTACTCCTCACCCTTCTAGGAGGTTACAGTAAGGCCAGGTAGGAATTTGCCGTCTCCATTAGGGTCAGTCTGATTCCTTTGTGAAAATTTGGCTGGGACCAAAAAAGCTATAACCTGAGCCAGTCCCAGACTGCTCTAAATATTTTCATGTAAGAATTCAAATGTTCTGTGAGTACACTTTTATTTTCATAGGAAAATTCTTTCCTGAGCAGGGGAGGGAAGTCAACATTTATTATTAGGAACTGCACTATCTAGTCCGTCAAGAAACCCGGTTTGGGCACCTCCTTCATGCAAAGTTCTGTCTCATTACACTGGTGGCTGTGGTGGGCTGGGGGTGGGGGGGACTTGGGGCTTGGGAGGTCAGAGGTTAAAAAAATAGGGACATGAGTTTCACTTCCCAAGAGTTCCTAATCAGGTGGTATTCAAAATACAGGCCTTATCCTTCTGAGAAGTGTACCATAAAATAATTATCTTGGCTGGTGGCTCCCACATCAGGCTCATTCTTAGCATCGCTGGTAAAACTTAAAAATGAAAGACGGAACAGACAAAAGCTCTGGGTCCCCGCCTCACAGCCTGCTTCATTAAGTCCGGGCATTTTTTACATTTCCCGGGTAATACTGGTGATGAGTCCGTTTGGGGCAATTACCTAATTTACACAGCATCAAATATCTGAAGCAACAGTCGAATTGGAAGGATTTAAAAAGAAACTCTTATTACTATTAGTTCTTTCATAAGATCGTTAACATGTAGAAATGACCAAAGCTGGAGGCGTAGTAGACAAAGGTGGGGTCTGTAAGGAGGACAATCGTACAAACACTTAGCAAATATAATTTCTTTTAAGTGGAAATGAACACGTGGCATGCCATGTGTTGATGGGCAGTCAGTATGTGTACCCTGGGCACGGTATAAAGAAACCACTAATAATTGCTAACCATCATTACATTATCGCTTCTGCATGCACCGCGTGGAGCAGGGGACAGCAAATATTTTCTGTAAAGAGCCAAACAGTGAGTCTTTTAGGCTCCCTGAGCCATAAAGTCACCACGACAATGACTCGACTCTTAGGATGTTGCAAAGACAGTCACAGACCTTAAATAAGCAATCAGGCACCGCTGTGTTCTGATAAAACTTGATGGAGACAGGAATTTGAATTTCATGTACTTCTCACATGTCCCGAAACATTATTTCCCTGTTCTTTTCTATTCCTTTCAACCCGTTAGCCCTTTCTTGGCTTGTGGACTGTGCAAAAACAGGCCGTGGACAAGGCAGTATTGTTACTGACAGAGGGCGTGTGGGGCAGAAGATGTCTAGAACACACTCATCTTGTAAAACCAAACTTATTTCAATGAAATACCTTCCCTTAAAAATTCGTCAAGAAGGTAGATCTCATGTTAAGTGTTCTCATCCCCAAAATACAAAACCAAAATGCACAAAACAAAAACAAGTGAAAAGAAACCAGGGAACACAAGGAAATTTTTGGCGATGGCTACGTCTATTACCTCAATGGTGGTGACAGTTTCGGAGGTGTCTTCATCTGTCCAAACTCATCGAATTGTACACATTGCATATGGGCTATTTTTTGCATCTATCAATTATACCACATTAAAGCTGTTCAAAAGGCAAACAGTCTGTGGCCCTGATTTGTCCTGCGGACATTAGTTTGCCAGCAACTGGTCTAGAATCTAAGGTATCATTCTCAGTGGGGTAGGATACAAAGAAACAACTGAGGATCTTGTAACTTGCACATTGGGATCTGGCGTCTGTGAGCACTGGATTCCCCAGTGGAGCACTGGGCGTGTGTGCTTTAGGGATGCACCTGCCATTCAGAGGGAAAACCTCGCCATATTTAAAGGCTTCCCCAACCCCTGCTGCAAAGAACATCTGATCTTAAGAGTGATGTAAATCTCAGCTTTGCCTGCCAGTAAATTCATGTACATCGTGTTAACATCAGGTTTATATTAAACATTTACATTAAGGATTGGATTGGAAGATTAAATTGTTTGCATACGGTGCAGCCCTCCCCGCCCCCCGCCCGCCGCTTTCTCTGCCAATGGCACCGAATTAGTGACCCATCCGAAAAGTGTGTGAGACAATAGCGCATGGTCCTTGGCGAAGCTGGGCAGCTTCCGTCCTCTCTGCCTGTGATCTTAACAATTGCCAGGCAAGCCGTGAGATCCACAGCCATACCCCGCAAAAGGAGGAATAATTAATGACAAGGAGGATAATGCTCCAACTTGAATATCAGAATTGCTGTCTTTTTTTTTCCCAATACTGGTATTTTCCTACCACCATTTCCTACCAACCATTACTTTGTTGCTAGTTTGTTTCAAACCGGTCGAATAACAATGCTGGCTGTTGTAGGGTTGGGAACACCTGGTCGTGCAGCTCAAATTCCCTGCAACAGACTGAGCAGGAAGAAACCAAAGGTGGTTCTCAGCCGGGTTCCTGAGGACCACGGTTACCTTCCGACTGTGAAATCCGGACCCAGAGAGGCTGGACAGGAGGCGAGCTCGGGTTTGCAGCCTCTAATGGGCCAGCTCTCCTTGCCACGAATGAAGAGTTGCCCAGGACACTCAAACAAGCAAATGGTCTGCAGAACAAATGTTTTTGTGGGAAAAAAAACAACCACCATGGACGCCAAGTCAAGTGGCTGGAGAAGAGTGATGTTGTTAAAGTGCATGATTCATTAAGTCTTGTCTGAGTGTCAGATGTTCAGCATTCGATGCTATTGCCTCCAATTTAAATCATTTTTAAAGAAGTGGCAGAAAAGGTGCTGAAAGGCACCTCACTCTGTTCTTGCACTTGGAAAACACTGTCTACTTGTGCGCTGTGGTAAAACTTTGCATTTTGGCTAGACACCCTGTGTGGAGCTGCAGCTTGGTTTTTTTTTTTTTTTTCTTTAGTTTGTACAGTCACCCGAAGGCAGCAAGAGAACATGGTATTTCCACAAGCCAGAATCCCTCCTGATGGCATTGGTAAAATAGAAGCAGAGTGCTAGGTGGTCAGCAGTGAGAAGCCCCATTACAACACAGCCTCCAAGTCTCCTCAATGTGATTGCCTCCCCCAGACTGCTGAGGGTGTGGACTTTTCTGTCAGGAGTCCATGTCTTCTAGAATTTTCTTCAGAACCCCTGATAGTCCGGAGCTGCTAACGATGGTTGATCATCACCAATTACAAGTGAGGCTAATGTTGCTATCACACCCTGGATTCTTGTCAGTACCCAGTGACCTCACAGAGACCCTAAACATGCTGGTTCCTTGACACTCCCCAACTGTCCCTGAGGGTCACCTCTACCACTCTCTGCTCACACAAAAGGGGATGGAACCTACCACATGGGTGAACCTTGAGGACGTGATGCCAAGTGAAATAAGCCAGTCATAAAAGGAGACATCAGTACGATTCCATTCATAGGAGGTAGCGAGAGTCGTGAAATTCACAGCGACAAGAGGTAGAATGGTGGCTGCCAGGGACCGGGAGAGAGTTAAGATGGTAACTGTTATGTTATGTGTATTTTGCCACAACTTAAAAGGGTGGCGTGCCTGAGAAAGCGGTTAGGAAAGCCCCAGTTAAGACTCCAAGTTCTTCCCCAGATAGAGCTGAATGAGCACCCATGACTGAAATCTGGACATTGATCTGGGCTTCCATATTTTCAGACATTTTTGACAGGGATGTCATAAATTTTATAAGCAGCACAATTCTCACTGATAGAAACTTCCCCAGTTCCTCAGGCTGTGGCTGACGCGGGCATTCCTCTGCAGAATGGAGGATGTTTGACTCAGCTGAAGAGGAGGTGGTTATGTTTCCTGCAATTCCAAGAGAGCACAGCTGATCACTGGAATTCCGTAGAGCTGGAATTTGGTTGGAAAGTAGACAGATACAGGGCAGATGAAGACCACTCTGGCCATTTGAAATAGAGCCACACCGAGAAGTAATAATGATGCATAATTTGTTTAGTAATGTGTAGATTTCCAAATGTTTCACAAATATGGACCACATAGTCCTCACAACAAAGCCGTGGTGAACGGTCACCATGGAGGTCCTACCACATGCCAGTTGTCATCTTTATCTTTCTCATTATTTCATCCTCAGCCCAGACTCACACATTTAGGGAAGCCCAGGGACACCTGGGTGGCTCCGTCGGTTAGGCCTCTGACTTAGACTCAGGTCACGAACTCAGTTGGGTTCCTGGGGTGGGGCCCGCATCAGGCTCCCTGCTCAGTAGAGAGTCTGCATTTCCTTTTTTTCCTCCACCTCTCCCACCCCTCCCACTCACGTGCCTGTGTGAGCCCGCTCTCTCTCTCATTCTGTTTCACGAATAAATAAAATCTTACGAAAAAGAAAAAGAGGGCAAGACCACGTGGTCTGGTAAATGAAAGAGACACGATTCTAAGACAGGATTGTTTATGTGTTTGTTTATGGCAACGGCATTTTTTTAAGCATCAAACTCTGTATTTTGCCCTTCTCATGAATATAAGAGTAAAAGAGGAAAGGAAAGAAGGATAGAATCCCCGGAGTCTTGAAGATAGATGAGATTCACGCCTTCAGACAAGTTGGAACGGCATCTCATGGATACCTAGCTTTGCAAAGCTTTAGGAAATACATTTTTGTTAAAAAAAAAAAATCATAACCACAATCAAGGTCCTCGAATAAAGCAGTCATGGCATGAAATACTAAAACTTTCTTTATTCCATTGAATTGTGTTTTTTTTGTTTTATTTTATTTTGTTTTGTTTTAGCAGCACCACATATACATTGTGGGAGCAGAAAGAAATACAAACAACAACAACAATAAAAAAGTTGGTTTAAAAAAAAGAAAGAAAGAAAGAAAAAAAAACCTTAGTACCAGTTATCCTTACCATTAGATGGCCAGTCACTGAGATGGCCAATTCTTTAAGTCAACTGTTGTGTGCCATCCCCCAAAAATGGAAACTTCTTAACGTAACTCCAGTCCTCTCCTTCCTACCCCGAATGCAGATGTCCACCTAAACTTATCTTTCCTACCGTGACTACAGACAGATATCCCCAAGTCACAGGCCCACTAACCTGGAAGGAGCCCTAAGACAGACCCCTGCAGGCCTCTCCTTAATCCTTTCCAGACAAATGAGATACGATTTCAAAAGATCTTCAGGAAATTCGAATCCCCTCCCTACTTTGGTGACCTGTTTTTGAAGCTTTACTCATATGATCAGAAAAACCTTCATTATCATTACGCTAGAGTTCCTCCTGCACCAATTTCATCTTCTTAAAAAAAAAAAAAAAAGCGACCTGTCCAACTTTACGAAAACCTCTCAAGTATAAGAAGTTTATGCACTATAAGAACAGTGACTGATGGTGGATAACTTACTAAATAGTACCATATTCTACAAAAAGACATAGTATAAAGAGTCTTTTAATAATGTTTCATCGTAATACTTTTAAGATATGATTCAGCATAGGAATATTTTTAATATAGAAAACTTTGCAGAGGTACATGTATTGAATAAGGTTGAAGACCTTTGCACACATGAATTTATTTAGACAATGCTTTTCCGGGGTTAGTTTCATCTATCTGTTCCTTTCTCATGCCTGCATAAGCAAACACAATTTCCTAGATACATCCACCTTGATTGGACTTTGCTGGTCTGTGTGCATTTGCATCTGTCCATGAATGAGTCCATTTCAAGCACATATACATGTCTGTGCATGGGTAGAAAGATAAGCTTAGCAATTGTGTGATTTGTTTCTGCTTAGGCAGTAAGTTACTAATCTCCTGATTGGAACCAGATTTGTATGAATTAGGAGTTGAAATTGGAACGGTCACTGCTGTGTGCAGGATGGAAAGTGAATAAAATGAATGGGGTATTAACCTTCAACCACTGAATATTAATCAGCTTTTCATAAGAAAGAAAACACAGAGCTTGCCACACTAAATATTTTCAGCGCTTATTGACAGGATATGATTTCTTCTCTCCCTTAGCCCTGTTCCTTCCAGTCAAGGACCTGAACACCGGACAATAGTCAGCTTGACCCAGACTGATGTATGATTTGAAAAACCCCAAGCACTGTGGGTAGGTCAGACTCTGCGCCTCTGTGTCTTCCAGTCACTCCTGCAAACATGGGCCAAACTAAGCCTGAAGGGAATTCACAGAAGGACCATGGACAGGAAACCCTAATGACCACAAAATGAACATGTAAATGGAGTACATTTCCCATTGTCCTGGAAAGGGACTTGCAATTGTGGGATGACTCTGGGCGTTTGGATGAGAACGACATCTACGCCAAGAGAGATTAAAAAAGAGAAAGGGTCACGTATATAAACATGGAATCTGGGGGCGCCTGGGTGGCTCAGTGAGTTAAAGCCTCTGCCTTCGGCTCAGGTCGTGATCTCAGGGTCCTGGGATCGAGCCCCGCGTCGGGCTCTCTGCTCGGCAGGGAGCCTGCTTCCCTTCCCCGCTCTCTGTCTGCCTCTCCACCTGCTTGTGATCTCTGTCTGTCAAATAAATAAATAAAATCCTTAAAAAAAGAAATTTTAAAAAAACTCATTAAAAAAAACATGGAATCTGGGTAAAAACAAAACCTGCGATGATCTTGTGTGTGTGTGTTTAAATGTGATATTGCAATAGCTTTTATTTGAGAAAGTGAGGGTCTTATATTTATGTCTATATCGTGATAACAGCATATTTATATCAATTTCTACATTTATCCATACCTATCTATCTCCGTAGCAATACTTAGGGACAAATAGAAATGTACATGCTGTATATTTACATAATATAAATATTTATAAATATAAATATTATAAATATAAATATAAATATTTACATATTTACATTGCCAAAGAAGGCAGTGGATTCCTATTTCCTGAAGATATTTGGAAATAGCATTATATTTTATTTAAACATGACATATCTATATCTGTAAAACTACGTACATAGTACTACAAAGAGTATATTTCATGAGGCTAGGCTCACACGGAAATTGGGCACAATTTTAAAAACTAAGGAGGGTGAAGGGGAGGGTGTGGATTTCTTCCATATCTAGCTCAGGCAAATCTCTTCAAATATTTTCTTAAATATTTTTGAACATACTCAAATATTTTTTCATTTATTTGCAAAGCTATACTCCAAATGAGGGTGGTGTATTATTTCTATGGTATTGCATTAGTTATAAGTCAGTAGGTACCTCTCCATCTCTAACGTGTCAGCATAATGTTGGGTAAATGATTTTCCCCTCGGTGACCTCTCTTGTTTTATTATTTTATTTTATTTTCCCCAATAGGTGCCCCTTTCTCTGTCTATATCACCCAGTTTAGATCTTCGCTGCCTGCCAATAGTTTCTAACCCTTGATCCCAAACACTGAAGTAATCTCCCTTGTAAGGTCCATTTAGCATTTAAAAAAAAAAGAAAAAATTCATCCCACTCCCTTTAGCTGGCAACCACACTGGAAACTCATCCATTAGGCTAATTTCATAAAGGTGCTGATGACTGATACTAGCCTAATTGGCTTCCTGTAGGACCATTCTTAAGAATTCTAAAGATGCTTCCTCCCCTCAGCCCCCATGATTTCCAGCCCTTGGTTATTCAAACGCTCAGTCTAAATACCGTCATGTTAATTTGCAGCTATATTGAGGTTACTAATCTGCTGACCTGAAGCTAAGGGGAATAGCCTGGATTATCCAGGTGGGCCCAATGTAGTCACCCGAGCCCTCAAAAGAAGAGGAAGGTGGACCAACCAACAGAAGAGATACAGCAGAAGAAGCATAAGAAAGGAGCCCAAACTCTCTGCTCAGCAGGGAGCCTGCTTCCTCCTCTCTCTCTGCCTGCCTCTCTGCCTACTTGTGATCTCTCTCTCTCTGTCAAATAAATAAATAAAATCTTTAAAAAAGAAAGAAAGAAAGGAGCCCAAAGGGGAAGCCAAACCTTAAATTTGGACTTGACTTTCTGTTGCTGGCTTTATAGAAGGAGGAAGGAAGCTGGGGGCTGCCAGCTGCTGGCCATCCCCTGCTGACAGCCAGCAAAGAAGCAAGGGCCTCAGTCCTGCAACCCCGAGGAACGGAATTCAGCAACAAACTGCATGAACTTGAGAGGGACTCTTCCCCAGAGCCTCCGGTGAAGAGTGCAGCCCTGCCAACACCTTGATTCGAGCCTAGTGGGACCCATGTTGGACACGTAACCTACGGCAACTATGAGGTATGAATTTGTGTTGTTGAAAACCACAAAGTTTGTGGTAACTTCCGATGGCAGCAATAGAACACAATAGAGGCAACCACCAAAGTCTCCCGAGAGAAAACTTTATTAAATACCCAAATGAATTAATCTCAAGAGTGCCCCAGAACAGCCTGGAAGGGAAAAGATCACCATAGTTAGCACATCCTCGAGTCTCATCTGTAGACCACCGGTGTTGACAATTGCCCTGAAGAAATCATAGCTCCTCACCTCAATCTGCTGGATACAGTGGGGTTAACTCTTTTACAATAAAACGTTGACCAAAAGAACTATGCACGGGTGACACAGAAACAGTAGCTGAAATTAAAAGAAAACCTTTAATAATGGGGCCACAAGAGAGTATGTTGTGATAGTATATGTGAAGGGAATACAGTAATTTCCATGAGTTTTTGGTAGCCCTAACTGTGTCATCAAAAAGCAGTGCCACTTGGTCTGACTCATTGATAACTCAGAGCAACAAACAAACAAACACAAAAACAAAAGAAACAAAGAGAGAAAAAATAGATATCCAGAACTCAGGACAAGGAGGATATTGGTTTAGATTACCGAAATTGATGTTTCCATAGTTCTCTATTGCACTTTCCCCAAGATCTCCTGGCCACTTCTCAACATTAAATAGCCCTGGCTAACAAGCCTGACTCTGCCTGAGGAGATAATATCAATTTGTAATCCTGGAAGGCAAACTGAAAAGCCCTAGGAAGAAAATGGAATGACTCAGCATGCATATTGAGAATGGAATCCAGAAACTCAAAGCACAAATGCCCAATTACTTGAAGGGAACCTTATTTGGAGGATGTTAGAGTCTTTGCCCCCTTCCCCACCCCTCCAAATTCCATTGGCATTGTGAGCATCTTCTCTTCCGTCTACTGGGATTCTCCCTTTCTGTCATTCTCAAACAACAGCCAAACATCTCAAACTCCAATATCCTGAGGCAAATAGCTGTCCTCTGGGTTTCAGGATCAGACCACAGACCCATCCCTCTTCCCAGTCACCTCATGGAAACATCCAGAGCTGGAAGAAGATTCTGGTGGTTTCTGCTGAAGCTGTTCATGAACTTCCTGACTAAAGGCTACCTGGCAAGCACATGGAGGGAACCCTACAAAGAGGTGGAATGGTTTATATAACATCTTAGCTGAGATCTTAAAGATCTGGAACACCGCCTCACCTTTTGGAGTGAGACCCATAAAGAAGCAAAATGATCTGGAAAGCATCCTTCAAACACGATGGACGTGAAATGTCCACCTGAAACATTTGTGTAAATATTTAAGCTTTAGCCTAGGACTTTCGTCTCAGTCTATGAGACCCTTACATCTCTAGCTGAGCTTAAGAAAATTCTTTCAACTGATGAAAAGAAAAGAGATAGTTTCACTTGAGGTCCCTCAGGGAAGAGAAAGAATGCACTGGATAAAGAGTTGGAGTGACATCAGACACATCACCAACTTACCCTGTACACTGCCCTATTCTATCATCATCTGCTTTCCATAGGTTAGAAGGACCCGCTAATGGAAGAGAAAGAAAAAGAAGGGATTCTTGATGTTTGTTTATTTTTGGCCAGAGAAAGCCACACAAGGCTCCTGGGATGCCAACATTTATTAGCCTCTGATCCTTTCTACTTTGATTTGATAGTCTTTGGAAGCCAAACAATGACATGGGCATGCCCAGTCTTCTAGTCCTCACTCCCCACAATACCGCATATGGCAATGATCTCCAATGGATTGCTACCATTCTTCCAGTCTCAAAGACACATAGTTACATGAGTTGGCATGACTGGATATGCAAGTGTAGCCTCTTGTCTCCTAGACTACTTCCTTGTGATGTTGCTTTTAGAGCAACATTTTTTTCACGGGCTCTACAAAAGTATGGAAAGTTGTCAGCCTCAAAAGATACAGATTTCCTCAAATTGGGAAGTCTTCCTCCAGGTCCAGGATGATCATAGAGTGAGCATGTTCTGTCCTTGGGAGCACAGGGCTTAGAAAGGAGAAGAGGGAGTGAAGGTCATGACATCTCTCCTACTGTGATACAATCCCATTCCAGAATGAGAGACCTAGGATGATTAAAATACTGTTTTCGCAGCTGTCACACAAATGCTATTTAGAATTCGTGTTCGGTATCCCAGGACTTAATGCAAATTGTCCACATAACGGAGGGTCAAAATGATAATTTAGATGCAATTAGCCAGATGTGTTGGAATGAAATTTCTCCCACAACCCCCCAAAATTATCTGAATAACTTACACACACATAATCACCTTATTCCAGTGGGAAAATAGTATGCCCTTGTTTATTTCCCCCAAATACCTAGAGTTTCCAAAAGTGTTACATCGAGAAAGTGCCAAGTCCAGGGAAACAAATAAGATAACTCTGTGAGATCAAGCTGTCTCTCTTTTAAATGCAGACAGAATTAATTTGTTTTCATTGACTCCTTATCAAGTTACCTGACTTTGATTCCCAGCACAAAATGTATTTTAAAAAGGGGGGTGGTGGTAGTGATGGTGGTAGATTGTCAGGAAATAGCAAGTTCTTTTTCTACTGAGATAAAAATCATTTGGCAAGCCAGGGTAAAATACTTCTGGTTTCCAGTAGTGAAAGAGAGGGAGAAAAAGAAAAAGGAAAAAAAAAAAATAGAAGATGCTAATGAACCACAAAAGAAAAAGAAGGAAGTACTTTTTTTTTTTTTTTTTAAATAAGACCTTACTTTTGAAAACAGCTCAGTTTGCAACCAATTTTTGAAGAAATGTCAAAGCAATTCCTTTGGGAGCTCAACCAGGCTATAGAAGGAGTGCAATAAAGTGAGCGATTCAGATGACTTTAATTAAAGGGCCCAGGACCATCAGAACTGACCTTTCAGACACAGCCTTTTATCTCCAGAAAGGATGAAGCTGGTACGAGTGAGTGATACAGGGCAAAGGGAGGGAGCCTTGGAAGCCAGGTGCCCAACTGCATTGTGAGGGTAAGTGTGTTGAAGGGGGAAGGCAGACTGCTCCTTGAGAAAGCAGTCCATTTTTGTAATTATGCATTTGAAGGAAGGGGGCATACCCCACAGGCTAGTGAGGGAGAATAGGACCTGCAGATGACTCCCAGGGTTCACTTGCCCTCTTCATTGTAAGGAGCCTTCAGAACCCCTTGGGCTCTCAAGTGGCCATCCTCCTCCCTTGCTCCAGGATCCAGATGCTAACGTGAGAAGAGATGTTCATCAGGAAGGTCTGGGAAGGAGGTAAAAAGGGAAGCTTGGAGCCAGGGTGATCCTTGCAAAGGATCAGCCACATCCGCACCAAGAACATCAAGACC
The DNA here is from genome assembly GCF_963455335.1 of Martes martes. NCBI lineage: Eukaryota > Metazoa > Chordata > Mammalia > Carnivora > Mustelidae > Martes > Martes martes. The sequence goes on from NC_137904.1 coordinate 56,717,993, forward strand.
TTAGCTCCCTTCTGAAATGAAGACAACCTAGACGTCAAGGTTGCTTACAAACCTCCCCAAAAAAGCAACTTAGAGGCTGTTGGTGAAAGAGGTCATCAGCCCAGCTCCTACTCCAGTGAGAAAACAGGTCCTCATCAGTTGGGACTGAGGAAGGAGACAGAAAGCAAGGATTAGGAATCACAGGGTCTAGAGGAGAAGAGGGGATTGTGGAATCTTACTGTATGCATTTATCCAAATCCAAGGAGGGGCTACCAGCCTTTTCTCCCTCCTGTCTGGGAAGGATTAAGACATTTGAGGTCCCCAAACACTGAAAAGATTATTGTCCTCCCTATCCTACTGTCTGGCTATCTTCCTATCTGTCCTTTGTCTGTCATTATCCACCTACCTACCTACCTACAATCGTGTATCTATCAACAAAATTGTGATTGTCAGGATATTCCCCAATATGCTGGGTTTTTTCCTTCCATGCACATTACCAGTCCTTACCTCCTTGAAGTCAGATATGCCATGAGATTTGCTTTGACCAATGGAATGTGAGCATAGGAGACATTAGAGACATTTTTAGGCAAAAGACTGACTTTAACTGCCAATGCACAATTGTGCGTGTTGTCTCCCCTCTGCCACTGAGGCCAGGACAGCTCCAGTTACCAGTCTGCTTCCCAGAGCAAAGACAAAGCGGTGCAGAACCACCTCACCTCAACACTCAGAGCCCCTGCTGGCTGACCCACAGCAAACGTGTAATACAGATAAAAAAGTGTGCCCGCATTATTTTCAGCCATGGGGATTTTGACATTGTATTTTGTTGAGGATACAAAAAATATAAAATAGTAAGAAGTCTGCAAGATTTCTTTCCCAAGTGACTACTTGGATAACTTGGCACTTCCATGAAATAATCAAATTCTTTGAAGAATTTCTCTCCTTTTCTATGCTTACGCTATCGTAGTGGAGTGTTAAGTGTGTACCCCATCTGTCTATTGAGCAATCAATATTCTTCTCACATAGAAACTCCGTCCTGTGTTAAGCACAGCAGACCTTATTGACTTTTGTTTTTAAGATTTATTCACTTATTTATTTAAATTCAACTAGCCAACATACAATACGTCATTAATTTTTAAGGTGGTGTTCAATGATTCTTTGGGATGGGAGAGGATATTTGCAAATGACATAACAGATAAAGGGTCAGTATCCAAGACCTATAAAGAACTTATCAAACTCAACACCCAAGAAACAAATAATCCATCAAGAAATGGGCAGAAGACATGAATAGAGACTTCTCCAAAGAAGACATACAAATGGCTAAGAGACACATGAAAAAATGCTCCACATCACTCGCCGTGAGGGAAATACAAATCAAAACCTCAATGAGCTACCACCTTACACCAGTTAGAATGGCTAAAAATTAAGAAGACCGGGAACTACAGATGTTGGTGAGGATGTGGAGGAAAGATTTATTTATTTATTTGAGAGAGAGAGTGGGGAGAGGGGCAAAGGGAAAGGGAGAGAGTCTCCAGCAGACTCCCCACTGAGTGCGGAACCTGACACGGGGCTCAATCTCACGACCCTGAGATCATGACCTGAGCCAAAATCAAGAGTTGGGTTGTTTAACTGACTGAGCAACCAGGCGTCCCTCACTGACTTTTAAATACTACACTGAGATTGCTCTACTGTCATTTGCCAGTCACATGCCCTTGGAGAGTTTATTCAAACTCTGTAAGTCTCAGCTTCCTCAGCTATAAAATTAGGATTGTAATTCCTATCTCTCCAATTTATTGGGCCACAGGAGGAAGAGTGTGCAATTCGTAGTGATACCCTCATTCTTCATTAGCAGAAATGTTACTTGACCCTTCTGAGGAAGCATTTTCCTTCCATAAAATGGGGATGACAATACCAACCTTCCACCTCGTAAGGAAATCAGCCAACATAGAGTTCTTAACAGGTCTATACAATAAATTCATAGCTATTGATATAATCATTGTGATCATCACTATATTAATAAATCACATGGGACCTAATATGTATTCAATAAGTCTTAGCTGCTTCCCTTGCCCTTAACTGCTTCCCTCTTACCCTTCATGTTTAGGAGTGGGGTCATTCAGAATAGCGCTATCCGTAGCTAATCAGGAGGGTGGCCAGCAACCTAAGAAGAGAAAAGAATTAAAAAAAAAAAAAAAGAGTCTCTGCTTTAGACCCATTTACGACGAGACATGTCTGGATCCCTAGGATGCCAGGTTTTTTCCATTCCGCAAACACATGGCTTCCATTAGTTGACTGATACTGACACATCGGAGGCTTCCAAAGTCCTCTGGGCCTCTGATGAGTGAAAGCTTTGCATGCCCAACAAAGAAAAGGCAGCCTCTGCTGGCGTGAAAATGCTGCCAGGGGCGGGGCGCTGGAGGTGTTGAGTTTAGGTAGGAGACCAAATCTGGCTCTGTTTTTAATGACTGTCCTGTCCACACCTGAAAATAAACTAGCCACACCTGGTGAGATTCCTAAGGCTCCGGAGCTCCAATGTTGATGTCAGTGTGCATACAGGGCCTCCATTAATCAGAGTGAGTGTTGTGTGGTGCATGCTCACCAGGGGCTGCAGAATAGTGAATAATTTGCAGTGTGCCTACACCATCGCTGCTGAGATGTCTCATCCAAAGCAAACCCAAGCTCCAGTGTTATGCTCGTTTTAGTTTGTGTTCTAAGGACACTGTTGTTTGGTTGGCTTCTGAGGAACAGTCCTGAATTCTAATTAGTTGGAGGCTGCATAATGGTAACTCAATCCTCTGCCCAGCCATTATCATCTGTTTCCCGTCTTCAAAGATGCATGGTCCATTTTTGTATTGCACAACAGTGATACTAGGGACCTCATTTCAAGTTTTGTGTCTCACAGCAATAAGTGCTACTTAAAAGAGGGGGAAGTCAGGGGAATCATTGATCTGAGAAATTTGGGGCAATTCTCTGCTCTAGATTTTATAAGGAAATAAGTCTTTGTATCCTTGATTACAGAGGGGAACTTGATTACACTTCGGACAGACCTGTTATCTCTCAGAATGTTTGCAGTTTCAGGTTGTGCAGCGAGGGTGAGCAAATAAAAGTGTAATGAAGGAGCAGTGAAGGTATATTTGCCTAAAACCTCAAGCTGATCATGATCTTTCGTATGTGTCCGATCACCAGATTCTTTCAACAGCCATGTAAGCCAGGGGAGCAGTTACTCTTAACCCATTTTTTGTAGGCAAGCTGGAACAACTAGTCATCTTACACAAGGCAAACACAAGGCAAGTACTTTCTTTACCCCATTTTGCAGATGGAAAGAACCGAAGCATGATGAGTCCCAAGGTCACACAGCTAGCCAGGCTAATGGAGATTTTTTTTTTTTTTTTTTAAGAGAAAGAGAAGGCACAAATGTGTGGGCACATGCATGTGCTATTGGGGGATGACAGCGGAGGAACAGAGGGAGACAGGGACTCTCCACCCTCAGTGTGGAGCCCAAGGCAGAGCTCTATCTCATGACCCTGAGATCAAGAGTTGGGTACTTAACCGACTGAGCCACCCAGGTGCCCCCGGGCTTATTGGGATTTTTAAACCTATGTTTTTAAACCATTAGAGGATACTAAGAAAGAGCTTCTTCCTATGGGGAAAAGTCATAGCCCATTAGCAAAGGAGTGAAGTTACCTATTGCTCTCCTTATTAAAGGATTTAAGAGGCACCTGGTGGCTCAGTTGGTTAAACATCTGACTCTTGATTTCAGCTTAGGTCATGATCTCGGGGTCCTGGGATCGAGCCCCACATTGGGCTCTACATTCAGCGGGGAGTCTGCTGGAGATTTTATCTCTCCCCACTCTCATGCTTACTCTCATGCTCTCTCTTTCTCTCTCTAAAAATAAATAAATAAATCTTTTTTAAAAAAGTGTTTAGTATTCTGCTAGGCTGTGTTTCTCTGTTGTTGAGCTTTTCTTTTTTCTCTAGTTCCATTGTTGTTATACTTACCAGTGACTTGGGATAAAATCTGAAATGTTAATTAATTAGACTTTTCGTTTTTAACCAGTGTCATTCTATCTTTGAGGAAAAAGGAGAATGACATTAACATTAGCAACTCTAAGAGAATCAAGATTTGATTCATAAGAGATGAGTTCTATTATATTGTTTTTTTCTATTTTCCACTCGAAAGAGATCCTGGCTAGCAGTGACTTACTGTGAATTATAATTTCAAAGGCCACCAGTGACTCTCAAAAGACATTATCTTAGCTCCTACGGACTTTCCAAATGTATTTCAAAAACACATTACCTACAAAACGGTCTATAAAACAGACTCACAGAGTGGGATCCATGAGTTGTATGAACCAAAGGAGTCATCACCTCAAATTATAAGGTGGCCCAGAAAGAAAGTTTCTTCATGGAAAAGGATTTTCCAATTTCCCAAACAATTGTCCATAAATGGATTTACTTAAGCAAAAGCTTAAGTACATTTCAAAAGAAACCAGTGATCAGGACAATATGAGCACTGCATAAATTTAAGGGCTAGTTAGGGACACTCTAACATCCCAAGGCAAAATTAACTTTCTTTGATAGAGGAATAGGGCCAGTTGGGAGCTTTGGCTGATTCTGCTTTTCATGAGTCATTTTGTCTGTGGCCATGCCTTACAAATTAAAACCTACCTAAAAAAAGAAAATCCCTAGGTGTGAGATGATTAACGTTTCAAATCTGGTCATTTGAAAAATCACGAAATTTTGGATGAAAGCCCTGCTGTTTGGAGGATTTTATTTTTCTTTTTAAAATCCTACAGATTGCTGAACTTATGAAGAATTCTTGATTGAAATAAAAAGTGAGGGCTTTTGGAGAGAGTCATTCTCTTTGATATCAGATGTATTTTAGTCTATAGTTTTCCACTCTGGCTTATGTGGATGTCTAGGCTTGCTTCCATCAACTCATTTAATCTTTGATTTCATAAAAAAGCATGTTTCCTGTTTATTTTTGTCCAAACCGAGCACAATCTGTGCTTCCCAGCTCTTCCAACAATCCCAGTTTTCCAAAATTCATATCAGAATGCCTGCAAGGCATGTTAAGTCCACACTTACCTCAACAGGTTGGGAGCTACATATCCATAGGGAGAAAACTAAGTTACTACTCACAAAGACACCCACTTACCAAACTCTGATTTAAAAAAAAAAGTTCAACACTTTAATTTACTGCAAATGAGTGCGGGGAGAGGGGAAGAAAAGTTCATACAAATAAGTGCTGAGCTGCAAGTTTAAAAATGAATAGGAAAAATACCCCCCAAACATTTAAATTAATTTTCATATATAAGCTAGTTGCTGGATTGAAGAAATGTTAGCATTCAACACAAGCTCATTTGAAATCAGCCAAAACCAGACACTTGAACCAAATTAACTTATTACATCCATTTCTCAAAGCTGAGAAAATTGATTGTGCTTCAGGGAAACTTGAATAAACAACCATTTGACCACAAACGCCAAACATTTTAGTATCACATACTCACCAACCCAACGTACAGATGAGAACACTGAGGGCCATCTTTTGTTACGACTAGTAGTCCTTGTTTTTTTTGACAACTTGGTCAAGAATTTATAGATATCACCCATGTCATTTGTATCCGTCATTGCACCAAAGAGATGTCCAACATCCAATATGTAAATATACAGACAAGTAAATGATTTTTATGGCCACAAACATTTGTTTTCCAAAAACATTTGCAAAATTCTGCTTGTTAGTTTCTTGATATATATTTAGAATATGTCCTCTCTCAAATCCTTAACCCTCAGAAAATGAAGACTTGAGAGAAATTAGTAATTCTCTACCCTCACCACATATGCTTCCACATGTAAGAGCAATAACTTTTGCAACCGAGTATACTGGTGAAGAAAAGAGAGAGAGTACAGTCCACCACGTATCATGAAATAGCTCACTTAAGTTCACCGTTCATGGGGAACAAAGTCTTAAAAAATAACCCAAAAAGGCAATATTTGGGGTTATTCATTTGTTTTTATTTCCAATTCCTCATCAGTTAGGTAACATTGGTCTTTTTAAAAAAAAAAAAAAAAAAAAAAAAGGAATTTATTTGTGGGGCGCCTGGATGGCTCAGTCGGTTCAGTGTCCAACTCTTGGTTTCAGCTCAGGCCATGATCTCAGGGTGGTGAGATGGAGCCCTGTGTCGGGCTCCTTGCTGGGTGTGTAGCCTGCTTAAGACTCTCCCTGCCCTCCCCTCTCAAGTGCACAGGTACTCTCTCTCTCCAAAAAAAAGGGAAAAAAAAAAAAAAGAATTTATTTGTAAATAGGAGTAAGGACTTGGCAATTGAAATCAGGTCTGACAATTATACCCGAGCAATGAAAACATAAATGCCACAAAGCCTGGCAAAACTCTCTCCCTCCCCCCTGGCAATTCCCTTGTTTCCTCCTGAGATTGTCTAATTATACAGTAATGCTGGAGTATTCTTCATTTGTAGATTAATTAGTTGGTGCCTAAGCAGTTCTTTGAACATAAAAGGCAACATGTAAATCTAAGTATAATTACTTATCCTCAAGCTAATGATCATTTAATTAGTGTTTTCTGCTGGCCTAATGGTCCATAAAGAAGAGGGTAACTTGGGGAAGGGGCTTCTAACATTGCTGTAAGAGAAGTTTAGGACTGTAGCTCTAACTAGAATGAAAAACAGGGTTCGATGTTCAAATAAAGGTTTTAAAACTGGAAGTAAGTTGGAAATCAACTCCCTGCTCTCCAGTAAGTAAGAGCCATGAAGGAACTGAAAATGAAACATCATTTGGTTCATTTGCATATTTCCAGAATTAAGAATCCTAGTTCAATTTGGGCTAATTTGATGTTTTGTGGCAAAACCGAAGATCTACCTTGAAGTGAAGTTGATAGAGCAGACAAGAGGTTAACCCTGGGGTGTTCGTATGTTATGAAGGTTCTACCCTTTTAGTACAAGAGGATACTGGTTTCCTGATTAGGAGATCTTGTCCAAGTTGAAAGTCATCAGATAAAGCCACGTGTTTTTGCAAGATACCCACATTAGAACTTCTTACATGGCTTTCTAATTATGTCTCTCTATATTTCCCCTACTAGAATATACACAGACCCAGGAACCTGGGCTTTTCTGTCTTTCTGTTTTCTGCCTCACCTAGCCAATAGTCAGCACTCCTTACATGAGTGAATGAGGGAACAAATAATAATGAAAAATATATGTATACAACAAGGCTAAGCAAATATCCTCTGGGTATAAAAGTTATTTCTATGAACTTCAAAAAAAAATTCTATGTCACAGAAATTATGAACATCTCTGTTACTTATTCTCATTCCAGGAGTCCCCAGTGACGCTGGGTCCTTAACACAAACATCACAAGATTATCCAGACAACATTGTCAGTTAACCTGGCATTGCTAGCAGTGGTCTTGGTCTACCTACTTGATATCTGCATCAAGGGACTTTTTTACCTTTTTTCATTTCTTTTAGAGAGGAAGGGTGGGGAGGGGCAGAGAGAGAAAGGGGGGGCAGCCAACTCCCCTCTGAGCAGGGAGCCCAATGCGGGGCTCAATCCCATGACTCTGAGATCATGACCTGAGCCAAAACCAAGAGTCGGATGCTCAACTGGCCGAGCCACCCAGGCGCCCCTCAAGGGACTTCTTTAAAATCCATAGTTTTCTCAGTTATGAAGTGGAGCAGTTGTGACAGTTAAATGGAAGGATCACAAATCTAACAGAAAGTAATTATTCAGCAAGCGTCGACTGTATTAACATCAGTTGATTTGTCTTTTTGCAGGAACTTTGATTCAGAATTAAATAGATCCAAAACCTTGCTGAACATCTGCGTGGCCTTTTTCTCCACAGACAAGATTTTCCCTTGCCAAACTCTAAGTCAAGCAGTACAGACACTATATGGGAGATCACGGTACTGATACTTCGTCGTCGTAGTAAGAGGCGTACTCTACACCGAAGCTTTGGGGAATGCTGTAAGATCAAATATTCAGAAGAATTTAAAGATTCAAAAGCGGTTATAAAGATCCACAAGTCATACTAGCTTTTTCTCAAAAGAAGAAAAATGAAAAGAACACAAAACAATGAAATTGCTCAGTAAACTAGGTGGAGGAACGATGATAATAATGCTATCTGAAATTTTACTTGAAAGAGAGACACTGAAATAACGGCTGGGAGATGATTGTCCTCACGTGCCCACAAGTCTACTCTGCTTTTCAGAAGGATGTTTTTTCATGTTCCTTTTGGAACTCCTGGAAGAATTTCTAAATCCGATCTCAAAACAATCCACATCTCCATCAGACAGCACGGGAAGTGTCAGGCATTCCTCACCCTCGAGGCCGGAAGTACAGCATTTGGTCAGGTTACAAAACACATGTCTCAAGAAGTTCTGTTAGGAAGGTCCTTGCAAAGGATGAGCTCAGAGAATCTCTATGGGCCTTGGAGGTCCAGGTAAGGCACGGCATCCCCAAAACACATTCGCCCTGCACTCGTTTGACACGGGTTTTGCCTGGCTTAGCCTTTATCCTCCCTTATTTCTTGAGTAGCTCCAACACCAGCAACTCCTACAACATATGCATGATCTTGGTCTCTGCACCTGAGATCACATAAGAGAATCAAAGAAAATATATATCTCCATGCGAGTAAGACATCAGTTTTTAGAAGGACTGAATCTGTTTCAACCAAGGCAGGAGAAACATGGATACTGCCAATACCAAGAAAAAAAGCCTGCCCTTAATAATAAATTTGATAAATCTCAAGAGAAGTGCTGTCTCCCATTTTTCCCTGGTTTCTTTTCTGAATATGAAAGCTTTCTGTATTTCCTAGAAACTATGAAAATTTAAAAAAAAATCCAAAAACAAAACAAAATTTTTATCACTGGTGATTTCTTTTATTCTTGAGTTTTCTTCCCATTTTGTTTAGAAAAGTGGAAAAATAAAAACAATATGCAAGAAACAAGTTAACCTAGACAAGAGATATTGGATTCTACAACATCCAGCACTTTGCAGGTCTGTCGGTAAAACGGGAGAATGCGTGCGTGTCCGTTTACGGAAGTTGCAGGCATTATGAAATGTACTGTTTGCTTTTAACACAGAAAGCCAAGGGAAAGAGGGTGAAAACCTAAGCAGATCACACGCGAGTTAATTAAAACACAAATGTATTTCACAAAGACTCTGATTCCAGACGGCTGCCCTCACTGTCCTCCTCCCCCTTTTATGGGAATCTCTGAAACCATTTCACTTGGGGGAGAAGGGAGATTTTAGTAGCGTGAGGAAAAATGCCAAACATCCATGGCAACTTCGAATTTTTCCACTTTCTTTACATGTCCAATTGAGACTTTCATAAAATTATAAATGAAAGGACACATTATGAGCACTTTCTTTGACGGGAAAAAAAAGGGTCTTGCCTGGAAGTAAAATCTTGGAGTCTGTATCCTTCTGTGGGGAACACTTGGGAGCTTTCTCTGCTAACAGCAGGACCCCTGAAAGAGTTTGTCTCTGCCTTCGGAATTCAAAAAGGTAGAAGCAGTTGTTTCCCTGGTTGTGGGTGAGGCATGGAGCCCCAGGAGGGGGCTGCAGAGCGCGGTCCCTGGGCTGGTGTCCCTCAGGGACTGAGGTCAGTGTGTCTGGGCGCCTTCCTTCCACCTCCCTCCGCCCTCTCCCCTTCCCTCCCCGCCACCAGGGATCCACTCCTGTTTACATTGGGGAGACTGCAACTTCTGTTTCTTAACGTTTAAAAGAAGTTTAAAAGCTTATAAAAAGGCTCTTAAGATTTCTTGGACACCGAACGCCTCTTTACAGAACAATATTTTGATGAGTTCAGTGTAAATGAATCAGAAACCTATGTATTAAATTTCCCTTGACATACACATCAGTTTAAAAAATTAATGGAAAAAGTGCCCAGGGCTCCGAATGTTTGGGGTTTCCTCAACCCCAGAATGTTTGAACGTGAAGAGTGGAAATCCATTTGAATCAGTCAGGTTTGCTGATTCTCCACACCCCGCCCCCCCCGGCCCCCCCGGAGCCCTCCTAATAATGGAGGGAGCAGCATGTCCAGGGTTAGGGGGCTGGAGGGGAGCTGACCAGCCCACTGGGGACATGTCACATCCCTGGTCATCACGCTTTGGTTGGGCTAGAAGCCAAGGATTGGGCTGATGCTGTAGAGATATCAAGCCACTGTTCATGAAGGCTGACCCTAAAAGCTGTCTTTAAAAAAAAAAAAAAAAAAAAGACAAATAAAACTAAATAAACAATCACAGGAGATCATGTATCACCGATAAAGATATTTAGATTTGAAACAGCCCGAGAAAACCTAACGTGTTCTAATTTGTCCTTCAGAGATGAACGCCCTTCTGGGTCCCGTAATTGCGGGTCTCATGACTTCTGATGGCGAAATGGCACAAGGCTCAAAACTTGAGAACTATTATGGTTTCGCCGTTTGGGTTTTTTGTTTATTTGCTGCTTTCGATGCGGATTGTCGGTCCAAGGAAACACCCACAAGGATAGAAATAACCCAAACTCCTGAAGCCAGGCTCAATGCCTACCCTCGTCGCTCGTCTGACTTTTCAAATGAACTTCTTCTTTCTGCTGCTTTTGCTCAGTGAGTGAACAGCCACACGGGGTAGCAGCCAACGGGGAGACCGAGCCAGGTGAGGAGGTTTTTGTGGGGTCTGCTGATGGCAGTCCCATCGCTTGGCCCTGGCTGTCAAGGATATCGCAGATAGAAGGGTTTGCGAAGTTATGAGCGAGACGTGGCGTGTGTCCAGAGCGTCGCAAGCACCGTGGGGCTGCCGAGCCACCAGGAGGCCTGTCTGGGGCAGCCTCCGCCCCGGCACTAAGCGTAGGGCCCAGCAAGAGGGGAATCATGGCTTTGAGCTCATGCCTGGCATATCTCAGGGGAACTGTCCCACCACAAAAAACACATGAGAGTCCCCTGGGAACTGCAAGGCACTATCTGCGCCTAAGCTGTCTTTATTATTATTTTCAAAATTCGCATCCTGCGTCCCCCTGAGGAGCCTTGGCCATCCCAAGTGGTTCCACAGAAGCCTGTCATGACCTCCGGCTCGGGAAGGATGGAAACGCGAGGAGGAGTTTCTTCCGATGGGAGTGAGCCTCGCTCGTCCTTTCTCAAGGAGGGACTCTCAGAAGCTCGGCAGGGTCTTGGGGGTCGGGGAGACGGAATTGAGAGAAATAGACCTTTGAAAGACACTATTTAGCCTTAGTCCCCCCAACATCGGTGCTGGGTAATGTTTGTTCAAGGGAGCGAGTGATGGAACAGAGGAGAGTTCTTCCCCAGGAAAGTGGCGTCTCCGAGAGAGAGCTTGGAGAGTCACAACAGTAACAGCTTCAGGGGACCTGGTAGACCTGGAAAGACTAGAAAAACCCGGCGGCTCTAGGAGGCCAGATCACACACAGTCTTATTTCCTTTCCCGTAAGAGCTGGGGTCTGGAGAAGGTGTTCTCAGCAGGGAACAGGACAGACGTGAGAAACGGCCCCGTTCCAGCGCTTTCTCTCACCCGCCTTTCCCTGCTGTCCTCCCACCACAAAGTGATTTCCTTTTCGCCCTAAACAATTGAGAGTAAATCATCCCCCTCGGGATCGGCTTCTCTCCCTCCGCCTGACAGCACAGGATCGAGCTGTGTTCTGCCCTCTGAGGTCTGCTCGGGTAGATGACATGAGAAGGATGCAGTCACCGACCGGGTGTCCCTTGATTACGCACAAGTGTGGAGGCCTGTAGCTCCCCCTCCTCCCCTGCCCCCTGCAAAGGTTCTGGCGGTGGTTCTGGGTTTCCCAGGTGCCTTCATCCTGTGTTCAGAGGAAATCCATTTTAATGTGGGCCAAGGCCATCCCAGTCCCCTAGGGGGGGATTCCACAGGGGCAGAAAACAAGCGGAATAAAACAAAAGAGGGGTACCTGGGCGGCTCAGTCGGTTAGGCTCCAAGTCCTGGAATGGAGCCTGAGCAGGGCTCCTGGCTCAGCGGGGAGTCTGCTTCTCCCTCTCCCTCCGCCCCTCCCCCTGCACACACGCTCACGCTCGCGCGCTCTCTCTCTCTCAAACAAAAATCCTAAAAAATAAAAATAAAACAAAAGTTACACTTGAGGGCCTGAAGATAACTTGCTGCCCCCTCCCCCAGTGGCTCAGCCGGATGGACTGTGACTGTACTTTTCCCTTGCACATTCAAAAGGCCACAGAGATGAGGTCTAGAAGTTCAGCAGGTGTTTGACGGACATCTTTTGGGACTTGGACCTGCCCGCACCCCCAGTCTAGGACCTGACGGGAGATTGCACAGATTGGATCGATCCCCTTCGCCTTTGATATGGAGCCTGTGCCTACACTCGGCTCTCAGGGCTAAAGAAAACAGTCAGTCCTGATTTGCCTCCTGCCCCGGCCGAGGCTAATAGGGAACACACCACGGCCACAGTGTCGTCGCCATTCGGAGCTGGTGTCGTGGGGGCAAATGGTAGGGGTTCTTTCTTCTTTGGGTTTGATACATCCTTCCTTCCGCTGCTCCTTGCAAATCAACCACCAGGAAAAGGAGGGAAGCAGGCAGGAGGGACAGCGGGAGACTTCCAGAAATCTCTTTCCTCCCTTGCCTTCACAGGTTGCCCGGTGCTGACCCTGGAGACTTCCACCTGCCCCCCAGCAAAGGACTTGGTTACTGGCCCGGAGCCCTCCTGGGCACCACCCCCGCGCTCACTTCCTCCTCTTCCTGCTCTCAGCCCCTCCCCACGCCCCCTGCCCCCCACCCTCCTGTGGCTTCACAGCCAAATTCCTCATCTCAGGAAGAACCAGACGGAGCTGAGTTTTAGTGAGCTTTCAACGCTTCGGGCTCCATCCCCCATCGCCCCCAAAGCAGTCCCTCTCCTTGGGATCGCTTGTGAATCGAGAAGTATGAACGGGGCTTCAAAGACAGCACGTGGCATACACTTCTTTCTGTTAATAAATAATACTTGGGGGTGCTGGGGGGGAAGTGCTCTTAAATTTATACTTTTAAACTGGCTTAAAAATTTTTTTTAATGTGCAATCTCTCCAGTTTTGCCTGGAGTCAAACCGTGTAAACCCTGAACTTGGAGCTTCGGCAGTTTATTAATACAGCAGGAGGGGGACTCCCCCACCCCCGACACACACACACTCACCCTTTCTGCCAGCTCTCGGTTATGCAAGTTGCTTCCTCTTTTCAAACCTCTTCAGATGGGAAGCAAAGGCTGACAGTGTTCTCAATTCTCGGTGACAGGCACGCCCCTACCTGCAGCCTGTGGCTGGCTGAGACCCGGCTGAGACCCTGAGGAAAGGCACTGCTGCTTAGAAAACATTTCCTATTTTGTTCCTTTTTGCTTCTTTTATTGGAAGAATCGTGACGGCTGGAAGGCAGGTGCACACCTGTGGCAGTTGGGGTCTTTTATGAGAGGACTTACGGTGCTCGTGCTTTTCACGGAATCAGCCCCCTCGCTGCCAATTAATTTCCCTCTGTTTCAGGGTCCCAGATCATACCCCTAATCCTGGCCAGTGGTCTCACCAATGGGGCAACGACGCGTAGAGGACCGGCAGAACCACCGCTTCTGTTGGAGAAAAACGACGCCAAGGGCATGTCGAAGGGCATGCAGGAAAAGCAGACCACGGTTAGAGGCAGGCCTAATTGCAGCCACTAAATTAGCAGGGGTCTCTCAGCCAGGGGCTAATCTAAGCCAGACCTCATGCAAAGTCAGGCCATGAGCACATCACAATTGCAATTAAAAAGAAAAGAGAAAAATCACCCTTGCTTCCCAAATGTTTCTTTTTAACATGGCAGGTCCCTAGTAATAATACGAGATAGCAAGGCATCTGAAATAAACAAGGGAAGTCATTCGGGTTAACAATCTTTGAAAGACAAAAGGATTTTAAATGCATCTCCAGGGCCAAGCCCTTTACATGCTCCCTTTCTCTCTCTCTGACTGTCACATCTGTCCCATCTCATTTGCCACTTCTTGGTTTGGCCCAAAATGTTCCATCAGGCATGGTCCCACCATGCCCCCTGCTTCATCTGGACCTCCTGTTTTCTTCCCTTACTCGGTTAACCTTCCCCTCCAAGGGCCCCTGACAGGCCATAGACTTTGGACCCCCCAATCTGGATCTCTTCTTCTCTTTTTAGGTCTTCCTAATGTCCATCAGGTCTCACGCTTCTAGACTGAGCCCTCACACAGAACCTTTAATGCTCACGTCCACATAAAGGCCAGAATCAAGTCTGGAAATCCCAGGCAAATGCACTTTCCCAGGGGGAGGGTTATGAAGGAATTTGTTCTTCTGTGATGTACCTGTGCTAATTTTGCATTCGAAAAAATATATATATTTTAGTTCAATTTTAAGATCCAATATACAAACAGACCAGACCATGTCTCTTGACTTTTTTTAAACTCTTTTCACATCCCACAACCCTGGATTCACGAGGGCAATTTGTCTTTTGAATTTGCCCCTTAGGTCTTTAAAATCAAAGTGGATATCAGAGACTCGTTATGTTTCTACAGGTCAAATCATATGACATTGTTGCCAAGAATTCATTTGTACGGGTGAAGGGGAGGTCTATTTTTCAGTTTTCTTTTTGTTAGGGACTACTGCCTTGATAAAACTTTGGCCCTTTCCCGGCTGGGGACTCGTAACCCCTCTGGCCATTTTACAATGAATTTTTTAAAAACTTGGCCAAGCTCTGGGCTCCACTGGGATTTCACCTTTTTAAATTTTGGAATAAGTAGGCTATCAGCAGGGCCATGGACAACTTTTGATCATACACAGAAACTCATTGTAATAGGATTTTTTTCTGTGTTAATTTCATGATTTAATAAAGACGTTTGGCACATAAATAAGACTCTCGTAGACCGAGCATTTTTAACAATGAGAGGATTAAGATCAGCCTATCGGGGATATTAGTAAAAGTGTCGTTTCTAGCTTTAGTAAAATTCTCCCATCTGTTTAGAGGTAAATTCATTACTCTTAACTAAAAACCCTCCCGAAATAGATGTGAAAAATGTTCTGCCCCTGTTATGAGACTTTCCAAACAAGCCTAAAATTGCTTAGAAACAAAAGGCAAGAGGAAAAAGAAAGGACCATGTCTCCAGATAATGAGGTCCTGCCTTTGTGCTTTATCTGCAGAACAGCACAGTTTGAAAAGTCTGGATCCCATTTCATTTGAACCGAACATGAATGTAGTGCCTGGAATTCTCCCAAATGAATAAATTCTTTGCCGATAATTTTTAAGTGAAGAAAGATCAACAGGATAGGGGCACGAGGGAAGATTGTAGGCTACAGGGTGGGGGTGTGTGTGTGTGTGTGTGTGTGTGTGTGTGTGCGCGCGCATTGAGCAGGACAGCTGGGACAGTTCTGGACGTGATTCGTTCTTTTTCTTTTCTTTCTCCTTCCTACCTCCTCCTTCCTTCCCTCCTTCCTTCCTTTCTCTCTCTCTCTTTCTCTCTTTCTTTCTCTCTTTTTTTTTTTCTTTTTTGATGTGCTATACTGACTTCTGTCTCCCTTTGTTGGAAAACTCCAGTAGATTTATTTCTTCTAAAAGACCCCTGCTGACTATTTGCTACTGTTAATTCCTGCTCAGTTTTCCTCCTCCCGTTCTGAGGACAGCAACATGACAAACCTCCCTTCCTTACACCAGCTTCTGATCTTCTTTCTCTGTTTCTATAGGCTGGTTTCTCTCCCTTGGATGGTGGCCAAAGACGCCAATTTATGTCAGGTAAGAATACACCATGGGCCATTTCTCTCTTTAATTTTCCTCCATTTGTTGAAGTCTTGCTGAGCGCCGTCTGCGCGGACGAAGGGGCAAAAAGCCATTAAGATCATCGCGTTCACTCTAAGAACCAAGGTCACCAAAGGAAGAACTGAATAATTTGTTTGCATAAATCTCTCCACGGATCCTTGCAAAGTCCTGCAATGAACACAATTCTCTTTTGCATCCAACTCTTTTTTTTTTCTTTTCTTTTTTTTTTTTTTAAGAACACAGTTCTCTTTCGGTCTTAATGTTCTCGTGAAGCTTCTTTGTTTGAAAAATGAAGGCAAAAGAAACAGCCCTTGAGTCTCCTCCTTCTCTGACCAGTGGAAGAAAGGTAGAGAAAAAGAAAAAAAAAATTAACCAAGAGAGGACACACGTCCCTCCTCCTTCCTTCCCCTCTCCCTATCCACAGGCAAAATCTAATAAAGATGATTAAATTACATGTCTTTCCTCCCATTGAAATCCACGGCACACTATTCAAATATTAGAACTCAGGAAATAAGGCAGGACAAGGTCCCTCATGAAACTTTAGAAGGCAGCACGGGGGTCTGAGCTGGAGGTCTGCCTGGCTGGGCGGCTCTAATTAAGAAATCACCCCGCTGAGCAGAACTTAATCTAAATAAAATATAAAAAGGAATTCAGTGAAAACCATTACCTCCTCCCCACACACCTCACGTCCAGAGCCTCCATCCCTCCGTCTGAGGGACTCTCCCTGCCAGGACTGGAGAGTTCTCTGTTGCTCCGTGTGTCCCCCAGCACCGTCACATGGAAAGACCCCCTCCTCCCGCCCCTTGAAGAGGAAGCTGAGTCTTGTGCCTGCCTCTTGCTGTTTGGCCAGACGTTCTGAGGACCACAGGCAGATTTAGTCAACGTTGTTTGGGTTCGGAGGGGAATGGGAGATGGGGTTTGCTCAACGATAGGTTAAGGAGTTGGACATCTGGCCAACTTCTCCAGGGTTACTCCAGTCAACTGCCAACCCACAGCCTCTCCGTAGGTGGCTAAGTTCTTCCTGCCTATCCATCAGCTGTTTTAGATGCAGTAACCCCTTGAGAGCCAAGGCCAAGTCTGGTTACCGTTGGTTTGGGTCAGGATCCTCATCCTACTGAGTGTTCCGACCTCTGCTCCATCCAGGTACTGCGTTACACCCTCCAATGGTGAGCGGCACGTGGTTAGCCTTATTTCCATCTGCACCCCCTAGAAACCTATCCTGTATCCTCGCTGTTGACCCCTCAAAGTGGATTATTCTCTCTTATGCATCTGTGGCTTTGCACAAGCTGCCATATCTGCCCCCAATAGTGATTCCTAAACAGTTGAAAACCCATTGCAAGAACCAGACCCTCTCCCTCGGAGTGGGGGGGGGGGGTGCAGATAAACACAGGTCTGGCAAATAATTTCAGGGGTACCTTACCCCCTAAGGAGTCCATGGTCACCAATTTAAGGATCCTTGAAAGAGACTATCTTTTCTCTCTTTTCTCTTCTGACAGACACTCGAAGAGTCTCTCCTTCGACCAAACTTGAGTCGGACTCCTCTGCTCTTCTGACTCCTCTTTCTGACCAGGCCCCAACCTGGAGCTCTGTCCTTGGATCGTTCAGTCTAGTTTCAGCAGGAATCCTGCTGGTTCAGTTTTGCAAAAATCTCCCACCCTTGATATCTGATCAAATTCCTCATCCTGTACCCTGGATATCTTATCACTCTGGCCAGGTTTTAGCAAAAATCCTGTCGTGTTGGTTTAGCCAGAATCCCCCCAATCTTGACATTTCCTCCTAGTAATTTTCCACCAAGGGACCCCATGTTGCTCCTTGCCTACAAACCTGCACTAGCCCCTGCTGTATTCAGAGTTGGGTCCACTTTCCTTGCTACAAAATTCACATTGCAGTGGTCTCTCTTGAGTAAAGTCTTCCTCAACTATCTCTAACCAGCGCCATGAGTCATTTTCTCTCTAACACCTCCCATTTCAGAAAAACCCTCCCTTATCCTCAAGGAGACCTCCACAAAGCCTTTCATCACCAACCTGGAAGCAGTTATGAACAGAATTCATGCCTGTGTGCTCCTGACGACCGCGGTATGTACGTCTAGATTATCACATATCACAACACAGTAACTATTTGTTTGTGTGTCCATCTTTCTTTGGACCAGGAGTGGGCAGACTTCCTCTTCAAGGTCTAGACAGTAAGTATTTTAGACTTTGGAAATCATGTGGTCTCAACTCTGTAAAACCAGCCATAAGCAGTATGTCAATAAACCGGCATGGTTTTGTCCCAAAAAATCTTTATAAGCACTGTAATTTGAATTTCATACCATTTTCATCTGCCACAAAATATTATTCTTCTGTTGTTTGTTCTTTCAAACATTGAAAAATATATAAGCCTTTTTTATCTCATGAGCTATACACAAACAGGTGAGGGGAGAGGCAGATTTGACTCACAGGACATAATTTTCTGAACCTTTGTGTAGATTGAGGACTGAGGAGAGGCCCTCAAAAGTAAATCTCATTCACTTCTCGGTCCCATTATCCAGTCCCTCCAAGGTAATTCGTCTTTGAGTTTCATTATCTAGCATTAACTGATATATAAACAGGTGAATAAGTAAGCCACTAAACGAACAAGTGACTAGGAAAATTTTCTTGAGACAGATATTGAATAAAGCAACCATACATGGGACTTTTGAAACCCTGGTGAGGTTCCATGTTTCTTTATTCATGATTAGGGACATAATGCCTTAAATGGTTAGCTGCCAAGGCTCCAGTCACAAATTTTTCAAGTCTAGTATTATTCCACAAATCTAGTGCCGTCCAATGTAGTCAGAAAATACCTCCTTTTATTAAAAAAAAAAAAGTTATTTATTTATTTTAGAGAGAGAAAGAGCATGTGCATGAGCAAGGGGAGGGGGAGAGGGAGAGGGAGAATCTCCAGCAGGTGCCCCCTGAGTGTGGAGACCAATAGGGGGCTTGATCTTATGAACCTGAAGTCATGACCTGAGCCAAAATCAAGAGTCAGACCCGTAACCAACTGAGTCACCCAGATGTCCCAGAAAATACCCCCTTTTAGAGATAAGGTTCCTTCCACCACTCCCTGTTTTGACAGGATCACAGCTACTTTGAGCTTCTCTTTAACTCTCTCTTAACCTTTATGTGGTAGGCAGCTTCTGACATAGCTCCCAGTGATCGCCCTGCTCGTATTCAGGTCCTTGCGTAATCCTCTCTTTTTGAGTGTGGGCTAGACCTAATGACTCACTTCTAATCAAATGAATACACAAAAGGGATGGGCTGTCATTTCCAAAAGAGTTTATATAAGATGGTAACTTTGGTTTTGTCTACTGCCTTCTCAGCTTGCACACTTTGATGGCAAGCTGCCATGTTGGAGAGGCCCATGTGGCAAGGAACTAAGGGTGGCCTTCAGCCCACAGCTGGTAAGAAATTGAGACCCTTAAGGAAACATCAAGGAGATGAATCCTTCCAACAACCCCATGGGTGAGCTAAGAAATGAATCTTCTTGTAGTTGAGGCTTCAGATAGGACCATAGACCCTAAACCAACACTTTTCATTCTTATAAGTAACCTTGAGGCAAAAGATCCAGCTAAGTCATGCCCATTCTCCTGACTTATAGAAATTGTGCAGTGATAAATGTGTATTATCTCAAGCCACTAAGTTTCGGGGTAATTTGTTACACGGTACTAGATAACTCATTCACCTACCTATATGGCAATTGGATGTATTATTTATTCAGTTTCCCACCAAAATGCTAAGCTCCCTCACCGCAGGGGTCAGTTACATCATACTCATCTTGGTCCATAATACAAGCTGATCAAATGTTTGTTAAGTTGACTTATATTTTGGCTCCCATTGAATTCAGTCAACTTAAACAACAATAGTAACATTGAAATATGTACCAATGACAGGACAAAGCCGACAGCTGGCTATGGCAGAAAGTTTTTGAACATCATGAGGGAAAAAACATATGTGGATTTGTACCCTGTAGTTATCAGTTTACAGTTTAAGGGGTTTCCTTCATTTTCAAAAGAGTTTTGAAGGGGTTTCCTTCATTTTCAAAAGCGTCTTCAGCTGCCCCTGGGTGGTTCAGTCAGTTAAGCATCTGCCTTCACCTCAGGTCATGATCCCAGGGTCCTGAGATCAAACCCCTTGCCAGGTTCCCTGCTTAACAAGGAGCCTGCTTCTCTCTCTCCCTGCTGCTTGCACTCTCTTGCTCTCTCTTACTCTCTCTCAAATAAATTTGTAAAATCTTTAAAAAAAAAAAAACAAAATCGTCTTCCAAGTGGTGCCTCCTAACTATACAAAAGAGAATCTTTGCCCTCGTTGACCTGATCATACAGTCTCCCCACTGGACAGTCAGCCTAATTATTTAGACAACTCTTCTCCATTCCCTTGTTCCACACTTTACACAGGCAGGTGAGAAATCCTGTAAAGAGAGTGGAAAAGATGGAACTAGAGAGAACTGAGAAAAACTTGCAAAAATGGAAAGGAGGAAAGAAAAATGAGAAGAGGAAAGAGAAGTGGTCTGAGCACCCAAGCCTGAGGCAGAGAACTGATTCAAAAGAAAACATCTGATTTCCCTGTCTCTGGTCATAAATATTTTGACAAGGAGCTTGGAATTTATCAAAAGAAAAAAGCAAAAGCAAAAGCAGACGTTGTCTTCCAAAGGACCCAACACTCTCGGAATTCCATGACCTAATCCCATGTAAGGTTTTAGTAGCGAGACAACCTCTCTTGTCTGAACATCGTGGCACCCGGGCCTTTGTTTCCTCAATAGCACACACCATGCCACTATCAGAGGTTAGGAGTAGAGCACCAGGGATGTTGGGGGACAGTCTGGACACCATGTTTGAAAACGTATTTTTAAATCACATCAGATTCTTATTCTCTATCTTATCTCTCTATCTCTTGCTTATCATAGAAGTTAAACCAACTTTTCATGACTTTGTAGACATTATATAATACGTTCTTCCCCCTGCTCTGGTCACCAGCTTTTAGCCAGTCTCATCCCAGAATGGAATGAGGATTGGGTCAGCTGAAGTTGGGAAACTTTCATGCTGGTGCACGAGAGAGCCAATTCCCAACCACTGAACAAACCTACATTTTCTGCAGTTATCACAGGGCCAAACAGCTCAAAAAAGAAACCTGAAAATATTCAAAGGCCAAAGCAATTTGAGCTCCTTTAAGCCCAAATGTTCTTGTCTGTAAAGCAGGGACAATAAGAATATGTGTCTCTAAGGGTTATTTTGAAGGTTAAATATGTGCAAAAACCTATCTGCTGCAAGCTTACTGAACCCTTGCCATTTTGGGTGAGATAACGCATCGTTGTAGGTGTCTGTCCTCTGCATTTGTAGACTGTTTAGCAGCATCCTGGCCTGTACAAGCTAGATGCCAGAAGCCCCTGCCACACGCCATGGCCCCTCCATTGTGACCATCAAAAATGTCCCCAGACATTTCCAAATGTCCTGGAGCAGGGAGGGCGGAAATTACCCCTGGTTGAGAACTGCTGTGCTAGTGCTTGGCATATAGTGATTGTTCCAGAAATATTAGAATCTATTTTTATCATCATTAAAATTAATTCCGACAATAGCATCAGCTGGTAAGGGTAACAGCTCCTCTCTCTCACTGAATCCTTGAGATTGTCGCTGTTTTTCTTCTCCCTTCAAAAGAAAGGGCTGAGAAGAGAAAAGCCATTAAGCTGGTAACAATCCAGTAAGAAACCTACTATCTCCTATGGAGTCTCTTTCCCTGGAAGGAAAAAGTGCTGCCATCTTGTTTTACTCCAACTAGGTCGATTCCTTAAGCCTCCCAGTTTGTGAGACACTACAGATTTTTCCACTGGTGTAAATATTCCAGATGTACGAACTACTGGTATAGTTAACTCTTGAAGCAGCTCTTGGAGGTTTCTGAAAGTACCATAAGAAAGAAAGGGATGTTCAAGGAGAACTGTCCAACAGAAGTTACCCCCTTTGCTGTTTTTTGTGGTTTTGTGCTTGTTTGGGTTCACAAGTGGGTTTTTATGCCTAAATTGTTCTTGCAAATTCTAACACTTTGCTTTAGGTGTTTTGATACGATGCTGTTTTGAAGGTACAAATGTTTTTCATGGCATGTCTTGTGTTAAGTGTACAAACTGAGAGGTGATTGTTGCTGACTGAATAAAGTGCAGTATTCCTCAAAGTTTTAACCAAATAGATGTTAGTAGCACAGGAAAGTTGCAAAAAGACTTCTGAGGGTCTGGGAGTGGCCAGCTGAAAATATGAAAATGTATTCCACTTTCTATTTTTATGTTTAGAATTCATGCACCCTTTACTTTGTATGCTAAATTTTCTTTTTCATTTGTTTCAAGGTAAAATTTGTAGGTAGACCCTCAACATTGAGCCCTTTTTTTTCTGGCAGCTTTTCCTATTCCCCTTTATAGAGCATGCACAATGCACTGCAAAGCAAAGATCATGACTTTGGAATTGGATGGAACTACCACCAAATTTGTTCTAATAATAGTAATAAAAAAGTCCTCAACCTCGCAAGGATCTAAAGAGATCCTACGTAGATTCTTTCCTTATTATTCTTCCTCTTCCTTACCACATTGCTTTGCTTTTCCTGTCTTATTAGATGAATCTTCCCCCCACGCACCCCTGCCATTCCCACCAGCCACCACCGTGTTGACTTCCTCCTTCCTCTCGACACTCTGCCCAGACCTTTTCCCTTCCTGGAGACTTGCCTCTCTGTGCCCTTCAACTTCTTCAAAAACTGTCTTGAATCCATGCCACCTGTGAGGGTTTCTCGGCTGAATTACACTCAGGACGGCCACCCGCCTTGCACATTCAACATGCCTCGACAGCTGAAGACCTCAACACAGAAACTTGCTTCTTGAAAATGTTCATTTCACTGTCAACTTTTCCTCCCTCTTATTTTAAATTTTTATAATTTTTATTTATTTATTTGAGAGAGAGGGAGCAGGAGTAGGAGGAGGGGCAGTGAGAGAAGCAGTAGGAGAAGCAGAATCCCCACCAAGAATGGAGCCTGATATGAGGCTCTATCTGAGGACCCTGAGAACACAACCTGAGCCAAAGGCAGGTGCTTAACAGACTGAGCCACCCAGGTGCCCCAATTTTATAATATTTTTAAGTTTTTTTTTTTAATATTTTATTTATTTGTCAGAGAGAGAGAGAGGGAGAGAGAGCGAGCGAGCACAGGCAGACAGAGTGGCAGGCAGAGGCAGAGGGAGAAGCAGGCTCCCTGCTGAGCAAGGAGCCTGATGTGGGACTCGATCCCAGGACGCTGGGATCATGACCTGAGCCGAAGGCAGCCGCTTAACCAACTGAGCCAAAAATGAGTAGGAAGCGAGTGATGTCTGTCTGAATCTAACGAGTGTGCTTCCATTTCCCAAATAACATAGTTCTTAGCAAATAACAGATTCCATATTCATGTTTTACAATACAAATATAAACAAGAGCTGCTTACAGTCTCTCCTGGAACCCTAATGATAAGCAACTTGGGGACAGGGAATGTATCCATTTTCCACTTACGATTGAACTCAGAGGTGTGGACACTTAAGACCTTCAAAAAATTTATGTTGAATGAACCTAAGAATAAAGGCATGATTGTATTTTTCTAGTTCATTTCTATGAGGTTAATTGATCTGCAGATTTTGGGAAAAGAACGTATTTATGATGCTTTGTCAGTATCGGGCTTGTGCAGCCTGCGTGTTGACTCGCAGTTGTTGGCTAGACCCACGCACGGTCACTGAGCCTCCCTTGTTCACACTTGACCTCACCCACGTTCTTCAGAGCATCAAGCAGAGGACTTTGCCCATAGTTGGTAATTTAGAGATGTTACAGAATGAATGTCACTTGCTGCATCATGCAAAGAACAGAGGCAGAAGAGTTTGGGGGAAAAGTACTCCGTAAATGTATATGAGAGCCATCTTGCCCCCCAAATATGTATGAGGTTAGATTAAGTGTTTATAGAGGGAGGGAAAGTCATCTGGTGAGGAGCAGGAGGTAAGTCTGGCGGGGCACATACTGCTGCCTGCTTGCACTACCCAGGGGCTGGGTCGATGTCTTCCGTCGTCAGAACTGGAGTGTGACGTCTTTTCCAGGTATTTGTGCTTCAGGCAGAGGGAAGGTCAGCCTATTATGAGGAGACTGTGCTCTCCGGGCTGTCAAGCACTGAGTGAAAAATCGTAACTTGCGTTAATAACGAGGGTGGCCACAGGCCAATGCCTCTGGATTTTTTTTTACTTATAGATGTTATCGGCATGTTCGAAATGAAGACAAGCCGGCAGTCACCAAAATTGGAAATAGTAACAACAACTGAGGCCAGAGTGTGCTGGTTGATAAAGGAAATAGTGGGAACTGGGATCCCAGTGGGGACCTAGTAATCCATAGAA
This sequence comes from Martes martes, assembly GCF_963455335.1. Classification (NCBI taxonomy): domain Eukaryota; kingdom Metazoa; phylum Chordata; class Mammalia; order Carnivora; family Mustelidae; genus Martes; species Martes martes. The sequence goes on from NC_137904.1 coordinate 56,742,097, forward strand.
CCTGAGATGATGACTCTGCCTAGACTTAGATATCAGCGGCTTTGAGCCCTTCCCTGCCGCTCGCTTCCAACTAGGAAGTTAGAAAGCAGCACGTAGATCTTATATGCTGGGCGTTATCTTTATAAGGGACAAGCGGTCACCTGGAGCGTTGTTTCATGGACCCCGTGGACCCACTCTTAATAGCCTCAGGTGATTGTCCTGTGATGTCTTGAAGTCCATTGTGAGTCGGCTGGAGACCACTTTTAATAGTCTCCTTCTTTTGACCAGTTAAATGCACACATTATCTCCTCCTTGACAGAACTCATCCAGGTACAACAAGAAAACAAGAGTTTTTGGGTGAGGCATTTGTTACACCCTTTGATTAAAGAGTCACGAGACTCTATCAGCTGCATCTAAATAAAACTCAGTTATAAATATGTGATAAATGACTAGAAAATCTTCAAATGGATCTCTTAATCCAGGCATGACCAATTTTTCCAGGAAGAGTGACGCTGCAATTAGATGGGGAAAAAAGCTCAAGAGAAAAATCCTCCCATTAGTAAGACTTCATGTAACAGGAGATAGAGCACAGGAGGTGGTCCAGACTGACCTTGCCTATGGGCAAGTCAAGATACTCAACCTGACATTCTTAAAGCAGGTCCAATGGCACCTATCACAAGGTGTTGTTGCAAAGGTCAAATGACGTAATGTTTGCTAAGTCACTCATCAAGGGCCTGGTATACAGAAAACATAAAACAAATACTTGATCCATGGGAAAACCCAATATTCGATCACACTCCCAACTTCAGACCCACATTTGGACTCAATTTCCACTATCGGCTCTGAGAGAAAACTGCTCACCAAGAAGGCCAAACCTGCACGAAGCCAATGGAACTTTCCTGCAAAGCCAACCGACTGCTCATGGAAGATGATGAGCTAAGTCTTCACCACGTGAGTCTAAGCGATGCAGGGCACGCTCCCCATAGGACCTTTAACCAACTGCGAGTTGCCTGCTGCATTTTTCCACTACCCAAGTTGTTTCCTTCCTTATAATAACTGTCCACTTGGTAGCTTGTGGCCAGTGGACTAAGAAACAGAAGGCGGTTGGTGTCAGACTCTTGAGTGCCAAGTGGAGATATTTTTCTCAGGTTTCTGGGTGGGTTTTTAAGCCAACAGCCTTGAAAGGGAAACAGAGCCAGCATGCCACAGGCATCTGGGACACAAGGCCTACACAGTATTTTTGAGAAGTCAGTATCGCTCACGGACGATAAAGGGGCATTCACTGTGGGCAAAGGCACTCCACAGGAGTGGGTGGAGTTGGGGCTACGAGGCAGGCCTCGGACTGAGTTAGCAGCCAATTTTCTTTTTCCACCATCTCTGGAGTTGAGTAGGTGCCAATACAGCTACAAGTTTTTGGAGACATCCATAGGCGAAGATAGTGAGCCCCCCAATCCCCCCCAAACTCCCGTCTTTTCCATGGAACTTAGCAGCAGCTACCAGGGGCGTCATCACAGAGCATTAATTTTTTCCCTTGCCTGGTTTCCCACATTCTGTGACCACCTCGGAGCGTGCCAGGGAAAATACTGAGAGCCTAGGTAAACGAAGGGGAACCCAACATTCACCAGTCTGGCCTTAAAATAGCCAGCGGAACGCCCCCATCCCAGAGAGGACACAGGCAGCGACTGTTCACCAGTGTGCTCTGAGCACCCGCCCACCCCACCCCAACAGCTCACCCAGATTCCCGTGAAAGCCTATCTCAGAGAGAGGTGGAAGCAGGAGCCAGATGACTTGGCTGTCTCCTTTCCTTTGGGCCCCGTGACTTGGGTGAATACTAATGAGCACACAGTGACCTGATGCAAACCAGGGCACCCACTGGGCAGGGTGGAAACCTGGGTGGAGAAGACGTCTGAGGTGGCGGAGGGCTGGGCAGAGCGACCAGGGAGAGCCAAGAGGAAGAGTGGAGGCCTCGGGAGCTACAGGACACACCCGGGGCTGCACACATGCGCAGGAAGGAAGATGTCTCCACGTTGACTGCTGGCCAGCCTGGGACATAGCGCTACAACTTGCCCGCTGTGCCACCAGGCTGTGTATTCTGGATGGAACACATGCCGTGGGGAGGGGTCCTCCAAGAAGCCATGTAGACGGAGAGAAGGAAGAAGGGGAGCAGTACTGTGGCGTGAGGATGAGGGAGCATGTGCGGCATATGCGGCATGAGCGTTGGCTTTCCAGAGTTTTCTAGGTGCTCCGTACAGTTGTCAGCTTAGCAGAATGCCTGGTTAAATTTGAGTTTTAGATAAACAACAAATAATTTTTAGTATAAATATGTTCCATGGAATGTTTGAGACATAATTATACTAAAAAATATTTGGTGTTTATTTGGAATTCAAGTGTAACTGGGCGTTCCGTATTTTATTGGCAACCCTAGTGCCCCCTCGACTAGAATGAAAACCACCAAGGGCAGAGATCGTTTCTGCCATAGCCTCTCTGCAAAACTTAACGTGGTCCATTCCCTGGGCTCCTTTGCTATGTAATGTACTACAGAAAGTCACACTCTGCCTTGGCACTTTCTGCCAATCTGACTATCCTGACTTCACCTATGATTAACCATGTGATTGTGGGCAAGTATCTTCATCACTGTTTCCTCTATGTTCTCATTTGCTAGATGGGAAAAATGGTAGTTGTCTGCCTTAGAAGGTTATTACAAGGAAATAATACAGGTAAAACCATTACTGTGTGCTGTGCTCATAGAAAGGACTCCATAGACATTAGCTATTATTATTGGATACTCAATAAATAAGGGAATGTGATAGAAAAAAAAAAATCCCATGGGTGTTAGAGACCCACCTGAGCTGAGCATTCGGCTTCTTCAACCAGCTTAAGAGAGACTTTACCTTTCTGGGTTCCTTTTCCTGAGGATTTCAGAATTCCTGCAAATTCTAAAATCCCATAATTTAAATAGATTGAATGGATGGGAACCACATAGAATAACAATCATGTCAATAGAAATGTGTAAGGGGGTTAGAGAGTAGAAGCATAGTGGGGAGTGTTTCATTGTTCACATAAAAAAAGTCTGCCCCCAAATGCAAGACTGGCCTTCCCAAGGCTCTGTGGGTAGGAAACCCGGGTTTCAGAGATTGAGGCAGAAGACAACCTGTGTGAGAACAGAATATTCCTCCCTCAACTAAGATTTACAACAAAAGGATCCTAGTAGGACGCCAAGTGGGAAAGCCTTCCCAGTAGGCAACTGAGCCAGTTGTAATCAATAAATTCATTTTAGTCCAGTGCCAACACATCTGAGAAGCCATGGTCCCCACCATCCACAATGTCTTCTGTGGCCCAGAGTTAGTTTTCAATGATTTGCAACATTTCCAGATAATTTCAAATCTTACTAGTGACCTTTATAGCTATTTCTTACCACCTCCAGGAAATCATCTCTTAGCCTCAAAGAGATGATTTGTCCCTCTCATGTAATTCTGAGGAGAGGGTGGTCACCAAGAGACCAGGGATAGGCAGCAATGGTTTCCTTCCAAGGGTCCACTGACAGCATTACCAATAACATGGACTCACAACATATTGGGTTCAACAGCCTTTGGAAAATGATGAAATAAAGAGAAAATACAACCCCCTGCCCCAGAATATTCACAATACATTTGCAAGGCAAAAATCATTGTTCAATATAGCAGTGACTTCTGAGTCTGAGTATGACAACATATAAGGCTGAGGGGAGTACATTTGCGCTGAAATGACCAAGAATGAGCCAAATAGGCCTAACTAAGATGTGAGCTTTCCATGGATATATGGATAGCAGGGGAAGAAGGTGAGAGTCTTGAAAGAATAAAGAATGTTCTAGGCGAAGAAAAGAGCGTTTCCAGAGCATGCCGGGAAATGGCCACGAGTGGGAGCCTAGTTACGGAATGAGGCTGGAGACAGATCAAGTCTTCAGCATGTGAGGCGGAGGGCTCTAGACTCATTAAATTCGCTCACAGGCCATGTTGCACCTAGGTAATTGGATTACCTATAGTTTTTCCCATTGTACTGTGATTGAAGGAGCTCGGCAGAAGCATCGAATGGTCCACCAGTTTAAAAACATTTCCTCCACCCATGCGAAATTCCATCCACTGAATCATCTTGATGAGACATGGCTGGGGACATATAAATCCATCCACTGTCTGGGGATGGCAGTACGGCAATAGCTCGAGAAATTACATATCACGTTCTCTTCGAGCAGCAACTCAACTTTTGGGAATTTATCCTGAAGATACACTTGAACGTGTGCCAGATTTTTGTTTCAGCATTGTTTGTAAGATCAAAACATTTGAAGCAACCTAAATGCCCATTGCAAGGGGGCTAGTGAAATCAGTTATGGTATCCATACACCCACAGAATAAGGCAAATAAATGAAAATTAATAACAAATACAGAATTTCTCTATATACCAATAATGGGGCCATCTCTAAAATATGTTGTTTAAAAAAAAGAAAGGAAGAAAGGCACAGTAAAGCCTGTAAAGTAGGCCGCCATATTTGGTAGAACACAACTCCCCCCCACCGAGTGTGGGATGCATTTGGTGACTTTCTTTCAAGGACTACAGTATGGAGGGAGGAGAAGGAACTTTACCGTGGCGAAACCTGGCAGACTCTACCTTACTCGGGAGATCAGAGTCCCATCACCAGCCATAAGTCACACGAATGCCATGTGCCCATGATACAATGAGGAAAATGCCCTCTTAGGTCATCCTCCCCAAAACCCATAACCCCTGGCTAACCAAGACAAAAAAGCACCAGTCGGACTCAAATTGAGGAGCATTCTCCAAGATACTTGAGCAACCCTCCCCCCGCCCCCCGCGAAAAGAGTCAAGTTCATCCAAACAAGGGAAGTCTGAGAAACTGTCACAAACTGGAGGAGGCCAAGAAGACTCGACAACTGAATTGAAGGTGGTGTCCTGGATGAGATCCTGGAGCAGGGAAGGGATATTGAAATGAAACTAGTAAAATCCGATAAACTCTGAAATGCAGTGAATGGTAATGTCCTTCCTATGACAAATGTACGTAATAACATAAGATGTTGAGGGAGGGGGACTCCTCGGTGGCTCATTCAGTTAAGTGTCTGCCTTTGACTCCGATCATGATCCCAGGATCCTGGGATCGAGCTCCGGGTCCTGCTTCCTGCTCACTGGGGAGCCTACTTCTCCCTCTCCCACTCCCTGCCACTCCCCCCGTTTGTGCTCTCTCTTGCTTTGTCAAATAAATAAACAAAATCTTTAAAGAAAAAAAAAGATAACAAAAAAGATAATAAAACCTTTTTAAAAGATAATAAAAATATTTAAGGAGATAATAAAATAAAATCTTTAATAAAAAAAGATAATAAAATTTCAATCCAAGTTGTTTGTTTCTAAAAGATCCTTTTGTTTTGAGATTCACTTTTTGAGTGATGCATTAAATCAGTAGCCCCCAAATAATTTATTAGCGTGGATTATTTCTCATAGCAATAAGTTGCATGGCCCCAAAGTGCAAGGCTCCAAAGAGAACGGTCCCAGGGACACAAGAGTTTTGAGGGAAAAAAGATCATTGGGTAATGATCTGAATACATGGTATTGCCTAAGAAGATCCTGGGCACCCAAGTGACAAAATGAAGGCACGTGTCCCCAGAGAGATGGTGGGAAAAGGAGAGATGAGATGTCCAGAAGGAGTGACTCTGTGCCACAAAGACTAAGTTTGCCGATACAAAATATATATGAGATTAGCTCTCCTTCTGCTTCCCAATCAACTCTGTGCTACATCCTCCCAGTTCTGGAATGAGCCCTTCTCTGCCTTTTGACTCCTAATCAGGAAAAATAGTCTAGATGGCTGGCGTGTGAGGGACACTCGGAACCCTGGGGGAGCTGACTCTGAAGTCATTCTTGCCATCCCACTCATCGCGCTTCTGTTTCGGCCCCCGCTTGGCAAACACCATAACTGAGAGGTGACAGTGGAGTGAATTCAAATTTGATCCAATGAGAGAAACTGGGCTGTTCAGGTCAAGCCTAAAGCCCAAGGGAAAGGGCACAGGATAACAGATCACTGAACCAGCTGGGGGCAAGGACCAGGACACCCACCGGGAGAGGCAGGGAAACGGTTAATAACTCACAGTGACACACATTAAGCCAGCCACTCAGGGACTGCAGTTTGGCTAATCGTGAAGTCAAACAGAACTGTCGGAAACTGGGAAGGCGCTGTCGCTTTTACTGTATTTTTCCACACGTATTTTTTTTTTTTTTTTCAATTTGGAAATGTTCGTGGGGAGCGGGAACACTCAGGCTGGAGAACTCCCGGGGTCTGAGAGGGAAGAAATTTTCTCTGCTTGGATCTCAATCCAGTTCAGACCAGCAGATCCCAAGGGCATCAGCCACTAGTGGCAGTGAGGTGGCCTCTGGTTGCCAGAGCCCCCTCGTCTGCTCCCAACCCCCGTCCTGTAGAAACATGCTCACCTCCTCTTCTTTTCACTGCCCTCTGGTCTCAGCATGTAGCCTCTTGCCAAGTTCCATGAACGGCGCGCTCCATCCACCGGCCACACCAGCCTCCTTGTTACTAAGCTTGGCAGCCGCTTAACAGGCAGCAGACGGAGAGAGGAGCTCAACACCCCCGAGGTGGGCACTAGGGGAACCTGGGGCTGAGAGGCAGAGTGGAATTATAATGCTCTGCCCTCACCCCCAGTTGCTATGTTGGCAAGGACCCTGCTTTCACAACGCCTCACATGTGAGCAACCAGCTCGTAGAAATTCACTAAAAGGACATGGTCGGCTCAGGATGTTGAATGTGACTGTGGGCTCCACTTTGGGGAGAGTGTAGGAAATTAGTGCACACGGTGACGGAGGTACTATGAGGTTTACCTGCCCTCTGGATCTTACAACCCTGGAGATTCTTGTTCTGACCTTCCAGGCATAGGTATGTACCAAGTACTTGCTTTCTAAACGATAGGGAGAATTCTCCTCACCACCGAACACGTAAATGACATTTTCTGCATCCGAGGGCAGGTCCTCATCATAGACTGATACTGCGGGTGAGTGTCACTCCTCATGGAGCGGACAACTTGACTTTAACATTACAGACAGACGTATTTGCCACCCCCACCCCCTTACACGCGCACACACACGCACACACACACATGCTCACACACACAGTTTATTCTGTAGGAATGTCTCCACTTAGCATCTCTACTCCAAGTCCGAGTTAAGCACCAGCCATTCTAAAGGAAACAGACCAGGTTTACTGAGTGAATTCTAGATGAGAGAAAGATGGACGGGATGCAGTGTGTGCGAGAGCAGGAAGGCACACGCACGCACCCCGCACCCCTGCTTGCTCTTTCCCCCTCAGCAAGAATTGCACCTTGTTCTGAGCCCTCCCCCTCCCCAGGGGGCAATGGGTCTGATAACCTCCGAATAGCTACTGTTCCGTAGGCTCAGCCAGAGAAGGTTTCCCTATAACGCGGCCGAAGTAGTCGTGCTCGGGTCTCGGGCTCCATCATGACGGCTTGGGGCTAAGGCTGTGGGTCGGTCATCACAGCCCTGACCTGCCCAGTGGAAGTTCCCTGACCTATCTCACGGAATAGCGCAGAAACACAAGTCCCCCATTGTTCTCCGGCTTGGGGATTGAGGGAAGGGGGAACACGCGCACACACAAAACCTCCCTCCAAAAGATTAGTGCAATTATTAGCCAACAGTAATGGCTATAAGCCAATCTGTTCTCAAATCCTCCCAAGCACAAGTCACCTCAGAGCCTCTTAAAGCCCCAAACACAAGACTGTGTGTTCTCCTGCATTTTGCCACGTTGTTCTTGAAGGCTGCTGGGCCGTTGCTTAACGCTGCCCTTACCCACAAGGCTAATAAGCAGAGAAAGAAACAGTGACTAACACACATGTCTGAGCCCTGGGTCCCCGTGCCCCCATAAGTCTGTGAAGGCAGATGTCCGGGGCCAGACATCACTGGCGACCGCTTCACACAACGTCACGCAGTCGAAATGCTGAGCTCGTGGCGCATGGTTGGTGTTCATCGTAGAACTCTCCAGAATGCTGTGCTCTCTCCCCCTTTCACCTTATGTGAATAACAATCTTTGACCTCTGTACCATTCCTGCTGGCTACTCTAGTCTCCCACCTGGAGTAATGAGTATATATTGGGAAAGGAAATTAAATTCCACCTGACGACTTGGTGAACACTCACTTACACTGCATCCGTATTTTAAACCATCGTCTCAGAGAAAGCAAACTCTTGTGTTAGCCTATATTGACATATATATGAGATAGTTCAAAAAAATCCATACTATATCTTGATTAAATATGGATAATGATGAGAGACACACAAAGAAGAAAATTCAAGGACAGAAAGGTTGGTATATATTTACCTAATCCCAAAGCAATCCAGTGACTGGATTTAAGTTACAGATGTGTTAAAGGACACTAAGAAAAGAATATGTGAGCCAAGTTCAAAGACTCAAAGATTCAATGACTCTGTGGATATTCTACTCAAGAGAGTACCTACATAAATACAGAGGTGAACATTCATTGCCTGCAGCTCAGACACTATTCAATCATTCCCTTATTCTTCGAAAGGTTACTGAACCCCGACTATGTTCCCGGCATGGGTGAAGGCCAGACGGTTGGTTGGTTTCTCTTAGAGCAGCCATATTCAAAGCACCATCACTTCCCGAGAAACCAGTGCCATTTGGAAAACACAGGCACAGAAAAAAAGTCTCCACGCTGAACAGACAAAGGGAAAATTTTCTAAGTGACGACAAATCGGGAAAGGTTTCAAGCTGCTATTGTTAGTTATGAAGCAGACCAAGACATGTTAAGATTTGCACAAGTCTACAAAATATGTAGATGAGGCATTACATATAACCCGGTTCCTACGAATTAATAGCATGTCTTCGCAGTAGGATGCTCTCAGAAAAAACTCTGTGGAAAGATCTAGAGCCTAAGTTTGAATGACCAAATCACAATGACTCAGTATTCTCCCATATGATTATTTCATAGTTCTGTACACACACCGAAACAGAACCAGCACCACACCACTGTTTATATACAACTTCCATAGTGTATGTTTTTACGAACACATGTGCGTGCGCGCACGTGCACACACACACACACACACACACACACACAGAGTCTTTCTCATCTGGGAAGTTTTGGGTTTTAGTTAAATTCCAGAAAGCCTCCCTTTGATATAATTGGAAGATAACCCCTGGTGAATCATTTTCAAAGCTGTGTCCCAAAATGGAGGTTAAAACTAAAATAGTAATAGGGGTCGGTTGGACATCAGCCTTCAGCTCGAGTCATGATCCCAGGGACCTGGGATCGAGCCCTACATTGGGCTCCCTGCTCCGCAGGGAGCCTGTTTCTCCCTCTCCCTCTGCACCCCCCCCCCCCGCTGCTTGTGCTTGATCTCTCTCTCTCTCTAAGTCAAATAAATAAATAAATAATAAAAATAAATAAAAATTTAAAAATAGTAACATACAATTCTAAAAATAATAAAATAAATAAAAAGCAAAATAATAGTAATAATAAATGCACCATTTGGGAAATACCTAAAATCTTGAGACTAACCTCATTGTATAAACTTACGAGAGTCTAATCTCATAGCACGCATACACCGAACCAGTCTTTGGCATTACTCGCTAATGAAAAGATCGACGCAAATACATAGATGCTACAGTGATTTTCTCTCTAGGATGCGTAGCTCTAAGCCCCTGATGTAATCGCTCCGTCTGTAGGAGGGACAGGCATTCTCAGGGTTTCGTAAAGCAGGTCTGTGAAGGATGCGCGTCACATTCCGTTGTGCTTAACTGCACACAAACACACGCACACCCCCACTCTAATCTCATATTCCTGTCTCTGCAAAATTGATACAATTTCATTGAGGTTGATTATGAGGTTCTATGGTGAAAAGAAGAGCAAACAGCAATGCAAAGAATAAGCGAGGCTCTGAGGACAGAGTGCAGAGCCCCAAAACCCTGGGGTGTCCCCCTTGCATCTTTAGTGACTCGTCAATTCAGGGGCGCAGCCCATAGGAGCCCAGCTCACCAGCACCTGCGTGTGGATGAACTCCTAGACAAGGGCTCTAGGTACCCACTCACGGAGGGGGGCGGAGGGGGACCAGAGCCACCACTGGGGCCCACTGTTCACTCGCTTAAACTTCTTGAGTTTGAAACCAGACCAGGGCCAACCGTCCCCTTCTGCACTTATGGTGAATCTTGCAAATGGAAAGCACAAGAGAAGCATGAAGGAGGTGAAGGCAGAAGACAGAGCCCTGCCAGGGTCAAGAAGACCAACGGCAAGAACGCTTGCCTGTCGGGAGAAGAATCACTCATGCTTCTCTCCATCCACCCGGTACTGAGAGTCCTCCCCAGTCAGGCGAGCCCACCCAGCTCCTTCCTAGACACGGATCCAGTCCGTGCAGGGCTCAGCCTGCCTCTCTCGCAGCGGGTGGCCAGAAAGGATTCCGCTGCGAGATTTGCCCCGCGAGTATCTGAACCATGATGACACAGAGAGAAAAACAAGTAAGACTCACAACTGAATCCCTGTCAACGTTGGGGAGCGGGGAGTCAGGTTCAAGTGTACCACAGCTTTTTAAGTCAGGCAACTACTCACCTGGATGTGGCAAGAGGATTGACAAAGAAAGTCAGGTCAAAATCCAAAAATCCAAATGAGCAAATCCACGGGTCTCTACCCTGCCATGTTTTCCTCTGTCCCTCAGTCGTCACGTGTGGGTTAGCTGCCCAGGGACGTGGCTCTGATGAATTCAGCACCGTTCCAAAAAGGGGGCAAGGGGGTCTAGCCTCATCCCACCACTGATCCCTCGGTCCCGGGCCGGGATGTGGAGCCACAGGGACCGGCGACGGTGTGCAGAAGCCTTGCTCGCGACATTGAATGAGCCCACAGAATACGTCAATCTGATCTTTTATAGTGCTTTGTTTATTACCTGTGTGCCCTTATTTCATAAGGGAACCGAGAAAGAGAGAGAGAGAGAGAGGGCAGGCATGATGAAGACGACTATTAGTAGCAATCCAAAGACAGCTTTTCTTAAGCTTCATTCATACCAGCAAATGTGACCAAACAACCTAGCAATTGTTCTCTCAAATGTCACCTTTCCGTACAGGCCACTGTGCCGATAAAACTCGGCTCTCTCCTTCTCGCTCCCCACTGCCCCTCCTAAAAAAAATTGCTGTGTTATCCTCCAAATATCTCCAGAGAAATCGAACCAACAAGGAAACCTTTTCTTCTTCCCTCAACCACCCCCCCAATTCGTTTTTTCTTTCTTCTTCACGCAGCTTGAACAATTTGGCTCTGTTCTGGGTGCATTCCTGTGGCCCATTCTCTTTCAGTCCCCTGTGCAGGGCTGAGGACGGTGGACCAGGAGAACACAGGCCCACATTCAGACCCAGGACGGCCCTTGGTAGGGGGGTGGCAGGGTGGGGGGGGCCGTGAACCAAATGTACCTAGGATTGTTGCGACACCAACTTAATACCTGGGCCGAGAGACAAAGGCTCTTTAGAAAAAGCCCAGGCTGCTGGGTAACCCATCCCCCGACCTGCGAGGAGTTCAAAAGATAACAGAAGCTGAAAATAAGGCTGAAACATGATTAAAGTTTTCCAATTCATTCCACGAGCTATTATAAGTGATGACTGCTCATACATGGAGAGAAGCTTTTTCTCTTTGCCTGTGTGTGTGTGAGTGTGTGTGTGCACATGCATGCACACTCACACGCACAGGCGTCCAGTCCTGGATCAGTACTGTCAGAGCCCTGTCACCTTGCATAAGCAGATGTACAGCCATTGCTCGGAAAGTCCCTGATTGGAGGGGAATCTACAAAATGAGGAAACCCATGCGACATGAGCCCTATTTTGGTTCTTAACAGAGGGTAAGTGGGCATTTTCAAGCTTTTATTCCTGTATTTATTCCTGCTCGGATCCCGGAAGGCGCCCATGAAAGAGTGTGGAGGCCTTAGGAGTAAGTTCTGAGGCTACGGGGGCAGGGTGGGGGGTGTGTGACTTGCTGTCGCAGAGCTCTAAACAAATCACAGGGGTTTAGGGGACCTCTCTTCTAAATGGGGTGGGTCCCCGGCCACTTACAGGCAGACTTGGAGATAGCCCCTCGTGGCCCCAAGCACCATGGTCCCGAGTCAAGTTTCTTCATTAAATGAGGAAGAATTTTGAGCCAGAAAAACTGGAAAGCAATGACAGACAGAAAGAGCCAGGCCTAAAAGGTAACCGGGAAATAAAGACGGGGCACCTCAGCGCTTGAACCAAATGGGATTTGTCCATCTCATCATTAAAACCCAACCCTCACTTAGAAAATTCTCTAAATCACTGTTTTACATACTTGTTTTTCAAAGAGACTGTAAGCTCCATGAGAACCGGGACCGTATCAGCACATCCCAGCATCGAACACGGCTAGGTACTGAATAACTCATTTTGAATGTTGAAACATTCCAGATTCACAAGGAATTAAAAAAAAAAAAATGTGCAGGGGGTGGGGGGCGGCAGGCAGCTCGTGGCCACTCACAGGGGCTGACTGTTAGATTTACAAGCATTTTGTGAGCCCGTTCTTAGACACAGCTGCTATTAAAAGTGAAATTCTATAAACTTACAATGAAATAAAGTATACTAAAACCAAAGTAAAGGACCTATCTCTCCCTTACTATTGAAGCAACTTGTACTATTATCTCTGGTCTTGAGGTTATGTACGTCTATCACGTCTACACGGGGGAAATACCGGGAAATGCTGACCACGGTCCATCTTTCCCTGACTTTGTGGTCAGTGATGTCACATTCGTAGCTTAAAATTGGGTATGGTGGGAACAGTAACACATGGTAACCTAAAAATGCTACTTAACAGGATTTGATTTATGGTTTTGTAATTGTCTAGACTTGAGAGTGGTGAACGAAATATTTTACACCTAAAAGTCTATCACATCTATAGTGGTTACATTGTGAGGAGTGTGTGTGTGTGTGTGTGTGTGTGTGAGAGAGAGAGTGCGCGAGAGAAAAAGACTATATAAATATTCTTTCAGTATTCAAAACTATTCCCTGATTCGGTGAAGAAATCCTTTACATCATTGACCAAGAAGTGAAGCCCCAACAAATGTCTTCATTCTTTTATCTCATTCCTTAACAAAAATGAAAATATCAAGCAGCGTTCATGTTGGAAAGTGCATAGACTCTTTCCTCAACTGCAAAAGAAAAGTCAGTGGGATATTTTTCAAGAATCAATTAACCAGGGGTGCCTGGGTGGCTCAGTCAGTTAAGCGTCTGCCTTCACCTCAAGTCAAGATCCCAGGGTCTTGGGATTGAGCCCCACATCGGGCTCCCTGCTCAGCAGGGAGCCTGCTTCTCCCTCTCCTTCTGCCTGCTGCTCCCCCTCCTTGTGCTCTCTCTCTCTCTCTCTGTGTCAAATAAATAAATAAAATCTTTTAAAAAAGGAATCAATTAACTATATGGAATTTATAGTAAAGGGTTTTGTGTATTTTGTAATTATTTGCAAATTGTGTGCTACACATCCTTTATGTTAATGATATTCCTAACCTACTTGTGTGGATAAACATGAACACATTTTTTTTCAGAGAGCTGGTTGTTTAACATTTACCAACACACCATTGTCCCATAGTGTAACTACATGTAAGGAAAGAGGGTAATTTCCATGATTTTTAGGATGACCATTACCTAGAAGTATGCACATACTACACACATCCATATGTGTACATGTAACATGCACATGTGTGTGCGTGTAGATGTGTTTGGTTTGTCGCTTGGCTTTGGCTCAATAGAGGTGGCTCACGAAACACCAAAAGAATTGGTAGAAATGACCCGGTATGAGCTGTCCTACTCTTTCATCGGGGCCTCCAAGAACAAGGGCTCATCGAAGGACAGGCAAAGGAGGCAAGAGTCCACACTTAAAATTTTCCTACACGTGGACAGTATTTGACAGTTTCCAAAGGGACTTTTGCACCAACAATATCATGAGAGCCTCATGGGGGCTTTGTGATAAAGGCAAGACAGAGCTTTCCCATTTTACAGATGAACACGTTGAGGCTCCCAAAGCTTACATACTCTGCCAAGTACCCACACAACGGAGGGTGACCAGCATAAAAGTAGAACCCAGATCTGACTCCTAGCCCAGTGTTTCTCAAGAGAGGATCACAATACCTGCTTTGAAGCAGTACTTCTGGAATGTTCCGTCTTTCTTAGACCTGAATGCAAGCAAGGAGGCCATGCCATGGAGAGAGAGGACACTTGGGAATCTGGAGGTCCTGTTGTCAAGCTCAGTCACACTTCCTAGCTCTACGTCCTTGGACATGGAGCGTATAACACCAGAACCCTGGTTTCGGTCTGTCTGCCGACCCACCTGCGGCCACAACCCTGGGGCAGTATCCTCCCAGCCAGAGAATCAAACCCCACGGACAAGTAGCTACAGCAGAGTCAGGCCCGTAGGCTCTGTACTCTGCTGGCCTTTGTACTTTTTTTTTTTTTTTTTAGAATAGCCAAACCCCTTTAATTTTTTTCAAGCAAAATCGTCTGTGAGACAGCAGAATATAGTTCAGACCAAACGGCAGTTTTCTGGGGTTGAATGGGGAGAGGGAGCGGGGGAGGCCAGCTAGCCTTACAATTCCTGTCTGCTCCTGGGGACCCTCACAGCACCTCCGAAGAACCCTAGTCTCCTTGAAGTGTCTAAAAAAATAAAATAAAATAAATCCTCATTAACATTTAATGTTAATGAATAATTAAATTAACATTTAATGTTAATGAAGACAGTGAGTATACCTGTGTGTCTCTGTGTCTCTGTGTCTGTGCTTCTGTCTGTGTGTGTCTGTCTGTCTATGTGCCTCTGTGTGTGTATACTGTGGTGGGGGGCAGAGGGCCCCATGTTCTATTTGGTGGGTCTCCTCCTTAAGCTTGGCTGAATACACTGGAATTTTCTGCCACTGTCCACAAAAGGCCAAAAGAAAAGAGAGGAGTCCCTCAGTGACCTAAATGGACAAAAATAAAGTTATAATCCTACATCCTACCATAGAAAAGCAAGCAGGCAAATCCATAAATGTTTTATAACATCCCTTTGAGGTAGGTGCCTTCATCATCATGACCTTGTAGATGAAGAAATGCTGATGAAAGTGAAGTAACATTCTCAAGCTTTTACTGCTTGTGAGTGGTGAAGCAGAGACCAGGGCTGGCTTCCTGGGCGGACAGCCTGCGCAATCATCCAGGGACATTCTAAGGGCCTGAGCTCGGACTGTAATGTTCTACAGGCGCCTGTTTAAAATTTCTTAATAAATTTGTCTTTGAATTTGGGTTCTGTAAGTAAAGTCAGATGGAGCATGTGTAAGGGTTTGGGGCCTTTGTTCACCTGAGGTCCTGCCTCCCACTGCCTCCCAGCCCTCCTGGGATGGGTTCTTGTCCACCTGCTTCCCAGCCTTGATGCTCTGGGTCTGCCTGTCTTGCCTCCGCCACCCCTGTCCCTGACCACCGCCCACCGTCTGGAGCAGTGGGTAGACAAGGAAGATTTGTGTTTGGTCGTCAGTTTCCACAGCTGTGGCACAGGCACACACAGGGACAGGGTCAAGTGTGTGCCTTATATTTCTCCAGAGAGGAAGGTCCAACCATTCCTACCTGGAGGAAGGGAGAGAGAAAGGCGGGGGGGTGTCTCTCATACACCCCTAGTCCTGATTCTGAGCATGTTCTAGAAGGGAGGTTGTGGTCTCATCGATGCCCTCTGCATTATGTAGTGGACTTGGCTCAGATTCAAACCCAGATACCGTAAGTCAAGAGACGAAACTATGGATCCTTATGAGGGGGCCTCCTCTCCTTTCCATGAGGGTCAGTGCCTTGTGATTATTCCCCAGCCGTCCAACCAGCTTCTCGGTCCAGCACTGACGGACTCTGCCTCTGCCAGCACCCAGGTCACAAGAAGAGGGAATGTGAGCCCCAGGTTTGCCCTGCATCTATCCCTTCTCTCACAGGTATAGATGCCCACACGAACTCTCTGCAAATTCCACCCACTATAATTCCAGCAGCACTAATGGGCATAACGTTTCCCCAGAGGATCAGGGGCAAGGCTCCCCGGGCTCGTGAAGTAGCTGCAAGGGTGGGACGTAGTCCAGTGGGGGGCCGTGTGCAGGCAAGGAGCCAGCAGCCGTTCCTAGACCTGTCCCCCTGCGACCCGGCTCCTTAGAATCGTAAGAGACAGTTCCATTTTTTTTTTCTCTCGTGATGACCAGTGCATGAATTCCCAAAAGGGCAGGAATTCTGCCCATCTTGTGTGCTGCGGGCTCAGGCCGGCGTGGCGCAGGTAGTAGACGCTTAGTATGTATTTAAGGCACTGACGCTGCGGGATGGGTCTACTCCAGATTCGAAAGTCCTGTGGCTTAACTCCGTCCCTGGCGTTTGTATCCACTTCAGCCCTAGATTTTTTGAGTGCGGAGTGAGGAGGAAAACCCTCATCCTCTCTCTGGTCCCCTCCTTTCTTCCTCTTACATCCGTCCCTGCAGCAACCAATAGCAAACAGGCCAGGACCCCTTGGCTCCTTAACAAAGCCAAACAGGTGTAAGAGATTAGCTCCTGGACGAAGCCTCTGTCCAACAAAACAATGTCAAATCCCCCCCACTAATAAAGTCCAGAGCTGTAAGCAATTCCCCTTGTTATTAAGCAGGAAAGAAAACACAGCCCGACTCCTTCCCAATTAGCTCGGAGGACCCTCCGATGGATGAGCCGAATTTAAACCAGAGACCTGCCATGATCTGGCTTCTACTGCAGACAGGGCCTGCCTTCCCCAACGAATGGAAACTCACTGGCCCAGGTTCCCAGCCATCTTGGCACGGGGGCGCAGACAGCCCCCGAGCCCCCACCCCAGTATCCATGGGCTGTCTCTGCCTCTGATTCAAACCATCTTTGCGACTCCCTGCCAGATCCCTTACTTTGATTTTCCATATGGAGGCTTGGGGTCCTTTGCCAGGTTAGTGTTTATAGGGATGGGCTTTTTGACAGTTCTGCTGTCAGTGAGAGAGGGGATGGGATGGGATCCCTCCCCTGGACGTGAATCACTTTCTTGTCATCCGAAAAGGGGAGAAAGACCAACATCCCGAAGCAATAACAACACAGTTGAAACCCCGGAGGGATCTAGCAATGGGGATGTCTTGCCCCTCCCTCCACCCCCCCTCAAACTGATAGGGCTTGGGGTGGGAAACAGAGAGACTCCAAGGTGCTTCCAAACATGGCCCCTAGCTCTGTTACTTTGTGTTTGCACGTGGGGTGAGAGCAACTCAGATCACTTGAGTCGTCCCATCTGCTCTCCCCACCCTGTCTCAGACAGTGGTTGGAAGAAATCTTGTCCAATCTTGAACATCTTACCTGAACAGGGGATGTTTAGACAGTCTTCGTAATAAGCTCTCAGGAAAGATTACGACCGCCAGGCACTGTCCTGAGGCTGTAAAGCATTACTTCTCAGAACTCTATAAATTTTATAAACGAGGTCACAGTATTTGAAAAGTTGCTTCTCCAAAACACACAACTAGCCACCAGTAGAGCTAACATTTGAACCCAGAGTCCAAATCCAAACCTGTGGTAGACTTCTTTGTGCTGCCTGCCAAATATTTCCCCCCTTCCCACTCAGCTCCCCCTTCTGGGGACATGGTAGGACTACATTTCCTGGGAGTCTCAGGACTAGCCCGATGCCAAGGAGTTGTGGACAAAGGTCACATTTCCGACCTCCAGGCTGGACCAATATGTGTCTTCCCAGAAAGCACTGTTCCCTCTGCTATGCTTACTGGCAATGTTCCAGAAAATTCTATGTCAGCCTGGGTCCCAGAACAAGGATACAATGACCGAGGAACAACACTCTAGTTTCTGGTGATAGATATGTAGTATGAATAAACAATAAACTCTAATTGTTTTAATCCATTAAGATTTGGGACTTTTTACAGAAAAGTCAAGAAGGTGGTTGTTTTGGAGGGGGCAGAGAAACAGGGCACATGAAGAACTTCTGGAGTGCCCTCTGAGCCCCATTTCCTAACAAGAGTGCCTGTTACAAGAGTGTTCGCCTTATAATAACGTGTTAATTATTATTTCTTGCGGGTTGCAGTATCTGTGTTTTATTTTACACTGAAGGGTTAAAAAATATCTGGGGGCTGTTTGTTACCACCCACACCAGCCTGAGTGAGAGAACGCAGCCAGCGCTGATCGATACACCATCACAGCACATCACAGTCCTGAAGTGCTCTCTTGAGTCTCAGTGATCCCCCTTCTGGGCTCAGAGGTCAAGAAATTTCCATCTTCTGAGTTGAGAACAGAAACCTCTATTTTTTCATCTACATCTAAGTCTTGTCATGAAAAGGACAAAGTAGAAACACGAAGAGAAACATGAAATGAATTACCTGGGGCCGAAAGTCTTCCAAGGTTCCTCACCCAGAATTTCTTTAGGAATTGCCATGAGGCAAGACATGACTGTGAATTTGAGCACCTGAATAGTGGACATCCCATGAACCTCCTCTCGGACTGCTTCTTCCTGCTCTAGCAACCTCGACACAGCCTCTTGTGGTCACTTTAGTCTCCAGTGTGTGATATGTACAAACAGAAGGAGGCAAATGGGGTAGCTTCAGGGACAGTTAGGCATGAGGACTCATCACAGGGAGAAGAAGGTCCTAATGGTCTTTGATGTGTCCCTGTTGGCAGATGCCTGAGAGGTGCTCAGAGGAAATCTCACTTAGAGATCAGCCAGTGTACAAAGGGCAGAAGGAAATTGCAACGTCTTTCCTCTACCATGACCCTGAATCAAGCAAGGCAGGTTGGCTCTTGCAACATCTGGGAGCTTAGAAACCCAAGGCATTTCTAAACAACTCCCCACCCTCCCCCCTCTCCAACCTCAACCCGCGTTAGCCTTGGAGAAGCAAGATGTTTTCCCCTGGAAGACCATTGTGGTGTTCTATAATTCATTCTCCTTCTATACACTGCCCCCCTCCCCCAAATAAAGCCATCACTGCATGAGGAAGTGACAAGGGCTACCAGTGTGGGGTTTTTTTTTGTTTACTGTGGGTTCCACTGTATTTTAGAACTCTTGCCCTCCTGAAAGGTAATTCCCAAACCAAACCCCAGATTCTTACCACCCACCTTCAGGCCAACTGCTGAGCGTTCACTCCAAACTCAGCCCTTCGAGGGCCCTCTGTGAGCGTTCAGAAGCTCTTGACCAACAACTGTTTCCCAAGCCCGGTGCTCGCTGATCTAACCTCATTAAGCCGACACAAGAAGTCTATGTGATTGATTTATCCCATATAATAAAGCCAGGCAATTACTCACCGGGACAACCTGGCATATGATCTGGTCCCTTCTGTAAGAGGTAGCAAACCAGCCACATAGGAAACCACCCTGCTATTTGGGGAGAGATAAATTGCTAATCCGTGGTTGTCGTCCTACAAATGAATTTTCATTACGGTCTGTGGCAACGCTAAACTTCAAGGACCCGTAATTACAAACCATTGATTTTTTATTGTCACCTGCTGAAAGCCGAAGCATAAAACATTATCCCTTTAGCACCACGGTCCAGCTGGACGTGAGCCCTCCTGCTGCAAGTACAGGTGGCAGCGGAGAGAGGCACGAGGCACGGCCAGGGGGCCCTCCCCCGCACCCAGAAACTTGCCAGAGAGAAGCCCACACCAAGGGTGAATCATTTACAAAGGGATCAAGACGGACCACTTTTTCCAGGCACAGGAGTCTTCGCTTTCTCTTTCATGGCCTTTGTCTCTTTTGACCTTATTTGCAAGAGAAGATACAACCTACCGGTAAAGGGTGCAGGGTCCAGAGGCAAAACTCCTACGTTTGCCTTCTGATTCCTCTTATTCCTAGTTGTGTGAGCCTGAGCAGCTTGGCCTCAGTCTTCCCCTCTATAAAATGGGAAGGTTGGTAAGAATATCTACCTGCCTCCAAGTGTTTGATGAGAACTACGGGCACGAATTCACATCAGCCTGCCCGGAAAATATATCCAACCCAAGCCACATTTTTGTACAACACGAATGAAAGCACGGGTGCTGTCATTCCTTGCCTTCGAGACTGTAAGTCACTTGTTAGTGGAAAACTTGCTTTAGACATGTTTTTAGATATTCAGACCAAACTCATGAAAGGCAAATTTTGGAATATTTCCATCGTTATCTCCCATGGGCCCAGTGCTATGCCTGGTGCCTAGTAGGTATTTATGGCAATGATTATAACGCCCTGTACCTTGTAAATATCAGAAATTCTTAACAGAATGAGCAAGTGAATTTTCAAAATTATTTTTAGGGTGCCTGGGTGGCTCAGATGGTTAAGCGTCTGCCTTCAGCTCTGGTCATGTTCTCCAGGTCCTGGGATCAAGCCCCACGTTGGGCTTCTAACTCAGCAGGGAATCTGCTTCTCCCTCTCCCTCTGCTTCTCCCCATGCTTGTGCACACTCGCTCTCTCTTTCTCTCTCTCTCAAATGAATAAGTAAAATCTTTAAAAAATTATTTTTATCCACTTTCCCTTTAAGTGATCATTTGCCTTATTTCGAGGATGGTGCTGATGAATAGACAGAGACCTAGGGAGGAAAGGGGTGCTCCCCCAAGCATGAAGGGAGGTAAGGACAGAATATGGAATTGACAGGGAAAAAGCGTCTCATTCGCTGAAGAAGATACTACATTCTCCCCTGGTGGGCCATCTTTGGGTGTGTGTATTTCACTCTGGGGGCCCCCAACAAATCTCTGTGTTTGAAGAGATGATAAGGATGTTGAAGTTTCCAGAAAGCACGTAGTAGATAGTGAACCAGTTGCGTGCCTGAGAAGGGACGACTCCTAGGGAAGGAGAGCTATGTTCCAGGTGCTGCAGAATTCAGAACACTGTTCTCTATCACCCTCCACATACGGCGGCCATTAAGTTCTGTGACCCAGCCTCCAAAAATTCACTGAATTCCCTGCTGCCTCAGCCCCAAACCCCTGGCTCTCTTGTCCAGTCAGAAGTTATACTGCTGGTGCCCCCACATTCCTCACTTTAATGGCTCCTCTTCTCAGCAGCAAAAAGTTCAAAACCCTTGGCTAGACATCCAAGGTCCACATCAATCTCACTCCAGGCCAGCGTTCCAGAATCATCCAACCCATAACACTCCTGTCCCAGAAAGCAGCAGGTCTGGATGGATGACTCTAGTTGGGAGAGGGATGATTGTCTTTTCCTTATGACTCAATATACTCTTCTTCCCCTTTCCCAGCTCAAGAAGTGTGATCTCATCCCTACCTCTCAAGGCTCAGCTCTCAGGTCACATGGCCCGCAGAACCTCCTCCCACCTCTCCTAGCAGAACTAAATGCACTTCCACCTTTGCTCCCAGGAACTTTGAGCATCATGCTCTGTGACCATTTCCATTGCTCCATTCTGAACCCCTCCAGGCAAATCCTGGAATTTACTCAGCTCTCTATTTCATGGGCTGATCAGCGTGCCCGGTGCCCAGTAGATATTGATCAAATATGGAGTGAATGGAAATTGGAGGTAGTTTCCCATTTAGTACAAGAAAGATATTTTCATTAGGAGAATGCGCCCCAAATAGAGTATGCTAGACAAGTACAGAGGCCCGGGGTTCCCATGAGGAACGTCGTAGAAAACATTTCCACACTAAGCAGGAGGTTGAACAAGAGAAACTTGAAGAATGGCTTTTAGTCTAGACTTAAGACTCAGGGATATGGTGACACTTGCTACGTCAGGTCCAGACCTTCAGCCAGTTCGCTGGACAGAAAAAAAGAGACACACAGAAGTCTTGGTCCAGGGACTTGAGACCTCACAGCAGAATTTCTCCTAGAAATGAAGGATTTTGACCTGTAAATGAAAGCTTTAAACTCTAGAGCAAAAGAGAAGAATAGCTTAATACATTAACAGTGTGGAATGCCTAAGACTTTTCTCCAAAAAGATCCAAAGCAATGAACTTGCTTCCTATGTATTAAAAAAATGACTTGATACCCTATGTTCTCATCACTGAAAGAGGTAGGGGGGCAAAACATGGCCTTCTAGATGTGTCAGGGTTGTGATAAGTCATGTTTAAACTTTACCCAAAGTGAAATAAAGTGTCAACAGAAACTGCTGCCCAAACTCTCTGATCAGGTCAGGCAAACAACCAATCGAAAAAAATCAATCAAATGTGAAAGATGGCCTAACGGGTGGGAATGCTTAACTCTGTGATTCCCATAGAAGCCAGGTCTACTGAGCATGATTCCTGCCAGCTGCTGCTACTCCTCGTAGCCATGAAACAGCCAGAAACATATCAGAAGGTGTCGTTTTGTTGCCTGGCTTGGCCACGGACAGGCTCAGAGCTTGGCGACATTGGCCGATGATGCGGGAAGCGTGCTAGGAATCACAGTGTCACCTCAACCCCAGGGCCAGTGCTTTGGGATGAGAGGTGACCAAAATTCCAAAGAAGAATGGAAAATTAACCCTTGATCTGAAAGATGGTAAATGCTCAAGGAAGTTGACCCTCGTAGGTGGGAGAGAGGAGAAACATTTTCAAGTTGGTGAGACAGAATGACAGCGGTGTGCTTCCATGCAGTCCATACAGTTGGAAACAGACGGCTTTTTCCCAGGGGTAAGGGATCAGCAGGAGCCAGACAGTGGCTAAGCCCCCAGCCAGGTAGGCTAGGGTTTAGGACAGGGTTTCCACTGCAAGGAGGAAGCGAAGCATAAGTCAGGAATTTGGGGAGCAATGGTTCAATTTTATGGGCCAAATAGCAAGGTGGAATAAAATGGGTTTGGTGGACAAGAATGTGTTTGGGTCTCAGCACCCACAATGAAACTAATTCTTGGCCCCTAGAGTTGATGGGACTCCTGATGTACTTCCAGTCTTGCCAAACTTCTTTCAGGAACCAGCTGGACCGATCCTTTGGTGGTTTCAACTGGATAAGGCCAGAAGAGGACAAGGATTTGACATGGCAACCTGCTCACACGCCTTCCCAGTCTTTGATAATTGACCTCAGGGCATGGCCTGTTCCCCATCCTCTTGTATTTTAACATAACCTGAGACTGGAACAGAGTATAACAAAGTTGTACAAGCCAACCAGGAAAGGGATTCAAATAACAACACTCAATGTGGAAGAAAAATTGGTATAAACTCTCTGCAAAGTAACCTAGGGATCCTTATTAGATCTTAAAAATGTGTAATACATTCGCTAAATAGTTACAATTTTAGGGACTTATTCTTTAGGGGGAATATGCATTAAAGATAGAGAAACAGAAGATTAAATGACAAAGACTGTTGGAAAGAATAACATTTTGAATGTTTACCACTATTATATTAGAAATTTTACATGGACCATCTCATTTCATCTTCACGAAAGCTACAGGATTGAGACAACGATGCTCATTGTAGCCTTGTTTGTAAGAGTGAAAAATTGAAACCAGCTTTCTTGTGTAACTGCTAAGAGTAACATTATGTTGTGCCCACATAATGCTTTACCACCAGACCTTTAAAAATCATTTATAAAGAATTCTGCACTAATAGGAGATAATATGAATCAATATGAATCAATTAGATATAATATGAATCAAAGTGTAGAAAATATATATGCAATCGAATTACCAAAATACGTCTGTACTTTACTCGTTTATATGGGTGCATATATGTGATATAGTTAAATGCTAATGTGTCCACATGTGTATCAAAAAGTTCACAGTTATAAATGGGTGATGGGATCATAACTGATATTTATTTTCTCCTTTACTTTCTAATGTTTTCCATAATTTTTACAATGAGCATAATATCTTTAATAATCACTCAAAATATTTAATGGAAATTGCATGTTTACTATGTGCTTCTATGCTTCTATGCTAATATACAATCACACATTACTGCTTGGTTAAAATACCAACATCAAGGGAATTATGGAGGCCATATTTATCTAATAACTACAACTGAAAAATATCTAAGCTATGTCCGTAACTACTCTGCTGCTATCAGCCTTGGAATACACTTGGTGTGTTCTTGTGACAAACAACATCACAAGGAGTATGACCCCAACATCAGCAAATATATATCCAGTGTTTTTCTAGCCTGAAAATAACAATGACCTGCTAACATTCTTTCATATTGAGAATACTTTGGGACTGGCTTTATAAAAAAGTGACTAAAACCATTACTCCCATATTAAAAAAAAAAATTCAACAGTAAGTTATAGTTTGTGGGATGTTTTGTTAATTGATGGCAGTCCTAACATAGTAGTCCTAAAATAGAGTGTCATAAGCATTTTAATAAGAACATATGGTAGGAGAATTTGGTAGAGCCAAGACTTTGAAGGGCGGTTTTCTTTCTCTAAAACAAAGTCATAAAAGGCGTGGGGAAGCCTGAAGAGATGAAAACAGACAGTGTGGTTTTCATCACTGAGAACCCCAGACTCAGCCCTTTCCTTAGGGAATTAGACGGAAGGGGCGGGTAGGCTCCTAAGCTTCATTTGGCTTTTCTTTCCCTGATCACAAGGTGCCACCTTCCTTCCTTCTGTTAAACTCAGGAGCCAGAGGCACAGCTCACCCATGCCTCATCTCTGGTCTGGGACGCCATGTCAGAGGGGGCTGGAAAGGGCTAATAAGGCACACTTAGAGGCAAATCATGTTTAATGTCAGGAGACTTCACTGGTTTGCTGTTTAGCAGCTATAAATCATGAATATTCTGAGACAATTCAGATGGGTTACTTTTTCATTCTACTTAAGAGTTTAGAGTTAGGCAAATATGATGACTATCTAAAGGATTCCATCCTGCTAAATACTCAGGTGTGTTTCCAGGGAAGATATATAATGTTACATAACATGTCTAATATATTGTGTTATCATCAATAAGGTAGCTATTGAGTAAATGATTGCCTACACATAACAATTTGAAGACAGATGGGAGAAACCCATTGTCAAAAATGTTTTCTTCTTGCAGGTAAAATCACACCTAGTGCTGCACCATTGGAAAAGTGGACTAAGCATTATGTTTTCCTCAAGAACTCCATTTAAAAATGTTAGTAGGGTTGTTCATGATGGCACAGTGAGTTGCTGACATTGGTCATGAAATAACCAAATGGATTGTGCTCTCCCATAGATGTGGGGATCCATAGTAGCTAGAATATTGCTCAGGGAAGAGACCAGAAGAAGAGAAGGCACCAAGAGGAGTGTGAACAATGGAGGAGAGGGTAGATTCTGGACAGCAGTGTTGAAAACTGCATAATTCATAATTTCATCTCGGATGACCCTGGTTTGGGAGCTTCCAAGCAGAGCGATGGATGAAGTGGTCATTAGGGCCCCTTCGGTTCTAGGGCTTCCTCATCCGGTTATCATGTCCTTGGGGAGCTTTTCAATGGCCTCCTTCCTTCTTTCCACACTTGGGAATGGAGATAGGATTCACCAGAAAATGGGGAACAGCCATATTTTGAAGGCAGTGTTGATAAAGGAGGTGTTTCCTTTTACTCTACAGCCAGCCAGGCTTGTTGGCCATAAACAAAACCAAATATAAATATCAAATTCGAATCTTCCCACTAAACCACAGGAAAGCTTTAGCCAACCCCCACTACCGTCCTACTGTTCTGGAACCTGGAGGCACTAAATCAGGATTTCTCAAGCACTATTGACATTTGAGACCAAATAATTCCTTGTTGTGTGGTATTTTCCTGTGCATTGTAGACAGTTCAGTAGGAACCCTGGCCTCTATTCACTATGTAAGTAGTAACACTCATCCCTCCAGGCTGACAGTCAAAAGTATCTATGGACACTGCAAATGTCCATTGGAAACAAAAATCACCTCCAGATGAGAACCTAAATGGACAGAAATCTTCATCTTCATCTTCAAGGAACAGAGGGTGTATAAATGCAATCCTATCCCAGCTAATCCTATACGCCAAAGTCCCTCATTGATTTTTAAACTCAGAGCTGACAGAAATGGAGGTCCCCTCTTGGTCTATGCAGAAGCTTAAGTAATAAAAAGACATTTCCCATGACTGGGAGAGGACTTTAAAGAAGACTATTGGTCATAAGTTCAAGAGCCACTTGGTCTCTGCACTTGTGGTCCTAAGTCGGATATCTGGATAGCATTTGAAACCAAGGTATCATATCTGTATCTAGCTGCCTGATAACAGGGGCAGATATCTTCTTCACAGGGGACAACTTAGCCTACCCATGGCAGACTAACCAAAAACACCTCCATGATTCTCTGTGGTGTGTTGGCACTGCAATCCCTGGTCGGGTTTGAGGAGATAAAAAGACTGCGTGAGGACTCTGTCTCATCCTGGTACCACCCAACCCCTCATTTGACAGCAAGCTGAGGGTCATGAGCTACTTGATGGCAGAGCCCAGGGAAGAGGACAATAGGATACTCACAGCTAAAAGTGGGCTGATCAGGTTCACAGCAATAAGAAAAAAAATAGTGTCAAGATAAAAAGAAGCCCCAAAGCAATGACAGCCAATCCTGCTTGAGTGGTTCCAAGTGCTCTGAGGTCTAACAATAACATTAAAAAAAGTTTTAAAGTATTTTAACTTGAAAAAAAGAAACATAGTCCCTGGATCCCTCTTTGAAACTTCAAGTATTTATAATGGCAAGGCTTCGGTCACTCTAAGAGCACTAGACAGACTGGTGGAACAAGTAAAGGCCACAGTTGACTCTTGTCAAGCCAATCAGTTCTCCCCACGTCCGGATCCTTTCCCCTCCCCATACCATCCCCTGCTGTCATTTATCAAGACTGGCCTGGTCCTGTGGAATTCCACTCATTCTTCACCAGGGCTTTGACCTCATCCCACCAAACAAGCAAGGTACTTTCTGGGAGAGTGCTAATACCAGGGCATGGGGAGGTGTGGAGGGGGGTGAGGAGGCGGAAACAATCGATGCTCTAGGACTTTCCCACACTTAGGAGAATCAATTTTATCGGTGTTTAGACACTGGGTGTCAAGGCTGGTCAGATGGAAGCCAAAGGTTGTGTGGGGGAGGGAGGCTGAGAGGCTGCTGTTACAGCTTAAATCAGGACAGCTTCCTGGAAGTGACTGGCTCTAACGGCCCACTCATTCACAGGGAACTGCTCATCACACCCTGCATACCCAGATGCTATGGATCCTGCCTCTCTAAAATCTGAAGAACCCCAAAGGGTCTTGGAAACAAAGGTCCCAACATGCCATCTCTATCTTGGAAAGCAAGGATTGGTTCTAGAGAAAGGCAGACGCCAAGGACATTGGGTTCCGACTTCATAAGTAAATCAAGACTCTTCACATGGCCACTTTCTCTCAATTATCCAAGAGCTGATTATCCCGATGATGTATTGTCCAAGTCATCTCTGTTTCCTCTTCCTTTGGTTGCTCTCTGGGATAGTGATGATTACTGCTCTCATCAGAGGCAAGCAGAAGGTAAAACCCAAACCGGTCAGGCTGCTAGCTGGTAGCATGTTTGAGCAGAGAAAGAGGTTGAAGATGCTGTGTTAGTGAAGACCCTAAGCTTCTCATGTTCTCCCTCCCACTTTTTCATGTGCACCAGACTGTTCTACACCTCTGGGCCTTTGTTCATGTTGCTTCTTCTTTCCCCCTTGTCACCCACTGAGTGTCCATTGTTATATCAAGACTCGGGTTCTGTCTTTTCTCCAAAGCTGTCCCTGGTGTGCCCTCATTAAGTTAACTTCCCCTCAACTCTGTTCCCACTCTGCCAGAAAAAAAATGCAATTCTTAATATTAAGCTCCCTGAATATTGACTCCCCTAAAGGCAGCTTCGTCTTCACCCAATTCACCTAGCATGGTGGGCAGCATCTACTAGACCTTCCATAATTATTTGGTGACCCCACAAATCTGTAGATTTATATTAACAAGGTTCTCTCTATTCCTTATAATTCCAGAAACCTGAGCCAGAAGCAGGTACAGATGCCTCCCTAGACCAATACAGTGATTGTTCGTGAAAATGATATCGGCATGGTCCTTCGGATATTCTGTTAGTTTCCTCTCTGCCAAACCCCAGACTGCAGCTCAGCCCAGTTAGCCCGGTTCTGACTGCTCTAGAGTTTCTAGTACCTGCCTGGCTGGACAAGGGGCCCTGGCACCCCCGCCCACAGCTCAGCATGCCGCAATCTCATTCTTCCCACACCAGCGCCACTCTCTCCGCCCCAAGCAACAGGACTGTGCAAACAGGAGAGAGGGCCCAGGAACTCTGAGGTCTCAATGACTCACATGCCGGCTCTAGGCCATGCCTCCATGACCGGGAGCCTTCCCATTAAATCAGCCTCTTCCTGATACCAAATGTCCCTACTGGTGACTGATGCTTCCTCTGGTAATCTGAAAGTGTCCCACATACCTGGGTGAGGTAGTAAGCTATTGTCCCCTACCTCTAAAACCTATCCTCTGCTTCTGATGCCAAAGGAACTCTGCGAATGATATTCCATCCTTGCTAGCTGCTTCTTAATAGGGACACTGGAGGGAGATTGAGAGCAGGAGAATGAACAACATATTCCCCTCACACTTTTTACTAGCTGTTCCTGCCAAAGCTCCCTCATGCCAGCCGCTGACACAGGCTCCACCTCCCAGAGCCAGTCTCAAAGGACTACTGCTTCTTCTCTTCTTCTCCTTCCTCCTCCTCCTCTTCTTCTTTTTCTTCTTCTTCTTCTTTTAATATTTTACTTATTTGAGAGAGAGAGAGAAAGAGAGAGAGAGAGAGCATGAGCAGAGGGAGGGGCAGAAGGAGAGGGAGAAGCAGACCCCCTGCTGAGCAGGGATCCTGATTCAGGACTCGATCCCAGGACCCCAGGATCATGACACGAGCCAAAGGTAGACGCTTAACCCATTAAGTCACCCAGGCGTCTCTCAAAGAGCTTCTTCAGAGGTACAAGCCTCAGTGGGGCAACACGATGCCTTCCTCAGAGGTCTGAAGTACCACTCCACAGACCTTTCCTCCAAGCCCTTCAGAGGCTATCAGCAGCCATACAGAACCTCCTTCTCAGGTGATTGTGCCCCAGTTCCTCTGGGCCCTCCCTCTGATCTCTCGGGCTCTATAACCCTATTCTCCTCCTATGTTCCCTTATATTAAATTCCCTCTGTTGAAATTCATACTGTGGCTTCTGTTTTCCTACCCTATTGTTAACCAATGCAATATCCAAAGATTCTTTCTGCCTATTGCCTAGGGAGAAATCTGAGAATCAACCCAACATATTCTTAAACACAAAATGGCAGCAGAGTCTAATAGAGAAAATAAATTCACTGTGGGTTGGATACTAATGCTTCAATAACCTTAAACAAGTCACATAACGCTTTGTAGCCTCTAGTCTTCAAACCATAAATAGGAGCTCAGTCCTAAAAATGCTGCAGAAAGTCTATGTGAAAGAGCTTCAAGGTCTATGTTAAAAAGACACCATCATCTGCTCAAAACTACTTTTAGTATCAACGGGTTGTAAAGACACCAGTTTTGATCTCAATGGTCTGAGCAAGACAGCTCCTCCCACTTATGTCAACCACACAGGAAACATTCCAGATTCACTGCTTTGTGAAAAACTCCCCGCACCTTGACAGGAAGTGGTTGAAATCTCCAATTTCCTTTATTGATAAGAGCACAATCACTTATTTTCAAAATAAGATTTATTCTGGATGTTGCCAGGTCAACCATTCTCCCCACTGAGAGACCTTAAGTGTTGAGGAGTGTCATTATTGAGGAAAGGATAGGAAAAAGAGGGGAGGGGAGGGGTGAGGATAGAAAGAATGTGTTTCTTTCATATTTAGAGTCAAGCCAAGGTGTTATATTCCTATGAAGAATGGCTAGATCTGGAAGAAACTTGAAGGATTAGTGGAAAGTGGGGGTGAGGGAAAGAGGCGGCACCATCAATTGCCTCAAATTGGCCCCAAACAGATTTCCTCATTGTTCTGCCAATTGGTTTTGCAATAAATTGGAGGAAATTTGGCAAGATATTCAACCAGGGAATGGACAGTGTTTTGGGACCAAAATAAACAACTGAGAAGAACTTGGCAGTTTCTCATTGGATGTTTCAGAAGTGAGTTATGAGACACTGAGTTGTGAGTTACTTCTTAGAGGTTTACATAATGAAAATTAAAATAAGGCCAATGATGACAAGTTTTGCTCTTAACACTGGAAGTCAAACGCTAAATAGGAAATTCATTTATGGAACACAAAGAATTAGAGAAAAAAATAGAATCAGATCAAATATTTAGGATGATTTAAGTATACCCAACACACTGAACTCTAAGAATTTAGTCTAGAAACTCCACATACAGAAATTATCCAGGCCTTCTGTACCTGGAGGGTTATTTTTTTGTTTCCTGGAAAGATATATCCCTGAGACCCAACCCTTGCTATATTTTCTTGAATGAGTATCTGTGAATGAAACAAGGTTCTTAAAAATTTGTGTGCCATGAACCCTTTTGGAAATTTGTTAAAGTCTATAGATTTGCATGTTTATTTTTTAAATTTTATTTATTATTTATGGGGGGGGGAGAGAACACAAGTGGGGGGAAAGACAGAGAGAGAGAGAGAATCTCAAGCAGACTCCTTGCTGAGTGTGGAGCCCTGAGTGGGGCTTCATGTGGGGCTTGATCTCATGACCCTGAGATCATGACCTGTGCTGAAATCAAGAGTTGGATGCTCAACTGACAGAGCGACCCAGGTGCCCCTAGACTTGTATGTTTAAATGCATAACTTGAAATACATAGGATTATAAAAAAAAAAAAAACAAATTATGTGGAACTATGGCTATCGAAGCCCTTAGAAAACAAAATTGCCATATATGACATACATGCATCTTTATTAACACACCCAATATTAAGACCTGACTGGGATGAGAAGAGGCAAAAGTTACCTGGTCTTTAAAGGACCAGTTGACTTGGCCAGCTTTAGAGTGCCAACAACCTTCAGTTGGGGGAAGCAGCCAACCCCAACTGCCACCTTGACTTCTCAAGGAGCCAACGGAGCAAATACTTTGACCTCACCTTCTTCCTCTTCTTCCAGCTTCCTGCCAGAGCTCTGCACTGGGAGAATCTAACCAGAAGCTGAAGGGCAAGGAGACCCACTGGTGTCCTTCCAAGAATTAAGTGGACAAGGGTGAAGAGGGACCTGAAGAGACACACAGAAGAAATGCAGCAGAGTATTGAAGACATTTCAAACTCTGGTCCAAACTCCTCCTCACTTCTCTCCAGCCCTCCCTCAAGGTAGCCTCCATAATGGACATTCCAAAGTCCCAAACATACCAAGTTCTTTGAGTTGTCCATACTTCATCATAATCTAGACTAGTAGGCCATTAGCCTCTTCCTTTAGTTGAGTTCCTGGCTGAGTTCTTACTAAGTCTTCAGGATCAAGATCAAGCATCCCCTCTTTTGGAAAATGTCCTCCAATATTTCAAGGCAACTTTTGTCAGTGCTTCCTGTGTGTTTCCACAGAACATTGTATCATTCCAACATTTCCCAAATTGCTTCTTTAAGGACATGGGTCCTCAAAGGTGTTGTTAGGTGGAACATGACATACCAGTTCACTGGGGATCAATGTTCCATGAAATTATTTTGGGAGATGATAATTAATTCCACTGCAGGAATTACCAGATTTCTTTGGACTCTTGGTAGAAAACTCCCAAAAGGAGGGCACAGATTTATCTAAAGAATAAGGCAGATAGCAGTGAAAGTGAGAGGAAAAATAGGAGTTTGTGCCTTTGTTGGAAACAAGTTCTATTAATCCTATATGCTGCATAAATATACACAGAACAAGATTCTCCCTCTAAATCATAATCCTGTCCTCAGATGATACACACTGAGGACCACATATACTTGAACAACAAGAAAAATGCCAGTTAACATGCAACTTTAATCAGAGCAGGAAGCTTAGGCCTACTGGTTTCTAAGGAGTAAAAAAAGTTCCAGACCAAATGGGACAGAAACAGGAACCAGAGAAATTAGGACAAAACCTGTTGGTCCTAGTAGCTATTCTAGAGGGATATTTTAGTTTTCTAAGAATTACTTTTGGAAACACATCCATTTCATGTTCATACACTTTTCTGTTTTCTTATGATAGAAATCTATTCTTAAAAAAACAGTGATATTTTTGAAAAGCTTTAGACTGTCTTAGTCTAAAGAAGGACATTTAAAAATCTCTCTTAACACTCCCCAACTCCCATGAAGAAAAGGGAACAGCATCACCATGGGTAAGTGTGACCACCTCACAGTGTCACCAAAAGGGAGGTGGAGTAGAAGTGGTAGAAAGTTGGAGGTCCTTGACTTTGTATCTCTTCCCTACTAGGCTTGTATCAAAACCTTTTCATTTCTTGTCCCTAATCAATGGAGAGGGGTTGTTTGTGATTGTTCCTAACTCTGTGGTGTTCTCATGCCCCAGAAATACTGAACTCCAAAACAGCCATAGTGTCTGAACCATCTTAGTCCCTCATGGACACTATTTTTCATACACATCCTGTCTTTAAGAAATTACTTGATGGCCATTGAACTAGAAATGTTCATGAGAACCTGTGGATGTTTTCTTTAGTTCCTTTGGTGGACAATATGGATACTGTGCCTTTGTGTCAGGGTAAAGTTTTAAATCAGAGGTGATTTTCAGGAAGTGTGTCCCTAAAGCAACCTGGAAACATGACTTTCAGACCTGTCAAACCCAGTTAAGATCTCCATCAGTGGCTGGTCTGGTGTTGGAAAGGCCCTGAGGGTGACCCATGTGACCCCCTTGCTAAACTACAAAAGTAAATTAATTTCTTCCAAATGCCATTCCTTCCATTTGGCTATTAGGACTTGAGCAGTGCAGATGCCTGGGTTAATTGACATGAAAACCATTTTTCTTGTGACCAACTCACAGTTTCAAGTCAAGCAAACTCACCAGTAGCTAAACCTCCTTTCCACTGGAGCTCATAAACAGGCAATGGATCTTCAGAGGGCTGACCAGGCGTGCACACCCTTGTTCATAAGAGGAGACAAGCCAGAGGTAATGTGCAGCAATGAAAATTCTCTCGGACCCCTGAGCACTTAGACCATTCTCTTCCTATGAGCAGGTCCTAATTTCTCTGCATTTTGAATTTTCTACCTGCAAAGCACACTTAGCAAAGGTGACTTCTGAGCTTGGAAATGATGTGATTACAAGAGAACCCCAACAAGGCTGAGCATTGCTCTCCCCTTGGAGATTACCCACCCCATTGGTCCTGGGACCCCTTGCCTACCTTCTCTGCCTGTTAATGGATCACCAACTCATCACACATCTAATACTAGCTCACTCCAATGTATCAGCCTCAAGAATGGAATGTATGTGTGTATGTGTGTGTACACGTGCACATGTGTGGGAGGGTGTCAAATTGCCTTATTCTTACATGATGGCTACTATAGTTACAAAAAGTACAATTGACATTTTGTCCACCACAGTATCTTTGACTCAGAACCAAAAAAGATACAAAGACTCAACCTCATTTGCCTTTATTTTTCTTCTTAATTAATAGAGCCAAGTACATCAATGGAAGGTTTTTGGAGCCAAGTAACAAAAGTGATTTAAACAGGAGGGACACATCAAGAAGTTATTAGGTAGGTGGCTCCAGGAAGGGGTAATTCAGAAGCCCAACAGTTGGCTCCTCTCAAGAGTCTCTTGGCTTTCCCTAATGGTTGCAAGCTTTGAAAATTACTTCCTATAAGGCAATATTCAAGACAAAAAGGAAGAACCTGTTTTGATGATTTTTTTCATGCAATATTTCCCCAAAGCCTCTTGCACATTCCCATTATCCTTCATATGTAAAGATTAGATTGTCCACGTCCAATTTTCCACTGGAAAGGGGAAGTTCAAGAGTCTCATGATTGTCCTAAATTAATCAAGGACCCTCCCTTAGCAGCCTCCTTTCCCACCTTCCTGGACACATTACTCCTCAAACCTCAACCAAATCAGGGTTCTATTAGGGAGACATGGCAACAATTTCATTGCTTTGTTTCATTGTTTTTTCATTGTTCATTTATCTGTCTGAACACAAATTACATAAAGCTTCTTAACTGAATGCCAGACTACAGTTACTTGGGATTGGAACAGTAATCTACTGGCTATAGAACCGCTGTGCAGAAGTTTTTTATTATAATTTAATCTGAGTTTACAGAAAATTCTCCACTTATTTCTCCCTTCCTTTTTTGTTCATTTGACTCCATTTGGGGTATTAAAATCCCTAACATTCTTGGGGTGCCTGGGTGGCTCAGTGGGTTAAAGTCTCTGCCTTCGGCTCAGGTCATGATCCCAAGGTCCTGGGATCGAGCCCCACATTGGGCTCTCTGCTCGGCGGGGAACCTGCTTCCCTTCCTCTCTCTCTGCCTGCCTCTCTGCCTACTTGTGATCTCTGTCTGTCATAAGTAAGTAAAATCTTTTTAAAAAAAAATAAAAATCCCTAACATTCTTACCAAGCTTATTTTTACCCCAAGGATCGCTATCTTGGTAGCCATGAGACTGAATTGCCAACCAAAGATTTAAGCAGGTGCCATCAGGTGTCTAAAGGCAGATACCATTGGTATCTGACAAAGATAGCAAGAATTGCTGAAACTAAATGACTAGAACCAAGCCCAGGTTATAACGTAGCAGAATGGCTTCTAAGTGTGTGCGTGTCTATTTGCTTGAGCAAGTGTGTCTATGAGGGTGTGTTTTATTAGCTGACAACACGTGTTTGCAATATGACTTGTCAATATGGTTTTTGACTTAAATACCTGCTGCCCAGAGTAAATGCACTAAGGACAGCCCTTAGCAGTACCCCTGAATGCAAGAGTGCTTTACGTATTTTCACACGGACCAGCCACTCTATATAGTCAGCCATGTGGAGCCTTACTTTGATGTTGGAATCAAAACCAACTTTACAGAAAAGGAGGAAACACATATATGTAGAGGAAACAACTCTGGAATCAGAGAAGGTTTCGTGGCAGCTGAAGACACACTGACAGAGTGGGTGAATGCCAGTTTTTATGCTCCCTTGTCCCTTTGCGGAGGCCCATCTATCAGTATCTGTCACTCCCTAGTCCTCAATGACTGTGTCTTGACTCCCAAAGAGCCAGACCTCTTTTCCGAAGTTCCAAAGTAATTATATGCAGTCAGCGTCTCAACTTTGCTCCCACCCACCCCATCCAAGCGAACCCATCCTGAGTCTTGTTCCATGGTGACCCTGCTTAAGGAGATGCTGGTTAGCCCTTAAGATGAAATTCAATGTCAGGGGCGTCTGGGTGGCTCAGTGGGTTAAGCCTCTGCCCTCGGCTCAGGTCATGATCTCGGGGTCCTGGGATCAAGCCCTGCATTGGGCTCTCTGCTCAGTGGGGAGCCTGCTTCCCTCTCTCTCTCCCTGCCTCTCTGCCTACTTGTGATCCCTCTCTCTCTGTCAAATAAATAAATAAAATCTTTTTAAAAAATCAAAAAGTTAAGAATGAATGCCTTAGTAGAAAAATGGGCAAAGGACATAAAGCGGCTAGTCATTCAAAGAAAACTGTAAGGGGCCAATAAATCTACAAAAGTTGGAGCCTATCTGTAACCTTAACAACACAGACTTCTCTTTAAAGAAAAAGAAAGAAAGAAAGAGAGAGAGAGAGAGAGAGAAAAGAAAAGAAAAAGAAATTCTATGACAGTGGATGCTCATGGTCAGGGGCAGCTTTGGGATGACACTTTTGCAATAGGGAAGCTGCTACCAGATCATTCCCGAAAGGGACAAAGATCTGGGAGGATTTGGGGGCATCTCAGCACGGGAGGTGGGGAGCTGTATTTGGAACAGGGAAGATTCTTCCCAGTTTGGACCAGGGTAACAGCCTCTGGCTCAGTGTCAGCTTCTAGCCAGGTCTGACCACGAGGACAGAGATTTGGTCCCGGGGTAGTCCTGGGCTCATGTCTGTTCACTTTTTAAATAGCCAAGTGATCCAGCCTCAGAACCTAAAATGCAAAAGTCTCCGAGTAAATCCCAGACTGTGCAATTCACTCTTCCCCCGCAGGCCAAACAAGAACTAATTTTAAACAAACCACCATGACCAAGCCTGGGGGAAAGGCCCAGAATGCCAGGCAATGGAGCCGACGAAACTGCACACCCCACCCAAATTGTTTACTCCTCCCCGAGCCTTGCAGAGACAGGACACTGGGCTGGGGTTTGGGATGCTGTCCATTCCACCCTGAAATTCCCTTTTCAGGTCAGGATTAGGAAATCCTTCCCCACACCGGTCCCCACCGAGCCAGAAGCTCCTGCCTTCATCCTTTTTTTTCTGTTTGTTTTCATTAAAGACTCAAGTCTTGATTCCTATAATAGATGAGCTGAAAAAAGAGTCCGGCTAAAAATTATCCACGTACGTGTGTAATTCATGAGTTTCTATGCCAGTCAGGGTTAGCCAGAGAAACAGAATCAATAGAACATTAATATGTATTTATTTATATATATAATCTTTGTTATATGTATTTTAATATAGTTTATATATGAATATAAATATATAGTTTTATGATACACATCATATGTATGCATAATAATAATAAAATATATTTTACATGATACATTGTATGTATGTGTGTTGATCTCTGTGTATGCATAATAAAGAAATTTATTTTCAGGAAACGGCTCATGTGATCATGGGGACTAGGAAGTCCGAAATCCACAGGGCAGTCCAACAGGCTAAAAGCACCGGTGTGGGGGCACCTGGGTGGCTCAGTCAGCTAAGCGTCCGCCTCTTGGTGTCAGGTCAGGTCATGATCTCAGGGTCGTGAGGTCAAGCCCCATGTTGGACTCTGGGCTCAGGGGACATCTGCTTGTCCCTGCCCCTCCTTCTACGTGCTCTCTCTTTCTCGCTCTCAAATAAATAGATAAAACCTAAAAAAAGAAAAAAAGACACAAAAAACCTCAGCTGTGGATTAATTCTGCAGTCTAGAAGCAAATTTCTTCTTTTCTGTGAAACCTTAGCTTTTGCTCCTAAGTCTTTCAACTGATTGAACAAGGCCGACCCACATTATGGAGGTACTCTCACTTACTTACAGAATCCCAGGTTGTAAATGTTAACCACGCCTGCAGGGATAGCTTCTCAGCATGTTTCAACTACTGTTCAATTAAACAGGTCACTGCTCTATCTTCGCCAGGTTGACGTGAAAGCAACCATCCCTGCTTTCAATGGCTTCCTTGGCATCTGAACCTCTGTGAAGTTCTTGTATTAGCAGAACCTTTGGGATTGTTCAAAACTCTTAGCTAGGTAAAGCCACAGACCTTGTGGGCCTGGGACATGGGGGTACCAGGCAGTGCCCTCTGGATGTGGGGGTCTCAGTGTCTAAATAAAGTAAGGATGAAACAACTCTCAAGTTATATGCTTGGATGATGAGATAGGCCATTTCGCAGCATCATTTGGCTGGTGTTATTTTGCTGAAATGAACCCTTTACAGATGAGGAAAATCCAAGGCTCAGAAAAGAGTCTGAGGGCACACAGAACTTCTGGCCAAGGATCAAATCAGAACCCAACCATTCTAGCTCCTGAGGCCAGCACCATGTCCCGTGGACAGTCTCTCTGAGACTGGCCCAGGATGGGTTAGAAATTTCTACTTCCTTCTTTCCCTTGTGCCTTTTTTTTCCTTCTCTGTGTTCTTCCCAGCTATCTTCCTAGAATGTGGCCTACATCTACTTGGGGTACCACCATGAGCTGGGGACTTTGCAGCTGGAGGAAGAAGTGGGGGATCAAAGGGAGGGGCATGTAGAGCTGAGGTCCTGAGCCTTTCACCTAACAACTCATCAAGGTAAAGCAGGAAAATTTTGTGCTGCAAAGCACATATTTTACCCAAATTTAAAATCTGGCTCTGAACTGGGCTAGTGTTCCCTCTGGCCAAAGATGTCCCAGGGCATCTCCCAGCACTCCCAGTCACACTTACCCGGATCACACTGAATGCCAGGCTGGAAAAGACAAAAGAGCCTTCCCAAACCAGCCTCTGTCTTCAAGCCAAAGTGCTCGTCCCAGGCTAGAGCTTCATCCATCAGATGGAGTCTGGACCTCCCCTGACCTATTCTCCAGCCCCTTCGACTGCACATAATAATGACTTTGCAGGTTTTGTCCACCCCCAGCCTCTGGTAGGACTTAGAAATCCACTGCATGAGCACTCCTGGGTCATGCCACGTGCAGCGTCATTGAAAACCCTGCAAACGCTGCCCCACAGAATGGCTAATGGAAACTGTCTGCAGCCATCCATCGACCAGAAATGGTTGCATTTCACACATGTTGGGTAGCTTTTTCCTCCAAGTGAGTCAACACAAATGAAAACTGGCTGATGCTCTGGTCCACCAGAGACCAAAGAACAAAACCACGACATGGAGCGAGCCCAATTCTAATTTAATTCAGAAGAACAAACAGAGAATCACTCAACAGACCTCATATCCCCAGTCTGAAACCGATGCCCAGGGAGCCAACTGTTTTATGGACCATCTATCCCATCTACTCCCTCTTGCCACAGCAAGTAGATTAAAATAGCTCAGAAAGCCTTGCTTGGTGAGTGATGGCCTCGTTGTGACATCATTGTCCATGTTGACCTTGTACTTTCTTACTGAAAAGTCAAATACACTGTAGAAAGCATTTATTTCACAAAATAACTACTGTACTTTTGTGTAATGCTTGCATTTTGTGTCTCTCCTTCATGTCACTCAAGATCCTACTCAGATGCCGCTTTCTCAGAGAGATCGTTCCTGGCCACTGCTCCAAGATGGCGCCCTCCACCACCCCACTCTCACTACCCTCTAGATCCGCTTTATTTTTCTTACTGGCATCATATCACACATTTGTTTACTTTTGATCTGCCCACCCCCCCTCCTGCTAGAATGTAAGATTTATATGGGCAGAGACATTGATTAATTTAGTCATGGCTGTGTTCCCAGCATCTAGAACAGTATCCAGCACATAGCAGGGGCTCAATAAATAAGAATAAATCGGTGAACTGGTCCAAGGATCAGTTGCCTAATAGACCGTGCTGAGACAAAGGAGTCTTGGGGTTTGATATGTGACATTTCTCTTCCTGGAGAGCTACTCTGAGAATTCTTGACCTTCAGCAATTCACAGCTTCAAATCCCATGTGTTAGGATGAGTTGGGCGTTAGGGAATGTCTGGCTTGAAAGTCCAAACCCATGGAAGTCCACATTACAGGAGGTACCAGTTATTGCTAATATTATGACTGTGAAAAATGAACGAAAACATGGTTTTGTTCAGTGCTTGGGTGAAGTAATGAAGCACCAAGGTTGTGAGACATCAGGAGACACTCGTTCTCAGACACCAGCCATGCACCTCTGTGACCCTGAGAGTGTTTCCTTACATGTTACTCTCTAGGTATGTTGCTCACCTCACCATAGTCCCGGCTCCTCAAGAAATGACACGCAAGGAAACAACAGTGTGAGAACATTTGTTGAATGCAGTTTATCTCACGGGGTCATGATGTCTACTGAAAATATATCCCTCTCAAGGGAAATGTGATGTGAGAGCAGAGCAGGAGTCAATACAACAGCAGAATCAACATTCAAATTTTAGCTCACATGAGGATTCCCAGAAGTCTCTGGACAAAACTCACGTTGATGAGGGGACCAGTGGTTCTCAGAGCTATTCCTCAGTCTTCACTCGAGGTTCTTTGGGCTTCCAGCTGGTATATCTATAGGCTTATTCGAATACAAGTTAGGCAAAGAGCAGTCTTTGGATACACCTATAAAAACCAGATTTTATCACTGGGACAAAATGCATTGGCAATGCCACACCAGTGACTTTATACTCCAAGGCTTTGGATAAGATGAGAATGGCTGGAGCAAGGGGCTGCAGGAGAGGCACCAAATCATCAGATGCCTTAATTTTTCACACATAATTGAGGAAAAATGACCAAAGTGGTTCATTCCTATATATTATGATAGAGTTCCTGCCATGTTGGATAGATAAACCAGCCATTCCTGCAGTCTTACCACAACTGACAACCCCAAAGAAGGGCTGATAAGCCAAAGATAGCCACATACACACTAGATATGAAAAAAGCTAAATGTCTCTGGGTATATTGTTCCTTAATTCTGCCCAGTAAGGTTCTCCATGTAGGATGGAGACATCTAAGTCCAATAAAATCCTTTCTTTCAGAAAGTATAACTAATTAGCCAAAGAGAAGGCTAGTCTCTGAAGCCCACTTCTCCATGAGGGTGGACAAAGCTCACAGTCCTGGATCTACCAAGATCTAGGGAGACATTGTGATAGAGGACATAGCATTCCTTTCTCCCCCAAACCCACATCAACTCTTGCAATGCATCCCCCATTACCGAAGAACACCCACTGGAGGTGGGGTGTCCTTGAAGAACCTGACACAAAGTCTGACACATAATCTTTAATATTTTTCTAAAGGATATAGAGGTTTATTGAAGACACCACAAGGAACAGCAGGCAGGACAGGAGAGGAGAGGCTGTCTGCCTAATCTTCATATGTTTTCATGCATTTAAATACTGATGCAACTGCCCAGCTAAAGCTGAAAAGGGTTAAAATACCAAGAACAAATGTGTCTGCCCGTCATTGTGTTCATCCAACAGAGATTATGGATTTTTAAGGAGTTAATGAAGATACAAAGAGTGGTATTCATGATGTTGGATTATTTCTCCATGGTGTTTTTTAGAAAGCTGAATCTCTGAGCTAAATAGTAAGTGTGTTGCTGTGCAAAAGTGTGTCTCCATAGGTCTGCTTAATCACAATATATCGCTCTCATCCTAAGTTAACCACGGCTTCTAATACAGATAAGATTTAGAACTTGAAGCAATGTCACACTGGGAAAATAAAATGGAAGGGAAATATGTCATCCTAACCAACTGTTGAACAGCCAACCTTCAAATATGCCCCTGGGACTGTCAAACCATTTAACCAAATCAAAGGTAATACAGCATGTTCTACCATTTTTTATTCCTTCTTCTTCCTTTGGTCAAAAGGTGGTAGCAGATGATCATCCCCTGGACAGTCCCTTCAAAAATAGATGTCAGAATTTCACATCCAGTCACCAGCTGTCCTGGTTAAACAGCTGGCAGTGGAATTTGACTTCATGGAAAGGGTTTAAGACATGATTTAGTCATTGACCTCCAGTGTTTGCTCTGACTTCTTACAGGGGAGCTCGAAGAGGAGCTGCGAAGTTTCCCAAGCTCCATTCAGGTGACAAAGGCCCACCCTGCAAACAACAACCCTTCACCTTCTGAAGACCTGACACCTATGAAGTAACAAGGAAGGAATTCTCTGGCTCTGCTTCCTGGCACATTCATTACCCAGGCTCATTGATTCCGATTAGTTGGCCTTCACAAATGAGCCTCAAGAAATGTGTTATTAGTGATCTGAACAAATTGGACACTTGAATCAGAAAAGGTACCAAGCACTCCCAATGTTAAAACAAGTCTGGATCTAGACACCCTCCTCCCCTTCATGCCTTCCACACTGACCCGCGGTTTCTGATGTGGACTGAACAAAGCTGGTGTCATTGACTTCAGGGAAAAGCAAAGTCAAGGAGAGAGGTCAGTCGATTGGACACATTTAAAGGCCAATGTGCTCAATTTTTTTAAATCTTTATTCACCTCTCGCTTAACTGGGTAACTTGTAGTGCTCATAGTGGAGACTACATTTAAGGATCTAAGTGTCAGTCAGGGATGGAGACGCACATTCTGTTTGTCATTAAGTACAGAGATCCCATGGTTCTTTTCAATGTTTTCTTTTCTTGATGTGTAGGATGACTTAGAGCTAAAGTGAAAAATCACTTATGACCTCATACCAGTGTCTGCGCCCAAGTGGTTTCAGCTAAACATTCTTCAAAACTCAGCATAAAGGCGAATCGTGAATAGGTTGCAAAGCCTTGAAACCCGGCACCTGTCTTTTTAGTATCCTATAAAGAGAAATGGTTGGGGAGCACACCCCTGGACCAAAAGCCAGGAAGGGAGCCCACATTCTCGATGCATTAGTGCAGGGCTGTCCCAATGGCTGTGGTTAGCTCAAGTTTCTGACACCAGAGAGGGAAATGGCATAACCCTTCAGAGGTACCAGTGGAGTATTGGACCCGATGATGAAAAAATTCAACTGCTCTCACAATCTGAGTATGGGTGGGAGAAGGAATGGATCTAGGTCTACAGCATGAGAAGTGGTCCATTGCAGTCACCATTCCATTCTAAAATCCCAATTGGATCTTCCCAGCCTCCAGCTTCATAGCCTTCATTTGGTTGTGCATAAACTCTAAAGTCCTAAACATCATATTTAAAGTCTTTTCTGATCTGGAACCAGCCTATTTTCCCAGCTTCACCTCACACCCTACCCCAGATATCCCTAGCCCTCTACGGTCCAACCATCACACTGACTTGTAGTTCCCAGAACCTGCCATATTTCTCATGATACCTGAATTATGCCTCACTGTTTCAACTGTCTGGAAATCATTTTCCCCACCTTTCCTTTCTCTGGCCAACTTTTACTGGACTAGAAAGCATGTGATGGAAAACAAATAGTATGAGCCCATAGCTGAGTTTTTGCATTATATCAAAATTTTGCTGGCTGAAAGCTCCAAGGAAGAGGGTGCAATGCAATAAATTAAGCAATCCCATATGACAGCTTTTAACCAATAAATGTTCAATGTAGTTTATATGCTTATATAAGTTTGTTAAAAAACTATCAATTACTTAAATTTCAAGGTTCATCTCTCAAAAATGATCCATATATAATTGGTGAATCATCCTTTTTGAAGTCACATACACATGGCTTTGAGAGTGAGCTCTCAAAGCATCACCTCGGGCAAATTATCAACCTTTTTGGAGTTCAGTCTTCTCATCTGCAAAATGGGGGCTGCCCTAGCACCTGCAACATAGAGTTGTTTTGAGGATCAAATCAGACAATAAGAATGAAGTGCTGAGTATTAGTTACCAGGGGGAATGGACCACACCTATATCTCCGAAGTTTGTATGTTGAAACCTTACCTCCCAATGGGGTGGTATTAAGAGGTGGGGCTTCGGGAGGCAATTGGGTTCTGAGGGTAGAGTCTTCATGAATGGGTTAATGCCCTAACACAAGAGACTCCAGAGCATTCCCCTTCTATCATGTGAACTACCCATGAGAAGAAAGTTGTCTAGGAGGAAGTAGGATCTTACCATACACTGCATCTGCTGGTGTCTTGACCTGAGACTTCACAGCCTCCAGAGCTGTAAGAAATAAAATTCTGTTGTTTGTAAGCCACACAGTGTGTGATATTTTCGTTAGAGTAGCCTAAGCTAAGACACTTGGTGGGCAGTAGTATTCAGTTAACTCAGTGAAGGGCAACCATCACCATTATCATCTTCTTAATCACCATCATCATCATTGTCATCAAAATGTCAAAATAGGGGGCACCTGGGTGGCTCAGTGGGTTAAAGCCTCTGTTTTCGTCTCAGGTCATGATCTCAGGGTCCTGGGATCGAACCCCGCATCCGGCTCTCTGCCCA
The DNA here is from genome assembly GCF_963455335.1 of Martes martes. Taxonomy (NCBI): domain Eukaryota; kingdom Metazoa; phylum Chordata; class Mammalia; order Carnivora; family Mustelidae; genus Martes; species Martes martes. The sequence goes on from NC_137904.1 coordinate 56,785,446, forward strand.
GAGGGGAGCCTGCTTCTCCCCCTCTCTCTGCCTGCCTCTCTGCCTACTTGTGATCTCTCTGTCAAACAAATAAATAAAATCTTAAAAAAAAAAAAAAAACGTCAAAATAGGCCCCTATATTTCTCCATGATGGCTCCTGCTGTTTTAAGACTTGATGGACCGGTACCATTTCGCAGCTAACAAAGCCATTCTAGATCACACTGAAAAACATTCACCCACCACCTTCATCTTTGGAAATAGGGAACTACAGGACTCTGCTCACACGGTTTTGCCCGGAAGGGTGACAGTCACTAAGACACTCTGGAGTGGGCCAGGGAGAGAGTCTAGCCAACAACATCATTAAAGAGGGAGGCAGCCCCCTTTTGGAACTCCTGACACGTAAAGAGTCTGGTACGCTTTCCTAAGACTATCCTCATCCCTGTATTCAACCCAACGGCACAGAGTACACTTCTCATAATTTTAAACATGGGGAAGCTGACTCCCCTTACAGACAAGCTGCCCAAGCTCACTGTTGAGCCCTGTCTTCAGATCACCCATCCCTAGCCCACCGTTCACGCAGCCTGAGCAGCAGACCCTAACCTCAATATCCTCTCTCTTTCCAGAGGCGTCACTGGGGCTCCTTTACACAGTTGGGTTTGCCTTTCTCCCAACAATGGCCGTCTGTAAGAGGCCTTCAGTGCCTGGAATTTGAAATTGTTTTTCTTCCCTCCCTTCCTGAGGACCAGATTGTTCCTAAGCTTTGGGCAGCCCGGCCAGTGCAGGCCTGACCGGCTGGCACGTACAGTTGCGTGGAGGATATGGATTTGTTTTTGCAGGATTGCTCATGAGCGATGGAGTGCTGGCATTGGCTTCCTTGAAGAAGGGGGATGGCAGTTACGCATGTATTTGCAGGGAAGTAAACTTCAAGAATAAACAGAAAGTACTCACACTCCACATCCTGCCACCCAAGCCCCGGACTCCTTAGTCCTGACAGGTGATCCATTCTGACTTCCTTACAAAGATACACGCCCAGCAGACTGCAAGTCCTTGAAGCATGGCGGGCAGGAAAAAAGCACAAACTTGGATTCCCCACTCTCTAGCAGGGTGGGCTTGAAAGTTTCCTCAGCCTCTGCGCCCAGACTCCACAACTGAAAACTTGCCAACATTCTTTCAGTTCCTCACTTATACCAGAGTCTTCCCCACCACAGGGCCTTTGAATATGCTCTTGTGTTTGCCTGGAATGCTGTCCCTTGCCCCTGCCCTCCTTCTTCTGATGGCACTCCTCTTCTTCCAGGTATCAGCTTCAATGCCTTCTCCTCAAAGAGCTTCCCTCCACCCACCCCACCCTGATTATTATGTTTGCAGCCTTCGTTTCCTTTCTTCAAATATTTGTCATGATTTCCAATAATTTTTATTTGCTTTGTCTTCCTATGTAAACTTGAAGCTCCTTGAGGGCTGCCCTCTGCTAGGTCAGACAGTGCCTGATATTTATGAGGACTCAATCAATATCTGTGTAACTAATGAATAAATGTCCTTGCTTTGTCCAGGTTTAATTAGTGCAAGGGAGAGGTAACAACCACCAGAATCCAGAAGCCGTGATCCTGTGGACAATTTTATCTTCAACTGCGCTCACATGAATAATAAATATCAGTGAAAGAAAGATGTAGAGTTAAAAAGACCAAGGAAATTAATAGCATAAACTTTTTTGTGTATTTTATAACCTGAGACCAGCATATTACCCCAACTGTATAACATTTTCCTGACACCCATTGGGAATCTTTTCTACCTGCACAAGTGTAGGAGTGTATACTTACAAAAATACCTAAATTGTGAAAGAATTTAACAGAAGACCAGATGAAAAAATATTATCAGTGACAAGTTCATACATAGGAATTCACAGTTAAAGTCTATTCATACTATACAAATTTGTCGAGTGCCGGGGATTGTAAATATATGAATGAAGCAATTCTACATTCAGTAGTCAACAGCCTTGCTCGAAAACAAAATATACAATTGTGAAACTGTGCTAGGAGCTTATAAAAACAAAACAATATAGAAACTACTTAATTAAGGGCGCCTGGATGGCTCAGTCAGTTAAGCATCTGCCTTCAGCCCAGGTCATCATCCCGGGGTCCTGGGATCGATCCTGCTTCAGGCTCCCTGGTCAGCAGAGAGCCTGCTTCTCCCTCTGCATCTGCTGCCCCCTGCTCATTCTCTCTCTTTCTCTCTCTCTCAAATAAATAAAATCTTTTTTTTTTTTTTGAAAATCTATTTAGTTAATTGTGTTGAAGTCCAGAGTGAATTACAATGAGTTAGGAGAAAACAATTTTTAAAGAGTTTTGGCTAAAGTCTTGAACAGAGTGCATGAACAGGAACTGGCATAGAAAAATTATAAAGGTTTAAACTGGATTCTTTTTTAATTAAGTAGAACTCCCTTATTACAATGTTCTTTGTTACCAGAGTACTTTTAACATGTAACATTGTGTGAGTTTCAGGTGAAGCACATGTTGATTTGATACATTGAAAAATTATAATATGATGGTCATTAGATTGAGGTCATGAGCACCTCTATCATGGCACATAATTATCTTTTTTTTTTTTTGTGGTGTGGGAATAACTAAGATCTGGTGTCTCAGCAAGTTTGGTGACGATATACAATGTTGTTTATACTCATTACACTGTGCATTCTATCTCTAGGATTTGTCTCCTGATTACAAGTTTGTGCCCTTAAAAATACCTCTTCTTTTCCCCATCCCCAACCCCTGGTAATCACCATTTTACTCTGTTTTTATGAGTTTGGCTTTTTTAGATTCCACATATAAGTAATATCATGTGGTATTTGTCAATCTCTGTCTGACCTATTTCACTTAGTGTAATGTTCTCCAGGTCTGTCCACATTATTGTAAATGGCAGGATTTCCTTCTTTCTCATCGCTGAACAACATATGAGTGTGTGTGTGTGTGTGTGTGTGTGTGTGTGTGTGAGCTACATCTTCTTTATCCATTCATCCCTTGACTGGCTGACACTTAACTTGTTTCCATATCTTGGCTATTGTGAATAATGCTTCAATAACCATGGGAGTGTAGATATCTTTTCCATATCCAGTTTTCATTTCCTTTGGGAGAGCCCCCCTTATTTATAAATGCAGAAAACGAGATCCAGTGGGTTTTTGCCCCACTTAGGTCGTCTTACAGAGGAGGATCAGAGGGTCAGGAGCCCAGGCACCCAGTCTTTCCACTACATCAACTGGGCCATTTTTGGAGGAGGGAGGGCAAAATCTCAGCCACGGCACCAAAATGAGTGAGCAGGACGTGGCAGTGGCCATGGCAACGGGATGAGGCTGGGAATGGAAAGACGTGACAGAAGAGGCTTGGAGGTGAATTGTGGGGTGGCCAACGGCTGGTTTCCTCATGGAACATCCTTATTTTTGGCACGTCAATTTGTTGAGTGGCACCTGAGTCATCCCTCTCGAGGCCAGTAACCAACTCAAACAGAGGAACTCACACATCACTCCTTTCACCTTGGGCATCGTGGGCACCCACCAAATATTTGTTGCTTTGCTTTGACTCTGATGCTGGACCTATAAGCGTGCAAAGGAGCGGTCTGTGTATGCCACCACCAAATGTGTTCTATTTATGATGGGATGGTTCAGAGCAGGAAAAAATAAATCACCTCATTTACAGATAGCAGGCATTGCTGTTACTGAATCAAAATGTCCTTGTTGACATGGAAACAAGAAACAGTTGAGCTGGAAGAACGTGGCAGAGAATGGAAATGTAGCACGGAGGTACCATTTTCACCCTCCCTTTGCTTATTACAACTACACCCATGCATGGTACCACTGAGTGTGGTCCCCTTTCTCTAGCTGGAGAAAGAGCCTCCCCAGAGAAATGCGGATTCTGGGTCTATTCTTTTTTTTTTTTTTTTTTGGTTAGGATTTATTTATTTATTTGAAAGAGAGAGAAAGAGATAGCATGGGGAGGGAGGGGCAGAGACAGAGGGAGAATCTCAAGTCAATTCTGCCCTGAGAGCAGAGCCCAACTTGGAGCTCGATCTCATGACCCTGAGATCATGTCCTGAGCCAAAACCAAGAGTCAGATGCTTAACCGACTGTGCCCCCCAGGCACCTTCTCCAGCTCTTCTTTAATAGCTGCGGCATGATCTTGGGCATTTACCTCTTTGAACTGCAAAGTCCTCATCTGCTAACACAGGTAAAGCCCTCAGCACAAGGCATGGTAAAGACCAGGTGTTCAGCACACATGAAGTATCCTTTCTTTCCTGACAAAAGTAGCCTCAGGAGACAGACCAGGCTCCTTAGGGGAAAAAAAAGAACAATCCTAGGTGGTCTGGTGGCACGAAGATGGGAGTTTGGGGGAAGACCGAGGAGTGAGAAGTTGTCAAGTCTTGGGGCAAGCCTTGAAGCTTGCAGAGAAGAAGAAGAAAGGGGCCGTGGTGTCTAAGAGCAAGGTTCAGAATATGTGAACTCGAAGTCTGCTTTAAAGCAGGAGCACCTGGGGCAAGTTCAATTCCCTCTTTGGACCTCAACATTCCCAAGCAAAAATAGGAAAGTTTTAATATTGATCTTTGGAGTTCTTTTTACTTCTGTGAGCCTATGGTTTTAAACATAGCCATTAAAAGTAAGGGACGGGGCAAGAGAAATGTCCTTGCTGGTTGTCTTTCCCAGTATGGAGCTATAGCCGAGTGAAGAAAGGAACTCGTGAGGACCTCAGGAAACCAGGATAGTAACAGCGAGATGAGGGGGGGGGTCCACTATTTTCAACCCGGAGGGTCTTTACTTCCTCCTGGGCTCCTATTATTGGAGGGAGGTGGCATGGGAAGAGTGCTCAAGGACACACTTCAATCTACTACAAAGGGCCCTGAGATGGATCAAGTAGGTAAGAAAATTCACGAAAACCATCTGGGGCTTTAACCACGCTTGACTCTAAAGCGAACCCCTGTTTGAAGCATTTCTCTCTTGGCTGCTCTTCCAGCATAAAGGAAGAGGATGAGGTAGGAATTCAAAGTAGAAGTCTATCATACCAAGCAGCTCTCTCAGTTCTGTCCTGACCTCTGTTAGTCATGTGGCCTGAGGTGTGCTCATAGCTGATTCAGTCCCCTGAAACTTAAACACCTCCAAGATAGGCCAGAGAGTTCCGAGACATCAGTGGTCCAAGACCAGGGAGCCCAAGAACCCAAGTTGGAAAATCAAAGAATATGCATGTTCTTTGGCTTGGGTAGGCTCACACTGCTCTTCCCATCCAAATTATTTGGATCTATGGAGCTAAGTGTATTCTTCCCCTGGGGCTGGCTACCACACAGGGCACCACAAACTGGGTGAGTTAAAACAACACACATGTATTGTCTCACAGTTGTGGCAGCTGGACGTCTGAAATCATGGGATCAGCAAGGCAACGCTCCCTCTGAAGGCACCAGGAAGGATCTGTTGGCCTCATCCCCTCCTGATGTCCTCGGCATCCTGTCTTCTGTCTTCTAATGGCATCTTCCCTGTGACTTCTTTCTTTACCTTCTGTGCCCCAGCTTCCCCTCTTGAAAAGGTCCCCAGTCCTATTGGACGAGGGGTCTACCTTATTCCAGCATGACGTCATCTTAACGAATTACATGGGCCATGCCCCCTGTGTCCATAGGAGGTTGCATTCCGAGGTGCCAGGGAGTCAGGCCTTTTAATGTCTTTTAAGGGTACACGATTCATGATCAAGAGGTCAGGACTTGAAAGTAACAATCCGGAAAGATTAGAGACCACGAACATTCACTCCTTGTTCCCAATACTCCTTCCCCAGAAGTGATACGTCCAGATGGACATAGTGCAAGCAGCCCTCCCAGATAACCGGCCTCCAAACTCTCTGTCCATTGACTCAGACCTTAGGCTACTCCTCCGTGAGCTTGGGAGCCCCCATAATGCATTCCAGTCACCAAGTAATACTCCACTCAAATCAATCTACAGTGAAGCTGTTTGTGTAACTAATGAACCCTGATTGTGTTGCCTCCAAGTAGAGGTAAAATTGTTATTCTGTTTAATGAAGGAACGCTTTCTGGGGGGGAGGGGGAGGGTCAAGGAAGACTGAGATCAAAGACCGGCATATAGGAGAAGCCAGGGATGTGAGCAGATCCCCACCTTGACGGATCATCCTACCAAATCGTTTCCCCAAATCTCCATGAAGAAACAGTCAAGCCAGATACATTCGGTGGGGTGGGGGGCTGGGGACCCACAAAACAACATTTCATTTACTTCTGCCTTTGCTTCAGGTACAGAAAGTTGGGGGTGGGTAGGAGGGAGTCCTAAAAGAAGGATCCCTCGCTCCTGCCTTCTGATGTATTATTTCTACATTAGCGTTATCAGGCTGGTTACTGAAAGACAGATGCCCAACAAGAAGCTGATTGCATTTCCCAATCTTATTTGCAAACAAGCATTCATTTCCTGCTTATCAAGGCACAGTGCGGCTGCTTTGTCCATTCAAATCATTGTCTTCAGCCGGTGAGGCAAGCCACCGGGCAAGGTTCACCCCAGCCAGAGCCTGGATGCTCAGTGTCATTGAACTCAAGGAGCACATAATTAGTATTGAAAGGTGTGATTGCGGCGCGGTTGGCCAGGTAATCAGGCCCCGATTTCTCTTTGGGATTTTAGACCAATTGGAAACCTTAGCCCAAGAGGAGGCTGGAGGGAATTATCCTGGAAGTGTAGTATCCCTTTTCAAATATAAACACTGGACAATTATCCCAGCCCATCAACCCTCCCTTGCTCGGCAAGCCGGGTCCGGGCGGCGAGCAGAGGGGACCTGGCTCTTCCCCGGGCAGGTCTGCCTCTCAGCCCCGGCTCCCCAGGGCGCTTCCATCAGCTCACTCACATCTTCCAAGACTGTCGCAACCTTGGGATGTCTCTGCAGACCGAGCCTCTTCATCCTGCTGCTTGTTTTGCAAACATTTGGCTGCTTCATGGGAACCTGCCTCAACCTGAGGCCCGAGTTCCCTGTTGGCTGGGATGCTGGAGGCTTCTGGAGAAGGGCTGGTCTCTTTTCCCAGTCCGATCTGATGGCTTTGGAAGAGACAGACGGGAACGCGTCTCTCTGCTAGCCCTTCACAGACAGGAGGCCCGTCCTCGGTTCTCAGAAACCAACAGCCACAGTTGACACGAAACTCGGTTAGGTATTTAAACTTAGGGCATTCGCATAAAAACACATTTTGTTTGGGCAACTCGAGGAAGCATCAAATGTCTCCTTCTGGACCAGGGGCGGCTCCCTCGTCCGAGGACGGGGCCGTCGTAGGACAAGGCAGATACATGTGGAAGTGCAGTCGCCTGTCTATATCAAAGGATGCTTTCTCCGTGTCTTTACGGTGTTTTGCTTTCACCAAACTCACAATGGCTACCATAGCTAGACAGCAAAATAAACACAAGTATCCATAAAATACTGACTCTTCCAGGCTCTGATGGAGGCTGAGCAGACAGCGACCTGCCCCAGACTTGGAGGCAGGGCCCAGTGTATAAACAAAGTTTGCATGCAAGACTCCGTATATTATCAACACATCATGATCAGACTCCCGCCAACCGCACAGCAGACACATAACTCTAGTTATGTAATGGGACCATCAGCAAGGGCTATGGGAAAAAGACTTTTTGTTCCTTGCAATGCATCCTCCACCTAGCGCAGACGGGCTCCGGCTGATGTCCTCGGGAGGGTGCAGAGCTCTCCTCCAGGCCACGGCTGCTCCTTCCCGCCTTTGAAAAAGCTGACGTTCCAGGGTGGGCCACTGGGCAGAGGCCGTTTTGCCTTCTGCAGAAACCGCCCCATGTTTCCACGGCACCAAGTGTTCTTAGCATCTTATTATGAAAATGTCAAATATCCGGAAATTTTGAAAAAAGAACAAAAAACAAAACAACACCACACATTCATCACTCATGAGATACAGTTTGAAGTCATTACCTTCTCCTGCTTGGTGTTGGTAGAAACAGGGACTCCCCTTCTCCAAGCCTCGCTTTTCAAGGGTCTTGCCATGGGAAGCCCCTGGCCTGGGAAATCAGTGCTCCATGGTTCTTCCAGGGGTCTGCCCCAGCTTGTCCCCATCCTGTGTCGGAAATGAGAAGATCCCTTGGGGCGCCTGGGTGGCTCCGTCGTTAAGTGTCTGCCTTCGGCTCAGGTCATGATCCCGGGGTCCTGGGATCGAGCCCCCCATCGGGCTCCCTGCTCTGTGGGAAGCCTGTTTCTCCCTCTCCCACTCCTCCTGCTTGTGCTCCTTCTCTCGCTGTGTCTGTCTGTGTCAAATAAATAAATTAAATCTTAGGAAGGAAGGAAGGAAGGAAGGAAGGAAAGAAAAGAAATGAGAAGACTGCAGTCACAGACCGACCTCGGGTTTTGATCGCAACCCTTCCACTTACCAGCTAGGGGAATTTGGAGTGTGTTATTTTATTGTTCTGAGCCTCAGTATGCCTTCGATGTACGATAGGCACAGAGCTAAATCCGATTAATCCATGGGGAGCATTGATTAGACGCCAGGAACTCTTCCTCATGACACCAGTTGGCCCAGATCCTCACAGTAACCGACGGTGGGGAATCAGGCTGGAAACCCAGGCCTGCTGCCTTGTGCCATCGTGAAAGGAGTGATGGTGAACGTGGTGTGTCTAGTACAGAGTTTCCACTTCAGCCGCTTTTCAATGAAGAATTCAAGGGTTATTATTATTGGCTGTAGTAGTATTTTAGAGAGAGCACCCGATTACAGCTCAGGACAGAACCAACAACGAGCGCTTCTCATTACTCCAGCTGCCTACGCCTCGTTGTTTTTATAGTCGAAGCCACCACGGGTATGGGCAGCACCCTAGCTCGGAGGGTAGCACCCCGAAATGACAGGTGCGCCTGGAGAGCTGTGGCTGGCAAAGACCGTTCTCGGGAAGCCGGGCTCTGCACGCTCAGATTTTTAAACTCAGAACAATGAATGGTATGGCTAGACTGAGAGACTGGAAAACGTTAAAATGCCACAGTTTGGTACTTCCGTGCCCTATCAGAACAGAATTCTAACACAAGCACTTGTTAAAGTGAAGTTTTATTGGCTGGATCACTTTTTTGGGAAAACTGATGGAGGTTTATCAAATCCAAACTCTGTCCGTATGTTCTACTGTAAACGTGGCTGTTGACCTCATGGAAATACGTCGAGTCGAGACTAGTTCGTCTCTCATCTGCTCCGCGCAAAGATACTTTCCGTAGTAGCTGCCACAGAATTCTAAACCCTGGCATTTCTGGGGCTGAATCCTCATGGATGATTAGTTCTTCTCTGTTTCTAGGGTAAGATGTGAGATTCCTGAAAGGAAACTAGACAGCCATCTTTCAACCCCAAATTCTCTGGACTGCTTCCAACACTTCCCTCACCCTAAGCGCCTCCAAACTCATCCTAACCAGACGCCTCCATTAGGGAGCGCGCCACAGACTTCTCAGGTAAGTGTCTCAGCCCTGGGAAAGGTAAAAGAAAGGACGAATGGATGCTAATTTTTGAGGAAGAACCACCTTTGAGTAAGAGATATCATGGAAGCCCAGACATGTGGCATACAGCTTTTCTAAAAGTTACAGAGCAAATTCAAGGAAGGAAGGAAGGGAGGAAAAAAGGGGGAGAGCAAACCCATTAGTTCTGAATCCAGAGTGCTGCTCTGCATTAAATAATTAATAACGCCCATTGGCACAAGTCCAGAGACCTGACAACTGAAACAAATCCAACATAGAACAAATGTTTTTGGAAAACTGAAGGTCTCCTACTTATACTATCTTTCTCAAAGGCATGCAGTTTCAGACAGACCAAGAGAGGACACTGTGCATGAATGTCACAGATTTTGCATCCAAGATGACAAGGCAGAGACATATTCTGGGTCTTTGCCCAGTAATAGTTGAAGAAGATAAGTTAGAATTTGAGGGATTGGAGCTACACTTGGAGTGAGAGATTCCCCAGCCCAGAGAGAGACACAGATCCAAAAAAAGGGATGGGTGTGATCAGAAGGAAATGAATCCAACACTGATCCAGCAGAGAAAGTCTCCCCCAAATGCAGGTACAGGTGATTTCAGAGCTATAGCCACACAGGTAGGACTCTTGCTAAAATCTAAAGAGAAAGAGGAATGGGGGGGGGGATACCTTAGGTAGTAGGGTCCATTAGGAGCCTCCATGTACTCATGAGAATTATATTTAAGAACTTGCTACTAGAAAGGACTGTCCTGCGAAGAACTTCGGTCACATTAATCCTTCCCTGGGCCATGGAAGTTCACCGCCAGCAGCCGACAGGTCATCAGAGAGAAACAATCAAGGATGGGGAAGAGAAAGCGGTGTTTTAGGTGGGCTGGCAGAACAACTTTGTGGACTGCCCTGTTTTTTAACATACCCACAAAAGTATGCGGAGCCAAGCGTTCTTTACGCCGGGCCAGACTTTCCTACCCCACCTTGGGGGGCTGCCAGTTTTCGCTGGCTCTCTCTACACTGTCAAGCCTTCTTGTGAAATGACTGGTACTTCCTGCTTCCCGTCGCACCCCAGACCCAGACACGCCACCTCTCCCTGGGTATCCGCCCAATGGTTTAATGAAAGGAAGCCAAGGGGCTCTTGAGGACACAGAAGCCCCTGTTCGGATGAGGACAAAAAGAACAGGGTCCTTTCCCTCCCCGTTTCCTCGATTCCTTCCACCTTCCTCTGCTCCCCGCATCCCTTACTGGGGTCCTGCGCCTGGCTCGAATTCAGCGCCGCATTCCTGCGCCTTTGTGTCCCAGCCTCCCAGCTGCAAGGCCATGGGGGATGTTCACAGAGTTCCAGCTCCAAGAAATTCTCATCTCCATAGACCTGTCTACCCACCTCCCACCTGGCCTCCAGAGAAACAGCCAACATTCCTTTAGTCCCACAGAGAAAGGGTGTGACTTGGATTACTCAGTAAAGCCTCCAAGCCAGCATCTTATGCCCCCAAAACAATAGAGTTGTATTTTTCTTGGACTTCATTCTTTTTATTTGGCTTCTCCTTTGATTAGCAGAAAGAATGCCTCTCCCTCCCCCAACTTTTTTTTTTTTTTTTTTTTTTTTTTAATATTCCAGCCCCGTTCTTCTGCTCTTCCGGTAGAATCCCAACCCCCAACCTCAGCAAGGTAAAGCCTTGGATCACGAACCTGAGTGACGTCAGTGAGCTTGAGAAACGCCATCCGTTTCTCCTGGGCTTTCTCACACGTGGGAATTGTCTCTTGGGAGTCTACATCCCATCTCTGATCTGTTTGTTTTGGATGCTAATCCCAGGACGCTGGGCGAGGTGTTAGTCAGACTGACCTTTCCCGTTTTCTGAGTCAGTGATCTTAGATCACTAAGTCAGGCGCTAAGTGTTGAAAATTAAAATCAATGTGTGGGGCCCCATAAGCGGGAGCCAGGAAGGTGGGAATGAAGGGGTGAAAGGGAAAAGGTGACGCCTCGGTTTGGGTTGAAACAGACAAAAATCTATCCATCTGCTGTCAAACCCATCCTCATCGAAAAGGGATTCTGCTTGCTGGGAGCGAGGCTCACATTACAAAGAATCCTACATGGACCCTCTCTCGGCACGTGGTACCTCTGAAAGGTCTAGCCCAGGTCTGAAGTCCCAAGTCCCGAACCTTCTGGAAGTCAGGGGGTTTTCTATCTGGGGGGCTCCTGAGCCCCTGAAGTATGTCCGTCAGGCTCCAAGGGGTATTTAAGGAGTATCTTCCCTTTCACTAGGCCGGGACCTTTAGGGCACCTACCACTTCCAGCCCCGACTTCTCTATCAAGCAGACAGATCTACTGGAACAACAATGATGATAAGGCCAGGTGTCTGGTTTGGATGGGTCTTTTGAATCTAGCTCCTATCTGGGATGTCAAAACTCCTAGTAAACCAGAGTCAGTGCAGCTTAAATATCAGCTGAACTCGGACAAGACAACCTCTCACTTTTAATATGAGAAAAACGGCTTGTTGAGAAGCATGCAGTTCTTAAATTTTTTTTTTTTTTTTTTGAGAAGCACGCTGTTTTACGCAGGACCGCAGAGCACGTGGTCACCTTTTCGGTCTAAGGATTCAGGATTGTTAACAGAAGGGTGTATGGAGGTTGTACTGTGTTGGCAAACCTTTAGGTTCAACCGAATGTCCGGCCCGACCGTTTATGCAGAGTCCCATCAGTCCCCAGAACGCTTGTATCCCCCAAAACCAACCACAAAGCATGCTACTCCCAGCTGACTAATTCCAACCCGTAGCCTGGGTCTCCTCCTTCAATACGTCAAGCATAGCAGGTGCAATTCTTTTCAACAAATAGTTGTTGAACATCAATTACATGCGCAGCATTTGCTCAAATCAGATAGTAAGAAGATCCTGAATCTGCTTATGAAATCAACCATCCTGAGAGACTTTCCATATACAGTTTCTAAAATTCAGCAACTCCCTCTTTTCTTTTTCGTACAATCCCGTTCCCAAGAAGAGACAGCTTGATTATAAAAGGAAAGAAATTATCTCTGTTTCCTTTTCCCTGCGAACACGCAGACTTACGCACACACTGAGACACGCATGCACACCCGTATAAAATCATCATTTGTCCAGTAGGATTTACACATATGTCACAAATGTAAACAGACCAGACACGTCTAAATCCGTACTCCAAGTATGCATCCGTTTTGTTTTTGTTTTGTTTTGTTTTAAGGCCCCACCGAAAGAAAAGGGGGAAAAAGAAAAATCAACAAACCCTTCAAGGAGTCCGATCTATATTGTCAGGTAATTGTTAGCAGAAATCGGCTATAATAACAAGCCATTTTAAAGGAATGTCAATTCACTTCTATCCTGCTTAAAGAAGATCCAGAGTCTGCCTTTGTTCCTAACCTGAGCAGTTTGGAAGAAATAATACCCTCTTTCAGAAACTGTGGGGGGAATTTGAAAGGTAGGGCTCCCGCTCTCCCAGATCAGCCCTGGAAGGAGGGGTGACTGTCATCAAGAAGGAGGCTACCTCTGGGGATCAGCCAGGAGCCCGGAGTGGGGGGGGCGAGAGGGGCGGCCTTGTCCCAGGGAGCGAGGTGACAGGGCAGTAGGAAGCAAGCGCCTTGCTTTCAGAAACCTACGAAGGATCTCCACTCCTCCTCCTCGGTGTGGCTTCGGCAGCCAAGGCCTCGAGAGTGTGGCGGAACCACCAGTCTCTCAGGCAACGTGTCCTCCGCCCTCCCCGCTGATGGCCTGTTTGCAGTCTGGGATGATTTCTTGCAGTTGCTTCTTTCCAAGAGCCTGAGGTTTAGGGTTTGGGTGAGCTTGGTGGTTCGCCTTTTTTTTTTCCTCCCCCTACCCTTTTATTCACAGTTTCCAATACACAAAGCACTTTACAACGTCCATGGAAACCTCTGTGGCTACAGACTTAGAAGAAGACAATGACTGAGCATCAGCCACACACGGGAAAGAACATGGGAGGGTCCAGTTACGTGGCCTTTTTTTTTTTTTTTTTTTTTGCTGATCAGGTCCCAAAAGCGGTGAGTTTTGTTTGTCTGTGTTTTGTTCAGGGTTTCTGTTGTAGTTGTTGTTTGTTTTTGTTTTTGTTTTTTAGGGTTTTTTTGTTTGTTTGTTTGTCTTCCACAAAAGGCCAGAATGATGAGGGCTTTAGAGCTGAGACATGTTGGATTTTTAAATGCCGTTGCCCCTTAGTCGGTCCATGTGGATGGATAGCTGAACAGCACGGAGCCAGCCCTCTCTCAGACATTCGAGAAATGTTTGTGCAATGAATGTGCGCTGTTTCTTTAAAGAGTTCTGTGTCGTTGTTAGAACATAGTGGAAGCTTCCTAGAGGCAGGAGTCCTGAGTTTGAATGTGTCATCATTCTTGTCCCCAGTAGATTTCCCTGGCTCCCCTGAGAGGGACCTGAGCTCAGGGCACAGCAGTTAAATGTGATCTTTGTCCTCTTGAAATCTGCTGTCCTCATTCTATATACTCATTCTCTAGAAATAGTCCTTACCAATCACCTTTACCCCACTCTCCCATCTTTTCCAACCAATTATACAAGAATAAGCGGCAAAAATGAAAACTGAGGCATGGGGACTTCTAAGCTGGCTCTTGCATGGGAAAAACAGCTAGAACAGTGGGAAGACTCCTGCGCCATCATCAAGGGTCCCACTGTCTCTGCCCCACCTTCTGTGATGCCAGTTTCCTCCCTCCTTAACCCGGCATCACAGTCTGGGCATGTGGAACACGACCAAGTTTGAAACATCAGTCTTTGCTGTACAGATGAAATGCCTTATCACTCAGACCATGTTTGAACCAGAGGATGCTAATTTTGTCATCGCAAAAGGGACATGTCCTTCGGCTTCAAGGGACAAGTCGGGAGTCTGTGCAGAAGGGGAGGATGGCTTATAAGAGCAAACAGCAAGTGTCAGAGCAGGTGCAACCACTGAGATCATCAGGTCGCCATATCCGCCATGGCCTGTGCTAAAGGCAAGACCCCAAATGTGGGTTAGCATTGCCCGGAGAAACACCGTCTCAAGGAAATAAGGCAGGGCCCTAAAGAGACAAGACTGTGGGTAAATAGTTTCCCCCACCATAGACTAGAGATGATGAGGGCATAGCCCTACTGGTCTCCTAGTAAATGAATTATTACACAGTAAGTAAGCTTCCCAGAGTTGGTAGCTACTGTTTTCTTATTCCACTGTTGTTGTGAGTGGGTTTTTACCCATTAACCCTTAAAGTTTTGAAAGTTCAGACAAGAGAACTAACCATTCTAGACCTCAGCTTTCTCATCTGTTAAATGGGAAAAGTAAGAACTCCTATGGAAGGTTTGGGGGAGGGGGTGGGGGGGGATAGGAGCTTTATCCAGGGAAAGCCCTTTGCACAGCCGTGGAGTACACCATAAGAGTCTGCAAACATTTTCTGGCTAATAAATGTTCCAACGGCGCAGAAAAGAAGAATTTAGATCAGGGTGGTCATGGAGGGCCCGCACTTCCAAAGCCAGGGTTTGCCTGGCTTTAAAGGGGATAGTGACAACCCCCTTCTGCCCCGCAGCACGAAATGATTTGGGAAATCTGGACAGGACTGGGTCCAGGGGTACAAAGGCTGCCACCTACCCCGAGAGAAAAAAAGAAATCCAACACGCACCAGTGTAAAATGAAGTAAAGTGATGGCCGTGAGACCAAATCAGCCAATGCGCCACTCCTGCAAACCCAGAAAAGTTCTCATGAAAGACAAATTAAGAGGCGGGAAGACACGTTAGAAGTGCATGGTTCAAATCACACTTTGTTCTCTGCTCCCCCCGAGAGAAAAGCAGCCAAACTCTGATTAGGAAAGAAAGGAGAAGATAAGATCAAAAAGTGCAGTTGACAAAGGAGCGAAGCCCCAACCTCCCCGGGTGACCCAAAAAGGAGCGCCAGGGCAGGGAGGACCGGGCTGCGGGGGCGGCGGCGGCTGGCCTGCGTGCCTGCGAGCAGTTGTGCGAGCTCACAGCAGCCCGCGGAATGCTCCGCGCAGGGCCGCGTGCCGGGCGGGGAGGGGGCGGCAGCCGCGCACCCCCACCCGGATCCGGGATCTGCCTCTCCCATTCGCTGTGCGACCCTGAGCCAGCCACACGCTAGTCTCGGGCCTTCGGTTTCTTCGCATGAAAAGTAAAGAGTAATTTCTCCCCCTCACCACCTCGGAGAGATGTCCAGGGAATAGGGTTG
The DNA here is from genome assembly GCF_963455335.1 of Martes martes. NCBI lineage: Eukaryota > Metazoa > Chordata > Mammalia > Carnivora > Mustelidae > Martes > Martes martes. The sequence continues at coordinate 56,801,067 of NC_137904.1, forward strand.
ACGCGTGGATATAAGGGCATTTCAGAAGCAGACGCAGGAACCAGCGGCCAGGAATATTCATTAGCAGTGGGATTATTTTTTCAGCAATAGGTGAGGAGGAGGAGAGCAGATGAATACGAGTGCTTTATCGTGATCTGCACGCAGGAGACACAGGAGGAGCGCTGCGCTCCCCAGGGTCCTGGTTCTGCCCCGTGCGGACTCGTGTTGGGTGGGCACTGTGCAGAGCTGTCCTATGCGAGTCCAGGCAAAGGCGGGGGAAGGGGACGGAGAGAGAGAGAGCCCACAGTGTGGACCGAAGCATGACGCGGTGCCTCGGGTGGAGGGGAGAATACAGGCTGTGAACGGAAGGAGGCCAAGGTGAAGGTTTCTCCTCTCCCAGCTGACACCCAGTATTTCCTACCTGGGGTGGCTGCTTACTGATGAGAGGAGAAGGCTCATTCCTGACCCCTTACTGCATGGCCCCGCCCACCTGAGCCAAAAGAGTCACCCAGGAGCAGCAAAAAGCTAAGGCACTTTGGACACTTAATACTTAAATAAATACCTGTTGAAATGAACTCCGCCCACCCCACCCCGCCCCGCCCCGCCCCGCTCTCAAGCCAGTGCAATGGTTCCTGAAGCTAGTGTTTCTCTCCTCCTCCTTCTTCTCCTTCTAAATAAATCACAGTTTGGATTTAGGGGCTGGGATGGAGATGGGTGACATTGTTTTTCAAATGCCTCTGGTTGGAAAGCATGGAGGGTGTTAGGTCCTAACTGAGTCGCAAGTTCCAGCAGGGCCTAGACAGGGCACATCCATATACACACACACTTCCATCCTTGCTGGCCCTTTAAATCCCCCCTCCCCAGGAGGAGTTGGGGAGGGATTTGTGTTTCTGGGGCTCTTGGGACTGAAGTCCCTGGGGCCATCTGGGAGTGATTAGCCTACAGATTTCAGGTAGCTCTAGCCACACGTGCAGCCCACATGACACCCCCTAATTCCGTACCCACAGCTCTCCTTCTCCAAACAAACAGCAGTGCCTTTTGCAGAGAAAAGAAAATGCCTTCCTTAGAGGAGCTGCAGGGGAAAGCCGGGTCACACTTGCCTCCTCTGCCCTTGCCACCCCCCTCCAATCCCCACCCCCCACACCACCACCCCGCCCACCATTCATTCAACAGTCAGCCACTCCGGGGTTCATCCATGAAAGGACTGTGCTTTGTGCTTAGAAAAGCAAGCAAGAAAACCAGGAAGAAAAAAATATTTATTATCATTGTATATTTGGGTAGCAAAGTCTAGAGGTTTTAGAGGTTCTGATATGTTAATAATGACTTCAGTTTGTGGTTTGATTGTTTTCTCAAAACCTGTAAATCCAGGCCAGAAATGTGTAAAGATTGCAATCTGAAAGCTTTATGTCCATCAATCCAAATATTCTCCAAAGGCATGTCTCTAACACCCTTTCTTCTAGAAAGAAGTCAGAGGACAGGAAATTTAGAAGAAGGTTCCGGGCAAGTACAGATTTTCTTGTGAGTGGCAGAGATAGTCATCTACAAGCCACATTTTGAGGGAAGCCATAAAGACAGCTCATCTAACTGGCCAAGGTATCCCACTATGTGCCTGGTAGTGGAAATGTACCATTAAGTATTCATTGCTTTGGCTAAATTTTGGTCACTCATTCCTGTACTACACATTTATTTTGCAGAGTCTACAATGCACACGGAATGGGGATATGAAGGGAATAACACTCTGTCATTGTCCTCAAGGAGATCACAGTTTAGGGGGTGAGAATATACACACAGTAGACAAATGACAGCATGAAACACAATGGCATGAACACAATGTTGTAAGAACACAAATATCTCTTCTCTGAGAGAGATCAAGTCTTCACAGAGGGTTTAGCATTTGAACTGGATCTCCGTTCCCTACCACAATCTGGCTGCCTCTCAGACTGACTATTCTCAGACTGAGAATAGACTGAGCCTTAATAGTCATTTACTCCATAGTCTGAATGAGCCTCACATCTTTTCTAAGAGAACGGGGTGGCTTTTCCTGGGAGAGACACCTTTCCCGGAAAAGAGAGAGGAGGACTGCAAACCAGGGGTGTAGGGAAGGCTCCCCAGTACAGTAGAAAGGAAAATCTTGAAGATGGGGAAGAATCCAGTACATCGGTGTAGGAAGACAGGTCCTGTTCTGCCCATGGGTCTCAGAGAAACAACCAAAGGACACTGGAGAGACTTGAGGAATTAGGGATGCTCGTAGGCATGAGTAATAATAATAATAATAATAATAATAATAATACTTCTTTCCTTCTAAGGGAGCATTGTTCGGAATTTTTCAGAATCCAGATATAATCTAATAATTTCTCTGAACTCATTCTTAAGCCTCAAAGGCAACCTTACTCCCACTTCCTGGTTGGTTTGACTGAAAAATCAAAGTGTCCTTGGCAGAGGTGAAGTTGGGCTGGGGAAGCCCAGGGACAGGAGGAGGAGGCAGGTGAGTGTTCCTTCCGTCCTCTGTCTGACCTGAGCAGTCCTCTGGGTTGATGAAACTAGCCCAGAAGTTGGCGGAAGCGGGTCTCAGGCCTCGCTGATCCGAGGCAGGTGAACTTGGAGGCCAATGCCCCTAACCGTATCACCCTGAAACCCTGCTTTCCTCAGACCTAAGTTCCTGGAGGAGAGTCAGAATCCGGAGAACCCCCTAAGTGCCAGGAAAATAAAAAGCAATTAGTGACTTTTGCTTTAGGCAGAATCTGGAGGGGAAAAAGAAATCCTGGAGCCCCACAAAACCCCACCTCCCTGGGCCTCTTCCGGAACCACAATGTTCAGCCCACTCAGCGTTTGGCCAATGCCACTCTCTCCTCCCTCAGAAGATTTCTTTGCTCCTGGAAAATCATCTGGAAACTGTCATCACCACTGTGCTGGTTGGCAGATGTCCCCCAAAGAGAGAGTGAAGCGTACCACACACTACAAGGCATTTCTGGGCTTGGACCAAGAAAGGGGAGGGGCGGTAGGGTGGGAGGCGATGGCTCAGGCAAGGAGCAGACGGCATCACCAGCGATGGAAGGAGAGAAGTGACTTCTGGGGCCCAGGAAAGGGATGGAAAGGCCTCTGCCACTGAGCCAGGTGCTCAAGGACCACTCCTCCCTCCTGCTTTGCCTCCCCCTCAGCACTGATGGAGGGCCAAGGAGGGGAGGCAACTCTCTGTGATTCACACACTCTTTCCGAACAAAGAAAGAGAAATCCATGGTAAAGGCAGAGAGGGTCTCAGAACACAAAATGCCCGTGTGTGTGTGTGTGTGTGTGTGTGTGTGTGTGTGTGTGTGTGTGTGTGTAAAATGGGATATGGGCGGGCAGAGGCTGAACCCACCCACGACTGGACTCCATCATCTAGAGCCCCAGAGCCAACACTCAGGCCCATGCACCCCGCTGCTCCAGGTCCCACACAGCCTTCTGGGGTGACCTGTGCCTCAAAATCTGCAAGCACCTGCTGCCCAAGATACCTTTATTATAGTTGACGTTCAAAGGAAAACTAGGGTCTGGGCTCACTTGGGAGAATGTGTCTGGGAGGGACCCCAGGGAGAAGCGGACCCTGGAGGCAGAGGGGGTGTGGGTGAATGCCTGGGGACAGTGTCTGAGCCAAGACCACCCAGTGTGCCTTCCCTTCCTACAGAGATAGCAACCCTAGCCAGACACCCCCTTTTCTCCTAGTTGCTGAGGGAGACATGTCACCCTGGGAGATGTCTCCATGGCACCAAGAAAGTATTTAAGGGAAAGATGTCTACATTTAGGGCCCTCTGGAAGGCTTCACCTTCTCTTTTAAAGAATAATAAATGCTCTGATGATTGAATCTATGGGGACCGTGTCCTTAATTTACAGCAGGAACTGCTTACTTGTCTCTGCCTTGTACGTAGATATTAAGGTACTCGAGGGTAAAAAGACAGTTCACTGACACCCCAAGCTGATAATTTTGTGAGCTTTAAGAGCACGGCAAAGAGAGGCCATTTCTGCAAACAGCCCATACCTCGACCCGACTGTGCTCTGTTGGGCCTTCCCTTGCATCTCAGCCAATCTGGAAATCAGGGGAGAAGGAGGTTCCTGTGCTAGGACTCCCTGCGAAAGCACACGCTCTGCCCTTTCGCATAAGATGTAAATACACCCTGTTCTTAAGATAGTAACTGGGAGGCTGTGAGATTTTCTGGAGATTGAAGGAAGGGGAAAGGAACAAACAAAAAACTGTGCCTCTCCTCTTTGCCTGGCCAAATGTCATTCTCATTTTAAAAAAAAAGGGGGGGGGGGAAGAGGTGTAACAGAGGGGGAAAAAGACATTTAAGACTTCACTGACACCTTTTCCATCAGTGAAAGGGTCTTGGGAGAAAGAGGTTAAAGAGAAAAAAGGGGAGAAATATAGGGAAAGGAGGGGAAAAACCTGCTTTCTCAAAATTCCCTGATCTGCCTATTCAACGCTGAGACGGTACCGGAGACAGTCCCGGTTTCCCCTTCAAACAAACCCGGAAAGGAATCCTGTAATAACACTGGCTCTCCCGCAGGCTTGCAGACAGCAACGCGCACCAAGAAATTAATCGGAAATAAACAATGACAGGGTAGGCAGCCCAGCGGGTCCCTGCGTTCCCTGCGGGCCCCACTTTCCCAAGAAACCCCCCAGGCCATTCTCCACGGCTGGGGATCAACCAGTCTCCGGGTACTTTTGTGATGTCAGGGATCCGAGGACCCTCCGCAGACAGAGCCCCCCGCGTCAACACGTCACTCTCCCGGAAGCCTCAAAGTTGGGGGCTGACTTCAGGGCCTCCGCGCTCCCGGTTCCCCCGGGAAGAAAGAGCTGCCCACGGACCTCCCACCCTAAGTCCGGCAACCGGGCTGCGCACTCAAAAGCCGAGCCCGGTTTGGCCCCCGGGAATCTATAGGTTCCAGTAACTCAGAAGATGCGCCCCGGAGGCAGGGGTGGGGGGGGGCGCGGGGAGCGGGTGAGGGGGAGCTCGAGCGCCCGGGTGAGAGAGAAAAGCCTTGCAAAGTCACAAGATAATGCGTCTTTAATTCTGACAGTTACCATTGGAATCGTATACTACTAGCATGGTTTGATGGAAACATTTTCTCTCATAAAGCGCCGACGGAATAACCCACTGGCTACGATATCTTAGTGGGAGTAGCTGGTTATAGTCCCTTCAGCCTGAGATGAAGTCCCCGCCATAAGCCAGTCTACCCCGGGAGAACCACACAAAACTATCCCGAGAATCTCCGCTCTTTTCCGCTGAAGTCCTCCCTGGGGCTGCACAGGCCCAAAGGGGACAGCGGGGGAGGAGGGGGCACAGGTGTGACCCCGGAGAACTACGGAGGAAGCTCTTGGTGCTGAAGGGAGCCCCCCCGGCCCCGTGGACTGCGCTGAGCACTTTATTTATATTTTTAGATCCGCAAGGCAAAAAGCACCTTCAAATGAAAATGCCTGAAAGATTTTTTAAAAAGAGGAAAATTGCAGAGGGAAAAAGTAAAACTTGGCCTAAGGAAATTTCCAGGCTGCTCTAAGGATGCTTTGAGGGAATCCGAACGACGCGGTGCCCCTGTACCTTGCCTAAAAGACTGGTATTTTCAGAAAAGGAAGGGGGAAACACATACACACACAGACACACAGACACACAGGCACAAACACACACACACACACACACACACACACACACACACACACACACACTCTCTCTTTGGAAGCACAGTCCCTTTGGAACTGGGACGTCCTACTCCCATCCCTCCCCCGTCCCCTCTGCTAGTCAGTCCAGGTTGAGCCAGCAACTTCCGCCTCCTGCTTGGCTCCGGTCCGCACCCCGCGGGCGCCCCGCTGGGCCCCAGCCGCCTCAGGCCCCACAACCCGGCCTGGTCACCCTGGAGCACTTTGCAGGTTCACGCCTCCCTCACCCAGCACCTCTCTTCCGCCTCATTCCTCTTTCTGTTAGAAAACAGAAAAGGGAAGAAAAGAAAGCCCTTTTTGGCCTACAGTTTCAGGGGGGGCGCTGGGACTCCGCGGTCCTAGGCGACCCATGTCCGGTAATCTCCCAAAGTGGGGTGCGGGTCTGGGGAGAGATACACACGGAGGACTATACAGTCACGTGCGTTTATGGACCTGTTGCTGGGAGCCCTGGAGGCCTGCGACGGGTCCCACGCCCACTAGGCAAAATGTCCAAAGGTCGCATTTACTTGGCGGTCCGCAGATCTTTACTGCGCACCTGCGAAGCTACCTGGCCCTTTCCTTGTGCAGTTGCTGTCGGGTCCCATGCCCCGTCCAGAGACAGGGCTTACCCGCCGCCTCTCTCCCCAGAGAACCGGTGTCCGGCCTGGAGAGCTACCGGCAAATGCGCTCCCCCCGGGTGAAAAGTACTAATTACCGAGGAGCCACTGGGAGCAGAGAACTCGGGAACCACAGGGTTTCCCCCCCCACACACACCCACCCCACCCCCAGGGATTGGGGTCTTGCAAGGGAACCGAGCTCCAGGGAATTGACAGAAGAGAAACCGAGTCCCCTAAGCACCTCTACAGAGGACGTTGCCAGGGGATGAGATCTGCAGGAGACTCTGCTGCTCAACCCAACCGAATTTTTCTGGGACACGCACCCCTGCTGAACACGGATTTAGACACGCTCCCCACTTTTGCTAAGAAATTTTGGAGAGGGAATTATGGTCCCCAATTCCCCCAGGCGAAGGGGACCCCATTCGCCCACACCGTCCACCGCCATCCGGAGATGGAAAACCCCCCGTGCGATGTGTTCACACTGCCCCGCAGAGCCCACGAAACTCGCTGTAAGCCAACATCTCCGGGCTCTGGACTCCGCGCCCGCGTAGACGCGGAGGGAGCTTGGCGGCCCAAACTAGGGAAATTGAACCGGGCGCCGGCCCTAGTCGCTGAAGGCGGGGAGCGGGGAGGGGGGAGGCGGTGATCTGGCCCTCGGTTTCGCGAGGTCCGCCTTGGGATCTGCTCGCACCTCCAAGTCTCCGCTCCCCAAGGCAGACCTCGAGACGCTTGCGTAGAGCGGGGACCCGAATGCACGTCGAAGACTGGGGAAGTGCCTTCCGCGGCCTGCCCTTTTTCTTGACCGGCGCCCATTCCCTTCCGTATCCCCACCAGCATGAGGAGCCCAACGCGTTGGGCTCTCGGCAGAATGCTCTGGCTGGTACAGAGTCAACAGCCTCAGTTTCCCGATCTGGAACCTGAGCACCGAGAATGGGTTCCTTTCCCTCTGGCTCTCTCTGACACGGGTCCTCGGGTGGTGGGCCGCGAGCGTCTTCCTGGGGCAGGGAAGAGAGGTCAGGGGTGACCCGAGAAGCTCACACCGACCCGAACCGAACCGAACCCCTGAGTGGGGGTGGGGGAGTTGGCACCAGAGCCCCTGCAGAGATACAGGGACTAATCAACGGTGTCCACGAGTCAGACTCGGCCTGGTCCTGGCACGAGCAGAGGGCCATGTCTGCTACCTGGGAAGCAGGGGTCCCTTTCCCGGACCCGGCTTTCCCGGACCCGGCCTCCCCGGCCCGTGCAGACTAGAAACGTCAGGCACCTTGAGCGCCCTTTTCTTGCCAGGTCCCATGTAAGACACACGCCTCCCAGTTCCTCTAACTGGGCTGCCCAGAGGTGAATCCAAAGGGGAGGCAATATCGAGTCGGAATTTCTACAGAGATAAATCTCAGCGGCAAAGCAGTCCTGATGGAGTGGAGCACACCGCCACCATCCCCCCCACCGTCATCCAAGTTTTCCTGCCGTTTCGGCGAGTGAAACAGTTTCTGGGCTTTTGGCGCCCCCTCTGGATGCAGCTGAAAATTGCGCCATTTAAAAAGTCAACTGATTGTTTATCAGTGTTCCAGAAGATACAAGAATACCAAGTGTTTGCATCAAACGAACAGAAAATGTTCAAAACGCTGTATATTCATGATTTAAAATTCTATAGATTATGTATCTCCTATAACGTAATTGCATTAAATATATATTTATGTGTATGTATTTATCTTGACAAATATTTAGAGAAATATTCGAAAGTATCTTAAAGTCACATTCTTCGGTGCCTTTAAGTTCGTCAACACGAGAATTACAATAAAATGCAACTGAACACATTCGTCTTGGTTAAAATTTCTGCCCGAAGTTCTAGTTTCTGAGTGTGCTCCTGGGTCAGGTGCCTACGAATCTCACAGTTATACTCACAAATGTCCCCTCCCCACGACACAAAAATCAGTTGATACTACGCGGGACTCTTTTCTCCCAAGAAAGGATGAAGTTGTTCTTGTACTTTCCCAGCGTATTCCCGGAGCCCTGAGTACGTGGCGCAGGTCTCGAAAACTTGTAAACGACCTATAAGGTACTATAGACATCCACTGCGAGTGAGTTACACCCGTTTAAAAAGTAAATAGTATTTAACTGTAGTTGCAACTTAACTACCTTCTGAAGAACTCCGTTTCCTAAAAGGAAGGTCGACTTCTTTGGAAGAAAATAAGAGAAAACGAGATTTAGAAAAAAAAATTTTTTTCTAGAAAAACATTCTTTTAAATCTTGCAATAGTGTCCGCAATGTGCAAATTAGAAATGAACAAGTCTTTGCTATGATGCGGGCCGATTCACCACAACAATCATTGAATTCGAAGCGGACATCTGGGAGAGCCAGAAAGGGGGAAGCTTAAAATTTAGGAGATTTCCACAGTCGTGCTTTTATTTGTGATTCTGAAGACAGGTAACCCGCAGAAGCCTAGGATTTTTCTTCTCTTCCAGAACTAATACCTAACCAGGCACTAAAGGCAGTTGGTGCAAACACAAAGGTTGCGCTCAAATCACACTTGAGATACATCAGAGACACCCCCCAATCCCTCCCCTGGAACTCCTAGCTGTCTGCCAGTCGGAGAAGGACCCGACTGCAGTCGGGACACGCGAGCGTCACCCCTCCAGGTGTTTTGTAAAGGAAGGCGAAACAGGCAAGCTGCACGACTCCGCCAAAGTGGACTGTTTTGTCTGCGGTGGTGCCCATGTGTCTGGCCTTTTACAAACCAAGTGACCGGCCTCAGCTTCCCGGAGCCCCTGGACGGCCACATTCGCAAAGTTCGATCTCTCCAAGCCAGAGCAGTTTGCAAGCCCTTTCCAGTGGCAACCCTCCTGACGTTTGGATTCGGCCAGGAGGTGAAAAGCAGAACGTCAAAGCAATTGCCTGTCACTGAGCAGGGCCGCGGGCTGGGGGCTCGGCTCGGGGGGGCTGGAGAAGGACTTGTCAGAGTTCAAGGTCGCTGTGGCGCGGGGCAGCTCCCGCAAGCGCGGGGCTACTGCGTCGCCGCCGCCAGCCTCCGCGGGGACTTATCTTTGGTCTTCATTGATTCCCCTTGCAAGAGCGCAGCAGAATCCCGACCAGCCGCACCAGCCCCGGCGAACCAGAGCATGTTAATCTATTTATATGGATTATTACAGAGGAACAGCGGGCGTTGAGTCACCAAAACCTCTGCTTCCCAAAAGACCATTTCTAAGCACTTTCGGAGGAGGCAGGCTCCGGGAGCATAAACTGGGCTACGCGGTAAAGAGCGACTGCTTTTCGAACGCTCCAAACTCCAGCTAAGTCTCCGGGACCGCGCAGACAGCAGTGAAAAGAAACGCTTGGGGGAGATCCTAGTCTAGACACACGCGCGCGCGCACGCACACACACAAACACACACACGCACGCAAAATTCGTGCGGAGACGGCACCAAACTTCTGACATGACGAGAGTACGGCAAACTTACACACTTGGACGTCCCAGGTCCCCCGCCTTCCCCGCTGCACACCCGCCCCCCCACGCCAGACCAGAGGCAGCGCTCCCCTCCCCGCCCCTCCCCTCCCCTCTCGTCACCCAAGCCCAGTGCCACAATCCTCCTCCCCGAAAAATCCAGTCCAATCAGCTGCCTGCCAACCCCTGAAATGCCGCGCTGTGATTGGCTGGCCGTCTCTAAGGTGAGGAGCAGTAGTTATTAAAGAGCCCCGGGGCTGGGAGTCGAAGAGCTGAGAGCGGAGCTTGAAACTCACTGGAAACTTCAGTGGCGCCGCGACTTGCCAGTTTCACTCCAGGAACTTTTCTTTGCAGGAGGAGAAGAGAAGGGTGCAAGCGCCCCGCTTTTGCTCTCTTTCCTCCCCTCCTCCTTCTCCTCTCCAATTCGCCTTACCCCACTTGGAGCGGGCAGCTGCGGGCTGGCCACCGCGCGCCTCCCCAAGTGCTCGCTGCCGCAGCCGGGTGACGCGCCAGGCTCCCCGGGAGCCGCTCGCTCCGCGTCCGGGCAGCCGAGGGGAGAGGAGCCCGCGCCTCGAGTCCCCGAGCCGCCGCGGCTTCTCGCCTTTCCCGGCCACCCGCCCCCTGCCCCGGGCCCGCGTATGAATCTCCTGGACCCCTTCATGAAGATGACCGACGAGCAGGAGAAGGGCCTGTCCGGCGCCCCCAGCCCCACCATGTCCGAGGACTCGGCGGGCTCGCCCTGCCCTTCGGGCTCCGGCTCGGACACCGAGAACACGCGGCCCCAGGAGAACACGTTCCCTAAGGGCGAGCCGGACCTGAAGAAGGAGAGCGAGGAGGACAAGTTCCCCGTGTGCATCCGCGAGGCGGTCAGCCAGGTGCTCAAGGGCTACGACTGGACGCTGGTACCCATGCCGGTGCGCGTCAACGGCTCGAGCAAGAACAAGCCGCACGTCAAGCGGCCCATGAACGCCTTCATGGTGTGGGCGCAGGCGGCGCGCAGGAAGCTGGCCGACCAGTACCCGCACCTGCACAACGCCGAGCTCAGCAAGACGCTGGGCAAGCTCTGGAGGTACGGCCGGCGCGGCAGGGTGGGCTCCGCGGTGGCGGGGGGCGGGGGGCGCTGGCCGGGACACTCTCGCGCCCCGCCTCCCAGCAGGAGGGAGTTGCCGGTCCCGGAGCCCGCGGGCTGCGGCGGCGGGGTGCGGGGAGGGGGGGGCGGGCTCGGGGTGGGGGGGGGGAGGACGAAGTGTAACTTGGCTCAGAGTTTGACAAAGTTCTTGGATTGCTCTCTGGGGGGAAAGAGAGGGAGGCGGGGGAGGGGGAGGGGAAGGGGACAGAGAGAGCCAGAGGGTGGGAGAAGACTGTGGGAGACACGGTGGGAGGGGGCTGCCAGCCCTATCTCCCGTCGCTGTGAAGTTCGATCCCAAGTTGGGGGTTGGGTGAGAAGTGAAGTTCGCCCCTCTTTCGCTCCAACTGCTCTCTCTCTCTCGTAGCCCTACAAACCAAGGAGGTGGGATGGGGGGAGACTTTAAGGCCAGAGGAGACTCCAAGCAGGAATGGGGGGGGGGCTACTGCTGGAAATAGGTGGACGCGGGGTGGGGGGGGGCAGGAGGAGCTCCTTGACGATTAAGTGATTTTGGGAAAGCTTTTAAGGATGTTGGGGGCGGGGGGCATTTTAACTACAGTAGCAGAAGCACTTAGATCCCGAGCAGCGGAGAGCTATTTTCATCTCCAGGGTTTTCCAAAATAGAAGGAGCGAGGGCGGGGCGGGGAGTGACGGCTCAGGTCCGACTAAAAGAACCGAGATTTATTTTTTTCTTCTCCTTCTCTTCTTTCCTTTTCTTGCTTTTTCTTTCTTCTTTCTTTCTTTCTTTTCTAACTTAAAAGTTAGGAGCTGCCGCAGGGGCTGGAAAGCAGGGAGGAGGGAGGACGGGGTTGTGTGCGCAGAAGCCGAGCGGTCGGGGTCACCTCCCCCTCCCGCCGACCTGACAGCTCGGCCGGTCTCACAGAACCCCCTCTGTTTCTCCCTGCGCCCCCTCCCCCGCCCCCAGACTGCTGAACGAGAGCGAGAAGCGGCCCTTCGTGGAGGAGGCGGAGCGGCTGCGCGTGCAGCACAAGAAGGACCACCCGGATTACAAGTACCAGCCGCGGCGGAGGAAGTCGGTGAAGAACGGCCAGGCGGAGGCCGAGGAGACCACGGAGCAGACGCACATCTCCCCCAACGCCATCTTCAAGGCGCTGCAGGCCGACTCGCCGCACTCCTCCTCTGGCATGAGCGAGGTGCACTCCCCCGGGGAGCACTCCGGTGAGTCCCCCCCCCCCACCAACAGCCCCAGGCTGGGCCTCCCGTGGGCCGCACTGCACACCCTCAGGTCTCCACCGAGTAGGCTCTGCTTAGGGACTTTGCGCTCCCCGTGGAGGAAAAAACTACCCCTAGCGCCTAATCCTCCTCCCCTCTCAGCGTAGGGCCCCCGCGAATTCCCTACACACACACACACACACACACACACACACACACCCTCAGTCTCTACATCCGAGCAGATTAATTTTTATTGCGAGGTAAAATGCCTTTACAGCTTTACAGGACTTCTTCCTCCTTCTCTCGCTCCGCCACCCCAAAAGCACACACCGGGTTCTTCCACAAGTAGCAATCCGGTCCTCCCGACCCTCCGGGCCTCAGACCCTCCCTGCCCCCCATAAAAGGAGATCGCCGAATGTGTGTACCGGCGGGTTAATCATTTGGCGACTTATCTCGGGTGCAGCGCGCCTCCCGCGCGGTTGCGGGTCCTTCCGACACTTCAGCTCGGAGGGAGGCTCCCAGGAGGGTTCCTAAGATTAGGGCCCTTGCACAGCCCTTGTTGACTCTTCTGGGCTTCTTCTCTTTGATCGCCCGCAGGGCAATCCCAGGGCCCGCCGACGCCACCCACCACCCCCAAAACCGACGTGCAGCCGGGCAAGGCTGACCTGAAGCGCGAGGGGCGCCCCCTGCCAGAGGGGGGCCGGCAGCCCCCCATCGACTTCCGCGACGTGGACATCGGAGAGCTGAGCAGCGACGTCATCTCCAACATCGAGACCTTCGACGTCAACGAGTTCGACCAGTACCTGCCGCCCAACGGCCACCCGGGGGTGCCGGCCACGCACGGCCAGGTCACCTACACGGGCAGCTACGGCATCAGCAGCACGGCGGCGACCCCGGCGGGCGCGGGCCACGTGTGGATGTCCAAGCAGCAGGCGCCGCCGCCGCCGCCGCCCCCGCCGCAGCAGCCCCCGCAGGCCCCGCAGGCCCCGCCGGCGCCCCCGCAGCCGGCGCCCCCGCCCCCGCAGCCGGCGCCCCCGCCGCCGCAGCCGGCGCACACGCTGACCCCGCTGAGCAACGAGCCGGGCCAGTCGCAGCGAACGCACATCAAGACGGAGCAGCTGAGTCCCAGCCACTACAGCGAGCAGCAGCAGCACTCGCCGCAGCAGATCGCCTACAGCCCCTTCAACCTCCCGCACTACAGCCCCTCGTACCCGCCCATCACCCGCTCGCAGTACGACTACACAGACCACCAGAACTCCGGCTCCTACTACAGCCACGCAGCGGGCCAGGGCTCCGGCCTCTACTCGACCTTCACCTACATGAACCCCGCGCAGCGGCCCATGTACACCCCCATCGCCGACACCTCCGGGGTCCCCTCCATCCCGCAGACCCACAGCCCCCAGCACTGGGAACAGCCGGTCTACACACAGCTCACCAGACCTTGAGGAGGCCCGCGTGTGATGATCCTTTGGGAAAAGAACACCGAAGCAAGCGAGAACCCGCCCCAGTTTCCTTGGGACATTTTTTTTTTTTCCTATTCCTTAAAGACATTTAAGCTAAAGGCAACTCGTACCCAGATTCCCAGACGGAAACATCAGCTCCCCGAACGCATTCCCACCTTGTTGCAAAGCAAGTGGCCAGGCCACCCTCGTGGCCAGATGGACCCGGCGGAATCCAGGAGGACCCGAACTTGAAAACGGTCTTCGAAGCAAGCATGGAGGATAATGGAGAATCGTCGTGTCACCAGTTTGCTCAATCTCTCTGCCTGTTCGGACTTTGTAATTATTTTTTAGCAGTAATTAAAGAAAAAAGTCCTCTGTGAGGAATATTCTCTATTTTAAATATTTTTAGTATGTACTGTGTATGATTCATTACCATTTTGAGGGGATTTATACATATTTTTAGATAAAGAAATTAAATGCTCTTATTTTTCCAACAGCTAAACTACTTAGTTGAACAGTGTGCGCTAGCTTTCCCTGCAGAGTATTTTTGTACAGATGAGCTTTCTCTTACAAAAAAACAAAAAAAAAAAAAACAAAAAAAAAAAACAAAAAAAAAGCGTGTGTGTTGTATTAACATAAAAAAAAACACGAATTTGTGTTATGTGATCAGTTTGGGGGGTTAGCTTTGCTTAATTCCTCAGGCTTTCTGATTCAAGGAGGAGCTGCCTTAGAAAGAAAAATAAAGGCCTTATTTTGCAAATAGGGAAGTAAACCATAGTCTAGAGAAGCATTTGGTAAGCTTTATCATATATATATTTTTTAAACAAGAGAAAATACCTTGAGCCTTAAAACCGTGCTGCTGGAAAATACTTGTACTCTCTGTTAGTGCATTTCCTTCCGCATTTGCTTGTTTGTTGCAATCTTAAAGAAGTGAAAACCAAGCAAAGAAGATGAAACCTGTTCTGGGAATGTTTCAGCAGCCAGTAAGTGCCCCAGCACACTGCCCCCTGGTTGCCTGCCCGAGCCCCATGTGGGACACAGATGCTAGAGCCTTCTCTCTTATGCTGTCACCTGTGCCTCTCCGAACACCAGCAGTGAACCTTCAAGACATTCCACGTGCTAAAATTATTTATTTTGTAAGGAGAGGTTTTCGTTTAAAAAAAAAAATCTTTCTCTTTTTAAAAAATTTTTCGAAATTTTACCTTCTTTAAAATAGGTTGTTGGAGCCTTCCTCAAAGGGTATGGTCATCTGTTAAATTATGTTCTTAACTGTAACCAGTTTTTTTTTTATTTATCTCTTTAATCTTTTTTATTATTATTAAAAGCAAGTTTCTTTGGATTTCTTGTCCTAGATTTGTATAATATACATGCCTTTTTGTCTGTCCTTTTTTTTTCTTTGTTGTTTTGTTGAAAACAAACTGGAAACTTGTTTCTCTTTTTGTATAAATGAGAGGTTGCAAATGTAGTGTATCACTGAGTCCTTTTCAGTGTTTTTCTGCCACAGATCTTTGGGCTGCCTAAATTGTGTGTGTGTGTGTATGTGTGTGTGTGTATGTGTGTTGACACAAAACAAGGCTGGCATGTGTCATGGATAGTCCCCTGCATGTTCTCTTGGAGACAAGGAGGAAAGGTGGAGGGGATAAGCCCAACGAGAGACCTGAATACTTAATTCCTTCTGTGGCTGGAGAGTTCGAGGATTGCTTTTTAAAAAAGACAGCAAACTTTTTTTTTATTTAAAAAAAGATATATTAACAGTTTTAGAAATCAGTAGAATAAAATCTTAAAGCACTCTTATAATATGGCATCTTTCAATTTCTGTATAAAAGCAGATCTTTAAAAAAAATATTTCTGTAACTTAAGAAACCTGGCATTTAAATCATATTTTGTCCTTAGGTAAGGTTTGGTTTGTGTTTGTGTTTTGTTTGTTTCCCTCCCCCAAACCTTTTGTTCCCTCTGTGAAACTCATCTTTTCCTTTTTTCTTTTTTTTTTTTTTGTATATTATTGTTTACAATAAATATACATTGCATTAAAAAGAAAACGGGCCTGTGGACTGACTTATTCGACCCATTCTCCCCTTCAAAGGATGACTGGAAGAACTGAGGCACAAAAGAGATTGTTACACACTGATCACTGTGATGGTCTCATTGTTGATGTTGCACTTTTGACTATGCCAAAATTGGCAGTGACGAAAAGACTGCGTCCCCAAAAATCTACACGGAAAAGTCTTGGAAAGTGTCACCCTCTTAGGTCACCTAGACCATTCCCTGTCAGTGGTCCCTCTCTTGGGCAAAATGTTTGTTGTGATATTAACAGCCTCATGCTTCGGGGCAAAAGCTATTTCCCTCTGGAACTCAGAGCGGAATATTAGACCTGAAATCAGTAGCTTGTCAGTAGACAGAATGCCAGAGGGGTGACTTGCCTGTCTCAATTCGATTGAGCAAACTTTCTATATTTTCATGATCACATACCAACAAGGGGTGTCCATTTAGAAGGCAGAAGAAGCCAAAACAGAAGTTTTCAAAGAGGACCAGAGGGAAGCCTGTTCTATTAACCCATTATATGTGATTCAGAGCCTCCCCGGTCTATCTGCAAGGACAATGGAAGGAGATTACCTTATTTTGCTGTTCCCTCCCAGTTAACTCATTCTGAGAAGTTGCAAAGCCATGGTAGAAGTAATAAGACCTAACCCTGTTTTTCTTGGCCTGGGTGAGATGGGAGTTTCCAGGATCAGAGAAACGTCCAGGTCATTTTTCATTAAACAGATGAAATCACTCCTTCCCTCCCACCCCCACACGGAGCCAACCCCCCCACCCAACCCCCACAGACACCCTGGCTGATTGGGGAAGTGTCTCTAAAGGAGGCAAGTCTCTTGTCATCTCAGGCTGGTTTGACTTCAGGGCCCCTGTCTCTGACAGTCCTCACCGGTATCCAGACTCTCCGGTATTACGCCACATTGTCTGTTTTGGCTTTTCTGGATTCCTGGCTTGGGTCCCACACCAGGATCATGGCAACCAGGAAAATGGTAGTTATCAAATCGAGACAACGTTAGTGCTCGGCCTCCTTTGCAAATTCCTTCAACAGCGACTGAGGGCCTGGGATCTGTGGGGCGCTGCACACATCTCCCCCTGCCCACCCCCACTCCCAGATGTCACGTTCTGTTGCTGGCTTGTGCCACAGTGCCCGTTGGCTTAGGCTCAGTCTAGCCTCCATTCTTATAAAATCTCTATTGTTTTTCCCCCGACAACACTCTCAAAGTCCTTTTTAAAGCATCTGTGGTGTTCACCAATTTTTATCCACGCTCGTTCACCCAAATCCCCTTATCTGTTAAACCCAACACATACCACCCAGTCCTGACCTCCGCTTCCCCTACCAAATCTATAATGTTTGCAAGATTGTTTTCTCTTCTCCTAGAAATGTGCTCTTTTCCTCCGTGTGTGACCGTCCACAGACCTTCAAGAGCCACAAGGCTCTGTTTGGGTTTAATCAGGGAGGGCAAGTGGCTTACTTTCCTGTGCCTTGGTTTCCCCTTTTTTAAAGAAAATTTATAATCTCTCCTATTGTAACAGGCTTGCTATTAGAGCAGTTTTTAGCAAGAAGCACTCTGGCAACTGACTGCGCCCGAATCTTCTGGTCCACAAAGGACTCCTACTGTACCGTCATAAGAGGTAAACAGTAAACGGAGTGTTCACAGGCTGGTTCTGATACACAGGAAAACACAAGGGACAATGGAGCCCAGAGAATTCCTCTGAGTCCCACCCACCCACGTGCTCCAGATCGAGGCAAAGCCCAGCACCACCAGATTACAAAATATTTTAGAGGAATTTTTATTCTAAATCTAGAAACGCAGAGCTTATCACCCTGACAACAAAACGTTTATTCAAAACCTAGGAAAGAGTCCTCCAGAACCGAAAAAGCTCATAATTAGATCCACGATTATTTTGTTTATTTGCATTCAAAATAAAACCTGTTTTAAAAAAAAACAACAAACAACTATCTCAACGAAAAGGGCTTTAAAAAAAGGGAGGGGAATAAACATAAGGGAGTAAAAACCTCACTTAGAATCAGTCCTTCAGGCTATTATGGAAATGGTGCTTATGGGTTATCTTGAGCTGTGTGTTTGAATTTCCCCACTGAACTCCAGCCTACCCCTTCTTTTCCCTGATTTCTACACTGAACTTTTCTGAGGCCCTGCTGAGACACTTTTCAAATTAACTTAATGGATGAACTAGCATGATAGCATAGAGAGATTCATCACGGGTGCTCAATAAAGCAGGAGCCTCCGGCCTGGTCACTTGCCCAGACTCCTTGGAAGGCCCTGTACTTAAATCTAACATTTTAAAAACACATATATTGGGCGCCTGGGTGGCTCAGTTGGTTAAGCATCTGCCTTTGGCTCAGATCATGATCCCAGAGTCCTGAGATCGAGTCCTGCATCAGGCTCCCTGCTCAATGGGGAGACTGCTTCTCCCTCCTCCTTCTCCCTACCCCTTCTTGTGCGCTCTCTCTCTCTCTCTCTCTCTCTCAAATAAATAAATAAAATCTTTAAAAATAAAAATGTATATCCTTTTTTTTTTTTTCAAAAGGGTGCCCCCTGCCACAGAACTATACAAGATCCTGGCCCCACAAAACCTGGGTCTGTCCAAGACCAGAGCTGTTGGATGGCAAACCATGACATCAGTGGATACAAGGGAGATCATTTTATTTCTATTCCCACCCGTGCCTGGCACATGGTCTGCTTATGGGACGGCAACGTGGACTCAGTGGCAGTGTCAGAGGACACATCGCTGGGAATCCCTGCCATGACACTCTAGCATGAGACCTTAAACCGTTATCTTAACCCTCTGAGACGCGAATGATTTTCATGTCTCAAATGAGATTATTTCACGGGCATCATAGAGGTTAAATGAAGTAAAGCACGTAAGACTGCTAATTACCTGTCCTTCCTTGTTCCTTCACTTCGCACTTCTGACTCATTTCTATTTTTTTCCTATCTGACATCACCTCTTTCTTGCATTTTCTTAGCTTGGCCCGTGGACTCCTGGAGCCGACAAAGGTTTGCTGGGTTATCCCTTTGCCGTCACTCACAGACCAGACCTCTTTGACTCTATACCTGAAGAATTATTTCAGACCAAATACGACATGGGGCTGGCAATGTCAGATTCGGACTTATTCCAAATAACCAGGCAAAATTCAAGGCAATATGTACATTACTTCGAAGCTGCTGCTAGACACATCCCTTGAAATTTCAAGATTTTATACTGAATTTAATCCAATTACCATGATATCATGTCACCATATGCCACTTGAGGACGGTTTCTATTCCTCATTGTCCCCGCAAACCTTTGCAATACATCTCCTATGGGGCAGGATTCAGCAGTGGACAAGGACAGATGCGGTCCCTGCCCTCAGGGGGCTTACATTTTACAGTAGCAAAGGAAGGCATGCAGAAACCGATCGTACTCAGGTATTTTCTTGTTCTTATGTGATGGAAAAAAATGCAACTGACTAGGGTCAGTTGGGAGGCTCACCATCCAGGCAAAAGATGATGGTGGTCTAGTCTTGGATGCAGACGGACTGGGTAGTTGATGGATCTGGGAATGAGCTTGGTGAAAACTTTCCGACCTCTTTCTCTCCTAATCTCCACGCATTTTTCAGTGAGTGAATTTACTCTCACCCAATTTACATAAAAGTGACCCCCCCCCCCGCGTTTACCTTAGTCGTTCCTTCCTGGCCCCTGCAATAACACTTAGTCTCTCTACCTCCTGATGACACACATTCATGTATCACACAATTAATTCTCTTTTTTCCCTAGAGACATCAGGGGAATGACCCAGTCCCTGAAATATAAGAGGGTCTCTTGATCTCTAGAGACTTGCTCAATGTACCCCACAGGTTTATGGAATCAGAAATGGGAGGTGTTTTAGTTTGGTTGTGTTCTCATTGCAAAAATTCTTTGTGCAATATCTCAGCCACTGAACTCTCTTCAATCTCTTCTAGAATGCTCACATTGATTAAGAACTCACTTTCCCTGTCCTGGAGGTCTACCTACCTTTCTTTCTTTCTTTCTTCCTTCCTTCCTTCCTTTCTTTAAGAGAGAGAGAGAGCATGGGGGAAGGGGCAGAGCGAGAGAGAGACTCTCAAGCAGACTCCCCACTGAGCACAGAACCTGATGCAAGCCTTGATCCCATGACCCTGAGATCATGACCTGAGCCAAAATCAAGAGTCAGCAGCCCAATCAACTGAGCTACCCAGGTGCCTGTCCAGGAGAGCTTTAACTGTGCAAAAGTCTTCTTTCTGCAGACTCTACCAGCAGTCCAAGGTGACCCGGCTCTACACCAACATGGTGGGAGACTTGTCTATCTTTCAAACATAGCCCTCCAACGAGTTATACAGTTTTCAGGGTTTTTTTGTTTGTTTGTTTGTTTCCCGCATGCTAAACATTTCCAACACATTTTACACAGGACCTGGTCCCCAAACTCTTCCCTACCTCGTCTTTCTTCTGTGAATGTATTTCACTTACTAACATTCCCCAAATTAATTCTAAGACCCCAAATAGGGCTTGACTAGTATGGAAGATGAGTTGATTCATCCTTTTTGTAATCAGATATTTTTGTAATCAATTTGTGCTTTTATTAATTTAAATTAAAACTGTATTCATTGTCATGGTAGCCACAGTACCCAGTGATGTTATGGTGAGATATTTCTCACTTATTCCATAATTGTACAACTGAGTTTTGAACTTAATTACCAAGCTTTACATTTGTCTCTGTCTTGACTGGACTGTGATATATACAGGCTCCGTGGAAGGAAAACGAGGACAAGGGATTTACATCATCGGGCCCTCCCTTTCCCAGGCACTGTGACAGATGCTTTATATATATGATCTCATTTAATCCATTTAATAACCCATAGAGACAGGCATTATTATTACATTTTCATTAAGGAGGAAACTGAGGTTCAGAGAGATTAAACAATTAACCTAAGGTCCTGTAACTAATAATGGCACAGGCAACTACCATTGACTCCCCCCCAAACCACTACCTGCTCCCACCTACTGAATCTTCAGTTTTCAAAAGAAAATTGGAAATAGAGTTTATAATGGGAAAAAAAGAATGAACTCTTGTGTTGTAAATCATTTTATAAGGAATCTCTTTAGGGAAAAATCTGACCAAAGACCCCACCCCCACCCCACCTCCTGCTCAATATCTTGCAATGGCTTCCTATTCACTTAGAATACAATCCAAAAATCTCTACCAGGGGATCCCCCAGGGGGTTGCAGCTATAGCCCACAGACCAACTCCAGCCCTCACTTACTGTTGCCAATAAAGCTTTATGGGAACACAGTCACATCCATTAGCTTATAGATCATGTATGCTGCTTTCTTGTTATGACAGCACTATTGAGCCATTGGAATAGAGATCAGGATCTGCAAAGCCTAAAATATTTACCAGCTGACCCTTTACTCACCCTCTCCCTACACGCTCTACCCCTTGCCTGTTTCTGTGACCTGGTCTTTTGCCATTACTCTCCTTATTCTCTGTGACCCCACCCCTCGGCCCTCCATTCTCAAATCTGTCAAGCTCTTTGCCACTTAATGGCCTTTGCACCTGCTAATTCCTTGGCTTGAAGCACCCTTTCATCATTCCCATCTTTCCCTTTCCATCTTTCAGATCTCAGCTCAAATGTCATCTTCTCCATGGGACCTGGCTACCCTAGATCGAATGGTCCACAGTGCTGTCACTCCAGTCACTCTCCCATTATCCTCTCTACTTTTGTAACACCATCACTTTCTGAAAGCATCTTTGCCGTTTGTGTCCATCACCTTTGACGAAGGCTTTGAACTTGGTGTGTGGGCTTTTTTTAAAAAAGATTTTTATGTTTAAGTGATCTCCATACCCAACATGGGGCTTGAACTCACAATCCTGAGATCAGGAGTTGCCTGCTCTACTGACAGAACCAGCTGGGTGCCCCTGAACTTTGTCTTATTCCCAACTTACCTCTGGTACCCAGAAAAGTGTTTGATGCATGACAGGAGCTCAGCAACTATTTATTGATGCATTCGTGGGTAGAGTAAGCTGTTTTTATTCCCCCAGATCCTCAGGTGGGAATTGAGCATTAGGGATTAAGAAGCAAAAAAGTCATCAATTCTTCTGTAATTAAATAATCAATGACGTGAACACGTGATGAACATTCAGCTAGGAGCTAGGGACTCCAAAACTAATAAGATAAGGAGCTCACGAGAAAAAGGATGGAAGAAAAGTAATTAAACCAACAACAGTCTTGAGGGTTGAACTTAAGGTGTGCACGGAACGCTGTAAAAATACAGAAGGTGCAAGGTAGAGAGAGCCTTCTGGAGGGAGGGGAAGGGGGCTAGCTGCAGGAAGATATTTTAGGCACAGAGAAGGGACAAGGTGAGAATGAGGGGACGTGAAACAGGTTCATGCTTTGGGGCCACCACGGGTTGGTTGGGTGCGACCAGGGTCGGACGTGGGCAGGTAAAATGGCGGAGAAGTAGTTGAGAGAGAATCAGGGGTAGAACCACAGAGAATTTAAGGAAGATTTTAAGCAGGATGATAACAAGAGCCATTGTGTGCTAATAAGAGGAACTTCTCTCCCCCGTTCCAAGCCAGACTTTCGATTTTACTGTCAAAATCCAGAAACAGGGATTGTTTCCTTTTGGAGTCTCTTGTCTAGTCCACTGTGGAGGACATGAAAACCTGAGGTAAGGTTAAGGCAGGGTGGTAAAAGGGGAGAGAGGGGAGTGGGGATGGCTATGAGGAGACTTGAGAGGTAGAAGTGGGGTTTGAGAACTGGTGGAATATAGACCAAGAAGGTAGGGCCAAGCATGAGCCCTACCCTCTGTCTTTGGGGACCTGGTGAGAGGTGGTGCCATTGAACACATGGCCAATCACAGGTGCATGCCTAGTGAGCATCGAATACATGTGTAACCTCCAATACGAAACAAGCATAGCATGTGGGATGTGACCAAAATGCAACTCTAATTTTTCCTTTACTGTCTCTGTAGGCTTTATTCAGGAGCTGGGGTCTTCCCTTGGCCCTGAGTCATCATGGGGGGTAGGATTGGGGCTGAGGAAAATGAGGCCATGATCTTTCCCGACATTCTCAGAAAATAAAAAGTCCTTCGGTGATATAGTTACAAAATAATAAACACTTTTCAAGGTCCTGTTTCAGTCATTGAAATGTCCCATTCCAGGAAATACCTAAATTGACTTAAAATTTTATTTTCTTCCTTCCTCACCTCATGATTGCTTCAGGATGGAGAACCATACTTGGGGAAAGAGTAGTCCTCCCCTCCTCTGCCCCCCTCCCACGGGCTAGCTGTTGTTCCCTGTCTGCGGACAGAGTCCCAGGGGATGGGATAAACAGGGGAGGAAAGGCCATGGGGATGGCGCCCCACGTCGGGTCCCGGCAGGTGGTCAAAGCGGGCATCCCCGGTGGGGCAGGCACTTGATCAGAGCTGACATTTTCTCCTGGGCCACCTTCAGGACGTTTCCTGTGTGTGGCTGTCTTGATTCAGGCCTACATCTTCTTACTCAAACTGGTGGTTTTCAACTCCTACCCCGCTCAGCATCCTCAGAACACCGACCTCCAGCCTCTCTCTGTGAGGTCTCGCCCCCGCAGACGGCTCTGTGAGACAGGAGCCACAAAGCGCCCCTGCTTGCTCTCCGGCCCAGGGAACCACACGGGGTGAGTGGAGAGAAATCGCTGAGCCAGAAGAAGTCACCGCTTCTCACATCCCACCTGACTTACCTAGACGCGTGAGTCAGCCACCGGGTCTCTGTGATTCTTGGCTGTAAGAAGGCATTTCAAAGCTTTGTGCGTAGCTCTTTTAAAGCCCCGTTTGCTAACTTGAAGAGAGTGGATAACACTACGGTGTGTCCCCACGGAAGCAAGGATGAGCACGGAGAGCACAGTAACAACTCCCCGGAAAGCATCCTTCACAAATTTCCTCTTCTTTTTCTGTCTCTGCCCCTCCCTTAGTTTACTGAGGTACATAAGGAAAACAAAAAACCTTATATACGGTGAAATGCATAGATCTGAAGTGTGTACCTCTGTACTCTCTGATAAGTGTATACATCTGAGCCACAACCACCCCAACCAAATTAGAGAATGTGGCCATCACCCCCGGAGAACGTAACTATCAACCCCAATCAATCCCCAACTCCCATGGACGACCACCGGTCAGATCTCTATCTCCACACATCAGATCTGCTTCTTCTTGAACTTGACATAAATGAAATTATATAATGTATACGTATTTATATTTGGTTTCTTTTCTTCTTTCTTTTTTTTTTTTTAAGATTCTTATTTATTTATTTGACAGACAGATCACAAGTAAGCAGAGAGGCAGGCAGAGTGGGGGAGGGGGAAGCAGGCTCCCCGCTGAGCAGAGAGCCCGATGCGATGCGATGCGGGGCTCCATCCCAGGACCCTGGGATCATGACCTGAGCCGAAGGCAGAGGCTTTAACCCACTGAGCCACCCAGGTGCCCCATACCTGGTTTCTTAGGTTCATCACAATTCTATTCTATTTCTCTGAAGTCCATCAGTGTTTCATGTGTCAATAGTTGACTCTTCTCTTGCTGAATCACACACCCTTGTGTAAATGTACAATGATGAGTCCTTTCATTTTCCTACTGATGGACATTTGGATTTTGTCTGGTTTGAGACGACTGCAAATAGGGCTGATAGAAATCTCTCTTGGACAAATACCTCGAAATGTTACTGCTGGGTCATAGGACAGATAAATGCTCAACTTCGTAAGTACCTGCCAAACCATTTTTTCTAGTTGCGTAAATCATTATGTATTCCCATATGAAAGAGGCTTCCAGTTCCTCTATGTCAATGACAACATTTGTTGTCAGATTTTTAAATTTTGAGACCTATTTTTGTGAAATGATATCTTGCGCTTTTACTTTGCATTTCCAGTGACCCCTCTTCCTTGATACCCTCTGTCATTCTCTTGCACTTTCTTCTTCTGCATTATAGAATTAATGTGATATCAGATCTGATGACCCCCTTTACTCATTTGGAACCCAGATGTTTTCTTTCCTTCCTTTGGATAGGAAGAGTTTGGATATCCATTTTACTTAGGACTTTTTTTTTAAAGATTTATTTATTTTAGGAAGTGGGGACGGGCAGAGGGAGAGGAAGAGAAGCAGAGCTCCCTGATCCTGAGCATAGAGACTAACAAACTTGGGGCTCCCCTCGGGGCTGGCTCCCAGGACCCTGAGATCACGACCTGAGCCAAAATCAGGAGTCCAGTGCCCAACCGACTGAGCCACCCAGACACCCCATGACTTTTCATTTTTGCAGCTGCCTTAGAACTGTATGAATGCAGCTAGAACCATGTAAGGCGTGCCAAGTACTGTGGGTAGTGTGGGTGGCTGATTGTACTGGCCCTCCGGGTCTAGTTGCAGACAAATAAGGCTGGGAATCTAGGATTATCTAATAGGAGACTAGCAGCTCCCTCATGGGCAGCTCGGGAGACAGAGGAAGTCAGGGTGATGGAAGGGAACATTAAAGTCCAAATAAACATCTGAACTTCTAGGTCATGCTTATTCAAGTTACCCTAAATTCTCTTACTTGTGGGGACCCACATCTGTACAGCTAAAGGATGTTATCGAAAGATAATATTTGTGGGGCTTTTGCACTTTATGGCTTTAAGCCCCTAGAAAGAGTAAGATCTGCTCTTCTTCTGGGTGTTCCTCGTCTCTGTAAGTTTGGGGAGGGCTGGAAAAGGGAATGCTTCTTCTAGGGCCCCCAAAGCAGAGATGGAGGAAGGAGTCTGGAGCTTCACTTCCCTTCACGCCTGAGGCCCCTAAATCCCAGACTGGTCATGCCTTTGTCCCATCTCCCAGCCAAACAGAACCACCTCTCTCCAGAGCCAATTTTGAAAGTCCCTGAAATTTCTGAAGCCCTCACTGAACATGAGCACACATCTGACCTCTGCGTTGATTTCATCACCCAGCTGGCCCCTGTCTGAACCCCAGCCTCCACGGAGAATTCTTGAAATCCGTCCTGTTCTCCACCTGCAGCTGTTTTCTGGGATTTGGAAAAAAAAAAAAAAAATGATATGGCATTTTTAAGTCTCCCCAATGCCCGCGCTCCCAGATTCCCCTATTCCCACCCAGACTCTATCACGTCTGATTTTCATCTGGTTTATCTGGTCATTTCAACACAGCCATAATGCAAGTGGTTAACTATTGAAAGCAAGCCTGCACTCATGCCGGACAGCAAAATTAAGATGGCAGGAAAGTAACTTGAGCCAAGAGAGTATCAGAGACCAGCCATGAGCAGTAACCGATCAATAGACAGGAGGGCAAATGAAATTCAGCTGTCCAGCGAGAGGCCAACACCCACTGCTATTAATCAAAATAACCCTCATGGGCATAGAGTGTAGAAAGGACTGTCTTGCTCTGGTCTATTCCACCGCATTGCTCAAGAGGTCGTAATCATTGAGACAACAAGTGTTTCATGCTCGTCTGCCACCTGACAGGCCCCACGCTGGAAGCTGGTAGGACAGAGAGACCCCACACCTAGTAAGGGGAGACCGGCATTAACAAGTAATTTTAATAAATTATGGAGTTATGTTTCTGGATTAAATGTAGTCCAGGGAGTTAAGTGAATAAGGAGCTTATAGTCAGGTGTGCCTTAGTCTCTAAAATTCATCATCTGAACATGTCTTGCTCTTAAACCCCAAAAGAAAAAGAAAAGATTATTTCACAAATAAACTGATTACCTAGAAAGAAATAACAACAGCCTGATTTGTAGATTCTCCCCCTGCTTCCATTTGTTTAGCATCTCGAAGACCCCGCCTGGCAAGGTTATACTTGATTACAAGTCTAGTGGTTTCACTGAAGCCGTAGTTACCATTCGATTATCAATGGCTGGCGGTGGGGATGGGCTGGCCAAGTCCTCCCTTTCCCAGAAACTCTTGTCTATTCTGATGTGATATCTACACTCTTTCTCCGAGCGGCCACATTCTTCACACTTGATTTCTCAGAGCTACCCAGCCCAAAAGTCCCCCCGGAGGAAGAGTCCAATGGCTTTTGAAAAGGAGCCAATGATTCTGTCTGTCCTTTCTGCGTATTCCCTGTAACGTACTGGGCCATCGTGGAGAGAAACGATTCGGGGTGTTAACCTACTGGTTGACTTGATGTGCCGAGTGCCTGACAAAAACCAGGTTTACGCAAAGCTGATGTAACCAGATTTCTCTCAAATGTATGCGAGATTGAAAGAAAGAACAGCCCCCAGCAGCAGCAAGGAGGTCTGCTTGCGGATCTGTCCCTCTGATCTGGAACCGAAAATTCAGTCTCCATTCTGCAGTGTGACTCTGAGAGTGGAGAGGGTGGGAGGGGGCAGGGACCCCATCTCTGCCGAGGACACCCTTCTCGGGGATGCCTGCCCTGCCTGGGAGAAGGTTCTTGACAGACTGTAACCCCCCCCTCAGGCAGGGACCCACCCCGCAAGCTGCTGATGTCTTGCCACAGCTGTTTCCGTGTTTTATTACGATTTTCTCCGCCTTTCATTTTTCAGGCCAAGGAGAAGCTCGGGGGGCCCATCTGTTTCTCTCTTGCGCTTTTCCCTGTTCCCAGAAGCAAAGCTCACACATGCCCGTGCGCGCGAGCACACCCCACCCCAGGCCACCACAGGCTGCTCTCGGGACAGCAAAGAGCAGGAACCAGCAGTGAACCCCACCCACCCATCCACCCCCCGGGGACCTGCAGTGAGAGGCCGTGTGGGGAGAGAGGAGGGGGCCCTCTCAGAGAGCTGGGAAGGAAGAGTAAGTGGTGACAAGGGCAGCAGATATGGGAGCAAAACCTCGTAAAAGCAACAGGTTTCCTCCCTTGGAGAACCTTGTTTTGTTTTTTGTTTTTACTTAAACTCTCCTATTTAAAAAACAAAACGAAACAGGCCTCGTGGTGTAGGTTCATTCCCGTCCAGAAAGCCTAAGAGAAGCGATCCCATCGGGCTTAGGAAGAGTTAGAAACAAATTAAAAGAGCAACTTTCTCATCAAGATGGAACAAAATATTGTCCTTTCTAAAAAGAACAACACTACAAAAGCCAGCCAAAGCCCCCCAAGGGCCCAAGGATGACGCTAGGCCTTGGGGGACACTGCCATATTTAAGTTCTAGACTTCAGGACCACCCCCTCCTTCCTTCGGGGGCACCAGTAGGTCTGCATGTCCTGTTGGTTCTTTCTTGCCAGCGGGTCCCTCCACAGTCACCACCCAGGAAGAGCTGGTGCAGCCCCAGCAGACACTGGTACAAGTGTCTTCTTCCTTCTGCTGTCATCACAGTTTTCTAGAGCACCGATCTTGGGTCTCTGGATTGTCCAAGAAGCTACAACACTAGACCCTAAGGACCACCCTAAGCCAAGCAAGCAAGGCTCTAGGTTCTCTTTCAACCTCAGGTTCCCCCCCCCCCCCCAACCACCACCTCCATGGATCCATCCCCAGTTGTCTTTCTGGATAATCTGTCCCACACCCCATCACATTGTTGGGTCCCCCATCCTTTGAAGGCAGCGATCCTCAATCTCTGTACTTTGGGCATCGCCTTGTTGGGCTGTCCGGTGCACAGTAGGCAGTTCGGCAGCCTTCGTGGCCTTTAGCCACTCCCTGTGGGTGGTATCCCGCTCCAGCTGTGACCATGCATAGTCGCCTCTAGATATTCCCAAATCTCCCCTGGGGGAACAAAGTTGCTCTGGTTGAGAACTGTTGCTGTGGGTCTCTTTTCCCACAGTGCTT
Source organism: Martes martes (assembly GCF_963455335.1). Taxonomy (NCBI): domain Eukaryota; kingdom Metazoa; phylum Chordata; class Mammalia; order Carnivora; family Mustelidae; genus Martes; species Martes martes. The sequence continues at coordinate 56,829,278 of NC_137904.1, forward strand.
GGGTTGGAGCCTGCGTCTACTTCCTCGCCTTACTAGAATTCTGAAGACTTACATCATCTCCTGCAAAGACCTTGAGTGAGCGAGCCATGGCTGAGCTGGTCTTGGCCATGCATGTTCCCTCACTACCTGCATAAGTCCCAGATATTTACTTGTGCTTTCCTTTGTCAATGCTTCCCCCACTGTTTTATAGGGGTTTGTCTCATTTAGAGCAATTGCTTTCAAGCTTCTGGATAACCAGAGTTGTGTCTTCCTCTTTTTTTCAGGCATCACCTGTAGGTCTTAGCAATGAATACAGCATTCCACACATCACGGAGTAGATTTCTCCTGAAATCTCTGTGAAAGGAAGGAAGGAAGGAAGGAAGGAAGGAAGGAAGGAAGGAAGGAAGGAAGGAGAGTGAGAGGAAAGATATTTAACAAGCTCGTTATAGATGGAAGAATGAGCAGTATTTCTTAATTATCTCTTCATTATCTCTGTCTCTGCCCAAATATTTCTTCGTCCCTCTACTGGCACTTGCTTCCTGAATCGCTGAAATTATATCTGAAACCTGAAGTCCGGGCAGCCCCGGCTTCGGGCCTGGACGCCCGTAGGACACCCCCGGCTCCGGGCCAGGACGCCCGTAGGACACTGCTTCCTGCTTAATGACAACATCTGTCTCGAAAACCTCCTGAAAGCCACCATCTTCTCTCCAGAGCTTCAGGGTCTGCCGTTCTGTTCCGGTTTTCCACGGGGCGTGCTCACTCGGGCCTTGGGTCTCACCCGTGTCAAGTGTGAAGAACTTCCAGATGGTGCGTGAAGGTGGAGGAGAGGAGAAGCTGGGGGAGGCGTGAAAACACTTGAGAAGCCAAACAACCACAATGGGCAACGTCTTCCCACCTCTGACACGAGGCACAATCGTGCAGACTGGGCTAGGGGCAAGGTCGGGCTGAGCCTGAAGTGGGACCAGAGGGAGAAGTGAGCCTGGAGAGGGAAGACAGAGTTGACTCACTGGTTTTTCCCAATAACTTCCAGGGTCATTTCAAAGAGCACACGAGATTGTACATGGCGCACTGTGCGGGGCCAAGAGACGGGCTTCCATCTCTCTTGGTCACTTCTCCACACCATGCTGTCCTACTAGCCCTCAAGGTCACCTAGCACTCTGACTCCCATCTGTGTGTCTATAAAACTATAATCCCGAGCACAGACCTCATTATTCGCCACAACGGTCTCACCACTCCTACCAACAGTTTCCCTGGCCCTCTCCTATCTGCACGATAAAATCCAGAAACTCCTGAGTTTGTCCCTATCCCACCTTGCCTTTCTCACCTCCTTCCCCTTCGTTACCTCTTTTCATTGCCCTAGTGTTTTCACCAGCCTCAAGCTCTTGCCACTTTCCTCGCTTGTTTCTGTTTGGCTCATGGTGTCCCTCCGTCGGGTTCCGTCCATCTCAACAGTGTAGACCTCCCTGAGCCCTCCCGGATTCACACTCCCACCCAAGGTAAAGGACCTTTCTTTCCCCCAGAATAGCAAAGCATATTGAAGGGACTGTTGTATTTGATCAAACCTCAGATGCCACTGATTAAAAGACAAAAACATGTATCTTCCAAAAATGAAACCAATATATGTTCTGAAAACTTGTCTTTGCTGTACATTTAACCTGCATCACTGCTACTGTGTATGTGGTCTATTTCTGAGCTGTGATCTTTTTTCTTTTATTTATTTGTTTGACACAGAGAGAGAGAGAGCGAGAGAGAGAGAGAGAGAGAGAGAGAGCGTGAGCACAAGCAGGGGGAATGGCAGGCAGAGGGAGAGGGAGAAGCTGACACCCTGCTAAGCAGAGAGCTTGACGTGAGGCTCCATCCCAGGACCCCAGGGTCACTACCTTAACCGACTGAGCCACCCAGGCCTCCCTGAACTTCGATCTTCTTAAAGGTGTGGCCTCCTACTGGCCCCCTTCTGTGCTCCTCCTCCATCTGAGCACAGACCCAAAGCCATATTTACACGTAGAGGTGAACATATTCAGTTCTGTATACAAAATGGGCAGTAAGGGGCGCCTGGGTGGCTCAGTGGGTTAAGCCTCTGCCTTTGGCTCAGGTCATGATCTCAGGGTCCTGGGATCGAGCCCCGCATTGGGCTCTCTGCTTAGCAGGGAGCCTGCTTCCTCCTGCTCTCTCTCTCTCTGCCTGCCTCTCCCCGTCCTTGAGATCTCTGTCTGTCAAATAAATAAATAAAAAATCTTCAAAATGGGCAGTAAGAACAAATCAATATTTCAGACTGCAACAATCCTGGTACAAACACCCAACTCCTTAGGTTCTGTGGTTAAAAATGTATACTTGCTTCTTTTCATGGCCCAACTCAACACACATCTCAAACTATTAACTTACATGGACAAAATATAGATATTTATACAAATGAATGAGGAAGAGCAAAATAAATTACAATCAGAACATACCACCCCAGAGCACCTGCTGAGTGTAAACACTCTACAAACCCCCCCCCCCCCCCGCCATGGGGGCACTTTGCCTTGATGCTTGCATAGCCCTGGGGAGTGGGTGAGTGAGTCCCGCGAACGCCACTTCTCAGATGAGCGCCCATGTTCATCTCTGCGGGGTCGGGTCCCAGCCTGAGAGTGGCCGAGGTAGAATTTGAACCCACTCTATCTTGATGCCCGAATCTGAGCTCAAGAATTTCTAAACAACCAGGGCGTCTGGGTGGCTCTGTTAAGTGTCTGCCTCCAGCTCAGGTCATGATCCCAGGGTCCCGGGATCGAGCCCCGCATCCGGCTCCCTGCTCGGAGGGAAGCCTGCTTTCCCTCTCCCGCTCCCCCTCCTTGTGTTCCCTGTCTCTCTGTGTCTGTCTGTCTCTGTCAAATAAATAAATAAAATCTTAAAAAAAAAAAAAAAGAATTTCTAAACAACGCCTAGTCTACCTCTCTCATCCAAGAAGCTGAGTGTGGTCCCTCTCCTAGAGAAAAGCGCACCTCCCTGCCAAGCCAGCCAGCAGCTGCTCTCCCGCTCCTCAGGCCAGGAATCGAGTACCTCAGGAGAGGATTCCAAGGGAGGCCATGCGAGCCACGAGGAGACTCCTGGAACTCTCCTCCCTCCTCCGAGGGAGAAACCAGCAAGGACCTTCCCATTTTGTGCCCAGCCCTTGACCGGGAGTTTCCTGGGGGAGGCCTGGCTCCTGCATCGGGAGGCACTGGGGACCCTAGAGCAGAGACATCTGGTCAGCTGTGCTTGCTGCGGGTGAAGGTCCATTCTCGGGGCGGAGGGTGGGGGGAGGGACCTCCATGGAATTAACTAGACCGTATGCATGGTTGGGGAAGGAAGGAGTAAAATTGGCTGAGCCCATGGGCTGGGGAAGCCTTGAAAACTATGCTCCAAGCCACTGCCTTTTCTCATCCACTCCGTGGGAGCAAATAATCACTACTCACACTGCGTGAGGTGGTTTCCCCTTAGCTGCTTCGCTGTGCTGTGGGTCCCAAGAAGAGCCCCCTCGATTTTCACTACCAGGGCATGGAAGCTTTTCTTTTTACCTAGGAAAATGTCATGCAAGTGGTGAACATTTGCGGATACGTAGAAATATGCGCGACCGCATTGCAGACGGGCAGAAAGAAGGAGTAGAAGACCCACACGCTCCAGCTCCCAGCGGAAGCCTCCCACGACCATGCGCACGGGCCCTGCCGTTCACCCGGTGCCCTGGAAATGAAAGAATGAGAACTAAGGCAAGATGATTTCCTGGACTCCTACTTGGCAGCTTGTACTGAGCACCTGTCTCGTGTAGTGTCCCGGCGACACCCTGAGGCAGGCCCATTTGCCCCATTTTCCAGGTACTCAGGAAGGAGGTGGCCGTGAGAACCACCACCAAGACCCCAAGGATCAGGTGGGCTAAGGATCTGACAGCAGGAGACCACTGACCGGAGCCTCACTGGGACTCTAAGCTTCTGGGCAGTGAGGCTGCATCTCACACCACTCCTGCCTGTCCTCGCCCCCAAAGATTATACCAGAACGCATCCCTCAACAAGATACCCTATGTGAACTCTGGAAGGGGTTTTCACACTCTCCCCGAGGAAGACAGGGTGTCTTCCTTCCCCAACTGTCAATACGCACTTGGACTCAGAATTCACAGGAGAAAATTCGTCCCGTTCATCCATGTACAATACATTCCTGCTTACCTTTCGGTCACGAGAATAAAACACCATCGCAGGGGACTGACTGCTGAGAGTAGTGCAGAGTTCCCCTTGCTACAGCATAAAAGCACATCATCCTATAACCCCGGCATCTTAACCTAACTCTCAGCTGACCGTGGGTGCTTTGAACAAACAGATGCTTTCCCAGAAGAAAAGAACACAATGCCCCCAGAGATGCTAAACCTGGACCGTGTTTACTTTTGATCATCTCTGTTTATAGGGCTGTGTGATCAGCCCACTGGGCTCTATTTTCTACCTAAGGGATTGTTACCCTGAGTTGCTGGGGCTCTGAGTTCCTTATCCCCCCACAGTGGTCTCAAGTCATAAATTTCAAGCGGCTATTAACTTGGCCAGACAGATTTTTAAGACTCCTATAGACAGCATACAATTAACCATCTCCTGTCAGCTGGAAAATCAGCTCAATGGCCATTCAAGTTCATGTCCAAACTCCTTTACATTAAGAGACGCTTAGAAAGGTTCCTTGAGTCTCAGAACTAGGATCTCTTTGAAACCATAAAGACAAGAAGAAGTCCAAATGGGAAATAGAATTGGCCATGAGGAGGAAGGACTACCCCAGTGTTATATATGCATGTGAGCTAGAATTTTTAAAAACTCCATTCTTTTGGAAGACTCAGAAAGAAGGAAAGCAATGCTCCAAGAGGGGTCAGCGTTCTCGCCTAGTTAGTTCCTATCCTTTTGTCTGGTTCATCCTGTCGTGGCTGGGAAACTCTCTTAGCCCCTACGGGCTGTTGTAATCGAACAGCACAATAACAGAAATTCATATCTCATAGTTCTCGGGCTGGGAAGTTCAAGATCAAAGCTCCAGCGAATTCTGTGTCTGGTGAGAGTCCACTTTCTGGTTCATAGATCCCGTTTTCTCGTTGTGTCTTCATAGGGCAGAAGGGGGCTAGGGAGCTTCTGGGTCTCTTTTACCATGGCACTAATTCCCTTCATGAGGACTTCACCCTCATGACCTAGTCACCTCCCAAAGTCCCCAGCTCTTAAAACCATCTCCTTCATATGTTAGGACTTCAACATATGAATTGGGGAAAGGGGGATCGGGCAGTGGCAGCGGAGCGGGATGGGGGGAGGGACACAAGCATTCAGTCTGTAAAGGAGAAACATCAATACCCATGTAACCGGGACAGGGGTTCTAATGAGATGACTTCATTAGTGTACATCATTATTTTAACCATAGTCAAAAACTCCAGCGTGTCAAGAATTAAAAAGTTTAAAATGTCCTAAAATAATTCAGTAAAATAAAGCATACTGGGATTTCCTCTGATTAAGAAGGCATTCTCAGGGCACCTGAGTGGCTCAGTGGGTTAAAGCCACTGCCTTCGGCTCAGGTCATGATCCCAGGGTCTTGGGATCGAGTCCCGCATCGGGCTCTCTGCTCAGCGGGGACTCTGCTTCCTCCACTCTCTCTCTCTGCCTGCTGCTCTGCTTGCTTGTGACCTCTGTCTGTCAAATAAATAAATAAAATCTTTAAAAAAAAAAAAAAAGAAGGCATTCTCAACCCTCTAAAAATCTGAAACCAACATGAGACTGCTCATTTCTCTCCTTCTGCCTGGGAATGACAACATTCACCACGAGACCTAAGTTTAAAGATCTCCAAAGGGAAAATAAAAAATTACTAAATCTTGAAATTCCAGAACAACACATTCTGGGTCTTGAACGTGGACCTTTTATGGGAAATCTATTTAAATGCAGATTATAACTTTTTACCTGGGGTTCCTAATCTGTTTTGCCACCAAATCAGAGAGGGACGCCTTTCCCCGAAGTGGAGCCCAGGCTACGCTTGAGTTCAGTTCTCCCTTTCTTCTGTCTCCCTCCCTGGGTCTCTCTTCGTGATGGCGGCTCCAGTGGCTTACTTTCCTCCTGCCTGCAGCCCAGCTGTTCAGCAACAAGTGCCTGACAGGGGTGTGAGGAGACGATGAGCAGGGGCTGCGGGAAATGAGGAAGAGCAAAACACTTGTAAAGTCTGGAAGCAGTTAGGCCAGGGTTGTCTTTCTGTCCGCAAATGGGAATCAAAGTTATTATTTATACTGTTGTTCAGCTACATTTCAACTGAAGCTGTATCAAAGCCTGGTTAATTTATAGCAGAGCCACTAAGTGAAAAGATATATTCCGAATTCCAAACAAAGTTACAAACGAAGGCTTGGGAAATAGTCTGTTCTTGAGTTGGAAATTACATATGTCTTTATGAAGAGACCATGAAGACTGGATTCAATGATTTCACTCCTTTCTCAAGACTTTTGGTTCTTACTGATCGAACTTGCCTTTAACCCAGATAGCTCGTTTTCGTCCTGTAAAAACCATTACCACTTGGATTTTGGAATTAAAATCTTCAGGAATTTCCTGTTGACCCTGTCGAATTTCATTTGGTTTCTCTAGATCGACTACCAACTCTCACATCATTCTGAATTTTTATTGGTACATGAGTTATCCCTTCCAATTACTGATCAATACATTTAATAAGCATTTCATCGAATTGTTATTGATGAAAATGTCAAGTGGGACCGTGGCAAAGTAGAATCCAAATGATCTTCCTTTGGAAATTTTCTGTCATATAAACTCCGACTCGGTAGGAACAGTTGAAACATGCTTATAGGAGATGGCCATCCTGGGCACAAGGACAAGTCAGCCACCTATCTGTCTCAAGTCCCTCCGGTTTTTGATGCCATCCTGCCGTGAGTACCACCCAGTTTCGGTGTTAGAGCTTCGTGAGCTGAGACCCGACAGCTGGTTTTCTTCTTCCATCACACCTTCTAATAAAGGACTCACAAAAAGAGTATTTAAATTAGCACCCACCGGATTTGCATTTAGTGAAAATACCTTTTGAAATACTAGATGAAGCTATAGGACTTCGAATAATTCTATTTCTCAAAACCAAACCTGAACTTTACAAAAACGCAGATGAAGTGCTGCTGAAAGCCCTAGTCTCATTCTCCAAGCCAGCTGGGGGGGGGGGGGGGAGATGGTGTCACAAGATGCCCTTTTTTCTCTTTCTCAGGGACACTGTGTGGCAAAGCTAAGAAACTCAAACTTAGTTTTAGGTGTAGTAATTTCGACTCTGGCAATCAAATTTTATTCTGGGGAGGAGAGAACGCTTCATACCTTGAGATACATTGTAGATAAGCCTTCTAGAACTGGCAGCACCCACAGTAAAAATGGTTGGGCTTCTCAACAGACCTGTTACATACAATGTGACAAAAACAGGGCACTATCAGATCACGAGCTGTCCAGTCCCAGCAAGCCTGCCACCCCCATGGTGGCAATGGCAGGACCACAACCGTGGTGGTGTGGGAGAAGGATCTGTCAATGCAACCAGTCATCTAACAGTCTCAGAGGCCACCTGGGTTCCTCGTGAAGGACACGACGACAATGGAAACCACTGAGTGGAAGAATGAACAAGAGAAGAAAGGAAGGATGGTGACCTCTAGCGCATATCCCACCTGGCTTACCGTGTGCCAGGTACGTTCCGAGCACTTTGTGTCATGGGAAAAGGAACTACGATCTCCATTTTACTTGTGAGGACACTGGGGCAGCAAAGAGTTAAGTCACAGGGCCAAAGTCAGGTGGCGGGTAAATATCAGAGATGGGATTACCCAGATAATCTGGCTCCAAACCCTCCCTTTGAGTTCTACAGCCTCTGGAGCCGAGGGAGGAAAGCAGGATGGAACAGAGCTGCTACAACGGCTTGCTTCGGTCCCAGCTAGATTTCAAGGTCCTTGAGTAGTCCATGCCACTTGTGTCTCTATCCTTTGCCCAGTATCCCACTCCCACCCTTGACCTTGGTCTCTTCCGCCCCATCTACTCCCATGGCAGCTTCTCCGCTACCCCACCCCCCCACCCTATCACCAATTACAAGGAGGCTGGCAGCATTGACAAGCCATCTGTTTTTAATTAAACTACACACACTCACACCTCTTTCTTGGTCATTTCCTAAGAGGTGGGAGGGAGAAATGGGGGTCTGGGGAGGGTTTGAAAAGCATTCTTTCCACCTCACAGCGCCCTTTCCTCCCCGCTAAGAGCGCCCACCCCAGGGGATGTTCCACTGGGTGAGGGGCTAGGGCTTTCCACTGTGACTAGGCAGAGGGACAGGAGAGAAAGAGGGAGGGAAAGGGGGAAGGAGGGGCAGGAGGGAGGGCGGGCACTGGGGGAGGAGAGGAGAGGAGGAAAAAGGAGGGGGAGGGGAAGGGAAGGTAGAGGAAGGGGAGGAGAAAGAGGGGGGAGGAGGAGAAGAGGGAGGAGGAAGAGGTTTGCCTCGCAAAGATGCTTTTCCCATGGAAATGCGCTGTGGCTGGTGCCCATTAGCATCCCTAATGCATAATAAGGATTCAGCCTATTGTCATGCAAATTAATTCAGATGACAACACTCTCTCCTCGACAACATGCCCGGGCATGGGGAAGTTTCTCACACTGCCTCGGCCAATGCTAACTGGTGGTCTCCACCCTCTTCATTAATTATTTTACCCCCTTCACGCCTGCAAGGTTTGTTTTTGGCTATGACCCCCCTTCACTCCCCAGCTGCTGCTGGCTACTTTTCATTCTAGAGCGCTTGAGAACACCCCATAAGCAAAATAAAACAAAAGGAAAGTAAATAACAACTAGAGGACAATCCGCATTTCAGAGTCCTGAAAAGGAAGGGTCTGCTTGAAGAGGGAGGTGGGGTTATTTCCAGGCATCCAATGAGCAAAGGCCCCTTTATTCCCTTGTCGCTTTTTGGTAAGACTACCTAAGCAGTATCTCTTTGTCCTGCTGGTCATTTGGGGCCTGATAAGATGGGTTCTTTCTGAGCTTGACGACAAAGGGGCTGAGTCATTCTTGCCATTGTCTTCCTGCCAACCTCTTACTCCAGGCCACTGACCCAGTGTTTCCCACTTGTCCACATCTGCAGGCTTCCGGCTAATGCTGCCCCGGGCTGAGACCCTGGTCTTGCTCGGGAGGGAGTTCTCTGTCAAAAGAAAGAGTAAACATGGGATGGCTTGGACCAAGCCAGAGAGCGAGAGCAGTTACAGCCCATTTGCGCTGCCCGGGGTGGGCACAGCAATCCCCTTCCATCTCCTGCCCTGCTTGAACGTCCAGACATGTCATACCCTGACCCCTCTCCTGGCCTGATGATTTCTCCCTAAAGTGAAGAGTTGGCCTCACCCTTACTTCCAGAACTATCCCTTCTTGTTCTACACACAGCAGAGCAGACTAGCTGTACCCCCGTTAGGGAATCTGAGTACCAAGCCAAGTTCGGATGGTCTCCTTTTGCTGCGTGACCTCAGGCAAATTACTTATCCTTTGTGGGTCTCGGTTGACTCATCTCTAAAATGGGAGTAACAAACCTACTCGCCTAGTAGGGCTGCTATGATGATTAAACACACAATACAAGTAAAGCACTGGGAACAATGCTTGGTACATTGTGAGCCTTTCTCATTAAGAGTTAGCATCGGGGCACCTGGGTGGCTTAGTGGGTTAAGACTCTGCCTTTGGCTCAGGTCCTGGTCTCAAGGTCCTGGGGTTGAGCCCCAGGTCAGGCTCTCTGCTCAGCAGGGAGCCTGCTTTGCCCGCCCCCTCTGCCTGTGTCTCTGCCTACTTGTGATCTCTGTCAAATAAATAAATAAAATCTTTTAAAAAAAAATAGCATCAGTAATTTTCCCAGACGTTTTCCTTCTTTTGGTTTATCTAGTTAACTCTCCTCTTTCCAGTTCAGCAGGGTTCACTCCCCTACCTCTTGCTTCTAACCCTCTGGGCAGCCCTGTCCCAGTTTTTGTTGCCATCTAAGACGTTTTATGACAATAAAACTCCTAATTAGGCAAAGTGTTGCCGACACAGAGAGCATGTGACCCAGGGACTACCTTTGTCCCCTGAAAATCCTGGCATTTCTACCATGCATCTGAGTAGATGAGGTAAGGAAAGATGGGGAGAGAAAGATATTCTAGAAATTAACTTTAGCTTAAACATTATCTGAACAACAGACAGGCTTTGTAGCCAGACACAAATTATATGCAAATCACATGCAAATCTGAATGTAAATACTTTGGGCCTAAGGAGAAAATCCTTGAGGAGACATTCCCATTCCCTTGTTCCCTGCTTCTCAAGCTGCACTTTGTTTTCTGATTGGTTAGTTTGGAATTCATTATAAAGATTCAAAGGTGCATATAATTTTCCGAAAGGGTTCAATTCACCTGTTTGGCAAGGGTCAGAGGCTAAAGAGACCTTGAGAAACAGACATTCCTGCATGAACTTCTTCCGTGGAAGGGAGTGTTCTGTCCACCCACCCCTACCCTCCCTCCCAACTCCTCCGACCCCCAGGCCCCAGCCAAGAAAAAGTGTAAACATCAAGGACAAGGTCAAGAGCCTGCACAACTACAACCCGCAACTACAACCCTTTCGAGGGCTCTCGGTTGGGCGGGGAAGGGCCCCTGAGGGTTTTGGACCCTCAAAATAGCCAGAAATCATGTGTTTCCTGAGTGAGCTCATGTTCCCATTCCAGGGAATGGCTGTGTCATGGTTCTGCTTTCCTCCATCCTCCTGCTTCCTTTCTGCTTCCTCACTCCAGGGTGATGATGGTGCCTCGTACAGAAAAACAGAGAAGAGAAGCCGTCCCACTGAAGGCACAGACTCACCAGCCCCTCACCCGTCCTCTCCTCCCCTAGAGCTCCGAGGATACATTGCTCCTTCTCCTACAAACCAATTGCTCTGAGTCCTCCTGGGGACCTGGCGTCCTCATTAGACTCCTCTCTGGGACCCTCTCAAATTCCTCTTTCCTTCTTGTGCTTGTTCTCCAGCATTCAAACATCAAATTGATAAAGACATTCAATGGATGGCCTCTGTCACACACGTAGAATATTGCCTCTTATGTAACAAGTGAGCCTAAGAGTTTGCTGTAAGTGTTCAGTGAAAAGCTAGTCCAGCTCATTAGTGTCAGGGACATGCATCCCAAAACAATGAGATTCGTTTCTTTGTCCAAGAGCAGCACTATCTAGTAGAGCGTTCTGGGATGATGGAAATGCTCTGTAGCTGGGCTGTACGACACAGTAGCCACCAGGCCCACATGTGGCTGTTGAGCTCTAGAAATGCGGCTGGTGCAGCCAAGGAGCTGAATTTTTAAATTTCATTTTGATGAAATTCACGCAGACACACCAGATCAGCGGCTACTGCTTTAGATAATGTAGCTCTATACACGAGACCAAAATTTAAAGGATTGATAGCATCCAGTGTGGCCGAGAGTGTGGGAAGACAGGGGCCCCTATACACTGTGAGTGTATCAGCAATTATGGTCTTTTGTAGGACTGTGTGGCCCTACCTGTCCGCTCAAGTGCGCATTTCTCAAGGTCGCAGAATCCAGGCTAACAAGAACTCTCGTAAGGGCACGGAGAGCTAAGAATAAGGAACGTGTAATTTGCAAGTGTATGTGTTTGTTTCCAATTTTTCACTCTTGCACAGTACGCCATAATAAACATCCTGTCTTGTCTGTAAATGGACGATGATCATCGTACACAGAGTTATTGAGAGAATAGGAGTTACTTTATCTTAAGAGCCTAACATGGGTTCCAAAGCAAATGCTTAATCAATGGTGAGTTTTATTAATTAATCATCATCATCACAGGAGTAACATCGGTAGGGTCAGAATTGGGAGTCAAAGCCTTGCAAGCGGGTTCCTAAAGCTTCCTGGGTTTCTGCGTAAACAAAACTCAAGGGGTAGCAGTTGGCTGAGTGGAAGAAGTTGCCACAGGAAAATATGTGAGAGATAAGAGGCATCAGTCCAAGAAGGGCATACCCAGATTCAGAGCCCGTCCCTTACACTCCTCCACGATGAATTACCCTTTCTCTGCGTGATGGACACCGAGCAGAAACCAGAGTCCCAATGACCTCTGTTGAAATTCCAGCTTTTCCCTTTAAAACTTCTGTGTCCCTGGGCAAGTTAGCAAACTCCTCTGAACCTTGGTTTACTTACCTGTGGTTTACTTACCTGTCAGCCAGCTGTCAGATCCCTACTGAACTGCAAACAGCCCGGAGAGATCTCACTGTGTTACAGAACGGATTGTGTCCTCCTCAAAATTCACGAGTTCAAGTCTTAAGCCCCCATACCTCAGAATGACTGCATTTGGAGACGGGGTCTTCGGAGACGTAATTAAGTTAAAATGAGGTACGTGGCTGGGGTCCTTGTAAGAAGAAGAGATTAGAGCACAGACACTTACAAAGGAAAGGCCATGTGAAGACACGTGGAGATGATTATCTACAAGCCAAGGGGAGCGGTCTTCAAAGAAATCACCCTGCCGACACCTTGATCTTGGACTTTTAGCTTCTGTTGGGTAAGCCCTCCGGCCTGTGCTATTAGGGCGGCCCGAGAAAATGAATAATGAATGAATGAATCCTCCCAGAGTATTTTATTTTACTCTATTTTATTTTATTTTCGGAGATCATGTTGGATTTGAGTTTTATTTTATTTTACTTGTTTGTTCCAAGTTTTTATTTGAATTCTGATTAGTTAACGTAGAGGGTAGTACTGGTTTCAGGGGTAGGATTTAATGACTCACCACTTACAGACAATTACATACACTTACTCTTACATCCAGTGCTCAACACAAGAGCTCTCCTTCGTACTCATTCCCCCCTTTCACCCACTCCCCTGCCCACCTCCCTCCACCAACCCTAATTTATTCTCTATAGTTGAGTCTCTTACAGCTTTGCGTCCCTCTCCTTTTCCTCCCTTTCCGCTATGTTCATCTGTTTTATTTCTTAAATTACACATATGAGTGAAGTCATATGGTATTCGTCTTTCTCTGACTGACTTATTTCGCTTAGCATGGTACAATCTAGCTCCATCCACATCGTTGCAAAAGGAAAGATTTCATCCTTTTTGGTGGTTGAGCAATATTCCTTATACATATAGGCCACATCTTCCTTGTCCTTTCATTAGTTGATGGACATCTAGGCTCTTTCCATAACGTGGCCATAGTTGATAATGCTGCTATCAACACTGGGGTGCATGTGCCCCTTCAAAGCAGTACTTTTGTGTCTTTTGGGTGAATATCTAATAGAACAATTGCTGGTTTGTAGGGTAGCTCTATTTTTAACTCTTTGAGGAACCCCCGTGTTGTTTTCCAGAGTGGCTGCCCCTGTTAGCATTCCCACCAACAGTGTAAGAGGGTTCCCCTTTCTCTACATCCTCCCCAATACCTGTCATTTCTTGTGTTGTTAATTTTAGCCATTTTGGCAGGCGTGAGGTGGTATCTCACCATGGGTTTGCTCCCAGAGTATTTTAAAGTTTCACAGAAACTTCTAGAACACCTTTGAGGTCTACAGGAGTCAGTCTCTAAGGGGAAAACTCTTGCCACAGTGACAAGCAGTAGAAGAAACACACTTGGCCTGTTCCTGTCGTGTACAAAGCTGCCTCCGTCCTGGCACTATTTCCCTGTACTGTTTCTTGTGCTCTGAGCACAGTGTGTGGAGTCTGAGGACTTCTGGGAATGCTCAGTCAGATGTGAAGGTGGTAGGAAAGCTAAGGGGAGATATCTGAGCCACAGTGTGTTTGCCCTTGAAATTCCTCTTGCCCAAGACCTTATTTGGTTCAGTGCCTCAGCATTGCTTCCACCAGTCCAAAACAGGACACAGTAGGTCCGGGAGCCGAGTGCGACAGGATCAACACAATCACTAGGTCTCTCCTACTTTAACATCCTCTAATAGTGTGTGTCATCCTTTCTCTTTCTGTGCCCCCTTCTTCCTCATTCTCTGTCCCACGCACTCGCTCTCTGTCCTTCCCCATCCCTATCCACATTTCTCGTTCTGTCCCCATGTTGTCCTTTCTCTACCACTGCCATTCCTCCCTCCCTCTATCTCTTTAAGAATCTTTGGTGGAAATAGGTTGGAATTACGGGAGGCGACCTTGACTTGGTCTAGAGGCTTGCCTCCCTTGGTGGGGATAAACAGTCCTGATCTCTCTTTGTAGGGGTCCCTCAGCTTAGAGACGTCCCACGGCTTCACTGGATCCCGTAATGGACTTCAACTGGGTTGTCCACCACCACCCCCCCCCCCGCCCCGCGCCAGGAATGCAATAACCAGGGAAAGAAATCTTGATCCTGAATTCATTCCCACAAGCCCTTCCACGACCAGAATGTGCTTTTCCCCAGGCCAGTCTCCTACAGGGTTCCTCTTTCTGCTACTTCCCCTGCACGTTCTACCACCATTTTGCGGGTAGAGAAATGCAAACAAGCGCTCCCATCTCATGCCTGCCCTTAGCTCCAGGAGGATGGAGAGTCCCATGAAGACCTAACAAACACAGAGGGAAAGAACGGAACAATGGAATCAAGCCCATTTCTTCCCACCTGTTGCCTGGATCTCGTTTAGACCAGAAGGAGTTTCCCGGGGTCGCACGCCTGCTTTCCCGGACGACTTGAGCCCCTTGAACTCTGTTCATTTCACGGAGGTTCCCTCGTGCCGTGGGCCATCAAAAGAGACACATGGTTGGCTCCTCTGGCCATCTTCCATATGACTTCATTTGCAAAGTCCAGGGAAAAGGACAAGCCCAGGCACGGCATTCGCTTCCCTTATCAATGTGGGGGATGGCGGGGGGAGGCTGACGGGGCAGAACAAGGCAAGACAACCCCAAAGGCAGCCCTTCCATCAGAGGACTCCTGCTTTTGATTTTGCAGCTTGCACAAAAGATCTCACCACGCCTGCCAATCGCCCCGGCAAGGGGGTGGGGGTGGGGGGGGGTGACTGGTGCTGGGCGGGGCGGGGCGGGGGGGGGGGGGAGGAGAGGAAAGCCAAGGCATCATTCAAGCTGCCTGTCTTGGCCCGTCATTCCCGGTCTGTGCGTGGACTGTGCTTCTCTGTTCTCATAACTCACTTCCCCCGAGGTGTCACGGTGTGAAGGGACGAGGCAAGTTTCCTCATGGTTTCTCTAATCCTCCCGTGTCAAGTAACATATGCATCGCTCCCCTACCCTCAACACGGTCTTGGCAGGTCCTCCACCAACATCTGTTGCCTGAGGTCTGCCCCATACAAGCTTCCCCTTCATCAGTTGACAGGGCCAGTAGGTAAAGCCCTTGTCTTCCTTCCCCTTCTGCCAGCTCGCAGCTTGGGGTCCCTGGGCCCAGCCCTGGAACCATCAAACAAGGCCAGGAGGCGGAGGCCGTCCCAGGGGTGCCTCCCCAGAGCCATCTCCCGCCCCAGCCCCCACCCGAACGCCGCCCGGGTGACCTCCTCGACAATACCAGTAATTTGTCTTGGAGACCCGCCATACCTACAGCAAACACAGGAAGGATTAGAACACAACATATGCCGCACAGCAACAGAAACATGTGATGGTCCTTCCTGGGCCTGGAGGATTACTGAGGGGGAGGAGAGGCAGAGACAGAAAGCAAGACCGATGAGTGTCCAATCAGAGAAACCCCGCGTGCTCCTCCAGAATGGAAAGGAAATGGATGCCTCAGAACTGGGTGTGTTGAGGTCAAATCTGATAGGGGCTTTGAGCTGCAGCCGCTTTAAAGCTCATTGGTGACAGATGTGGACTTTCGCCAAGTCAACCACAAAATAGGATCAAAGGAAGTTGAAAGACAACAACTGGAGTTCCCTAGCTGAACCCATTGCTGCCCTTGGAATGCTCGCCCTGTGGACCCGACCAGGAAGTGCAGGAGAGACCGGCGCAACATCAAAATGAGATGTGGGTGGGGGGACACGAAAAACACCAAAGATCCAGAAACCGGTCTGATCCCTCCAGGGTGGGAGGCATTCTCTGCCGCAGTGAACAATCAGGAAACACGCACGGGGCAGCCCTCGAGGAACACCTAGAACCAGTGCTGTTACTGTGAGAGCAGATCTCTTCACCTGCATTCAAGGAAAGAGTGGCTGAGTAATAATGCATTTTAGAGGTGAAAGGGACAGGGAAGTGAAGTGGGTTTCAGATGACTGTCTCTGAGGTCAGAGTAATTAAGTTCTAATCTGGGTGTTGCCGTGTCGTGGCTGTGTGACCCTGAGAAAGTCACTTAACCTCTCTGGGTTTCGTTTTCTCATCCGTAAACAGGGTGGATAACACTATTAATCTTAAAGGGCTGTAAGGATTCAAGATACGTACTGCTTGAAACAGTGCATGGCAAGTGTAAAAACTCGACAGACGTGAACAACTATTCTGACATACATTTGGAAGAATAAATTTACATTCTCTAGAATGTCCACCTGAGGGAAGACAAAAGCAAAAGCACTGTGTGTGTGTGTGTGTGTATGTGTTCACAGTTATGAATTCCAAGAACCCTTATCACGTGACAGTAATTTGCACATGAAAATTGTGTTGTACAAACACATGTAAATTTCAAATTCCTCGTTCCTCACGTTTAAAGCCAGGCTCCGCAACCCAACCAGTGAAGGTCAAAGACAACTAAAATAACAAAGATAATTGCCTTGAGAAGAGAAGCATGCCTCAAAACACATGGGCTAGCACCTTCTAGTTGTGGTCGTGTTCTAACCTGTCTCTTAGCCGGTGAGGATAGTTAGAAACATTAACCCCTCCTTAGTTACCTAGCTGCCTTGCCACCAAGGGAGTCCCACCCCGTCGGTCCCTCCCCGGCCAGCTTCTCGCTCGGGTTCTCACACAGTCCGAAGACCTGAAGCTCTCCGGTCCCTGCAGCCCAGCTCCACGCGGATCAGCTGCCCAGGGGTCAGGCTTCGTGATGCTGCAGCCCTGTGGGAAAGGAGATATGCAAGCATCACTAATTCTGGGGCAGAGCCTCTTTACACATCCACCCACAAATGTGCCCAGCTGTGGTAGGGGAGCTGGGGGTCCTTCCGTGTCACCCACCACACCCCCCCCCCTTGGCCATTCCTCTCCGAGGAGCTTCCTGCAGTGAAGAAGCGGACACCTCCTCCCTGGGCACATCTCCAAGGCCGGCTGCGCGCTCCCCGCGTAATTATCGCCGAGTTTGGGGCGCACCCCACACCCTGGGTCTTAATGACGGGGGGGGACGGGGACAGAATATCCTGACAAAGGAAATTTCTCAGCCAACAGTGGAACAGAATTTAACTGAATGAATGAAATAGCGTTCCGGTTTTTAGATCTACCCAAAGACAGCTATGCAAGACGTCCCCGACAGACAGGCGTTGCAAATAGGTTTCATCCCAACTCGGCAACCAACCCCGACCGCTGGGTGGTGGGTTCCGGAACCATTCTGCACTGGGGGATTGTGACACCATAAACAAACACTAAGTTCGCTGTGATTGGTCAGCAGTGTCTACCGCATGCGCGGGAGGAGCTTAACAGTGATTGGTCAGCATGTCTATCGCGTGCGGGGGAGGAGCTTAACAGTGATTGGTCGGCATGTCTACCCGGGTGCGTGGGAGGAGCTTAACAGTGATTGGTCAGCATGTCTACCTGGGTGCGGGGGAGGAGCTTAACAGTGATTGGTCAGCAATGTCTACCTAGCGTGTTGGCCTTGGGTAGGTTCCTTGGATGCTGTAAAATAAAACTCCTCGTGTTTTAGTATGACGGTTCCAAGGAGTCTTTGAATCGTTTCTTAAAATGCGTAGGCCTTCATTTCCATTTTCTTAGGACATAAAAGGGAGAGGGGAAGGAAGAGTTAATTTTTTAAAAATGTTTGAATGAACGGGTATTTATATATGTGAAAGCAGGCGTGGAAATCCCCCTCTCCAAATACCAGATCTAATCCTAGAGGGTTCAGTAAAAGTTGATTTCTGCAACTGTAGCGGACTTCATCTTCTGCCGCCCTGAAATAAATGCATCAGTAAGCTTGACTCTCCAGCCACGTACCTACCCACCGGCATTGTGGTATCACCTTGTGACTCTGAAACCTGAAGCTCGAAAGAGGTGCAGGAGCTCACAGGGCAAGCAGGGAAATTCACGGCAGACAATGTGAAAGGTAAGGCAAGGGTAGGGGAGGTGACATATGATCTTATAGGGATGGAAATCGGTCAAAATCCCTGTCTCTGGATAATGCCTTTTCTCTCTTCCTCTCTCTTTCTGTCTCTCTCTCTCTCTCTCCTACTTTGGAGGTCTCCTTGTCCATCTTTAGGAGACCTACCAGAAGAAATGGGAGCACATAACCCTGAAATATAGTCTAGGGTCCCTTCTGCAAGGAAGCAAAGAAGAAGGGAGAGATTCTAAAACCATGAAGGAACCCAGATGTTGGACGTGAAGTCAGATAGCATTGACTTTACTTGAAAATAACTGTTTGTTCCTCCCGATCTGAATTTTAAGATTAGCTTTTGCTGTCCTAATAAAAGGGACAGAGGTAACGAGCACTATTAATTTCTTCTGTCTTTTTGCCTTGATTACAAATATGATGCCTGGAGCTGCAGGAGCTCTTTTGTGACCATGAGGCAACATCCATGAGGGCAAAAGGCCAACAAGTGGAGCTAAGGAAGCTGTAGAAAGGCAGACGGAAACATAAAGAAGCATGAAGTTGAGGTTATCTTTAAGTGCCAACCAACTCTGCACTACCATCCCTTCAGTTTTCTTGTGCGGAAATTAAATCATTTTTATCTTTAAACTACTGTTATTAAAGTTTTTATTATTCACAAGTCAATGTATTTCCATACAACTACTTACCTTACTGCTACACATTGGTACTTTACAGGCATTGGACCCATACTGATTTCCAGAACTGCCTTACACTGGGGCCTTAAAAAAAAAAAAAAGTGATAAAGATATCAATCTAAATTGTCAAGTGGTCACAAAGAGAAAGAGAGTCCTAGGAGCTAGGATAAATGGGGGTTTGGGATGTAGGAAGAGGTCTCTAAGGAGAGCAAGGCCAGAATTTCCATTGGATTGACTTTTCTAACATATTCTGGAGGATGAGAAAATAGGTTAGGCCATCGGCCAACCCTTTCTAAATACGGCATTTCCCAAAGCTGAGCCCTAGGTTTTGACACCTTTTGAGACTTGAGTCAGAGTGAGCACCCATCTGTACACACACACTCTCCCACCTGCAGCTTATCCAGTAAGCAGAGTGGAGCTGAGTCAGCTCCCCACACCTGCGCTAATAATTTCGGGGACTTGCAGCCAGCCTTTTTGCTGTGTACGACGCACAAGAACAACACAGAAAACTGCTGCTGCTGTAGATTTCAGTGCCCTGGTACTCATGGGCAGTATCATTGTGCACCATTATTCTTTCCAACAAAGCCTGGAAACAGCCCCCAAAGCAATCAGGAAGGGCTCCACTTGGGCTAAGAAAACCTCTTCTTTCCAAACAGCTAGATATTACTCATTTGCCTTGAGAAGACCAGCAAAGAATGCAAATGGCATCTCCTCACATCCTGATTTATCCGATGAAAACCATATGTAGACCATCCTGCCTGCCTCCTCTTCTCCTATGTGTTATAAGAAACAACTCAGAGGGAGGAGGGGTGGGACGGCAAAGAGGGGGCACCTCTTTAGCCTCTGTTCTATGCCTGGCCCTGTGCTGGTAGACACCTTCCAAAGTTTTATCTTATTTAATCCTCCTAAGAATTTCAGAAGCTAGGGGATTTTGTCCCCTTTTCATGGATAAACAGGGAAGGCTTGGAGAGAACAGGTGATTTTTCTGGAGACCCACAGCTAAGTGTGTATGGCAGAGAGCCTCCGTGTTCATCCATATTTCTGTGCCTCTCTCCATTTCCCAAGCTTTCTTGCAATTGTGTTGAACACAAGCCAATGCATACCACCTCTCAGCTGGACCCCTAAACCATCTCGCGTATGCTTGCTCCTACAATTGGAAGTAAAAGACTCCAAGATGGCAGAACAACCAACTAAAAGGAACCAAGATCTTTGAACCACTTGGAAGGCAGCTGGCCAACTTTTTAGATTGTGCAAATTGATATATATATATATTTTTTTTATTTATTTATTTATTTGACAGGCAGAGATCACAGGTAGGCAGAGAGGCAGGCAGAGAGAGAGAGAGGAGGAAGCAGGCTCCATGCTAAGCAGAGAGCCCGATGCAGCGCTCTATCCCAGAACCCTGGGATCATGACCTGAGCTGAAGGCAGAGGCTTTAACCCACTGAGCCACCCAGGCGCCCCACAAATTGATATTTTTAAGTTTATTTCTTTTTGAAGCATGATCTGTACTACTCTTTCTTATACAAAGATCCCATTTTTTAAAAAGATTTAATTTATTTATTTGACAGAGAGAGACACAGTGAGAGAGTGAACACAATGTGTGGGGGTGGGAGAGGGAGAAGCAGGCTTCCCACTGAGTATGGAGCCCGATGTGGGGCTCGATCCCAGGACCCTGGGACCATGACCTGAGCCGAAGGCAGATCTGATGACTGAGCCACCCAAGCGCCCAAAGATCCCATTTTAAAGAGGGTCCATGATATACTAATCCATGGAGTAATGGAGGAAACTTTGATGCAGCTGTCTCCAAACACTACACAGGTCCGTGTCCTATACAGGCACACAAGGGAAACTGCCCCAAAATGAGTTCGGAAGGATTGTATAAGGACATGAATGCATATTATGAACTCCCTAAGGCACAGTTTTCTGTGTCGAACCTCTTTATCTAACTTCGTACTCAGAGGTCATAGAATCCCGAAAACGCTTGTTGCATCTAATTAAGGGCAGTCTCATGCTGGGCTTGAACTTGATGTAAGAACCCTTGGTAAATTCCTCCTAAGGTTCATGTCTCAGTTTCTTCCTTTCTTTGGTGTTCGTGGAATAAAGGCTCCCCTTCTGAAGTGTCCTTAAGGCATATGCAGAGCCCTTGCTCCGTCAGTCTGAAAGGAAGGACCCCAAGAAGCCATGACGTCATTGGTAGAAATTATTTAAAGAGCCTCATGCAGGTACAATTTCAGTATGCTCTGACTCTTCAGGTATATACTCCAGGTGGGGCTAAGCTCTGAGAAGCCAAACCAGTGATTATCCCAAGCAGATCAACTTTTATTAAGAAGCTGTCTAAGAGAAGTAGGTGGCCCAATGGATTAGTGGGGTTGGGGGGAGGGGGGAGGGAGGGGTAGAGGCCGCTGGAGAAAATCAACAAAGATTTAGAGGATTTTGTATCCTTGGTCCTCCTTCTCATTATATAGCATCTCCTGTGGTATGTGACTGTTGATAAATATTCATTGAAGGCGGAATGGACCTAATGTCATGCAAATCGCATGCAAAGCAACATGTAAATTGGAGGCATTATGCGAAGTCAATAGGTGAGGTACTATGCATATTCACAGTACAGAACAACAGCACAGAAAGACCTAGAAGAGGCCCATAATACTAGCAGGGGACCTTCCATTCCGAAAGGAATCCCATAGTCAAAGAGAGAACACTGCTGCCAAAGAATGTCACCAAGCATGAAGCGGGGACCAGGAGGCCTAAGGGCGAGAAGGAAAATGCGGGTCGCTGTCTGCTCTCTCCATCCCTGTCACGGCTGTATTCAAGGCACGTTCCCCCTCATCGCCTTCCCATACCGATCAGACCCGATACTGATTGATTTGGTCAAACCCACTGAGTGACGGCGAGTCGGTCTGACCTGCTTGTCCATTAGCCACGCTGCTCTGCTCGGGGACAGTTCCTTGCAGCCTTCTCACAAAAGAGCAGGGGACACCGAGCGGCCCCGTGAGGCTGGTCACTTTGAACTCGCTGGCACCCCAGGGAAGACGTTCACAGGCCTTTGTGTCCCCTGAAAGTTCTCTTCCTGGGAGCATCCCACAATGCCTGCACGTTTGGCACGGATTTGCACGGCCCTGCAGAAAGGCATGAAGTACAGAGACATGCCCAGAGACACCCCGATGCGCACTTTTTTGTGCGTCCACGCAAGTCCTCGGGGAGCTGTCGGAAAGTTGACCATCGAGCCTGCTCTGGGCTCCAGGAGGTCACGGGCTGTTTCTGATTGGAGCCCTCTGCTGTGTTTGCTTTCTGTGCCCCCACAGACCTCCTGACAGGACTGGAGGACATGGAAATAAGTCAGGGGTGACCCTTCTGGTGACCCAGAGCCTCGCCAGCCAGCTCCTGATTGCAACCTTCTGGCTTTTCTGAGGCCAGAGCGGCGGCAGAGCTGGGAGCGGGAAGCATGCTCGGAGGCCCCGTGGCCTCTGTGCCTCTCTCCACATGTGGGCCAGCCCGGGGATGGTGGGAGGGGGGTGGAGCTGCTGAGGGGAGGAACAGAGGCGGGAGCCAACTTCCGACTGCCCAGCAGGCACGGATTCTTCCTCCTGGGGCTACCAGCACCCTCCGGTCCCCAGGATTACCCTCTCACCAAGCTAGGACCCGCTGGCTTTGGTCCCCCAGTGCAGACCCATAAGCGAACTGTGACACCCGTCAGAGGCGTCCTGCCTTCCCATCCCTGCTCCTCTGACATGTGGTCGTAGAACCTAGTCCAAGGGATATAAGAAAAAACAGGCATGTTTTTGCAGACACAGCTCACACGCTGTCTGTGAGGGGAACACGCACACGCACATGCACACACACACACACCTCTGCATATGGCATAGTCAGCACAGTCCTGGTCACCCGGGCCATGTGGCTTTTCCAAAAAGATCCCACCTTTGACCATGGACACCAAGAATCAAAGTGATTCCCTGATTTCTGCCGCTGTATGCCTGGGACTACCTGCCCAGCACAGACGAGGACATATCATGGACTCTGCAATTGCTAAGTCCTCCTACCTAATTGTTTCTTTTTCTTTTCTTTTCTTTCTTTCTTTCTTTCTTTCTTTCTTTCTTTTTTAAGATTTTATTTATTCATTTGAGAGAGAGAAAGCACAAGCAGGTGGAGGGGCGGGGGAGAGGGAGAAGCAGAGTCCCTGCTGAGCAAGGAGCCCGAAGTAGGGCTTGATCGATCCCAAGACCCTGGGATCATGACCTGAGCCCAAGGCAGACGCTTAACCGCCTGAGCCACCCAAGTGTCCCCTAACTGCCTCTTTTGATGCATGAGAGACCTAAGACCCAACAAGAAGAAGTGACCCGGTCAGAGTTAGTCTTGCCACTGGGTCTTGGGGACAGTGGGACTTGAATTCCAGTGTCTGACCTCTCAGCCTGGCGCCCTTCCCACCGCACACATTCCCAGCCCGCTGGCCAGTGTCCAGCACCTCTGGCCACTGCTTCCACAAACCCTCCCCCTCAGACTCCCTCTCTCCGATACAGCGTTCTCACAGGTGGATTTATACCAAACAGATCCTAGACAAATGCAATGATGTCCTAAAGAGCGTTTAGAGTCGGAAGCAGAGGGGAAAGGAACACCAGAGCCGGGAAGCGAAACACACCGCGTCTGTTCCCCCAGGCTCTGCAGGCTCTCCAGAACGGTTGCAGAAGCCTCGCTAGACCCCCAGGGGCCAAGAGGCCAGGGCCGTCAGATCCAGCATCTTCTGATCCAGGCCAAGCACCACCCCTCCCCCGGCTTCTTCAATCCAAATTCAAACATATCCTATCTTCTGGAAAATGTGCTTTTTGAACTCCAAGTTCCTTTTAGATTTAAGGATCTGCAAGACAAATACTATGGAAAGATGAAAGTTTCTAGAAGGAAGTCAGCCTTGATAAGCCAACGTTCAGAGAGGTGTCAACCCCGCTCCTGCCTCCCTCTGGGGGAATCAGCCGGGACTGCCCCCTTCCAGCCTCGCAACAGAAGAAAACGGGCCGCCTAACCCCAGCTGCTTATATACACATTAAACCCACACTCTGTCAGGGTGATCCAAGCTTAACACTTGACCTGCTTTTATTTTTCTCTTCCTTTGGCCCAACTGGCCATGCATTTCCTTTTTTATTTAAAAACATGGTTTGCCTTCATTTATTTTTAAAGCTTCAAAACCAAGTCCATGTCGCATTTTCAGAAATCAAATGCCAAATTATCCTCAGCATCCCTTTCCATTCCGAATGCGTGCCTTGCCTTTGACACCTGGACCCTCTTACTGCGCATGTGTCTGTAGAAGCATTGTTCCCTCAGACCCACATTCTCGAGGGGCTGCAGGGTAACACGTTCCCCGGAGCCCAGGATCCCCCCCCCCCCCCGCCCGCTACCAAGTCTCCACGGGATTAGGTCGTTCGGGTTTCTGAGGTATCTTGTCCTTGAGGAAAGGAACTTGTAACCTTTTCAGTCCTGGGTACTTTATTGGAAAAGGACCTTTCCTTGAGCCCCAGCTTAGAAGGCTGAGCTGGTGCACGAGGTGCCAACTTCAAGCTCCCCAAGTCATTCATTCATCCGTCCATCCATTCATTCATTCAATCAACCAATAGAGTGAGCAGATAAACATGACCCCTGACTTCACAGAGCACACAACGTAGTCGGGAGGACAGACATAATCAAACGTCCAAACTGATGGCGTGTAGTGGCCGAGGAACTACAATTTGTAGTAGTGTAGTGTGTAGTGGCACAAGGTGAGTCTGAGAAGTAGGCAAGGGCTGGTTCCTTACGACTGGGAAGGGCTCTGTTTTCAGCCTAAGAACGGGGGAGGGGGGGATGTCCCAGATCCAGCCCCCTCCCTTCGCCTGCCCCCATGCTCTTCCAGAAGGGACACACCCTTCTGGTTTGAGTTAAAATTTTACTCCCGTCCACACTAAAAGTCTTTCCCCCAAACCGGAGAGGGTCCTTCATGTCGTGCCACCCACAACAGCCCCTGACACCACATGCCCCACATGAAGAAGACAGAGTGGGTGTTCAAAGTCTGCGGATCAAGCATGGGAAGGCTGCAAAGAGTTGGGGGCCCCCAGCCCGCACCCGAATTTCAGCCCAGCTGGGAAACAAGTGTAGAGGTGACCCAAGTGGTCTCTTGCTCTGTTTGGAAATGCGTCAAGATGGCACGATACTCGCGGTTAAGAGCCGAGACTGACTGTCCCGTCGTGAGGCTGGCTCTTACTCACTCGGAGAAGTCCGTGGTTTAGCCAACCACTCCCTGCACGTTCTGACACCGGCGCCAGGTCCCTACCCCATGGAAGAGCTGCTTTGCTAACAGCCAGGCTTCCCAGCCGAGCAGCTGCGCAGGAGGCAAAAAACGAGCCGCGGTGTAATCAGCGAAACGATGGGAAAACATATAAGCCATTCAAGGAGCACCAGAGGCTGCCGAAATGAACACAGGAAGTGCATTCAGGGCATGAGGGCAAAAATGCCAGAATCTGACACCGTTGCATGATTTTGCAAATGATTTTCAGAACACTCCAGATTGTGGCACAGTTTTGGTTCAAAATATTCAAGAATTCAGCTCAGAAAACTCATTTTCAGCTATTCCTAAGCAGGCTAAGATGGTCGTCCATTTCCCCTCTTCCTGCAGAACACAGGATCTGCTTAGAATGGTTTCACAATCAGGCTGGGGGCTAGGGCGTGGGCCTTCCACACTTCTGCTGTCTGAGCCCCGGAGTCCCTGTGCTTTGGGGTGGGTGGTGGTATTCTCTCACACCTTTCTGGATTATATTTTTTTAAGGAGCAAGAGGGTTTGGTTGTGTCTAGTAAGTGGTCTCAGGGACTGGAATCAAAAAGAAAAAGAGGGAGGGAAAAAATAGAAAACAAACCAAGTCGTCTTTAGATCAAGCCCTAAACTCCTGACCTTTGGGTTTGAGCTCTTCCCTCCTTTTCCTAAAGGAGAATGGCTATTACATGACTCTCCCAAGATCTGGAGTGACTTATCAAGAAGAACAATGGCCAAAAAAAAAAAAAAAAAAAAAGAAGAAGAAGAAGAAGAAGAAGGGAATCCTGGGATGTGCCACCAGCCACTGAAAGACAAGATGAATCATTATTTTTCTCTAAAGAAATGTTTCCCCTCCTGACTCTCTTCATGATACAGACAAACAGCCGGATGACCGAGCCACACTAGGCCCCATCTTGGGTCATTTCCCCTTCTCTCACTTTCTGTACTAGAAGTCCTTTCAATGTGACCTCCTAAATTTTTCTCTCATCTTTATGTATCATCGCCATTTAATTTGGGCCACATTTATGCTTTCCAAAATTTTATTGTAGTTTCCCCCAAATATGGGCATCACCGGATCCCTCATTTTGTCAAGCCCAGGGTGCAGTCCCACCTGCCCAGAGAGGCCTTCTCTGGCCACTCAGTCTCCAATGTGACTCCCGGGGTGCCCGAGTGGCTCAGTAGGTTAAGCGGGCAACTTTCCATTTTGACTCAGATCATGATCTCAGAGTCCTGAGATCAAGGCCCGCATCAAGCTCTGTGCTCAGTGGGAAGTCAGTTTGAGATTCTCTTTCTCACTCTCCCTCTGCTCCTCCTCCTAAATCATGTGTGCTCTCTTTAAAAAAATAAAACAATAAGGGGCGACTGGGTGGCTCAGTGGGTTAAGCCACTGCCTTCGGCTCAGGTCATGATCTCAGGGTCCTGGGATCGAGCCCCACGTCGGGCTCTCTGCTCGGTGGGGAGCCTGCTTCCCTTCCTCTCTCTCTGCCTGCCTCTCTGCCTACTTGTGATCTCTCTCTGTCAAATAACTAAATAAAATCTTTAAAAAAAATAAAACAATAAAATAAAATGTGGCACCCCATCACTCTTTATTCTTGTTCACTTCATTTGTCTGAAAAGATCCTATTCACATGTCTCATCACATCACATGCAAACATATGTATCATGTAACTACATATGATACATTTATACATGGTATATTTTGTTTATGTGTATCACATATTTGTTGTGGGCTTTTGCTTCCAGAAAATAATCTTGTTTTGTTCATTGCTATATCCCAGGACCTGGATTACAAAAGGAGCTCTGTAAATATTTGCTTAAGAAACCAAGAAACAGGGGCGCCTGGGTGGCTCAGTGGGTTAAGCCTCTGCCTTCAGCTCAGGTCATGATCTCAGGGTCTTAGGGTCAAGCCCCGCATCAGGCTCTCTGCTCAGCGGGGAGCCTGCCTCCCCCTCTCTCTCCGCCTGTCTCTCGGCCTACTTGTGATCTCTGTCTGTCAAATAAATAAATAAAATCTTAAAAAAAAAAAAAAAAGAAACCAAGAAACAGGTCTCCCTCCCTCCGCTCTCACATATCCTCCCCTCCATCCTCTGTATCAGCGAGACCCACTTTCTGAAACCCAGACGTAACCGTATTCTTTGACCGACACAAATGCTTCCATGCCTACTGGTCACCCACAGACTCAGTCCCGTGTGCTGCCATGGCGACCCCCGGGGTGCCAGGGCCCAGCCCACAACTTCTGCAGCCTCCTTTCCATGCTCACTTCCAACTCCCCAAGTCTCACCAACCCAACACGCCGCCATGTGCAATGACTATGGGCTCCCCCAAAAGGCCATGCTCTTTCCATACTCAGTAACATCATGGGGGACATTTTCTAGGCCTACAGTGGCCCCCTCCTCCCTTTGATTGCTGGGCAGACTCTGAAAACCCATCCTTTATCCACCCGGCGCCCTCCGCCATCCCCTACCGTACACCTGACACAATACTCCCGACCCGGGTTATAGAAACTTCTCGGAGCATGGCATGTGCACTTGTGTCTTTGTCTGCCTCCTTCCTTGGCCTAGGAGCAGCGACCATATCGTAACCATTTTTCAGTAGACACTCAGTGTTTGTAGCACTGGGAAATTCTTCTTTTATGTTAACATTTCTTATCACAAAATAAAACGTAGGTTGTGAATGAGATAAAGAGAAACTTTAAATCTCCCAACTCTGCTTCTCATCTCCCTCCCCTGGGACCTGTTATTTATTCAGAAAAAAATATATGGAGAGAAATCATAAAAGGGGAAAAGTGAGGGAGATAAAGAGATCACTAAAAGATGCATTTTTCAGCCAAGTGAGGAGATAAAAAAATAATAATAATAACTGGCTTTTGCTTTCTTCGGTGCATTGATTACATAACTAAAGCCTGAACTCAGATGACAGAGAACTTGGCAAAAGGACTGCCCCCACCATGAAAAGCGGCTGCGCATGTCCGGTGCATGAAGCTGGCAGCAAGCCAAGACCGGACAGGAAATCGCTTTGGGCTTTGACTTGGATTTCTCTGGAGTGGCAGGGAGGAGTGGCAAGGGGACTGCAGAGACCCAGCGACCCAACCCATTACAGGCCTGCCTCAGCGGGTCCACTCCTGCCCCTCTCCTCCCCAGTCCCCAGCTCTCCTATTAAATGACTCCATCTGTCCCAAGACCCTTTTCCTTTCCTTCGTTCTGTTTTCTTTGATGAGCTCACGCTGGGTGCGGAGAGCCGGCTGGGAGTGTGGGCCGTCGGTTAGTGGCCAGAGACACAGGCCACAGTTGTTACTTCCCCTCTCACCGCCCAAAGGGGAAAAAGCAATATCCACCAAAAAAAAAAAAAAAGAAAGAAAGAAAGAAAAGTGGGGCGCCTGGGTGGCTCAGTGGGTTAAGCCTCTGCCTTCGGCTCAGGTTATGATCCCAGGGTCCTGGGGTCGAGCCCCACATCAGGCTCCCTGCTTGGTGGGAGGTTTGCTTCTCCCTCTCCCGCTCCCCCTGCTTGTGTCCCTCTCTCACTCTCTCTCTCTCTGTCAAATAAATAAATAAAATCTTAAAAAATAAAAAAAGTATTTCACGTCCATGCGAGGGAAAGGGCTTTAAAGCTTTAAAGAGGAAAAGAGCCTGGTTTGGAACCGCCGGAGGTCATGGGCTGATCACTGGAGGAGGGTGAAGCTTGAGAGCCAGGCTCTGGGAAGGGTGGGGAAGGGTGGGGGAGGGTATGCTAAGGCCGAAGCCCCCAGAAAGGACGCTGCGGCTAGGGGAGATCCTGCCAGTCTGACTCCAGAGCACCTCCTGACTCGCTGTGGCTGTGCCCTTGAACAAGGAGGGCTTCCCTATCTTAGCAACTTGGATGTGAAGATCCTGTGTCAACCTCTCTTCGGGTTCTAGAAAAGTCTGGAAACGTGGCATGTGATGTCCCTAACTCAGGCTCCAGAAAATATTTCAGCCAAATTCAGCTTTGTGTCGGCTGGTCCAGGAGGGACACACATAAATTCTTTCATTTGAAAAACACAGTCACTGTTAACGGGCTGTGGGATACGGTAACTTACGAAGAAAGAACAAAGTTCCACAAAAATTCTTGCTCTCTAGGAATTTATTTTCTGCTGGGGGCGGGGAAGGGACAAAGAAAATTTAAAAAGCAAAGAAGTAGTTAAAATACATGGGTTAAGGGGGGGGCAGGGCCCTAAAAGAAGGGGACTCGGTTGCTTTTGGTCCGAGAAGGCTGTACTGAGAAGGGGACATCTTAGCAAAGCTGGCAAGGACCCTATTCGGGCCGCTGCAAAGCCATAAAGCAAAGATTTAGGGTTTTAACAAAGATTCCAAGGAGGTTCACATTCTGTCCTACCCCGAGGCACAAGGAGCAGATAAAAATAAGGAGGAGAAGAAACGGAAACCACATCACCCACTGTACTTGTTGCCATCTGGTGGGCCCTGGAAGTCATCAGCGTGTTTGGTTACTGTGTTTACACAGCCGGCAGGACACACGCTGTTCGCTCAGGGCTCCCCGGAGCTGTCGGAACGGTCCCTGCTTCCCCGGATTCCTGCGGCCCCCGCATCCGGGTGCGCAGCTCCGCTCGCCCCTCACAGGGGTTCGAGAATCCCCTCGGGTTGTCCAAAGACTGGGGGGAGGGGGCCTCCAGGACCTCCCTAGG
This sequence comes from Martes martes, assembly GCF_963455335.1. NCBI lineage: Eukaryota > Metazoa > Chordata > Mammalia > Carnivora > Mustelidae > Martes > Martes martes. Next base: position 56,858,919 of record NC_137904.1, read on the forward strand.
CTGGGTGGTGATCTTAACCTACCGAGCCCGGAGGACCTGGGGGTCACATCAGGGAAGGAGGGCTTGGGAAACTCACTGCCCCAGCCAGGAAGGAGGGTTCGGGGGCCGAGGGGGTTGCCGAACTGAGGTCATCAAGGGAATGAATCATGTAACTTCCCGAGGGCAGTAGCCCTAGCCTTGGAAGGAGCTGCCCCAGCGTCAGGCATCAGGCATAAGGATCAGCCCTAGGACCGAGTTCCAGGTTCCGGAAGCATACCCCCGCGTGCTAAGCGCGTTCCGTGCAGGTGGTGGTGGTGGTTTATCGTTGGCCTCTCTCAGATCAAGACACCGAGGTTGAGAAAGTTCAGCACTGCCCCCCAAGATGGCACAATTCCTCAGTGGGCCGTAGCGGTGGCCCAAGCCTGTCCAAGCCTAGCACGTGGGTTCTCGATCTAGACTTCAGGGGGAAACAGAGGAGACACCTTCTGGTCTTGTGGGCAAGACTGATGTTTCTCTTTTCACTTCAGAACCCGAGGAAGAGGACAGTTTGCAGCGTGAAAAACCAAGGAAGGGCCGTATTTGGGTCGCTAAGCCTCCGTCACTCCTGGTGGTTCTTTTCAGAGAGGCCGTCTCTCTTTTGACGGCTGAACATGGTACCCGGGCTGCTGTGAAGAGCCCGGATGGTCTGGACGGTTTAGACCAGTCCGGGCGCCATCAAAGGAAGGGCCCCGTGGTCCTTAGTGTCACACGCGTGGTTGTGCCTGTGATCCCTGACCCTCGTGACATGATCTGCGGACTATATCCAATGAATATTTGCCCCAAAGCTGGGACGTGTTTCTCATTTCAGTAGCACTGAAAGTCACCAGAGGAAAGTCTGGGATGACCTCCGGCCTCCATCAGAAGGTGAGGGAAAAAGCAGCCCAAGGCTTGAGAGGGGCTGTCGGAAGTGGCTCACGGCGTTAGCACAAGAGCCCGCGGCCTGAGAGAACCCAGAGAACTCCGGGCGTCGTGGGCCATCCAGCCAAGGCTGCAGGGACCAGACTCCCCTCTAACCTGCAGGCTAAAGTCATCAGGCAAGCAAATAAGGATCCATATTTAGAAGGAGAATGTTCCAGCGGTCCCGAACCCTTTCCCACCACCTGCCACCCCCCCCCAACCCTCCAGACTCAAACCCGCATCTGCGACACCTCCAGCACGGATCCAGATAGACCTCGGGGGCCAGGCTGGGCCCGCTCACCCACAGGAGGAAGCGAAAGCAAACGCTTCCCTCCCTGGGACTGGCCGAGGCCGTGGGTGGACCGGCCCAGGCCAAGTCAAACAGGGACAGGGCATCCGAAGGCATTATTGACAAACTGGGTGTGTTCACGCACCCGCGAGAGGGACGGATGGTGGCTCCAAGGCTGCAGAGAAGGGGCCTTGAAAAGAACTTCCAAAATCTCTCTGCGGCCTTTGCCCAGCTCCCCTGGAAGAACCCCAGGTGTCCAACTGCCCTCCCTCCCTCGCCTCCCTACCATGGCTGGGAGAGTCAGCCTTCCTGCGGGCTGGCCTGTTTAACGAGGCCGGTTGAGAATTTTCAGCCTCTAACTCATGTGTTCTAATCCTATTAAATATGCACCGGCTTCCAAACTCAGCTTTTTAAAAACTGGCTTCCCCACCCCCACCTTCTCCCCACCACCACCCCCCCCCCGCCCCCGCCCACTTGGTCTTACTTAGTTAGACTTGCTCCCTTCCAGCTTGAAAAGCCATTGCTCAGTTGTTGGCAGGGGTCCCACCAGCGTTTTTGCAAGGATTTGGGCTGTGATTCAGCTACCTGCAGCTGTTCCCCAGTTACCACCCACGTAAAGGAATTTCTGATATTAAAACGGGTGACAAACTTCCTCCCCCTTCCCCCAACACATTACTTTGATTGACATCCACAGTCCAAGCGGCCAAGTTCACCCTCACTGGGTTCTCCAGGTCCAGGGGATGATACATTTATTTCATTCTGCCCACCCTCCCGTGACTTACACACACCTTCTTCTCACTCTAAAGGACACCCTCTGCCAAACACCCATGAAATACCACCGGGGGACTATTGTTTTAGGGAACAACCTTTTTAATCTCTCGAGAACTAAATTTTGGTCTCTCTTTCTTTATCATCGAATGAAATCCTCTCCCCAGCCTTGCAGGAAATCTTCCTAATTTCTCCCCGACGGGGGAATGTCTTCAGGTGGGAGTGGGAGAGGCGAGGCCAAGGCCGAGAATGGAGGTTGAGGGTCCCAGTTCCGAGGGTTCCAGGGAGCCTTTCAGAGCTAGCGCCGGGGGGGTGGGGAGGGAGCTTCTGCATCCGTCCAACGGTTTAGAGATGCAAGGGTATTTCTTTTAACCAGATGGCATTGTCTCCAGTGGGGCACACAACTGGGCACAGGCCTGAGCATCCGGGCTCCAGCGACTTTCCTTTGTGTGCTTTGGGGGTGGGGGTGGGGGGCGGGGGACGTGCACGGTGCAGATGGCGAGGCTGTTGAGTGCTCATCCTCCTTCTGGCAGAAGTCCCATCTCAACCCCGGGCTCATCAAAGGAGGACGAGACAGAGGTCAGCACAGCACCCACAAAATCGTCAGCAATCAGCTTTCTGGGGACCTGCCTAGAGAGTGGACACTCCAAAGGAGGCTTCTGAGCTCCGACCACACTGGAGCCCCCGGATGCCAAGTCCTGGGCTTTCTCTGCCTTTCCCCCATTCTGCTTGGCAGACACTCTCTTCCCTGGGAACAATGCAGTGGCCCCACCAGTCCCATCAACCCCGAGGCCGTGTCCCCTTGCTTCTGGGCAGTAGCCAGTAATGTGATCCTTCAAGGCACTGCCAAACCCCCCTGTTGGGAATTCAGCCAATCTTGGGGCTCTTCAGGGAAGAAAAATTCCTTTCCTGACCTCTGCAGGTGATTGGATTGAGGTCCCTGCAGCTTGAAATTTGATTTGATCTTTGATCTCTGCTTGCACAGCTGCGTGGCTATTATGGGCCATAAAGGGTCCCAGCGCCCTTTTCTCGCTCACCTGCCCTCCAGGGTGAGTGCTTGGGGCCAGGTAGTCCCGAACAGGGTGGAATATTGCTTCTCTGGTTTTCTCATACTGCACTCCCGTCTCCCAGTCCGGCCCTGTGCTCCCGTTCCCCGCGTTCCCGGGACTCAACCCCAAATTCCAAGACCGGGGACATTTTCGGGTCCTTCTGAATGAGAGCATGTGGTTTCAGGGGGAAAAAAGTGCTATGGGTTAGAACCAAACACTTAAACAAGGTCATAGCCCCTGGGGAAGGCCGCATGGGTCTAAAGACGTTGGTATAGGGTCGTGGTCTTCAAAATGCTTTTTCCTGGTTTTAGTCAACTTCTCTGTCATGTGAGATCACTCTGTGCCAAGAGCTATGTCTAAGGCTGAAAGTTCAATCCAGTCCATCAGGCCTATGTCCTTCTTATTAGTAGTAAATGACGTAATGACAAGTGATTTTTTTAAAAAAGATTTTATTTATTCACTTGACAGTTCACAAGTAAGCAGAGAGTCAGAGAGAGGGAGGGGGAAGCAGACTCCCCGCTGAGCAGAGAGCCTGATGCAGGGCTCGATTCCAGGACCCTGAAATCATGACCTAAGCCGAAGGCAGAGGCTTAACCCACGGAGCCACCCAGGCGCCCCAGAGGTGATATTTATTGAAAATTAACTGTATTTCAGACATGATGCTAATTCGCCTGCACGGACACTTCTGAGCCTCACGAACTCTATGAAGGATATACTCTTATTGTCTCATTGTATGGATCAGGAAACGGATGTTTGCAGGGGAAAGTGGCTGGTTTGAGATTCCACAGGCAGGGAAGAAATAGAGTTCGGGGCTCCCTGGCAGAACTGTCTGATCCTGAACCCAAGTACTGAACCAAATTCATCTGCTGCCTCTCTTTGGAGTTTTTGCCCAAGCCCTGCAAATTTACACTACCAAGAGAACCTTGATATCTTGCCCACAGGGTACACAGCCCAAGGAACCCAAGATTTACTTTGCAGCTCCCTTGATTTTAAACCAAAAACAAGATCAGAATAACATATTTTCTCCTCTCATCTTTTATTTTTTTTAAAAAAGATTTTATTTATTTATTTTAGAGAGAGAGGGAGGGAGGGCAAGCAGGGGAGGAACAGAGGGAGACAGTCTCCAGCAGACTCCATGCTGAGGGCTGAGCCAGAGGCAGGGTTCGATTCCAAAACCCTGAGATCATGACCTGAGCCAAAACCAAGAGTCAGACGCCTAACAGACTGAGCCATCCAGGCACTGCCTCCACTTGTCTTGTCAAATTAAAACCAAAATTGCATTCAACAGCTTAAAAGACTGATAAAAAGAATTAGTACTTCTTTTTTTTTTTAAGATTTTATTTATTTATTTGACAGAGAGATAGAGAGATCACAAGCAGGCCGAGAGGCAGGCAGAGAGAGAGGGGGAAGCAGGCTCCCCACTGAGCAGAGAGTCCGATGTAGGGATCGATCCCAGGACCCTGGGACTACGACCTGAGCCAAAGGCAGGGGCTTTAACCTACTCAGCCACCTAGGCGCCCTGACTTAGTACCTCTTTTTAAAGAAACAGATGAATGGGTATAATTTGGAAAATTCTATACCAATATTTAATTCCCAGGTCCCCATGCCGATCTTACCTTTTGGACGAGAATCAATGTTTTACCCACTGTCTCCCAGATCTCCCCGCAGTGCAGTTCCCGTAGAGCTCCGTCTTAGTTACGTCATGGAAGGAAATCATTCTCTTGCTGGCACACCCCCCCTTCCATCCCACTCCCCCGGGAGGGTCTTAGTCCCCAGTATTTACCTCTTCTCCTTTCTAGAGCTCCTCCTTCGTCTTCCATGTGGAAGAAGCAAGAAGAGAATTTTGTTGTGTCGTGTCTCCTTCTCCACCGAGAGCTGGATCTCAGTGGATATCCACCGAAAGAGTCTCTTCTGGAATCTAAATCTTCCCACCTTCCTTCCTTTTATTTTCTTTACAGGCTGGTGGTTTGTCTTAAGGTTCCCCCACTTTGGACTGGTGACTGTCAGTACAAGTCTTTGTTAACTAAAACCATGACCCTGGGCATTCTCGTGGCAGCTAACCGCCTTTACAACCAAATTGTGACTGAGAGCTGAGTTACAACTTAGACACCTTTAGACAAGAAACTACGTCTTTTCAAAGGAGATGACAGTAGCCTTTCCATGCAAAAGATTTTTGTCAACTTTTTGGTATAAACCGACAAGGAATTTGAAAGAAGACTAGAGGGAGAATTTATATAGTTTCTAGACTCAGCAATTGCTGAGCCGTATTTGCTTTGTCTCTATTACGTGCATGTGATTTTTGATTTTTGTTTTGTTGTAGGACCATTTGAAGACAAGTTGCAGACCTCAGGACATGTCACTTCTCAAAAGCCTAGAATGCTGGCGTTCTCCTACCCTAACCACATAATACTGGCAGACCGAAGGAAAACTCACGCGTTGCCTCTCCCTTATCTACTACCCAACCCGTACTAAAGTTCCCTAGTTGTCTAACAAATGCCTTTTAGAGCTGTTAGTCTGAGGGTTGGTTTTAGTTTTGTTTCTACTTTTTATTTTGAATTAGAGTCCTGGCTTGCCTGGATGTGTCCCAGTTTTAGGACGAAAGTCTGGGGAACATCCCCCCAATTCTATTCTAGGCAAACTGAGAAGGTCAGTCACCCCATCGGGGAGCCAATCAAGTGGCACACATTACACTTGATTATTCTAGTTGGTATTTGCTCTTTTTAAATTGCTTGTGTTGGGGCGCCTAGGTGGCTCAGTGGGTTAAGCCTCTGCCTTCAACTCAGGTCATGATCCCAGGATCCTGGGATTGAGCCTCGCATTGGGCTCCCTGCTCAGCAGGGAGCCTGCTTCCCCCCCCCCCCGCCCCCCGCCTGCTGCTCTGCCTACTTGTGATCTCCCTCTCCGTCAAATAAATAAATAAAATCTTAAATAAATAAATAAATTGCATGTGTCACCAGATTCCACCCAGGAAACTCAAGATGTAAAAGTGAGACCAGCTTAAGAAATTTCCCAACACACAGGGCAAACCTGGAGCGATCAGGCACAGATTTCCACAGCCTCCCCGATACATCTAGCCTTACAGATGCAAACAGTCCCCTCCGGAGACAGTGTTTTTCTTCTGTTTCGCTTTGTTTTCTAACGGTCTGACTTGTTGTCATCCTCCAAGAGCAGCTGGAGGAGACTTGAAAGGAGTCACCCACTTAGACAACAGCAGCGTGTGAACAGTCCATCCAGACTCCGGACCCCGTCGTTAGCTACTAAAAGCGAGCTCCCGAGGGCTCCTGCTCTCTTCCTCAGGAGCCTATGTGGAGGGGAAATCAAAGACTGGATATGGAGAACCTACTCATCTCCGATATCCCAGCCTTCGACAGCACGTTCCTGCTGGGCCCCCAGAGAGGAATGTTGTGGGCACCAAAGCGAGACCCAGGTTCGAGGCCCAGCCCTGCATATGCCCGATCGGTATACCTCTGGTCCCAGCAGAGCCCCTCTCCAGGCTCCTTCTCATCGGCCAAGCCGTGAGTGGCTCTGGCCCAGAAGGCAAGGCCACCTTCCTCCCGGCTGGCTTCATTTCAGGCCCTCCCAGGAACGCACACCTGGGGCTCAGGCACTCCCTCAGATTATAATTAGAATTTCCTCACTTTGTCTCCAGGAAGTCACCGCTGTGACGCAAGCCTGATAAACCCATTGGAAGGTCAGGATGCTGGCGGCCAGCAGGCTTGGAGGGTTCGCTCTGCCCTCTTCTTGCCTCAGAAGAGACCAAGTGGCACACGAGGTTCTGAGCCCTCATGAGCAGCCCCAACTTGTCCAACCCTTTCAGTCTCTCCTGGGCCTCCAGGGACTGGGAAGCTCTTGATCCACGCCATCCAGAGTCTTTACCAAAATGGTGGGAAATACGTCAGAGTCAAGTTAAGCTATCGGCTCTAAACCAGCTACGTTCTGTGAGCTCCAGACTGACGTGGCCGCTGCCTTCTCAGTATCTCCCACTGGATGCCCAAGAGGCATTTCATCTTCCTTCTGTCTGAAGCACAACCCTTAACAGCCTTCCAACACTTCCTCCCCAACCTTCCCCACAGAGCCTTCGGAACCTCCCTGCTTACCCGGTCGCTCGAGGCAAGAGCCTAGGGATCATTCCTAAATCTTCTACTTCTGTCACGCCCCAAATCCAATCCATTTACGGGGCAGGTGAGCTTGACCTTCAACATATGGCTGAATTTGCTCCCTACAGGTCAGCCCCTGGATCGTGCCCTTCATTAAAGCCGCCGTGGCCTCCTGCCCTAAACCACTGCAAACATCTCTATTTCCAGCTTCCCTTTCTGCCCTCCTGCTGCCTAACCACTGCTCAGCAACCACCGAACAGTCCGTCAAAACTGTAAATCCGACCTGATCGCTCCCTTATCAGTCATCTACCAAGAGTCTCCTACTGCGTTTATGATCAATTCTCACCTCAGCCTGTCCTCTTTCTCTGTCTTCCTCGACCATTTTGCCCCATTCCGCTTTCTCCCTTGCTGACGGCACACCAGCCACAAGGGACTGTCCCGCAAACCCAGCGGGTCCATGAGACCCTCAATTGACTCCTGCTTCCTGATGTTCTGGGCACCTGGGCTCAGATTCATTTCCATGTCACCTCTGCCGCCTACTGACACCCCCTGCCCCCCCACCCCCACCCCACATCGATCCTCTCCTGCCTCATGGCGTGTCGTGTGTCTTGTGCCTTTGCGGAGTGTCTGCGTCATGTGACGGATGACAGCAAGCACAGAGCTGGCTGTGGTCAGTAACAGATCGCCAGCGTCCCCCAACACTTCCCGAGCCCAGAAGGCACCCGATAAATCTTTACTGAATCCCTTAATCCATAGAACATAATTATTCCAATTAAGGCACAAGAGGATGCAGGTAATAACCAAAAACACTTACTTCACGTTGCCAGTTCCGTAACTGCTTTTAACTCCCTCAAATATAAGATTTAACTGCTGTAAAGTCTTACCAAACCGATCCATTGCACACTTCTGCCATAACTAAACATCACCTCGTTCCTTTCCTTCCTTTTCCAATGGCCTTAGTACCATCAGTGATTATCTTGTTATTTCGTTTGTGACTACCTCGTTTTGCCTGTCTCATCTGTTTCCGGACCTAAGCTCAGGAGAGCAGGAAACGTCTTACTCAAGGCTGCAAACCCCCCCGTGCCAAGCTGACGGACTGGTACATAGTAGGTGCTCAGTACACATGGGTTGAATGAACAAGTAAGTGGGAAAAGTAACTGAGACTGAAACCTCATTAAAGGAGATAGTGAGAGGTTAACCGCCAAGAACGAGATTTTTTCCTTCTTTGCACTCCCCTAGAAGCCTGACACAGTGCTTTGCACTTAGGAGTTCAGGAAACATATTTATAGAGTTGAATTTCCCTGAACAAGCAGAGTTTCAGAGGCTCCACGTCCTAATTAGAAAAAACTCTTCTGGAGAGGATAAAGGGGTGGGGGGCGGAGTTTGTCAGGAAACCCAGGTTCCCAGCTTGGCAGGACACAGACAAAAGGTTCAATGGGCTCATTTGCATTTTGTTCTGCATAAATATGCAAGCTGAGTGGCTGAGCTGGTGTCTCTTGGAGTGTCAAATGGCAGCTGACTGTGTTTTTAAATACGATACCCAGGATCTTACAAACGGTCAGATTCCCACCCGAAAGGAGATTCTTCATCTGCCCTGGTTATGGGGAGATAGCCCGACCCTGAGTAAATGTGTTTTGACCGGGTCCTCCCTACGCCCTGGGCGCTGCCGGCCACTGGCCCCACGCGCGCCCCCTCCCGAGACCTTGGCAAGCCTGGCTAAGGTGTGGTGACTTCCAACAAGGCCCCCGTTGACAGAGCTTAAAACAAACCTCCCTGTTCACCCACGGGCCAGGGAGACAGAAAGAGCCAAGTTGGGAGACCAGCTCTGGCCTGGTGAGGCTACCAGGGCAGGAGAGACGTTCCTAACAGAAAACAGCCCTTTAAAAAAAAAAAAATCATCCTTTCCGAAGCCAACATGGAGCGCTGGGAAGGCTCAAAAAGACCACGGGATTTTTTTTTTCTCCCCAGTTAATCCAGTTGCCCTGATTTGCATGGGATTTGCATAAACAGCACGTTGTATTCAAGCAGCCCTCACTTCAAGGGCCAAGATTATGGTCGAGGATTTGTCCCACCCACAGTAGTTTTGTTCAACTTGCACTGTTTGGAAGCTCAGGGACACCTAAAATAGCCCTTTATATCCTGGCCAAGGTGAAAAGGATACAAAATGATGATGGGGAAGTGGTTGGGATTGGAGGGGGGATGCGGGGCTCCGTCCTGGCTCCCAGGAGGGGAGGTGAACAGTGAGAACTTTCGAGTGGCTTCTAGTTCTGGAATTCTCTAAAATCTCTGCGGGGTGCCAAACCCTGGGATGAAACTGGGAGCAAGATACACCTACCACGGCAGCCAGATCCAGGCTGAGTTAATATTTGTTGAAGGTTTTTCTGTGACAGCCAGAGTCACGTGGGGAAAGGGAGGAGTTGTGACTCCATTGGACAAAAGAAGGGACGGGCACGAAGGAATGTGGGATTCTTCCATGAACCCCCACCGCGGTGGCCCGACCAGCCAGGAAGCAGCAAGAGGCCCTTTAGACGAGGGTAGCGTTTATAAACCTCTTTCAACTTCCAGCCATCGAACTCTACCTTGTCCTTGAATGAGAAACAAGAGCTCTTCTTGGCCCTGGTCAAGAGTCGCTTTCCAACCCCCAACTTGGGGCTCTACTCAGGGCACTTCCGAATGGGCCTTTCCACCCACAGCTGGCTCTCCCGGGGGGCTGGTCTTTGAAATGTGCTGTGCTTTGTTGGCCTGAAGGAAGTTGCCTTGGCCCCAAGCTCTGTTGAGCCCACACCCAGATATTCCAACCTTCACTTTAGCTTCGTGCCAAGAAAGATCACAGAGCAAGGGCATGAAGCCTACTGGGCGACCTCAGATAAAACAAACAATAGGTAATAACCTTCCAGCATCGGATCAGGTGAACCTGCCGGACGCTCACGAAGAAAGGCCAGGGAGCAACGTCCAAGGTCTTTGTTTCTTTCTCCTCAACTGCCTTGATACGGACTCGGAATACTAGTTGCTCGTTATCTCGCGTGCAGCTGGGCACCGGATAAACCCAGCTTCCAGGAGAGCCGTGTGTCCTGAGAAGAGGTGAGAGGAGGACTGGAGAGGGAAGGACGGCAACCTAGACCTTCCTGGCTTGGTCCCATCCAAGCTCTGCCCACTTTATCTCTACAGAATCACGTGGGTCGTCCCACACCTCCTGAGCATGATGGTCAGGGGGAAGAAAACTGGAATAAAGTAAAACAGATGAGCAAAAGGAAAACACTGGTGTCCGGTCCTAACCCTAAGGTTTGGAAGCTATGGAATTTGCTCAGGTCATTCTAATTCTCCAGGGTTTTTACTTCTCTTCCTTACATAATGGGTATTTTAAAGTCTGCCCTACTTCAGGCAGTCGAGAATCACAAAGGAAATCGCACAGGTGCTGAGGGGGACAGCCACCTATCACAAAGCATGATTTCCCCAGGAAAACAGACTCGGCGGACATTTTTCCCAGCGGGTCCGCCGAAACTAAGTTATTCTGATCCTCCTAAATCTGATTTCCTCTCAACAGTTTCTGATCAGGAGCAGTTTCTTCTTTTCTTTCCTTTGTTTTTTTCTCTCTTTCCTAGACATGTGGGAGGAAAAGAAACTCAGGATTCTGGCGTCTTTCTGCCCACATAGAGCTTCTTCGGCAGCAGGTAGAATAAAATATCTGTAGTATCAATAAAGCTTCTACAGTATCAATAAAGCTCCCATCTCATTGTTACCTAATGGCTTAAGAACACACTTTGTGATCTGGTGATCTACTGTAAAGTAGATCTTCTCAAACGGAGTCTGATTTTGGCTTTCTAGGGTCTTCAGATGTCCAAGAACCAAACTTGGCTTGTAAAGATGGGGAACGGAAAGTCCTGTTCCCATTTTGGATGCCGACCTCCTATCAGACTCAGATGCTCATGGATCACTTAGTCCTAATTTAAACAGTTCCTAATAACTTCAATTATCCTGCTTCCCTTCTGCATTTTTCCTTTTTTTTTCCTCCACATTAACCCAGTGCCTCAAAAGATTGAGGAAAATTTCCCAATGGCTTTAAGCTGGTTTCTAGCTTCAAACCCAGTTTTCTTCTGAAATCCTTGGATTTCCACTGCAAGTTGAGCACCATAGCTTAAGCCCCCTTCTGTTTACCCCCAGAGACCAATGTGCCCTGGTGATTTATTTACAGATATTCAGGATGCTCTTCTCTCCACCCTGAAATGTTGCCAAAGTCCAGGAACTAGGGATATGGGGAGGAGAAAAAAAAAAAAAAACCCATATTGTTGCAATCCCCTCCTTCTCCTTGATCATTAATTGTATCCTGCTGGGAGCCCTCCCCTGCACTCTGGGTGAGCATGTGTCAAACACATTTCCCTCTTCCCTGCACTTGCCAAGGGTGTGTTAGCCTCTTGGTTTTGGAACCCCCTCCTTGGGACCTGGAGAAAGTCAGACCAGAGGAAGGAGGGGGAGGAGAAGATCACAGGCATGCAGCGGGCCGGGGTCAGGCTCTGGGCTGGAGCCTGCAAGTCTGAACTTCCTCCCTGGACAGAGGGTGGGGGTGGTCAGTTCTGCTGGGGTGACCAGCTGGTGACTGGGCCGGCAGAAGGGACCCGCTATGGGGACCGGAAGTTAAGAGGCTGCAGGCTCAGTTGGGGTTCTCCTTAAATGATGAGGCTGCAGACCTTTCTGTAGCTCCACTTCCACTCGTTTTGAGCCCCCACCCCCACCCCCAAGACGATCCCCGGGCCAAACACGGCTGCTTCCCCTCCCAGCTGTTTTGAATTCTTCGGAGAGAGCAGAATAAGCAGACAAATCCTTCCTGGATATTTATTTGCCCCTGAGGGCAACAAGGTACATGACCAAGGGGCCAGGAACGGCCTATTGGGTTCTATCAGGGTTAGGAGCATTCAGTCTGGGGGGCCTGGAGGCTCCGTTGGGGTTTGGGTTTTTGCAGTTGCTTGGACTCACGTGGAAGGTTCTGGCCTCTCACAGGCGCAGATCACGACTGGCTTACAGAGACACAGGAGCGCCATCTCCCTTTCCCCAGGAGCGGGAGAGGATGCCGCTCTCCCCCTTTTGTTCGGTTTCACCATGACCTTGGCTCTCTGTCGTCCCACGCACCGTTATCTTTAACCCCACAGGTCTCAGCCCTGTGTGGTCCTTGGATAAGCTCTGTGACTTGCCACGAAGCAGGTTATCACTGCCTGGGGCACTCCCCCCACCCCGGGGGCTACAAAGCACCAGGCTCCCAGCACTTGCCCCAGACCTCATCTCAGCTGCAAGGACCATCCTGGCCGAACATCCGAGCTGTAGGGTAGCTGTCCCTTGTTTATCTTTAAGAGACGGAATGAGACTATGTACATAAAACACATCACCCTTCCAGGACAGGTGATGTTCAAGAAATCTGATTTTATAATTGCAGACGAAGGGAAAACATGGCAGGTGTGCGATCTGGAAGCTTCCACTGGGCCAGCCACCTTTACCGGTGCCATCTCTTGGCCAGGCTGCCCCGTCCTCGGGTTCCAATTCTCCTCCTCTTTGGGTTGAGAGCACACATAGGCCCACGAGCCACAAACGTGCCACTATCCCATGAAAACTCAACCCAAATGGAGATAGGCAAAAAAAAAAAAAAAAAAAAAAAAGGCAAAGGGGAAGGAGAAGGAGAAAACAGCCCAAGTCTGGCTCTTCTTGGACCCTCGCTTCACTCGCGCTGGGCACACTGCCTGCTTCTGCACTAACAGGTACAGCTGCTCTGCCCGCCACGCTCCACCCCGGCATCTCACGTGTCCCCACTGGCCGGCATCTTGAGCCCAAGTCACAGCTGGCTCCTTGAGGCAGCCCGAGGTCTGACACCACCTGTAAAGAAAACTCTTCTCCCTGTTGCGAATGCACAGGGCCCCCTCTGCCCCAGTCCCCGCCACTCCCCCAACATTGTCCTACTACTGTTTCCGTGTAGCACATCTGGCCAAAGCAAACAGCTCCTTGGAGCCGCGCTCCAGTGTGCAGCTGCAAGACGAAGTTGGCAGGCTGTTGCAGGAGGCCGAGGCCTCCCCTCCGCTCACCCCGTGAGCTCTCCTGGAAGACACGAGAAGTGAGGCCTAACCTTTTAATTAGCCCTTGCACAGAGCCTGACCCCATTCTCTGGAGGAACTGGACATCCCCCCTGCCACACACTCCTCTCCCCTCGCCCCCACCCATCTTCCACATGTTGGGTGCCCAAGGATTGGGATTGGTTTCTGCCCTCTTGAGGAAAAGGAGAGTGTCCTGGCACACAGGATGGTGGGAGCTAAAGGAGCAGATAGGAGGCTCACATGTAGGAATGCTTATTATCCCATATTCGTGGTGCCATGCCTGAGTTTGGGGTTTGGGGATGGACAAGGGTCTCCAATCTGGAAGTAATAAGAAGAGGAAAAGTTGGAAGAACAAAGGAGGGAGACAGGGAGGAGTAGAGAAAAGGAAGGATTTTTTGTATCTTGATAGGTTAGGTACTGTGAAAAGTGTTTTATGTGGACTTTTGCCTTTAAATTCCGTAGGCTATTGGTATTGATGATCCCCAAAGTATAAGACTTTGGGGCCCCAAAGAGAAATGCATTGCTCAAGGTCACAGTTGGTAAATGGTAGAGCAAGACAAGAACCCGAGTCTTTGGACTCCAAGGACAGAAAATTTCCATCTATTTCTGCTGTTCCCCAGTAGTTTGTGGATTCCTGTAGAATATACTTTTTTGGTCCCATGACCTGGAATGATGCATCCATAGGCTCAGGGGTCCCCATCTTGTCCGTTTTGGCTAAGGTTGGCAGTACCTAATTTTGGTGTTTTTAAGAGCTACTTGTTGGTGGCTATGGTGGTAGTTGGAGGGGCAGGGGGAGTGGAAGTGGCTGTGGTGCTGGTGGTAGTTATGGTGGAGGTGGTGATGGTGGATTGGTAGTATTGGTCATCACAGTGCGGTAGATGGTGGGGATAGTGATGGTATGGATGGTGGTGGTGGTGATGATAATTGATGGTGGTGACAGTGATAATGGTGATGATGGTGGTGCTGATGTTATTGTGGTGATGATGGTGGTGGTGGTGATGATGGTGCTAGTGATGGTGCTGATGGTGGTGATGATGATGGTGGTGGTGAAAGTGATAATGGTAATGGCGGTGGTGCTGATGTTATTGTGGTGATGATGGTGGTGGTGGTGGTGATGATGGTGCTAGTGATGGTGCTGATGGTGGTGATGATGATGGTGGTGGTGAAAGTGATAATGGTAATGGCGGTGGTGCTGATGTTATTGTGACGGTGATGGTAGTGATGATGATGGTGATGATGGTGGTAGTGATGATGGTAATGGTGATGGTGCTGATGGTGAGGGTGACAGTGATAATGGTGCTGGTGGTGGTGAGGGCAGTGATAATGGTGATGATGATGGTGGTGGTGATGGTAGTGGTGATAATGTTGTTGTTAATGGTGATTAACAACATTGATGGATGAGGATGATGATGGTGGTGATGGTGATGGTGACACTGGTGGTGATGATGATGGTGGTGGTACGGATGGAGCCTGTGGTGGTGGTAAGGATGGTGATGGTAGCGGTGTCACTGGCATGCTCCTGTGGTTACTAGTGGTAGCAGGGAGAGTAAGACAAGATATAAATAAACCAGGTAACTGACTTTTTCTGTCTCTAAAATCCTTCCTTGCATCCCACTCTCACCTTCCGGTCTTTTGATTTTGTAAGAAATGGCCAGAGTTCTGAACCTTTGTTTTTGGTAGCAGCATCTGTAAGATGATATGACAGCCTTTTTATTTATTTATTTTTGAAAGGATGTAAGGGAAACAGCTTCCCTTATTTAAACAAAGCACAGAGTCCCCAAGGCTTTAAAACTGGAAGCCAACTCTCCAGGTGGGGCGCGGGTGCTGACCAAGCAGGGCCCGTACTTCTCCCGAGGTTCCTCTTCCCTTTGCCCTCCTCTCCCTCTGACTGTCACAGCCACGACCACGTCAGCCCAGCGCCGAGTTACTGTCCATCCTTCGGAGGGCCAGCCTGAGTGTGGCCAACCATCTGTTCCCTTGGTTTCCCTTTGTCCAGCTGAGCCAGTGAAATTTCAATGAGGGAGGGAGAGACAGAGACACAGAGATAGAGACTCACACGGGGAGAGAGAGAGAGAGAGACTAAGGGAAAAAAAACCCAAAGGAAAACAAACAAAGAAAACACAGGAAGTTTAGCGAGCATCCAGATTATAAAGCTTATTTTTCTGAACCTTCACAGCTAGCTCATTCCCAGGCCCCCTGGCCATGCCTCTCAGTCCACATCTTGTCTGGTATGCTCAAGGTGCCGGAATGATAGAAGAGACACCTTGCAGAGTCCATGATCTGCACGGTTCCTGAATTGTCTCCACGTGGGGAGGGTCATAGCCTGTCCTCTTACAGATTCCTCTAGTCCCCAGTGCTGGTGGGACCCACACAGAGATCACGAACCTCAACGCCCCCACCCCCCCACCCAGCCCCTCACCCTGCTATCTGGCCACACCGCATCTACCACTGAAAGGAATGTACGCACCCCTGTAGGTGACTGGCTTGGCTCTTACAGTCGGCCTGACAATGAAACAATCACAGAAGCACAGAATGACTTTGTAATGAAATTAATTTCAGCCAGAAGACTACCGCTCAGCCATAACCCAGCAGCAGGACTGAAAAGCTTGGGGCAGGGGACTGACTTCAGCCATCTTTCTTATTCCCCCCCGTGAAGACAACATTATTGACAAAAGTGAAACAACAACAACAACAACAACAAAAACCCAGCAGACTTCAAGCTCAAAGGAGGACAGTTTAAGACCCGCTGGGGCTGCAAATGGAATCACTTTAAGGGCAACTGAAATTTCCCGGGGATGTGCCGTGCAGCCCACTTTTCTCTTTCTGCTAGTGCTGCATTCCTGGGCAGTCTACGGGAGATGTTGACCCTGGAAACAGTCTGTGCTAGCTTTGGGGTTACCAGCGAGGGGGGGTCCCGTGGGGGGTGCTGCCAGGCCGAGGGTGCCGCAGGACCTCAAACCCCCTCGCCCAGCTCCTCGGAGCCTCATGCGTGGACCTCTCCCTTTCAGCCCTCACCCAGTTGCTCCCTCTGGGGCTCTTCTAGAAACACTTCGATAAGGGACACAAGGATGAGAAGATGGAAAACAAGCCTGGGAAGAATATTTGGCATATGTTTTTCTTTGCTGTTCAAGTAACAATTTCTGCCTGGTCAGTTTGGACCGCAGATTCTATTTATTTTGCTAGCCTCCTACCCCATTCCCATCCCAGGGGTGGGGTGGGCTGATAGTTTCTTTCAAGGCTGTACTAAAAATTGCAGCCTCCCTCATGATGCTAGCTCCCGGGATCACCGGTGCAGGCAGCTTGTCCCTCTTGGTCACTCAAGGGACGAACGGATCCCCAGGCCAGCCTCCCCCCGGGGTGGGGATTTGGGGTGGCCTTGAAGCATTTGGAGATGCGTGAAGAACAGAACATTCCCCCCCCCCCATCTCCTATCTCTCAAATGTGTTGCTGGAGGATTGCAATTGTTTCTTTTTAGCAGAAACTCTCTGAACAAATCACCTCATTCTCCAGGAGGCTTATCACTCCCTGCCTCACCAGGAGTCCTAATCTTTCTGCAGAAGTGAAACTGTTTCCATGCACTGTCCCTCAGCTGGTGGCTGTCCTCCACCTCTCCCCAGGGAGCCAGGAGTTTGCAGAGACACGGAAGAGCGAGCCGGGGACTCGAAGGGTTAACTGAGCCTGGCTTTGGAAGAAGAAGGACGGCATTCCCCTGCTCCCAGATGGAGAATACTGAATAACTCCCTTCGGCAAGTCAGCTTGTTTGGTTATCTTGGAGTGTGTGCTGGGGCTAACTCATCCTGGCCGGTCCTTCCGGATGTAGCCTTGCTCAAAATCAAGCCTTATACAGGAGTGTTATTCCCCGGGGCTGAATCCTCCCAGGCTGATAAAGAGTTTCATCATGGATGATTCAAGAGGTTGAGATGCAGGCTCTGGTGATAGCTCATGAGGCCGCCAGCCCCCAGCTGACCTCACTTTCGAGCTGTTGACAGGTTAAGTCAGGCTGGCCAAACAGCATCCCAACCAAGCCAAGACAAATGAGCTCCAGGCCTTGCACCCCTCCGTGCCTCCCAAGTCCTCCTCCTGGACTGCGATCCACCTCCAAGACTCCTCTCCGGCTGCCCCTTCTTCCATAGGCAAAGGAGCAGGTCCGCAGGGATCGGGCTGATTCCGTCCTCCACGCCCACATCCCTGACTCTCCCGAGCCTGACACGGATCCTCATGGACCCCAGATTTTCCTTCCCATTCCATCTCTTAGGGACCCGAGTTGGTGGTTTTGAGACTGAGGTCACTCTAAAAAAGCACCAAGTGGGCCCCATCTTCTTGTGGTTGGAGACTCTAAATTAGGTTGGGAACACACACATACACACACACACACACACACACACACACACACACGGCAGCCCGGCCTGCCCACCAGTCAGGGCTCAGATGGGACATGGAGGCCTCCTTACCATCCACGGGGCCAGTGGCACTGAGGGCCCCCAGCTCCCGGGGATGGTCACCTCCTCAGATTCCCGAGGACGGGACTGAACCAAGACACACAGGAAAGCAACGCTGATCTCCGTGTGGGTGCCGGACGGACTGGCCCAGCACACAGCACTTTCTCCAAAACGTCTTGAGTTAGCATCGCTCTGGAAACCTTGGAAGGGGACGGGAAGTCCTGGGGTGTGTGAGGAGGAACTCTACCCTCCCCTCCAACCCACACAGCCAGCTCTCGGGGGCCAGCGCTCTGACTAATGTGCAGCTTGGGCTGTGTCCATACTGGGCTCGAGGTTGAGGCCGAAAAGGCTCCAGTCCTTGTGTGGCAATTCAGTCCGTGGAGTTAGACCCGATGGCCTCGGCCACAGCAAACCAAGCTCCCTTGACGGCCCCACGATACTTCGTACTTCATTAAATCCTTTCCGTACGCATCGTCTCATCCTCATGCCATATCTGTGAGGTAGATATTGTTATCCCTCTCTCCTTTACAGAGGAAGAAATTTGGGATAGTAAGGAGCACAATGAGGACACTAACCTTGGACCTTTGACCCCAGGTCCTTTGCTTCTCCTTGAAGAGCCAATTTAACTGTACTTGGAAATGGGTAATACTTTACCAGCAACAGGAGGAGGTGAACACTGATAGGCACAGTGATGAGATTAACAAAGGCAAGGTGACAAAAGAATGGAGGACATTTTTAAGAATTTTTTAAATTGCTTCATTTCAGGGTGGTGGAAATTTGACTTTCAATACTTTAGGCAGTTCGTCCACGGTTATTATCAAAAAAAATTTAAGTACTGATAGGAAAATGGAAAAAATAAACCATTAACTACAATTCTAGCCACAGGATGTAGGTACATATATACCCACATACATCCATATCCTCGCAGAGCCGTTCTTCATGCATATAAATATTATATATAAAGGTCATGTTAGTAAGTATTAATTATATATTCACATCTCTGCATACCTTCTTTTTTTAAGTAGAAGCCTAGAAAAATCCTAGAACTATTTTTCCATGTCAGTAAATAGGCCTATACGATTTTTAAATGATTTCCTAGTGTTCCGTTGTATTGATATTACTGGACACTGAACACTGTTTTCATCTTCTTATAATTGCAAATCGTGCTGTAGGGAAACTTCTTAGGCACAGATCTTTGTGCAGCTGTCTGATTATTTCCTTAAGATAAATTCCTGGAAATGGAGTAACTTGGTGAAAACACACCTTCAAGGTTTTCAGTGCGTTTTGCCAAAAAGTGTGCCTTTTTGTAATCCCAGCAACAGTATCTACGGGTCAGGAGGCTTAGTTGGAGAGCCTGTGAGCAGGAGAGAGGAGTTAGAAGATCAGAGGGTCAGCCTTGTTGGGGGGACCTTGGCTGACATTAAGTCAAGACTGGACTTTGGTTTCTAGGGATTAGAGAGTGAGGTTTTGAGCAGAGACTGAACTGGCCGGAGTGACAAAAACAGAAGGGGGAGAGACTGGAAGAGACTAGAGCCCTGGTGAGGTGGGTGGAAAGGCAGTAGTAAGATGAGCTCCAACAGTGGGACAGGCAGACAGAGGCAGAGACAGACAGACAGAGTGACGAAGAAGAAGAGAGAGAAAGAGGGAAAGGAGAAAGAGGGGGAGTGGACCGATGAGGCTGTAGAGAGTCATGTCGTATGTGGGAGTCGTCAAAGATGATACGAGGCTTTTGAGTCTGAGCAACCGGGGGAGGAAAGAGCCTAACATCGTGCAGGGAAAATGGGGGAAAGTCAAACTTGTTTTGAATGGCTTGACGGTTCCTCTCCATGCAACGCTGTCTCTCGGAGCTGGCTGCTTGGGAGGGTGATGTGGCTTAGGGGCGGGTTTAGGGCCTCAGAGCTCCAGGTAAAGGCAGCCGGAGTGGACAGCGCTGCCAGGAGTGGAGTCCGGCAGGATGAAGAGAGAACCAAGGACAGATCCTTGCATGATAGCAACTTCCATTCGTGGGAGGAAATGGAAGCAAAAAGGATGGTCAAGAAGAGCCAACAGATAGGAAGAAAGAGGACACGGGATCTCGGGCAACGGGGCCCGAAGAGGCGACGTTTGGAGGAGGACTCTGTAGGGCGTGAGGCAGAGACCCCACGTGCAAAAACGTGGAGAAGGAGTTCTTCATTTGACCCCACCGGTGAGCTCCTTGTGGAATGAGAGAGAAGGTATCACCCCACTTGCCACGAGGCTGGAGGCTGGGGGAGCTTGGTCTGAACCTTTGCTGAGGGCAAAGATGGGAGTAAAACAAACAGAGTGCACTGGGCCATGAACGGCGGGAGAGAAGCACTCACAGGCTGGGTCTGACCGAGAAGGGTTCCACCCATCGGGCCTGGCTTGAACCTCCAAAGCCCGATTGAGGGGCTGGGGGTGGGGAACGGTCTTTGTGATTTATCTAAACGAATGCCTACCCCACAGGGGAGGCACAACTCCCGCTCTGCTTAAGGCACTGGTATTCTGGTACCCCGGTTGCTTTTTTTAACGTTAAATTCCATCCCAGACAAAGAAAGAGAACATCTTATTCCCCGTTAAAGGCAAAAGTTCCTCCCTCTTCGTTCAACAAAATAATGAAGGTCTTTGGGCTGGCACAAATGCTACCCTCTCCCCCCCGAAACAAAAAAATCTCCGTTACAGGAAAATTACTCTCTCGGAGAAGCTGGGCGTTCTGTTACACTCCCCGTGCCTCGGTTCGCTCCGAGGTAGTTCCCTCCTTTTCGTCCCTTCACCCCCAGTTTCGGAAGGCGGGGGGGCAGCCCGTCAGCTGAACCCCTCCACTCTGCTTTGCCTCCTCCAGGACTCAATTGAGAGCACACACCAGGCAGAACAAAACAGTGGCAATTGATGACAAATGGGCTGAGCGGCCCCCACGTCCCCCTCCCCATTCCCTGTTACCATGGAGACACCAGCCAGCTGAAGCCAAGAGATCAGGAAATATCCATAAAGGACAGTCTGGTGGACACAGGTGTTTGGGGAATCAATAGGCAACCACAAGATCCTTTAGTCTGTGGAGGGTTGCAGGGGGAAAGGCAGTGAGATGGGGGACAGGGAAGTAACACAGTAACAGGTAGGCTTTGTCCTTGGGACTTAGAGGCTCTTTTCTCCCCACTGGGAGTTGTGCTGTTCTGATGCGTGTCAATGCTATGCTCCAAAGGTCTGTTTTTGCTCCGTGTCCGTGTCTTCTCTCTTCTACGTCACCTGCAAGTCTGTGTAACCTCCGAGATGGGCCACTGGGTATATGTTCAAGAAGCCTTGAAATTGGGCGGAGCATTGAGAAGACTTGGTCACTGGAACCTCCTTCCATCACTTTGGAAAGTAGGCAGGACCTGGATAGCAACAAAGGATCGTCCCCACTCTCTGCAGTTGGGAGAAACAGTAAACACATCGTCGAAATGTACAGGCAGAAAGGCATCTTTTTAAAAGGGTACAGACACCCAAGTTCAAGAGAGAGAAGGAGGAGGCTTCGTTCATATTGTGGTTTACGCTTTGCTATTAGTTTTCTAACAGGAAGTTAACAGTCAAATATTAACTGGAAGCATATCACAGCTCAATAGTCTGGTGGACATTATTTCCCCCAAACAACTGTCATCAAACATAATCATGGGAGGAAAAGAAACTTCTTAGGTACTCCCACTTTTTTTTTTTTAATGCAAATAATGTGTTTCTACTTAGGAGCTTTGAAACTCAGTCATTTGAATCGTTCCAATTCTAGGTACCCGCCATGATTTCTTACAACAAGACACTTACTGCACTCAACGCAGCAGCTGGAGGGTGGATTTCACCCGTTGCTCTAGGCTTCAAGGTCATTGCTTTGTCCCTGCAGTACTTGTGAAGATCAAGATTTTTGCAGTTGGTTTTGCAAAACACGAGTTGCCAAAAATCTAGCAGGGTTCATTGCTTGTAGAAGGCTCTCAAAACAATGGTTGACTGACCCCTGGAAAATTCTAAGCCTTGTTATAGTAGAAATTACAGCCGAATCCCCAGAAGCTCTTCTTTCCCCCACTGTATAACAGGGGAACCGAATGGAGATGGATCCCACCCAGCTGGAGGGTTGGACCAACCAGAGATTAGATTCTGATCCTCCTGCCACCATGACTGATCTATGTCAATCACCACTTGGCATTTTCCTGAGTCCTGAGGGAAAGTCTTCTAAGATTTTTGAGAGAATACGTGTTTAACTTTGTCAGGGAGAGCCACCGAAGTCAATGTCCTCACTCCTGGAGAGCATGATTTGAAGATAACAATCCTAGAGCTTTGGACACCCTGAAGGAAATTGGCCTGAAAAAAAAAAAAAAAAAAAAAAAAAAAAAGATGGCACCAAAGAAGACAGAGCAAAGAGTCAAAATAAAAACGTGTCCTTGATGACTTAATCTCTTGGATCAAACCAATCCTGAATTCCACTCTATCCACTTTTCTTCCAATGGAGTAGCCCAACAAGTCCCCTCTGTTGTTTAAGCCAGTTTGAAATAGGCTGTCTTTTTGTTTACTTATTTGTTTTGTTTTCAAAACAAAGAATCCTCATACTTGTTTAAAATTTTCTGAAAGTAATAAACAGTCCTAACCAACGTACTTACGCAAACTGTCAACTGTTTGACCGTTTTGCTCTTAATGACCGACCAACAAAAGTAACTTTTGGAGATCTGGAGGCTGAGAGAACAAAAGAAGTCTCCTGTTTGGAGAGAGGCACAAGCTGGTGAAGCTTATACCCTCCAAGATATCAAAGCATAATCAACTCTTAATAGTTCTCGTTAGAAGGTGGGGGGGAAAGTCGGGGAAGACAGTGAACATCTTGTGATACACTTCACGTACTGTGAAAAGCAGATCCCTTTCTATATGTAGCTAAAGCTACTATTTTAATGAATTTGCATTCTCTGAGCACAAAGTGTGGACCGTTGTGAAGAACAGATGTTGCGAGTGCTCAGGCATTCCAGAAACCGATAAGGAATTTAAATTAGAAACAATAATATAAAATGTAGATAATCCCAATGCCAGTTGCTGAGAAAAACTTTTTGGCATTCTACTGGAATGAAACTATCTGTCATGTAGTTGAAAAGAACATGTTAACTGATCGTTGGTCTCCAAGAAGACCCCCCTAGTTACTCTGACCAGCTACACAAGTGAAAGTACTGAGAAGTTAATGCCAAATATTCTTTTTTTGGAGATTTAGTGATTTACAGGCTGTATTCTGCTAATCTAGGGATGAAGCTTTGCTTTGTTCTTCGACTCTCCACAACTGCAGAGTTAAGAAAATAAGAGATGCTTGAGAAATAATAGACAGATGGATGGATGGATAGATGGGTGGATGGATGGATAGACAGATGACAGGTGGAGTCTTCACTGGAAAGAACACTAATCCATACCACACCATCTAGCCTGAAACATTCTTTCCAAAGGCAGGAACTGGTCTCTGATTCTGCGTTTGCAGGTCCAAAACACATTCTTCAATAGCATTCATCGGCTGTCTCATCAAATCTCAGTGTGGAAGCCTACCTCTTGTGTCTTGGCCTTAATGGCCTTAGCATTTTTGTCTTTTTTCTAACACCTATAGCTTTTTGTATTTTTTTCATTCTCAAACGAGGATTCATCTAAACCTTGGATTCATTGAGTACCAGCATGGAAGTATTCCCTTTTCCCCGTCTCTGGATCTCATAGTGTCAACTTTGATATACCCCACTTCTGACTTCCAACTTTTGCTTGCAGCTTCTTTTTTCTATAGGAATTGGGCTTGTGTGGGAGGCCAGGCTAGGGGAACGGTCACCATCCAGGTGGCAACTTAGCCTTGACCTCTCATCTGTCTCCCAAAGACCAAAACAACTCGATCATACCCTTCCAAATAGAAAAGGATATATATATATACATGTGATTATGTATATGTATTATACACATACACACACACACCTGGGAATTTCATTGACCCACTAATTTATCAGATAACTGACCAGTGGAGACTTAGGGGTCATCTTGAACATTTCACTTCTCTCTTCCAGTATCTAGTTAACTGGTTCTGTTGAGTCCACGTCCTAAATAGGTCTCATTTCTGTCACCTTCTGGCCATCCCCATTGTTCATCACCTTACTACAGGCGCTCATCAGCTAGTGCTTGGACTATTGCAATAGTCTTCTGATAGGCCTCTCCACCTCTAAAATCATCCCCTCCTTTCCATTTACTCTTCACGTTATAGCTGGAAAATATGTACATGTCCATTTTTTATGCCCCAGCTTTAATTTTTTTCAGTGGTTCCCTTTGGTCTGGAGACAGAGAGCTAACTCCATTCCTAACGCGGTCCTGGTTTCCCCATACAACTTTCTCCCCAGTAGCTCTGGTGAGAACTGGTGAAATCCCCCAGTCCACATTTGTGGTGTTTCATAGGAAATGGCCATGCCAGAACGTGAGCCTGTCCCGTGGCCAGAGCGGCTCAGTCCCGAATGGGTATTTGATCACTGTTGGGTCCATGAGTTCCCTCACGGGGAACTCTATACGATGTTAAACTAGGGAATGCTTTCCACCTACGCTGTCCACGAAGCTTCATGCTAACTTACCATGAGACAGAATGGTGGAGCCAGCAAACATGGGAAGTGAGAAGTCGTGCTAGAGAGAGGGGGGAACGAAGCACATTTGAATCTCTGGCGGGTACATCGCTGTACGAGTCTTCCTTGGATCTCACGAGCTACTGTACAATTCTTCAATTCTCTTTTGATATATGCTAATTGGACTTGGGTTTCTATATTTACAACCCAGGGTCCTTGCTATGTGACACCCCACCCTGATATCTCAGCCACTTGAGACCAGACCTGTGTCTGTCTTCTCTGCTACCCTCAGCGCCCATTCAGCACTGGCACTCAAAGGTCTTGGAACAATGAACTGATTTGGTGCCAGATGTAAGTTTCCAGCCGTCTCCTTTCAGCGGCCTTGCTAGCTCGTCACCAAAGAGAACCTTCATAACGATTTAAGAGACGCCCACAGCATTCGCCCCGTCCGTGCTTCCAGAGGAGGCTCCGGGATCACAGCAACAGCAGGGGAACACGCAGTGATGCCCACCACCGACGGGCACGTGCATGATCTCATGTGACCTTCCCCCCACAATCTAGCAGGGCTGTGCTGTCCTTGTGACCACCTCCACGTTCCCAGATGGACAAAGGGAGGCCCAGAGGAAGGAACAACTGACCAGATGTCCGTAACCCTGCCGTGCCACGGGGTCCACCTGGCTCCAAATGAGTTTGCTTCATGGCCTTCTTGTCCGATCTCCTGACCTGACGGGCTCTGTTTTGAGATCAGAAGACTCCCCGGAGTGGGCGCATGCATTTCAGATCCCTGTTCTTTGCTTGCAGTCCCCTCGGCCAGGGTGCCAAGAAACCCACCCAAGCGCCTGCGGAGACGGGAATGGTCACGTTCCGTGCCAGAGTCGAAGCAGGCAGCCGTTCCAGCCAGCAGGGTGGACCTGCCCGGGGCAGGGGGAGGGGGACACTGGGGTTTCCAAGAGTGGCCCCGGGGGTTGGGACACCACACACCACCTCCCCCCATCAGCATCTACCGCCCTCCTCCCTGCACGGCAAAGTGACTCTAAGAACTGACCGGCTGCAGAAGGACTGGCAAGAGAGGGGACCCCGAGGTGGGTAACAAAGGGTTAAGGCCGCAGCTGCCGGGGCGTGCAGTGTGGAGTTATGTTCGAACTGTTCCCACTGGAGACCGAGTCAGCTGTCATCAGAGAACAAAGAATCCCCCAGAGCCGCTCAAGTTATGTCACAGCCGGGAAGCCCTGAGCGCTCCCTGATTAGGATTTCTAAATCAGCCCCATCGAGGCCCACAGCACAAAGCTGAGGAACAATGCGCTGGCCACATTCACACAGCCCCTGTCCTGCAGGGCTGCCCGCCTCCCGCCACCGCCCCTCCCACGGGGCCTCAGAGGCCACTTCACCTCCATTGGGAAAACCCAGTTGCATCGAAAGCCCCCCGCCGGCTGTGTCGCGAGAGCTTTGGCCGCAGAGTGGGGGTATTTGCTGCTCGGGGTCTCCGCTTGCCATCGGATAAGGGGCTGTGGGCTGTTGCTCAGGTGTGTGTTTGGGGGCAATAAAGAGGGATCCGGTGCAAGGATGGGGGGGAGGAGGGTTCCTGGAGGCAGAGCAGAGGCTCAGTTTGGGAGCGCAGATCCGGCCGTTCTTATTTCGTTCCATGCAAGTCCAGCTGGTCAGAGGCTGGTGTGGAATCCTGGGGGACCTCCACCCTGAAGCCTCCCCCCCGAGCCTTAAAACCCCGCTCAGATACCACCTGAGGCTGGTAAAAGGCCAGGAGTCCTGCAGCATTCCTATGACCGCCGGCCAGGAAGATACGGCTTATTATCGGCAGAGACCGCGGCAAGACGAGGCACTATGTTTCCAAAACACCTTACATTCAGAGTTTTGACTTAACCTCCATGTAAAAATCTTCATAAAATCATGCCAGTCCTGAGGGCTTTGGAACTTCCTTTGTTCAAGGTAAATCCTTGAAAAACACCAAAGTGTTACAACCTTGCCTTTGCACCTATGTTAAAATCCTGGGATCGTCCCAAAAAGGGCAGGCTGAATCTCTCAAATTCTCAGGGGTCTTGCTTTGCATTCAAGGATTTTTCCTTTTTTTTCTATCAAGAGTCAAAGTCTCTGCCTGGGACTGCCTGGTGTCACCGGGTCCTTAATAAGGGGGTTTGGGGGAGCTCGAGCTCAGAGAGGAACCCATAGCTGTACGTGGGGGATTCTGGCAGGCCCCTCCTCTGCCCATGTCTGCATCAGCCTCGTAAGCTGGGGTTAGCTCGGTGAGAGTCGTGGGCATTTATGAAGCCCCCTTGGAGCCAGGTCTGGGGAAGCTTCGTCTGCCCCACGTTCTCCCGACATGCCTTCCACCGGCCGGAGTCACGAGGAGCTGCACCAGCATCTTCCGGACGCTGCCCCACTTTCCTGAAGGGGATCGTGGAGGAAGGCGTGGTCCGACTCCCAGACCACCTCTGATGGCTCCAGCCCTGAGAGCTGAAAGCCAGTGCTTTGCCGCGAAGTGATTCGAACGCTCACTGGTTTTCAAGGTCAGGGGCTCGTCAAGGAAGCAGAGTGGAACCGGCAGGTGAGCACACCAAATGCATCGCAGCTCCAAGATTTTCTCGAGGGCTTATGCCTAAGCTGGGACAATCCGTCACGGAGTCCAAACGCGACAAACAGCCTGCTCTTCGTAACCACCTGCCAACATGGAACACTTCTTAGTGTTCAACATGGCTTGCGATTTATGCCGCAGCATCTGGTCTGCAGAGCCCTGCTGTAGAGAGGAGAAATATGGAGCACACGGGGCAAAATAGTGACAGAGCCACGATTTGAGCCCTGGTCAGTCTGTCTGCACCCCGCAAGGCCAAAGAACCAAGTTTCCCGGACTCCAGCCCTTTGATGGCGTGCCCAATCTAAATTCAAAAGTCTCTGGTGTGCCACACTTCCCCTTTCTCCTTCTGTCCTCGCGGTGCTTGGGAAGGGTGGAACAAGATGGGACTGTCGCCAGCAGAGGACAGCCTTCCCCGGGGGGGCCGCAGGGCCAGGGGTCAGCAGCCAGACCCAACAGGGGCGGGGTGGCCCTGCTGACGACAGGCTGAGCACCTTAGGCCAATCACCTCCCCTCCCTGAGCCTTGCTTTCTTCTTGGGTGAAAGTCTGGACGTGGCCCCAATCTCACTGATATCATAGGGGATCCGAGAGAGAAACCTGCACGGAAATGCCTGAACTGTCGTCCCATGGGGGTGTCTCTTCCCTCCGCAAGCATCCAGGTAGCTCCTGAGCCGGACCTCTCATCGCTCTGCTCCTGGGGAACAACCTCCCAGAAATGGTTCCACTTTCTTTGCTCCCTTAACACCTTCTTGAACCCTGGCAGGACTGATTGACAAGAAATGTTGCCGAAGAGGAGCCCCTACCCTACCTCCCCCCAAAAAAAGAAAAAAGAAAAGAAAAAGAAAGGAAATTAAAAAAAAGTAGGAAAAGAAACAAATTCTGATCTTGTAACGTAATGATACAATGGATTCATGGTCGGTGTTGGGGAAGACGGTGAAACTTGCATCCTCTGAACATTAGTCAAACGGTTTTGTTTCTTTCCTAATCTGGAGTATGAATCTGATGTTAGCAGAAATGCCTGTAATCTCGTCACCACTGTTTATGGATCTGAGAAAGGGCGGAGGCAGGTAAATGAGAGAGATGATACTTTAAATGCAGGTTAATCTAACACTAATGATCAAGACAGTGATTGCAAGACCCAGTCGGCAACATTCACGCTTTTCTTCAAAGTCCTTTCTTTTTTAAAAAAAATTTCATTTATTTGAGAGAGAGAGCACGCGAGCGCATGAGTGGGGGGGGAGGGGCAGAGAGAGAATCACATTCCCCCACTAGGCAGGAGTCCAATGTGGGGCTCGATCCCAACACCCTAGGATCATGACCTGAGCTGAGGGCAGACACTTAACTGACTGAGCCACCCAGGCGCCCTCCAGAGTCCTCCAGAGTCCCTTCAAGTTGTTCAGTGTGTGGCGTCCCTACACAGGGTTGTCAGGCTGGGGCCTGTGGACCATGACCCAGGAGGGAAGCACCGCTTTCTGAAGACGCTGGTATCTTCAGCTCGGTTCAAATGTCCCAATTCCGTAATACTTAATATGTCTGGTGGGTTGAACGAATGAATGATCAATGAATGAATGACAGGCACATCCTAACTCAAGATTTTCCATACCTCCAACTCACTATTGCCCAATGACATCGAAGTATTATCAAATCCCTTTTCCTGGATTTCATTTTAAAAGGTCAGCTCAGGGGTGTCTGGGTGGCCCAGTCATTAAGCGTCTGCCTTCAGCTCAGGTCATGATCCCAGGTCCTGGCATCGAGCCCCACCAAGGGCTCCCTGCTCGGCAGGAATCCTGCTTCTCCCTCTCCCACTCCCCCTGCTTGTGTTCCCTCTCCCGCTGTCTCTCTCTCTGTCA
The DNA here is from genome assembly GCF_963455335.1 of Martes martes. NCBI lineage: Eukaryota > Metazoa > Chordata > Mammalia > Carnivora > Mustelidae > Martes > Martes martes. The sequence goes on from NC_137904.1 coordinate 56,887,554, forward strand.
AATAAATAAATAAAATCTTTAATAAAATAAAATAAATAAAAGGTCAGCTCAGCTCTTGAAACTAGAGAAACTCAGACTGATGTTGGGGGATGCCAAAAAGAGACGCTGACAATTACAGACACGCCTCAGTGACTGGGAGAGCAGAGGTGCGGCATGCCTCGCCAGATGCTGGGGATGGACGATGTGTCAAGCCTGGAAAGAAGAAAGGGGGGCAGATCTGAGTAAGACTGGATTGTTGAAGACGCCACTTCATGGTGTTAATGGAGGTCGTGGAGTTCAAGCAGTCACAGGACAAGACAGTTTGCCGTGTCGTTGGAAGAGCCGGGACTTCACCATCAGACAACAGAGAATGTGAATTCAAGCTTGGCCACTTACCGGATTGGATGCTCCATTTCCTCACCTGTAACATTCGGAAAACAAGTACGTAGGCTTGGGCGCTTGGGTGGCTCAGTCAGGGAAGCATCTGCCTTCGGTTCAGGTCACGATCTCCAGGTCCTGGGATTGAGTCCCGCATGGGGGGGGGGGTCTATGCTCAGCGGGGAGTCTGCTCTCCCTCTGTCCCCTCCTCCTCACCCCACTCGTGCGTGCTCTCTCCCTCCAAAATAAATAAATAAAATCTTAAAAAACAAAAAACAGGTACCTACTCTTTTCACAAAGCTGTCATGTGAAGAAGATGAAATCGGACACGTGTACGGAGCCTGGCACGAGGAAAGACTGAATAAACGGTCATACTGTGGGGGGAGCCAAGGAACAGGTTTAAGGGAGGCCAGCGGACCCACACTGGGGTGCAGGGGGATGAGACCTGTGGCAGTAACCACTGTGACACAGATAAGAACGCGTGGCTGAAAAGTGTGTCTTAATTATGACATTAAAGCCAATAAGGGAAAGAAGGAAATATCTATTAATTCAGGGGAAATAGGAAATGGACAAAGACCCAGGAAAGGATTACCTGGGGGGCACAGGCTTAGCCCCTGGGAGAGGCCCTGGAGGCTGGGGCAGTCCAGGCACAAACTGTGAAACACACCACATTTGTCCTTGTTGTGTCTGTCTTCCTGGTCGGTACTCGTTCTCGCTCCCCATTTCCCAGAAGCCCGTGACTTCCCGTCATCTCCTTCTTCCTGATAGAAAGCCTGCTCTCCAAACACGTCATTTACGCATCGATGGCAAGGCATGGATGATGGGTGACAATTTAAAATATAAACCCACCCCACCGTTATTTATATTTGAAAGCTAATTAAATAAGAAAGTTGACTTAGCAAATGTTTTTGGAACTCTGCTTTGCTCCAAGCACTCGGACAGACACTGAGGATACAAAGTAGAGAGGAGGGGCGCCTGGGTGGCTCAGCCGGTTAAGCCTCTGCCCTCGGCTCAGGTCATGATCCCAGGGTCCTGGGATCGAGCCCCGCATCGCATCGGGCTCTCTGCTCGGCAGGGAGCCTGCTTCCTCCTCTCTCTCTCTGCCTGCTTCTCTGCCTACTTGTGGTCTCTGTCAGGTAGATGAATAAAATCTTTACAACAAACAAACAAACAAAGTAGAGAGGCATGTCTTTTTTTTTTTTTTTTTTAAAGATTTTATTTCTTTATTTGACAGACATAGATCACAAGTAGGCAGAGAGGCAGGCAGAGAGAGAGGGGAGGAAGCAGGCTCCCTGCTGAGCAGAGAGCCCGACGCGGGGCTCGATCCCAGGACCCTGGGACCATGACCTGAGCCGAAGGCAGAGGCCCCAACCCACTGAGCCACCCAGGCGCCCCTACAGAGGCATGTCTTGTCCCTGCTGTAATGCCATGGCTGCTAACAGGTCCATCTCCCAGAATCATGACATTTGAGCACTACAGAGGTGTCCCTCCTCCCAAGAGTAAGAGAGATGGCAAATTATGCTGGCAAATCAAGCTGGCTCAGGCAAATCATGCTGGCATTTTGCTTTCGTACAAAATTATATATTAATATAATTAACATTAAATATTACTATAAAATTATAGTGTTGTATTTTATATTGATATATTTGTGTATTATTAATTCATATGTTGATGTATTGATATGTATTTCTAAAATATATGTTAATATAACAAAATAATTTCTCTGATTTAACCCAGCAGATGAAAGATCTATACACTGAATATTATAACACCTTGATGAAAGAAGTTGAAGAAGACACAGATATGGGGTGCCCCGGTAGCTCAGTTGGTTAAGCGTCTGCCTTCGGTTCAGGTCAGGATCTTGGTCCTGGGATCGAGTCCTGGATCGGGCTCCCGGCGCAGTGAGGAGTCTGCTTCTCCCTCTCTCTCCGCCCTTCTCCCTGCTTGTGCTCTCTCTCTCTCTGAAATGAACAAATAAAATCTTTAAAAAATAAATTAATTAAATAAAATTATATGTACGCATATATACACACGTATGTATATGTATCTGTATATGCCTATATGTACCTGCATCTTTCCACCCTATTTAATTATGTACATGTGTGTATCATATATGTTCATATACATGTGAATGTGTACATACACTTAAAAATAATGTTAAGAACCAATGTTTCTAAATCACAGAGTATCTTCTCCATAAAAAACAGACGCACACAGTTCGGTTAGAGTCAGGAACGTGTTTGCTGCTCTTTGGACAGTGTCATTATTTTAGAGCTGGGCGCCCGGGGGACACGGGGACCTGAAATCATTTCCCCGGCTCCAGTCTCATCAGGGCTCAGTGGAGACACCTCCAGACTTCCGGACTTACTGCCCCCCCCCCCCACCGTGTGTTCTTCTTACCCCTTGCGTGGGCTTGAGCAGTGCCTTTTGTTTCCGGCCTGAAAGGAAATGGCACATGTAGATACACACGTAAAATTGGTAAGTGAATCGTGGAGCTTCCGTATCAAAATTACTGATGACCATAATGGTGAATGACAACGAAGGTCTCTCTAGCCAGTGAGCAGAGCATCCCCAAAGGACCAGACGTGGACGGTGCCATCATTCTTGGGCTCCCAGAACGTCCCGGTTGGCAGGGATCTCTTAGCCACTTTCACCCCGCCTGGTACGCAGGCAGGTCATCTGGACCCACCGTCCAAATAATAGTTGATTGTATCGCCTGACTCACAGGCAACCCGTCCAGTTCACCGAGAGAACACAAGAGGCACTGGACCAGGCAGGTTGCACCCCTGGGGGCTTGGGGAGTAGGACACAGAGAGCAAGAAGTGGTTCCAGGTAGAGGGTAGACTTGAGTAAAGAGGTCAGAAAGTGGAGTCTAGGCTGGGTCACCCCGGGGCCGGCCATGGTCAAGGGCACAATGTCAGGGCACAGCCAGAACTACAAGTACGCTCAGGAACACAACTTTGCAGAGGGGCTCGTGAAACACATCTGTCAGCAAAGCAGAAATGAGAGAGCGCTGGCTCCCGAGAGGTGGGAACGGGAGGGAGGGACAGCCCAGCACGCGCTTCTCGTGAAGCCCAGCAGCACCGGGCTCCCTGGGCAAACCAGGCCAAGGGCAGATAAAATCCTCTAGAGGCAACGGTCCTACAAAAAGTATGTTACTAGCTCTAAATAAAACTTGACCCATGCAAATTGTGAGCATTGCAGTTAAGTTACCGTTACGGCGTCATCCCGTGCTCGCTCGGTACTTCCATGTCGTCTGCGTCTTTTCTCCTGCTACCATGTTGCCTGTTTCAGATTATGGCCTCTGGAGATGAGGGACAATTTCTGTTTGTTTCCCACGGTGCACCCTGTAACACAATGAGACGTTTATAACTTGGGAGTACTTTTTTTTTTTTTTTTAAGATTTTATTTATTTATTTATTTGACAGACAGACATCACAAGTAGGCAGAGAGGCAGGCAGAGAGAGAGGAAGAAAAGCAGGCTCCCCGCAGAGCAGAGAGCCCGATGTGAGGCTCGATCCCAGGACCCTGAGATCATGACCGGAGCCGAAGGCAGAGGCTTAACCCACTGAGCCACCCTGGCGTCCCCCCCACCTTTTTTTAAAGCATCAGATTTCAAAAATCAGATAGGATTTTATCAATTAAAAAATGGACTCATCTTGCAAGTTTTGTCGACCTGCTTTTGACTCCTTACGCGCTAAGCATGTTCTAGTTACAATCGCCCAAGCTGGAACGTGGCCAAATGTCCATCCACAGCAGAACGGAAAAATAAATTGTGGTATATTCACACAATGGAATATTTTACCACAATGAGAATAAACAGTCTCTGACTTTATCCAGCAGTCAGGCTGGATGACAAGAAGCCTGACATGAAACCACATGTATTGTGTGATTTCATTTATATCAGTTTCTCAAATAAGCAATACAAATTGATAGTGTTAAAAGTCAAGACGGGGGCTCCCTCCACGGGAAGGGGGGTGAGGAGTCCCGGGAAGGAAGCATGAAGGGGTTTCTAAAGTTCTATTTCTTAATCTGAGTGCTGGTCACAAAGGTGTGTTCCTTTCATGAAATTCACCAAGCTGCTCCCCTTTGTAATTTGAGCACTTTTCAATAGGTATATTTTGATATTTCAATAGAAAAGCAAAGGACCGTGTGTTTAACTGTGGCCAACATAAAATGATACCTAGGAAAATATACAGATTTTACAAAGGTTTATGGTACTTGTGTCCCATACAATCCTTCTGAACCATTGAGACAAAGAAGGTTATAGGAAACTGCTTCATTAGAATGCTTGCTTTTGAAAACTGGGGTTTCTGACTTTGGGTTATAAATTCGGTGGTGGGTGGTTGTTCCTGACCACGCGCCTTACTGGGAAGTAACTCACTATGACATCACTAAGTCAGCTCCAACTGGACCTTTACTACAGGTATGCAGATGTTCTTAAAACTAGGAACAGAATTGGGGCGCCTGGGTGGCTCAGTGGGTTAAAGCCTCTGCCTTCAGCTCAGGTCATGATCCCAGAGTCCTGGGATCGAGCCCCACATCGGGCTCTCTGCTCAGCAGGGAGCCTGCTTCCCCCACTCTCTCTGCCTGCCTCTCTGCCTACTTGTGATCTCTGTCTGTCAAATAAATAAATAAAATCTTAAAACAAAAACAAAAACTAGGAACAGAACTAAGGTTGTTTCCTCTTATTTTATTCACTTATTTTTTAAATACGTGGGGCTTGAACTCAAGACCCCAAGATCAAGACCTTCCCTGAGATCCAGAGTCAGATGCTTAACTGACTGAGCCACCAGGCGTGCCTGTTTCTTCTTATTTTAAAAATCTATTTTTAAGTATAAATGGCTATCTAGTTAAATTGAGAAATAATACCAATTTCAATGTCTCCTTTTGATAAACCAAAACCCATCTGAGATTTTTTCCTAACATATCCCCTAGACTATCTTCTCCCCAACCATTCTAAGCCCAATTCAACTCAGTTTGAAACGGAGGCATAAACATCCAGAGTAATGCCCGATTTTTGCAAAATTCCCTCTCTGAAAAAGTTCTTAGAAAGCTACGAATAAGTGCATTATTTACAGACGGATGCAGGTAAGCAGATAGCAGAAGCGTGGAAGTCTGCATAAGCCTACTTAGAGAGAGGCACTGAACACTTTGACGGCAACCAGGGACTTTCATTCCAGAAACAAATATTTTATCGTTAAAAAGAAACGTTTCTCAAAATGTCCATTACCCCATCACTTTTACAAAGCTATCTATGCCTTGGAAGATGAATCTCCATGTTTGAACACGAATGTTTTTCTGTTAAAAAACAGTTCCTTTGAGTTCATTAACTGAATTGAAAGTAGGAATTTTTTTTTTATTTCAAGGGTTCGTCACCCCTACGGCTGCTTAACTCCGAGCTCACTGGCTGGCTTTCCTGCAGCTCAGCATCTTCTCAGGAGGGCGATGGGTACAGCAGGTGAATGGTTTGGACTGAGCTCTACCCAACCCGAAAGTTCTCAAACGTGTGTGCGTAAGGATCACCTGGTACTTGTTGACATGCAGATTCCCAGGGCCCTCCCCCTTCCAGATTCTGAAGAGGCAGGTCTTGGCCGGGGACCCTGACTTGCATTTTATCTGACACCCCCCGGGTCACTGCTGCAAGTCCCCCTTGGCAAACACAGTGGGCTGCGTGGCCCGTGTAAGCCCTGGGGTTCTGCATTCACCCGAGGAAGACCAGACCCGCTCAGAGGCCGAGCTGCTCTCTCCACGGCCCCTGACTGACTTCCGCTCCGGGGCCCAGTCTAAGGCCCTGATCCCACTTTGCTAATGGATTGTATTCCAAATAGTATTTTGTCCAGCTTAATTGGAACTAAGAACTCACGTGGCTTTTTTTGTTGTGTTTTGTTCTTTCCTTTTGAACGGTGCTTTTAGTGATCAGGTCCCCTTATTTAACCTTTAAGAGAGCAATCCGCGGCCCTCACTGTTACAGGCAGGGTTCCGGGAACAGAGCAGGGGAAAGTCAGATGACCCGGATAGGAAAGCTCTCGGGCAATTTTTTTTTTTTTTTTTTTCTCAAGGGGGTAGAGTGTGCTCTCAAGCTGTACCCCTCCCTTTCTGCATTTTTTCCCTCCCTCCTGAGATCCTTTCTTGGAGGATCTTAGGGTTTTCTTAGCCTTTTTTCCACCCTTCCCACATCTAATCCTGGTAATCCAGTTCATTACCTACGGCAGGTGATGGCAGCTAAGATCAAAAAGAACAGCGATTAGATCAGACCAGCTCAGGCTAATGTGTAAATGACCACTAGAGTACGGCAATATTGAAGCAAGCACTTAGAGGTGAAATCGTCCCTGGACCAGTCGCAGTCCACTTCTCTGGTTTTTTCTAGTCCCTCAACTGCGTGCATGAACGATGTCCTACTTACCATCCTTAAGTCGGCCGCCACCCCCCCAAGAAGCCGCACCCACCCCTTGCCAGGGTCTCACTGACTACTCCCCACTCGCATCTAGAACTAGTCACTGTCTCATCGGAATCCTTGAGAATAACGCCGCTAAAACTGTGTCACTCCAACTCAACCTGGTCTGTTACTACTCCTTCTCTTGAAACCTGCAATGATTTGACTGGGCTTGTCCATGAAAACGCTACAATTTCCCTCTTTTTTTTTTTTCTCTATTTTTCCTTCTTTGCCCATATTCCTAAGTATGTTGGAGGGTGTCGCATTTCCCCAAACCAGTACTGACCGTCATAAGAAATAGCAGGGACATTCCCAGCTGGCGACACAGGAGTACTTGTTGGCTCCGTCCTACAGACAGACAGAGCTGGGAGTGGCTCGACGGAGTGTCCCGTCCCCTCAAATCGAGGCATGAGTCTCTCCACCCTCTTGGTGTTGAGGTCTCCCTATTCCACCTCCGCTGTCCCTCTCATCTTCAGAAATGTCAAGCACCAACGCCCACTACCGCTAAAACCACGGACAGGACAGACAAACGGAAAGCTATGTTGAAGCAAACTTGTGTCATGTTACAAATAGGGAGAAAAGGCGATTGCATATTCTGTAGACTAGTCCCAGTGCCCATGACACGTCTGAAAGAGAGGTCCCAGACCTGGGGTCCCGCTGCGTTTGCTCATTTCATCCTCCCAGCAGGGGCCGAGTGACACCTCCCAAGGATGCACGTTATGAATCAGCACTAGGTGGGGTCAGGCAAGGTGACAAAGGTAACCCAGAGACAAAGCCAGTCCTTTGGGACCCTGTAGGTTCTGAGAGGAATCATGATAACTTATGGTAGAGAAGGGTACACACGATGGAAGAGGTTGAAAAGGGGAAAAAATTTTTAAAAAATATATATATATATAATTTTTTTTAATAACATTCTCCAGATTAGGAGAGTCGGAGTGACAAAAACCTGAGCTGGTTCTTAAAGGCCTGGGATTGATTTATACAAGAAACCACAGGGAGGCATGTGATTCAGGTAGAAACAACAAAGGGGCAAAGGGCAGAGAAGAAGGTGATGTCCTCCCAGCCCAGCACGGGGACCAGGAGGCAGCTAAGAGAGCCCAGAATCTCCAGGTGAGAAGTTGGAGGCAGGTAAAGGCCGGGTGCGGGGCGGTGCGGACGGCTAAGATGACAGGTGGGTTCAGAAGCCCAAGAATGATGTGAGCTAAGCCAAAAGGCAGGTCCTAAGGAATGTGCCCCACTTTCCGGGCTCCTTGGGGACTCCAGGCAATTCTAACAAGAGACATGTCGTCTGCCAGCCAGCAGATGTGGCCCATGAATAAACATCCCCCCAGGGCTGAGGGGTGGGGAGAATAATAAACATGGAGAAGGTGGTGGCCTGCCCCTCGGGGTCCCCCTCCCCTGCTCCCAGGAGCAGACACACTGGCCCGGAGGGGCGGACTCAGACGTCCTCACTCTGGGCCGGGTCGGCCGCACATTAATCCGGGTGGATTTGGCCATCGTGCGACATAGCCAATCAGTTCGAGGGAGGGGACGGCAGGAACGCCTCTCCTTTCACGCCACAAAAGGATTTTCGTCCCTTGAGAGCACAATGGGAAAAAAAGCCAATCAAGGCGGGATCAGCTGTGGGCTGGTCGCTGCAGATCTGTCTCTCCCAGAGGGGGGTGGGGGGGACATATTGGTCCGTGTGGGAAACCCACAGCCTCAGCTTCTCACACATTGTTCTCCTCCTCTTCAACTGCCCCCCTCCCCACCAGCCCGCACCCTCCCCTCTCCCCTCCCCAAAGCCGTTAATGCCACAAAAGATACTTTCCCCATTGTGCCCGGACAGCTGAGAGGTCCGAGCTCGAGCCCTACACAGTCCTGCGTCCTCTCCAGGGAGAAGGGGCTGGACCGTCCAAATGGAGAGCGGAATGCTTATCATACAAAGGAATTAAACCCACTTGGGCTCTCTCCTGCTAATCTGGGACTGTGGGGGGTTAAATACGGTTACATTTTCATTAGGTGCTAATAGCAAAAGGGCAGCTCCGGGAGGCAGGGACCAGACATTGTCATGCAGAAAGTTCCCCTGCCAAGGAAGGTCGAGGCAGGTGGGGTGGGGGCATAGGAGCTTGGTCTGGGGAAGAGGGTGGAGTGTGCTTGCCGCGGCTGTATTGTTGGCCCTGGAGTCCCATCAATGGGAAAAGTCATGTTTTCTCCAAAGGAAACAAGGTGAAATTGGTGGGGAGGGGAAGCGCTGCTGGGTGGCTGGGGACAGAGCGAGGCCACTGGGGACTAAGTCCACCTTCTAGGGAGCCCTCCCCGCCGGCACTTTCACTCTGAGCCAAGATATATGGAAGATTCCACGCGTGTCCGGGGCACAGGGTGGAGGGGAAAGTTTGGGAATCGGGGAGAACGGATGTAAGCCCTGGTTCGGCCACTTTGTCGGTGTCTTGTAGCCTGGAGCAACCGGGGTGACTCTCCGAACCCGTGTCTTTTGAATGCAAAATGGAGATAAAACTTCCCACCAGTGCCTGGTACGGGGTGCAAAGAAAGGGAAGCTTTCTCCTCCCACCCTCACCCCACTCCCAACCACCACTAAAAGACACAGAAAAAGGCGGCTGTTGATACAGTGGACTAAAGGTCACCTGACTCCCTCATGGGTTCCAACCTCCTTGCCCTGGCAGCACCCTCCTCCGGTTTCCTTTTTGGTTTCTCCCAGAGCTGCGTCCGGAACTCAGCTCCGGCCCAGGCTCTTTTTGCTTTCCCTTCAGCCCATTCAGACATTACCATCCCCCAGCCCTGAAAATGTGCCCACCCATAAATCAACGAGTAAGCTCGCGATCTATTTTCTGTTGCGGTTTTCTTTTCGATGCGCTCATTAACACACCGGGCAGGACGGGCTTCACAGGGATGCGGAGAAGTGTGCATGGGAAGCCAAGAAAATGAACCCCCTGCGGGCTGGCCCGAGCTTTACGGTTGTGGCCCTACGGCCCTTTGGTTCAACGAGGCTCGAGATCGTGGCTCTGCATCATTTCTCATTGCGCTTGGGATTCCCGGAAACTCAGAACCCAATTGCAAGCTAAATAACCAAGAAAGCAGTGCATGAAGAACTACCAGAGAAAGACCCTAAGAAGCTTTCCCTTTAGGACACAGCCAGAAGGTGTCCGTGTGTCTAAGACACAGCCAGGAGGTGTCCGTGTGGCCGCACACACTCCGCAGAGGTAGAATTTTAATACCGACCTTCAGCACCCAGTGGGGCAGAGTGACCGCTGCTTCCTTCCCGACATAGGATGTCCCTGCGCTGCGCCCGCCTTCTCTCCAGCACCCACCTCTGCATGCAGTGGTCCTGGGTCTGCAGGGAGTGATGGCCTCCGCCAGGGTTCAGGCTCCGTAAGACCGCTTTTCCAACCAGAAAGCAGCACCAGGTCAGGCTAATGGTCTCCAAGAGTTGCTTAGGAACGAACGCACTCCTGGGACGCAAAATGGCTTGACCAACAGCGGCGCGCACGGAGGCCCAACAAGAATGACTTTCTTTCTGGAGCCCACGCCTGGTTTCAGTCTCTCCGAAAAATTCCGTTGGGACGCGTGTGTGGATGGGGAGGGAGAGGCGATTATTCCTTCCACTGGTTGGGAATGTCTTGCGCAGGCTAATAGGTGTCTTAACCATGACAGAAGCTCCCCAATCCTTTCTACTTCATGGGAAGGAGTTTGGGCATCACGGAGCGCCATAGAAATAACGTTCTCGTCTAGAATACCTCTGAATGAGAGAATCTATTATGTGCCAATCCAGGTAGCATTCCAAAAAGTTCCTCGTTGCAAATTCACTACCAGGGATCTGATACCTGAAATCTTTCATAAGCTCCTTCTTAATCTTCTTCAACTACCAGATGTGATTTCTGGTCTCCAATTCGGAATGTCAAACTCGAAACCAAGGAATTCAGGGAGAGCTAAGCATTAAACCCAACAAAGTTGAAAGGAGGTTTCTAACTTCAACCTGGACATCCCCCCCACCCTGTGTAAAAAGAGAAAATGCTTCACCCAAATGGTTAATAAAATTAGAATTCAACAATCTTTCCAGGTGCAATGATAGATCCCTTTAGAGGAAACTACTTCCCTGAAGCCAGCAGTGCTCAGAAATTACAACCGGTTTCAGCAATTAAGAGAAGTAAAACATTAAAAAGCAAGAGGCAAAGTACATTTGCATGCTAATAGCCCCTTCTGTAGTGCTGGGAAGCTGTGTTGTACAACAAAGCAGATAACTTTCCCACTATAGCGATATTAACCCTTGGGTTTTCACTCCAGCTCCTTGTCTGGATTCTAATGTCTGGAATTCTTCTGGCCCTGGTGGGGGAAAACAGGGCTTCGCTGCCTATCAATCCATCTGGCGGGACTTAAAGCTCTCTGGCTTGAGTAGGAGGAGAAAGAGAGACTCAAAATGTCTGAATGTCTTTAGGGGTAGTAAGAGGAAGATGGAAAGATGCACCAGGGTTGAAAAGAACACTTGGCTAGAAAACACACTGGGACTGGCTGGGCATAGGCATAGGTGTCAAGAGAGACTTGAATTTGAACCTGGCCATGAACCACTTCCTAACAATGTGATGAGAACAAGTTACGGAGGAGTGAGGATTAAAGGAGGGAAGGAGGGTAACACTTCTATGCACCTGGCAGTTGTAAAAATAAGTGTAGCCGTGTTGTAGCAGGTGCCATTTGCAGGATTTTAGGAGGACTTTTACAAAGAACATTTGGGTGCAATGCCGTGAAAAATCCCTATGATTTTATTGGAAATGGAAAGCAGTCCTTGTTGCCTCGTGTAGGAAGTTCATCTGGAAATAAGGGCAGATAATGTAAAAGCCTCCTTTATTTCTCCCCAAGATGGAGGCCAACAACATTTTGGGTTTCATCAAAGATGGCAACTGTCAGGAGTACACCGTAGGCTTTAGGTAGCTCACAGAAGTGAGGAAAAATTTCTCAGCTCCTATGGGAAGAAGATGGTATAGCAGGCAACTTGGATTTGAGAGCTGTGTCCCCCTGGTTTTGAGATCCAGTAGCTTTGAAACTGCCTGGACTTGGAACAAATTTCTTAACCTCCCCGGGCCTCAGTTTCCCACTATGAAATGGGGATGATAAAATAGCATGCATTTGGGGCAAGGGTTCTATGAGTAAGCACTCAACAAAAATCAATTATCAAGGGATAATTCTTTGTTTCTCTTTCAAAAATACGTCCCTCCCCATGACACAATGAGAAAGCAATGCACCAAAGCACGTCATATCTTGGATTTCAAGCCAACTCACTGAAACCGAGTCAAGAGGAGGAAGGAGGTTTCTGTGTATGCACCCGTGTCCTCATCACTCGCCACATAGTTCTACTGATGGGAAAGAGAGGCTGCCGGAAGGAAATAGAAGTTCATCAGGGCTGGCAAAATATTAATCTGGACGCTCACGGATGGGCAGTGATGCGGGCTCTCCGGCAGCAGGCGTCCCCTTCATGTTCCTGCTACCTGTGGGCTGCACAAGTCCACCAGCCCACCCTCGCCACCGGGGGCACTCACCATGACATGCCATGCGTCCTCTGTTCTAGATCTACCCCCAAATTGCTTTCCGAGATGAGGCCAGGGAGGGGAACCGAGAGACAGAAGGTGAACGGAACAGCTCAGCAAAGAAGCGTGGGGAGGTAGGGGTCTGACTGTGTAAACAATTTCTTTCCTTTCCCTTAACAAGGTGCATTTCCCCCAGCGTGGCGGGTTTTAAGCCGGACCATGCGTTAGAATCACAGAGGAAGATTTGCAAAGTTGTGCTGGGGCCCTACCCCCATTGGTTATAATTCACTTCTTTTTCCTGGAGCGAGCCTCGTACGTGGGTATTTTGAAATAGCTCTTCAGCGACTCTGATGTGTAACCAGGCTTGAGTACCATTGTCCCCCTTGGAAAATCCAGCGAAAGTATCCCTACGGCCCTCTTACTTTACAGGGTGTGTTTGATCAGCCACGAGGTTGCTCATTCTGGGGTGCACATGAGGATGACCCAAGGACTTTGTAAAAATGAGGATGGCTAGGACCTGTCCCCAGAATTTCTGATTTAATTGGTTTGAAATGGGATGTAGGCATCCAAGCAATCCCTCCACAAGCTTATACCTCCATCCATTAGATCATTCACACCCGCGTAATTTGTAATAGCCAAGATTGGCGACAAGCCAAATGTTTATCAAGAAGAGGTGCATTGAATAAAGTCTGGTACAACCTCAACCTAGAATAAGATGCATCCATTCAAAAAGGGTGAGAAGCAGATCTCTATGCACTGATCCTGAATGATCTTGGGGATATATATAAAGAAAAAAAAAAGCAACAGGCAGAGTAGCTACTATGGGAAGGAAGAAAAAATCAAGAATGTGCTTTCATATTGTTCGTTTCTGCATAAAGGAAGATGGGAAGGATCCACAATGAAAATAATGACTGCGAGGAGCAGAGGGTGACAGATAGGGACAAGGGTCAGAGAGAGACTTGGTGTATGTCTTAATTTCTGAAATATCTAAATTACCCATTAAAAAAAATAAAGTTCTTTTTTTTAACCTCTTTTTTTATTTTATTTATTTGTTGTTAGAGAGAGAGAGAGCAAGCGAGCACAGGCAGAGAGTGGTAGGCAGAGGCAGACGGAGAAGCAGGCTCCCCGCCGAGCAAGGAGCCCGATGTGGAACTCGATCCCAGGACACTGGGATCATGACCCGAGCCGAAGGCAGCCGCTTAACCAACTGAGCCACCCAGGCATCCCCCAAAAAATAAAGTTCTTAAAAAGCTCCTCTCGTGATTCTAATGAATTGCCAGGTTTGAAGACATTTTTTGAGGGCAGGAGTCAGCAAATGACAACCTGTGAACGATACCCAGCTTGCCCCTTGTATGTCTTTTTTTTTTTTAAGGAAACTTTTAATTTGGAAATAATTTTCAACCTTCAGAGTTACTGAGAAGCTTGCTCAGAAATTCCTTGTGTATCCTACACCTGGTTATTCCCCTATTATTAATATCTCACAGTAGTGTTTGTCATAATTAATGAACAAGTATCGATCAATTATTATTGACTTATGGCCATACTTCAAATCTCCTCAGTTTCCCCTAATGTCCTTTTATCCTGGTTCAGGACACTGTCTAGGAGCTCACATTAAATGTAGTCATCACGTCTCCTTAGTCTCCTTGTGGCTGTGATAATTTCTTGGATTAAATTTCCCCGTTTTTGGTGACCTTGACAGTTTTGGTTTTTTTTGTTTTTATTTTTATTTTTTTAAGGATTTTATTTACTTATTGGACAGACAGAGATCACAAGTAGGCAGAGAGGCAGGCAGAGAGAGAGGAGGAAGCAGGCTCCCTGCTGCGCAGAGAGCCCCGTGCAGGGCTCGATCCCAAGACCCTGGGATCATGACCTGAGCTGAAGGCAGAGGCTTTAAGCCACTGAGCCATCCAGGTGCCCCAGTAACCTTGACAGTTTTAAGGAACTCTGTCTGGCATTTTGCTGTATGTCCCACGTTGGGGATCTGTCTGACCTTTTTTTTTTTTTTTTTTTTTTTTTCATGATTAGACTGGGATCATGTGTTTCGGAGAGGAAGCACGTAGGTGTGAGGTGACATTCTCATCAGCTTGTTTCCAGGGCGCATGCGACCCACAAGATGATCACTGTGGGTGTTCTCTGGGTCATTTGACTGGGGGAAGGTTTGCCAGATTTGTCCACTGAGAAGTTGCTCTTTCTCGCCCTCCTTGTCTGCACCGTCCTCTCGGGAAGAAGGTCCCTGGGCACAGCCGCCACCTAAGATGGCAATAGCTACATTAGTTATTTGGAATTCTGCCCAGGAGATCTGCCTGTCCTCCATTTATCCATTCAATTGCTTAGTAATGTCATTATGAACTCATGAGTATTTATTTTATACTTCGGGATATATATCACATTACTTAATTTTCTTGCTCAACCAGCTTGCAGGGGGTTCCTATAACCTTTTGATGGACTCCCATCATTGTGGGGTATTTGTTTTGTTGCTGTTGTTGTTGCTTTATTCTTTAAACACTGCCTTACATTCTGGTGCTACAGGATGTTCCAGGGTCATTTTGTGTATTTCCTGTCCCTGTAGAATTAGCCATTTCTCCAAAGATCCCAGAGATCTCTAAAGATCTCCAAAGATCTCCAAAGTTCTTTTTCACTGGAGACGATCAAGGGCACAGAGAATGCTCATTGCTCCCGAGGTGTCATGACTTTTAGGGTTCTCTTAGTTGATGGAACAAGGAGACATAAGGACGGATGCCAACCTGTGCGTACACACGTATCTATAAATATTTCTATATGGTATCATCTGTATCTATGTTAAACTAAGTATGAGTTCACAGGAATGTCTCTAATGCATGACCATATGGATACTTCTCGCCTCCTCTCCTTATTTATTTATAATCTCCCACTCCAACATAAGAAACCAGATCCCACCATCCCCCATCCATCAACTTAATTGTCCAACTCTGGCATTCGTGCATAATGGCTCCAGAGTTCCTTTTTTAAATAAAGATTTTATTTATTTATTTATTTGAGAGAAAGAGTACATGAGCAGGGGTGGGGGGGGCAGATGAAGAGGGAGAAACAGGCTCCCTGCTCAGCAGGCAGGGCAATGCGGAATTCGATCCCAGGACCCTGGGATCATGAACTGAGCTGAAGGCAGACACTTAATCGACTGAGCCACCCAGGCGCTCGGCTTCAGAGTTCCTAACTCATATGCCTGTAGTCTTACAAACGCCACTCATTTTCAAAGTTAATTAGGTCAGTACTTTGGTCCCCAACTTCATTCATTTATGTGCTTACACTTGTAGCACACTGAAAATTCTTCTGTTGGATTCTACGTTCCACCTGGGGATTCCCCCAAATGCTTAAATGATGTTTAAATATTTGTATAAAGTCTACTTTCTGTGCTGGAAAGTTCTATGGGTTCTGATAAATGTTTACTGTCTTGCTGCAGTATCATTTCTCCATCCTAAAAAAATTCCCTGGGTTCCATCTCTTCTACTATCCATCCCTTCTGAACCGCTGGGAGCACTCCTCTGTTTACCATCTCTATAGCTCTGCCTTTTCCAAAGTCATATCATTGTAGTCTTACACTTTTTCAGACTGTCTTCTTTCACTTAACAGTATGCATTTGATCTCTCCATGTCTTTTGATGGCTTGATAGTTCATTTCTTTTTATTGCTGAATAATATCCTACTGTATGAATATACCATGGGTTATTTATCCATTTACCTGTAAAGATCATCTTGGTTATCTCCAGTTTGGGGCAATTGGAATAAAAATGCTATGCACATGCCGACTTCTGTGTGGACATAAGTTTTCAGAATGGCTGGGTAAGTACCTGGAAGTGTGATAGCTGAATTGTAGGGTAAGGCTGTGTTTAGTTTTATCAGAAAGAAGCCAAAGTGTCCTCCCAAGAGTCTGTGTCATTTTGCAATCCCACCAGGAACAAATGAGAATCCCTCCTAATCTGCATCCTTGCTGAAAGTTGGGATTGTCAGTTTTGGAATTTTAGTTATTTTAATGGATACAAAGAAAAAGTGTATTGTTTTAATTTTTAATGCTTTAATGGCATATTAAGTATCTTTTCACGTGCTGAGTTGCCATCTATATGCCTTCTTTGGTGATGTTCTGTTCATATTTTTTACTCATTAATTGGGTTGTTTTCTTATTGAGGGTTTTTGGTTTTTTTTTTAAGATTTATTTATTTATTTTAGAGAGAGAGAGCAGGAGCAGGGGAGGGACAGAGGGAGAGGGAGAAGCGGACTCTCCGCTGAGCATGGGATCATGACCTGAGCTGAAGGCAGGTGCTGTTAACTGACTGAGCCACCCAGGCGCCTCTGCCTAGCCCTTTAGTAACCTTTGAAATCTGATGGTGTGAATCCTCCAACAGTCCCCTTCTTCTTCAGGATAGTGTTGCCTTATTAAGGTCCTTGCCTTTTCATACAAACTTTAGAATCAGGTTATTAATATCTCCTAAATAGCTTGCTGAGATTTTGACTGGAATGGTGGTAAATCCACAGATCAAGTTAGGAAGAATTGACATCGTGACAATATTGAGTCTTCTAATCCATGAACATGGTATAGCTCTCCATTTATTTAAAAAATCTTTGATTTTTTTTCCCCCACCAGTGTTTTTTGTTTTCCTGCCTGTTTTTCATTGGCCCATAGCCATGCTTATTCATTTATATGTTATCTGTTATCTGTGGTTGCTTTCATGTTATAATGTCAGACTTGAGTAGTTGCAACAGAAACTACAACTCACAAAGCATAAACTTACTATTCAGCCCCTTACAGGGAAAGTTTTCGGATCCCTGATGCAGAGTTTAAATTGCTGAGCATCTTTCTTTCAACCCTGCTTTCAATTATCTCTTTCTTTTTGTTGGCTTTGGAAAGAAGACATCATCTAAAAAGGAATAAGGGCATCTTGAACCTCAGCAATGAGTTAAAAATTCTCCCTTTCAGGCAGTGAACAGAGGATCAATAGGAAAGTTCTTTATTATTAATAAAGTTTTATTATTTTAATATTAATTAATAATATAATTGATATAATATTATGTTAATAATATTAATAAAGTTTATTAATAATAAAAATATTTATAATTTTATGGGTTGAGCTTAGAAGCAGGTTATTTATAGATTTGTTTATGTTCTGAACATAAACAACAGCCTAGCAGTATCTTAATGTCCATTATGGCACCTGAAACACAGGAGGTTCTTACTAAATGTTTGATGAATCAATGAAATAAAGAATGAACAATACATGACAAAAGAATTCTCTGGGTTCTGCTGAAGTGCAGAAGTAATATCCTCAGGAGCTATGACACTGGGGATAAATGGAACAGAGGCATGAGCCATGTAGCTAGCAGTGGATATATAAAAAGAATGGTCCTTTGCCTCCCAGGGAAGCAAACAGATAACATGAACACTGGCTTCTTCACTTAGCAAATGCAGTCTTGAATTGAGTCTGAGTCAGTACCAAAGCAACAGGGGCAAGAATGTCCGTTAAGCATTATCATGCTCCAGGCCTCATACCAAGGTCTTTACTATTTCTAGTAGTAATAATACTATTACTACTATTTCCAAACCAGGCAATGGCTGCAAGGTAGCTCTTAGTGATCCAGTTTTAAAGATCAGCAAACTAAGAACCAGAGAGCAAAGCAACTCCTTCAAGATCTCTTCGTTTTGAAGCAGCAGAGACAAAACTAACGGGGGTATGGGGTGTAAAGGACTCTTGAGACACATGTTACCTTCCAGCCACATTCAGTGCGAGTGCCAGCAAACAGCACAATATGCTGTCAAGCTCGCTGCTGTCCTACGGTCAGTATCTGTAGATGCCAAGTCCAGGAATCTCCCAGGCACGTCGTAGTGACTAACAGAGACATTTCTATGTCTGCAAAAGTCCATCCCTACTCCTAGTTTGTTAATCACTTGATTGGTCAAGTGACTTCCAGCTGAAACCACAGCCCTCCAGAGCAGGCACTGGAGGAACATCAGCAAAGGGAGAGACCTACTTCCTTCCCACAGGAACTCATGTTCTCCTTGGGAGTTGAGCATGCGCGTACATGTATGTCCACCAGGAGAGTCAATGACTTCATTAAAAAGCACATTCAGACAAGTGATCGTAACCACGTAGATTTTTATATTCAGGCATTGACTCAGTATGATTCAACTGTGGGACCTCAAACCCTCCAGTTGTTTGTGCATTCATTTATACAATGATTCCTCAACAGTATCTGATTGCCACTATCCAAAACTAACATTTTTGTAGTACTTTACAGTTTATGTAGCGCTTACAGATACTTTTCCTGCCTTGCAAGGTACCTAGCAAGGGAATTATTATTGTACCCATCTCAAATCGTTGTATACTGATCTTCAGGTAAGTGAGATGATTTGTCCAAGGTCACAGCCAGTAAGCCAAGGCCTGTCCACTAGCCTACAGTTCCCTCCACTACTCTCAGGTCCCCAGACCTTTGATGTGCTAATCTTTTCTCTCGGTTCATGTGAAATCCACAGTTCCTTCCTCACTGGGCATGCAATGATGAGAGTCTCCTTCTCCTTTACTGGAACTTCAAAACTGAATGGCCTCCCCTAAAAGCACTTGGTAATTTCTTCTCCTGTGGCCAGCAAAATGAGATAGCTCCCAATCCAAGAACCAGAACTGATCTAGTCCACCTCGTGCTTGTGGAACATTGGAGGCTCAGCAAACATCTTTCCAATACAATGACCAGGGACATCTCGCATGGATCTCTTAGCATGAGTCAGGTGATTCTGGTCCAACTCCAAAGCTCTGTGGCCCCAACCCACTGCCTCACCCACTCCCAAGGTACACATAAACCAGCCCCCTTGTTCTCATCCTCCCACACTGCTATGGCCCTCTGGTGTCTTCCGTGCCATTTCCCCTCCCACTTCCAGGGGATAAACAAGAAATGGGGAGATGGAAGTTGGAGTAGACTCCCTAAAAGAGCCAATGGAAAAATCTTTCTCTACTTTCCTTCAACACTAAGCAGCAGCTAAGCGCCCAAGCATTATGGAACCAGAGCTTGTATGGACAGAGCCATTTTTGGCCTCTCACGATGGGTTGGCCAGGGTCCTTCCCCAGAGGGGAATTTTTTGCTGTGAGCAAATCTCAAGGAACAGCCTCATCCAGCTTCCCGCCTTGGAGGAAGCAGAACCAATAGGCAAATTCCCAGTACCCGTGAGAAACCCATTGGCCCAAGAGTGACCATGGGTTGCCTGAGCTTCTGTTGAAGGCCACACGTGTTCACAAACTCTTCCTGGTCTCTACATAGGATGTCTTGGATGCTTCCGGAAAGGCAGGCTGAAGTGCAGGAAGATAAAATGGATTGACCGCTCTGAGGATGGGCGGCGATTATGACCCAAGCCCCCAGGATCCTGAGGCTGCCATCCAACCACTCATCCTGCCGGTCAGCTTGGCACCCACAGGAGAGACATGCTGTACGAATAACAGGTCAGAAACCAGAACAGGGCCAGCAGACGCTCTGAGATGTGCTCTTAGCGGTGGGAGTGGGCTCGCCTACATCCGCTGGGCTCAGTGCACGGAGGGGCTCACGGTATCTTGTGCAATGTGGTTTCCCGGACACCAAGCACAGTGCCTGCCACACAGCAGGTGACCCGTCATTTTCAGTGAGTGGCCAAGACTCTCCATGCCTTCTCTATCGTGGAGCTGAGTCCACCCACCAACGCCAAGCAAGACTGATCCATTTCAGGGGGAACCAAACTGAGGACCCTGGCCATTTTGTTCCACTGCCTTAATGTGCTTGTAACAACACAACTTGGGCCGACGTGGTTGGAACATGGAATCGGAATGTAGGAGGGAGGGGTCTGGTGAGGACCGAAGGAGGGAAGGTGAGCTGTCCCTGCGCTCGGAGCTTCGCACCTTCTGGACTGGAGGCACCAGCCTGCTGATGCATGAGAGGTAGGCAAGCCCAGAAGATTCTCTGCAGGAAGGAAAGAAGGGTCCCGAGCCATTTCAAAGCAAGTGATCCAGCCCGTGATTCAGTCGCTCTAAACATTAACCTGTGAAACACTCAGATATAATAGACTAGCGTTTCCCTCCAGAAGCTCTGAGGGAGGGATCCTTAATTTATGAGAAGGGTTAGTATCATTATCGTTGCTACCCCTCTTGCTGCTACAATGTTCTTGTCTGACTCACGACGTTTCTCTTGGGCTTAAACTTCTCCTTGGATCTGCCCAGGAGAACACGAAGGAAGAGTGACCAGCACCGTCTCCCCCATCCCCCAAATTTGTTGGAGGAGCTATGTATGCATCCGCAGGGAGAGACGGATCTCGGCCCCAAGACTGGGCAGAGCTACTGCGGCTGCAAGGTTATAAGCCCATAAATAAAGTTTATGGTTAAACTGGCCTGACCTGGCTTTGCCCCTAGGTACAGAAGCAGTATCTTGTCATTAGTATGCAGAACACATCAGCCTAATGTCTGCTCATTTGTTCTCCAGCCACTCTGCTCCATAAATCTTTCGGCGAGGGCGGAGTGGGGGGGTGCGGGGGGGCAAAGCGAGGGGTAGACGGAGAAAGGGTCAGGAGGGGTGCCGGCTGCTCCGAGTTTCACTGCTAAAATCCAACAGGCCGCCTCTCGTGCAGGTTCTTGGTAGAGGGGAACGCCACAAGTCCACATAAAATAAAGTATTTTGTTTCTCCAGGGACCGGAGAAACAGTAGGAGGCTGTGGGAAATCTGCTGCTTAAGACCATTATTTAGTTGTATGAGTTCCAAAAACGAGTTCAAGGTTATATATCACAGGATTTTACCTAAAAAGCGAAGTTCCTACCTTTGGGGGTTGCTTATTTTTGTTTCTGCCTTTGTTTTGTCCTTATTTTATTGTTTGGGGGTTTTGTTTGTTTGTTTGGTTTTTTTGTGGGTTTTTGTTTTGTTTTGTTTTTTGCATTCTAAGGGAAGAACTGGCTGTCGCTAGCCCACGCCACATGGGGGGCTCTTAGAGAAGCGGATGGGGGAGTTTTCATAGTTCCATCCTCAGCACGCTAGAAGCTGCTGGGCGTGAGGGCTCCGCTCTGGGTCATCTCTGCTGAAGACCCCAGGAGAATAAAACGAGGACGATGACGCATGCAGGAGAGCGGACCTTGGAGACCTCCCTGAACTAGAAGCTATTGAGAATTGATTTCATTCGCTGAAGATGAGCATTTCTTCTTTGCTGGGGTAACTTCCAGACCAAATAAATCCTGATTCTGGGAATGTCCTGCCTGGGGACTCGGGTGCTGAGGAGTAGCGGGGAGGCGGGGGGAGGGCAGGCCTGATATTTGTTGCCTCATGGTTTTCCATTTCCCATGGGGCAGCAAGCAAGAGGACATCTCCCCTTAAGCCTCCATGCAGGCAGAAAGACCCTTCCATGGTTCGTTGGAAAAGGGTGGCAGGAATCAGAGAAGAACCCTAAAGGGCATATGACAGAGAGGTTCGGTGGCCAGGAAGGGCAGGAAGCTGGAGAAGAGGGCTCAGCCCACATTATGTAGACTGCCCAGCCCCTAACATTGTTCTAGGCATGAAAGGTGGTGAAAATTAACCCAGGATAGCCTTGAAGGGGCAATCAGAAGCAGGGTCTTTCAACCTAGGGGGTCTGAGTAGAGGAGGCGGTGGGGTCACTGGTCCCAGGCTACCCCACCGATCCTTGAGGATGGTGCCCAGGGGCCTGAAGGTATTTCGAGGCCGAAGGTTGACAGTCAAGCCTCAAGCCCTTTATTTTATTTTATTATTAATATTTTTTAAGTAAAGCATACCACTCTTGATCTCAGGGTTGTGAGTTCAAGCTCCACACCGGGCATAGAGCTTACTCAAGACCTTTATTTTATTGTATTGTATATATTTTTTAAAAGATTCTATTTATTTATTTGAGAGAGAGAGAGAAAGAGCAGGGGTAGAGGCAGACAATCTCAAGCGGACTCCCGCTGGGCGCAAAGCCCGATTCCAAGCTCAATCTCACAGCCCCAAGATCGTGACCTGAGCCTAAACCAAGAGTCCGACGTTTAACCAACAGAGCCACCCAGGTGCCTCAAGCCCTTTAGTTTAACACTAGTTTCTCGGGACACCTGGGTGGCTCCGTTGGTTAAGCATCTGCCTTCAGCTCAGGTCACTGGCTTTTTCCTCTGTCATCAATCTTCTTCCTCTTTCACAGAAAGGCACCATTAATCATGGCCTGACACAGTGAACAGAGGGGAGGAGGGCCAGCGGGAGAAGAGGAGACCTGAAGGGCAGGTGAAGGCTCTGGGAATCCAGTGGAGTCGGGGGATGGGAGGCGCAGCTGGGCGGGAAGGGAAGTTCAAGGCCAGGCCCCAAAGCAAGGGCAAAGCTGACCCCTATCCGACCGGAGAGTGTCGGGGCGGGTATACATGGGGAGGAGGGAATAGAAGACATGGGGGTTCTGCGAGCCTTCGGAGCCATTGAAATCTCTCCCATCTGTGTCTGTGTCAGAAGGACAGCGCTGTGGTCGTGGCTGGGACTCGGGACCACAGTTCAGTCTTAACCTGCCTGACTCACCCTCCCATACACATCTCTGTCTCTTCATCTGTCAAATGCGGGGCCTGATCCAAATGACTCTTAGAGTCCTTCTGATAGCTGAATTCTGCCCTCACCGGCTCTGCTTTTCTTTCAATTTCCCCACAAGCTTGTAGGTATTCTGCTACCTAACCTCCTTTCATGAAAATCTAGAGCCCTGAGAAACCGTAGGGAACCCCCAAACCCTAAGATTTTCTTTGAAGATGATGCAAAGGGATACACATGAACATAGTCTCTGTCAGGGCTGGTGATCAGGTGTCCTAAGTGTTGAGGGGGGGGCCCTCTCAAGGACAATGTAACCTGAGGGAAGCAGGTAACTTCTGAGACTCAGTTATACCCATCTGGAAAATGGGAGTAATCCTTGCAGTTTATCTTATGGCAACAAATGAGGTAGGTGTTAGGGAAGCATTTTGTAAAATAGAAAGGCTTGGGGTGCCTGGGTGGCTCCATCGGTTAAGCATCTGCATTCAGCTCAGGTCATGTTTCTGGGGTCCCGGGATCGAGCCCCATGCCCGGCTCCCGGTTTATTGGGGGAGGCTGCTTCTCCCTTTCCCCCCTGCTCGTGTTGTCACTCTCTCTCAAATAAATAAAATCTTTTAAAAAAGAGAACTAGAAAGGCTCTACCCATATTATACCTAATAACACACACATGTGTGGCACACACACGGGGCAACGTGACTCCAGCGGTCTCTCGACTTGAAGAGTGGAAACAGAACAGGAGCGTGTCTGGGAAGGGAGGGGGCCAGGTCTTTGGGAAGAAGCTGCCAGTCTGTCTTTCCTTCAGGACAACAGCTAAATTCCAGAGCCGCATCGACGGGCCCTCCATGTCTAAGTAAAACTAAACTGACAAGCATGACCTCCCCTTGGCGGTTCACCTTATTGAAGCTGTCTGGTAGGTGAGACATTTATTAACGCGGATGGATGGCCCGCCGTGAGGGCCCCGCCGCTGAGCCCTCAGCGAGTGAATTCCTTCCCCAGATGCAGTAAGGCTTCGCTTCCATACCGAATTTGATCACGTCCTCCTTGCTGAAGGGCCCTGGCTGAAGGAAAGCCGGGCTTTTGACATAGGAGGACTTGATCCATGGGGCTTAGGAGATCTAAACATGAACCCCAGTCCTGGGCGGCCCAGTTCCCAACCTACAACTCCAGACAGGCCACTCCGAACTCAGTTTTCCCCCTCTGGGAACTGGATTAAAACGGCCCCGGTAAGGATGGGGATGGGGAGGGAGAGCCCTGAAAATATCCCGGGAGTCTGTCTATTCCAATGCATTCCATTCTCTCTACTGGAGACCCAGTGTGCACCCCCGTATTTAAGATGAAACTTTCGGGAAAAATCTCAGAGCCAGCGTAAGCAGCTCTGCGAATGTATTAGCTATCCATTGCTGCGTAACAAATGACCCTAAAACTTAGAAGCTTCAAACAACAAACTCTTATTATGCCAGAGTTTCTGTGGGTCAGGAATCTGGGCTCAGCTCAGCTGGGTTCCCAGACACTCACAGAGTGGATTCATCTCCAGCCTCAACTCGGGGAGTCGGGGTTAGGATCTGCTTCTAATGCCCTCTGGTAGGATCGCACGACGACCAGATGGAGAGGCTTGGGTCCACACTGGCTGTTAGCCTGAAGCCTCCTCCAGTTCCTTGTTCCGTGGTCCTCTCCAGAGTGAGGCTCCCCACTTTGCAGTTGGCTTCCCTTACAGCGGGGGGATTGTGATGGCTAACTCGATGCGTCATGCTGGCCATACCGTGGCATCCAGACATTTGGTTGAACGCTCATCTGGGTGTTTCTGGGAGGGTGCTTACTGGGTGAAATTAACATTTATACGGGTGGATTTTGAGTCAAGCAGATTACACTCTGTGGTGCGAGTGGGCCTCATCCCATTATGGGAAGGCCTTAACAGAGCAAAGACCGACCCACCCAGAGAAAGAAGCATTCTGAGGGCAGATGGGATTTAAAAGTGTAGTTCTTCCCTGAGGCTCCAGCCTGTGGGCCTCCTCCATCAGATTTTGCACTCAGGGAGCCTCTGCAGTTGCATGGACTAATTCCCTAAATTTCTTAAAATCTATCCACCATCTCTCTATCATCGATTCACTCATCCTGTTGGCTGTTCCTCTAGGAAACCCCAATTAATACAGAGAGCATGAGAGAGCAAGCAAGATGGAAATCATAGTTTTTTGGTAGCCTAATCGTGGAAGTGAAACCCCATCCCTTTCTTGCCTAATTAAAAAAAAAAGATTTATTTCTTTATCTGAGAGGGAGAGAGAGAGCACGTGTGAGCAGGGGTACAGGGAGAAGGAGAGAGGATCTCAAGCAGACTCCCCACTAAGCATGGAGCCAGATGCGGGGCTCGATCTCACAACCTTGAGATCACGACCTGAGTTGAAACCAAAAGTTGGACACTCAAATGACCACACCACCCAGGCACCTCTTCTCATTGTTTTAACTGTCATAAAATACACATAATGTAAAATTGACCACTTAAACCCTTCTTCAATTTCAGGGGGATTAAATACAGTTACAATGTTGTGTAACCATCACCACCATCCACTTCCAGAACCTCTTCATCTTCTGCAACTGAAACTCCCAGTTCATTAAACCATAATCCCCATCTCCACACTCCCCCGCCCGACACACACACCCCACTCCTGGCAACTACCATTCTACTTTTGGTCTCTATGAATTTGACAACTTTAGCTAGCCTGTATGAGTGGAATACAGTACTTGTCCTTTTGTGACAGGCTGATTTCACTGAGCCTGATGTCCCCAGGGCTCATCCCTGTTGGAGCAGGTGTCCAAATTGCCTTTCTTTTTTTAAGGCTGGATAATATTCCATTGCATGCAGAGACCACATTATGCCAGGGGACAAATTGACATTCTTGCGAAACTAACCAGCTGCATGATTTGGGAGCAAGTGATTTAACCTCCTTAAGCCTCATTTTCTTATCTGTTAAAGAGAGGGAGGGAGGAAGAGAGGGGAAAGGAAAAAAAAAAAAAGACCTCTTACTATGATTCTATCGTGCAGTCAAGGTCAAGATTTATCGCCTAGAGCAGGGGTTAGCAATACCACCCATGAGCCAAATGGCCCACTACATGATTTTATAAATAAAGGTTTATTGAAACATAGCTACCCTCAATCAGTTACATACTGTCAATGGCAGTTTCCCTGCGACAGTGGCAGAGTTGAAGAGTTGCAACAGAGACCACATGGTCTGCAAAGCCTAAAATGTTAACTATTTGGGTCTTTACCAGAAAAGTAGCTTCCAGCAGTGTTTTGTAAGTTTTGATGGGTATCAGAATCCCTGGGGAGCTTGATAATAATGCAAACGCCCGCCTGGGGTGCCTGCGTGGCTCAGTGGGTTAAGCGTCTGCCTTTGGCTCAGGTCATGATTCCAGGGTCCTGGGATCCTGGGATCGAGGCCTGCACTGGGCTCCCCGCTCAGCGTGGTATCCACTCCTCCACCTTCCTCTGCCCCTCCCCTAGCTCTTGCCCTCTCGTGCTCACTCTCTTTCTCAAATAGGTAAATAAGATCTTTTTGAAAATGCAAAGAACTGGTCCCTTTCTTCCATGAGCCTGGGCCTCCGAATCTTTACTAGAGCTCTGAGTGAGTCTGCTACATCCCGGAGGAGAGCCCCTCACCTGCCTGATGAAGAAGACCAAGAGAAGGGGCACCCAGGACTGAGTATCAGCAGACACTGGGGTCAAGTTCTGATGGCTGACCTCTTGTCTCTCTCTCCCTCCCTTTCTCTGCCAGCCTTTTGCCCCCCACCCCCACCCCCGGAGCTACAGATTCCAACAGGCTTCTCTCCCCAAATGGAGATGTCACAAGAATCACTTCGTTTCAAGAATCACTGGTTTCATGGCCATGAAACCAGGCCATGATACCATCCCACACGGGTCCCTGAACCCCAGCATCTCCATATTCAAAGGCAGCCTTGCTGGCTGCACTTGGGTCCTGGGGTGCAACACGGTCCGTGCACAGGAGCTGGTTATGTTCTTGGGCAGGATCTGGAACGCCCACACCTTTGTTCCTACCACCACTTCCTCTGTAGTGTTTTGCTCATGGGAATAGCTCTGACTGATGGCCAGTGCCAAGGCTGTTCCTCTGGTACAGAGGCTCCCAGCCATGACGGCGCATCGTCAGAACCCCTTCAAAGAACTGACCGATAACCTGCTGCTTGGACCACACGCTCCCGGGGATTCTCGTCTAGTAGGTCTAGGGTGACCACCAGGCAGCTGCTTATTATAATACAGTCGCCTGGCCTGGGAATCGTTGTTCTAGACTCTACAACCTAGAGCAGTGATTTCCAAACATTACCATGCATCAGAGTCCCCGGGAGGGCTTGTTAAAACCCAGAGTGCTGGGCCCCACCCTTGAGTTTCTGGGAGTTCTGGGGTGGGACCTGTGAATTTGCCTTTCTAGCAAGTTCCCAGGTGTTGCTGAGGCTGCTGCGGACAAGACGTGAGAACCACTCTTTTAGTACCCCATCAGGTTGGATCGTGAAAGGGCCTTGAACAGACAGAGGAGTGTGGGCTTGATTCAGGGTATTTGAGTCCTGCGGGGAGACCATTGGCAAGTCAGTCTCTCCAGATCTCTGCGTTGCCATGTGCAGATACCAAGTCCATCAGACGTGGGGCGGGGGGGGGGGGGGGTGCAGGCAACGAGGTAACCTCTGCTGATCTCCAGATAATTCCCGCTGGAGGGCACCAGGGGAAGATCAAGGATGATGAGCAAGGGACGGCGAAAACAAAGCCCAGGGAAACAAAGCATCTCAGAATTGAAATGACTCCAAGCTTCCTTAAAACCCACCACCAGTGGGAACATGAAAGTATAATTATTACATAACCCACGAATATAATTAGGCACTTCCCTTCTGTCCCCACCCACTTCTCCCAGGCCTTGGGTAAGGCAGAAGGAGGACGGGGTCCTGAGAATCTTCAGATCACGACACAACACCCTACATTCCCCTGCTCTTATAAACTTTCTCAAAAAACAGTACTTGGATCTGGCTGGAGCCAAACCCTAGAGCTTCTTGTCCATCAATTAGTATTTACTGGGCCTTCACAATGAGCTAAGCAGGCATATAAAAGACAACAGTTCCTTGCAGACTGTTATTAAGCCAGAGAAGAGCCAGTACCTCGCCTTCCTTTTTCACAAGGTGTTGGCAGCTGGGTGGTTGTGTCTGGGTCAGAACGAGTGTTCAACCACTCAGCCCACAAAAATGTACTGAGCCCTCGCTACGGCGCGGACACTGTTCTAGGCCCTGGAGGTGTGGCGGTGAGCGAGACAGACAGAATCTCCTGCCTCAGGTGGAGGGGACAGGAGAGGGGCTCTGAGGAGCGTGGGGACAGGGGCTGGTGGCAGGTAGATCCACACATGAGGAACCCCATTCTTGCCGCCGGGTCCATCAGTCAGCCATAACCCTGTTCATTGAACAAACCGGGGCACCTGGGTGGGTCAGATGGTTGGGCGTCTGCCTTCAGCTCAAGTCGTGATCCTGGGACGGAGCCCCGAGTCAGGCTCCCTGCTCAAGCGGGAGCCTGCTTGTCCCTCTTCCTCTGCCCAACACCCCCCACCCCCCACCCCAGTTCGTGCTCTCTCGGTTCATTTTATATGCTCCTTTCCAAAACCTGCTACCGGGACTTAGATGTGTGTGGTTTCAAGACCACTGGGGGCAGCAGTGTGAGTTTAGAGATGCGTGAAATGCACCCTCCCCCACCAACTGAACCTGATGCTCGTTGGCTCTCCAAATCTCTGGCCCAAGTGAAAGATTCACTCCATAGCCATTTGGAACCCAAAACTCTCTGAAGCATTTCCTCCTGCTCCTTGGAACCTACAGGCCGGTTCGGAGGCTGCCTTGACCCTTACTGGAGGCTGCCGCTGCCCCAGGTCCATGGTGGCTGGCTGAGCCCTCCCAAAGCCACCAGCTGTTTCCCAGTGTGGGCAGCGCCCTTCCTGGCAGGTGACTGGGTTCCAGAGAGCCCATCTCTGAGCCTGGCCGGTGGCCACAACAGAAGAGCTCCCAGCCGGGCTCCCGTGAGGGGAAGCTTCACTGAGGCGGGTACCATTTGCTTTGTCCAGTGTGGCAACCCCGGGCACCTAGGAGTTTGCCTGGAGCCTAATGGGTGAATGAAAGAATGAATGAGGGAAGAAACAAACAGAAGCACTTTGTGGACACTTGTAGTCCTATGAGGCCGGTTCCTGGGAACCTCTCTGCCCTTGTGTTTGTCATATTGACCTCATGGAGGACGTTTGTTGTGTCCATGGAGCGTGGATTTGAGACATGAGACCGAGGTTGTATTTTGAGACCCACAGAATGGGAGAAACAGCCACTGGGAGACTAGACACTTGTCCCATGAGGGATGAATGGAGGCAAATGGCTTGTGAGCTGAAGAAAAAGCAAAGAGCCTCCTCCATACGTGTCTCTCCTGCAACCCCTCCACACCAGGTACAAGGGGGGCATCGAGGTGAACTTTGAAAGAGGAACATTTGAACTTATTATCTTCAGAGGCAATCAAACGGGGATTGAGACCCAAATTTGGAGGCGAGGAAGGAGAAACAAGCATACAAGAAGATCCGTACTGTTGCCGGTGAAAGGAGAAGGTGTTACGGATACATCATACGTTAGAGTAAACCCACTGGCACAGGCAGAGCAGGTACCCTGGACGTCTGGTATAGGTTCTATGGGGAAGCAAGAGTCGGAGAACCAGACAAGACCGCAAGAAAAGCCCCGCAGGAATAAGCAGTCACCTTCTGCTTTTTCTCACTGTAAGGAATAGTTTTGTTTTCTTATACCTTGAGATTCTCACACTTAGAGTTTTCTCTCCCTGCAATGACAAGACTTATCTTTCTAGAAAAGTCCTATTCAGCCTTCAAACTTAGTTTTCATTTCATCTCTCACCCTCAAAATGACCGCTTTTCCTGGGGAATTGCCGTCACACCTTGAGCTTCCACCATCGTCGTATGTGTGATTTAACACTATGGTTGAACTTGCTACCCATCGGGATACGTAGATGGATACCTCGTTCGACCAGGAGTTCCTGGGGGCCAGGATCCTATCCTACTCATCTTTTGTCTCTCCAGTATCTGTCATGAAGTCATCCCCAATGCATGTTTCTTGGACTCAAAGACATAAATTAATAAAAGAAAAGCAAAACAACGATTACAGGCCTTATCCAATTGGAACATCCAGTGGGGACGTGTCTATATGGGGAAACCAGAGCTGTTGTAGAGAGTTGAAAACTGTTCCCTGAGTCAGACCTTCCAGGTCGTGGGCAGCAGGGACGACTACAAGTCAACGGCGGGTGAGAGCTACCCCATCATTCCAGAGGCTCTCTTGGGGAGCAGGGAGGCTCACAGGCGATTGGAGACTTGTTTGTATCAAATAAGCACTTGCTGGAGTGTTCAGAAACCAGCAGGCTCCAACTTGAACTTTCCAGAGAAGTCATGGCCATATACCCTCCTTTTGGTGCAAGAGTGTGGGCCGCTAGACTAGGATTCGGTCTGCCCCTTGAGGAGAGACCCATCAGATCCCCCCCCCCACCCCAGGGCACCGATGTCAGCAGGACCTCCGTAACTTTGTGAAGACAAGCTGTCCCTCATCCCACTGCTGGGTGTCCCTGGGCTGCTCCCTGAGCAGACTGGTGAGCGAAATGAAATAACAGTGGTATTTACCGCTGTTAATTAACAGCAAGGTGTTCATGAGTAATGTTGTGGTATTAAGGGCGTGGTGCCTCTTTTTCATGACTGACTCCCTCCTTTGCTGGGTTATAAACTCCAGAAGAGATGTTCCCTCCTGGCTGAAACTTGGCAGCTGGCCTGAGGTTCTTCCCTGTGGCTGGTGCTGGACCTGCCCGCTCATTAGCCTGTTGAGATCTGCCTCCATTTCCCCAGCAGTTACTGCGGGGGCCATGAGCTTCTAGAAGACTCACCATTGGAAGCCACTCACGCTATGACGCTGGTGTAGGAAGTTCCCAAAATAAAGAATTCAATAAGAACACAGGCATGCTGTAGAAATGTCCACGTCCATCTGAAGTCACCCCAACAGCCACTAGGAGGGGAGTCTGTGCGTGCACAAGGCGGTCTTTGTAGAATAGGAGGTGCCGAAGTGTTAAATCCAGATCAAATCTGCTATTCTCATGAGCTGAGACTCAACATTTCTAGAAAAGTCCTCCGAGGGTTGCGCAGATGAGAGGAGATATTAGGGAATGAGCTGGGGGTGGTGCGTCTTTTATTTGGAGTACATTTATAAGTTGTAACATGCTCTGGCTTCTGATTCCCTGGGCAATTTTCACATCCCACTGTATTTTGTGCTTCATGCCTTTTCACAAACAATATTTCATCTGAATGTTCTTCCCTCCAAAAACCCTCTGCGGTGGGCAAGAGGAGGGATTCTCACTCTGGTCTCACAGATAAAGAAATCGAGTTTTGGAAAATTCAGCGACTTACCCAGATGCCTATGACAGGGTCCAGATTCAAACTCAAACCTCCTGATGCCCAGCCCAGTGCTCAGACTTTCCACCCTAGCCTGTCCTAGAAAACTAAGTGTCACCACCGGTCCCACTTCCTGCAAAGCTGACTGGCAAACGGGCTGATGGGAATGGATTATGAATTTCCCTCTGGGAAAGAAGTGTTGCTCAATGAGCTGTGATTCTCTTTTGCTTAAACGTAAGAGAAACTTGGTTCAGCTTGGCTTGGATTTCCAATGGTTAGGGATCCAGAACGAAAGGCCCTTCTGAATTCCATCGGCCAGAATATGGGACCAGAGAAAGAGAACCAAGGACAGATGCTCTGGAGACCATTGCCAGATCCCTACACCCCAGTCAGACAAGAGCTACACAAATGTAGTCTTCTTAGCCCCCAAGTCCTTAAAAAGTGGTAGCACAATAAAAGAAACCAACAAATTAGTAACCCATTACCTACAAACTTTAATTAGTAATGAAAACTAGACCCAACATGAACTCCTCTCTAGAAATTCTTGCTGTTCCAACCACCTGGCAGGGACATTCACTCCGATCTGGGAATGTTTTCAAGAGGCTCGCAACAACCAGCTCAACCTGTCCCATCCTCTAAGACGAAGGCAAGAAACTCTTGGATGAGCCACTGAAGCCAATGACTCCGGGAGAGCTCAGAGATCCATGGAAAAGCAACAGGGCGTTGGTCACTGTTATCTCTGATTTCTTAGCAAATCTTGGCTGAACCATATAGGAACAAACAAACAAAACCAAGAACAACACCCCGTGTTCATACTTGGAGATCTCAAGGCTAGTCTTGATTATCCACCTGAACCAAGTTCAACTAACACAGAGGTAGTTCCATTGAGGTTTGAGATCAACAACATATGCTTTATTTTGCAATGGCTTCTCTACCTGCTTCGAGTTGCTTTGGCTCCCATTTACATTACTGTCCATCATTCAATAGTGTATTAGCCGTGCAAGGAAACGAGGAGATGATGAGTGGGGGATACGGACTGAATATGAAGGATGGAACATGGAGATGGAACACAGGAGGAATCTGCAGGTCTATAGCTCTTGGCTCTTTCTTCTGGGGGGGGGGACGGGGTACTTTCTGAGCCAGGAGGAGAAGGAGCATCCTGGAATTAGCATGAATGCATCCCTGGATTCAGGGAACTGTCTCAGCTGCCATTTATCTTCTGTCCCTCCGCAACTGCTGCTACCCTGAGGTGATCTACAGAGGTGACAGTTGGCGCTCCCCCCAACCCCTATCAGTTGGAGCGAGCCACAGGTAAGGGGAAGCAGACATCCCTCCCTGCCCTGGGACCTTCTGCCTTTCTGATCTTCCCCGATCCATCTGCTTGAACATCTACTTTTTTTTTCACTAAAGGCTCAAGAAGCTCTCAAAGAACCATACTGGGGCTTTCGTCTTCCTTATTTCCTTGTACCATACCAAGATGAAGAGGTATTACAGAACTCAGGAACGTAGAGGTCCCATGTGGAGATTCCTCTTCTCCTGACCTGTCCCTTTCCTCATGTTCCTTATCCTCCCACTGAATCCTCCAGAATGCACCCTATACTCTTTCCTCAAGAAATCTACTCATCCCCTCACTTCCTACTCAGATCTAGCACATGCTAGCATTCTACTAGATGCTGATGACAATCTTAACTGCGTGTGTTTGGAAACTCAAGGAAATTAGTCCCAAGAGCTGGGTAGAAGGTGGGAGCTCAAGTTTACATTACACTTTCTTCCACAGGAAGTGGCCGCTGATATAGTCATAAGTTACCCGAGAAAGCCCTCCTCCTCCTCCAAGTCAGCATCAGTGCATTTTTCTCAAAGATGCCCCATCTGGTCTTACATGAGGAAAACATATCCCTCCTAACAGCATGGCTTAGATTTTTTTCCTTTCGAAAATAATAATCCTGGAATTATTATATTAAAATACAATGGAACTCAGAGACTTATTTCTACAATGAGTGTATATTAGAAGTGGCCAGCGCACATCAAGGCTGGGTGGTGACAGCTGCAGATATGTAGTCCTGGTGACCACATTTTTCCTCAGTTTACCTCACTGCAAACTGATCATTGAGAGTGGTTTTATGGGGTCTTCTTTCTAGGAACAAAGCTTGCCTTGAGCTCCTTTTCATGATGACATGAGATAGAAGTCAAGGGAATCCCCAAAAGAGTTCTGGAAAGTTCCCCCCTTTTGTGATATGTGTCCTATAATGGCAAAATAAGAGCAAGCAAGAGGTGAGGGTCTTAACAGGGGAGGGGCAGCTACTCACATAACTTGATGGAGAAATTGGCCTTTTCTGTGGAAAAAGAAGGCTCTTCTCGACTGAGCATGCGGATGTGGGAGGGGTGTGCATTTAAAACAAAGGGGGGGTCGCTCATTCAGATAAATCCTGTGATCAGCAG
Organism: Martes martes; assembly: GCF_963455335.1. NCBI lineage: Eukaryota > Metazoa > Chordata > Mammalia > Carnivora > Mustelidae > Martes > Martes martes. Next base: position 56,921,260 of record NC_137904.1, read on the forward strand.
GTAACAGATCATTCTCACATCTGTAAACAGAAAGGAATAGATTATACGACACAGCACAAATGAATCAAAATCGATTGGTCTTTTTAAATCAAACACAAGAGGATGAAAGACCTCAATGTGAGACAGGAGCCCATCAAAACCCTTGAGGAGAACACGGGCAGCAACCTCTTCAACCTCAGCCACAGCAACTTCTTCCTAGAAACGTTAAAGGCAAGGGAAGCAAGGGCAAAAATGAACTATTGGGACTTCACCAAGATCAAAAGCTTTTGCACAGCAAAGGAAACAGTCAACAAAACCAAAAGACAACCGACAGAATGAGAGAAGATATTTGTAAATGACATATCAGATAAAGGGCTGCTATCCAAAATCTATAAAAAACTCATCAAACTCAACACCCAAAGAAGAAATAATTCAATCAAGAAATGGGCAGAAGACATGAACAGACATTTTCTACAAAGAAGGCATCCCAATGGCCAACAGACACGTGAAAAAATGCTCCGCATCACTCGGCATCAGGGAAATACAAATCAAAACCACAATGAGATACCACCTCACATCAGTCAGAATGGCTAAAATTAACAAGTCAGGAAACCACAGATGCTGGCAAGGATGCAGAAAAAGGGGAACCCTCCTACATTGTTGGTGGGAATGCAAGCTGGTGCAGCCACTCTGGAAAATAGCGTGGAGGTTCCTCAACAAGTTGAAAATAGAGGTAACCTACGACCCAGCAATTGCACTACTGGGTATTTACCCTAAAGATACAGACGTAGTGATCCAAAGGGGCACATGCACCTGAATGCTTATAGCAACGATGTCCATAATAGCCAAACTATGGAAAGAGCCTAGATGTCCATCAACAGATGAATGGGTAAGGAAGAGGTGGTATATATACACAATGGAATACTATGCAGTCATCAACCCCCCCCCCCAAATCTTGCCATTTGCAACAACGTGGATGGAACTAGAGGGTATTACACGAAGTCAATCAGAGAAAGACAATTATATGATCTCTCTGATATGAAGAATTTGAGAGTCAGGACAGGGGGTCATGCAGAGAAGGGAGGGAAAAAATGGAACAAGATGAGACTGGGGAGGAAGACAAACCATAAGAGACTCTTAATCTCAGGAAACAAACTGAAGGTTGGTGGGGAGCCGGGGGCGGGGAGGGTGGTTGAGTGATGAGCATTGGGGAGGGTATGTGCTATGGTGAATGCTGTGAATTGTGTAAGACTGATGATTCACAGACATGTACCCCTGGGGCAAATAATACATTATATGTTTAAAAACAAACAAACAAACACAGAACAGAATATAACCAATTGGAATTTGATACTCTCCCTTTGAAGACCCCACCCGCAAAAGCAAATCTTACAAGAAAAGTAACTATCCCATGCAGTTGCGTGATGTACGTCTTATCTCAGAGCCCTTCACATCTCAAAACTTTTAATGTCACAGACTTTGTGAGGATATTTTAATGTCTAGGTTTTGAGTGATTAAATAGATGATAAGGGTAAGTGACCTCTCATGGTCTCCTACCTAACAGAGGGTATGTCCAGGATTATAATCCTGTCACTGAGACTTGAGTTCTTCCTCTCCTCCGAACATAAGGTTCTGTTTAGTTCATGCCATCTCGATCATTCCTTTTTCAAGGAGAATAAGGTCCTTCCTAAACCATACAAAGGGAAATAACAACCTGGAACTGCCTTGGCCTCTTGCCCTTATGACACCCCTGTGGGTGTTGACAAGCATTTGTCAGAATGAAGGAGAGAGGGGTGCCCATCACCCCCTCTTTGCTCTGTGGTGTGGGTATGTCAGCCTTTGCTATACCAGGGGACAAGACTGGACAGGTTGCTTGGGTATCAGATTTCAGACTCTTCACTTTTTCACTTTTCTTCTTAGCATGTAGGCTTGAGAACTGACAGCAAGACAGGAAGGGGTAAAGTGGTAGAGGGGACGTAGAAAATTAGAAGTTGAAAGATACCTCAAAGAGCCCAAGAAAGAGTCAGAAGTGTGAAGGTCAAAACCTAAAGGGGTCAGACGCAGCTAAGAGAACAGTGTGGTGTCATGGCAACGTCAGTAGTTAACCAGGGCACCTCTGAAGACTTAAGAAGGAGGGAGTGGATGAGGGATCCAGATAGAAACCACATCTGAGGAAAGTAAGAGAAAAGTAGGTCCTATCAAAAGGGGGAGAGTCAGTACTGGCTGTTGAAGAGTATGCATTCTGTTTTTGATGAAGAAGAGCATTTACTGAACTAATGACCTGTGTAATTAAGCTCCAGTGACTAAAAATAAATGAAAATTTAGAATGGTCTTGAGCTCTGGAGCAGGAGAAAATAGCAGAAAGGGACCAGGAAAGATGCCTCATCAAGAGGGAGGCTGATTGAAAGCAAGACCAAGTGATTCAGGACTACATTAGAAGAGGGAACTCTGACTCCATTTATTATTGGATAAAAGGCTGAGATGACCTCTGATGGCCCTCTTGAATTCTGGCCACTGGCCTCTGTGTATAGGAAACAGCCTCTTGTAGGCAGGTACTGGACCCTATGGTAAGATGATGTTCAAAGACGAATTATCGAGTTCAATTTCCTCAGTACACCAATGAAGGAGGGTGCAAAATTTGAAGTCAGCGACTTAGGTTTAGTTTCTGAATCTGTCTTTCACGCCCTGTGTGATCTTGGGCAAGTTACTCGAACTCTCTGAGCTCCACTTCTCCACCGTGTATGACATAAGGGGTAACTCTCAACACTTAGTATTTTTGTAAACTTTGTGCTTATAGACTATGAGTGAAAGTATTCAGTGCCAGAAAATACTTTGTAGATGTTGATATTCTTTAGCTCAGAACATGAGACTCAAGAAGTGAAATCATGTTCAAACGACTAGTTAATAAAATAGTCAAGAACCTAACTTGGGTCTCTCAGCTAATGCTTCTTGCTAGTTGAGGGCAATTCGGAGTGTCTATAAATGTTATCATATGATGAGTTCATTGAGATTTTCCTTTTTTGCCATCTGGACTGAGCTGTAAACAAATCCCAACTCAACTGCCTAGACATTGAGAGTGAGGAAAAAGAGTGCTTCCCCCCAGAGACCAATATGGCAGCTTCCCAGTGGCTGTGGGAGTTCTCCATTCATCTGGACGGTGAGGAGGCAGCAACAGGCAGCATGGGGAAGGCATGCCAGCATGCTGACAGAAAACCTGTCAAGGTCAGAACAGAAAACTTCAGGGGCACAGAGAGCCACTGGGGGGCCAGGAGGTTGGTACCATCTTAGGAAAGAAAATGGGACCCGTCACAGCCACAGACTCTCTCCTCCTGCAGCTCCTCACGAGACTGCCTTGAGTCGCCCAGAACGCCAGCTAAGCCATAAATCCACCCACTGGGTGAGCCCCAGCAACCTGTCCAACCCTGCTGGGAAACAACACATCCGGCCCTTGACGGCACTCTCATGACTGTTTGGCTGAGAAGTGGTATTTTAAATAAAGAGAGAAAAAAAAAACCGCCCTATTATTTCACAGTGGTAATTGACAACAAGTTTCTCCTGAGTAATTTTATGGCGCTCAGGGCGTGCCAAGGGTTTGATTTCACTCTTTACAGGAGCCTCAAACTTGCAGTACCAACACTATTTTGAATGGACTGAAACGTGCTTCAGAAATCTATATGGACATTGTTGAGCCTTTAGTTGAAATATCCTGATCCTGTGGCCCACTGAAAACTTCTGTCATTGCTTCTTTTTTCAAATTCCACTTTGGGGAAGAGAAAACATCTGAAATTTGGGATCCAGATAGATCCCAATGAAGAAAAAAAGACTCTAGTTGTTTTAATACAACCATATATATATATATATATATATATATATATATATATATATATATATGGTGAGGAGTGAAATATTCTTTAAAAATGGGTGGAGAGTGATTCCTGCAATCAAACATAATTGGGTAACTCTGCCTATACAATACTGGTTCTAGCAATTCACAATACATGTTAGTCTGATAAAGGCTCTGAGAAGTCCTGCAGGAAGAGATCCTTGCTCATCACTGTTTTGAACACAGAGTTCCCCAGAGGAAGTAGAACGTAGCCTTTCCCTACAAGAAATTACATGTACAAACACATTTCAGCACTTGATAATGTCATAGTGATATTTGATCCCACAGAGAGAGAATTTTGAAGAACAGATTTTGAGAAACCCTGAGTTAAGAGAGAAGTATGGTAGGGGTTCAGGAGTAAATCATATCCTGCTTGACTTTGGCCTTTGTACCCCAATACCTCAATTATTCATTCAAGAAACATTTATTGAGAATTCAGTATGGATAACGGGCACGGGAGATACAAAGATAAATCAGATAAAAAAAAAACAAGTAATACAGCACTGTTGAAAGAGAACGTGATAGATAGATTGCAAAGATCTAGTTCCACCTCTTTTCTAGCTAGAAGAGGAAAATGAGACTCAGAGAAATTACACGATTTGTCTCTGGATGAGGAACACTAAGGCGCCTCTTCTACTCTGAAGCCCCTTCCCTTAGAACATCAACATGACTAGAATACACATTTAACCTAGAGGAGGAAAAATGGTTCTAGATTCTGGTGCCATGAGTTAAAGGCATCTGCAAATGTCCTCAAAGTGGGGGTCTCTAACTGCATAAGTTTTAGGGAAAGGGAAGAAATTAAGATAGTGTCTTTCCGGGAAAGACATCAAAAGGAAATTTGATAAGCCAGATGTCCTGCCTTGAGATGATATTGGACACTCAAACCTGGTCCCTGCCTTGAGCGGAAGGGCAGGAAGCCACATTCAAGGTCACCCACTGGGTTCCTTCTGGGATTCAGTGGCCGTGACAGGGCCCCAGAGTTTATGAGAGATGCCGTTCTCATTCTGTCATGCTGAGTGCCCAGTGGACCCACTGTGTGTTCACAGGAAGAGCTCTCCGTGGGTTTGGTTTAGTTTTCTCCCTTGCTTTTAGGGATGGGTCCTCCGTATAGACTGTGATCTTTTCTTTCTTCCAGCCCTCGGAGAGTTCATTCATGCTTAGGGCTTTGATTATGACCTGTGTTTGTCAGTCAAGGTGTACACCTCCACTCAAGCTTGCTGTTGGGTATTTTCATAAGTCTCTACACCCTCTTCTGTGACGCTGCATATCTGGGTGCTCTTCCCTCAAACCCTGCTCTCCTCCCAGTTTCCCTCTTTCCATCCATATGTTTTCCATGGTTCCGCATCCCCTCGTTTCCATTCTCCAAGGCACTCAGCTTTGAAGGCACAGAGCTTTTTGTCTCTCCTTTCTACTTCACACAGGCAATAAGAACTGTGCTCTTTCTTCCTTGAAATGTCTCCTGTATCTATCTTTTCCTTCCCTTCTCTTTGCTACCCACATAGAAGAGGTCTCGCCCACTGTGGTGGGACCAGCAGTCTCTAGTAACGCCCGGCCACCGTTCACTCCCTGCCTTGGTCCTCTCATCCTCCCGAGTGTCCTCATCCCAGCCAGGAACTCTAGTTTGCTGACATTAAAACAAAACCACCCTGAAACAAGCACGCTTGGGATGATATATATATATATATATATATATATATATATATATATATATATTTTTTTTTTTTTAAAGATTTTATTTATTTATTTGACAGACAGAGATCACAGGTAGGCAGAGAGGCAGGCAGAGAGCGAAAGGAAAGCAGGCTCCCCGCTGAGCAGAGAGCCCGATTCAGGGCTTGATCCCAAGACCCTGGGATCATGACCTGAGCCGAAGGCAGAGGCTTTAACCCACTGAGCCACCCAGGTGCCCCGGGATGCTATATATTTTTTAAATTAATATATTTATTTTAGAGTTGGGGGATGGAGAGAGTCAGCACAGGGAGGGGCAGAAGGAGAGAAAAAGAGAGAAATCCCCCAGCAGACTTTGCACTGAACAGGGAGCCCAACACGGGGCTGGGTCCCAGGACCCTGAGATCATGACCTGATCTGAAATCAAGAGTTGGATGCTTAACCAACTGAGCCCCCCAGGGGCCCCAGGATGCCATATATTTGCTAAGTTCCGCAGGTAATCCTAATGTTCTGCCAAAGGAAAAAATCCTTTGCACCCAGTGGGTGTTCCAAGCATGGTGGTCTCTGCGGTCACAGTATCTCCTGGGACACATTCTCAGTCTCCTCATCAGCTACAAGTAGCCCCCACCTGTTTCCTGTTTACCACACGCCAGACATCTGCTCAGCACTCGATGCCAATGCTTTTGCGTAGCTACCACGAGACCCTTTACACAGGCGAGAAATCGTCTACCGTCCACATCTAAAATCCTTATCAGCAAGTGACTTCCCATCTCTCCCATCCGCAGGCAGGATACATCACATCTGAGCCCTTTAAAATCTTAATTTGCACATATCTTGTCTCCTTTACCTATTTGAACATTCATGGAAATTATCAAGTCATTGGGGGAAAAGAGTGAGACGTGAAAGAAAGGCATGCCTCTGTCAGACACAACTGGAGGTAGCAGGTGGAAAAAGCATGGAAAGGTGTCTGGAACAGAAGCGAAACTGCTTATTTCGGATCTGGGCGCTGCCCATCTGTGCGCTGGAACGCGCTATTAACATCGACCTCAAGGCCGACCACATTGTTTAGCCTCCTTTCGCATTTTGAACAGAAGTGTTAGAGACCCTCCCACACCCTCCCAGAGTAGAGCTCTCAGACCCCTCCCCAGCTCACTCCCCTAAGGGCTACTACCACTCTGTGGGCCCTACGGAGCCCTGTGTCTGCACTCGCCTCCATCCCAGAAGGGCAAAATCAGCGGAGGGGCGGTGGGATTACTGCAAAAGAAGTAAAGATAATCCCAGGCAAGGACTTTTTATCCAGAAAAAGTCTCCATCTAGCCGTCATCACGGCTCTGCACAATCTCCTCTTAATAACTCCAAGGCCGGAATGTTGCAGAGATTAAACCTGGTGAGGAATTCAATGCTTTGTTGCCCTGATGTGCAGCGCTCTAAACTGGAGAGGGAGGGGCAGGTAGAGGGTGGGGGAGCGAGAAGTAGAAGAGAAGAGGAAAGCGAGACAAAAGACAACATATTCTGCAATCTTCCTGCTAAGAGCCTTTGTTCCACCAGGACATTGTTTGGTGATCTAGACAAGGCATAATAACGTACTGTATCTGCTCAGTTTATTACGTGTATGTGTCATGGGTGTACATGCATATTACGGCCTCTAAAATATATAGACTACGTGCCAGAGACAGAGGATTGAAGGCAAATACTTCTGACTCAGTGAGAGTTTGCTTTCTCCCGGGCAAGTCGGCCTTGGGGCACCCTGACTGTGACCGTCATCTCCAGCCAAGCAGTGATTTTGAGAAGAGGCCATTTCATAAAGTAGAAATAATTAAAACATAAGAAAATAAAGCACGACTATGTTAATTCTTGCTTTCCAGAACCTGGACCAAGAACAAGCCAAAAGATTCTCCTTGTCATCTAGTGTCAAGTTTATTTCCTGGGAGCACTGAGGGAGGGGTGGGGGTGGGGTGAGAAACTGACCAGTACATTACTGAAGAGAAACATTGTTGCACATTCACTTCCTATTTGCCCAACCTGCTAGAGCAGACTGGCTTCTGTGGCTGTTTTCTGAAACATGTTCTATGTTAATGAAATACTCACAGGGAGGGTCTACCACAGTAGAATTTAAAACAAAACAAAAAGCTGCAGAGTTAAACAAACCTGGGTTCAAATCGTGCCTCTGCGCCCTGGGAGCTGTGTGATCTAGTGTGAACCTCTTCGCTCCTCCGTTAAACTAATTTGCAAGACGGAATAATGATTCCTACCCTGGAAGTTTTGTCCTGTATGCATTCAACGCTGCAGAAAACTTTATTGTCTGTCATTTACAAGTACATAACTCAGTAGTGGTTTTAAATTCTTCTAAGAATTTAAGTTCTTAGCCTCTAGGTTCTTCCTGCCTACTGCAGAATAGATGGGACCATAGCTATGCCAAGAGAACAAATGACTGAAGGAGACTGCCTTTGGAAGGTCACCTTAACTCCCTGCAGGGTCCATGAAAGAAAGACAATCAGTTATAACCAATCAAGCTCCCACAGAGCCTTGGAGAATAGGTCATTTCTCAACAATACAATTCTTTTAAAAGAAGGAAGTTTGTCTTTCCCTAGGGGAAATGGGGAGATTCATCCAAAGCATGTTCAGGACCATTTGTTGCCTCCGGGTGAGCTCCCTGTTGCAGGAAGCATCTTAGAGCCCTCGACTCCGGCACGACCACATCTGTGCTCTCTCACTGACCGCCTGAGTTCCTGCCAGTCGCTGTACGCTGGACCCTTAGCCATTCACTCACTCACTCGGCAGCTGTCTGTTAGTTTGCTTGTTTTAAGAATACTACGGGGAGTTATGATATGTACAAGGAAGGGACAGGAGGACACGTCTGCCCCAGGACCGTGCCTTGAAAGCAATAATGGACAATTTCGATAAGTCTCAAAATCTTATCCCATACGTTCCTTGTTGCCACCGTTTCAGACATCCACGGAAACCATCGGAGACCGAAGAAGATGGGGATAGCGAAATGCACATTTTTATTAAGCAGCACTGGAGGTGCTAAGAGGATAAAAAAAAAAAAAAAAGCAAAGCAAAGGATCAAAAACAAAGGAAACTTCCTGTTTAAAATAGGCATTGCCTTCAAGAATATTTCATCTCATTGAGAAAACTGGGCATGTGTGTACAAAGAGGTAATACCTTAAGATAACAATTCCAGAAGAGTCAAAGCCCTATTCTTTCAACTTTCCTGAGGGTAACAAATAAATAAAGTTATAAGCAGGCTATGTTCACTTTCACCTGAGTGTCTTGAATGGTATTTGTATTATCAGAAAGAGTTGAAGGCAGGGATGGGTGTCCTGCTCTGAAACGGACAGGAAATTCTCTGCCAAAGAGAAAGGATTTGGGTTGAGCCTTTTGAGAAAATATGGCAAATCTCAGGATTATCGATGAGACAAGTTGCCTTCATTTCTCATCCGAGTAGGTGGCGCCTGACCCGGTGTTAGGTGTTTAATCAGAACTGGCCCAGGGGATTCTCATGTAATAACCATCGTGAGTTTTGTCATCCTATTTTCCAGAGGTGAAGACTGAGGCTGAGACACTGAGTGAGTTCAAGGTCTCACCGCAAGGGGAAGTGGTAAAACCAGGATTTGAACCCTGCTCTGTGTGACTCCAGGGTCGGTGCTCATCCTCCTCAGTCAGAGCGTTTCCCTGACCAGTAGGACTTAGATAAACAGGAGAGTGTGTCAGGAAGGGGAGACCATTATGCTACACAACTCGGTTACCAAAGTGTCATGTTTTGTGAGGAAAGGAAAAGGTTGGCTCTAGCAAGGATTCTTGGTTGTTCCCAACAGCCTTTCCCACCTTCTTGTGTTGGTGATAAAGCCCTGAGTCTTAGCCAGGCATGCACAATGCCTCGCCATAGTAAAGCATCCATTTCCTAGCCTCCTTTGCGCTCAGATGTGGCCATGTGACTAAATTCTGACCCATAAGATTTAAGTGGAAGCTCTTTCTACAACTTCCAGAAAGTGTCCTTCTACAGAAGGACTGTCTCCTCCTTCACCCTTTCCTGCTTCTTTCTGGGTGGACTGTGGATTTGACAGTGGGACCTGAAATGGCTAATCTGTATCCAGGGTGACCTTGGGAATGGAGGTCACACAAAGCAGAGCAACAAGATGGAAGGGATCCGGGTCTCTGGGCACTTGGCGAAGCTCACGTATCATTCTTGTCCTGGGCTTTGAAATGAGAGAGAAATAAGTGTCTGTGGAGTTTGTCATACTTATTTTAGGCTACAGTGTTACTGCTAATTGTACTTAATCCTAATTAGAATGTAGTCTAAATTGATTTGAGCCAGGTGTCTGTAGGTGATTAGTGGGAGAGCAGGTCGGGGGAAAAAAAATGGAGATCATGGAGAACTTCTCGAATCAAGTTAAGGCACCTGCTAGTGATTTTGTAGGGTTTCTGGGGAGACAAGTATAGTAAAAGTGGCATTTCCCAAGGAGAAACACTCTGGCTGTATTTTGTATATATATTTTGTATTTTGTAGAGTGTCCTAGTCTGGAGAACTAAGGGAAGATCGTGCCCATAAACCAGGTGTGAGGTATTCAGGGCCTCACTGAGGGGAAAGGACTGAGTCAGGGCCCGAAGCTGTAGGGTTGATATTTGGGTCGGGATACAGAGTAGTCCACGGTGACTGAGGTTTCTCTGTGAGAGGCCAAAACAGAGAAGTCAGCAAGTGAATGAGAAGTCAAAGAGGGACAGGGACCTGTGTGTTGGCATTATGAAGCTGGAGATGACGGCAACAGGTCTAGCAGAAGACAGCTGTGCTGTCCACGCTTGTAGCTCAATAGAGGACAGGTCGAGAAATAGAAGTTCGGACAATGGTAAGCATAAAGGATAGAGTTGAAATTATAACATCAGATGAGTTTGTCAAGGAATGTGCTAGAAGAATCAGACCAAAATCACAAGTCCGAGAGGGAAGAAGAGGCACCAGAGGGAAAAAGAAGTGGTGAGGAGAGAGACGAGGGAAAGGTAAATCAGTATGATACATTGTCTTCGAGCCCAGGGAGAGAGCTTCCATCAATGGTGAAATGTGCCAGAAATGAAGACTAAAAGAGAAAAGGTCATTGAGTTTGACAGAGAAGCGATCGGTCATTGTTGACCTTGGAGAGACAGTGTCACCAGAGGGCAGAGAATGAAAGTCTACTTTAAGGAGATTAAAGAATAATTATCTAATAGGTGAAGGGAGGTATATTTGAGAAATGTGTGCATGCACTGAAAAAAGAAAAAAGGAGCTAACAAGTCAGTCCAAGAGGACAGTGGTGTCAACATCTTGCTTGGGATGGGGGGACCCTACGTAGATTTCTCAGCAGTGAGATAAACTGGGAGGAGCCACCCCCTAGCCTTGGTACTTTGATGCATCGAATGAAACATCTACCACGTGGGATCGTGGCAAAGATAAATGAATGTGTGAAAACACACAGCCCGGGGCCTGTCGGGGAGTGGTTACCCACCGAACATCTACCTAGTCCTCAAGGCCTTCAGATGAGCTCTCCCACTTCATGGTTCACTCTCAGGCCTCACTGATTGTCCCTCAGAGGAACGTCCCTGGGCTCTTGGAGACCACAGGCGGGCTCACGGTCCACCTAGACCGACCCTTTAGGGCAACAGTCCGATTGCACCTGTGCCCTGAATCCCACGTGGCTGCAGATTTTCCAGCAGCTTTGGAGGTCCCGTGGCAGGAGAGGGAACCCTCAGAAGTGGAGACCAGAACGGTTCCTGTAGATCTCCAGCGCCCAAGGCGTAGACAAGGGCCCTCCCATGCAGTGGCCAGGCCACGTGCTAAGCCCAGACAGACTTTCTTCCCTGTAATTCATCTGAGGAAGTGGACACAATAATCTTCATTTCACACGTGAGAAGCCAGAGGCTCAGAAGCGTTTCCCAAGCTGTGCGGAGCCCGGGGGAGGTGGAAGAGGGTCTGGAGCTCAGCTGGGGCCTAAAACTCGTGCGTTGTGTGGTCACTCCAGGGCACACTTTCTGCTGAGGCGTGTGTGGAGACCTGGAACTTTCTTTGTGCTCCCCCTGCCCCATGAGCGCCTGCCCGGGAGGAGAGAAGGCCGAAGTCAGCCCTGACCCCTCAGAGAGAGGGCGACGGTCACAGGATGACGGCGATGACACTCGCATAACTATGTTCAAGGGCAGCCAGAATGAAGAATGAGCCTGTCCCCAAACAGGGAGGGGCCGGGGGAGGTCAATGGCCCAAGTAACAGAGTCTGAGCCCAGCCCTGTCACCTCATTTCTCCGGAGGCAGAACTGGACCAGACCCACGGGCCACAGCTTGAACTTCCACACGGACCGGCAAATCGTGACACATTCTATGCCACCAGAAGCCTCTACGTCATGGCCACCGAGACCGCTCCGGCGTCCCCGGCCCCGCAGTCACGGCGGCGGCGGCAGCTGGGCCCCCGAGGGACCCCACCCACCTCAGACACCTCGGACTGGCTGTTCCCCAAAGCAGGCCTGACTTCCCTCTCGATGAAGTAAGCGAAAAGATGACAGACCAAGGTGATCATTTCAGTCGGGCTTAGGCATAATTATGCATTCATCAGTCAGAACTTTAATTACCCAGAGATAAAGGTGCCATTAGCGTTTGGGGGGAAACTGGCTCCAGCAAAATGCATTTCTTTTGTCTCCCAGCCAGGGACAACTAACTGTTAGCCTCTGAAGGGCTTAGGAGGGAGACTCCAACCTAAACCATAAAAGGCCCTCAGCTGCAAAAAAAAAAAAAAGCCACTGAGTTAGGGCAGCATTTGTGGGCGGTGTGGGCCAGCTGGGGGGCCTGGAAACGTTTCCCGGGCGAGGACACGCTTCCCTGCGCTGTGGGGAACGGAGAAGCATTGGCCCGGGGCCCTGGAGGTGTGCAGAATGCGGCAGAGGGTAACTCTGGAGCCTTCCTTAAAGTTTGACCTCGCCCCCCACACCCCCCACCAACCGCCGCTGCATGAAATGCAGAATCTCACGTTCCACCCAAGATCTACGGGATCAGAATCCGAATTCTCCCATTATGCCCTCGGGGGCCTTTCTACGCACATCCAAGTGTGAGACATGGTGGTTTAGAGATCTCATACTCCGGACAACGTCCCTGTTGCTCATTATTAAAAACAAGGAGGTGTTTTTTTCTCCTATTTATCTGTGTGTTAAAGAGGAACTTGGAAGCAGAAGTGTGTGCGTGCGTGTGTGTGCGTGTGTGCATGTGTGCGTGTGTGTGTGTGTGTGTGTGTGTGTAGGGAGTATTTTTCTTTTCTTCTTCTTTTTCCTTTTTTTTTAACATCTGGCAGGAGAAATAGATTTTTCCCTTCCAGGGCTGCTTTAAAAGGTAAATATAATTGAATGGGGGCAAAGTAGGGGCGGAAGTGAAGACCGTAAAACACACACAATGTCAAATTGAAATGATTAATAAGGCTCAGAGGCAAGGCATCCCCGGGTGTGCTGTGAGATGCGACAGACAGGTCAGGGCAAAAGCTAGCGAATCCATTTCAGTGCCTCTCTCGCCTAAGGGCTGGGACAGGCAGCAACAGAGAGAAAACCATTTCACAATGAGAAGAGGAAACGGGCAAGAAAGAAACCTCAGAAGAAGGGGACAGGGTGAGAAGGAATCGTGTGGGGAGAGAAATTGCTCCGGCGGCGAGGTTGTAGGTGTGGTGGGACGTTCCGGCGGCCTCTAGACGGTGCCCACAAGATCGGATTAACAGACCGTAAATGTCAGGCATCCAACCCAGAGTTTTGAATAATTAGCCATAGCTCTGAGGTCTGAGGACAGATTTGGCTTTTCGTGCTAATGCAGCCACTTAGAAATGTCCGTCTGGATGCAATGCAGATTTTCTCACTGGGCCTCAACTTCTTCATCTGTAAAATGGGATAATTCTCTCACTCTCACCGAGTTGTGAAGATTAAATGAGCTATTACCTATTAAACCTTAGCACAATGCCTGGTACACACTACATTCTCAAAAACAGTGCTGTTGCCGTTTTGTATTTCTCCAGAAAGTATTCCCATTAAATCGCCAGCAAACCTCTTCTCTTGGCCCTGCCCTTAACCTGCGTTCTAAAGGAGGGGTGGGGAAGTGATTGCCGTGCCTGGTAGTGCTCTCAGAGTATGATCTCTTACCCCATTCATTCATTCTTTCAACAACATTGAGAGCTTACTGCCTATCAAACATACTAACCAATGAAACCAGGCCTACTGGCGTCAGAGCATCAGTGGAAAAGAGCACAGTGAAGATGTCCAAAACCAGGAGAGCACCTTGCCTCCTCTCAACCACGTGCACCTGCATTTTCTATGACCCAGCTCTGAAGATGTGCAGGAAAGGGTTTGAGCCAACCCCTTGGGCCCCCTGGGAGTGAGCGTATGCTCCGAGGAATGACTCCAGTACGAGCTGAACAGCTCTGCAATTCCTGTGCCTCACGGAGCATTCCCTCCAGGCCACACCCCTCAGATGAGGGGACACAGACCAGGGAAGCCAGGCTCAGCCACTCCTCAAGTGGCTTCTTAGCCTGCCACGTCGTCTTCATCCCAGACCAGACCGTCTGCCACGCAGACTCACGTCTTTTGTCCCTAACGTGATGGAATGACAAAGCAGGCAGATCTGCACAATTCCCCTTTCCGGGGATAGCGGGTGTGGAGGAGGCCTTGAGAGCAATGCTCTGTGGCTGGTGAGTGGCCGGTGTCCTTGTCAGGGGCTGCCGACACAGGAAGGGACCCCGTGGAAGTGCCGAGGTACTGTCTTCAATCACCAGACTCTGAGCTCAGGCAAACCAGGATCTGAACACCTCTTATCAGGTGGGAGTCCTTGGCCATAGTGGATTGCCCTCCTTAGGCCTCAGTTTCCTTGCCTGTAAAATGGGGATCATATTAGTAACGACTTCTGTATAGTCAGGTTCTGGCAGGAACAGATGACACACTCAAATTGGGGAATTTAAGAGAGTTTAATGAGGGAACTGCTTACAAAGGAGCGAGCAGAGTGTAGGGAAATAGGGGCTAGAAAGGGCGGGGCCGCCATCCCCCAGAACTGAAGGACAAGAGAGCAGAAGACGAGAGAGCCACGCCGTAGCAGTGGCTGTGAGCTCGGACGGAGGGAGGCAACCAGCCAGGGCAACTCTGAAAGGTAGGGATTGGCTCACCTTTGTCTTCTGCCCTCCTTGACTGGACCCAACTGGAAGCCAAAGGTAAGGCAACCTACTGATACTATTCCTACAGCTTAGTCTCCTGGGGGCACAAAACAGGGCGGATCTGAAGAGCAAACTGAAAATACCCACATCTCATGGGGTCATGATAGAGATGAAATGAGGTCACACCGTTGAACATGGGGTAAATGTTATCGCCAACAATGATGCTTTTCTTTCACCAATGAGGAAAGGGAGACTTTTCAAACTTTCCGTGAGTTACCTGGAATTGGAACAATGGCTGGTTATGGGTCTTTGAATGCCACCTCCCAGGTATTGGGACAATGATAAGGGGGCTTAGCGGGTGAATGGAACATCTTGAAGAAAGATCTCAGGCCGTCAGTGAAATTGGGCACATGCCCACTCTTTGTAGCCTCTGTAGTAGGTCCAGTGGGAGGGATTAACAGGAAATCTTCACCACCTAAAATATTTATGGGATAAAGAGGGGATTTGGGCTAGACACAAGAGTCTACAAGAATACAAAACCAAATATGTGCAAATTATAGGTCTGTCTTGACATAATCTAAGCAGACTTGGAGCTAAGTAGCATCCATCAGAACCAACACTTCCATATACCCGTGAGCTCAACAGTGGTAGACTTGGGTAACATCACCAGCATTGTCCCCAGAGCAGTCTGAAACTTGACCAGTGGGTGGCTGTTGGCATGGACTGGGCCAATGGACCTGTCCCATTCAGGGACATCCTGTGGAATCTGGCTGTGGAGACCTGCCTGCTCAGGGAGGAAGAGCTTGTTGGGTCAGCCCGCTAGACTCTCAAAGCCTCTGGGGTCTGCCTTGCTTCCACCCTGGAGTTCAATCTAATGATGCCCGCGTCTCGCACTCAAGTCTTGTTTTGGAGATGATCACCTAGAAAGGGCCATGGCCACCAGGACTCCTGCCGGATCATACAAACATCTATTACCCCTTTCAAAAACAAGAAATCACCCCACTCCTGTCCAACTAGCTCCCCGACCAAGACCCTACTAAATACCAGTGTTGTCTCAGGACCTGACAAGTTGTTTAATTAATCCCTTGTCATGAGAAACCTTTCTTCTGGACCCAGTGATGTGTATGGAAACTTGCTTTATATGATTTACTTTGACTTTCTCAGGGACAACTACAGGCCATTTGTCAGATACCCCGTTTTTGCCATTGGCTCCCTCTGCTCTTGGCTTCCACTCCTGCTGGCCGTCTACCACGGCTCTGCACCTGGCAATAAACCACAACCCACTATAGCCCCAGAAGAGTAAACATCAACGTATTGCAAAAATCTTGGCCTCACACACAAACCCCTATAGCACTTACTCATACCTGAATTGTTTCATCCAGGGCTCATCCAATGGGCAAACACAGGAGTTGAAACAACTCCTCATTACGGTCAACCTCAGGGAGCACCAGAACCAGTAACCTCCAGGGATAGTCGCCAATTTGGACCCGTGGGGCGGGGGGTAGGGGTTGCTCAACCTTCAGATAGCCACCGGCTTGTTCAACAAGAGCGCCAGCAGCTCTCCCCCTGGGTGCATCCAAGTCAAGCTTATCCCAATGGCAGCTTGGGTTTTCAATGCACTGCTAACAAGTGCAATTTGAGAATAAGACCACTATGGTTTGGTCTCAGTGCATATTCGAGCATGCGCGTGCATTCTGAACCAGATGTCTGGTTTCAAGATATCCTGCGAGTCACACCTCTAATCATAAACATTTCTACAGACCCAAGCTTAAGATGCACTTGTCCAGTTATTTTCCTAGAGGAACAATGGGGATGTCACTTGGTATTCTTCCATCGGCTTTTGACGTTTGAGGACGCCGGGCTCTGACCCATATCCAAAACCACGGGAGGCAGTATGCAGAGTGGGTCATCCCAGGTCGCTGGTGGGAAGACAAACATTAAGAGCCAGATCTTGAAATTTCCTATAGTTTTCCTGGCCTCTGATTCCACAGTTGTGAAGTGAGGCCAGGAACGTTTGTTTTCAATGAAATCGGCCATGTGACCTCACCGATAGCGATGCAGAAGGGGTGGGGGGTGGGCACAGGCCAGACTGACCCGTGGCTGGGATGACAAGGAGAGCCAGAGTGATTTTGGTTGCTGCATGGCGATCAAACGAGATTCAACTCAACATCTCTTAACTAGTGAGATGCTGACTCAGTTGATGAAATATGGAAAAAGTTAATAGGAAAAAATGAATCCCATTAAGGGTTGCCTCCTCCTGCATGTTGGCTACGAGGCTAAATGTATCACAGGCTTCCAATAAATAGGAACTAATAATCAAATTTAAAAGCGAGGAAATCATCGTTCTCCTTGCCTGGCTGCTGGCCCAGCTCCTGCTCGGAGGGTGATGAGCTGCTTTTTTTTTTAATCAGGGAGTGGATCTCCCCTTTGCCCGGAGAAATGGTTAGGAACCCAGTCCAGCTGGAAGAGTTTCCTCAGCCGTGTTTGCTTGGACCATGGCCTCCCTTTTCCAGCACAACCCTCATACCACACCCCAGGGGACCTCACCCTTGGCTTTTTTTTTTTTTTTTAATAAGCAACTCGATTTGTTCCAGTTTCCTTAAGGATCAAAGTATAAAGGGTCCACTTTTGGCTTCCAAGTCTCCATTGCCAAGAGCTGAGTTATATTAAAATCAGTCAGAGCCCAGGAAAGACCAAAGACCAAAGGAGAGATGCCACTGGCTCTTAAAACTGGAAGGGTCCTGGGAGCTCCATGCGGGCTCAGACCTGGAGCTGGAAAGCATCCACGGCCCAAAATGGATTTATTCCGTCTCTGTCCAGTATCCCTGCAAGCTTTTTCTGGCTAGTTGCTGTCACTTCTTCCCGTTGAAGTTGTTGGCTAAATAATCTAAATATTAAAATGGGGTTTAAGGGGCGCCTGGGTGGCTCAGTGGGTTAAGCGTCTGCCTTCGGCTCAGGTCATGATCCCAGGGTCCTGGGATCGAGCCAGGCATCAGGCTCTCTGCTCAGCGGGGAGCCTGCTTCTCTCTCTCTCTCTCCCTCTGCCTCCTGCTCCCCCTTCTTGTGCTCTCTCTCTCTTTCTCCATGTGTGTCAAATAAATAAATAAAAATCTTTTAAAAATTTAAAAATAAAATGGGGTTTATTATCAGAGATGGCAAAAAAAAAAAGTCAGGTTTTTCAGAAGAGTGGATTATACACTGAAGCAGAAAATACGTTAGAGGTGATTCTAGAAACTCTCCGTTTCTCAGGAGTCTCCATGTCATAGAAGCTTCTAAAATACAAACAGACAAACCAAAATAAATAAATAAATAAATAAAAATTAAAGAATTTTGACCAGGGCATTTAATTTATAAAGAAGAAATGTGGGACACAGGGTGGCTCAGTCAGTTAAGCATCTGCCTTTGGCTCAGGTCATGATCCCAGGGTCCTGAGACTGAGCTCTGCTCAGCCGGGAGCCTGCTTCTCCCCCTACCTGCTGCTCCCACTGCTTGTGCACGTGCTCTCTCTCTGACAAATAAATAAGTAAAATCTTTTTTAAAAAAAAGAAGAAGAAATGTGACCTAAGCAACTATAGAGACAGGTAAAAAAATGTCCACACGTCCCCAAAATGCTAAGGAGGCATCAAAAGGAGAGATAATGTAGGTACCAAAGATCTTTTTGCTTACTCTGAATTTTACCCAGACCAAGCCCATTTGTTTTTTTTTGTTTGTTTGTTTATCCAAAGCTTTGCGACACTCTATTCCCATCCAACCTAAGGCGGAAAGATCTGGGTAATGACTATAAAGAAACAATCACTTTACGAAAGAATCACCAAAGATTTCCTCCAGTAGTTTCCTTAAATATATGTAAAATTCACCCACTTCAAATTTTCCATATCCACGCGGATATCTAAGCACCTATCCATTGTAAATGGAAGGCACACATCTGTAGAAGTTGTAAATTTTCAGATGTGTTGTCTTTGGGGAAAAAAAAAAATCTTTATCCCATTTGATAAGACAGTTAGAATTACCCTTCATGGGGCGCCTGGGAGGCTCAGTGGATTAAGCCTCTGCCTTCGGCTCAGGGTCCTGGGATCGAGCCCCGCATCGGGCTCTCTGCTCGGTGGGGAACCTGCTTCCTTCCCTCTCTCTCTCTGCCTGCTGCTCTGCCGACTTGTGATCTCCACCTGTCAAATAAGTAAATAAAATCTTAAAAAAAAAAAAAAGAATTACCCTTCACAAACTTAAAATTAGTAACGGGGGAGATTGGGAGGAAGTAGAGTGGAGAACTGGCTTCTCCAAATTCTATCCGTTGCTGCTGTGGATCTCCTCCCCAAAGCCCACGTCCGTAAGGTTCAGGAACCCTGGCGAAGGAGAACTTCTGTGCTTCCTTAAAGGCTGCCCAGATATCTCTAGAAGATGAGCTCCAAAAACCCTAGATCAGTATTTACTGGGCCCATCTTTTTTTTTTTTTTAAGATTTTATTTTTTATTATTTATTTGACAGAGAGACAGATCACACAAGTAGGCAGAGAGGCAGGCAGAGAGAGAAGAGGGGAAGCAGGTTCCCTGCTGAGCAGAGAGCCCGATGTGGGACTCGATCCCAGGACTCTGGGATCATGACCTGAGCCGAAGGCAGAGGCTTTAACCTACTGAGCCACCCAGGCGCCCCTGGGCCCATCTTTTTATATGCAGGTAAGTTTAATGTTTTAAGCCGACAACCTCCAGGTCAAGGTCAGAAAAACAATAAATTAAATAAAATAGCCAGGGAAGTCCTAGAGACTTGTGGCTTTCCATATAAGCTTTTGGAGGTCTCTAGTGTCAACCTCCAGAGAGGATAAGGGGTATCAGCTCATCTCCTGCGTTTTCTCTGGACCCCTCTGGAGGAAGCTCATTTTGGTGTTCTGGGATCCTCCTAGATGTGATCACGGGACATTAGATAGACAGTGGCTCAAATTCTAGCTAAGCAGACAAAAGACAACACGGGTGGCCCTGAACATGACCACTACTGGGGGAATCTGGGACCGGAAGATGGTATCTGTATGGAGAATGGAGACATCTGAATTAAAGTCACGCCACCATCCCCATTCTAATACACACACACACACACGCACACACACACACACACACATCCAAACATACACAAATACAGACACACAAACAGAACCACACGCGCATGCACATGCAGTTACACACAAGGGCGCAGAACCACACATACGCACAGGCGTCCGTGGAGCCCCCTCCTCCTCTCATATTATCATCAGTCCTGCTCACCGTGACTCATCAATCATACCCTCCACTTACCAATAACACTCAAGGACCCCCGAATGCCTTGGGCTGACCAGCTGAACCTCCACTAACAATGCCAGAGCCAAGTATACCCAAGGGTAAGAAATCTCTAAAAAGAAGTCAATTAATCCAACTCCGCTGTTCTTTACCTTAGGCTACTGTTAAGAGAGGAAAGGAAAAAAAAAAAAAAAGGAAAGGAAGCTATCCCATAATATCCATCCTCAGGCTTCCCAGCCGGTTTGCCTAAACGCTGCCATGGTGATGTGTATAGAAGTCGGTCTTCACCGTGAACCGCAATCGCTGACTTGACAGAGAACACCCATTTGGGCTCCGAAGTCAGGTAATAGCCGGGGAGCAGGAAGGCATGCTCCGGCTCAGGTTGAGACTTGAGAGATCTACCCTGCTACAGGACGTCGCCAGTTACTTTTGTTTTGTTTTTCTCTCTGTGTCCCTCTTCCTCTTTTCATCCCTTCCTCACCTCTGCAGAGAGAGAGAGGAAGGGGGGCGCGGGGAGAGAAAGGCTCAGGACGAGCCTGAGGGGAGAGCGGGGCTGGCCCCACCCGGCCTGGTCTTCAGTCTTTGCCCAGAGCAGAAGGCGGAGGGAGGCTGGCCCTGGCGTCCTCGCCCTCCCCAGCTGACTGAGCACACACACAGAGCCGCAGAGTGGCAAGGCACCCCAGGGAGAGATGCGAATCCGTGGGATGGACAGTGACTCTCTCATGGTCACCCAGCAAAGACAGATTTGATCTCCTGACTCCCACCCAGGGCCTTTCAACATACACGGCAAGGTCAGCCCCCAGGATGGTCTAGGACATCGAACTACTTCTCATAGTCAGTGCTGTGTCTGTCCCACACACGGAGGAGGGCAGCAGATGTTTGATGAATGAATGAACGAATAGATCATTGAACGACTGCAAAATCTCTCTTTGCAGGCTTTCTGGATTCCAAGGTGAACTCACACGACAAAATAACCAGTTGGAAAGACCTTGCATCCCTAGTCCATAATCCGCCCAGCGTCCGTCCTTGCCCAGGATCCCAGACGTGGCCACCTTTGCTAAGAATTAGAACTCCCGGGATTCTCCTTAATGAGTCCCCCTGCCACACACCCCTGCCCATCGCAGGAATATCAATGATCGACGAACCAAACTGTAGTTCCGGTGTGCGTTTTGGGGACAGTGAAAAGGAAAGCTGCTCGCATCTGGCGTGAGTAGACTGAGAATGTAATCCTCACACATCCTTTCGTGTGAGGTCCCATTTGAGACCAGGGTTATTCATTTATGAATGAATAAAGTGTCACCTTGGCTTGGCAGTGCCTTTCGTGGGTCCAGATTACAGCCAGGCTAATCAGGATTTAAAGGGGACTGGACCAGCGGTGGTGTCCTTACCTTAAATGAAGCCAATTAAATTAGCGAGTTGCATGTCCTGTTAGCACCACGGCACCCCAATGACGCTGCTCCTCTCAGAAAAGAAAAGCAGTTGGAGAAACACGTAGCTTCTGCAGAGAGAAAAGCAGCATGTAGAAACAAACATACGAAATCACCTTCTTGGGTAAACTCGCTGCTTCTTGGGCTTTTGTACCCAATCCCTGCTGGCTGGCAGCTTGGTTTGTCTCCTTAGTGGGAACCATGATGCATTTGGCTGGCTCTTGGCTTCCAGTTCTACTTGTAATTTGAAGCGAGGGTAGATGGCTGGGGTCAGACAGCAAGGAGCCTGCAGGCTTAGGGGGGAGCCTCCTTGCTTGATGAGACACCGCAGGGCGCCGAGGTAGGAAGTCCTAAAACTCTGCAGTGTTCGGCATCCTAAGCTGGATCCTTCGAGAAGTCTAGGAGGCGGCAGAATTTAACTCGGGCTTTAGGGGTTCGCTGGGGATGAGGACAGAGCACACCTAAATACCCCAGGGCTTGATATCCCCAGGGCACAGGAGATGTCTTACTTAGGAACCAAGGATAAGACAGATGTTGCTGCCACTTGCTGAGAATCCCTGAGGAAAGAGTGAGCCCAGCGCTTGGCGCATCGTAGACGCTCTATAAATGTGAGTTGATTTAAACCAGGAGAACCTCTGTCTGCCCCCTGTCTGGCGTACACCACTGCCGTACCAAAGAGGAAATAAACTGTGGTCATGGGTGAGTCGAAAAATAACTTTGGATCGACTTGGAGATCTACCATAGAGAGCTGCTTTTTTTTTTTTTTTTTTTTTTAAAAGCTGATTCATCCATTTGACTTCGTTCACTGTTTTAACCAGGGTGATAAAGAAAAGGGTCTGTGCCTGAGGCCACATGTGGAGAGTAACGAGAGCCATCCAGAAGTGGCCAGGTAGGCATCTCCACAGGAAGCAGGCTCATTCCTGTCTGATGGAGGAGACGTGGTGCTGGTCAGAAGGCAGAGGAGGTGTGGGGTGGGGCAGAGTGTGTTCCCGGATGACTCAGCCAGCACCAGAGCCCAGAGTGGGTTCCAAGTACCCAGAGTCCCCAAGGGCCGGGCTTGGAAATGGCCAAGCTGAAGGCAAGGTGAGACCCATTTAACTCTCACCTCCCCTGGGAGTGTTGTATGTCTCAGACTTGCCTCTTCCTGTCCCTGTCCAGGGAGGCTGACTTCAGGAGTGCAAACTCATCCTCACACCAGCCCGAAGAAAAGTGTATAGTAATGAGTGTAAGTTCACCAGCAAAGTTCAGTGCATGTGTTCCAGAGTTAATCACTGATGTTGTTTTTCTGGATTCTCTGCTGGCCAGAAGGATCAGAGAATGTTCCGTCTGCCAGTATTGCCAAGGCGAGTCTCAGGTCTGCCCGTGGTGAGCTGTGCAACCTTGGGCATGTGGCTTACCCTCGGATGCAACCCTCATGACGCTGTACCTGTGACCCAGGAGTGGTGCCAGGGGCTGGGGACACATAGGTAGCCACCTCTCCTAGAAGAGTCTTTGGGGAAAGATGAATACCTCCGCCAAGTATTTCAAGACCACGTGGTCAGGGCTAAGCTGCACTAGGTCACACGTGTGAACGTGTGTGCGCACACAAGTGTGCACTGCACACTGGGAGCAGAGAGTGAGATACTAAGTCGTTACCATTACTGAGGGCATTCTCCATGTTTTATATCTGCAACCTTATAGGTAGCTAAGACCATCCCCATTTTACAAATGAGGAAACTTTACGGCTTACCGGACCAAAGTAAGATCCCGATATGACGTAGCGAGGACACGGCAGAGTCAGAATTCAAACTCCAGTCTGTCTGAACTCATAATCCCTGCATCATGCATGACCTTGAGGATTTACGGTCTAGTGAGGGACAATGGGCAAGACAGGGTAAGAGAGAATGACATCAATGGGACAAACATACATAGATAGGTGGATCAGGAGTCTCATTCCAGCTTCATTTCCCAAGCGCCAGGTTCAGATTCCCAGGGGCTTACTGAAAGTTGCCACACGGGAACACAGGAAGCCTGCAGCCACCTCAAAATTGGCAAATCCCAAGTCTTCATTCTCCCCACCCCGCACCCAGACACCTGGTCTACCCTTCTATATTCCTCACCTCGCTGGACTCGCTGATGTCACCAAGCTTCCAGAAGAAATTAAACCTCTCCGACGTCAGTCCCTGCATGCCTAGAGCCCCATCTAATCTACGTTCTTGCCCTGTCTTCTACTCACTAACGTCTGGTCCGTGGTTCCCCCATCCTCTAAATACATCCTTTTTTTTTTTTTTTCCAGTTCAACAAACATTACTAAGTACCCTTCATTTGCCAAGTCCCATGTTGGGCACAGGGATGCAGGGCAAGGTTTCTCATTTGTGACACGATTGACGTTTTGCACAGATAATTTTTTGTTGCGGGGGCCTGTCCTATGCTTTATAGGATACATAGCAGCATGACTGGTTTCTACCCACGAGATGCCAGTAGCGACTCCCCCCTAAGTTGTGACAACCAAGGATGTCCCCAGACATCGCCAAGTGTAGCTCAGTGGGACACAAACATCCATGGTCGGGAGCCACCCCTCTAGAAGAACGAGTGCTCCCTGGCCTCCGAGAGCCTGGCCGTGATTTATGAGAAGTGCCGGACCCCCGACTGTGCACTGCAGCATCGGGGATGCAGAGGACACGAGCTTTTCCAGGGGGTGGCCCTGAGTTAGCAACTCCTCTGCTTCCTTCTGTGGGACTTTGGACAGTTTCATAAGTTTTCTGAGCCTTCAATGACTCGTGTGTAATATACAAATTCTAATTTCTACTCCAGACCCTACCGTGGGCCCTTGTAAATGAACATCTGGATGTGCCTGCCGGGGGGAGACCCTCAAGATCGGATCTTTTCCTCAACCTCGCCATGCACCTTCCACGTCCCCGGATCCTAGCCCAGAATGAGCTTCCGTGCCTGTGCCCCATGCTGCTGCTTCTACTCAGAATCCTAGCCCCGCTCCCTTCTCACCCTTGGACAAATCCCTTAAAACCCAGCTCCAGGGTCACCCCGACAAACGGATACAGCACCGCAGAGACAGAACTAGGTGCTGTTTTCTTTGTGCTCTTCATGGGCCTTGCTTGTACCTCTCGTAGCCTATTATTCCCGTTGTGGAATTGTTCTTTCTCAAGGGCAGGGGCCAGCCAACTTTTTTTTCTTAAGGGCCAAAAGCAAATATTTTATGTTTGGGGCCACAGGGACTGGGTTCCATTATTCGATTCAGCCCCTGTAGGCGAAAACATCCATCAACAGTAGTAAACAAATGGGGGCGGCTGCGTGTCAATAAAGTTTTATTTATAAAACATGATGGCAGCTGGATTTGGCCAGGTCTAGGACCTCGGCTCTGAACAGTGAGCTCCGTGAGGTCAAGGCCTGAGTCTTCACTGGTTTTTGTATCTGTAGCACCTCACACAGCACCTGGTGCATCGCAGACACTTTGAATGATTAAAGATCAATGGATCCGTCATCGTCATCACACCGAGATATAAAATCTTTTTTGAGATTGTGTGCATGAAGGAGCTGACCAGAACAATACAAATTACCTCCAAAGCTGATTCAGTGATGACAGAGCCAACATACATTGAAAGAAGAGTGGAAAACCCCTCTTCTCTTGAGCCGTGAGCCAGGGTTTAGGGAGGTGTAAGATTGCCAGAGAAAGTACAGGACATCACGCCAAGTTTGAAATTCAGAGAAATATCAGTGATGTTTTTGGCATAAGTATGTCCCATGCAATTTGGGGGACATACTTACACTAAAAAAATCGTCGATTGTATGTCTGAAATTTAAATTTTCTCTTTCTTTGTTTATATTAAATCTGGCCACCTGATTTAAGCACAGACTTTGACAATCTCTTCTGTTTCCCTTCTTGCAGAAAAGATGAGAGCCTGTCTGACTTGCTGGGCTACCTTCCCACCCTCCAGGAAGAGGCCCCTGTAAACCTCATGGCAGCGGCAAGAAGTTCTGTTGGAACTGGAAATTTAATTAACAAAATGCTAACATGTAATTTCAAGGAGGAGGGGGAAAAAGCGTTATCACGAAGTTAATAAGAGAACTATTTTAATTATGGTATTTAACAAGTTATGACCATGCCGCTATGTTCTCTGGGGAAGGATTTACATAGTTCAAGTATCTTGGGGCAGGGAAGGGATAGGATGAGGAATGGAGTTGGAAGCATTGTTACCCTGTGCTTCTCCAGCAAATCTTTGAGTCCTTGGGCCCAGTGTTGAAAAGCCACAAAATGTCAGCTTGAAGGAGCTCCCACTCACCAAATCTGGGATACTTTGAACAACAAAATTAATGAAACAATGGCTTATGACTAATGAAAATAAGAATGCATGAGTCCATACTGATAGAAATAAGTTGATCTTTTGATGAGAAACAAAATTATTTGCATTGTCTAAAAATGCCTCCCCAGGCAGGAAGAATATTTATTAACTACATAGGGAAAAGTGGTTATTTTCTGATCGTGGGATCTGGTAGACCCACCTTCTTCAAGTGCTTGGTGCTGTTTATCATGGGTCAGGACGTCATCGCTTCTACGATTTGTCTGCCAAATACGTGCACACCTAAAGGTCATCATGAAGAATCATTACACAAACTAAAACTGAGGGACACTCTAAGAATTCCTGGCCTGTATTCTCTAAAGTTACCAATGACACAGGGACGCCTGGGTGGCTCAGTCAGTTAAGCGTCCAACTCTTGATTTCAGCGCAGGTCATGATCTCACGGGTCAGGAGATCGAGTCATGTGTCAGACTCCGTGCCCAGTGTAGAGTCTGTTGAAGATTCTCTCCCTCTACTCCGCCCCACTCACTCTCTCTCTCTCTCTCTCTCTAAATAAATAAATAAATAAATAAAGCTTTTAAAAAAAAGTGTCAATGTCACAAAAGTCAAGGAAAGACTAGGAAACTGATGGTTCAATGGGGCCCAACGAGATGCCTCCATTATGACAACTGGATCCATTATTGGAACGAGGGATAAAGGGCCTCAAGTGCTAAGGTCAGGAGCAGGATGGCCGTACGCTAGCTTACGTAGGACGCACTTATGTAAACATACGTGTGTAAGAAGCTATGCTACTCGTAGAAAGTCCACACTAAGATTTTCACGGTGATGGGGCATCATGTTAACAACTGACCGGAAAGGGCTTCCTAAGACAAAGTTCTTCATACAGTGTTGGCGATTTTTCTCTAAGTTTGAGATTGTTTCAAAATAAAAACCTAAAAATTAAAAAAAAAAAATGGCCTGGTACAGTGACAAGGCAAAGATATCAAAAGGTAGTAGTGAGGGAGCTGGATTTGGGATTCTGTCAAGACAAAGAGATTGAGGGGTGCCTGGGTGGCTCAGTGTGTTGAGCCACTGCCTTCAGCTTGGGTCATGATCTCAGGGTCCTGGGATTGAGCTCCGCATGGGACTCTCTGCTCAGTAGGGAGCCTGCTTCCCCCTCTCTCTCTGCCTGCCTCTCTGCCTACTTGTGATCTCTCTCTCTCTCTGTCAAAATAAATAAATTAAAAAAAAAAAAAAGACAAAGAGGTTGAGTACAAGGAAGGGGACCTGAACTTGAACTGGGAGCTACGGGCTTGCCCGGGCGACTTCAAGTCAAGGAGGCACAGAGGAGATGCGCCACATTCTCAGGTGGGTCCTGCCCATCTTTTCCTCCCCAAAGAGCTTGTGATGATTCATAATCAGTGAGGGCAAACCAGATGTCCTGGTGCTGGTTCCCTGTGGGTGCTCTTCGACCCCAGGACACTGTGCCTATGCCCTTGACTTCACAGGCAGGGTCCTGGGGAAACCTTGGCTCCTTTGCTCCCCTACAGCACGCTTCCCAGAAGGCTGGCTGTGGCTGTGGTGGTGCAGCTGTGCGTCTGTCCCTCCTGGGCCCTCTCCCCGCTTCTCTGTGTGGAGCCCGGTGGCCTGAGGTTCACGGGGACAATGAGAGAGGTGCTGGAAACACAGCCCCTGCTTGTCCAATATTAACAAACCTTCTAGCAGCCGTTCCTCAGATACGTTCCAGGCCTCATGTCATCTCTTTATCCTTACAACTTTGAGTCACCACAGAGGAGATAACAGGGGGACCCGGGGGCCACTAGGATGGAATGGCTCTTCCCAGGCAGCCGGCCGCATGTCAGGGTACCGTGTTTGAGGAAAAGAAGTCAGATTGCTTCGTCAGCACGAAACACAGATGCTCGCCCACCACAGTCACACACACTCTTAAATGTCTGCCCCAAACACTTATTCCAAATCACGGTCTTCCCTGACGACTGGTTAATAAGGCTCCAGGGAGCACCAATGCCCCCTTCCACCTCTGTTCAGGTTCAAAAGCCTGCAGATCCCATCGGAAAAGGGCAGGGACAATGCCCTCCTAGACCAGTTCAGGTGGCTTTCCTCCTAGAATTCCCCAGGAGA
Source organism: Martes martes (assembly GCF_963455335.1). Lineage (NCBI taxonomy): Eukaryota > Metazoa > Chordata > Mammalia > Carnivora > Mustelidae > Martes > Martes martes. The sequence goes on from NC_137904.1 coordinate 56,949,025, forward strand.
GGGAAGAATGCAAAGTATGCTTTCCTCTCAACGGCTGGCCTGCCGTGATGCCTGGCGGCAGGCGGGTCAGAGGGATGGCCCCGATCACATAACATGGCCTTGGCACCCGGCTCCGTGTGGCATCCTGACAAACCAAACACGAAACTGCCAGGCTCGCTCTCTGCCACCCGCACTGCCGGGAATCCAGCTCTGGATGAAACGAGAGTTTGTTTAAAGGTAGGGGCGACCAGCCTGAGGGTCTCAGCAAACTTCATAGTCTAGCCTTGAGAACGAGGTGCCCGCCATCGTTCTCATCACGTGTGGCTCCATGAAGGAGCACGATGGTGTTCGCTCAGCTGAAGCACAGACATGAGCAATGGCCAGCCTAAGCTCATATGTAGAGATTGGGTCAATTAAGGCGTTTCTGGCCGTGACTTAAAAAAAAAAAAAATGCTTGAGAAAAGTGACTTTGAAAAACGAATACATTTAATTATGTCATAGAGTAAGAGGTCTGAAGGTAGGTGGTCCCAGGGTGAGTTAATTTGGCAGTTCAAATATGTCAGGGCTCTGGGTCACAGTCCCTGAAATTTTTCTCTCTTTTCCTCATGGTCACAAAATGGCCACTGCAGCTCCAAACATCAAATCCTGTATCGAGCACCTGTCATCTGCTGGGCACTGTACACGGAGGAGCCGAAGAGAGGAGATCCCTGACTTCTTGTGTCTTACAGTCTTTCGTTAGTCCAGAGAACGTCCTGGAACATGCCCAACTACAGTGATGCTGATGTCTTTTCGTTCAGATTGCATAAAACAGCTTTGCACAATTCAATCTGTACTCATATATTTTAAAACTCAGAGGTAGTCTGAAAGCTTGACATATCCAGAATTCCTTTCCTCCAGGATTCCAGCTTTTCCAACTCTCTGAAGCAGTGTTGTTAAATAATTAAAAGAGGTTATAAATTCAATACACCCAGCACAGTGCCTGAGACATGGTGAACACCCACAAAAAGTAAGTTCCCATGTTCTTCTCCTGATGGTTCAGGCTGCTGGCCCCCACAGGCATGTCTCCTCATCTCTTTTATGAAAGAGGTTCCTCTTGTTGTCTTCTTAACCAAACTACCACCTGGTGATTTATAAGGAACCTTCTAGCCTCGGTCTCAATTCTCCCACATGGGCAACAGAGCTAATTAGTGTTCCCAGAGCATGGCTTGTCCTGGGTCCCAATCATGAAATCAGTCTCAGATTAATTTTTTTTAAGATTTTATTTATTTAATTGACAGAGAGAGAGATCCCAAGTAGACAGAGAGGCAGGCAGAGAGAGAGGGGGGAAGCAGGCTCCCCACTGAGTAGAGAGCCCGAGGCGGGACTCGATCCCAGGACCCTGAGATCACAACCTGAGCAAAAGGTATTGTTAGGGAACCAATGCATGTACGTAAATAGCAACAGAGTTGGACGGAGAAACAAGCAGTAATGATCTGATACCTCGTGTTGCTGAGCAGGAAAAACATTCCCTCCTGATTTTCACACCACCCTGCCAAGTGGGAAAATTCCCCTCCACATCCCTGTATCAACTCTCAATGCCAAATCTCCAGAGGGCGTGCATCAAGGAGGCCCTTGGGGACCAGCTCTGCTGCAGTCGGTCAAACGTGAGGGAGGAAGCCAGGCAGGGAGAGGAGGGAGATGAAGTGACAGACTGAGGTCAGCCTCTCGGTGGTGCCATTTTGGGCAAAGTCACTGACAGTCTTGTCGAAATTTCCACTTCTCCGGATGCTGGAAATAACTAGCTTTGCCCCTGGACTGTTAAAACAAGCAGAGGTCCACGGGCTCGGAGGGATGGAACCAAGCAGAAGGGGCCCACCCTGCCCCTCATCTGTTCTGCTCCGGAGACCGTGTTGATCAAGAATTCCCACGGTTGAGTCTTTCTCACTAACATGAGACGCATCTCGGAGTTCTCCTGGCCCTTCAGTGTCACGCCAGCTGCCCCGTGGCCTCTTCCCATGACGGTCCCTGCGGTGGGTGAGGTCCAGGGGGCACGACAGCTTTCTGATTTCTGGACCCCAGTTTCAATGCTTGTCACTGTCTTTGCCACTTTTACGCCTGTGTCCTGGACTTGCCACCATCCCCAAACAGTCCCGCCTCTGACATTTAAAACCCGAGCTCCCTGACACAGTGTCCCGTCTTTCCAGCTCTTTCTCCTGCTCAGTCTCTCGCCTCGTCATGCTCTCCAGACTCTGGACGCCTCCCTTTTCTCTCACGTTGTCACCTTTCCCCTCCTGTCCTTTTCTTCCCAGGTAAACCCATCAGCCAAGTCCACGCTCCTGCCAACAACTGCAAGAGTGACGGTGTCTTTCTGCTTCTAGCCCCAGTCGTGCACCAGGACGACCACAGATCTGCTCTGCCTCCAAGTCCCGGGGGTCCGGGACCACCGAGACTTGCTCACAGACCCCCACGCGGGCAGGACCACAGAGTGCCAAGAGCCAGCCCCAATAGCTTCCTTACCGCTCAGCTATCCTCTTACAACTTTCTGGTTAAACCCATGCCTCCTTTTCCTCCTGTCCCTTTGCCGGGACCGAAGCCCCTTCTGCCATCGTTCCTAAAAGAGGACACCTTGCCTGTTTCACCAAAAACAAAATGGAAAGAAAAAAGAGGCAAGTGGACATGAACTTCCTCCCTCGGTGCCCAACCCTCCCTCCTTCCTGCATCTCTAATATGAGTCCTTCCCCGAACACCCACATATCGTGCCCATTTCTCTGATCAGCTCCCTGCATTTTTTCCTCCTGTCTCTCCGTTGACTTCTTCCTGTTCATCTTTTGACAAATTCAAGAGTTTTCTATCCTGAAGGGTCTATTACCTTTGCAGCACCTCTAAATCTGGTTCACTGTCCGCTTACCGTCTACCTCTCCGTGGACCAGCCGCCAGTCTCCCCGCACGCACACCACCAGGTTTTCTGCAGGGAAGTCTACATGTAGGGCAGCTACTTTCTCACTGTCAGTGTCCCTCATCTCATTGGATGGGTCCCCTCCTCCTCTGCACCGAAACAGCTCGCTCCAAGGTCCCATGTGGGCTCCCGACTCCCAGACACAAGGGTGATTTTTGGTGGTCTTGGTTCCCCTCTCTGCTATGCCTTCCGTGTTGCCCACGCATCCTTCTTTGGATGTGCTCCCGCCTCCTTTTAGGACACTGGCCACTACCTCCGAACAAGCTCCCTTCTACGCCCACCGCACCCCCTTGGCTCTACGGGGGAGTTTGCTTTTTCTCCCCATCTCGCCAACGTGGCTGTTTCCCAAGACTCGGTTCTCTTGCCACTACCTCCTGTCCTCTCATCCACTCACCCATGCGAGCCGGTAACCACCACCCACATGCTAACGACTTCTAAATGGCTGTCCCCACCCACACTGGTCCCCTGGGCTCCGTACCCCCACAGCTGGCAGCGTGCCGGACATTTACACCAAGACCTCCCTGGAGCACCACAGAGACCCTCCCCCTTACCGGCTGGCTCCCCTCACCCCCTCTCCAGCTCCCTCTGTGAATAGAACCACCCACCACTGTTTGTCCGAGTAAGAATGCTGACTGCTCCCCTGACTATTCACATATAATTGGAAGTTAAATCTAGTTGATCCCAAAAATCTCTCTACCACTCCCTCCTTTGCACCCCCATTTGCATGCCATTTCTGTAGCTTCCTTTGCCCAGAATTTGGAAGATGGCCTTACCTGGTCTTCCTGCCACCGGCCTAACTGCCTCTATTCTATCCTTTCATCCTTCTGGCCTGCAAACACGATCTTCTCATCCCCATGCAGATAAAGGTCTTTCCTGGCTTCTTACTGACAACTGGATGAAGGTATTATTTTCATGACATTGGACTTCCGGTGAACTTGGCCTCTTTGCTCTGGTCTGGCTTCATCTCACCTTGGCCCCCCTTGGTGTGATACTCCAGGCATCCGTAACTGCTCACCACACCCCGCCCCCATAATTGCTTACCACCCCCACCCCAGGCTCTGAGTACCCCAGTGCCTTGACATCGGCGCTTCTCATCTTTCTGAAATAGCTCATCTCTAACCCGCTCTCCCTCTGCCCTCTTCCCTGTCTTGGGCGGGGAGGGGGTCTCCGTTCTGGGGCCTCATCTCTTGAAAAGCGTCTCCTGACCTCACCAGAAGATTCTGGTGCTCCATCTCGTGGCATTGGGGTTGTTTATTGCCCCTTTCTTTCTTCCAAGGGATGAGCCCTGTTCTTTTACCTTCATGCTCCAAGAGCTGAGACCCAAGCAGAGTGAGTGCGCATAAAACCGTGTGGAGTGAATGCGTGAATAAATGACCTAGAAGAAGAAACACAGCTCCCAGTCTTTCGTCTCAGATAGGTACAACTGAGGGCAAACGTGCCAGCAGAAGGAAAGAAAAGAGGACCCCGGCAATAAATGCAGCCAGGTCCAAATAGGAAGGTCTTTATCTAGAATATTAGTTTGCAAGCTGGATCATACAACTAGGGGTTACCGTAGGAAGGCCCTCGATGATGTGTGAGTCCCTATTATTTGAAGGATGGGACTGTTGAAATCAAATCATCCTCTAGATTTGTGGAGTGTCTACTGTGTGCTAAGCCTCCTTGAGCCTCTGACTCCATTTCCCCACCACCTCAGAAATAAAAGCCTTGCCTTTGAGCATTTGGCCACTGGCCCATGGCTCCTGGAGCAGACTGGTCTGCACCCCAGAGAACAGACAATCCCCGCTCCATGCTGGGCTGCTGCTCCCACCGACCCTTCCTACCCTGACTTCAAACTTCCTGAAACTGATCCTTCCTTCTGGTCGTGGCAGGAATTGGCGGCTGCCCCAGACCAGCAGAGATGGGGGAGATGGGGCCAGGGTGACTTAGCAAGAAGCCAAGGCTGGGCTGGGAGAACAAGAGCATCCGGGGGGAACCGGCCAGGAAAGGGCGCACCCCGATTCCAGTCTGGTTTTCCAGCGTCTAAGGTATTTTGCTTTTTTCAGACCTCTGGACAGGCAAGGCTCCTGGGAACAGAGCCACGTCGAAGGAGGTAGTGCGACAGAAATGGCTTCAAAGAAGAAAAAAAAAAAAAAAGAATTGTATCATGTCACCACTATTCTCGAGCAAGGAATCCCAGAATGTTTTAGCCCATTTCATATACTTTGGGGGGCGCCCACGGTAAGGCAACACTGGACAACTTCACAGGGAGGAGCCCCCTACTGTCATCTACGTCCCAGCTTTTCACCCCTTTCTGTCCCCCACCTCACCCCTCAGACCCTCCAAAGGATCTTGGAGTTCAAGGGTACATAAACCAAGCCTCTTCCATTCCCTCTCCAGATCTTTGTCAAGCCTCCACCCGAGAACAGCCAAAGAGACAAGTGCCACCTTCTGGGTGACTCCTCTTTCAAACCACCAAACCTGAAACTAGATTTTTCTATAGCTCGCCAAACTCAACGGCACGTGCTTACATGCCGTGCAAACTATAGAGAGGCTCCCCTGATCCAGGACACCAAACCGATCATTCCAGGTGAAGAAAATGTATCTGGTTGTTTCCTGCTACCTCAGGCCAGTGTCACCACCATTTGCTGGTAAGTGGGCCAACTTCCACTGGTGAATTTTATATAACCTCTGAAGACTTTCGTTAACAAAACAGAATCCTAGAAGCCAACCTAAGGAATATTTATATCGGACGCTTTGTTAGGCGCTTGTCATGAACTGGGTCGTTTAACGGCGACCAGAGACTTTTTGTCTCGTGCTATAAGGAAACTTAGGGAAAAGGGACACCTGCCCACCCCCATCTCGGACACCTGCAACCAGCCCCAAGCAGGCAATGCTGAAGGGAAGCACGTACCTCCTAGACCTTTCCCTGCGACTGCCTTGGGTGCTCTCTGCTCTATCCCAAACCGAGCGCTCTCTCAAACACTATGGAGCTTGAAACTCTTCCAGAGTATTCTACCTCTGGCCCTCTGAGCGTGACCTCTTGGACTTTGATCTCTGACTCTTAATAGGCTTTGGATTTGCTTTTGCCTTGAGATCCTTCTGCTCTGCTCCAGGCCCCTCCAAACCAGCAGACGGGGCCTCAGCGAAGGGCTCCTGGGAAGAATTCCCCCTCCCTGAAGTCAGTCCTGCTCACACCCTGAGGGTGCCAAGCGGGGAAGGAAGGCCGGAGAGCGAACTTGGAGATGGATGGACCCACGTCCCAGGGTCACGCCATGCCACCGCGCGCCCTGTTTCTGCTGCGTCAAGCCCGAGTTTGGTCCTTCTTCAAAACCAACCCTTCAAAGAGTGGGAGAATGCCCTGGCCAGAAAGGCAATCCCCTCCTACTCAGTTCCTGGAAGCATTAGCTCATCAGAACTTTCTTGCTTGCTGCTGCACAGAAGGAGCTAAGGGGGAGGCGTGCCAGAGGCTCTCAGCTGCCTTGCCGGTTTGAACAGACCTCCCTCCTTCTGCTGAGACGGTCGGTCTTTGGGAAAAGGAGTCTCAGCTGATTAGGCCTCCTCGTTGTTCCCCTGAGCTTGCCTGCACGTCCCTGTCCTTCCCTTCCTAACCCCCTTGGCCTCTCCCCTACCCCACTCTTTCCCCCCCTCCCCTTTCCCGTTCATTAGCTCTTGTCCTGCCCAGCAGACAAGGGGTTAAACATTCGGTAGAGGCACAGGTGCTAACAGGGAAAGTGTGGGCTGGAATCTAGAATGATCTGTCACCGTTCCAAGAGCTTCTTTAGGTGAGGAGTGATCCCAGATTTCACTAACAGTCTCCAGGTGAAAATTCCATAAATCTAGAAACTGTGAAACTCAATGGAAATTTAATTAAATGAGTTAATATATGTGGAAGGTTAGGGACAATGCCTGGCACCTAGTGGGCTGTGTAAACACTTTGAAATGAGTAAGAGTTTGGGGAAGTATATGTTTCAACATCGCAGCTATCTGTATGTTCCAGAACCCTTGCAAATGGCTATTTGGCTTGGTGTCTGTGCACTCCAAGTCACTGCTCTGTCTGTCACCAGTCCTAAGGTGTTTCTTTCCTTCTTTCTCTCCCGTCCCCCTACGAACCCGTGAGTCTGCACACATGGCTAACGATCCCCGTCTCCTGTGCTCATCGGTTTGCCTTCCTCTCGGATGCAGTAAAAAGTCTTGATTTCCCTGAACCTTGGGTCGGTGCGGCTTATGTGGTGTCTTTCCTATCGCCTTGGCTGCAAACACATTGGTTTTATAATAATAACCATTTCGTTGCTTTAGAATCAAGCTGTAATTAGAGAAAAGCACTGGAAAGCCCATCTAAAGTAAGCTTTCCTCTCCCAAGCACACTGGCAAGCGTTCTGGTTGGGTTTCGACAAAGGGCGGCCCTGGAAATCTCATGGAGAAGAGGTTGGAGGCGTGGAGGGAGGTGAGAATCTGGGGGCGCTGACCTCTGCACTGGCCGTGAGTGGGCTCGGTGCGGCCGTGCACCTGCCCGTGAAGAGTGTAAGCAGCCTCCACGGCACTGAGAATCACCTTTAGTGTCCTTCGGAGTCACAGCTCAAGGGGGAGAGGAAAGAGAAGCAAGACGGCTTTCTCCTTCCTAATCCAGGCTTCATGGGGAAAGGAAACAGCTGGCTAAGAAAGCAGGAAACTTCCTTCACCCAGATGTGCACGGGGCCCGCGCTTGCTGCCAACCTCCCAGCTTTGCTAACTGCACCAGGCTTGTGCCTGGTCCTGGCCGTGCGGGGCTCCAGCTGACTCTGCCCAAGGCCCTCCTGTCCTGTCCCCCAGGAGAAGGGAGTGACAGACGCCGTGCTCCTGAGACGTGATGAAGATATGAGTCAGAAGACGTGGGAGGGAAATCCGCTCCAGGTTCGGGGGCGGAGGGGACAGGGTGCCCCCAGCTGGATGGGGCTGACAGTAAAGGAAGGGGATCCCTGCAGAAAAAAAATCAATGTCCCCAGCTTCCTTCTTTCTAACCTACGCTGATAATTCAGAAACATGCCAGATAAAGAATAGTCAGGTCCGAGAGCCAAAGAACCGTCTCTGGACAGGTCCTGAGTGCTCACTCCGTGTTTCACGCTGTTCTTGATCCAGGCTGATGAATGGACCGGGGCAGGATGGATGGGAACGAGGAGGTCAGGGTGCTGACCTGGTTTTTATGCTGTCACGCCGGATCATGTCTGACTTCGAGCCGTTCTCAGGTACCACTGCTTTTGCAGATAAGCAACCCAAAGCTCAGAGAGAGCAAGGAAGTTACCCACGACACACAGCAACCCCGTTGGCTGGCAAGACTTCACCTCTTTTGGCCCCTAGGACGATACAGTGTGCAGGGACATTGAAGAAGAGCTTGGGCGTGAACCCCACACCTCTGTCTCCGGTGGTGGTGGGGGACACTGACCTCCTCACAGCTCCCTATCACATTGTCACCTGTCACCTGCCAGGACGGCCACATCGCTGACATGACCATCTCGGTGTCTCCGTCCGGGTTAGAGTCCAGGGTCTGAGATGAACAACTTCCCAGTCCTGCAAAAATCAAGGGAAACCAAGTGACCAAACATGTATCCGTGATGGGAAGGTTTTCAATCAAACACCGAAAAGCTCGAGACTCTAAAGCCTCATTATTATTATAAAGGAAAGGGACCCACGGCTGATAGAAACACTGTATCGTCTGCCTCAGTGTCTTTCAAAGCAACAACAGCAACAGGAGAAATAATCTGTGGTCCATCCAGACGACTATAATATTCAGCACTAAAAAGAAAGGAGCTAGCCAGTCGCGAAAAGACACAGAGGAACCTCAAAGGCGTGTCACACGGCGGAAGAAGCCAGTCAGAACAGGACGTATATGCTCTGATCCCAATTCCATGACATCACGAGAAAGAGAAAAACTATGGAGAAAGTAAAAGGACGAGGGTTTGCCGAGGGTTAAGGGAAGGGAGGGGTGAGGGGGTGGAACACGGTGGGTTTGGTGGGCAGTGAAACGATTCTGCGTGAGACGCTCACAGCGGGTACATGTCCTTGTACCTTCGTCAAAACCTGTAGAATGTGCGAGACTAAGCGCTAACTCTGACGGAGGCTGTGCTCTCTGGGGGGGTAATGGCATGTCCACGGAGGCTCACTGGTTGTAACAAATGTCCTTCTCTGGTCGGTGGGGGCGGGGGGGATGTCGAGAGTCAGGGAAGCTGTGCATGTGAGGGGCGGGGTATATGGGGAATCTTTGTTCCTTCTTCTCAGTTTTGCTGTGAACCTAAAACTGCTCTAAAATAAAAAAAGTCTCAAAAAAAAAATTCCTATGGCAGTAGGAATCCAACTCAATCCAACCAACATTTAATTGACTTGCTAGTTTCAGCAAAATAGCCTTGTTTCCCCCCTGACATTTGCCAGTTTCACTTTGCACAGCTTTCTGTCTGCTGTTTTATTTTGCGGAAATACAAAGAAAAGTCGCAAGTGGCCCCTGACCCTAGGAGAATGTTCTCGGAACGGCGGTGCACACGTTTCAACCAACACAGTCACCCGGGCGGGGGTGCGAGCATTCTTGTTAATAATGAACATCCTTGGGGCGCCTGGGTGGCTCAGTTGTTAAGCATCTGGCTTCTGCTCAGGTCATGATCCCAGGGTTCTGGGATCAAGTCCCACATCAGGTTCCCTGCTCCGCAGGAAAGCTGCTTCTCCCTCTCCCACTCCCCCTGCTTGTTTGTGTTCCCTCTCTTGCTGTCTCTCTCTGTGTCAAATAAATAAACAAAATCTTAAAAAAAAAAAAAAAAAAGAATGCACATCCTTGGGCCCTCCCCCTCCACAAATCCGGGTCCTCTAGAGACGGGGCCGGGGGATCTGCATTTCCACGACTTCCCCACGTGATCATGTGTGCTCAGCTTTGGTAAAAACCACCTCCTCGGTACCAGGAGCCCGAAGAGCCTCTGGGGGGAAGCATGCCGGCAGGACTGTGCCCCCGACCTTTATAATGCGAGGCTAGTGGGAACCGACACACAAAGGACCACAGACATCAGGGGAAGAGCCGGTGGCCTGGGACCAGCGCTTCCCCTTTGCAAACGATCGTCACATCTGAAAATCTACCATCGCTGTGGCCGGTCCCTCCTAGACGGATGGTGAGCGGGTCACACTCATTCACAGTGGTCTCCCCAGGGCGGGGCTGAGCAGGCGACGTCGGCTGGGCTCAGAGACGACACAGCAGCAAAGATTTCCCAAAACCTTGCCGCAGGGATTTATTCTCCGCTCGTGGGCACGTGCAGCTTTCCCCGTGGGCCCCGTGCGTCCCAGAGCACCCCAGGCTCTGCAGCCGAGTGGTCAAACTCAGAGCTTGGACAGGTCTCCTTGGCCTCTGAGGAGACAGTGACCCCAGGGAGCTTTTAAACCTTCTGGAAACCGGGAACATTCTGTGTCTAGAAGTCTCAGCTCTAGGGAGCCCCACTTGCTCAGGGTGGTGTCGCCAGCCGGCTCAGTTTCCAGGATACAAAAATGAAGCAGCTAAACACCGAGTTCTCAAAAGGGAACCAGGCAGGGAGTGAAAGGGAGCCTGAGGCCTCCCAAGGTCTGTAACCCCAGCTCCTGCCCCATCATTTGCTTCTCCACAGTTCAGAGGGCCCTGGGTGCCATCACCACCCCCGACCCCCCACCCCCGCGGATGCATTTTCTTTGACCTTTATGTCTTCTTTGAAATCCAAAATGCTCCTGAAATTGTGGGAACCCTGATGAGCACACGCTGAGGCTTGAGTTTGCTGCGGTAACATATTTTCAGAGACTGGATGGCTTCTGCCAAGTGTATCAACTTATTGTTCTGGAAGCTGGGAGTTCGAAATCAAGGGGTCGGCAGGGTCAGCTCCTTCCGAGGGCCCCGAGGGAAGGATCCGTCCAGGCCTCTCTCCTCGGCTTGTGGACGGCCGTCTTCTCCCTGTGGCTCTTCACGTCTTCTTTTCTCCGTGTGTCCCTGTGTCCAGATGTCCTTTTTATAAGGACAGCAGTCGTACTGAGTTAGGGCCGCTGCTCTCATGATCTCACCTTGACTTGATCACCTCTGTAAAGATGCCATCTCCAAATATGGTCTCCTTCCGGCGGACTGGGCGTTAGGGCTCCAAAATGTGAATTTTGAGGGGGATGGGGACACGGGGCAGTTAACCCCCCATATTAAGCAGTTGCCTTCCTTTGGGACAGAAGCAAAACAAAGAGAGGCTTAAGGAGAAAGGCTGCCGATCAGAAAAGGCCCTGAAAGAAGGGATCAGTAGCCCCCAGGGCAGTGGGGAGAGGAACATACACTAGGTCTCAGTGCCCAGTGGTCCTTACCTGTCTTTGCTTTGCCATTACACTTGCGACTACTTCCCTCTGCACCTGCCCCTCGGGTGACGCGGGCACACTGCTGCTCCACAGCTGAAGGAAGGGGACAGAATGGGGAGATACGCACTGACCCCCCTTCTCCAAGTCCTCAGTCACCCTAACAACCTGCTACCACGCTGAACGCCCCCAGAGCCCAACGTGCGACATCGCCTTTGCTTTCGGGCTGCCCTAAAAATGCCTTCCAGTTGTGACCAGGGGGCGGACCCTGTCACCTTTCATACATTTTTCAGTTCTTTTGGCAACAGGCTAACCCGAAGTCCAATACCAGTTCTGTCACTTACCACCTGTTTGGCCTGGAGCAAATTACCTAACCTCTCTGTGCCTGGGTGTCTTCATCTTCCTGGGGAGACGATGGTGAGCCTCTGTGTTATTGTAATGATTCAATAAGAGAGCATATGTAAAATGAATGTGTGTGTGTGTGTGTGTGTGTGTGTGTGTGTAAGGCTGGGATTCCCTGCTGCTCTGAGACGCACAGTTCCTGCTCCTCTCCGTGTGTGCGATGGATGCCCAGGGCTCCCAGCACCTGTCCTGCACAGATGAAGGTACTAGGAAATGTTCCCCTCCGAGTGCTGACCCTGAGTGAGCCCCAGACTTCTTGTCCTTGTGCCTAGAAGCCAGGGACCATCCCCACCTCTGTACCCCGTACTTTTCCTTGAAGCCCCAAATATTCTTTTTTTTTTTTTTTTTTAAGATTCTATTTATTTGGGAGAGAGAGAAAGTGAGGGCATGAGCAGCAGGGAGGGGCAGAGGAACAAGGAGAAGGAGAAGCAGACTCCCCCATTGAGCTCGGAGTCCAGCGTGGGGCCTGGGATCGTGATCTGAGCTAAAGGCAGCCGCTTAACCGACTGAGCCAGCCAGGTAGCCCAAGCCCCGAATATTGTTCTGAATATACCAATTCCTTGGATCACTTTAAGGGGAAAACCCTCTAATAAAGATTGGGCAGTTACAGCTGGTGGGGTGAATTATGTCTCAGATCTTGAGGACGTCCCCGCATCCCCCCTCCCATCATCACCCTGAGAGTTCTGGGGGATCCCGATTCCTGGGGCGCCAGATAACCTCTCCGTGTATGCGGCGAAGCCAAGCCAGATCCTCGGTCCCTGCTCGGTGCTTGCTTTTGAAATCCGGCCCCCAGGTGAGAGAGTTAACAGAGCTTCATGGCAGGAGGATTTCTCCACGATCTGGACACACGTCCCAGGGCTCAGGCCTGTGGGAGGTGGTGCAATTCTGGGGCAGCTTTGCTCGGGCCCTTGGCCGGCAGCCCACCCAGCTCCCAAAGCCCGATCGTTCAAGTCGATTTCAGATTTAATTAAGAACAACCGGGCCGAAGCTGAGGCCTCCGCGGAGCCATCGCCCCGCAGCTCGGAGAAGGTCAGGGAGATAAGTATCTTATCATGAAACAGAAAGCTGGAAAAGGCTCCCATCACCTCACCTGTGAAAACAAGCCCCAGTAACCAGCAGGGTACAGAGGCCCGGAGTCCGGGCTCAGAAGGAGTCAGAGCCATGCCTGGGGGGGGGGGGGTGAGGGGCAAGGGGAGCTATGAAAAGTGCCCTCCAAGCGGCCTCGAAAGGATCACCTTCCTCCTGTCCCCACAGGCAGCCGGAGGGCCCCACCTACCTCTCCACCTCCCTCCCACCCTCTGGGGCCCGAAGACCAGGCACCACCTCTCCCCTCCTGCCGGTGTGACTTAGGAACTGGTGTCTGGGAAGGGCTTCTGGGACAAAAGCACAGAGAATACAAAGGGAAGAGAGAAGGAAGGAGACACAGACCAGGGGGTCCCTCACCTCTGGATGGAGAGGCCCCAACACGGGGAGCGCGTGGGGCATGATCGGCCCCTCGGCCGATCAGCCAGATTGTCGGGTAATTTCCAAGTGTGGGTCATGGGCTCCCACCTCAGAACAGCCCTCAGTTCTGGGAGGCTTCTGATCAATCCCGATTCCTAGGATCCATCCAGACTTCAGAGAAAACCATCAAACGAGGCCAGGAAATGGACATTTTAAAACATCCTTCTGATGATGCTGACCACAGGTTTTTGGAGGGGCGAGGGCAACCTAGAACCAGGAACGGCGAACTCTAGCCTGGCGGCCGAAGGTGGCCCACTGTCTGTTTTGATAAATAAAGTTTTATTGAGACCCAGCCACGCCCACTTGTTTATATATTGTTTATGCCTATTTCTGCAATACAGCGGCAGGATTGAGTGACTGTGACCCTCAAGAACCTGGCCCTTTCGGGGGAATGTTGATCAGCTTCGGGTCTAGAATAGGGACAACCTTAGCACTACGGTAGAATCACCTGGAAAGCTGCAAAAATTACTGATGTGACCCGCCGCTGATCAGTTAAGTCAGAATGGGGGTAGCGGGAGCCTCAGGCAGGGATAGATTTTAAGGCTGCTAAGGTCCACGAAGTGGGGAGAAACCCTGTGGACTTACAGAGTGGGCAATGATTCGGAGTTAGTGCTCCCTCCTCCCATGGCAAATGGCATCGACAAATACTTAAGGAGGATCTTCTAGGAGGAATAAGACCCCGGTCCTAAGAGGGGACTCCGTCATACCTGTGTTCTACGGCTTATACGGCTTGTTTTGCAGGAAGTGAAACTCGGCAGTTTTCTCCCTTGGACACCAAGGCCTGCCCTGTCCTTGAGGAGACATCCTTAAGTTCCTTCCAGTGGCAGCCCAGCGCTGGCCGGCTCACGGACTGGTGGCCTCAGAGCCAGTTGGAGGAGCTACTAGCAATCCGGGCTCTGGATCCTGCCCAAGAACTATGACTCCAACTCACTGCGGCCTGGGAAGAGTCTCCAGGTAGTTGCAGAAGCTTCCAGACTCGGGAACCCCTAGTAGAGGTCTCTTTGAGGCATAGCCGGAGAAAATTTCATGTCAGCTAGGTTGAAGGTGTTCTTCCACAGTCAATGAATTCATAGTCATTTTTCCTGTTAATGATAAGAATCGGGAAGGGAGCTCACCTGGGTCCATTTCTTGGTTCCCCGTAGGAAGTCAGACCAGAAGGCCATGATCGCTTTTAACGGTGGCGTGCACGCGTGTACGTGTGTGCATGTGTGTGCGTGCGTGAATATGAGACTGTGCGAGTTGTTGAGCCTGTGTGAGCCTGGGGGCGAACCCACGTAGTTGTGGGTGAGTATGTATGAAACATCCCTACACGAGAGACGGTTCTATCCCATGAGGAAGAGCTCAGGTTCTGCAGGGGGGCAGCCGGGCGGGGCTGGACCAGGGCGGGGGAGGGAGACGCCAAAGTCACTCACTCTCAGGGTCCCCTGCCAGCCTTCGGGTCCCTTCCACTACTCCCCTGCCCTGTGCTGTCACTTCTCAAAGGCTGTTTCCTCACCCCAAGACTTGGGATCATAACAAATCCTTGCTGATAGAGTTTGGAGAGGAAAGACAAAGAAAACGTTGAGATAATGCTCTTAGGCGCACAGTTGAGAACAAGGAGGCCGGCAACTGCTCACTTGTCCTTTTCATGAAATGTTTAGGGAGAACCTGCTCTGGGCAGGTTCTGTTCCAGGTCCCGGAAATAAAACACTGCACATGGGGCGCCTGGGTGGGTTAAAGCCTCTGCCTTCGGCTCAGTCATGATTCCAGGGTCCTGGGATTGAGCCCCGCGTCGGGCTCTCTGCTTGGTGGGGATCCTGCTTCCCCCCTCTTTCCCCTTTCTGCCTGTCTCTCTGCCTACTTGTGATCTCTGTCTGTCAAATAAATAAATAAAATCTTAAAAAAAAAAAAAAAAACAAAGCATCGCACAAAATAAAATGAACTCCTTGCCCTCACAGAATGTGTGTTCTAATGGGGATGGGAGGGGACGGGAGCACACACGGACAACGGACTAATGATACTGTGCCTTCAGACGGCTCTAAAAGCTGTAAAGAAGAGTGAGCAGGGCCGGGCATCATGCGAACATGGGCACGGACGTTGTTCATCGTTCCAGAAAGGATGCGGCAGACATATCACTGCTTCCCCAACGTGGATGTCTCATCGGCTTGGCTCCAACATTCCCAAACTTCCTGGGACTCCAATATAGTTATTTGTGGTTAAAAATCGAGCATTCTATCGAGAAAGCTATGCGAAACAAAACAAACACACACACAAAAATAAAGTAGAAATGTAAAAACAAACAAAAAAACCCCCCACACTTTTGCTGGAGGTTTGTTTGCACTGGCTTCTCTGCCAAGAGGGAATATTTACCCACACGCACAACAAGGGGGCGGGGCCTTCCAGAATGCAGCCGAAGCCGGGCCCCCGTTGCCAAGGCTGACAGCTTTGGGGAC
Source organism: Martes martes (assembly GCF_963455335.1). NCBI lineage: Eukaryota > Metazoa > Chordata > Mammalia > Carnivora > Mustelidae > Martes > Martes martes. The sequence continues at coordinate 56,964,559 of NC_137904.1, forward strand.
GGCAGGGACCCCGAGCCTACCCCTCCAGAATCCAAACCCTCATTTGCAGCGTGTAATTCTAGACGCACCGAAGACAGAGAAACCAAGATTGTGGCAGCTTGGGCCAACCCCACTCCCAGGGGGAGTTTTGTAATGGAGGAAGAAGATTTTGAAATAACTCTCTTCTGGCCAGTGAGAAATAAATCTCGGTTTCTGGTCAGAGGCTGAGACTAACTGGCTCTGGGAGTCACTCAGGAGAGAAATCCACCATCCTTCCCCTGCCGAGTCCCATCTGCACGCCGGGCCACCAGGGAAAGGACCGTTTCCACACCCGAATCCAGCCGGCTTTGAAAGGGCCCTCCAGGAATCCAGCAGTCAGATGCTTGATGCTGGCCGTGATTTCCCAGCCACCATCCGTGCTGGCTCGTGCACGCTACTGCCCGCGTGCAAGTTTCGTTCCCGGAGTTCAACCCCACGCATCCCCTACCACACCTCCCACCTCCAGCACACGCTCCCTCCCAGGAGCAGCCGGGAGCCCATTAGACAGTGTCAGTAAAAGTCCTTTTAAAAAACTGCTGGAAACAGGGGCGCCTGGGTGGCTCAGTCTGTGAAGCGTCTGCCTTCAGCTCAGGTCATGATTTTGGGGTCCTGGGATGGAGCCCCACATTGGGCTCCCTGCTCAGCGGGGGAGTCCACTTCTCCCTGTCCTTCTGCCCCTCCCCATCCCCACTCGTACTCTCTTGTGCTCTCTCGGTCTCAAATAAATAAGTAAAATTAAAAAAAAAAAAAACTGCTGGAAACAGATACAAAGTGAACTGCTGTTCTTACTCTCCATTCAGATCAACAGGACTCTCTGCCCCGAGTCCGCACAGACACACCCCGCACCCAGCACCTGGCCTGTTGAGAACACTCAGAGGGCTGTTTGCGTATATTGCCAGTTTCAGGGAAAGGACGGTGAAGAGATTCTGCCGCACGGACTGCACGCTAAAGACATTCTGGATTCCTCTGTCGATGGCCACCACACCCTTCCTCCGAGCTCAAGGGCCTAAAGGAGACAGACCATGGAGAGAAGTTATTCCCACTTGGATTTTAACATTGAAGCAAAGAAGACCCCTTAACATACATTTACTGGGCACTCACTGTCCCCAGACGCAAAAAACGCGAAACAAAGAAGTCATGTTCCCTTCTGTCCTTCTAGGAGTGCAAAGTCCATAAAGATAACAGATGAACAAATGTATTTTAAAATGACAATAGGGGCGCCTGGGTGGCTCAGTGGGTAAAGCCTCTGCCTTCAGCTCAGGTCAAGATCTCAGGACCTGGGATCGAGCCCCACATCAGGCTCTCTGCTCAGCAGGGAGCCTGCTTCCTCCTCTCTCTCTCTTTCTCTGCCTGCCTCTACTTGTGAGCTCTATCTGTCAAATAAAAAATAAAATAAAATAAAATAAAATGACAATAACATCCATCCTCCTTTCTCTGACCATTAAGACCTTATGTGATCTGGTCCCTACCTACTTTTCAGAACATATGCCACATGACCTTTGCCTCATTCACTCCACTCTAGCTGGTCTTCTGGCCAATTCTTGAACATGCTAAGAATGTTCCTGCCTTAGGGACTTGGCATTTTCTATTCCCTCTGTCTGGAATATTCTTCCCGCAGACATGCCAATGGCTTGCTCCCACACTTCATTCAGTCTCTGCCCTCCCGTGTCCCTCTGAGCAGGCTCCTCTGCCAGTCTACTTACGACAGGCCTGTGGTTTCGCCCTCTGTCCTCTTACCCTGCTTTATTTTTTCTCAGTGTATCACTGTCTGATATGAATGGTACCAATGAATTTATCATCTGTCTCACTCAGTGCAAGTAAACCTTGTAAGTGCACCAACTTTGCTTTTGTGTTCCCTGCTATATGCCTAATGCTTCACACAGAACAGATATTTATTAAGCGAATAAATAAATGCTGTAATAAAATCAGAGTGCAACACAATCTGTCCAGCCCAGTCCCAGGCTAGGATAAGATTATCTCACTTTCAGTGTGTCCCTTTCCTGGAAAGTCTCCCCTAACCACAGTCCTAAGGATCAAATCGTATTTCCCTGATGACATCGATTGTAGGAGCTGGAGATGCGCTTCTCCGGAAAAAGAACTTTGCACCAATGTACAGTGAAATCTCAGAAAACTGTTCCAAATCGTAAAAATACAACACGGTGTTTTTCTAAAATATTAGCTGCCGAGTTGCAGAAGACTCAGATGGGAATACCCAGCAATAAGGCAAAACAAAGTCAGCATGGTGTCACGGAAGTGGGAGAAGGAACCAGAGCATCTTCTATCGTTCCCCCCCTTTCTTCCCCAAAGCAGTTGCTAAGACAGAGTATAGGGACTCCAGCCATCTAGAGGCACAGTCTACAAAGTAAATTCCAAAACTTACTGAGAAAAGCTGGGAAATACAAAACGAAGTCAATGAGAGCATATTTCTCTACTGACACCAAAGTTTCAAAGCTTAGAGGAAGCATCGCCACCAGCCTGTGGCACGCGGCGCGCAGACTGAGCCCTCCCCAACAGTCTACTGCGGTGGCACGAGCCTCCTTTTTTGGCTTGCCCCGCGCTGGGTTCAAGACACATTGACACGGTGGCTGGCTTTTAAAAATTTGTTATAAAGATGATGTGACCAACTCAATCTTATCAGAGAAGAAAGAGCAATGATTCAAAATGCAGCAGGAAATGAGGAAATCAAGGAGACTCACCATGGAAAAGTTTAGGGGGGGAAAAAACCCAACAAGATAGAAGCATATTTACTGAATCTGACGGAAAAGGGATGTTGTGAAGGCAGATGGGACACATGCCGGTGAGACCCATGAGTCCCCCGGCTTGCTCTGAGCCCAGTCCATGCCAGCCACCGCCACGGGGACCCCTCTGCAGGCGATGGAATTTGTGTCAGAGGAAGAGGCATGGGAACTAACGTCTCACCGCCGCTCTGCCTCTAGAGCTACAGGACACCGGTCAGAGAGCACGAATAACCCCACAGAAGCCATAATAATAATAACCTGCCGCTCCGAGAGCTTCCTGGGTCAGCAGGACACTAAGCATCTCACATTCACGATCTCAGTTAATCTGCCAACAGTTTAGGAGATCAAAAGTGGACTCCGCTCTCCCTTCCAGACACATTACACAGTTTCTCTATGGCTGCACCGCCCGGGATTCAAACCCGGGCCTGACCGACCCTTCGGACAAAGAGACCCTCTGCCTGCTCCCTGGTGGGCACCCAGGGCCAAGAGGGACTTGGGACTGTCCTCCTCAGAGGCAGGAAGGGGCAGGGGTGCGGCAACCCCGGGCAACCTTGGAAGGGATGGCTCTGGCAGGTCACAGAAGCAGGCTCTTGCTCTCTCGGGGGCCAGCAGCTCCTGAGCTCCACGAGCCGTGCAGAAACAGCCCGGGCTGACTGCACCGGGGCTCTGTCCCGTCCTTCGACTCCTCTCTTTAGCCCCCTTTGCAATCTGCACGATAGCTGCTGAGCACAGGGACCAGGGAACAGGAAGTTTGCCCAGGTGCCTCCCACCAGCTTTCCCCCTACCCATCCCTGCTTATTTGCATGAGATAACAGCAGTGGGCAATTCACTGTAACCGAACAACAGAAACCAGGGGACCGAGAGCAAGGGCATCCCAAAGCAGGAAATGATAAGGGTGAGAGGTAATGTGTGAAAGCCTAAAGGGGGCTGGGCTTCATCAGGGTGCAGACTAGACTTAACCAAATGTGATTCTCCACGTTCCTGGGAGCAACACCCAATGCAAATCTATTTGCATGCAGTCGCCGTGTATGGCATCGGCTAACGCCGCAAGGGGACACCTATTTCAAAGGCACGGAATAATGGCCGCATGGGCTTCTCGCCACATGCATGAGCTCCTGGGCATGGGGCTCAGGTATGGCAGTAAGTGGGTCTGCACAGTTCTGGTTTCTCTCCTCGAGGTCAGTCTTCTGGAAGGGGTCTCTTTCCCAGGATAACAGCCAGCACTGTTGCTTTACTCTGGGGCTGCCCTTGGCCACAGAGGGACCAGATTCTAGGCTTCTTTCAATGCCGGACCCTCCGTGCGTGGTACCAAGAGGAATTGCATGGGGTAAGGAAGGCAGTGATTTCTGATAGAAGGTTCCCGTTCACACTCAGAAGGAACCAACCCCGCGGACAGCAGGATAACAGATCTCCAGCCTCCATGGTCATGACACATTACATTTCTGCTGTCTCAGCCACTGGATCTGGGGTTTGTATTGGCAGCCCAGGGAACAGGTGTACTCACCAACAGCTCACACTCCACATCAGGTCTCTAACGCTCACTATGTTTCCCTGGGGCCTTCCCTGACGCCCTGCAGAGGACACTCACGGAACGGAAGCTATGGACAGCTCCCGTATGGTGCTGAAAGGTGTTGGGATCTCGGCTCCTGGTTCTCCAGTGAGGGCTGGGAACATGCCCCCATCACTGCTCACTTTGTCCTAGGCACTGTGTAAGGACTAGTTCATTTCTTCCTGGTGTTGTTCTTTCCTCCACTTCACAGGTGAGGAAACAAGGACGTTCGTTGGTACGTGGTATTCATGACAGATGGCGGGGGAATCTGGAGCATCTTGGCCAAAGAAGAGTCCTCCTGAGAAGAGCTCTGCTCGTAGTTGGTGGGCAATGGAGCTCGTGGAGCCGTGAGCTCTCCTGACCCAAGGAAACATATCCCGGAGGAGGAGGAGGTAGGTGCTCAGGCCAAAGTTCAAGCCTGGCTCTGCCCTCCCTCTGCTCCACCCCAAACAGCCATTTGACCTTGGGCTTTTTCCACAAGGAGGGTATTAGCCGGAAAGTCCATGTGTCATAGGACATTCAGCATCCCTAGAACCCAGCCACCTACACATTGCAAACAACACCTTCCCAAATGGCCCCCCAAATCCTTCTAGGCATTCCAAATATCCCTTAGGGGACAGTGTCCTACCTAGTGGAGAGCCATCCAATCACCTTTTACTGCTAAAATGAGAAAGAGACTATCCTTTTGTCCAGGTCATGGAGCCTAGGGATCCTCCATCTCCAGAGAGCGAGCTTTCGCAAGCTCAGCACCATTGACACTGTGGACTGGGTGGACGTCTCTCATGGGGGTCTGTCCTGTGTGCTGTGTGTTTGGCTATATCTCTGGCTTCTACCCATCACATGCCAGGAGCACCCCTCCGCCAAGCTGTGACCATCAAAAATGCCTCTAGACATCCTCACATGTCCCCTGGGGGGCAAATCAGGGGATTTGCCTGTTTGTTCTCAACTGCGGCTCCCAGTTGAGAACCACTGATACAGAACACTCAGTACGAGGTTTGCAGTAGGGCTAGAAGGATTATAACTATTATGGTGAAGACACCCAGCTTTCCTCCGATTCTGTTCAGTGACAGATCAATTCAATCAGACGATAAGATTGGCCCACTGACCCCCGGTAGACCTGCCTTAGATGAACAGCCTGCAGGCTTCCTCATCAATTCTGAAGACGGAGTGTATTTATTGCCGTTGTCCTTCTCTTGCCAATTTTAAGAGCCCTTAGCAGAAGCCCTGGCCTCCCCTCCGACCTCTCCCTCTCCATCAGCCGTCAGATGCTCCCCGGCCCCTCCCCCACTTGCCATTCCCTCCCCATTCTCTCCGCCACCGACCGAGGCGAAGTGCCCTGAATCCTTCCACACACCCTAGCAGGTTCTCGAGAAAGACCCTGGTCTTCTCCTCTTCCTCCTTCAAACCTTCCATCTCCTCCTGTCAAGACCACATTCCCCGGACACCACGCTGATGCTCCATATGCCAAAATCAAGAACGTTCCCTGACTGGGGCGCCTGGGTGGCTCAGTGGGTTAAAGCCTCTGCCTTCGGCTCAGGTCATGATCTCAGGGTCCTGGGATCGAGCCCCGCATCGGGCTCTCTGCTCAGCAGGGAGCCTGCTTCCTCCTCTCTCTCTGCCTGCTTCTCTGCCTACTTGTGATCTCTCTGTCTGTCAAATAAATAAATAAAAATTAAAAAACAACAACAACAACAACAAAAATCCGTTCCCTGACTCTCAAACTCCCCTCTCTCATCTTTCACCTTCCCACATGGGAAGCCTTACTTCCCGCGTCCCCCAAGGTGTGTCACCTGTCCCGTTGTCCCTGTGTCATGTGTTCTTGCTATGTCGTCCCCAGTAGTACATGCCTTTCTCCCCACTCCTTTCCCGTTCCTCCCATCCTAGCACAAACTCAGCTTTCCCCAAAGCCTTGTTTGTTTCTCCAAACCCCAGTGACATTTCCCTTCATCACACTCTATTACAGCTTTGGTCATTCCATACAGCAGAACACTTACTCATTGTTTAAATCCAGCCTTGCCCCCCACTGCCTTTTTTTTTAATGCTGAAATGATTAGATGAACAAAAATATTATTTGTATGGTATGAAGCTCAGTCACCACCACCCCCCCCACACACACACGCCATCCCACCGAAGACATCTGGCTTGTTCTGTCCTTCAGATTTTCACTTAAATGTCATCTTCTTAGCACCACCTTCTCTGACCATCATATTTAAAGTCGCAACTCCCTCCCAGGACTCCCAAGCAGCCCATCCCCCACCTGCTGGGATATGGCGGCTAAAGGGATTGATGGGCTTTTGCTAAATGAGCTGCTGCTTTCACGGAGCTTATGTGAGCCGACAGAGTTCCTTGGACATCAACTACATGCATGTCACTCACTTACTTTGTTCACAGTTCCATATCAGATCTGTTCTCAGTATTTTATGATGACTCCCCATCAGTGCCCATGACCTTGACTTTAATCTCAAAGGCAAGAATCTCCCTGGGTCTTTTTCATGGAACTTTTTATTCTAAAATAGTTTTTGATTCACAGAAAAGCTGTGGGGTTGGTGTGGCAAGTTTCCACATGCCCTACCCCGTTTCCCCTATCATGAACACCTTCCATTACTATGGTTTATTGAACCAATATTGGTGCATTATTATTAAAGGAAACCCATACATTTTACAGATGCTTTTAGTTCTTCCTGATGTCCTTTTTCTGTGCCAACTTCTCAGCCAGGATACATCACGCGTAGTCACCATGTCTCCTCACACGCTTCTTGATGGGACATTTTCAAGCTTCCCTTGTTTTTTGTGACCTTGGTAGTTTTGAGGAGCACCCCTCAGATATTTTGTAGACTCTCCCTCCAGTTTTATTTGTCAGATGTTTTTCTCCTGTAAGACGGGAGTTACGAGTTTGGGATAGAAGACCGTGGAGGTGACGAGCCAGCCTCATCATCTCATCTCAAGGCTACATGCTCTCGACATGTTTTATTGCTGTTGATTTTGACCTTGACCTCCTGGCTGAGGTAGCATTCATCAGACTTCTCCACTGCGAAGATCCCTCTCTCCCCTCCTTTCCTGGCTATGCCCTTAGGAGGGAAGTCACTAGGTCCTATCTCCTTGATGGTAGAGTATCTACATAAATTCTTTGAAATTGTCCTGCACAGAGAAGGGTCTCCCCTGATTATTTGTTTATTCGGTCATTTACTTACATCACTATGGGCTCATGGGTATTTATTTTCTACTTTGGTTTATAATCCAATACCATGTTATTTTCTTGCTCAAACTGTTTCAGCTTTGGCCACTGAGAGCACCCTCATCTTGGTTCCTATGTTCCTTTGCCATACGCCCAGCCTTATATGCATGGGTGTTTTGGGTTTGGTTTGGTCTGGTTTGGTTTGGTTGTAGTTTAGGCATTCCCTTGCTTTTTGGCACTAAGTATCCTCCAGGCTCATTTTGGGTATTTCCTGCCTCGGCCCTGGGATCAGCCATCTCTCCAAGGACCTTGGTTCTTCTTACTGGAGAATAGGACCAGAAACAAAAGGTGTTCAGTGTGCTCATGGGCAGTGTGGCAATGTGAATTCTACATCCTCCAACAGACAGCGCAAGGAGACATATGCATATACTGATCCTTATTTGTACACACACACATTTGTAAATGTTTCTATACGTAACCGCGTCCATATCAAGCTAAACACGAGTTCAGACTGATACTTCCAGCTCTCATCCATTACCACACAGATCATTCTAGCCTCCTCCCCCTACTTATCGGAAGCGCCCACTCCGACAGTGAGAAGCTGGGCTCCTACCATCCATGGTCCATCTACTTTCCTGTTCGGTTCCTGTAACCATGTACAGCAGTAGGAAAACGATTAACCCATGCCCTCCTGGGGACCAACTTTAGGAACCAGAGTAGCATTATGTGTGTTCCCTTTGCTTTTAGTCTTACAGAGGCATTTCTGAAGTCACGTAGGTCCACACCTTTCGCTCCTTAACCCTTCCATGAGAAGGTTGCGTGTATTTCCAACACGGTTAGTTTCTTCTCTCACATTTTGCAATCCATCTCAGAATCCTCCAACCTCCCAAAAATTTTTTTTTAATTTAAGATTAATTTATTTATTTCAGAGAGATAGAGAGACAGAGAATGAGCACAGTTGGGGGAGGGACAGAGGGAGGGAACCTCAAGCAGATTCCCCACTGAGCACAGAGACAAACACAAGGCTTGATCTCCTGACCCATGATATCACGACCTGAGCCAAAATCACAAGTCAGACGCTCAACCAACTGAGCCACCCAACAGCCCCCTAGATAATTTTTTTCAATTGTGTACATTAAGGTTTGCTTTCTGGGCTGTATAGTTCTATGGGTTTTGACAAATGCCCAGGGCCACGTGTACACCATTACCGAATCTAACCAACGTTCCGTTGCCCTAAAAATTCCCCTGTGCTTTGCCTATTCAACTGTCCTCCTGAACCTCTGGCAATCACTGAATTTTTTTTCCTCTGTTTTTGCTATCTGTATTTTTACCTTTTCCAGAATATCATAGGAATGGAATCATGCAGCATGTAGCCTTTTTGGACTGGTTCCTTTCATTTAGCAATATGCGTGTAAGATCCACGGTGCTTTTGTGTGGCCTGATAGTTCATTCCTTTTTGCCACTGATCAAGGTGGGTACCTACCCAGGCTTCTTGACCTGTTTCACCTATTGGAGCACATCATAGCTGCTCCCAGTTTTTGGTGACTGTGAATAAAGCTATTATAAACATTTGTGTGCGGGGCCTAAGTTTTCAAATCAGCCAGGTAAATATCCAGGAGCACCCTTGTTGGACTGCATGATCAAACTATGTTTAGCTCTGTAAGACCTTCTCTGTTAATTTGGGAGTTTTATTCATTTAGTCTGGTTGATTGTTTTTAGGAAGGCTCTGTCCTGAGACATCCACGGACAAACGTTTGATAAATAACATTTTATGTATCAAGGATCTAACAGTCAGCTGGTTCTAGACACCGTTGCTGGGAGAGCAAGTTTGATTGAGGCTGAAGGAAAGGACGTCCGGGGTATAACCACCTTCATCGCCAGAAATAAGGAGTCAGGATGCCTCAACATCAAATCTGCCCATGGGGTCATACACCCTGTCTTCTTCTGCACCTCAGTTCCTTTCAACTCAGCCTTGCCTTGTGGTTTCTGAGATAACACATGTGAAAGGAATATTAATCACTATTAACTGCCAAATCATCAGTTAATGTTAAATTGTGTGGCCCAACTGAAAACCTTATTGTCTCCATTTGATTATTTACTGTATCCTCACTCCCTAGGCAGTTGTTTTCCCAAATCCAAACACTCTTGCTGCCACACCCCAGAGTGAGGAGAAGCCCATTTTTTCCAGGGGGAAAAAAAACTGGTTGTTAAAGAGCCTGAGCTCATTTACAAAATATCAGATCTTTCCAACAGGATCTGGCTCCCCTCCCATGCCCTGGAGAATAAAAGATCCTGTCCTCCTTCTTTTCCAGTGTGTCGTGGGACGGAGGGGACCTGGGATGTGTCTGGATTGTCCTGCCCAGATTTATCGCAGAGCCGTGGGTTGGGGGACTTGAGCATGCATTCAAATCCCCTAGATGTTAAAACTCAGACTGCTAGGATCCATCCCCACAGTGTCTTATGCAGTAGGTCTGGGTTCAGGAGAACTTTCTAACAAGTTCCCAGGTGATGAGATGCTGTTGGTCCTGGACATGTCTTTTTTTTTCGTTTTTTAAAGATTTTATTTATTTATTTGACAGACAGAGATCACAAGTAGGCAGAGAGGCAGGCAGAGAGAGAGGAGGAAGCAGGCTCCCCGCTGAGCAGAGAGCCCAATGCAGGGCTCGATCCCAGAATCCTGGGATCATGACCTGAGCCGAAGGCAGAGGCTTTAACCCACTTAGCCACCCAGGCGCCCCAGTCGTGGACATGTCTTGAAGAACCACTTCCCCCCAGAGGATTATCTTTCATGTCATCAATGCGCCCGAGCCATCACTAGGACTTGCCTTCACTGTTCAGATGGAAGACAGAGTTGCGTGGAAGAACTGGGGAAGGCTGGGCTGAGTGCAGGTCAGGAGGGCCAAGGAGTCTGGCACATCGACGCGGGGCACACGAGTCCCCCTGCTACTCCAGAGATGGCTTCCTACTGTGGAAATATCGGCTTTGGGAGCAGAAATGGACTATGGTGGCCAAAACGCTTTTGTCGTAAAAGGGAAAGAAGTGAACTCGGTGGGTGGAAACGACTCACACAGCCAACCAGGGCAGAGCCACAGTGACCTCAATTTTCTGGCTCTTTCTATAGTAGTAGAGCTACTTTTCCTTGCTTGAGGCAGCCCGGGTGACTTCTGTGCTCAGAGGTGAGGAGGCCAGAAGCAAGCCCGTTCCTGAGACAATGATGCTTGAATCGTCTTCGCAGCAGGAAGTGAACAAAACACAGCTCCTCCTTCCATCCACCCCTTTCACAGACACACAAGCACACGGGGGTTCACGAGGGTCAGCACTCCAAAGAGACAGGGTGGGAGGTGGGCAAGAGGGAAGACGAGGGATCATTGCTTCTCAGAGCAGTAACTCGCGTTGGACCACGCAGGATAAAGAACCCCAAGCTTCTAGAAGACAAGACTACCAAACTTCCCAGTTGAAAAACCAAAGATACCTTCAGCCCCTCCCTCCAAATAAGAGAACCCGGGCCATTCTGTTCTTGTGACCCTGGACATCGCTCAGTAATTCACCGTATTTGTGGAAGAGGAGTAACTTCCCGTCACCGTGTCTGGAACCCGGATCTCAGAACACCTCTAAAAGGAGAGGTGAGGGACGGGCAAAGGAAGGGGACTGAGGGAGGAGGAAGGACTTTGGCTGCTTTTTCTTAGATTTAAAATATTATTAGATGATTTCCTTGAATTTCTAACAAGCAGGTTGAAGTTTAAATTACAAGATCTCTAACAGAGTCAGAATCCAAATGGCCCAGGAGTCCACAGACAATTGCCACGGCCGGCCATATGGGTTTCAGGTTTGTTCTTTGCAAAGACAAAGCTCCCATTGAGTAGTGGAGAGGAGGAGAGCCCAGGGAGGGTTTTCGTTACCCTGATCCCCATCCCCATGGCCAGGGGAGGCCGAAGAAAGAAGAACTGGTCCATGGGCTCCTGAGGACAACCGTTCACAATGAGGCACATACCTGCTCTTTGGGGTCTCTCCGGACCAGGGTGGGCACAGAAGACAAAGATAAGAAAAGAAAGAACCAAGCCCAGTGATGCAAGCTCATGAATTCTACAAAAATAAAAAAGCACAAGCTTCAGAGAAGTGACTGAGTTCTTGGTAGCACACAACCCTGCCGTGATTTGTGTGAGAGAGGAGAGATCTCGCTGAGGTCCTCTGGGAGCTTTGGTTCACACGTCCCTCATTTTGTTGATGCACAATGTGCAAAACCCTTCAGCCAGAACTCTGCATTTAATCCCTTCTCTCAGAGGCTGTGTAGTCAAGTGGCTTTGGAACCAGGGTTTGGGGTGAGGATTTCAGTCCTGCTTGGGATAATTAATAATAAATTACGCCCAAGTCCGCTGTGTCTCCTGGGGCTTTTGTGAGCATTCAAATGCAAGCAAATGTGATTGTCAGCAGTGGAGAATCTGTAGCTACTGGTCATCTGTTCCCTCATACCTTGAGAGAAGAAGCTCGGAACAACATGGTGACTTCCATTAGCCTTTGACCACTCTTGGGATCATCCGCCACTGAAGGGCCTCCAGCCGATTGCTTTCTTGCTCAAGTTTCAACATTTCCAGTTTCTTCTCCAGAACAGCTGGTCCCAATCTACGAAATAACCCCTTTGCACACTTGAAGACCATTATTAAGATTCCCCTTGGCCATAAACATATGAAGAAGTGTTTAACAGATGAAAAAAAAATGTTTAACCTCACTGGTAATCAAAGAAATCCAAATCAAAACAACAAAATGCAATCTTTGCCTATCAATTTGGTAACTTTTTTTAATGATAGTACTCCATGCTGGTGAGAGTAGGGTAAGGCGGCAATTTCGTACATTGCTGGTGGGAACATAAATTGGTACAGTCTTTCTGGAAAGCCATTTGGCAATATGTTATCAAGACCCTGAAAATTGTCCTTACCCTTTTACCCAGTAATTTCACTTCTGGGAATCTATCTCAAGGAAATAATCAAAGAATCGGACACAGATTTCTGCTCCGTGGGATTTGTTCTAGTACATGGTATTTTGATTTGTGAATAAGTAAAACCACCCAGAAGTTCAGGGATGCCGTGACACATATTAACAAGTTATTAAAAGTCATGTTAACGAGGAATATTCAAGGACATGCCGAGTGGTCGCTATAAAATGGCAACACAACCACACACAACAGGATACAAAACGAAACACAGTAGGATTTTCGTTATATAATGACATGTATTCATACTTTTCTATGTACATAGGGAAAGGCTAGATGCAAACAGCAAAATATTAACTGTTCTTATTAGAGGGTGATAGAATTATGGGTGCCTTTTTATTTTCTTCTTCATAATTTTATAACTAAAAATACTGTTTAAGAGCTCATGTGGCCTTATATGTTTCTAGGTAGCTCAGCACGGTCCCTGCCCTCCCACAGCACATTCTAGGACCTAAACAATGGGCGATCGAGGGTTACAGAGATTTTCTGGAAAGGGCCCGATAGCAAATGTACCAAACTCTACGGATCATACAGTGTCTGTTGCACCTACTCGACTCTGCTGTTGTTGGGAGAAGCGTTCATGGACGATCCGTCAACAAGTGGACACGGCTGTGTTCTAATAAATCTTTATTTACAAAATGAGGCAGCAAGTTGCTTTTAGCCCACCACCTTAGTTTGCTGACCCCTGGTCTAGATGATTTGAATTTCTCCCAGCCTATAAATAAATAAATAAATAAATAAATAAATAAATAAAATAAAAATCTATCATTTCAAGCAAATACACTTAGAGAGACTTCTAGAAGGATTGGAGGAGGCAAAGTTCTTCCCTATTCTCCTGATGAGTCAATCCATCTGAAACCTTTATTCAGAAGCAGCCAGCCAAGGGCACTCTTCACAGGCCTGGATGATTCACCCCTGCAAGGTGTTCCCTCCTTCCTCGTCCTCAGCACCCCCTTCCAAGTGGGCTGCTCTGCACCACCCACTTCAGCCCTTCCTGCAGACCGTGGGGTGGGGAATGAAGAAAGCCAGAAGTCGAAGTGATGACAGCCGAGGGGCTGCAGACTTGGCACAGCTGAGAGCTGGTTTGAGATTTCCACTCTCTGCCATCCACGCGGCTGCAGAGGTGCCCAGAGTTCTCTGTCTGTTGACATGTTCTCTTCTGGTCACTGTCTTGGAAAGTTGACCATACATTAGCTGGGTTCCAAGCAATGTTCAAAGGGGTGCAAAGAGATGTGGTCTTTTGCGGGGGGGGGGGGGCTGCTCGTTTTTGTAGACAGACAAACCGAGCCCAAGATGAGAGCACACGATGCACTTGTAGGATCACTTGTGTATGATACGAAGCTTTGCAATGTCCCTTCTTGGGACTGGAATCCTTCCCACTCACCTTGGCATAGACACAGGTCATTGCGGTCCAAGCGGTCTTTCCCTCACTCCCACCTCTCTCTCCCCGCCCCACCTCCTGGGTGTGTTTGCAGTGGGGACACCGGACCTAAACCGTCATGGACGCCGGACACTTGTCCAGGAAGCAGGAATGGCATCTGAGAGCAGCATGCCCAACAGACCCAGTGACGGGACAGGAGGTTATAAAATCTAAGTGACGTTCCAGGGCTCTTGATTACCTTGTCACTTTTCCCTAATCAAATGTCACCAAATCAAATGTCAAGTTGCAAACCACCAAGTGAGAACGGCCCTAGTGGAAAGAAAAAAACAGTCATCGGGAGTTTCTCCCAAAGTCCCTTTCTGGCTCTTGGGTTTGATTCCCCTGACTCGGCTTGGCCTGACGGCCGTATTTTCTCCTAACTCTAAATCCAGGCGGTGAGGCCAGGAGACAGGCACTGGCGTAGGCCAGCTTTCCATCAAGAACCCACTATCCTGGCAATTACACGGTGATAGGGAAGAGAGAACAAGGAGATTTTGCATTAAAAAAAAAAAAAATTAGAAACCCCAGGAGCTTATTTTGCTCATAAAATGCCTGTCACACCCTCGCTAAGACAGAAAATATTCACACCAAACCCTCACACTCTGCATTAGGCTGACCGCCTAGGACTTACGTTCCTGTTCAAAACTGTCATGCGGGTCCCGCTCTGATTCGCCCGGGATGGAGGCATTTGATACTGTTTCGTCAGAACAAGGGCGTGTCGAAGGCCCATTGTGAGTTGCACTGTTGCACACCAGGCCCTCTTTTTTTTTTTTATTAAATCTTATTCAACAAACAAATATTGGGAGTAGTAGGGTGTATTGAAAGCCCTCGGGATTAGAAGTAATCCACGCAGCCCGCTTTTTACACATTTTTCGCCACAGAAGACAGGCTCCTGAAATACAGGTCCATTACTTCCCAGCTGTGTGAATTACTTAATCTCCCCAGCCTTATCTTTCCTCTATTTGAGGAATTAAAAAAAAAAAAAAAAAAGGAACAGTGTGGGGGTGGGAAGCCCAGTAATATCCACCAGGCTGAGTTGCAAAGTCAGAACGAGAGACCGCATGTGAACGCCCAGGGTAGGACAGAACGTTTTATTCCCTCTTCCTTTCTTTAAGCAAGGAATGGTGTTAATAACTCGGAGAGAGGCAGGGAGGTTGGCACCTGGCCCTGCCACCCCCTCCAAAGTGTTGGATCTTTAGGGAGCGAGATTTATGGGCACAGGTCATTTGAAATGTGGGATATGCCAGGAAGAGCTGTGTAATGTGCTGTTGGAACAGAGAAGAGGGAGAGGGTCATTCTAGCCAGTAGTGTCGGCGAAGGCTTCTGGAGGTGGGGGAGGGGGGGCATGACATTTCAGTCATGCCTTGAGGGACAGGGGTGGAGATGCCGGACAGACTTCTGGGCCGGGAACCTGTCAGGGCACGGGCTAGAGACAGAAAGGGACAAAGCATTTCAGGCAATGATGAGGCATTCGGGTGGGCTGCTCGGTCAGGGGCACGAGAGCCCGGGAAGAAGGCTGGACTCACATCGCCAAGCAGGCCAGATCACAAGGGACCCACGAGCGCTGTGCTGAGACCATGTGTTACTGTGGGGGCCGTGAGATTTCAAACCCAGGAAATGGCATCATCAGAACGTCATGCTGACGGTGTGAACCTGTATTTCTGTCTGCCCAGGACAGTCTGGCCGTGAAACTATTTCATCGATCTCCCTGTCCCTCACAAAGTGTTGGCGTTTGGATGACGAGTCACGGAGCCACCCGATTTTGTTCACCTTGCTGTCCAGGAGAGAAAGACACCGGGACAGAAAGAGACTAGCCCCAGAGAGATCCCTCTGAAAGCCACTTCGAGCATCCGGGTAGGAAATGAGAGTCTCCAAAGGCAGAGAACCAACGGGAACAGAGAGAACATGGCAGAGCGACGGCCGCCTCCGAAGGCAGGTCAACAAGACCTGTGCGTTGGGAGAGGAGAGAAGGAGGGAGCACGGGCGCTGGCGGGTTTTTTCAGCCTTAGGGGAGTTGAGTCATGGGGTGAGCCACGCGGTCTGCGGAGAAGAATGAGCAAGAAGCTGGAAGCACAAATCCAGAGCGCGGGAGAGGTCCGAGCCCGAGACGCGCATCTGGCTGACTCGTGGGTAAAATGGTAGAAGAGGGAGTGTGTGTTGGGGGGTGGGGGGGGGGACCGCCCAGGAAGAGGACAAACAAGAAGACACTCGGGGCTCCCTGGCAGATGATAATGAGTCATGAGCAAAAGAGATGAGGAACGAGGGAGAAGCAGAACCATGGATGCCCGGGGAGAAGAGAGCTTGGGGAAGGGCCGTTCGGCTCCGCAGAGCCCGACGCTCCCAAATGACTGAGCAGGCCGGAGGAGAGCCCTCGGGGAGACCTCGAAAGTTCCATTTCGCCGGAGCCGTGGGGGCGGGAGGCAAATCGCAGGGGGCCAAGGGGGCGTGGGAGGCCGGGAAGTGGTGTCGACAAGCATAGACGATGCCTTGGGTGGATCTGCTGGTGAAAGGAGGGAAAGAGGGAAGGAGGTGGGACTGTGGTGTGAGGGAGCCGTCGAGCGAAGGCAGGTGCCGAGGGGAGTTAAACGGAACCTGAGCGCGTTTGGGCACCAAGAGGAGAGGGAAGGTCTCATTAGGATTTCCTGCTCCAGTGGAGAAGCCATAGACGAGAGGCAGGACTCCCCGACGACGTCGAGAAGGCCGGGAGGAAGTATGGCCGTGACACCGGGTGGGGGCTGTTAGGTTGAGGGAGTGAATGGGGGTGATGGTGGTGGTCACAGCAGAGGTGGCCCTCACTTGTCACAACTCGCGACTCTTAATAGCGACCATTGTTGACACGCAAGTTCCGCACATTCATTGAAACCTCGCCGCCACCCATTTTACAGGTGGGGAAATTGAGGCTGAGGGGGGCGAAGCCAACGGGCCGCGAGCAGCTGTGGAAGGGGCAGGGCCCCGACCGAGACCCGGATCCTGGCTGACGGCAGAGCCGGACACGCGGGCCGCCCGTGGGCCGCCCGTCCGTGTAGACCGACCGGCGGCTTCATCCTCTCTGTCGAGCCGGAGGTGAAGTCATCCGCCGTGAATGATGGGGGTGGATTCGGAGGCCCGAGGAGGGAGGAGGAGAGTTGAAACAGCTGCTGTGAAGAATGCAGCGGGGCTGGGCCCGGGGAGAGAGAGGGCACGGGTTGCTTCCCAGAGGTGCTGATAGCTTCCAGGAGATTCTGTCTTGGTCTTATCGCCCTCACTCCCGGCCCCATTTCCTGCCCAGAACTTGCCCCACGAGCTCCTCGTTTCTTTTGTTGTCTTCTCTCCGCTCATCCTTCCCTCCAGGGAGATAAGGGTCACGTGGGCCAAGAAGAACCGGGTCAAAGATCCTTCCCACCCCGGGGTGGCTTGTTGGTGATGAGCAGCAGGGAACCGGGCTGGCGAGGCCATCCTGAGCTCCAAAGGGTTTAAGGAGACGGTGCATCCAGCGGGCAGAAATGATTGCGGATCGAACGGCTGGAGCCACGGTCAGGCTGCCCAGGCCCCGCCCGTAGAGAAAGAGCGCGGAGTCAAGGAACATCAGCCAGGTAAGCTGGCCGTCACCTCCTTCTACTCCAGCAACAGGCCCGTCCGTCCCTGGAGGCCTCTTTCCACGGAAGGGGTACCGTGTTAGTTAGCAGTCAATGAAGAGGCCTCCTGGGAGCCCAGGGCTTAAACTGTTTCCTCCGAGGCACTGGTTTGACCACTTGGAGACCAGTAACAGGCCGAGGCTGGCCCTCCCTCTCTGGGAGAACTCCACTGAGCTATTAACTAAAGGTGTTGGCCCCAGGGACGGGCCTGAAGACACAGGGTTATTGCTTGCTGGACGTGACCCACCAGCTCAAACACAACTATTAAGCCATTGGTGGAATTAATAAAATCCATACGGGCCCGGAGTCTAGAAGAAGCTGGGCTCAATTCAAATTTCCATAAAAGCGGCTAACGGGACCGGGAAATTGGCATTGAATTCTAGAAGCGTGCTGGCTTCCTGCCTCCCAAACGTCATTTTCAACACACTGGGACTCGGGATAGACAAATCTGTGGGCTGGAAGATTCCAGAAGCTTTTATTAGAATCTTCTCAGGGCTGTCGTTTCCATGGGGCTAGAAACTCCCTTGCAGGCGGGTCATCATCGTGGAGTCTTTGAATACAGAGAAAAAGCACAGGGAAAATGACCCGCAGCTCCCATGCAGGCTAAAAGGGAGTTCTTGGAGGGGATACAAGCAAGTGGTGTTCTGGTTTATATTCGAATGCTGCTAGTTGTGCGATGGGGCAAGGGAGAGGGGCCATGGGGCTCTTCATGGAGAACCGGGCTGAACGTTCGTGTCTTCAGAGAGCGTGGGCAGATGATGGAGAATAGGTGATCCCTGTGTGCGCGCGCGTGCACCGTAAGCTGGGGGAGAGGGGCCTACCATCATGCAGCCCAAGGTAAAATAAAGCCGGTGCCTCCCTGCAGCCCGGGTTAAACTGGGGTCCCCTCCCACAGGCAGGAGAGTCTCCTGAAACCCGGGCCACGTCCCCAGTGCTCCTGCTGATTACCATCTTTCCCTTAAGTCGCCCTGAAAAGCAGCTCAGGGGCAACAAAACCCTCCCTCTCGCACCCGTTCCAACATTTCTCTAATTAATGCAGGAGAAAATTAATTACAGAGGGATTTTCAAGACCTCGGCATCTAATGGCCCTCCCAGCCCCCTCCCCCACCCCACCTCCCGGGGGCCGACTGCGGCCCCCATTGGCTGTGCCCGCGTTCCCTCCCCCCCAGGCCCTCGCACAATACCGAAGGCTAATTAGGCCGGGAAGGAGTTTCTTGGCAAAGGGGGCTGAGCGCTAGGTCAGTACCTTGAACAACCCAGAAGAAAAACAAAACAGCATTAAAAGAAAAAAAGAAAGAAAGAAAGAAAGAAAAAAAAAACAACCCTGCTAATCCCAAGCGCATTTCCGCCAAATATTCTCCTTTTCAAGTGTTTTCTTCCTGGTAAACAAAATGCTGTCGCTGGCTGGGCGAATTTTAGGACATGGTTGCTTAGTAATATTGGGGAAAACACCATGTCCTCACCTCAGCCCCGTTTGTTTCTCTTCTGTCTTGCTCACTTCACTGAGAGGCCCCGACATTCCCACATCACGAGGGTTTGCCCGTTTTGTAAAGAAGAGCCGGCTTTTCTTTTTTCTTTCTCCTTTCCCCTTCCTTCCTCCCTCCCTCCCTCTCTCTTTCTTTCTCTTGTTCACTCACTGTTGTCGAACCGCTCCCCAAAGCCAAGCCAGGAACACAATTCAGGTCCTGTAGACCAGTGCCATCCAGTAGATCGATCCAATATGGCAGCCGCTAGCCACTCGTGGCTCATGGCTCGGAGCGCCAGGGCTCCTGGCAAAACCCCTGTGGGTTGAGCTGGCAGAGCCACCAACCAACAGGGTGGCTCTGGGACGGTAATGAGGGACCGAGGGTGGTTTTGCGTAGGGATCACACAGGCTTCCCCTGGCATGCGGTCCTATCTTCTCTCTGTGCGTCTTGGCGTGTCACTTACCTCTTCTGCACGCTCGTAGACAGTCACGCAAGCACACCTCAGGGTCGTGTCTGAGGTCCTATAACGGACGCCAAGTCCCCGGCACATACGTGAGGCCCCCAGGGAGCCCTTCCACCAGAGCATAGCGAGGACAGCTGGCGTGGCCCACGCTGCAGTCCGGCTCTCCTTGGCTTGCTTTTCTGCTCCCAGAATTCTGTGCTGTTTCCCAGCTCTGCGCTTTCCCCTCTGCTGGGAACGTCCTGCCTCCCTGCTCCTCGGCCTGGGCCTCATGGCTTCCTCTTTAACCCAAGAGATCCTAAAGGCTCATCTCGAGAACTGGGAAGCTGTTTCTTTTCCTCTCTAGTGCCCCTTACTCTCTCTAACCACCCCCCAATGCATACACGCGCATTCACACACGCACACATGCACACACCCACCCCAGAGCTGGGCTGGAGAACTTTCTGCAACCTTGTCTCCGTGAATATCCGCTTCTCTGCATTGGTCTCTGAACGATCTTTCTTTTTCTTTTTCTTTTTTAAATATTTTATTTATTTATTTATTTGAGAGAGAGAGAGAGAGCGAGCATGAGAGGGGAGAAGGTCAGAGGGAGAAGCAGACTCCCCATGGAGCTGGGAGCCCGATGCGGGACTCGATCCTGGGACTCCAGGATCACGACCTCAGCGGAAGGCAGTTGCTTCACCAACTGAGCCACCCAGGCACCCTCTGTACAATCTTTTCATCAACCTACCGTCCCCATTACAGAGTGAACCCCGAGGACACAATCCGTGTTTGACCTTGTTCGGCTTTTCAGTGGTGTCCCCAACAACCAGGATAGCACCCAGGGACTTCTCCCTTAACATTTGTCACCTGTGACACAGCAGTTCTGCATCACGGTTTACCCCCTGCCTCAGGGGTCAGCAAATTACAGCCCACAGGCCCCATCCAGTCTGTCACCTGCTTTCCTATGGCCCTCAAGCTAAGAAGGTTTTTGGTTTGGATTCTGTTTTGTTTTGTTTTTTAAATATTTGGAGGATTTTAAGTGGTTATGTAAGTGCCTACATAATGGGACTGACTTTGCCTCTTGAACTGCAAGGCCTAAAACAGTCCCTTTCTGGCCCTTTAAAAAAATTTTTTTGCCAACCTCTCGTCTAGATCCCGAGAAGAGCCGCTGGTGGGGCTCAGGGTAGCCGGCAGTCAGAGAGAGGGACAAGGGTGCTTGGAGACGGGTGCTGAGAGAGGAACCCGAAGATCACATCTGGGCCATTTCCAACGGAGCTGACCCCCGGCAGCGGGGTGGATGGCACGAGCTAGTCCCCAGGGACGCAGCCGGCGGCACTGCCCGCACAGGGCACGTCTTGTCTTTTTCAAGCCACTGGCCTCGCCCCACGGTGAACCCCTCAGGGAGTGGGGAGGGCTGGGGGGACACATGACGTGGACTTCTGAGAAGGCTCTGACATGCCCGCGCTCAACCACGGCAAACGCCAAGAGGGGCTTCCTGGCGTCCGGGGGGTGGTTTGGCTACGTGAAGGAGCCGTTTCTATTTAAAGTCAAGCCCCCAAACATGTCTTTAATCGCAATGGGAAGGTCTTTGAGAGCAGCACGCACGGAGGCTTGGAGGCCGTCACCCCGCAGACAGGAAGCCGTCCGTTCTTCCCCGTCCCGCTAAGACGGGAGCGGAGGTTTCCCAGAACCAAGGCAGAGATCGCCCAGGCCCGGATGCCACCGCATCAAGGTGAGAAACGGGAGGGTCAAGGTCACCCCGTCTCCGTCCCACGTCCCTTCCTACCTTCCATACACCCTCAGTGTCTTCCGGTTCCCTGCTCGGAAATAAGTGGCCAAACATCACGGGCGTTGGGGAGGACGTGGAGGCTCGCTCATTCCCCTGCTTGGTTCCCTCGTCCCAGGAGGGAGGGGCCGAGCGCACCCGACCTGCTAAATATTTCCCGGCTGGAGAGTCGGCTTTGCTTCTGCTGCTGCTTGGCACCAGAGAGACAGGAAGCTATTTAGATATATTATCTTCCTTTTCAGGAAGTTTAGAGGAACTTTTCTATTGCAGTTCACACAAACATCCAGCTAATGGTCATTTAGTCATGCCGGCTCATTAAGTCACCAGGGAAGAATGCGCCGCCTGGTTAGACGGCGCTCAGGCTTCTCCACTCGCTGCCCTAGACGAGGCAGAGAAAAGGCTGGAAGGGCGCTAACCAGGACCGGGAGCTCCGCCGGAAGGCCATGAGGGCCCAATGTAAAATAATTCCCATTTCCCAGGGTTGCCTCTGGTTTTACAGCATAATTGAAATGGGAGTGAGTAAGAAGACGGTGGTCTCCATGAAGAGTTTCCGGCCAGATGATGCTGCATTTTAAGGGCGATCAAAGAGAACTCTTGGCAGGACGTAGTGAGAATGTGGTTATGAAAAATGTGATATGGATCCACGGACTAGAGTTCAGGTCATGGAGAGGAATCAACAGCTGGGAAAGGAGATAGCTGCAGACCGTCGTGGCTAACTACGATTGATCCGTTATTAGGCTCCAGATATGAGTGTTTTTTGTGCTTTGACTCATATGAGGCTCAAACAACTCAAGGAGGTAGGCATTATGAGAACATTGGCCCAGATGGTGAGTGGCAGGGCTGGGGTATGAATCTGGTCTGCGCTAGCCAATGGGACTTTCTGCAAGGGTTAATGTGTCCCATATCATTGCTTTCCAATATGGAAGCCACTAGCTACATGTGGCTCCTGGGCCCTTGAGGGTAGTGTGACTGAGGACCTGAAGCCTTCATTTTACCTAATTTTAATATATTTAAATTCAGGTAGTCACATGTGGCTAGTGGCTACCATATTGGACACCCCATTCTAAGTAGTCTGGCTCCAGAATCCACACTCTAAAACGTTAGACTGTCTTGCCTCTTAAATCAATCGAGAGCATTTGGAGCTATTTATTAGGATATTTTTCAATATTTTCAAGGATAACAGCATAGAAGAAATCAGGTTAAATGGAAATGTAAGAGAGAAAAGTTTGCTTAAGTTAAAAAGTAGACATCTGTTCAGATCTGGTCTTTGGCAAAACACCCATAGAGGGAGTAAGGTGAAACACCGGCATGGTTTGTCAAGAGAGGAGGTGGCTTCCTCTCGTTTAAGCAGTAAATTGAATCAAGCTCCTGTAAAGTGACCTTATTAAGTCCCTGCTCTCTCTAGAGCTATATGGTCTGGGTGGGGAACCAAGTCAAATCCATCCAACCAAGCAAGGATACAGAATGCAGGGTCCGTTCGTCCTATTGGGATTCAGGTTAGATGTTTATGCGCAAAAGCAGGAATGATCATGGAAGCCTTCATGGAGGAGACGGTATTTTAACTGAAAGTTTGAAGGATGGATTGGATTAGCACAGTGGGAAGTTGGAAAGGATGAAGGCAATGACAGACTTGGAAGGAAAAACAAACTGTTCTTGACAGATCTCTTGGAGACTGACATTTAGGGATTAATCAAAAGTGACTCCAAAGTTTCTAGCTTGGACAAAAATAGTGGTTCTGGGGGCAGACAAGGGAACTTTAAGGGGTGGGAGGAGACAGTTTGGGGAAATTATGACTTTGGTTTTGGCCATGTGGATTCCGAGGCCACAGCTTGTGTCAATCTCGGATTAATACTCACTTTTCAAGAGCCATTAAATGTCCAATTAAATGGGAGGAGGGTGGTTCAGAAGGCTGCCCAAGATCGCCTCCATCCTGGTACTCGGTGACTTTGCTTTCCCCTCTGAGGCTGAGAAATGAGGCCACGGCAGAACGGAAGGGAAGCCACAGGCCTCCAGAGACGTGCACGTCACCACACCACTGGGGACAAACGCATACCTTGTTTTCTCTGCAATGGCGAGTTGACAGACACCCGCTTACTTCATCTTGGAAGTTATATTCATCTGCCCTTTGGAACATCCTGCCCAATGACCTACTCCTTTAAATAGCTTTTTTTTTTTCTTTTGATTATATTTGTAATACCTACTCACTGCAAAACATTTGGAAACTTCAAAAACAGAAATAAGGAAATGCGATCACATATACACATAGGCACACACACACACAGACCTACATATGTATGTGCACATGTAGGCAAGTGTACGTGTATATATATTTATGTAGCTACGGTTTTCATCCATTTCTAGCTGGTATCTCAAAATACTTTGTTGGCCGAAAGAATCTGTATGAATAAGTAAGAAGATAACGGTACCCACTTTTATTGAGTTGTTAGTGAATTCTGGGCATATAGGAAAAAGTCATCAATCACCACACGCGAGCACATCTAGAAGAGTCTCTTTCTAAAATGAACCTATACACTTTCCTCTTACTGCCCAGCAAGTACATCTTTAACGCCTCTCTTCATCATTTGCTTTTTCCCTTTGACCCAGCCCACTGCAGATTCACAATTCCTTGTAAGAGACCAAGAAAACCAAGAAGGAGCAGCGGTGGGGAGTTAGGAGTAACGAGTAGGGACCCAAGGAGGCAGGAACCCCGCCGATATTCTAAACCACACATCTGGAATTCCCGACTCGACTCGTAAGAATGTTCCCGACAAGAAAACAAACACTGAACACACACAGGGGAAACCACAAATAGACACATTGTCAGAAGCCTTGCGGAGGAAAGAGAGTGAAGAAGACACACGATGAGGTTGGGTAGGACCAAGGGGAATTTGCATGTTGCCTTTCAGCTGCCCCAGGGAAAGCAGGGATTAAATGACCCCCTAATGAATATGACCCATGGAGACAGGGAATCTGTGCATAATTGAAACACACACACACACACTCACACACACGCACACACACACACACACAGACGCACATAACCTCAATGGGATTCTTCACTCTTGCCTTCGTTTCCAGGAATTCAAACCAAGGCATTGGTGCTTGGTTCTTGGAGATACCCACAAACACCAAAGGTGTGGGGGGATCCTTATCTAGTCCCTTTTTTGCAAGGCCTGTGGGAGCAAAGCCTGTGGGAGGGGAGAGCTGTCTAGTGTATACACCTAGGGAGGGGGTAAGGAGGGGATGGCCTTTCCTTCAAAGATAACACAACAGCCCCAGACCGCCAGTGATTCTCTCTCCAAAACCTTCCTAATGAGCTGTCTGGAGGTGGGGGGTGGGGGGTTATTTTCAACCATATTTCGGCCACTGCTTGTTTTTTAGAATTCTGTCTCCATTTTTCGATTTCACAAACGCTGTTTGCAATGACCTTTCCCTCTCCACCATCTTTGACAGTTTCTCATGCGTGAAACATATTTTTGTTCATTATTTTTTTTGTCCACAACCTCCCCTCACAACCGTCCAGCCCGGGTCTCCCTCCCTGTACCCTTCACCCCCATGTCAGACATATAATGAATTACCATTCCTTCAGACAACGAGGTTGAAAACTTGTGGTCTCCAAGGCAACGGGGTGTCCTGGGGTGGGGTGCCGGGGAGGGGGGCTTGCCCGGCCAGGAAAGGACTGGAAGTAAAGGGGGGTGGGGAGGCAGAAGCAGAGATGATATCATTCCTGAAGGCTGAGAGCAGCCAATCGGCTCATGAGGATATGATGTCATCTCCCCCACCTCACCCCCTTTTGGCCTAGGTAGCCCCACGGAGAATTCTAGACAAGTATTGAGCTCAAGTTGTATGGCTCTGAGAGAAAGAGGGCGGGCGATGGCAAAGGGGGGAGAAAGAGAGATCCACGGGCTCTCCGGATGGCCCTAGCAGACACTCCAGTCTTCACTTAGAGGCGGCCCCATAAAAATGTCATCAGCTTGGGCTCTCCCTGCATTACAACACAATGATTTCTTTGGGGAGAAGAAAAAACCCTGAGATTTATTTTGCAGCCACACCCCCGCCTCCCTTGGAAGAGAAAAACCAACCAACAGCAAGTGGTGAATGAACTTCTACAGATCAGCCCCCAGCAGCCCAGCCTGAGAACTTTCTGAACGGAAAGACGCACACGTTCGCACCGAACCGGCCGAGCACATTTATGCTGCTTCTCTGCAGGGGAGAGGATGGGGAGATGCTCTAGGTGCTCCGGGGTGGGAGCCTGCTTTGGGGCGAAGCTGCCCAAGCTGGCGGTGCGGGCCACTTAAGGTGCTGGGGGAGGGGCGTCTGTCCCCAAGACAATGACAGTATCTAGGGCTCGGTGCCAGGCTCCTAGGAGAAGCAAACAAGCCATGGCTTTAGGGAGGGGTGCTGGCTCGTTAGAGCGCCTACTGATGTGTTACCCCCACGCAGAGGGGAGGGTGAGTGTGCACGGCTCTCTTCTGCCAGATTTTTCTCTTGGGACTGGGAAGCAGTGTTATTTCGCAAAAATGTTCCCAGGAGTCCAGGCCATGGAACGGTGTGTCCAAGGGCTCAGACCAGGCCAGGGCGGCCCCCTCCCTGCCCCTGGACAATGCAAAACGTATAGGTTCCCCCACAGCGGTCTTTTGAAGTCTCTCCGGAGTTGTATCACACGGACCCACCCATGTCACCTTTGAGGAAACAAAGAAGCCAAGACCCATGCCCCCTCCCCATTTTGCAGATGTGAGCAATCAAGGCCAGAGAAGGAAGGGGCGAGCCAAGGACCAACAAGAGGTACCAGTAGGTCTGGAGCTGGACCCACAGCTCTGTCTCCTGCCCACTCTTCGTTCTTGGAGACCAGTCCATGACACAGTGATAGTCCCGGAAGACAGAAGCCTTCACTTTCGACATCACCTGTCTACCGTTTTCTGCATAAGTCGTTACGGTGTTGGACCCAGATGTTACCTCCAGCCCCGTCCCTATGCGGTGTAAGCGAGACGCGCTCTGCAGACCTCTGCAGCTCCCCTTGACCAGCAGGCCGGACGCACACCGGACGAACCAGAAGGCAGAGCCGGGCTCCCCAGGAACCCGCCTCCAGGAAGGGAGACTAAACAGAGGTCATGAAAATAGGTGCAAACGGTACACATGAGCGTTATGAATCAGGGCTGGAGACGCACAAGGAAAGGGGTGAACATCCATATTTTAGCAAATACTTACTGATTTCCTACTCTGTGGCAGGTGTTGAAACAGAAATACGGCTAAGTCTGAGTTTCACCTCGTGGCAAATCTATCGAGGAAAAGACACTGAGGCTGTGCTTCCCCCTTTGAAAGCTCCAGGAAGACAGGGACTCGGTTGCATTAATGGCGTATACCCCGAGTGCTGCTTGGTATACAGCAGACACTCAATAAATTCTTGCCCCATGGCCAAAGAGAAGCAGTGCCTAGAATGATGGTTCTGTCTTTGGAGGACATCAGCAAGGAGGTGATACCTGTACAGGGCCTTGCAAGACAAATAAAAATTTGCCAGGTGGAAGGAGGGGGGATATTCTAAGTGAAGGGAACCCCATTTGCAAAGACGGAGAGTATAAGGATAGGACAGGATGGGTTGTGCTAAGATAATGAATAACATCCAAGTCTCCGTGGCTAAAAATAACATAGTTTCAAAATGGTGGTTTTCGGGCTTTACCGCCTCCCCACATTTATCCTCTGGCCCTCAGAGTTGTGTTAGCAATGATTCCATTATCTACCTATCAACCAACCGCCTAGCAACAGCATTAGTACGGACTCATCAATATAGGAATATTTAATGGTTTGTAATTCTTATGGACTAAATGTTTGTGTCCCCCTGCGTCCAAAATTCCTATGTTGAAATCCTAATCCCCAAGGTGATGGTGTTAGGAGGTGGGGCCTTTGGGAGGGAATTAGGTCATGAGGGTGGAGGCCCCATGAATAGAATTTGTGTCTTTATAAAAGACACCCCAGAGAGCCTCCCATTTCTTTCCACGCGGGAGGACACCGCAAGGGGATGGCCATCTCTGAACCCAGAAGCGGGTTCTCACCAGACACTGAATCCACTGGTGTCTGGACCTTGGCTTTCCCAGCCTCAGAACTGTGAGAAAGCAATGTTTGTTGTGCAAGACCCCCAGACTCTAGTATTTCTGCTGTAGCAGCCGAAGCTAAGATAATAATTCTACCCCGAGCTCAATCATGGCGGTGTTCAAATTCGTGCCAGACTTGGCCAAGGGGAGCGCTCCTTCAAGCTGATTTCTGCGACAAGTCCCTGTCCTTTTTAAAATGTATATCGTGTTTTAAATTGGTACCAGAATGACTTTCTTCACTTGGATGTTCCAATGGGACCATGAGGCAGCTGAAGTCTTCGGGGAGGCAGGAGAGTTTCGGGGAAGCAAGGCTTGGCTTTCCGACATTCTGGAGAGAGGAATCGGCTCTGTGGAGGGACGGACGAGCTCCTCTTAACACAAACCGTTAACAAGAACATAAGAAACATAGTCAAACAAATGACTACAGAAAAGGCTCATGTACCAAGAGTGAAAAGCTTTAGAGGCACAGGGCAGAGGTGGGAAGGAACAACTTTCTTGCACCATTATAGCTCACAATGTCACATTCTTGTGATTTTTGTGGGGTTCTGTGAGTTTTTAGCAGCCTGGACACAAGAGTCTCTATTACAGGGGCTCCTGGGTGGCTCAGTGGGTTAAGCCTCTGCCTTCGGCTCGGGTCATGATCTCAGGGTCTTGGGATCGAGCCCCACATCAGGCTCTCTGCTCGGCGGGGAGCCTGCTTCCCCCTCTCTCTCTGCCTGCTGCTCTGCCTACTTGTGATCTCATTCTCTCAGTGTCAAATAAATAAATAAAATCTTTAAAAAAAAAAAAGAGTCTCTATTACCACCCTCATTTTTGACTCTCATCTCCTACATGATCTCCTAATAAAAACATTTTGGGAGGCACTGGGGTGGCTCAGTCAGTCAACAAACAAACAAAGAGAAAATCTTAAAAAAAAAAAAAAAAAAACCCACAACATCTGGGTAAGGTTTCCCTACTCCCGTTTTACCGAGGATGGCACTGAGGTCCCAAAGCATCAGGAGACTTGTCTAAGGTCACACAGGCAGGTGTCTGGGTGCTGGCATCCTGGCCAGCCTGCGACGTGGTCCGTTCAGGCAGGCGGGAAGCAAACCAAAGCTCTTTACCCCCACTCACCTTGCATGCCCACAAGTGTACCCCACTGAGGGTCTCACGCTGAAACGGGCCCCGGCATGAGGCAGGGGACTATGACTGCATCCCAAATCAAACAGTGGGACGAGCCCCGGGGCCCGGTTGGAGCAACTTTAAGACGCTGACTCTTGTCACCAAGGCAGGTGTCCGGGAACCACGCCCAAAACAGGGTGAGGAGGCCTCCAGGTGTCCCAGCAGAAGGGGGCCCATTCAGGGGACACCCTGCATCCCTCTCTGTGGGGTCAGAATGAAGTCATGGCCTACAGGTTAGGAGACTGTCTGCTCTTGCAACACAGGTCAGCAGTGCTGGCCGGAGGACAGTCCCCCATCGCAGGACCATAAGGACTGAACTTGACCTCCAGATCCCCCCTAAGTAAAACAGGGACGCCAAAGGCCCACAGAGAGGTCGCAGGTGTGTCTCTGATGCCAGCCCCCTGGAAACCTTGTTTTTTTACTCCTTCCCTCCCACGGCCTTTTGTTTCTCTTTTGCCTTAGAGGTGGAGCCTTGGAAATCAGGGAACTGGAACAATCACCCTGAGGTCCCACGAGCCTGTTTCCTCTGCACATGAGAACAAGCATACCTCCACCTCAGGGCTGGGCGAGGGTTAAATTAGGCACCATATTTCCCACTGGCGCTTTGCTCAGTCTGGCCCAGAGAAGTACCCCGGGACTTGGAAACCCGAGCTCTATTTGGAGGTAGGGTCGCTAAGGAGGTCGCGAAGGCAAAAACGAGATGATCCGGGTGGGCCCTATTTGGACCAGTGGCCTTGTAAGAAGAGGAGATTAGGACCCGGGCACGTGTGCATTGGACGGACACGTGAGAAGACGTGCGTTTGTAACCCAAGGAGAGAGAGCGCAGAAGAGACCAGCCCTGCACTGCCTGGACTTTGGTGCTCTGAGCCGCAGACCTGCGAGCAGACAGATGTCTGTGGTTTAAGCTGCTCGGGTTGTGGTGCCCTGTCAGGGAACCCGAGCAGACTTGTCCTTCCTCTCGGCTGCCCCTACCCTGTCTCGTCCTTCTCCCTCTCTGTGTCTCTGCCCCTCCTGCCCCGCTCACGGCTCCCATGGATCGTTCTACAGCGTCTCACGGCGGACGTGTGGCTGGTACCCCTTCTCCAGGGACAAGACTCAGAGCGCTCGTCTGGTCCAAACCACCCGTTTCTGAGCCTTCGGCTCAAAAGTAGATGGCGAAAAACACAAAAAATAGGACTTTGCCTTTTGCCCGGATTCTGTTTCTTCACTTGAAAATGCCAGGTCTGCTGTCCCTTACACCACCAAAACCCATGGCCTCGGACTTGGCAGCCAGAGCCGGGAGGTCAGAACAGCAGTGAAATAAAATCACTATTTATTGGTCTCTGCCTTCTGACAAAACTGGTTCTCTGCTGCCCACCCGCCCACCAGGCCCGCGGGCAAGACTGCGCGGTGAAGACACGGGCGCGGTGAGTCACCAGTCAGCTCCACCGAGGACAAGGGCTGCTTAGGGAGAGCCAGGCCTGAAGCCCCACTGGGCGGGGGTCCACAGGCAGGGCGGGCTCCCCAGAGGCCGCTGGCCTGAGAAGGCCAGGAAGAAAGCCCTTCCTTCAGGGTTCCGACAAGGCGGTCCTCTTAGGCTCACATCACGTGGCCCTGACCGCAGCCCCCTACCAGCCAGGAGGCTCTGGAAGACAGAAGAGGGTCTGGAGGAGGCCTGAGGGCAGGGGAGGGCCCCAGGGCCGCAGGAGAGGGAAGGCGTCCTCACTAACAGTTCAGCTCTGTCTCCGGGGGCAGGTGATCTGCACTGAGGCTCCGTTTGGGGCCCCTTCCTGTGCAGCTTGGCCTTCCCCACCCCCCCACGGCAAATCGGGGCATTTCCAGAAATGATTACAATCGGCCACGCTACCCTGAGAGCTGCCCCAGAACCCCGCCAGGCAAAAACACACTGTTCTTCTATTTTATGAATGAGCAAGCCTGTATGCTTTCTATAAATGTCTGTGTAAATCACTGGTAAGCATCCCATCTTGGCACAGGAAACCCATCCCAGGCTGCAAAAGTGGCTTCTTCCCCGAGAGAGGCCCAGGGGCTGCTCCCTTCGCTGCTTCTGGACCCTAGGGAGCTGCCTCCCAGCCTGTTTGCGGGCTCCGTAGAGAAAACCCTTACTCAGACAATGAGTCAGCCCCACAGGGGCGACAGCTCACCTCTCCAGGGGCGTCCTGGGCCGAGCTCCAGGTGAGGCCCAGCCAGGGCTGCTGGGGTTTACGGATCCTTCTTAAGCCATCCTCCTGGGAGTTCCAGCTCTCCCAGACCCATGGCCGCACCCTGCCCACCGGGGCTCTCGCCAAGGGTGGCGCCTGCCGGCAACAGCGCCTGGGAAGGTCTCTGTGCCATTGGCATTTTACGTAAGAGCTCGTGTCCACTTAACTCACAAGTAATCATTAATGTTACCCCTGGCCCATGTATCCAACTGTTAAACTGACACTAATGAAATGAGTCTCAGGCACCCTGAGACCAATATTAAAACCAAGTCTGCACTATTAACTTAAGTGACCCGGGCTGATTTATACACCGTGCCTTGCATTTAACCAGAATGGAGGGTTTGTGTTTTTTTTTTTATCAAAATGCACAGACATTTCTCCCACCCTGGCTTTATTCATTCTGATTACATCCCAGCGCCAACTGGATCAGACCAGCCCACACCGGACGGTCCCAGCCTTAATTGCTGGAATCCTAGTTCTGCTTCCTCGGTAGAAAAGGATTCCCAACAAAGGGGAAATGTCATGGAAAAATCAAGGGTTGAAAACGATGCGCTACGTGTGACTTTGGAATCAGCTGTAATGAGTATCCCATAGAGTCGACTCAAGAGAAAGTCGAGATCCAGGACGGACGACTGCGTTGCAGAAAACCTGCCAAGGGTGAGAAGCCTGCCCGCTGTGGTCCTTACCCCTTCCCCAGCATGCTGGGCTTGGTGGTCTCCCTTAATTTAGAAGTCAGTGATGCATTCGTCCCACAGAACACCGCACTCACGCCAGGCAGCCTGCTTTCCTCGTGGTCCCACCCCTGGCCTCGGGGACCCAGCCCAGGACGGCCACTCAGCCCGCATCCTCTGCCCGAGACTCCCAGGCTCCATGCAGGTGGGTGGGCGGCTCCTGGGAGACACACAGTCAAGGACAGCCCCAGTTCTCTGGCTGCCCCGAGGCGGGCGCACGTGGGCCAGAGGAGGAGGCCAGCTGGCCAAGGGACCCCGTGGCTCCTCTGTGACCGGCAGGCATGGGTCTTTGGGGTGAGGCAGCTGTTGAGGCATTTCACTCCAAAGACCTTCGAAGCTGTGCTTCCACAAGCCAAGACTGAGGGTTCTGGGGTGTTGCTGGGAGGTGGATAGCATCCACTCCCCGAGGAAGACTAGAGGGAGCGGTGGGAAAGACAATTCAGGAGCCCATTACCGGATGGGTCGAGGCATCCTAGGACAGAAGATGGGGCTCACCCTCCAATCCTGGTAGACCCACCCACCCCCCCACCCTGCCGCGTGGCACAGTGGACAGGGCTGGGGGCATGCTAATTCAGAACAAAGGCTCCAGAGTCTCACCTTTTTTTTCTTTTTATTATTCACTACTTGGTTTAGATTCCTAGATCCAGCTGTGTTTCCTTGAGCAAGCTACCTACCCTCTCTGATGTTTCTTTTTCCACGTCCCTATGACGGGCATGGTAACAGCCACAGCACTCCTATCAGAGGGTTAAGTGAGATGCTACATATAAAGCCCGCTGCACAGGGCCTGGTGTATATGGCTAATGCTCAAAACCGATGGCTTTTCTCATCTTCCTGCTTCTCCCCCTGGGCGCGGCCTCACCCCTTCACCTCTGGAAGGGAGGTGCTCTTTCCTCGCCTCCCACCCACTCCTTACTCATCGGCTCCGCGTTCTCCTGTTTATTCGGCTCACACGGGCTCTCCTGGGAACCTGGGACACAGGTGGCAGGTCTGGAAGCCGTGGGCCAAGTCAGACCATCTCCCTGCGGGGCCCGCGCTGGGCAAGCCCACTTCCACCTGCCTGGCGGAGGTGTGCCGGCCCGAGGCCACGCCCCCACGGTGTGCCTGCCCGAGGCCACGCCCCCACGGTGTGCCGGCCCGAGGCCACGCCCCCACGATGTGCCTGCCCGAGGCCACGCCCCCACGGTGTCACCTTCAGTTCAATCACCTTGGCTCTCCCCCTTCCTCTTGGCCTGGCCTCGCAGGTCCCTTCAAGAAGCGTTCAGGCACCCCTGCTGCCGTGTCAGGCCCTAACTCGTCGGGCCGGCTCGCCCTGGTGCTGTGGCTTATCCAAACATCTTCGTCGCTTTTCATAAATTCAATCCCTCCTTATCTGCTGCACCATCAGGAGGAAGGGCAGGGGGGCTTGTGACTGAAGTGCGGGGAAGAGAAGCTTTAATTAGCCTCCCTGCTCCTCGGGGTCACCCGCAGTTCAGTCGCCCTGCCCTCACATGTTCCCAATCACGTAGTGGGAGCGCCAGTGTGGCACACGCGGGCGACATCTGTCCTCTGCTCCCCGCTCCCGGGGCTGTGCAGGAGGCAAGTTGTGCAGGGAGCTCAGCTGGCGTGACCTCCCTGCCCCCCACCCCCACCCCTGATCTGTCGGGTCACTGCCCGAGCTGCTAGAACAGAACCCCAACCTTGGCCCCACCAGCAGACTCTCCCTGCACAGGGCATCTGAAGGCACAGGGCTCCTGCCGGCCCCCCGGAGCCACTTCTGTGATAATGACTGGAAAGAACACTGGGCTTGGAGGAGCACCCATTAGACTCTGATTCTACTACCCTTTAGTAGTAGATGTGTGGCAACGGATTGCCACAAACAGGCTCAGAGACTGCTTCCGTTCACGCTTGCGTTTTAACACAACTCTGCCGTTTTCCTAAAGCCCAGTTTCTTCCCCAAAGACCTTGACTTGATTCAGGCACCCAGGTGATGGGGTTTCAAAGCTGGGGTCATTTTGCACAGTGTAAGGATACCACATGAACATCACCCCCTACTCCTCTGGCCACCTGCTCTTTCTGCACATTTAACTATTTGAAGGTTGTACAGGAAACCCACATGAGCGTGCCCAGACCCCTGGTCTTGTACTTTTCACAGGTATCAAATCGCCAAGATCATCCAACACCCAAATGGGTTTGACAATCGTCATTTCCGAGGGTCCTTCTGGGTGCCAAGCAAGCCCTGTGCTGGCTCCTAGGAAAGGTCCTTGACTTGGGCATGGCTGCCCGGAAGGGTTACGCATAGAGAGCCCACAGACCTGGTCACCCAAACAGGAACTGTCCTGAGAGCAGAAATGTCCTATTAATAACCACATTGGGAAAACCCATGCAAACTGGGACTGTCTTGAGCAAATGGGGTGGTGTGTTTTTGCATTTTCTAAATCCGGGGGGGGAGAAAGGAGAAAGAAGAAGGGAGAAGCCGGGTGTATTTTCTCAAACAACATTCGAAAGCTGGGTGCCCAAAGGGGCAGCATGAATGGATCTCTCTCAGCCATTGTGCTGCCTGGGAGAAATGGAAACGCTCGTCCTCTAACTGGTTCATCAAGAATCCCACTGGGGAGTGAGATCCTCCCCCACTCCCGCAACCCAGCACCGTATGCAGCTCAGCGCCTGGAACATTCATATGCAGTCCACGTTGGCTGGCCCGAGCTCGAGGGAGGAGACCGATCGCAGGGAGAGACAAGTCCTAGATTCCCCGAGAGGTCCCAGCCCCAGCGTTTATGATTATGATTATAACTGGCGTGTGTGTGGTAACCAGGCCTTCTGAGCACATTCTCATGCATTTTCTCTTTTGATCTGAAGCAGATAGCGCCGACGGGCGCATGCGTCTGATGGGCCACCCGGTTGAACAGCACACTGACTGAGCAAGAACAAAGACCATCAATGAAGAAGGATGTTTGCACTGGGCTTCCCGCTTGCCTGAAAACAGGAAGCTTTGGAGGCGAGATCTCCACCTCTTCCTTACCCCAAAGCGACATGGCCTGAGAGGCTTTCCTTTTAAGACTGATTTTTTTTTAGTGGGGCAAATCTCTTCCAAGATACTTTGCGGGGGGCGCGTCCTTCTGCTGCAGTGAGAAGGAGCTACGTGTGCTCTGATGGTTCAGGGGGGCAGAGGAGCGTGGCGCCAGATCCCTGCCCCCTTTTCCCGTTACTCAACATGTGACCTCTGCAGATCTCACGTGGCACAAGCCCCCGGGGTGGGGGCGGGGGGCGGGAGAAACTGCCACGGGGTGGGGGGGGATGCTAGTAGTTGACCCGGTGGAGACAGCTGGGCACACTCCTGGGGCTAGTGACTTGGAAGAAGTCAGAGGGGGCAGGCTGTTGAGGCACGTTTCCAGGCAGATGACAAGGATTGCAAAATGGCCAAATGGACTGTCACAGGGATGGTCTTCACTGACACCAGGAAGGACCAGAGAAGGGCTCTCTTGCTGACAGAGGAGGACCGGGGACCAGCCAGCGAGGAAACCCAGGCGCCGAATATGGCCGAGCCTGGAGAGGAACGGGACTGGGGATGTGTGTCTGGAAGCCACGGGTGGGACAGGGTCCAGACTGGCCTCGTGAGTTTTTATTCTGCGGTCTCAGCAGCAGCCTCTGGGTCTCCTAGTTTCCTCTTCTTGAAATGCAAAGATGGGCATCACGTTCTGATCAGCAGAATTCTTCAGAGAAACAGAATCAATAGTGGGACATGTACGTGTGTGTGCATGCTTGTGTGTGTGTGTGTGTGTGTGTGTGCCTCTCACATATATGTATGTATTGTTCTCAGGGGCAGTTGTACCCCAAGAACGTGGC
Source organism: Martes martes (assembly GCF_963455335.1). Taxonomy (NCBI): domain Eukaryota; kingdom Metazoa; phylum Chordata; class Mammalia; order Carnivora; family Mustelidae; genus Martes; species Martes martes. The sequence continues at coordinate 56,999,755 of NC_137904.1, forward strand.
AGAGAACATCCAAGCAAATTCAAAATGTAGGTAGGTAGGTAGGTAGATGATAGGTAGACAGATAAGATCTGTCATTAAACATGTCAACTAGAACATAGAATTATATAAGCCAACATAAAGGGATGTATGATCTGTGCGTTTTAAGATTTGGATTTTCCTCTTTCATTTCTTAACCGTGGTTCTCTTTGGACACTTGCTGAAAGCCTCTGGCAAAACCATATGCTTTGAATTTGGGTAGAGCTCTGGGGAACGGTCAAGAGTGCGTCTACTTGTCTCCATGTCGGAAGATTACGAAGTCAAAGAGCCACCCCGGAGAAAGACAAGGCTGCGGAAAAGGGAACAGGGGACTTGTGGGAGGAATCCAAGTGGTAAAACCCAGGAAAAGATGCTCAGTGTCCCAGGAACCATGGGAGTCCACACTTTAGAGAGGACCGTGAGGACAAGGTCCTCTCACCCTGCTGATGCGGGCTTCTTGGAGGTCTGCTGGGCATATCTACCAAGTTTAAGTTATATTCTTCAACCTAATTCTATGTATACATATTTGCCCCTAGGAAATACCTGCCTTTGGGTGCATACGTGTGAGAATGCGTACTGCAGTCTCGTGGCTACTGGTTAAAGACTACAAGAAGCTTATACCACGACAGAATGGTTATATATCCAGGTGATGGAATTTTATGCGGCGGTTAAAGAATGGGGGGGAGGGAGGGAGTCCGTATACACGGATAGGGAGAATGGCAGAACGATGCGTACAGAATGAGCCAAAGTTCTGTTTTACAAGCTCTGTATTTGCACGTGGGTGTATGTGCGTGTCTACAAAAATACCGAGAAAGGGGCGCCTGGGTGGCTCAGTGGGTTAAAGCCTCTGCCTTCGGCTCAGGTCATGATCCCAGGGTCCTGGGATCGAGCCCCGCATCGGGCTCTCTGCTCGGCAGGGAGCCTGCTTCCTCCTCTCTCTCTGCCGGCCTCTCTGCCTACTTGTGATCTCTCTCTGTCAAATAAATAAATAAAATCTTTAAAAAAAAAAAAAATACCGAGAAAGGAAGACTGGGACAAAGCCCACTCTAGTGAAGGAAGGAGGTGATGGCACAAGGAGCCCTAAATTATTCACCCCACAAGCACTTGTGTTGTTTTATCTGTTTACAACCAGAACGCAGTCCCGCATCGCCTGCATGATTTCAGTTACAGTAAGAATAACAACGACAGTATTAAATAAAAGGCAAAAACAGAAGAGAGTCGCTAGCCTTTCGCTAGTGCCTGTGATTTTCTCCGTGTGGTCCACCCTCCCCCTCCCCGCTCCCCAGTTTCTCCCGGGTGAGGCTCTCAAGCTTAGCTTACTCTTAAGGAATGCAAAAGCAAGAGGAACCCATACATGCCGTTTTGCAACTTCTAAATTCTTCCATCAAACGTCCAGTTACAGTGCTGGTCAGGGTCTTGGCAGGAGATAGACGACACGCTCAAATTAGGTAATGGGAGCTGAGTCAGGGTAAAAGGATTGTTTGACAAGATGCAGGCAGGTGTAGGGAGATCGGGAGGGATGGTACCATCCGCAGGGGCTCAACCGTTGCCCAGGGAACGCAGGGGGATAGAGTGAGGTGCTGTGGGCATCCCGGCTTCACTATCCTCCCTCTCTCCCTCTCCCGTCTTCCTCTAAAACTCGTCATGGTCCAGAGTCAATGTCCACAAGCCAGGAGGGCAAGGGGGAGCCCCCTGGGTGCAGTTCACACAGGTCAGTCTCCCCGGGCCCAGAGCAGGTGGGGCAGGAAGGAGCGGGGCAGACGCGCGACACGCACACGCACAGTTGTCCATTCGAATGCAGGAGACACGCCTGGTCACAGCTGGACTTTCAAAAAGCTCCAGGACCACTCGCCCACTTACTTGGATATATGCTTGCATCTCCCCCACTGACTGGTTCTGTGCCCTTGGACCCCTCCGACCCCAGTCCCAAGCCCCTCATGCCTTCATCTGCAAGACGAGGGTGTTGACTGGGTCTAATTATTCTCCAGGAGCCTTCCGGCTCTAACTTCCCTGAGTGTGAGTCTAGAACTCTGCCTGAGCATTGAGCCCTTTCCGTAGCTGGTAAGTACGGGCGACAGCTGTCAGCTTCTCGGCCCCAGGGAAGCAGCCAGCGTTGAAGGACCATGGCAGATTGTGAGTCTGTCAGGCTATTTGTGCACCTGCTGCCCCTTCTTCTTGGCACAAAGGAGGTAAACAAAATAGCTTTGCCAAAATGGGACAATCCTTAACACCTGACCCCTGCCGGTGCTCCGGGACAGCAGGTGGGATCCACACGCCGCTGAGCCCACAGTCAGTCTTACTGATTCACCGCTTTCAGACAAGCGGCAGGTGATTGGGTAAAGGTAAGAATAGGTAACAGAGTCTCACCTAGTCCAGTGCCATTTTCTCCTCTGTGCCCCGCTCAGCCCCCGCCCTCTGAGTCAGAATAAAGACAGTTCAATTCCCGACGAGTGTTGCCAAGAACCCTCATTCCTCAACCAAAGACTCACGCCTGAGGAATGTAATGCGTGGTACACCTTGCCTTTGGGCCCCTGACAACCCAAACAGGAGGTGGTCTAGTACCCAAGTGACCCCATTGTGGTTTGGTCCTGCCCCTCCGAGGCCATAGGCTCTGAGCTCTCCTCTCTCACGAAACAAGTCGTTCCTTTGAAACCCCAGGACTTCTCCTTTACCTCTCCAGAGCAGAAGAGCTCTCAGCAGTGACCTTGAACCAAGAGTGCACAAAGCCCGAGGAATCATCTGACTTCAGAAGGGTACAGAACCCAACTTCATGCCTGGAAGGAGTTGTAGTGGTGATCGCACATGCTTCCTCCTTGACTTACCAAAAAATAATCACTCCCCACCACCCTTCCTGCAGACTTTTGGCTTCAGTCGATGGTGAGTTCACTTAAAGGCAAGAATTTTATTGTGCTTTTCCGTCTACAGTGTTCTAGTTGTACTTTTATTAGACAAGTACCCATAACAAGGAGATGGGATGGGCCCTCCAGCTGAAGAAATTGATACTGAATAAGGCAACATGTCTTACTAGCAAGAGACTCTCAGCCATGAAATCAGTCCCCAGCGATGCAAGGCATTGCAGGAGACTGAGTCACACCATCCTGGGCCTGTGCCAAGAGGAGATACTCATCTACCCATCTTCCCAGGTATTAGAGCTAAGAAAGAAAAGACAGAAAGGTCTGAGTTATTCTTCCTCTGTGTTTGGTTGATTTTCATTCATTATCTGAGTGTCCCATGCATTCTCAGCCGGAAATGCTTGGGATCGCAGAGACGAGACCTGTCCTCTCATCTGTGGACGTCCTAGGAGAAAGAGAAGGGGACGCACAGCATCGGTCATGAACGGACTGGCCAAAAGGCTTCACAAACATCGTTGTATGTTATCTTCACAATTACTAAGTCCATTTAAAGATGTGGACATGAAGACATTTCCTGGAAAAGGAGATCAATTTTTCCCGGGGTCACTGCTAAGCTGCAAAGCCGCTCTTTGAGCCCGCATCACCCTCACTTTGGAGCCCTGGTCCCGTCCACCTCGACACACTACCTAGATGTGGATTTGGGGGAACTAAATCTGGATCTAACGGCTTTTGAGGTCCCAACCTGAGGTCACGTGGACTGTACCATGTTGTCCACCCTCCCCAGGACGAGGGGGTCTGGCCAGGGCAAAGGAAGGACTTGCTAAGGGAAACGGTGGAGGGATGGGAGATGACCAGCCGCTTAGTTCTCCAGGCCAGGCCCGCCCGGCCTGCGTGGAACGCAGCTTTAGGTGAGGCTGGAAAGGAGCCAGGTCAAGCTCCCCAGGGCAGGTGGGGTGGGATGATGGTCTGAACGTCTTAACCAGGGCTCGCAGCCCCTCCCTCCCCACCCCGTACGGTATCGCCTTGTCCCCCTCTGCTTCTCTGAGGCCAGTGAGTGAGGCCCGATGGAATCCGCTGCATCAGAAAATGGACAGCACAGCAGAAAATCAAAGAAATAATCAAGTCCAGTTTGAGTTTCAAAGAAAGCTTTGGAACACACTGGGGGGAACACGGGATACGGAAGAGCCAAGTAGCGCTTGGGTAAGGACTACGAGAGATTCCCTGTGTTGTTGGGGGTGGGCAGGGACTGAGTCAACATTCTGGGAACCAGGTCAGGGGTGTTTCCAAGGCTCCTTAAAGCAGTACCTGGAGGCCCGTGGCCCCGGAGGGTCTCTGGTTGGGAGCAAAAGATGACTCAGCAGTGACTGGTGGGGACTGATGGCCAAGAACCTCTTGAGTAGGTGATGGGGGTGATGGGGGAGGCCAGCGTGGAGCATGATGCAGACCCGGCGGGCCAGCAGCTCCTGATGCCACTCTGCTCTGCTAACCTTCCCCAGTCCCGGAAATCCCATGTGGCCCCAACTAAAAGGGGGCTGGGGTTGAAATGTCCTGGTAGAACGCAGTTGTAAGAAAATCAAGCTGAAGTTCTTGCATTTCTGACTTTGTAAACAGAGGCTCACATCTTTTCTCTGAGCCAGGCATCTCTCCAGGACAGACCCCTGCCCCCCTCTTCCCATGCACGGAGTTTACAGCCTCGGCTCCTTACCCTGAGCCCCCAGAGAACCGGCCCCACAGGCGTCCCTGCCCCCCAGGAAGATTCCTGTGCCTCGCTGCATGCCGCACCCAGGGTCGGGAACCTCGGGCTCCAAGGTGCCTCCCCACAAGGGCAGCCGCTCTGGGGACAAGTCCATCCCAGCCCAATCCATTAGCAGAGGAAAATGCTGTGGGGGGAGAGAGGCTGAACTAGAAAAGGACAAGCTCCCCCGCCCGCTGCCTCTGGGAACACCGTATCTCAGGTCTGTTGGCCACCCAAGGTGCTGGGCTCTGCCAGACCAGATAACCATTCCGGTTTGACAGGCACCCACGGCCCCCTGGTATGTGCCTTTGGCCCACCTGATAGTTCTGTTTTCCTTCTCCTCTGGGATCCCTGGGCCGCCGCGCCCCTCCCCTTCCCCGGTCGTCCTCACCCCTGACTTACAGGCGCAGCAGATGTCCCCCCCAGTCCCCCCTCCCAGAGGCCACCCTCCAAGAGGCAAGCAGCCCGATGCCCCGACGTCATATAGTTGCTTAAGCCTTTAAAACCCGAGAAGCACTTGCAAGAGGCAAAAGAGCTTGACATATCTCAGAGCACCCACTCTCTGCCCACCCACCCCCCAAATATGCATTTGTCTCTCCACCGTGGGAGCCCCTGTTCTGCAGAAGGTCCTGTTCTGGGGAGTGGGGGGGATCCGCCACAAGAAAGAGCCCCAAGATCTCTGCTCTTGGAGGACGCACATTCTAACCCGGAAGGGCAGACACGGAGCCAAGGGGCTCAGATGTCCTTTCCGAGGACTCCCGGCCTGGCTGAAGGAGCCTGACTGGCTTGCAGCCCCCAGCCACGCTACCTCCAAGGTCCTCTTCGGCTTTCCAGTTGAGGGCATGCTCTTCCTGGGGAAGCCCCTGGCCAGTGCCCGAGCAAGGCGGCGGGCCAAGAGCCAAGCCATTTCCACCCACAGGGGATTTCTCCGACGGGCAATCTCCACTCCAGAGCTCCTCATGGGCTCCCAGAGACTTTGCAGGTTCACGTTCTCATGGTCCCTCCTATCCAAGCCTGCTCTACCCCCCCTTTTTTTTTTCTTTTATAGGCGTTACACCCCAATAAACCCTAACTCCATCTCAGCATCTGCTTCCCGGGGAACCCACCCTATACACAAACCACGGTGACTGACAGGTGTTCCAGAAAGAGATGAGGGTGATATGATAGCAGTGGACTTGGCAAAAGAGGACAACGTTAGCTGGAGATCAAGTGTACGCACCTTCCCTGAGAAGGTGACATTGGAGCAGAGACAGGAAGGAGGAGGGGGCGTCAGCCATGGCCTGAGGACCAGGGAGAGGGTTCCAGGTGGTGTGTGGGGGGGGGGGAGAGACATGTTAGAGGCTGAGCTGCCGAGTGGCAGGAGAGCCAATGGACAGGAGCCAGCAGGGCTTGTGGCCTCTTGAGCGCCACCAACGAGCCCTGGGGTTCTCCTTCCGGTGGCGTTGGAGGATAGCTGTCCTGTCCGCAGCGTGGTCCCCCTGGACAAACCCAGATGTGACGAAATAGTGAAACAGAGCAGTCGCTTGTAATCGCAACACGACTCAGGGCATGTGAGCAAAAGTTGTCCCCGCAGTCAGGGCTGTGACCTACATGAGACGCGCCTGCAGCAGTGGCCAGTTGTGGCCGCTTGGAAAACCGTACGGGAATTAGAGAGACGGCAAATGGCGTTGCTATGTTAGTACCTGCTCTAATTTGTTTTCAAAAGTGAATCACTCACAAACCTCAGGATGTTATTCATAGCAAGTCATTTGTTCCCCTCTTCACGAGTGACAGTGACGCACTCGCCTGTCACTTCTCCCTGGAGTAGAGCTACTTCCTTGGAGAGGGGGTCGCAGGGTGGGGTTTTGGGGAACCACAAAGAGCCCCTCTCTCCACCTGGACACCTGGGTCTCAGCAGCCATCTCCAGAGAGCCTTTCCCGAAATCAGTGGTTCTCGACGAGAGGCGATTCTGTGCCCCAGGGAACGTCTGGCCATGTCTGGGGACATTTTTGGTTTTTACGGTTTAGGGGGACGCTCCTGGCAAGTCATGGGACAGGCCTGAGATTCTGCCAAACACCCTGCAGAGCACAGGGCAGCTTCCCGACGCAGGGGATTGGGGCCCCCTATGTCAGCGGTGCGGAGGAGGGGGACCTCGGAGCAGGGGCTGTCCACGTGGACCCGCCCAGACCAACGGTTTCAGCTTTGACCTGGGGGCACGTTAGACATGCAAATCCCCGGCCAGGGCCCCACCCCAGCCTTCCTGAATCTTCTTCCCCAACTATTTCCTGATTTCAGTGATCGCAGCGGGATGAACCATGGGATGATTTCAGGCAGGTGCCCTTCCACGGAGAGCCTGCAGCAGAACCCGACACACACAACCAACCGGGCTTCCCCCGTGGACTCTTGCCCTTGTAGGCACCACGGCTGCGTGTTTGCACCGTCTTCCTTAACTGTCGGTAACACACCAACAAGGTTCCATAAAAGAGAGAATCTAACCCTTAAGATGGCAGACTCTCCCGCACTAGCAACCCTCCAGGCTGGCTGGTAGGGCCAACTGGGGGACAGACCCAGCCAAAGGGGGGGGGGGATGGGCACGATGACCGCACCCACCCCGCCCACCCCAGGGAGGTCCTTTCCAGGCAAGCATTCCTATGATAATAATGTAGAATGTGGCAGAGGGCTGCATTTTAATTAATTTTAGTCCCTTTCAAGACCACAGTTATTATTATAAAAACACTGATAATACCAAACACATGTTGAAAATACACAGCAGGCTGTAGCCCGGGAGACCTGGGGACGTGCTAAGTCATATGTCATCTGGGGTGCTGAGAAATCAGCAGGCCCCTCCCCTGTGCTCTCCGACACCCCACACCCTACTCGGTAGGCCTGCTCTCTCTTTGTCACCAGCAGGCCCCCTCCCGGCCTAGCCTCTCCCTTCTCCTCTCCCTCCCCGCAGAAACTGCTAGAAACTGGGAGGGCAGGGAGGTGTCAGGCCCCCAGAAATCCCTGTTTAATTATTTTATTGGGAAAGGTGGTGGGTGGGGGGAGGAAAGAAAAGGTGCATTCTCTTATTTTGGAAGAATGCTTCATTATCTGCTTCTGCGGAGAGGGGAACAACTCCCTGGGCTGCAGGCAGTCCTGAATTATGATGTGAGATGCTCAGGCGCCGGGGGTCTCCCCTTCCCCACAGCACCCCCCCACCCCAGCCACCCGCCCACCCCGCCGGTTGAGGGGTGCACGGGCACAGCCCCCTTTCGGGTAAGCACTGAAGAAGGGCCAAGTAGTGCAGGGCAGTGCGGTGTGGTCGAAGCAGGCAGGGACCTGGTCCCAAGGCGGCGGCACTGCCCCAGAAGAGGACCAGCCCGGAGAGCGGCTGGATCCACTATCACTCCTGCCCCAGCTGTTCGCCCTGCCTCCTTGGCCCCTGGTCACTCCTGGTTCCCCGGCAACCCTTGCCTGGGAAAGCATCTCGAGTTCCCTGAGGAGGTTAGGAAGTTCCTTTGTAGCTAAAACAGGAGAGATACCTGCCCCGGCGGGGGGTGCTCTGTGATTGACAAGTGAATTTGCGAGTTTTCTATCCACGGTCTTACTCAACATCTCCTCCGCCTGCAGATGATAGAGCCGCACTGTTCACCCCATTTCATGGAGGTCAAGTGCCTTTTCCAAGGACACACAGCGGCTGTAAGGCAAGGTCATGGGAGCAGGGGACCAGGATGGCATGAGAGGCTCTCGCCCTCAGCAATCCACTGTGGTCCCCTATCCATGAATGGATCTGCCCCAGGGGTGGGCACTCCGCACACTCGGCCAGTAACACCCTTTGAAGACACTCCCTCCAGACCCCGGGGGCTCGTGCGGTTCCTTGCACACAGGAGAAGATCTGGTCCTGGTGTCCCAGACAGTGGCCTCCATCATTTGGGTTCACAGCACGCAGTTCAAGGCAGCGGCTCCCACCCACTCCTCCCCCCACCCGAATTCGGGCTCCCCCACTGAGCTTGAGCGTCTGGCCCCTTGCTTCCCCCCCACCACCCCTCTCCTGCAGGAATCCCTGCCATCACCACTCTCCCTCATCCAGGGAGCTGAAGGGCCAGCCAGGCCTAGACTCCATCACCCATGGAAAAAATAAAACCTATCTCTTTCCCGTTGATGCAGAGCCTGATCTGCTGAACTTTCTTTTAAAGACCTGAGCGAGGATTTTCCTGAGGACAGCCCCTTAAACAAGGTTAAAAAAAAAAAAATCAATAAAAACTAACACAGGTAGGCACTATTGCCTGTTACACAATTAACACATTCAACCCTTGTGACAGCTCCAGTAAGTAGGCCCTGTTTTGTGCCCATTGTTGTGGATTAAGAAACTGAGGCAAGAAGTGTTCAAGTACATTGTTTGGAGGCCACGTAACTGGCAAGTGGGGGGAATAAGATTAGAAAGAAACTCTCATGGGGAGGGCATTCAGGGAGAAGAGGGGTCATACAGGAGTTTTCCAGGAATATTTCCAGGAGGATAAAATCACATTTTCATTCTTCTTCGTGCCCTGAGGTTGGGAGAACAAGGCAGAATCCCAAGAGACCGTTCTGCCGCCCACACTGTTGGTGTAAAACCGTCACGTCTCCCCTGGGTTTTCGTCCCCACGGCTGCATGAGGATAATCAGGCCAGCTCATGTGAGCTGCTGTAACAGACACGCCCCGGATTTCAGTGGCTTAACACTGGAAACGTTCATTTCTCATTCTTGTCCCAAACCAAATGGATGAGCTTGGAAAGGAGGCTCCCAAGAGGGATTTCAAAGGCGTCGGGGTGCCCAGCTCCTTTGATCTTGTTTTGTCACACTCTCAGGACCAGGGACGGGAAGGAGCAATCCCAGAAGCAGCATCGTGAGGACGCTTCACAGAGCTGTGGGAAGGGAGTGCTTCAGGGCTCCCCATACTCCATCATCCAGAAGCTGGTCGCTGTTGGGCCAAACTTACTATGGGGGGGAGAGGGGGGCTGGGAGGGAGGCTGGTAAATGTTGACTTGCAGCGTCCCTAGGAAGAGGACATGGGATGACGAGCCTCTGGAGGTCTTTCCCATACCGGTGAATCCACTCCGATATCTTCAGCTTTACCTCCGTCGCATGCCGCCAACGCTGGCTCTTAGTTTCTCTTTCAGTGTGATGCTCAGGATTAAACATACTCCTCCAGACACGGCCTGGCCCAGTCCACGAGACCCTGTAGCATCACCTCTCTGGATCTGGATACCATATGTCCATTAAAGCAGCCTACAACGATTTCAGCATTTTTAGCAACAGTCACACTGTTGGATCATATTAGGCTTGTGGTCAACTAAAACCTCCAGATCTCTTTCATGTGAACTGCTGCCAACGGAGGGCTCTCTAATCTACTTCTTGTGCTTCTGAATTTGAAACCACACGAAATTGAACAGCGATTGTTGAAAGTCTTCCATCTTGTTGGGTTTGGCTGAGCATTTGTGTCTACGGAGATTATCAGGGATGCTAAGGCTCCCATCCATCACCCGGGCTTCGATTCTAGCCTACGGTCATCTTTAGACTTTCTTGATCTTTCATCAGGTCACTGATAAAAATTCAGAGGCCAGCGGAGGCCTCCAGCGCAACTATGTTTGCAACGAGCTTTTGATCGATGCTTTGGGGTATGGTTGTTTAACTCTCTGGGGATCTGCCCCGCAAAACTGATATCCAGCTCACATTTACACTTTCAACCAGATGATGAAGTCAAATACAACTTCATTCATTTTGAGCTTGGTCTTTGAAAGCATGTAATGTACCCCAATGTATCATTCCTTTTGAATTCAATATGCCATAAACCCTAGCTAATCCACAGTTGTAGTTTCTTATCTGAAGCCCACATGGCTTATTATTAGCAGGATCCCAGTAGCATCTTGGGGTCCTGAATCCCACACCATCAAGAACACATTGAGAAAACCAAAGCACATGGCCTTGAAACAGAAACTGACCCGACCAAGATGGCGCCACACGGCTGTTAGTCCCTCCCCTGAGATGCCCGCGTGTTTTCCAGCTTACAGCCTCCCATCCATCAACCCTCCTTTCTGCCCTTCCAGTTAGAAAGACAAGAAATAGGACTGCCAAGCATCATGTTGGGTAAACTACCTAAAGTCATTCAAGTGTGACTCATGTCAACTGCGTGTTCATCACGTGCCCAGGGAAAGTCTCCTAGGGACTCCCATGACACTGCCCATCAAGGTCCACCTCCACCCAGCTCCCAAGGTCAAACTCAGGAAGGAGGGCTGGTCTGAATTAGTGAAAACCCCCGGGTACAAAAAGCTGCCAAAGATGGACGCTTGCAGGATTTCCAGTGGCGGAGTACCTCATCTACGAGGGTGTGGCCAAGAAGAGGTTCTGGAGATCTGATAAGAATCCTCCCTAATTAACACACTAATTGTTTCCAAGTAGATGTTTCTAAGGGCTTGAGAAGCTTGTTCCCTCAAGTAGATCTAAACCCTCCCTCTCTCCACCAAATATTGTTTCTATTATTAACTCCCTGGGCTATGCTTTTTATCATAGGATATCTAGAGGTAAACCTAAAACATGGTGAAATTATTCTGAATTCTTAATGAATGAAATGCCTGATAATTACTGTATGTGTGCATGTGTGCACATGTGTGTGTATATATATATATAAAATACATATTATATATATAAATTTATATGTATATAAAATATATAAATAAAATTAAAATAGATATATTAATCTGAGTTTTTAGGACCTTACTAGAAAGTGGGAGAAAACTGTCCAAATTAATTTTTCTTCAGACTAGAATCATGCATCTTTTGTTTATAGGGTTTTTTTTTAAATTTACTTAAGTCATCTTTACACCCAATATGGGGCTTGAACTCAGAAGCCCGAGAGCAAGAGTCACCTGCTCCTCTGACTGAACCAGCCCTACCAGGCGCCCCTTTAAAAAAAAATATATATATATATATATGTATATATATATATATATATACATATATATATATATGGTTTTTAAGACTAACATATTTAACGGAATAGCTTTCTAGGTAGGAGTCAGGCACGGGCTGTGTCCTTTCATTTATTCCTTTAATCCTCCCAGCAAGAACAAATCAGCCCCAGTTACAGATGGAGACAGGAAGGCTGAGACAGATCATGCAATGAGTAACAATTTCTACAAAGCCAGGAATCAAACTCAGGCCTCCCGACTTCGGCAAGACTTTCTTTTTCTAGGAGATACAGGCGCAGGGACGTAAGCCAATAGGCTTTCCACGGGCCCATGACAAAACACACGAGCCCTTCAAGTAAAGAAAAAATATTGGCTCCAGAATATAAAGGACTACAAAACCCACTTTTACCAAATAGTCTTTATTAAAAAAAAAAAAAAGAAGAAGTCTCTTCAAAATAACCTTGTTAACTGGCCAGTGGTAATTTAACTCAATTCCCGAATAGTTATTAATGAATATAATCAAGTTTAAGGCACAAGAATAGACCTCTACTCTGAAATCTCAAAATAATAAAAGTCTTCGTTCTGCCCCCTCCCCATAAAATTATATTTAATATGGGGACGTTTTAAGACCTTTGATAGGACAAGGGGCGGGGCCTCCAAAAATAAGAAGCTTAGGGTTGCTGAGATCTGAAAACATCCATGGATTTGAGTCTCGCCTCGTAATCCCACTGCTACGCTGCATTTCATGTCCAAGTTCATGTTTCCCAGGCCCTGAGAAATAAGCCTGTCGTTCACATACTCTTTGCACTAACTTACTCAACAACTTCTTCTATACGTTGGCTTAGCGGGTCCCCTCAAATTGGACGCATAAAGCGATATTTCTTTTTAAATAGTTGCCAATATCCTAACACGAAGGGTTTGAGCTGAGTCAGACACCTGGGGAGATGGTACTGTGAGCTTAAGTGGTGTTTCACAACAACTGGGCAGGGATGGGATAACCAGGAATAGGTTCGCCCAGCTCAAAGGGACCATTGCTCCCCGAGGGGCATGGGCCAGGCCTTTTCCAGGAGAACCTGGAAGGGTTGGTGGTCCAGCAAGCTTGCCATACTCCACTCCACCTACTTCCTGCACAAAAATCCCACACGGTGTTGCCGGTCACAGGAACCCCGATTTCCCGGAGGTGGTGTCCAGGCCAGGCGTCCTGGGCACTGGCCTGGCCGTCAGGAGGCTCTCCGCCCTTCATGAAGCTTTCGTCTCTGTCAGAAGCCAAAACAAACAGGCAAAACCAACTTCTGGACTTAAAGAAAGTTCTAGAAAACTCAGCTGTAGGTGCTGGTTAGGAGGTACAGGTGGGGATGAGGGTTGAGCTCGCCTGAGCCCTGCTAACCACCCCTTGAAATCAATACCAACAGCACCGGACATTTTTAGAGCACTTTTTTGGGCAGGTACGTTCAACCGCATAACATCTGACGAATGTCACTGTCATGTCACCTGGGGAACCTACATGAGGCAGAGTCCTCCCACTGCAACCCGTAGGTGAGGCCCCGACAGTCAAGGGACTGTCCCAAAGCCACCCAGCGATGCTGGGGCAGAGCCTGCCCTTGCCCAGGTCTCCGGACCCAAGGACAGCCCTTTCCTGACTCCCGCCGGTGGCTCTCCCACACTGCGGTCTGGGCTCCCAGGAGAGTCACCAGCTCCGCTCCTCTGCTCCAGGACACCGAAAGCCCCAGAGACCCGGGCCTGCTGGCAGAGGGCCGCGAGTTACCCAAGCTCTTGACTCCAGAATAGTGTTTGTGTGTCTAAGACCTGGTAACTTGAACTATGCTTCTCATTTTTCCCCTTGAAAGTGGCCCAGGAGCCTGACTCATGCTCGCTGTGCTGGAAGGTGCGGCCACACCGCCGGCCGGCCGCCACTCCTCCCCACCACCGCGTCCCGGGCCCCCGGGCGAGCGGGCAGAGCGGCTTTCCGGCCACGCCAAGCCCCGTTCTCTCACCGCTTTAGAAACTGGGCGTCCGTCCTGCCACGTGGCGTCTACCCCGACAGCAGTCCCTCATGTGGGGCCGCCGGCAGCGTCTCCTGACCGCTGTGGCCTCTGCCCACCTTACGTTCCCAGCGCAGGTAAGTTTCCCAGACACCTGAGACCCACACAGCCAAACACACGACTCTACCTGCGCGGACCACACTCGGGGTACCTGCCTCATCTTTCAAACCCTATCCTGTCCACCCTGATTACCTCTGCCAGGTCCCTCCCATGTGTCCCTTCCACAGGCATTTTATGTAGCCCTCCCTGAGAGTCCAGGACTGGTAGACACCTAGGATACAGCCTATGTCTTCAAACAGCGCCTGGTCTAGGGGCTGAAAGGGACAAGGAGACAATTTCTATTCAAATGAATTTGTATGAGGAGGGAAGCCTAGGGCAAGCTGTGACCCAGCGACAAGAAAATTTTAAACATCTATGACTCCAGGAAGGCTCCCTGGAGGAGGGGATGCTGGAGTGGAATCCTGACACGTGGATCAAATTCTGTTTCCAATCAGGGCTCTGCTGGCTCTGCTTGGACCAGCCCAAGCGGGCGGACACTCAAGCTCATGCCAGTAGGTGGGGTTCCCGGGAATATTCCCAGGGTCTCCAGGGACTCCGCTCCCCCATTAGTAGCTGGTCTGGCCTTTCCCCGGGGTTAGCCTCAGGGTCTCCCTCGAACCAGGAAGCCAAGGCAAGCAGGGAGGGTCCTGAGGACAGCTGTCCCCGTGAAGCCATGAGGTGTGCTGGCTGGAAGGAAGAACCCCAGAAATGGGCTCCTCAGGACGGAGGCCTCCGGGGACTGAGCGCGTGGGGACCAGCAGAGAAACCACCGGCTTGGCTCTCCAGGCCCCTGGAGAGCGAGATGCCGACTTGGCTTGGCTGCCTTCCCAGATGAGGAGACGCAGCACAGACCTCAAGGCCGGTGCTGTTATTCCAGACGCCGAGCTTCTCCCCGTAGTCACGGTGAGGCTCGGCCGTGCCCAGAGACGGTGTCTGCACACAGCAAAGAGGGCCACCTCCCAGCTGGCCACCAGGAGCGTAGACAAGCAGCTCTGAGTTTGATTTCAAGCCCATCCTGTGACCAGCTCCAGGCCGAGGCAGTCCCTCCGTCCCAAAGGGGAGGCAAACACGGCTTGGCCAGCAGGCTCCGACAGCGTCCCAGGGAAGGGGGTCTGAGAGGCAGGTCCATGGTGACCACACGGGGTTGGGTGGGGAGAGTGCAAAGCATAAGGTGCCTCGGGGGGGGGGGGGGCGCGGACAGAGGACATAGGACAAGTGACTACTCGCTTGTTAGCTGGGCTAGGTGCTTGGCTGGGGGCTCTGTCTACCTTATCTCAGATCATCTGAGCCATGCTGATGGTTTGTCCTATGTTAACAGATGAAGGACTGGAGGCTCATAGAGGCTAAGTAACTTGCCGGAGGTCCACCAGCCCAAGGGACAGCTCTGAGGTCTCAGCCCGGCTCAGGGGCCACCAGATCCCCTGCTTTTCCAATAGTCCTAACGTCAGGGAAGGGGAGAAGGACAGGAAGTGGGTGACCGAGAGCTGGGGCAAGGCTCAGCAATGTAATCACCCGGGCTCAGCCTGGGGAACGTCAGGTGCCATGCTCGGGGGGAAGGAGGGTGACGGGGAGCCCGGGACCGGAAGGGAGCCGCACCTGCAGAGTGGGCTCCCCCAGCCTGTCCATCCCATGTACCCCAGGCACCCGCTCGCAGTGTCAGCTCCCCCGCCCTTCCCCTGACCCAGCGAGGACCTCCCAGGGGACCAGGCACCTCTGTGCCTCCCAGGGAAGCTTCTGGCCTCCCGTCCCTTGTCCCACATCCTGCCAGCTCCATGGAGCCAGGCAGCCACCTCTCCGTCACCCTGAGAGGTGGCTGGGAACACCGGTGCCTGGCTCAGGGAGGCTCCTGGAAGCCCTAGGCATGGATCAGGGCACTCAGCCGTCGGATTAAAGGGGCTCAGAGCGAGGGCAGCCTGCAAGGTTGGGCCCGCCGGTGGCTCTGGAGTGAGGCCAGGCGGCCCTTCCCTCCTCGGCCCGGCCAGTGGGATGCTGGGCAGCCTGAAGACCCTGGGGGCAGAGAACAGAGCAATGACGTGGCCTCACCTTTTCCTTCAGCTGCCACAAAGGGCAGAGTCCTTGGGGTCCGGAGGTGGCCTTTCCTGGGGAAAGGGAAGCTCCGCGTGGTCAGAGTCCCCGTGGAGGGGTGCGGGCCTGCGCCGTGGACCGTGTCCCACCAGGGTCTTGTTTAGAGTGAATCACTTGGAAAGAGACTTAAACTGTATCCTACAGGAAATCACAGGCCACGAGCCAGAAAGAAACCAGGTCAAGCTTCATGGAATCAGGCCACCAGGAAGGAAGGCAAAGAGCCCACTGTTTGCGGAGTGTCTTCTCCTTGCCGGCCATACCCAGCACACGCGGACCATCACCCCTCCTGGGAGGTCAGGCCTTTGCCCCATTTCACAGGCTGGGCCAAGACCGTGAGTGATCTGGTGGCGGTTGCAAGAGTGGCAGGTGGCCCACCTCGGATGCAAACCCAGGTGCTCCTAACCCCAAAGTCAGACCTCCATCCAGCATACCCAAGACCGCCTCTGGGCACTGCCACTCCCCCCCCCCACCCCCGTCCCCGGGGCATCACAGCAGATGGCGTGGGAATCCTCGAGGTCACCCTGACTCTATGAGGCAGCGGAGTGTCGGGGTCAAGAGCATGAGGCAGAGTTCAAAGCCAGGCCCTGCATTTACAAGCCGTGTGCCTTTGGGCAGATGTCTTAACTTCGCTGGGGTGTAGGCTCCTCTTGCGAAGGACAGATCTATGGATGGTCTGTCCTCGGAGCTTGCCTGTGAGGAGGAAATGAGGGGTTTGGGGCAGAACGTTGAGGCCAATGCTTGCACACTGTACGTGTTCAATGAATGTGAGCTCACGGTCCTACTGGTAAAGTCAACATCAACCCGCATCTCAAAGACCTAGCTCCCGTCACCACACCTTCCCTTACCAAATCCCTCCCCTCGAAACCCCAAACAAGCTGCGGGTTTTCGGGCAGGTTGCTGATTGCTCGGGGCGGTCCCGAAGTGGGAGCTGAGACCAGCCGGGGAGGAGGCAGGGGGACCGAAAATAAACACACGTCAGCAGACCACACACGTCATCTCCCGCCCCTCCCTCTGTGGACGGGAGGAGAGAATGCCAAGTTCTCCATCCATGTCGAGTCAAGGCAAATGTACTTCTTCTTCAAGGGAGGGGAGGCCACGGGAAATCAAAGTCGAGTGCCATGAACGACGACCCCAGACGTCACCTCGTCTCAGGTACAGCCTCACCTGGCCGACCCCAGGGCTGGGAAGGAGCCAAGAGCTGGGAGGATTGGGGACCCTCACAGGTTGCGAAGTCAGAGGTGGACCCTTGAGCCCACAGAGGGGTCCCACGTGCAAAGACACACACACACACACACACACACACACACACACACATTCCCATCCAGCTGTTCTGAAACTCTGTGGCCCTTGGCCTCTGAGGGAATCACAACGCAACTCGACCTCCCCCTCCCCAAGACACTGGACACAGCTGCATGGCCTGGAGAACTCTAAAAGAAACGGGGAGACAGACACAGAGACCTCCATGAAGTCCCCAGAGATGGGGCCTTCTGGGACCAAGCCCAGACCATCCACGGGTACTGGAGGTCTACTTTATGTTGAAAGACTACCACACGCCCCACGCCCCCACCCTGGCTCACTGGTGTGTCCCAGTCCTTGACTTCAGCCCACTGGCCCTGCAAGGAACCTCTGTCAGGAGCCCCAAGGGCCCCTGGTTGCAGCCATTGCTTCCACTCCTCCTCAGACGCCCCTGACCCAGTGGTCTCCGAGCCCCCCGAGGCCACCTCCAGGCAGCACGCTCAGCTCACCGGCTTCCCCTGGAGCTCACGAGAATTAATTTACTCCCAATTCTCAAGGCTCACCTCCTTCGCGGTGTTTCCACCCTTCACTGCTCCCCACAGCACAGCAAATAATACCCCATTTTATATGGAAAACACTAAAATGGGATCACACCTTTTAAAAGATATTTCCACCTCACAGACTGAAATCAGACTTCACCTTTCTCCGGCCCTCCACAACCACCGCCCTGGCCCCCTCCACACAGACACACACACACACACAGACACACACACACACACACACGGACGCACGCACGCACACACCCGTTCTGCTACCAGACTTCCCTAAGCCCGTTTAATTGAAAAGGCATGATTTAGGCTAATTGACAGCAGATGGGTTCGGCTGCAAAACGCGGAGAAGCATTTGTTGAACATGATTTACAGCAACGAGGCAAAACTTTCTCCTTTTTATATCGTTCTTCGGGCTCCACGGCCAAAACAGCTCAGCAGAAATGAGAGGAGAAAAAAAAGTAATTAGTGTTTAATTTTTTAACAATTTTTAACTCCCTTTTTAATTGCTTTACATAAACCTGTCCTAGAATTTTACAGCCTTCAAATCTCTGTCTAAGTCTGGTCCTTGTTTCTGGTTTTAATTACAGGGAGGCTTGTCTGGCACATTAAATTAGAAGAAAAACACACACACACACAATTTCAGAAATATTTTGCTGTTGGACTCCCGACTGAACATCTAATATTTCAGCGTGCGAATGGGAAGGTTCTGGTGGAAGCAAAAGTGGACCAAGGGCTCCCACAGCATTACTGCATCAACCCCCAAACGGTCCCTCAGGTTATTAGCAGAGAAAGAGCAGTCACAAGACAGTGTCCGGTGGCACCCAGTGGCCCGGGGCACTGTACCGCTGCTTTGCAAACAGCCGGCTTTCCCAGAAGAGCTGGGCGTGTTGTAGACCTTTGCAGGCCTTGGTCCGACTTCAGGTTCTCGCTTCCAAGCCAGGCCATCAGAACTTATGCTCCCGTCTCTGCAGTCCCTTTCTCGGCAGGACGGAAACCGGGAGGAGCAGCGTGTGGAGCAGACCAAGGAGGGGCGGGGGGTGGGGTGTCTCCGCAGTGCAGGGCTAACAGGACAGAAGCGTCCGGGGTGGTGGGGGAGAGATGCAGGCTCTATGCGGACCAGGTGGCTGCATCCGGTGGCATCCTTTGCAGAGACTATTCAAGCTAAGTCCTACCTGCGCTGAGCCCTGGACCTTCTGCAGCCTCCAATAGGGTAGCCCCCAGCCTCTACGTGGCTACTTAAATTGAAATGGATGAACGTGAGATCCAATGGACAGTTCCCTCCTTCAGCCGCACCGGCCACATCCTGACTGCTCCGTAGGCTCCTAGTGAACACACCGTACAGTCTAAATATGGGGTGTCTGTTGGACAGGGTCGCTCCGGGTTCTTCCTATGGGAAACGTGGTCTGGGGCGAGGCCGCCTGGGCGTCCCCCCGGGGAGGTGGTGAGACACGCAGGATCGGGGGCCTCACGGAGACTTGGAAACGGCGACATAATGAGCCCCCAGGTGATGTGAGCACCCATTCGAGGTCCCATCCGTGAAGCACCGTGGCTGGCCGGGGCTTGGAGCAGAGTTATGGCCCGTGGATTCCCTTCAAGGTGCGCGCAGCGGTGGGGGAGAGCGTGCAGACGGGGGGTAAGGCTGGTGCGCCGTCCTTGGGACACAGACCCCGCAGGGCTGAGGCTCCCCGGCTTGTGTTCATTAGCGCCGAGGCCGCAGACCCCCTTGGCAGACCCTGCCCGAGCCTGCCCTGGGCTCCTCCAGGACTCCCGCTGGGAGGCGGAGGGCCGCCTGGCGCCGCTGGGCGGGCAGCTCTGGGGATGGAACCGGGCCAACGCCGGCTCCCCACACACGGTCATTACCTCCCGAAAACCCGGGAGTTATTACAATTAAAACACGTTGCAGGGGGGAGTGGGGGCTGGAGGAGGTCCCTTTAGGAAGGAACACTGGGATTAAAAGAAATTAGAGCTGTTGTCATGACGACGCTGCCAGGCCGGGCCTACCCTGTGATTATGTCAATGGGAACGGGATGGGGGCAGGTGGGGCTGGGGCAGGGGGTGCTGGGCAGTCATACCCAGCTGTGCGGGCAAGAGCTAGGGTTTTTCCCTCAAAATGGGGTGCAGCAGCCTGGGAAATTGGATTCCTGCTGGCTCTCGAATTCTCTGCAACTGTTGCTTATCCCAGGGAGCTCTGTGCTCCAGGACGTTCTCACCCCACCCAGGCCTCTGCCATCCCTTTCTTTCTAAACTAGGAAACTCCCAAGAGGGCCCCTGCTCTTTCGGCCGAGTAGGTCGAATGGCTTGGCCTGGTTTCCTATCAGCTCCGCTCTGGCGATTAGGAGACCCACGGGACGCCAACCATCCCTCCTCCAGGCGGCTGGGGCAGGGGTGAGGGGGTGGGGGGGCAGCCCGCAACAAGAAGTACACGTGGGCAAGGTGGCAGAGTCGAGGAAACCAGGAGTGGACGTGTTCTGGAAGGGGGCCCATGATCATGAGCAAGATGGAAATCTGCCTGGGACCCCTCCAGGCCCCAGCAGAGGATTAGGGTCCCTACAGAATGGGGATCCTCGTTTGGCAGAGCTACAGCGACTGAAAAGAGAAAACAGTAATTAGCTCTCTCTCTCTCTGCTCGCCACGCCCCTCCCCCCACCAGCAGGTCTGGCCAACAGGCAAGGAGGACCTGTTCTGGAAACCCCTGGGGGAGCAGAAGGGGAAGGGCTGGGATGGGACTGGGGGTTGAGGCAGAGGAGGGGTGTAGGCTGCTCGCGTGAGGGGGGGCTCCCAGCAAATTCTCCTCACTTCGCCAATCCTGGCTCCTCTGGTACCACCTTCAAGGGCTCATGGGCTCAACGCACAGGAAGAGGGGTACACGCCGGACCGGAGGGAGGAGGTTCAGGCGTCCAGAGGGTGGCCTGCCATCTGGAAGGTTCATGGGGCCCCAGGCTCATCCTTGATCCTCCTTAGAGCCCCAGGCTGGAGAGCCTCGAGCTTCTGGACCCTCCCCCTCCTGGCTTTGGCCCTCCCGGCTTTGCCTTTTGAAAGCTCATCATTTCCAGATTCCCAATGCCCAGAGCCACTGCCCATCATTCTAGATCTTCAGAGTTTCCCCGTTTATATTTGCAAGACCTGAAGTGTCCCTGGAAAACATGCACGTGTCGTAGAATTAGGTCTAAGTGCAAAGCTTTGCCTCAGCCACTGACTTTGCGTGTGACCTTGGGCAACTCACCGCACAGGTCTGTCTCAAGTTCCCTCTCCGTACAAACCCATCTAACATGCAGTGTCATCTCGGGGTTTGGGACTCCTGGTTTTAAAATAGGGACATTCCGGGCCACCTGGGTGGCTCAGTTGTTTAAAACTGCCTTTGGCTCAGGTCATGATGATTGAATCCGGGATTGAATCCCACATTGGGCTCCCTGCTCAGCGGCAAGTCCGCTTCTCCGTCTGACCCTCCCCTTCTCCCGCTCTCTCTCTCTCTCTTTCTCAAATAAATAAAATCTTTAAAAAAAAAATGGGGGCATTCCCCAGCAAACCAGGACACGTTGGCCACCCTTCCAGGCACAACACAGGCATCTTGGGGGGCCAGCTATTGCCGTATACGGATGGGCTTCCCTCCTTTGCAAAATCCTTTCCACATTATATATGTACACAGAAGTATCTGTATACATGCATACACACACGTGTGCACCTATGTGCGTATGAATTTTCCAAAGACATACACTGGGAGGTAATTATTCACATTTCAGCAAGAATCCGCACTTGGCAAAATGACCGAATGCGACGTTCCTCTCTACAAGGCTCAGGTTAGGCACGCGAGAATTCTACCACTGCCAATGCCAAGGCTCAGGTTAGGGAA
Organism: Martes martes; assembly: GCF_963455335.1. Lineage (NCBI taxonomy): Eukaryota > Metazoa > Chordata > Mammalia > Carnivora > Mustelidae > Martes > Martes martes. The sequence continues at coordinate 57,021,069 of NC_137904.1, forward strand.
CGCGACTCATTATGGAAGGAAAATCCAGGGAGACGGAGCTGACAGACAGGAAAGCCACAGGAAACCCGTGTGCTTCGGAGATCCTCTCATGTCCGGGGAAACCCCAGAACTTCCAGAAGACTCTTGCTCGTTCTAGCGGGACGCGGAGGGCACCCCAGCCCGACGGGACAGAATGGGCATTCTGCGTCTGCCCTTTGTGACCCACCCAGGCAGCACCGTTCCATGTATTTTCCTGTCCTCTCGCAGTTCAGAGTTCATGGACTGGCTGAGGCTCCTTTCTGCAGCTCCGAAGCTGCAGAACTCGGGTGACGAGTTCCCACCCAAATTGAAACACTCGCCTCATAGCATTCTGCCTAGGATTCTTTTTTTTTTTTTTTTTTTAAGCCACTTAGCATTCAGAACAGCAGGTAAGAGGGGCCAGGAAGGAAAGAGGGGAGATGACATTGAGGTCACGATCCCCTCCCCCTACCAGCCTGGAAACCCAGAGAGGCATGGTGAGCCACACAGGCAGCCTGGCCCAGGGAGGGGGTTTCAGAAGCAATGACTCCTGCTGGACCCACGGAGGGGCAGTCCCAGCACCCCTGCAAACCTGAGCTGAGCAAGGGCAGGGGCAGTAGGTGGGGGGGGGGGATGCTGAGATTCCTGTGTCTCTGCCCCCTCCCCTCCACCTGCTGCTTTCAGGGACAGCCTGAGCCACAATCAGTGTAATACACTTCACTCACCCCCCCCCTAAATCGTGAAGGGAAAGGGCCCAGCTGGAAACACATCCTGTCTTCCTTCAAGGTGAGGTGACAGTGGGGCTAGGCACAGCAAGAGGGGAGGATATTGGAAGGCGTTGAAAAGGAGTGCTCTCGTTTTCACCTCTTTGGAGAGATCAGAGTCCTCTCTGGTAATGAAAAGGAGGAAGATTGCCTCTGTGCCCCAGAGGAAGTGCAGGCTCCGCAAGGCTATAAGGCTAGGGAGCCCCCAGGACCCAGAGCCCCCCCCCCCAAGAGACAGAGACTGCATCCCAGGGAGCGCATGGTGACTACTGAGCCTGTCCGGACACCCAGCACGGCCGGGAAGGGACTAGCGGTGATGCTGGCTCTTCCTACTTGGCCGGTTGTTTGGTGAGGAGGGGGGGGCTCCCCACCTTCAAGGCTGGGGCTCGATCCTGCTAGGAAGAGAAGGCTGAGCTAAAGGATGCTGACATGCCCCCCCAAACCCCATCTCCATCCCTGCTGTTTCTGTTACTTACTGCATTTACTATACTACTTTGAAGTCTCTCTCTCCCTCTCCCCAACCTTTGACCTCTTAGAAGACTAGGCTTTCTGTGTGTCCCTTTGTATCCCATGCACACAGGAAGCACTAAATAAATGCTTACTGAAACAGACTCTTTTTTTTTTTTTAAGATTTTATTTATTTATTTGTCAGAGAGAGAGGGAGCACAAGCAGGGGGAGCAGCAGGCAGAGGGAGAAACAGGCTCCCCACTGAGCAGGGAGCCTGATGTGGGGCTCCATCGCAGGGAGGCAGACCCTTAACCCACGAAGCCACCCAGGCATCCCCCGAAACAGATTCTTTACAGTCTTACAACCATGCTTGTCCAAGAGGTGCTGGATCTATAGGACACCAGACCAAATCCCCAGGAATCCAGGCAGGGTATCCTAACCACTCCCTCCCTCTCACCTCTCCTTTGCCACAAATTTCCCCCAAAGGAGGCTGGGAACTGGCCCACGGCTCTGCCTCACATAATTTAACAATAACAAAAAGGAAAAAAAAAATGCAAACAAGCCCTAGAGGAGAAAAGGTAGCAAAGAGGAAAAAATAAAAACCCGGGGGAAGAAGAACATAATGTGCGCTGTGTACACACACTACAAGTTAGCATATCCCAAAGCCCCCTGGACAGAAACCAAACAGGAAATCTAGAATCATTACCAAATGCACTTCCCTGATTTGCCCTGCCCTCGGCCCCTGGGGGCAGGCCAAGGGACCTCAGGCCCTGCTCACCCGGGCTAGAAGCCGCGCCTGCCCCGAGGGCGGGACTTTGATGGACTGATGGGCATTTCCTCCCCTCCCTCTTCCCTCCTGACCTCTCCGCAGGGTAGGGTTTCTCAGGGGATGGTTGATGGGATGGGATGGAAGCCTCTAGCTGCCGCCACCTCCCAGGAGCAGCAGGGCTCAGAGCCTTTCCACAGAGGCCCCCCACGGTGTGGGAGTGGCAGGTGGCCAGCAGCTGGCCTCCCTCACCCCACTCCACGGAGAGCTGTACGATGGCCTCGGCTTTGGGATCAAGACCTCCTGCTCTTAAGAAAACAGATCAGAAATTTTGGCATCCAAATAAAATATGGGGAGAGGAAGCAAGTAACTCTTCGCGCGAAAGGCAGGCCACGAGGTGGAAGTAAAAAGTCTGAGCAGAACCCTGAGCTGCCGTGATCACAAGTTCAGGTTCATCCTCCCCGGGGCTATTCTTCTTGCTTGGAAGTACCATCAAAGACTGCACCCGGGCCCTGGCTGCCTCGCCGATCCATCAAAAGTCAGCCGCCCTCTCATGTGAAAGGCCAGATAGGAAATATTTTCAGCTTCAGGGCCATAGGGATCTCTGTCGCAAACTCTGCCACTGTCCCACGAAAGCAGATACCACACGGAAATAAGGGGCGTGACTGCATCCTAATAAAGCTTTATTTACAGGGGCACCTGGCTGGCTAAGTAGGCAGAGTGTGCGACTCTCCATCTCATGGCTGTGAGTTCAAGCCCCGTGTTGGGTGTAGAGATGGCTTAAAAACAAAATCATTAAAAAAAAAAAAAAAACCAGAAAAACCCACTTTATTTATAAAAACGGGCAGCTGTCCAGGTTTGGCCCACAGGCTACAGTTTTCCAACACGCTGGCACAGTTCATGAAGACCATGGAATGATACAATGGCCGAAGAATACGGGCTTTGAAGTCAGGCAGTCCTAGTTCTGGTCTTTGTCCAAGGCTTACTAGCTGGGTCACCTTGGGCCAGCCACTTACTCAAACCCCAAGTCCCCACCTTTAGCGAGTAATCATGCCCGTGTCACCGGGTTAGAGTGATGACGGAACCGAACCGGCTAAAGCATCAGCCACTCCACAAATGCTCCTAGTTCTCATCTGGAGGGGAATTAAGGGGCATCCCCGGGCAGGCGCGGCTTTGAGTCTTCTGCTGCTGTTGGAAGAGCATCTGTACCCCTGACGATGAGGGTCCCCAGCGTCTTTCCATGCAAAAACTCGTTTCCTAAAATTCAGTATTCGCCGGATTCATTTCATGATGCTAAGTCAGTTGGTTGCTCGTAAGAACCACCTGCGGAGCTTTTAAATCTCTTAAACCGGAATCTCTGGGGGTGAGACCCTCAGGGATGGATTTTGCCACTCTCCAGAGGATTCCGCTGGACTGCATAGATGGGAAGAACAAGGGAGAGAGTCCTCTCCTTTCTTTCTTCTACTCCCGGTGGCGGCCCGTGCCCCGGCAGCATCAGCATCACCCAGAACTCCCGGCTTCGACGGAATCTCCAGGGGGCTCCTGCGTACGTCCGACGGGAGGAAGACCAGTCTAGTCTACAGATGCCTGACCGAACTTGGCTCTCCCTCAGAATCCCCTGCAATGCTTAAAAAAAAAAAAAAAAATTCCTAGATCACATCACCATCTCACTGAATCGAAATCACCGTGGGTGGCCCAGGGATGGGTACTTCGTTCCAGCGTTTTATTTGCAAATGTTCCAATGTAGAGGAATGTTGTACCCACACACCCACCACCCAGATTCTAGGATTCTCAAGCTTTTGCGTTGTTTGCTTCCTCACATACCTGTGCACGGATCTACCCATCAACCATCTCGCTTTTTCAATGCATGTCAAGGTCCCCTGCAGACATCCGGACCCTTCATCCCTAAACACTGCGGTATGCATATCATTAATTTCTAACAAGGTCTCCAATTGGTGCAGCCATTCATCTAGTGAGAGTCTTTTTTTCTGTCCAGAAGGAACAGTACTCAGGACTTGGTTAAAAAAAAAAAAAAAAAAGCAGTCCTCTCCCTCCAACGCTTAAAAAAGGGATGCCCTGGGCTTTCTGGTGTTGTCATTTTCAGGATTAGGGGAACGTCTGGTGTTTGACCTCATTCCACATTGCTTGTGAACCCCACCTCCTCTTTCCCTTAGTCGGACCTGGAGACAATGGCCACGCACTGCTATCTCCCTGCATCTCTTGTATTTAACAATGTCATTAACTGTGTTCACGTTCCCCACACCTTCCCTGGTGTGTCCCCTCCTGGCAAACCCTCCAGGTTTCCCGCATCCCGTCTGTGGAGACTAACGGTGAGCCTGCCATTACAAACGTCCAATTCTGCAGTCGAGAACGTTAGCCACCGTGTCGCCTTCCCCTCTGGTTTTCCCTCATCTTCTCCTTGTTTTTGCTTCATTTTGTTTTTGACCATGACCTGCGGAATATAAAGTTCCCAGCTCTGTCCGTCGGGGCTGCCGAGAACCCAGAAACGAATCAGATATTTTTCTGACCACTTTAACCCAGAAACGAGGTAGGACCATTCATTCTGGCCAACAAGCAGCCCGTCAATCCACTACTGCTCCCAGCAGTTTTTTAGGAATGTTCCGAATCCCTGAGTCGGGTCTGCCTGGTTCTAACTACACTTCTGCTCCTCCCCAAGGCTCGCGGATAGTCACCAGAACCCTCGAGATAAATTAATGAGAGTTATTGCCCCTAAATCATTGCCCGATGACTTCCAGATTATTCTTCCACAATCTAGGAGAAGTCTGAGCACACACCCCCAAGCTGCTCTGTGTCAGAGATAACTGGGTCACACATAAGGTCACGCTTCATTCAGCATTTCCACCTACAAACATAAAAGGGCGAATGGGCTCTCTCATCCCCTGCCCCTTGCCCACTTCTTTTTCCAGACCACCCACTCTCTGTTTGCACTGGTCCTCCAACCTTGAAACCCGACACCCTCCTCTGTAGGAACCACCCATGCTTAAACAAATAAATACCCCAGAGTGACCCACTCCCTGGAGGTATTCAAATAAATGTCCCAGGAAGGAGTGTGGGGGAAGGAGGAAGGGCACTCTGGGCCTTCTCTGCTGGGTGCCTACCTCCAGGCATCCCTGGGCCAGGGAATCTTTGCAAATATTGGGCTGGTGGTTCTGTGCAAGGCTCGCCACGTGACCCACCAGAATGGAGAGGGACTCCATGGGCTAAGAGGTTCTATAAGTCACCTCCGGGGAGGTTCCGGCTGCTGGAGCCCAGGGGAAGGGAGGCAGGGACAGTGGGCAGGGCTCCGTCAAAGGAGAAGACCTCCAAAGCCTGGGGGGAGTCCTCCCTGAGCTCCTCCTTACTCAGCCCTCAGCGTTGAAATCCCTCCAACTGGGGATGGAGTGCTAGGTGCCATCCGGAGAGCGGATGGGTGGGTGAGTGGGGAGGAACAGGGACCAGGTCTCTGTGCCTCGGAAACACCGAGATATAGCCCCGAGGCCAGCCTGCAGTGAGGAGGGGAGGGGTGCAGGGAAACAGGACGGACCCGCCAAAGCAAAAACCTCCTTGTCTCTGACTCGATGCAGAAAACCACCAAGAGTCTTTGGTTTCACGGAATGTGGACAGCTAGGAATAAAGTCTCAGCTTTGTCACGGGTCGGTTGGTCAACGGAGTCACTAATGAAAAGGATTTTCAAGCGTATCTGGGAAATAAGTAGGGGGGGAGACAACGGCTGCTTTAAGAGACACTCAGATAGTTGCAGACCTCCTCCTACCCCTCACCCCCCCACCCCCCCCACCCCCACACCGACCCCGCCCCCAGGAAGGGAGGAGGAGAGACGTCCTGTCCTCATAAGTTGGCCAAGGAGGTTTTACGGATGGTCCAGGAGAGTGTGGACAAGACCTCACTAGGAAGCTGGCCGAGAGCCGCTGGTGCGTAAGGAAGAGGGCGGCGCGAAGGAGCCTACATTTCAAAAATAAACACGAACCCCAAAATAAACACTGTTAATGGAAGTGACTAATCAAGGGTGTGCTGAACTTGGTGGTTCTTGATAAGATACAGGTGGAAATGCACTCGGAAAAACTAACAGATTTTTTTCCCCCTTTGGTAAACAAAGCGAGGGCGAGGGTGTGGGGGACTGGGGTTGGTGCATGGTTCCGCCATGCAGCAGGGATTTAAAACACAGTTTCTCAAGGCCAACACGACCGACATTTGTATACTTTGTAGTCGGGGGAGGGGCTGTCCCGTTCATCGTAAGATTTTTAGAAGCTCTCTCAGCTTCTACCCACATCTGAGCTCGCTGTAGGGGCTCAGAGGGCCAGACAGTTGGCCAGGTGATGAGGAACATAGGATCTCGTGCATTTGAATGTCTGCTGGACGTTAATGGCTGTGCGCTCCCAGGACCTCAGCAGGAAGCCACCCACTGACCCCCAGACCAACATGATCAGGGTCTTGCGGATGAGGAAGCCCCACGGATGAAGTCTCAGAGCTATACAGCTTCCAAAGTTTTGGAAAAGCAGTTGCCATGGCCTCAAAGTTGCCTTGGAGGGGAAGGGGAAGGACTATGACCCATTTCGAGGAAGAATTCTCTAGACAAGTCACACCCAGATGCCACTTGGAGTCCACTGGGTAGACCCGCCTACCTCGCAGGGCTCCAGAACGAGCCACAGGTAGGACCAATGAGAGTCGCCTCTCAGACACCAAGCTTCTCTTGCAAGGCAAAGACTAAGGAGAAGGCAGGGTGATTGCGGAATGGTTTTTAAAGACAGTTTTCAGAGACCCCCCCCTTGGCCACCTACCACTTCCGGTTTACAGAATCTGCAGTGACCTAATCTGTAGTCAGCACAGCTGTCCCTTTTGGGAGGGGCGGAGTAAGAAGGATTCACCAAGGTCTGTAAGCAAAATGTCAACCGCCTCGTTGGCCATCTTTGCTGCCGAGCACCTCCACGATGCTCTGGGATCCCCTTGAACCCAGGCAGCTCACATTTCCAGAAGAGAATCACACCACATGCGGTTCTGCACCCAGGCAGCCCGGCCTGCTACGTCATGAGTCCCATTCCGCAATGGGACAGAAGGGGACATTTACACGGGGGTGCTTTCTGTCGCCTGGATGCACGGAATGAAAACCACTGCCTGCCTGTCTTACCTGGACACGTAGAAACTTTCAGATGCTTCTACCTGGCCTCCCTAAACTCTGTCTGGAGACGGGCTGCTGGGCTGGAGGAAAAGAGTGATGGACCGAGACAAACGGAGGTAGGGGAGAAGCCTATGGGGCTAGTCCGCAGGCGCTAAGTCCTGGCCATTCTCTCTCTCTCTCTCTGCCTCCCCCCTCCCCACCCCCTATTCTGGAAACACCGCAGAATCATCTTCCCTGCTGGCCTGCGGCTTCCCTCCTCAGAAATCTGCTTTCCACCAAAAAAAAAAAAAAAAAAAAAAAAGTGTTCTAAATAGAGCGGAACTGAGAACGGGGAGGCAGCCCGGATGAAGTCCTCCCCTCCCCGGAGAGCCTGGCGTCCCCCATGGAGGGCCGGTCCACTCCCAGCACCTCTTATTCAGAGCATTCTTGACCCAGGAGCGCCCAACCCTGACGGCAGGCGCAAGGCCACCACGGATGGGTTTTGCCTCTGCAGCACTTGGCCTGGGCTGGAGCCCTCCGTCCCACCAGGCATCTCGGATGCCTTCTCGGGCCTCCCCTCCCTGCATCTGCCCTTGGAGGCAGCACCCAGGGGACCCTATTCCAGGCAGGGGCTCAGAGGCCCACCCCCACCAACGCTCACCGTGAGCTTGCTGCCCCAAGGACCCACCCGGACCTCAGCGTTCCCAAATCCGAGGTCTGAGAACAAGGACCGCCGGCTGTCCCCTACCACATTAGATTGTGGAATACGAGGCTGTATTAAGTTAGTCTCCGGGTCCTCTCAAGGGACCCGGGGAACCAGACCCGGTGTGGACCCTGACACATTTCTCCTCCATTCTGGAAACGTCCACCCAAAGCTCCGACAAACCCATCACGGGAGGAGTGGGATGTTTTTCGGAATCCAGGCACCACACACAGTCCTGTTCATTTCACCCTTCCACGTGGACGCTGAGAATTATTCTGATGTCGGCCAGAAGGTCCCTCCACCCTCCGGCACAAGACTCACACCCACCAGCCCCTCAGGAGACAGGCTGTGCAGAAGGCCTGCATCGGGGAGGGGGGCGGGGGGGCCCAGCTCCCCCCTCCATCCCGCCACCAAGTCATAACCCACGTGACCAAGCTCGTCGGGGCTTGGTCGGGGACCCTGGGACAGCTCTAGGACGTCTTTGGAAGAAGGGCGTTGGGGGGCAGTCAGGAAGAAGGGAGGAAGCTGGGGGGCTCATGGGGAAGCAGTGGGAGGTAGCAGACCCCGCCCTCCACCCCAGGCCACTTCTTGGTGCCTCCACGGAGTTAAATCTGAAGGAATCCGAAGTCAAACGGATTCCGTGACTTGTTCATGAGTCACGCCACCCTGTCCTTCACGGCCTCCCTGAATTCAGCACCTCCGAGAATGCCAATTCATGCAACCGGGCAAAGGCGAGCCATTTAGAAAGTGAACTTACCTAGGAAGTGGGGATTACCAGCCCGTATGGCTGACCGCGTGGTGGGGGGAGGGTACCTCCTCCATCCGACACGGAAGGAAGACAGAGGGCAGGGGGCAATGCGGAGACCAGAGGGATAGTTTGAGATAGGCAGATAGGGGCCCTTCATCACGCAGGGCGTTTATAAACAAGAATAAGCATTTTTCAGGGCGCCTGGGTGGCTCAGTGAGTTAAAGCCTCTGCCTTCGGCTCAGGTCATGATCCCGGGGTCCTGGGATCGAGCCCCACATCGGGCTCTCTGCTCAACGGGGAGCCTGCTTCCTCCTCTCTCTCTCTCTCTGCCTGCCTCTCTGCCTACTTGTGATCTCTGTCTGTCAAATAAATAAATAAAATCTTTAAAAAAAAAAAAAAAGAATAAGCATTGTTCAAAATTGTTTGGTGGGGGGAGGGAATTGGTTTTTTGTTTTGTTCTGTTTTGTTTTCCTCTGATCTCATGTAGTTCAGAGCCCAGGGGGGTGGGGGGAGCAAAAATAATAAAAAATAAAAAATGATTTCTGTCTCCTTTCTTATGAATCTGGTTTGGACCCAAAAAAAAAAAAAAATTAAAATGCTGAAACAAGGTTTTTTCCCCCTCTGGATGAACTGTTTTACAATAAGCTACCTGCTGGGGTCAGGAAACCTGAGCTCAATGTCTTTCCGCTCGCACAAAAACTCATCACGAGGGGGACTCGTACAGAAGAGCCTCTACGGAGAGACGGTCACCCCCACGCAACCCCTTTGTATCTGTTCCAGCTTCTCTGTGAAACCATGTCTCTCCTCTGCTTCACCTCCTCCCCTCCTCTCTCCTCGCCTCCCCCCTGCTTCCAGCTCTGCGAGAGGAGCATGGTGTCCAGCTAGCGCCAACCATCCGCCACGTCTACACCGGGAGGTTAAGTCAGAAGGCGAGGGTGCGGGGCACACTCCGGCGGACAGGGGAGGGGCGGGAAGAGCTGCTCCCTGGGCCCTGATAGGGAGCTTATTTTCTTTCCTATTAGGTGTGTGATGCTCAAAACGCAGGGGAATGGTCAAAATCAAAATAAATAGCCAGCGGAAACAGACGGCCCCTCCCTGGGAATGGTAATTGCACAGGATGAAAGTTTATCCAAACACATGAGAAAAATGGTGCGTGGTGGAGGACGGCGGGAGCGGGGAGGAGTGATCCTTACTGGAAAGGAAATTTGTTTACAACATCTTATTTGCTCCTCAGTTTTTAATGCTGCGCTGGCCCCGTGTCCTGTAAACAGACCAGCTTTTCCACTCTCCAGCGGTGCCAGGAGAGCCAGCGACCGAACAGCCAGAGCTGCCGCCGGAGTCCTGGGGCACCGAGGTCTCCCGGCTATGAGAACCCACGCCCAGCCCGGGGTCCGAGGGAGAGGGGCGCTGGCTGGCCCGCAGCGAAGAACGTGTGATGGGAACTCCAGGGGTAGAAATGGGGAGAAGCCTGCTGGGCTTCTCTCTGCTCCCCGGGCAGGAGGCAAAAGGACGGGCCTCAATTACCCAAGGTGGGTGTCTGATGGGGTATTTGGTAGGGGCCCCGTGGACGGTAGGGGCTCCGGACAGTCTGGAGAGAACGTGGCCTTTGCCTTTGGGAGGAAAAGCGGGACTGGCATCAGAGAGGGCCAAAGAGAATGTGGCATTGAGCGTGCACAGTGGGGAGATCACTGCTCCCAGAGTCAGGGTCCAGACATCATGCCCATCGGTACTCCCAGCCAGCAGCTCAGCTCTCTCCCCAGAACAAACCCAACAGGCCAAAGAGCTTGCTCGCAGTCGGAGGGAGTCAGCGACGCCCTGGCGCATCAGGGGAAGCCTGACTCGGGGACGGAGTGCACACTGGAGTTTCTCTTCCCATCCAGGCACAGAGATCATCTGAGCCAAGAGTCATGGCAGGCGGGCCACCGGGCTCCGTGTCTAGATACAGAGGGTGCACTGCCTGAGCGCGGAGTTGTTGGCACCACGCGAAGGGCTGTGCCTGCAGGCCCATGGAGCCCCACGGAGCAGTGTGAAGAGAAGGAAACTGAGGCCCAGGGAGGCAATGTTACTCCCTAGAGATCTCGTGGCTAGAGTGGGCGGGATGGTTCCGGCCGAGCTGGTCTGGAGCCAGAGGCTGGTCCAGCTAGCCTCTCTTGAAGGTCGCTGGGTCCTAAAATGGTCACCAGAGTCCCTCAATTTTTGCACAAAAAAGAGCCCTCTGGCCCCACCCACCTCGTCCGGTACCACCGAGGTACAAATGGGAAAAACTCAGAGGTCTGGGGTGTTTTGTTACAGTAGCACACTGGGACTGATACAGCTCGCATTTCCTGTCCCTCCGGAGATGTCGGTAGAGAAAGTGGAACAGGATGTGGAGGACGGGGTGTGTTCCCCAGCGAGTCACAGACCCCCTCAGCTTCGTGTCCTCACCTGTAACAACGAGGTCTCAATACCTTTCACGAAGGGCTGTGAGATTTGAGCGAGGAGCTGTGAAATTGTAAAGCACTCTAGAACACGGGACATGTTCCTTCCTGGATTGCCCGGGTTTTCTTGGCTGAATGTCCTGTGATCTCTCTGATGTTTGAAACTGGTGCGGGTGACTACAGCCCACAGAGGGTATCCACTTTGTCCAAAACTCTGATTCTACTGGTTTGTACGAAGTGAGAAAACGACGGGGGGTACTTTGATTTCTTCCCCTCTTCCCAAAGAAGGTGGACCTCCCGCCCGTTTCTCCATGGCTCCCTTTTCCTTTCTATGGTCCCGGTTAATCAGAGAAGGGTGGTGAATCAGCAAATGGGAACAGACGCTCTTTCCCGGAGCCTGCTTGATTTTGAGTGACCCCTCTTCTGTCCTTGCCTTCTGTCCCCAGGCAGTGTGCCCTTGAGCAGGGGATCTGCCCATCACTACCCATCTTCTCTGCCTGTGACTTACTGGGTAAGTTTGCACTGGGGTGAAGGGCAGGCAGCAGCATCCATCCAGACTGTCCAGGAACCCTAACAAACAGTTGATCTGGCAAATGCAACAAAGACTGTACGTAAATTCGGAAGGCAGGGAACATCTCCTACGTGGGCTTTTCTTCCTTTCTGTGTTTCCCCTATTAGACGTTGTGGAATTCTTCAGAAATTTTGACCTAAACTTTTGAGTTTAAATTTCTCATTCCGACCTTAAAAATGACCCCAGCTCTCAAATAATGAACATAAAAACAGACGCATGCTATTTCAAGAAAGGTTTCTGCAGGGAAAGCAATCCATCAAGCCACAAGCACATTTTCTCCACTGTTCAAAAACACTTTATTGGTGAATAAAGGGCAAACAAGAAACTGGCAAATGTGGAGGGACACGCGGCCACAGGTCATGAGCAGGAAAAGTCAACCCAACATCTTTCTTGTCCATCCACCTTGTTGAAGCTGCCATGCCGTAACTGAAGAGCTCTGAACTCGAGGCCCCTTAACGACCTTGGTTTCGATGCCAACCCTCCCAGGAAAGACTTGGTCCAAGTGATTGATCCATGTGATTTTGTTTTCTGAGAATTAAATGTCAATCACGGTGCCTGCCACGTGACCATGACCATGGGTGGGCATCTCAGGGATAAATTTCCATGCACGAGGAGTGATCCAGTTCCTACTCTCGTAAGGGTCGGGGGTGGAAGGGGAGGGAGGACTGGGGAGAAGGGGGTACTTAAAACAAGTTCAGTGTAAGCACAGTGAATGCCATATAAAAAGTGCTGTGGTCTAGGGAGGAGGGGTGAGCATTTTTTGAGTGCCTATCCCATGCCAGATGCATTAAAAGAACACGTACCTGGTCAAGAGGGAAGAAGGAATTCAGGAAGGCGTCCCAGAGAAGAGAGACTGGGAGCCGAGCCTTGAAGGACTAGTAGGACTTCAGTAGCCTGGTACCGAGCGTTGACCTTTTTAAACACAGACACATCCAGGAAGAATGGCCAGAGGATTAAAAATCATGCTGAGTTCAATCAAAAATCACCACCGGAATGTGAAAAGAACTTTCTTAATTAAGCAATTCCAGAACATTCCCAACTCTTGGCGACAGGAGGAGTGGTGGTGAGCCATGATATCCTGAACTGGCCCGTAAGGTGCACCCTCTGTGGACCGTTGCCAAGGTCACCGGGCACTTAGGGTGCCCTGTGGGCCAGACCCCATAGTGGTGGGTATTAGCAAGCCCCACCCATGAGGTCCGAGGACCCCAGGAACTGCAGTGCTTCAGGACAGACTGGCTTTGCACTGAGGACGCTTGAGGCAAGGAGTAAAGAATGTTCCACGGAGGGGCGCCTGGGTGGCTCAGTCAGTTAAGCGGCTGCCTTCGGCTCAGGTCAGGATCCCAGGGTCCTGGGATCGAGGCCCACATCGGGCTCCCTGTTTGGTGGAGAGCCTGCTTCTCCCTCTCCCTCTGCCTGCCGCTCCCCCTGCTTGTGCTCTCTGTCAAAAAAATAAATTAAATACTTTTAAAAAAACATTCCATGTAGTTTAACTTCATTGCAGGTCATACTTGGAAACTGGAGAGACTAGGTGCCTGTCCAGCCCCTTTGGTGTGGACATTTCACTCCCTGGATGGTGACCAGCCCTGGTCAGACCCCAGTTAGCGTTCACGGCACTATCTTCAGCGGCTCATCCCGTAGGACATCTGGCTGAGATCACCAGCCACTGTTCAGCGCCAACAGTCACATAGGAAGGAAAGGTTACAACTAAACAGGTGATGCCTATCTTTTTCCGATGCCCAGATTTATGTTCAGGGACAAAGACAGAGGGGACCCACGAGGACCACCTGGTCCCGAGTCTCCACACTGGCAGGTGGGCCATTCCGACTTCAGCGGAAACCCCGAATGCAGCCAGCTTTGTGGACAGGACAATGTGACAACGTGTCTTCCACACTCTGCCTTCCCTATCTCTTTAAAACCCAGCCCTGAGTGGCAGTAATAGCGGGGGGAGGCAGGCAAAGGAGGGAAGAAAGGAGAAGGAGACGGAAAACAATTAAACACACACACACACACACACACACACAACCAAAACTCTTTGACAGAACTTGATAACCCGAAGTACACAGTGATCGGTGCCGGACGGCATACAAAAGCCAAGAGGCAGGTCCCCGGACGGGTCAACTCAAGACTTAATATTTGCCTTTCGCTAAGCAAACTCATAAATCCCCTCCAGTTGTAGCCACGCAGAGCCCCCGGTTTTTATTCATTGGTCAGAACGATAGGCAGCTCCCTTCCCCCTCGGTCACCCCGGGCAGAGAGCAGCCCCTTCCCCGTGTCTGCCGTCAGTCTATATGTCTATTTGCCTTCTCCCTCAACAAACTCAAGTTCAGTGCGACTGACGAGTGCAAACAGCTTTGAAGTATTCTTTGGTAATGGACTTCCCGGGACAGCCCTGCTTTCGGCTTGTACCGCCGAAGGCAAAGGGAGAAGCGCTACTTGTCAGAGAACAGGCAGGCTTCGGCGGGGTCAGGCGAGGCTGAGAACCTGACACAAGGGAAGGCTCCGAGAGGATCCCCTGCACCACCCACTTCCCCTTCCCTCTCCCACTTTGTGGCTGAGAAGACTGAGACCCACAGAAAAGGGCCTTGGGGCTGAGGTTAAGGTAGGAGCAGAGTATAGACTTCCAGACCCCGCGGTTCCGAGCTCTTGCCAGCCTCATCATAGAAGGTCTTACTCAGAAGCAGAGGCAGGGGGACCCAGCCCTGCTTCCCACCAGCCTCGCGCAAGGATCTTGTCCAAGGTCAGTGGCCATTCCCAAGGTCACCCTTATGCCCTGTAAACCACATTCCCCTGATTGGGAATGACAACACTGGGGTTTGGGGGGCCCTTTGAAGAGGATGAAAGGTCCCTGTGGGTAAAGCTTCGATGCCTGGGGAAAACTCACAGGAAAGCAAAATCCCAGGGTGGGGCCCTAACTTGAGGTTATGTTCATAACGGATCGGAGGAAGAGGAGTGTGATCAGCACACGGATGCGTGCCTTTCCTCCGCACCTTGGGCAACACCTGATTTACTCTTCGCACATGGGCAAAAACCAGCAAACCTGCAGGTCACGGACTCAGGGAACGATGACGGCGCTGCGGCAGTCAGAGACCCAAGAGGCTTCAGGGGTCACGTGGCCCGACTCCTCCATTTTACAGGGAAGGAACGAAGACCAGGGGCTTTCGGAGACAAAATCTCAGATTTTCTCTTCTCCCCACTCTGTGGTTTTTATCAGCAGAAGTCACCCTGGATCCAGAAGTAAGAGACCGATACACGCTGGGGTGGGGGGTGGGGACAGCGCACCTGCCTCAGAATCTCATTAAGAAGTTGACGTTCATGGTCTCTAGGCAGCCCACGAACTGCTCTTCGCAATCCTACTACTTCCCGTACGGGGCAGAATATCATTGCCCCCTCTCTCACCCTCTCTCGTCCCTCCCCCACTCTGCCAAAAACGCTGCCTCCCCCCAGGCCTGGGCGATCCCTCGTCAGATGATTCCTGCCTCAGTCAGAGGTAAATCTAGAAAAATGTGATGCTTTTGGACCACCTTGAACTCTGGGATTCTGGGATCCTATGTGGATGAGAAGATAGGAAGAGAGAGAAAGAAGAGATTGTTGCCTTTGGCACAACAGTGAGACTTCTGGAACCAAAGACTGTACGCGGGCCATGAATGAAGGGAACGTCTGAAATGAGTTCATCTTTTTAAAAAGAAAAGCGGTGCCTAACGTGCTGGGTTAGCCTTCCTTCACCGGCAGGGAAGGCAGAGTCAGAACAGGGGCAAAGCCTCGGGGGCACGGGGGATCTCAGTCTTTGCCCAGGGGTAAGCAGAGTCGGGTTTCTCGACATTTGCGCACGTGTCTCTACCTTAGCAGGCAATGACCCCCTGTGTGGCCACAGCGTGCAGGAGGCGTGGGACGCGCCGCAGGCTCAGGTTCTAGCACCGCAGACGCTCACGCCCGTCTTTCAGCAGGAAAGATGGAGGCCTGATCCCCGGACAAGAAGCAACAGCTTCGGGATGGCACGCAATCCCGAGAGCCTGGCTTTGACTAACCCGAAAAGAACCTGTAATTTGCCTTCAGATTGTTCTTACTTGTCAAGAACACCGAAAGTTGGGCAGGTACAACCTTCCCGTCCTCCTCCACCACCCACGACCACGACCACCAAGTTCCGCTCCCTTATCCCAGATAAAGTCAGTGTCTGGAGAGGGAAGAGGGAGCTGGGAGGTCCCATTCGACACGGTCGGAGTGGAACTCGAAGGTGATCTTTGGAGGGAAAGCACACACTTAGGTCCCACCGACACGCCCTTCATATTTCAAAGAATCCTAGAGTTCAAAGGACTCTCAGGAAGTTCTCCAGCCAACTCCTTCGCTCCCTAGACAACCCCATCCCGACGATTTTAGCTCTTACTCTCTCTCTAGCAAAGACGCAGAATTTTCTTCTTGGCTCATTCTCCGTGGTACGTGCATGTCTCTGAGACAGGCGTAGTCTGGTTCCACACCCTTTCCAGTGGCTGTGGGAGTTTTTGTCTCCAAATGAACTGCTCTGTGCTTACCAAGGAAGGTTATGAGCTTCACCTTTTTTGAGTAGGACTGTGTTGGAGAGGAATCCCTGATACCCTGCATGGGTCCCAGCTCCACTATCCACAGCACCTCTTCTGAAGGATGTGGTCTCAGCTGGTTCATTGTCCCCAGGTTGTAATTCGGTATCACCCACCCTACCACCCGGGAAACACCTGACGTGGTCAGGACTGGGTGCTTGAGCCAACGGCCTCCATCTGTAGGCTGCCCAGTGGTCTACAACGTGGCCAGACACGAGGGTTCTGATGGCAGCTGGCCAGGCCTCTTAAGAGCATCAGCGAGCTACGGCAGGTAACCCAGCAGACTCGATGTCATCAAGCCACCCAGGAGGGTGGCCACTTGTTCTGGTTTGCCCAGGACCGTCCCAAGTTTATCAGCGGAAGTCATGTGACCCCAGACATTTCTCAGCCCGGGGGCAGACTGGGACAGCTAGGACTCTCAGCTCATCATGCCTGGAGAATTCTAGAATCAGGAGCAGCATGCCCTACTGCTGAGCAGATGATCAGAATGACATGGCGTCAGAGTTCTTGCTGTTCCTGGAAACTGTCTAGAGAATGGATGTCTCAAGTGGCTTCAGGCCTCTAGAAAGGTCTCACTGGGAGTGGCTG
This sequence comes from Martes martes, assembly GCF_963455335.1. Taxonomy (NCBI): domain Eukaryota; kingdom Metazoa; phylum Chordata; class Mammalia; order Carnivora; family Mustelidae; genus Martes; species Martes martes. Next base: position 57,037,755 of record NC_137904.1, read on the forward strand.
GGCAGACTGGTCCCGTCTACCTTATTTCCAGAGCAGCTTGGAATAAACCCACGTGAATGGAGGTGATCTAAGTGGGTCTCTGTTCCTTGAAACCCCAAGGACTCTAACGGGTATGACGAACCTGTGTGCACGTCAAGGAAGACCCCACAAACAAGACTTACATTTCCACAGCAGGACACGGCCTCGGGAGGCTCTCCTCACTCATTTTGTGGGGACTCGGAGAGGCCAAGAAGGAAGCCACTGCTCCACTGAGCCGACAGGGATGTCACTCTGGGGTCACAGAAACACATCACGTACGACAAGGAGAAGGTCGACGTGTATGGCCTTAATTCCTTCTACAAAGGCGAGCCGTGTGTTTGCTTTAGCAGAACAATTGGACGACGTTGGTCCTGCGACTGAGACAAGGTTGACTCTAGAAGGGTTTTCAGCCATGGGCACGACGGCTCTGGAGGGAAGGAGCAAACAGGACTTGTGTCTCGAGGGGCCCGATCTGCCGTCAGGAGTGTCCTCGGGGGGCGAAGAGGGTCGACAATAACCACACGAGCTCCGGTCGCTAGACGGCCTGTGATGAAGCACCAGGCGCTGGCACGGGCCCCAATCGCCATCTGAGAGAAGGGGTCTTCACAGCTGGTGGCGCGTCTGTGTCCACAGAAGACAGCTGGGAAACGGATAGAATACTATGTCAATTATACATCAAAATGACATTTAAAAAAAAGAGAGAGAGAGAGAGAGAAGATAGCCGGGATGAACCCACAGCATTCTTTTTTTGGCTCTTCTAGACAAACACCTGTGTGGGATCCAAGCGAAGAAAGCTGGACATAGAGGACCCCAGCGCCCCTACAGGAGCCCCCTCGAGGGTCCCCGACCTCTGAGGTCCCAAAGAACTTCTGCCCTGACCTGCATCACTCTGGAACCCGAGGGCCCAGATCCCCAAGAAGCAAGAGGACATTCTACCCCAGTGCTGCTCACATAGCAACACAAACACTGGCCTCTTTAGAAGGAACAGGAACAAAAATTAAAATCCCATTTGACCTAAGCGTGGTTAACAATTCACTCTGTATCCGGCTGGAAGATAATGGAACAAACACAAATTGCCGAGTCCAAAGGCGCAGCAGACGCGGGAGCTGGGGGGCCGGCGAGGGTGTGGTGGAAAAGCCTTTCGGTTCCCGGGCATTGGGGGCGGGGGAGACAGAGGGGCAGCCGCAGCAGAGGAAACGTTTTCCACGAGGAGGTGCGGCAAGGTCTGCGATGATGCTGACTCTCCGGCCGGAGGTCGCATCTCGCGGGCGCGCGGGGCCGTGCACAGACTTCTCTCCTCCGTGCAAGGGTCTTTGCTTTCTCCTTCAATGTCTTCTCAAATCCACAAGTTTCTTCATTTTCCAAAATAAGGATTCTTAATCAGATCCAGAGCTCTTGCCTCTTAAGAGATGGTCCCATCTTAGCCGGGTCCTTTGCAAGGTCCCGATGGCAGAGCTTGGCACCCGCTAGCTTCCTGGTGAAGCGAGACCGAGCAGCCCTTAGCCGCTCCCCCTTGCCAGGCCGGCATCAGAGTTAGGTCCTGCCTTCTGCCCTTTCCGCAGTAAGTTCAACTCTCCTGTCTTTAGTCCATAAGGGTCTAGCTGGTGAACAGAACCCACGATGCGAAAAGCACTAATTTGCACTAAGACAGAGAAAGAAAAAAAAAAAGGAAGGCCTGTTTATACCACTCAAGGGACGCCCCCTACACTGAATTCCCACCAGGAAACCTCCACATGGATCTCACTGCTATACCAGAGAGCTGATTAAGACACACAAAAGCAAAGCACTGAACACCGCCGTCCCAGAGGAACTGCAGGCTTGTTTTCCGGCCTGTCACGACACTGTCTGTGAGATTCGGTGCAGGGAGCATGGAGGTGTTAGGTCACCCACTTTATAGATGGGAAAACTGAGGCACAGAGGCTGCCGGTGTTCTCGTACCGGATGGCAAGGGCCTGGTCCCTACCCTAATGTTCACTTCAGCAGGGACTTCTGTCTGTTCTCCCAAATCCCTTAACAACGAATTAGGAAATTATCCAGAACAGATGGGGTCCCTTGGAGGAAAGGGAAGACTCAGCCTAACACGTTTGCTTTCCGAATGCCGACGGCAAATAAGCGAAGACCGACGTGGGCTCCACATACTTTCCTGACTTCCCACCACCCCCTGGGATTCCCCATTGCCGAGGGGCCAATATAGTTAGTGCCATCGAATGCCTTCAGGGGACATCCCCATTTTAAGATTGATGGGGCCCAGTGAGGCCAACGAGGGGCCTACTCCCAGACACGCATAATCCAGGCCCCACGACTGCATCGATCACCATCCACCCCCAAGGAACAACATGGACACGTGTGAATACATCCATTCCCAAGGACCGGTCCAGGTGAGACGCTGTGGAACCGGCCGAGAGCAGACAGGCAAGCCCCGAGCTCGCAGGCCTCGGGAGAGAGGGGACACTGACCAAGCACAAGGCCAGAAGGACATCGACAGCTGCGGGACACACACTGGAGATTCTGGGGGGCGGTCTGGGCTAACCGGCCCCCGCCAGCACCCCCTGCAGGCCTTCGGGGGTCCCTAGCAGGCCAGCCCGTGCAGGGGTGCTGTCCTTGCCGTGGGCCTTGGCTACCCCACCTGGCAGGGATGTGTGCAGCTGCTGCGACACCAGAGACAAGGCACTGCCAGAGACGGGACGAGGTACCAGTGAGGGCCTGCTCACAGGAGACCGGGCAGAGAGAACGCAGAAGACTTTCCTCCGCAGGAGAGCTGCAGGGAGGGGGGGTCTGCATGTGAGAGCCACCTACCCACAAAAAGCCAGCCAGCGTGCCTACGCAGAGGCGCTCTGGGGTCCCGAGAGGCTCTCTCACTGTCCGCCAAGGGGAAACCGTAAGTCTCACCCAGGTGGTGCCCGGGCCCTCCGGACGCTCTTTCACTGGGACCTGAAAACACCCTGGAGAGTCCCACGGTTCTGCTAACTTTCCTCCGGTCCCGTTTCCCCTCCTGGGCAGCCACCCTCCGCGCTGTCTCACCGAGGGCCAGGAGGAGCCTTTTCCCCGGGGAGACGCACGCAGCTAGCAAATTAATTGGCAGCAGCCGGTGAATCACACAGGGACTTCCTTCTCGTTGCCCGGCAACCTCATGCACTTGGCAGGGGGACGTTAAACACAGAGGGGAATGTTGGGAGGCATTTGCAAAATAAAATAAAAAGCAAAACATACAACACCCCAGACTCATCCCAGCAGGCAGACCCAGCCAAGGCGGCTGGGGGTGGGTGGGGGGGACGGGATGGGGTGGGTGTTGGGGGGACAAGGGAATCATTGCAGGAAAGGAAAGTAAGGTTAGGACAGAACCAGCCCAATGGAGCTTAACACTCCGGGCCCTCCCGCCTCCCATAAACTCCCATAAACTCCGTGTAGCATTTGAATTTGGCCGAAGACACACCTCCAGGAGCCTAGAGAAAGGCGAGAGGGGGCTCAGAGATCAGGAGGCACCTGGGGGGTTGCAAGGTGACCTAGAAACCCGCAGCCCTGAGGGTTTGCCGAGCCTGCCGCCGGGTGACTGTCCCTGCTGCTTATGATTGTCCCGCGTGCGTCATGTCCAGGTGAGGTCACTGCCACCTCCAGGGCAGGACCCCCTCCCCCACTCATTTTCCACTTGAGTGTTTTCGTGCCCGTTGCCATGGCTGCTGGGGCTGATTAGACAAATCTCCGACTCACCGCCTTGCCCTTCAGAACCTGTCTCTGGCCTCTCTGAAAACCCCCCGAAGTGAAATGTAGGCAGCGTTCCGGTTGGGAACAGCCCCACGGAAGCAAAACTGGGGACAAGGAAAGGGAGCAGAGGAACAAGAGAGACCCTGTGGCCGGCTGGGTATCAGCCCCCAAAGACACCACGTCCTGATCTGGTCAACCTGTGCATGTGACCCTCGGCGGCAGAAGGGGTCTGATGTGCACAGATGATCCCGAAGACCCAGGTGGGCCCCAAGCGTCAGCAAGAGGGTTCCTGCAAGAGGGAGGCGGGGGGTGGGGTCGGGGGTAGGGAGGAGATGTGACACAGGAGAGGGAGAGAAATGTGAAAATGCAAGCAGGAGTCCGGAGTCATTCGGGGAAGAGTCGGAAACATAGGGCCTCCAGAAGCTGGAAAAGGCGAGGAAATGGATTCCGCCCTCGCACTTCCAGAAGGAATCAGCCCTTCGGGTACTCTTGCCTTTGGCCCAGTGGAATGAGCCTCCAGAATGTGTGAGAATAAATGTGTGTTGTTTTAAGCCACGAAGTTTGTGGTAATTTCACGGCGGCCGTAGGGAACCAATCTTGTCCGTGCAGCAAACCACGCCTCTGTCTCCCGCTAGATCAACAGAAGAGGGGATCGCGGTGGGGATGCAGGTGACAATGGAATGCGACAGGTCAGAAGGGACGGGGCCCCACATTCGGCTTAGAAATGTCTAACAGGGCGCCTGGGTGGCTCAGTGGGTTAAAGCCTCTGCCTTCAGCTCAGGTCATGATCTCAGGGTCCTGGGATCGAGCCCCGCATCCGGCTCTCTGCTCAGCAGGGAGCCTGCTTCCTCCTCTCTCTGCCTGCCTCTCTGCCTACTTGTGATCTCTGTTTGTCAAATAAATACATAAAATCTTTTAAAAAAAAGAAAGAAAGAAAGAAAGAAAGAAACGTCTGACAGACACCCTGCCGGCTCAGCAGGAAGAGGTCAGGTCCCTGAGAGCGGCTGAGGCAAGCAGCCCAGGAAGCAGGGTCTCAAATTATACCATTTGTGACTGTCACTTGGGCTCGCGGCTTAATCTCTGCAAGTCTCGGTTCCGTCATCCGAAAAACAGAGATGATGTTATTATCTGCCTTGCAGAGCTGTTAGGATTAAATGATATACGGCATGAAAACACACGGCAGATGCCAAATACACAGATACTAATGGTAACTCTGAGGAAGGATTAGGCACGGACATACGGGCAGAAGCTCTTAGTTGATTGCCCTACCATGTATTCTCCCTTTTCTACTTAGCAACGTAACTCTAAGTTTTGGCTGGCACATTGTGGCCCAAAGCAAAAAGATTACGTTTCTCAGCTTTTCTTGTAGCTAGCTATGGCCACGTGACCAAGATCTGGCCAAAGAAATGGAAGCAAAAGTGTTGTGGGACCTCAGGAAAGTGTGTCCAAAAGGTGTTGGAAGGATGCCATTGTTTTCCTGTCTGCCTTTCTCACCTTCTGCTTTCAACGAGGATATGATGGCTGGTGCTCCAGCAGCCATTTTGGACCACGAGGGACACTAGCGATGGGAATTGTGCATTAAGATGATCTAACAAGAAGATGGGAACCTGGGTCCCTGGTAACTCCAGAACCACCACATCAGCATTGGATGGTCTTTCTCTGGATTTCTGTTATATGGGAGGGAATGCTCTTCTTCATTATTAAGTCATTGCCATTTTAGAGTTTTCTAGCAACCATAATGAATACTATATATCACAGATCTAGAAAAACAGGATTCCGAGTCAGTCTAGACTAGTGATTCTCAAAGTGCAGCCCTGGACTGACAGCTTGAGCAAGGACCTGGGAACTTGTTAAAAATGCAAATTCTAAGGCCCCACCCCAGACTTATTGAATCCCAAACCCTGGGAGTGGAGCCCAGCAGTCTGTGTTTTAACAAGTTCTCCAGGTGATTCTGGTACACTCAAGTGTGAGAAACACTATTCTAGAGCAAATTTCTCAGCTCTGGAAGTAATGATGTTTGAGGCTGGATAACTCTTCATCATGGTGTGTGTGCAGGGCGGGGGTCTGCTCTGTGCAGTGTAAGATGATTAGCGGCACCCTTGACCTCTAGCCACTAGATCCAGTAGCACTCTCCTATCCGTGTGACCCTGAAAAGTGTCTCAGACATCCTAAGTGAGGAAGGGTGGGAAAGAGGTTCAGCAAAGTCACTCCCAGTCGAGAAATGCTTTCTCTTGGTGGTGGTTCATTCTCAACCGTGGCTACACATTAGCATCCTGTGGAATGCTTCTCCAAAGCCCAATTCTCCCTCCAGCTGGGTTAAATCAGAATCTGCTAGGGCAGGACGAGGTAGCAGTTAAAGCTCTCCAGGTGATTCCAGCGTGTGGCCAATGCCGAGAGCCACTGCATGCTGCAGAAGGCAAGCGGCCCGGAGGAGAGACGGCCCCCGGCCGGGGAAGGTGACCCACCACTATCCTGACAACGGGAAGCCCACAAGAGGCTCCCAGGCAGACGCTGTAAAAGCCCGACAGCTGTCAACCTGGGAATGGGCATCCTCGTCACCAGATGGGGTGACTAGATGGGGAGGAATTCCTGGTGGCTGTGTCACCTCGTTTCCCATCAGAACTGGGCGGACACCTCTCAGTGTCTCCCATGAATAACCACACAAAGCCTCAGTTCCCTCCCCTAATAAACAGCACACAATGGACCAGCTCCCATGAGCTAGAAACATGAGCTCATTCAACAAAAAGAATCATCTTAATGAAGACAGTGGTATGGCACTAGGGCCTATTTAGAAACGGGGAGCATTAATTCTCCTTCCAATTGGTAAACTCCCCAGGCGCTGAAACCCCAGTCCTCCCACGAGGATGTCTTCGGAGCAAGGGGAGATTTCCCATATACTGAACGCAGCCCTGCAAATCAGCTTGCCCGGGGCTCCACGCTGGGTTGGAGCAGAAAGGAAGGAAGGAATTCAGTGAGAAACCAGCAATGAAGAGAGGGAGAGATGGACAGGTTGGTGCTCTGGAAAAGAAAGAGGAGGTCACGTGTGAATTGTCTCTCCTGCTGGGAACTGTCTTTTACTCCATTATTTTCCTCCCTGCTTGGCCTGCCCGAAGTGCTGAGGCAAGCTCTTCCTCGTTTTCCTTGGCCCAAACCATTAAGTCCAGGGTGGCACTGGGGGAGGTGAGGCAGGGGATGGAGAAAAGGAGGAGGAAGCGGAGGGGGAGGGGGAGGAGGGGAAAGGGAGAAGCTCACAGGGTCCTGGCATTCTGCAGCCCCCCGAAGGAACTGGCTTTTCTAGCTCTGGGGCTTGCGTCAGCCCCGCCCGGTTAGCCCAGGTGCAAAGAGGAGTCTGTAACCCTCAGAGGAAAAGCCCCCTGACCCCACAGCGAGTCTCTAAGGGGCTAAGGTTCAGCACAACAGAGCCCACCAGTACGTTCCCATCCTTTCTAAGAGGTCCCGCCTTCTGCTCCTTCAGCAGCCGATCGGGACCGAGGCAGAAGAACTCCGTTTGCTCTGTACCACGGGTGCGGAAGAAGCAAGGAACTCAGGTCCTTTTTCTGTTCTGGGGGCCTTTTGACAAGTTCCTGAGCTATCAGAGTCCCAAGTGTGCAGGACCAGCTGCTGCCACTGGCCATTTCCAGGTCCCCCCACCCCTCTCCCTGTACTACCGCCCTCCTCCAGACTCAAAATCGATCTCCCGCTTGACAAAACCCCCGGTTCCCTCCAGCTTGAACCTCGTGTGCAAATGTCCTGACTCTTGCAAATGTGTTAAAAAATAAACTTTAAAAAGCTTCCAGATGTTCTGTTTGTATCGTGGTGTTTCTCTGCTGCTGTCTCTAGAGGCCAGCGCCTGCGGTCCAGCATCCTGACTGCCCAGAGGAACTACGAGGCGGCCAAGGGGCATGGCCTGGGGCTAGCGGAGGGGGATGCTCCTTCCCGTGGGACTACCCTCCACCAATGGTTCCTTCAACCCTCCCCCTGCAAAGATGCGACCCTGTGCTTCCCTCTTCATTCTCCCACGGCCCCTCACGGCCCATGCCTTCCATTCTCCTAGGTGAGACATACATCCCCGGGGTTCTTTCCACGGAGGACAGAGACCTCCAAAAGACCCCAAAAGAGCAAGCCTGAGCTCCCCGAACGATAGGCCTCCAGGCTCCGCGTCCTCAGGGCGCCCACCGCATCGCTCCCTTGACATCCTTCTACCAACCGCCTTTGACACAGAGTCGAGCACGAAATGACACGGTGAGTCCCTTACACGTAAGGGGTGAAATGGTGTTTGCAGCTGGTCAAGGCCCCTTGGGGCTGGTGGCCTCTGATCTGTAGGAAGGAAATTGCCAACGGGCAGCCCTGGGCACACATGGCCCCACACGCACCCTTCCCAGCACACACACACCTGAGGGCAGAGGATTCTTTGCACAAGGTGACGCCTGCTCCCTTTGATGCTCGCCGGATATGTTCCCATTGGGTGAGAACCAGACCTCAATAAAACCGGGCATTATCAAGAGGCTGGTGGTTTGTGATTGCCCCAGCCTGTTATCTCTGTGGCCCTGGGTGGGGCCGCTTTGCGGTTCTCCACTGAAAAGCATTAACTTCTAGGTGGATCAAAGACCCTTCCGAACCAGCCAACCTGGGTCCTTTGTTTACCCCCACAAGATTGTGCCTAAAGATGGACTTTCAAGATAATAGGGACCCCATTCCCCACTCCCCTCTGTCCTCTCCTCATCACGCAGCGTGTCCCTCCAGGGCCACCCGATGGCCAACCACAAGGCCCTTCTCCTCTCCCTCTTCGGATGGCCCATTTAACGACAGCTAATTGGGCACTGGGCCCGAGAGCGGCCGGCTCTGCTCTAACAACGGGGGACCACGGGCACAGAGAGACACCTACTTGGAAGCCTTGCAAGAGCTCCTCTGTCCTCTGTGAATCACACCAAGGATGGGGTTCCAGAGGACAACAGGTGCTACCTTCTTTCCTCAGGAGGGATAAATGGACAGGTGCCCTCACCGGGTCCTCTATGGGGCTCTCCTGTCTACCCAGACGTGTGAGGGCCCATGGCCAGCCTGCAGTGAGGACACAGCAGGACTTCTGACTTGTCTGGATCGGGAACACCCAGGACAGTCAACCACATGGGAGAGAAAGAGCTCGTGCATTCCAGGACTATCATGCCGGTGGGCTTCGGGGGCCCCGAATGTTCCCCCTTGGCACCTCGCAGCTCTGTCCCAGGGCAGCTGGAGGCTCGCTGTGGCAGCCACACTCCCCTTCTGTGTCGGGAGCACCCAGCTTAGTGTCTGGCCCCAAAGAGACACATCAACGGACAAACGAACGAATGATTGACGGAACCAGTGAAACACGAGAAACACAGGCTAGTCATCTCCCGGGGGTGGGAGGGACGTGGGCCCCCGACACTCATCCCTACGGGCAGGAAAACAGTCCGGAGGCAAGTGGCACTGGAGACATCTCCGCTTACAGGAACGGAGTCAAATCGAGGACAGAGTCCCAGATCTCGGGCAAGTTCCCCCAATGCCCTCTGACCCACATGGTAAGCAGGAACGAGAACAGTGCCTAGTCCGTTGTAGGACCATCGTGAGGACTGAGTGAAACGCGAAAGGCTCCGTAAGGACATCTGTCACCATCATCGCACCTACCCCATCCGTACAAAAAAATACAGGAGCGCGCTTCCCAGGAAGGAGGGACGATGAGTCAGCGCTTGGTTATTGTCCTGGTCCAGACCAGACCTCACAGGTGCACAGGGACTCCGGGCCCATCCGATGTTACGTTTCTCTTTTCCTTTTGTTATCAATAATGTTGTCTGTAGCATTTAGATTGCATGTGTGGGGCTGCGTGCTCAGTACAGGGAGCAGGTGACACGGCCCCGCCTCAGGAGCCCCTGCCGTGAGCTGGGCAGACGGGGCGACGTGAGTCGCGGCTCTAGCGCTGCTGCCCTTCCACCTGGAAGCACATGGACGTCCCTCAGCTCCAGCTCCTGGGTCCCACCCTTGCTTCTCTCCTCCTTCTAGCCTGTGTCCACTCCTCCTCGAGCCTCTGGGCCGCCTGCTCTGTCCCCCTCTCACTGGAGACACTAATGCCCGGACAGCCGGCTCAGGCCACCCAGACGGGAAAGGGGGCCTCCGGGGTCTGGCCCCAGCACCGCCTGGACGGCAAGGGGCGTGGATGCCAAATGGACGGGGGACACGGGGCCTCGGCACCCGCCCGTCAGGACTCGGCCAGGCTGCTACCCAAGGCTGCAGCTGGGCTTTCGGAGGCCGGGGGAGGTCAGGCAGCAAGTTCACAGGACGGGCCACCCACAAGGCACATCAGGGCTGCTGCACTGTCCCCGGGGCCAGTGCGGCTCCGGCCCTTGGCCCTGACTCAGAACACTCCACCATATGGCTTCCCTCGGGGAGGATGAGAAGAGGGAAAGAAAAAGCCAGGGCAAGAGAGAGCCGCACCTCCCTCTGGACACCGGGGACCCCTCCCGGGCTTGGGGTGGGGGGAGGCTGGAACGGTCCCCAGCAGCAGGTCTGAGCAAGGCAGGCGGGCGTCCCTCCAGGAAATGGGCAACCGTGACAGCGGCGTGCCCACGAGGACCGGGGTCTTCCTGTATTCTGCACGCAGGGCCCGGGAGAGGCTCCCAGGCTTGGATCTGAACTTCAAACGGCCTGAACCTTGGGTTACTTCACGCTTTTCTAATTAAAGACCCAAACTGGATTTTCATGTTCGCAGAGACAGCTTTGCCCAAAAGTGTCGGCAGCGGAACAAAACAGGAAGAGAACTCTCTCTCTCTCTCGCTCGCTCTCTCTCCCTTCCCTCTCAAAGCACACGGTGGGGGCTCGGGGAGGGCGGGCGAGGGGGCACACAAAATCTTGGCAGCCTGGGCCTGTAGGTCCCCTGGAGCCTGCTTGTGTTCTGTGGGAAGCTTTTCTCTTTTCTTTGGTCCCACAGACACCAGTTGGTTGGTCATTGGTCCGGGCAGGGGTGGGGGTGGAGGGGAGCTGGGCGAGGCTCGGGGAAAAGAGAAGAAAGAAATGAAGAACGGATTCTCGGGCGCAGCTGGAGAGAAAAGAGCCCGAGTGCCTCATCGGGGCGGAAGGCAGCCTTCCCAGGTTCCTCGGCGTGCTGGGACTTGCTGGAAACCAGAGCCCCAGCTGGCAGGAGGAGGGTGGACAGTGGAACCAGAATTCAAAGGGGCAGCCGGAGGACGGGGGGGGGGGGGGGCGATGGGGGAAGAGAGGGAGGTTTCAGTGAATCATATAAATGAGCGACAGAAAGGATGTCAGGCCACCTTCACTTCCTTCCTCTCCTAATGTGAATTATCTCATTAGCCCCGAGGTTCCCAGAGGCCGACTCTAAATGATTCCTGTAATGGGGAGTTCAGTCCCCAGCCTCCCTATGGGGTCGGACTCCTAGGAGGGCTAAGAAGGGCTCTTAAAGGGACAGTAGCAAACCACGCCAGTCAATCCATGCGGCATGGAACGCCTTCTCCAGACGCTTCATGCAGCGTAGTCAGACCCTTGCGTCCTGTGTTTCCACTGACGGGAATTTACTGTGAGAAGACAGTTATGGACATCGAGACGGGCTCGTCAAGGACACCCCCCTCCCCACCAAAAATGAGAGTCACCGTTCGAACCCCTGGCACCTGAAAATGTCACTTTACGTGGCAAAAGGGACTTGGCAGGTGGGATCAAGTTAAGAGTCTTGAAATGGGGAGAGGATGCTGGATTATCCAGATGGGCCCTGAATGCCACCACAAGGGTCCTTATCAGAGGGAGGCAGACGGAGGGCTGAGTACAGAGAGAACGGACGTGGACACAAACACCGAGGCAGAGGCTGGCGTGATGTGGCCACGAGCCAAGGAATGTGGCAGCCTCCAGAAGCTGCACGAGGCCAGGAACGACTTGTCCCTGGAGGCTCTGGAAGGAACGGGCCCTGCCCAAGACTTCATTTTAGTCCTGTAAGACTCACTTCAGTCTTTTGGCTGCCAGGACTGTAAGACAGCACATTTGTGGGTTGTTGTTTTTTAAGAGAGAGAGAAGGACAGCATCCACACGTGTGTGCCTGCACAGCAGGGGGGAGGGGCAGAGGGACAGAGAGAAGCTTAAGCAGGGTCCACACCCAGCACGTGAGCCCAAGGAGGGACGTGAATGACCCTGAGATCATGACCTGAGCCAAAAATCAGGAGTGGGACGCTACACCGATGGAGCCACCGGGCGCCTTACATATGGGTTGTTTTCAGTCACCCAGTTGCTGGTGACGTGTTACAGCAGCCCCCCGAAACCAGGATGGATATATGTCAAGTTCTTGCTACCAGGCTAGTCTTCGGAGCCTTTCACAGCAAAACAAGAAATGTGGGGAACATCAAAGAGCCGTTCAAAAGTAACTATGCCATGGGTCCAACAAGGAAATACTATATAACCATAAAAACACTGAAGTATCATTTTTTTAAAAAATAAGGGATGGATATATAACTGAGTACAGATCCTGAGTATTTTCCTTTTATAAAATTTTCCAACAGTAAGCCCCTTATAACTACATTTGTCAACATATAAGTCACAGTTTGGCAGAGAGAGAGGCTGAGAATCCAGGGTCGGTACCATTCTGGATCGTGAAGACCGTCCCCTGGTGAAGGTCTCTGCTCATACACACACCTCAGCCTGGCATCACGGCCCTCGGCCCACGGGCCAGCGGGCTTGCAGACTCTCGTCCCTAACATGCAAACCAGTCCTGTCTCCTTACAAGCAGTCTGGTCCCGGAGACCCCTCACCTCAAGCCTGTTCTCCTAACCTACCACAGATCACATTCTTGTCGGCCTCATACTCTTACACCAAGGCGTCCCTGACAAATGACCACAATCTGGAGGCAAAAAGCAACAGATACTTCTGTCCTCCTAGTTCAGGAGGACGGAAGTCCAAAATCAGGATGTGGGCAGGGCTGGTTCCTTCCAGAGGCTGGGAGGGGGAACCCATTCCAGGCATGTGTCGCAGCGGCTGCTGGCTGCCAGCCGTCCTTGGCCTGTGGATGCTCCCCTCCGATTCTGTTCCCATCTGGAGATCCCCATCCTCTCTGTGTCTCTCCATTCCCCCTCCCTCCTCTCTAACTTGTCAGTGGATCCTTCGTGAATCATACTTGCAGAGACTGTATTTGCAATCACACGGTCACATCTGAGGTTCTGGGTGGCCGTGACTTCTGGGGGACGCTCTTCGAGGCACTGCACAGATAGCCTTCACGACACTCTCTCCTCCAGCTTCCTTTACTTCAAGTCTCAGCAACTCCACAAGGCCTGCTGGGACTCTTCCCGGTCCGGGATGTCAATCCCTTCTGGAAGGACTGGGAGGCAGACGGAGTCTCCTGCAATGACGAGGGCGTGTGGCCTCAGGAGAGACGGAATTCTCCACTGTGCAAGGTTCCTGCAGAGAACAGCTCTCCGGAAAGACTCAGAGGAGATCCTGGTCTGGCCGGGAGATGGAATGAGACGGTCAGGGAGAGTCTGGCTTTAGGAGAGCAAGGACTGTGCCGGATCCACTTGGCACGGTGCTGGGCAAGGAGAAGACACTCACCAGGTGTCACTGCCCCACCAGAGAGGCCCCCGCAAATGTCAGCATTCCTTCTTTCACTGAATGTGTGGAACATTTTGGAACAAAACAAAGAATTTGACGATGTGTGTATTCAACGACTATTTGCAGAGCGCCTTCTCTGTAAACCGCACTACGAGATACAATCTGACGTTCCTACACGCCTCTCTCTTCTTTCGTGGCAAGAGGGTGACAGACCACACGGCCAGAGTTAGATAAATCAGCACCTCCACGATTAGGCAGACTGAGACCCAGCACCCCCGGGGTTTCTATCTGGGCAGGTGGTGGGTTCCTCAGGAAAGCCTATGAAACAAGGCCCTTGCTCCTTGTCGGCCCACTGCAGGAGGGAGAGGAGGCAGAGGAGCATTCTCTGTAGCAGCCAAGGGCGGTGTCTCTGTTCCTGCTGCAGCCCAGACAAAGGACACCTGCCACGTGGTGATTTATCAGCCGTGAGAGGGCCAAGGAGCTCTTAGGACGCAGGTGGGTGCCTGGAAAGCCACCCTCCCAGGGGAGCACGGATCTCAGACCCTGCGCAGTGCCTCATTCCCGATCTGGGTGGCCCTTGGCCACTCCCGAAGCCTCGCCACACTGCTCAGTGATCTCAGCTGGCCTCACACAGACCCTGTCGGGGAAGCAGGACAAGTGATGTTATTCTTCCCACTTTACAGATGGGGAAACGGCCCGAGTGCTGGATGACTCGCTCGGGGCCACCCAGGGAGCATGCGTCCCGGCCAGGAGCCCAGTACGCTCCTTCTGTAGCCCGGGCAGGCAGGTGGCATCCCCACCGCCCCCCTGTGCGGCTCCCGAGCGCTTTAGGGCTTTACACGGGAGACAACAAACACCAGGGGCGGCCCCTCCCTTTGGGTGCTGGGTGGCTTTTTTGGGACCTTGGGGAGCCTGACTCCCTAAAACTCCCACTTCTTCCTGGTCCATCCCCCGTCCTCCTTCCGCTGGATGGCTGCACGTGGGAGGGCGGGGACGGGCAGGGGCAGGCATGACTTGTGTCTGGGCTGGGCCTCTCCCAAGAGTGGCGAAGCCTGCCTTCTGGGATCGAGAAGGAGAAGCTCTTGCGTATGTGTGTACTTTTCCTGGCTGGAGAAAGAGGGAGCAAAAGCAGAGCTGACCCGAAGGCCTCGCTCACCTCTTGAGGTTTGCCAGCCTGCCCCACAGAGGTTCTCCGAGCCGCCCTCTGTTGCACCACACTGTCTCAAGCCACCCCAGGAAGTGGCTGGGTGACTTCAGAGCAGGAAAGAGCTAAAAGAAGGCTCCCCGCTTCTGGGGCCACAGGTCAACAGGGCAGGAGTTAACTACCTTTGGGTTGGGCCTCTGGAGGAGGAGGTGGGGTTCCTTGGCTGGGGCCCCTGGCCTGACAGAGCCCACAGCACCCAGAGGCATTCACGGCAGAGCTGATGGAGACCCAGGAGCCAGGACTCGGCAGGCGGCACCTGCACGCGAGCCCGGGCCAGTCCTGTCCACAGCCCGCGCCGCCTGGAATGCCCGGGTTCAGGCTGGCTCCTGGGGCCTAGCCTTCCGGCCAAGGCTTCCCCTTACCAAACCACTTCTCGGTCCCCTTCCTCGTCCTGGGTGGAATGTGTGTCATCCTCAAAGCACCCGGGGACACGAGGTACAACCCAGAGCTGCGTGGGCTCCTCTGCCTTCGGGGCGCAGGCCGGAGAGGAGCCCTCGGAAGGTGAGTGGAAGGTTTTGCAGGCTCTGGGCAGCCCGGCTGCCTCCAGCAATCTAGGCCGGCGTCCGGTTCCCATGACACTCTTCCTGGCAGTGTTAATAACTAACCCCGTCCCAGACAGGTGCTGGCGGCCTGGCCTCAGGAGTTCTCGCTCAGGGTTGACAGTGAGTCACTTCCCTTTCATAGTTTGCTTGCAGACTGAGTCACCCAGAGGCCGAGCCTTCCGTACAAGTTCTCACACCTGGGCCAAGGCACATTGGGGCCCATGCCTTCGACTCCCTCCTCTCCGGTCAGCTGCGCCCTGCGAAGTCGACCCTCACGGCCGGGGCCAGCCCTGCCCCGCCCCCAACCCACCCACTCCCTCAGCAGGGACGGTGTCCCCGGGGCCCAGGGAGTCTGGAGAGATGTCTGAGAGGAGTGGCAGACAGGTGGTCCCCTGGGTCCGAAGCTGGGTCAGGTCTCTGTCACCTCGGACCTTTGCCCTAAAGAGCACTCTCGTACCTTCCCACCCCTCCACTGCCAAACGAAGGAAGACTGGACGGGGAAAGTTCTTGATGAGGAGCCAAAGGACGAAACTGTGAAGCCATGTTAGCTCTACCACTCTGGGGAAGGACAGAGGCTCTGGGGTGGTAAACTGAGTCCCGTGACTGTGGCCATGCTCTCTGTGCGCTGCGTCAGGTGGGAGAAAGGCCTGGCCTGCCAGGACCAGGACCAGGTTCCATGGGCTCTGGGGACACGTATTAAATAAACCTTGCCTGGAAGAACAAACCGTCAGGGAACCCTTTGTCCCCCCACTCTTGTATGGTATTTTCCTACAAGAAGGTCTTTTATTCAAGACAGAGAGAGAGAAATATGAAAACAAAACAACAAAAAACAACAAACCCCAAAACCTTACTGAAATCATTTGGGGATTTACTCCTGTTTAATCCTGAGAAAGTCCCTCCCGCCACCTGGTTTCTAAAACAGATGCTAAACACAGATGAGCTCAGATTGGACTGCACTGGGCCTCTCACTGACAGGGGCTCCCGGCAGGTGCGAGACTGACGGGTTGAGAAGAGATGACACTGTTTCTAGCATAGGAAGATGGAAAGCGAGTCAGGGGGCAGGACAGGAGAGGCGGTGCGCAGGCGTGGTGAGAAACCTGACACCTCACCAGCGACCCCCCCCTGCTGGCCTTTTGGGTGACCTCCCCTTGTCTGGAGGAGGCGATGGGGTGACAAGGCGCTCCCTTGGGGCGGGAGGCCACGTGTCCCCCACTCTCAGGAGTCAGAGTGTAGCCCATCCGCAGGGCTCTGAGACCATGGCTACAGCCCTGTGCACCCCAGGAGCCCCCCGGACTTTCCAAACTGAATTTTGAAATCGGTTTTGGCAGCCGTGGCCATGGCGCACTCGCCCCAGGCCGTGAGGGCCTCTCCCCGCCACACACGTCCTGCACATCGTGTCCGGGGCCCCAGCACCGAGGGGACAGAGGCCAGAGGGGAGCGAGGCTCCACCCCTGGGGGCTGACTCGGGGAGCCCGAGTGAGTCATCGGGCCTGAGCGGTGACCACGACGTCCCGGGGTGAAGTGGGAGGCCTGGGGACGGAGCCCGCTGCCCAGACGCGAGCCACGGTGACTCACATTTGGACCCCGAGGGGAAGTTCCATCTGCGAGTCCTCTGGATGGCTCTCGTCCCCCGGGTGAGGTCATCCGCGCTGCCGCTCAGAACTGGGACATGCTTCTTTCTCCCAGAACCCTGGCGTTTCACTCTCAATTATGGTTAGGGCAGAAATCCTCATCCCAGCCACAGCCGCTCGCCCTGCCCACCACACACAGACACACACATACACACACACGCATGCATATGCACACACGCACACACACACACATATGCATACACACATGCACACGCACACACATACACACGGCAGACGGACGGGAGGGGAGAGGGTGTCCTCCCTGGGTGTCAGGCTTTTTCATCGTTCTTCCTCCTGATGATCTCACATGGGAGCCTCGGGGCCAAAAGGCAGCGGTGGGGACAGGCCTTTAAGAGGAGGGACACTAAATCCGCGCCCATCAGTACCACCATGTTGCCGCTGCTTCTGACGATGGCCCTGTGGGCCCAGCCGCCAGGCCACCATCTTGCTCTACGTCCCCGGGGACCATCGGCCTGGAAGCAGAGGAGAGCACAGCCGTGGGTGGAAAGTGTCCCCAGCAGAGCAGCACTCAGGAGCTCAGCAGAGTCGTTCAGAAATACGCTCGAGCCTGGGAGAAACGTGCAGGCGAAGACCTCACCCTGCTCACTGTCCTGTCCTTTGCAAGTGTGTGCGACGGGGCGCGTACACTCTGCTAAGGCTTTGCTGGGGAGCAGGAGGCGTGTGGCCTGACGGACTGGAGTTTTCGGTGCACGTCAGCTCACAGGACATTAGCGAACAAGCACCACGACCAGGTCCTCACGGCAGCGTTCTGAGAAAGAAACGTCTGTCGGGCGTGAGCTCTGGGGCACGCCGAGCCGGCCCCACCTGGACGGTCACGGTGACCGCAGGACAGGAAGGACAGATAGCAAATGAGGACGTTCCCGCAACCGTGGAGCTCCCTATGGTCAGAGGAGGAGACAGATGAGGCCGAGGCAAGGAGGCTGCGGAGGGAGCGCGTGCCCCCCACCAGAGGGCTATGGGGACACCACGAGGGATGGCCTCGAGCTGCATCCCTGAGGGAAGCCGTCCCCCCCCAACTATCCTCCCCACAACTAGAACGGGAAAGTGAGAGCCTCCCGTAATTTCCCTCCATTCCCTTGTTTCCTCTTTCACTTCTCCTCTTTGCTGCTGAGCCCAGCACGGCATGACTGAGGCCTGGAGGCCCCTCAGGCAGGGAGGAGCGGAGAGGGACCCACCACCACCCCGTGCAAGAGGCCATCCTAAATCAGGCAATCACAGCTGTTGAGAGCCATGCCCTGAGGAACAGCCTGGAAGCTTCTCGGCTCATCCCCACTGGAAATGCCATCTGTTGTCACATACCTGGGATCAGGCCCGACAGGCCCCGGCACCTCAATGCCCCTTCCGCACGGGCCATCGGCCGTCTGCTGCTCTGCTCCTCTCCGTCTCCATACCAGCCCCCAGGAAGTGCGACCGCAGCACACATGTCTCACTTGTCTCAGAATCCTGCTGTGGCTCCCAGTTCCCTCACTGGGACAGCCTGATGTCCCCTTTCCCCCGACCCCTGCCACTGCTCTGCCACCCAGGCTCTCCCTGGCCTGGGCCTCAATCCAATCCCACCAGGCTCCCGTCCTCGGCCTGAATGTCACCGTTCCCTTTGTAGAACCCTCGTCCCCAGTGTGTTCACGGACCGGATCCTTGGAGCTTGTGCACAGGGGTCACCTCCTCAGTGAGGTGTCTGCTCCGCTCAACACTGCACCCAGCCCTCCTGTCCCTGCCCTGCACACGCGGCCCACCTTTCCTGCCCCCATGTCTGCTGTCTTGCACAACACCGTCACCTTATGTACAAGCTAATTAACCTATATACTATTTTGCTCTTTGCCATCCACCCTCCCCCGCACTAGAAGGCCAGTCCTATGACAAGATGGTGTTCTCCGCCTAGAACAGTCCTAGCACACAGTGGGCCTCCAATAATGCTCTGTTAGGCCATTCCCAAGGGTGCAAGGGGCCGTGTATCTTAAGGAATGAACTGTTCTTCAGGCTGAGGTCCCCTGGGGGAGGGAAGGGAGAAAGCGGACTAAGGCAGAGGGTGCTGTGTTCCCAAAGGCAGTGCCCACACCGGCCTGGAAATTCCCCTGGAGTTGCTCAGTCCCATCCCCGCCCCCACTCACACACAGCCTGCCAGTCCCGCGGGCACACGCAGCCACTAAGGAACCCTTTCACCAATGGACTCCTCCCCAGGCCCAGCCTCCCACCAGATACCCACACCAGGGAGCCAGGGGGAGAGCACGGAGCACGGATGCAACGTGTGGAAAGATTCCAGATTCGGGGGGAGGATACACAGCAGGTCGGTTCGGCTGTGAGGATCCAAATTTGGGTGGGAAGTGGGAGCAATGAAGATTAAATATCCTGTGAGATCTGGTTGCTGGGATAAACCAGGAGAGAACCAGGACAAGGCTGCTTTTGGGTTTTCTTTTGCCTTTTCTTTCTTTCTTTTTTTTTTTTTTTATCAGAAAGTGGCAGGATGAATACTGGATTTAAGAAAGAAGTTTAAAGAAGACAAAGGCAGGATCATTTTAGGAAAGAAAGACCAGAAATCCAAAGGTCGGAGCCCCTCACGCGTATCCCAGCTTGTGCGACCAAAGTCAAGATCAACAGCGTGGCTGGGAGAAGGGATGGGAAGGGTTAAACCCAAAAGTCGCCGAGGAGCAACTGCCAGGATTTAGTGTTCTAGGGGGTTGAGGAGTGAACACCGTTAACACCACTGGACATCTTCCTTCTGCCTGATCCATGCGGAATAAGATACGTAAGGAAGGGAAGAGACAGGGCACCTGCTGCGGTCTAGACTTTTTTTTGGTATCCACAGTATTGTCCCGTGTAACTCACGACCTCCCCTGAGGACAACGTATCAGCACCAGCATCCTCTAGGTGAGGAAACAGAGGCTTAACAATTCACCCAAGATCCTATCCAGAGCTAACGAGGGGAAAAAAAAAAACCCTGCTGACATTCACTGTGTGCTTTGTCCGTTTCAGGCACTGTGCCAGGCATTTCGCTCTGTATCCTCTCATCTCATGCCACGACACGGCAGGGACGGCTCTTTCATTGTCCCCATTTTACAGATGGGAAAACTGAGGGCTAGGGAAGTGAGGGTCAGCAGCCTAGAGAAGGAGGCGGTGATAGAAGGCCACCCCGGGTGAGCAAGCGTTCCTCTGCTTCCTCATCTGTAGGCTGGGTATGACATGTTCACCTGCTGGCATTTCGAGAGGTGAGAACGAGTTCACCCAGGTAGACGCCGTGAGAACCCAGCCCGCCTGGAATTTACTGCAAGGACTGTTAGTATTTATTAACCTGTGTCTCTGGACTTTCTCCGACAGCTAAATGCAAGGCTCCTGCCTGCCAGTCAGCCCTCTGGGCTAGCAGGCGGGTGCAGGTGCAGGAGGGTTGTCTGGGAAAAGGAGGTTGGCTGTAGAAGGAATGAAAACCCCCAGAGTGAGACGAGCAGCAGGGGTGTGGCTCTGCTCTGATTACCGGCCGCCACTCACCTTCTTTCTTGTCCTTCTTTCTTGGCTCGGAGCACCTCCCCAGGTCAGCCTCAAAGCTCTGATTTCACCTAGAAAAAGAAGGGAGAGTTATGCCAGGAAACAGCAGAGTAAAACTCATCTGCAAACTCAAAATATAGAGGGAGTGGTCTCCAAATGCCCAACAGCCTCCCAGGGACGTAGGCATTTAATAATTGTTTAGTCTTTAATGTAGAATAAAACTACATTTCTTCTGAACAAAGGCAAAAACCCATTTCCTCTGTCAGTCACAGACATGGCAAACGGGAAGGATCCTTTCAAAGAAATACAGATGTTCATTCTAATAAGCAGACCAACAAGAAAATGGAATGAATGTTACATTGGATAGCAAATTTTTTCAAGTTCAAGCTTAAATTTACAGTAGACTTTTACCCCCCCCCCCACACCAAATAATAATCTATTGCCACAGTCCTGAGTTGTTCTGTTTTGGAGGGCCCCCTTCCTCAGAGACTCTTATGATACTGTATGTGACTTTTTTTCTGTTCCGACCGCATGGCACGTCTGGGTTCATGACATGGATTGCCCATGAGGAACCTCTAGCTCAGTGCCCAGTCCCGATCATTACGAGCTATACCTTCCCTGCCTCCTGCGTGAGTTTCTGGAGCACAAGGCTACGGCGTGTCATCCCTGTAATTCCCGAGCAAAGGCAGAAGGTTACCGGCAGAGTTGCCGCTGCTGCTAAAATAGATATTTAATCTTTAAATCCGACCTCTGTCCAACTTGATTCAGACACCAGGAAGGGTAGTATTTCAAAAGGTGTTGAAGATAATAGCCCCATTCTAAGCTTCCCCATCATTAGACTCAAAGAAATCACTCTAGACCCCTAGGCTGGCAAAGGAAGACAGAGAGAAGAAAAAAAGGGAAAAATAATACCATCAGATTTGAAACAGAAAACTTGTAACCTTCACTCACAAGGGAGAGGATTGTTTGGGTGGCGTTTTGTTCTTTCCCTGGATGCAAACAGACATCATCTTGGGGCTTGGATCACTCCCGTGGTTTCTAGAGTTACGGAGGACAAGGTCCAGGCTGGTCCTCTGTGGCCAACCCCACCAACCAATGCCCTCCACCACCACACACCCTTCA
Source organism: Martes martes (assembly GCF_963455335.1). Classification (NCBI taxonomy): domain Eukaryota; kingdom Metazoa; phylum Chordata; class Mammalia; order Carnivora; family Mustelidae; genus Martes; species Martes martes. The sequence continues at coordinate 57,059,024 of NC_137904.1, forward strand.
ACGCCAAGCCGGGCAGCAGAACGGATTCCCACTCCTGTTACTGCCTCATATAGGGCCACCCCCGCACCCAGCCCAGGTTCAGTCTCTTAGGTGCGGAACATCCCATAACCTCATTCAAGCTAAACCCTAGTGAATGGAATGGATTGTAGCCTGACCCTTCCAGGGGAAATAGGAAATTGGACACAAGTTGATCTAAGCTCACCCAGCCCCAAGACATTTCAGTCCAACCAATGCAAGCAGACCTCGGGGAGCGGGGAAGAGGGAAACCCTAGGGTAGGGGGAGATTTGGAGGGGAGGAAGGGTTCTCACCGTCCAGGTTCCCAGACTTGGCTACCCGCTGAAACCACTATTCCCCATTCCCCTGGACAGCCTGAAAGACATCTTGAAGCCTAGGCCTCATTCCCAGCCGTTCTGATTGGCAGAAACTCACCATTGGGTTAAAAAAAAAACACCCTGAAGCTCCCCAGGTAAGTCTAACATGCATTGAAATGTAAGGACCATCTGGAGATTCTGTTAAAATTCAAAATCAATGGCTCTGAGGGGGCGGCCTGAGATCCTGCCTCTCTTACCAGCTCCTGGGTAAGCCCAGAGCTGGCGGCCCGCAGAGCACGCTCTGGGTGGCCCTGGCTCAGCAGGGGTGCCCTCTAACACCTGCCTTATGTCCGGTTCCCCAGAAACCTCAGGCGAACGGATCCCACTCCACCCTCCTGACCCTCCCCAACCCCTGTCCAAGAGGCCCCGAGACCTGCCCAGCTGACTTGTGGAGTGCCAGATGGTGAGAGACAGTCACTCACGCCCCAAGAGAGCTGCGCTCTGCCTCCATCCCCCACCTGGATCCAAGCCCCAGCCTAACACATACTCTAGGAAGCAGTGCAATCAACAGAAAGGTTGCTTTCTGCTCTGTTCCTTAATGTGAGCGGGGCTCTTCCCCTCCGCTTTTTGTGTCCACGGGCCTATCGAGGGCCGGCAGGCCGCAGGGCCTCCAGGAAGCCCGGGGGACCGTGGATGCAGCCTCTCCCGGCCCACTGGCTCAGCATCCGCCACGCGGAGCCCTGCACACCCACCTCCCCGCTGTCCTTCCGTGCCCAGTGTGGACCATCCAGGACCCGGAGCGGACGGCACTCCCTCAGAACAGGCCAATGGCAGCAGGCCACGGCTGGCACCAAACCGCTGTGCCACGGGCTACCCACAGCTGGCCCCCCAAAGGTCCCTCCCTTCCATCTGTGCCCCCACCCCAACTGGTTCCTTCCGGGGATCTCCGGGGATGCCCTGAGCCAAACAGCACCTAGGGGCTCTTGGAAGAGGCTGGTCCCCCGGGATTCCTCCGACTGAGGAACAAAGGGCCCAGCGGGCAAGGCCATGAGAAGACCCTGGCCTGGAGCGCGTCCAGTCCCACCGCATCCCGCAGCCTCTCCAGAAAGCGCACCGCCACCCCCGTCAGTCATCAGACAACAGAAGGCCACGCACGGCAGCAGAGGGAGGGCAGGAATACAGGCGAGGTCAAACACGGCTTCTCCCCCTCTGTAAGTGAGCGGCCCCTCTTTGGCCAAAATAAGGGTTGCAGGCAGGAGAATTCTTGGACCTTCTGGATGGGTCCAATGTCAGAGGGGCGTGACTTCCACAGAGCAGGCCAAGCCGCTGGCCGGAGCCCAAACCACTGGGCCCCATTCTGAGGCACGTACCTAAAGGCCAAAGCCTACTGAGCGTAGGAGGCAGTGCCCAGGACCCCCAACCATGAACATGCTCTAATTTCTTATAAAACTAGAAGGAATAAAAGAAGTATAATATGAAAGCTCACATATCGACGAATCTGGCCTACACGGCAGTCATCCTACACCACTGCAATCAGAAAATGCCATTTTTAATTTTTTTTTTTTTTTTAAATGTTGGAAGGGGGCTCATGATGACAAAAATGCCTAAGGTCATGAGCATCTGATCCAGCTCGGAGTTCGACTTCCTTCCAACCTCCAAACCCGCCATCCTTCACGCAGACCCTTTGTGGAAGGCTTTGGCAGTCCTCAAGGCCACTGCTCTTTCCCAAAGCCCCCCCCGGCCAGCCCAAAGGCCTTCCCCTAAGTGCCTCCCAGCAATGCTCCCCTGACTCCGTCCCCGGCTCGCCGGGTCCACGCAGGTGTGCTGGGCCTGCTTCGGACCAGGCAGACAGCCCAGCAGCTCCCACCCCCGCTCAGCCTGGCAAGTAGACCAGCACCTCTAAGTCCAAACACACGCTCAGCCCCCTGCAGGATAAACACCGGGCATACATCACACCCAGGCCTGTAAAAGATAATTACACAATCTGATCTGGCAAATTAGGCCCATAGAACCGTCTAATTCGTACACTGAACTCAAGGGTTGTATCGGCAGGAAAAATTAACCTGGCTCTTTATTGGGATTTGCCCCCAGGTCAGGATTAGGGATTGTTTATCTTTTTAAATTTTCTAGCTGAGGAAGCATGGAAAGGCTCTCTCTGCTGCCTACCTCTTCTCTTCCCCACCCCATCCTGGTCCGCCAGCTGCCCAGGGGTCTTTCCTACAAACTCACTCACTCCAGCTCAAATCAAATAAAGCCCCAATGAGAAGAGACAAACAGACAGACAGACAGTTATTTTTTCACAAGAGAAAAGTTGGGACATCCCAAACCCAAATCAAGGGCTTTATTAATGGGCACTGACTCAGAACGAGTAAACAGAAGAACTGACATGCCCAGATGGCAATGTACCTCCTAATTATTCTGGCCCAACTGTGAAATGTGGACTTGGAGAACACTCACAAATGCACATTTCCCTAAATAAATACTCTCTCTCTCTCTCTCTCTCTCTCTTCCTCTCTCTCCCTCTCCCTCCCACCTCCCCTCCAAGGAGTCTCTTGAGAGGAGATGCCATGAACACAGGTTGCTCGGTGCCCATCCCCTTAGCTCATCACCAACTAGAACACCCAAGACCTGTTGCCGGGATGTCAGGACAAGTAGACAGCAAATGAGGATTATCCTTTGTCTAACCAAAATAAGCACCGTGGCAAGACAGCCGGCTTTCCCCGCTCTTTCCTAGTATACCTTGCTGGGGGTTTCCCCTAAGGGGAAAAAAAATCCCCCACGGACTCCCAAGTCAGCGCTGTAACAGAGAGACAAAGCTCTGGCCAATCCAGGGATGTTTAGGGCTCATGTGTCTGTGGCTCCTGCAAAGGGGGGTCCGTGTGAGGAAGGAGGCGGTGATGAGCACACAGGCTGAGCAGTGCTTCAGGCCAACGTGATCTACCCATGAAATCCTTTCAACGTGCCTCTCCAGGAGACTGAGCTGGCTTTTCTGAGCCTACCCTGGAGCCTACGGTAGGTCCTCTTGCTCTTTAATCAAAGGGCCGTGGGAATAGATCGTATATGGACAACCTGACCTCAAAAATATATGTATGTGTGCACGTCGCTCTGTCCATACGTGTATACTCCAGGACAATGACTTTATGGGAAAGCAAACCAGTTCCACACAACAGCCTTTGGCTTAAATCAACAGAGATCTAGTTCTCTTGCTCCTAATCCACAAGGATTCCAGGCGAGCCAGTTAAGAGACGAGGAAGAGGGCACCGGGATGGGCAAACTTATTGTCAGCTGGATTACAGTCTTTGTAAAGAGTTGTAGCCAAATCTCAGCCTCTGATTCCAAGAAGGTTGAGGCGAGTGTACACTTTTTGGAAGGAGACATCCATCCCGTGCCGACGATATTAAGGAGGCTTGGAGGAAGGGCGGAAGCAGCAAAGAAAAGCGTCCCTCTTCCTGAACGGGGAATACACCGACACGGGCTTCATTCGGCAAAACTGCCCATTCCAGGCACAGACAAGGGGAAGTCGAGTACCCGGCAGAAACGTTGCAGACGGGACGACACAAAGGCTTGGTGAATAAGCAAAATGATGTCACACACACTTACGGGTTCTAGAGTCAGACAGTCTAAGACTAAAATCCTAGCTTGACCACCAACCAGCTGTGTCACCCTGGATCCCTTCCTGGGTGCCCCCTTTCTCACCTGACCAATGGGAGCCGCGATAGTCACCCTTCTTTGTCACTCATAAGACTTCCACAACCGCTAGCTATGATCATTCCTGTTATTTCTGGTGGAGGATGGACAATAGAATTATGCTTGTCTGCATTTCACACGTGGGGTATCGGTGCTAAATTAAATCATGCGTTCAAGTGCGTAGCTTGTTTCCTGGTCGGGGTAGGTTAACTGGTAAGGGTTAACTGCTAGCAGTGTAAAAATAACTAGATTACAGAATTGCACAGTTTATAAAGGTGAACTTGGAAGGAGAAGGCAAAAGGTTAACCACTGTCGTTTTATTTCTACATGTCTACAGTGACCAGGCCTTGTTTGGTGAAGGAAAAAAAAAAAAACAAAACTCGGTATTTAAAAAGATAATACAAATAAATGGACATCCCAAAGTCTTAAGTTAGAAATAAAACTATCCACACAATTTTTAAAGAGAACAGTCAGAACGGAAGTTGCAGGATTGCTTGTGAAGTCAGAAATAGATACGGCAGGCTTGCCCCCAAGTTGGGGTTCGAGGTGAGATCCAGCAGGGGTGCACCTGGGACCTCCTGTGTGATCCGCAGAGCAGGGGTGAGCCACACCCCAGAGGGCAAGTGTGGGTGACTTCGGAGGCAGCTGTAGATTTCACTGATGGGAGAGCAGCACCTTCCCCTGAAGGGTGCAGTCCATACTGGCTTGAGCGATAAAACCTGACCAAGAATCCTAACCCAGCCAACAGGCTGCAGGCCAGAGGGTTAACAGACCTGCTCCGTGGCATTTTCCAAATACCTGTGCCATTATAGACCGAGAGCTCTGATGACACTAGCCACTCTGGTTCAGGACATGTGTCTCCATGCACTTCCCGGAGCTTCTTACATAACCCCTGGCTGGAAACAGAGGCCAAGCTCCATGGAGGCAGCCGAGGTCAGGCCAGAAATAAGGGGCCTGCTGCTCTGCAAAAGCATGCAGCGGGGCGAGGGAATCTGTGCCTGAGAACCAAGATCCTCATGGGCCTCGTTTGGGTGTCCAGGCCCAGGAACTGCCCCCTCCCCTCCTCTTCCTCCTGGGTCCAGTATAGACAGGGACCCCAAGGCTCCAGCCCCAGCCCCAGCCCCGCTGAACGCCCATTCTCTCCCCTGGTCCTTTAAGATTCCCCCAAATCCCTGCCCCTGTCCTTTCTCCTAAGTCCCAGGGTGCAAACGGCCTTCAGGACAGGCTGACCAATGATGCCCAAAGAACTTCAGGTTGTCCACATTCAGCGGTAAGTCCTTCCTTCCCCCTCAGCCAGGCTCCGCTCAGCACCTTCCCATTTCAGTGAACTAAACTTCAGTCTCTCAGCTACCCACATGGACAATATCCCCCCAGATCACATGAATCACTACCCCTGGTCAGTTCCTCTGCTCATGTGGTTCATGATCCATTTTCTCTTATGTCCCCCCCAGCCATGACCACAGCCGAGGCTCTCGTTAGCCTCCGGTTCAAATGTCCACATAATAAACACGTCATTTGCTGGGTGCCCACTGTGTCCCAGCACTGCCCATGGATTCCTTTACTTAAGTCCCTCATCTTGCGCCACGTCTTACCCTGTTATCTATCCCTCCGCACAAGCTCTATTTCTGGGCTGAAAAGCTTCCCAACTTTGGTGCCTCAGGTCCTTTGCACTTACGGCTTCCTGAGCCTGAAACAGTTTAACGTCCAGAGTCTTGGCTCAGGCCGTGCTTTCTTAGAGAGGCCGTCCGTGATGACCCTAGGACACGGGCCACCCAAGCCATACCAGCCACGCGGCTCTTCACAGCACTTCACCTCATCAGAAATGATCACGTGTGTTTATCTAATCCTAGTTTGTATCTCTGCATGCCGAGAATGTACCTGGTTCTCCACTGTATGATCGGCATCTATTGGAGGATGAAGCCCTCTTTCGGTTAAATGAATGAATGAATATTAGTGTCCCCGTGTGGAAGACGAGGTCCCTGACATACAGAAAGATTTAAAACTAGTTCAGGGTCACGAGGCTAGTGAATAGTTGAGTCCACATTTGTACCAAGCTCCTCTAGCACCCAGGGAAAAGCCGACAGCACCCGTGCTGTCCTGCCTTCTGCGGCTACTGTAAGGGCCCCCACCCGGGCTCCCTGCCTTTCAGCTTGCCTGGTCCGGCGTCTTCTGTGTTGCTCTCCCAGGCTACTATTCTGAAATATCCATTACCTCCGACTCTGCTTGCCAGTCGACAGCCGCTCCCTACAGCCTTTTGTGCACAGACCGAACCTGCCCACCTCAAGTCAAAAGCCCCCTACTCTCCATCCTTCCTCCCCTCTCCCCAACCCTCCTCTCCACTCAGGGACATGTTTGTAGGACTTCTCCGTTGTTATCTCATCTTTACTTCCGGGCACCTGCAAGGCCTCCCTCACTCTGCCCCTCCCTAACACCTTCCCTGTAGGCCCCGCCCAGGTACCACCTCCTACAGGAAGCCACCTGACTTTCCAGCCCTTGGTGGTGGCTGGGCCTTGAGCCACAGTATTACCTCTCGTACCCTCTATGTGCACCAAACCTGAGAACACAGGGAGAGGTTACCTATCCTTTCTCCCCCGCAAGGAGATCTCAAATTCCTTTAGGGTGGACATACGCCTCCTGTGTGGGGCTTCCTAGAGCCCCATGGGGTAAACAGAACCTTAAGGAGAGGAGCCCTGGTGCCATGTGCCACCCCCCGGCCCACGGGGCTCCAAAGAGGTGGGTGGCTGGCCACAGCACCGGCAAAGCTCTCTCCCGACTGCCGAGCCAGAGCGGCGTCCTTGCTGCCCTGGGAGGCTCTCCGATGCCTCAAGTCTTCCCCAACAACCCACCTCCCACTGGAGATGCTAACAGTAGGCCCAGTCTGACCTCTCCCCTGGGTCTTCACTGAGCGGAGTCCCTAACAGGAGGCTAAAGACAGAGGCCAACCCACTGTGCTGAAAAGAATGGAACAAAGGAAGGAAGGAGGCAGGGAAGGAAGGAAGGAAGTTAGTTTACAAGTTTCTCTTTTGAAACCACATCTTTGCCCCTGGGGACACCTTCTGCCCATGTGGTCAATAAACCCTCCTGAGCCGAAGCATCGAGGTGGAGTGTCCCCGGGCAGCAGTCAGGACGTGCCTGCGGCCAAGCGCCTGCCGAGGGCTCACCCATAGAGGTGTGCGGCTCCGCACCCTCACCCTCCGGCCAAGCCTTGGCCTCCATCTACGTCGGTTTCACCATGTTTAATGGAAAATAAAATGTTCAACTCAAAAACACTTTTCCAATGATATTTTAAGGGAAAATGAGATCACAGAAAATGAGGGAGGTAAGTTTACATGGTGTAACCCCAAGCCACATTTTTTCCCCAAAGAATCCCCCGAGAGCTTCGGGTGTGCAGGTACCTATCTGGGGAGACCTGGCCCTGGAGGCCACCTGGACAGCAGCAACACTCACGGTGCCGTGAAAAGTCACGCTGCTACCCAAACCCACACCCTCAGTGCAAACAGCCTCCTCCCCGCCGAGGCCCAGATGGACCCTGAGGTCCCTTAGGTTTGTGAAAGCTGCCGACGGCCCCCTCGCCAGCCCGGGTCAGCCCTGTGCCTCTGCCAGAGATACCAAACGTTTCCTAAACCCCAAGTCCGGCGTACAGAGCTATGAATAGTTATTAACATTAACTCGAGGCATTAATTAAAAACCGTTCAGCCAGGCAAATGCTCATACTTTTAAAAAGTCATTTGGGTAATCGCCTTTCCATGCCACAAACTTTCCAAACGACTGACAGGTTGACATTTCATAATGTTGTTTGTTTTAATCAAGAAGAGGGAAGGAGCCAGTGTGGTTCCCGGTTCATTTTTCAGGTGCCTTGATTTATTGATTGGCAAATACGCACTTAATAGCTGTACAGTTGGGGCTAGGGGAGAAAGAGGCTCCCACCTCTCTGGGTTGGTGTCTGGGCTGGTGATGAGGGACGTGCCCCAGGGCATTGGCACGGCTTCTTCCATCCTCCTCCCCTCTCCCAACCCCCCACAACCAGGTTTTCCTGGGCTGCACCGCGGGACCTCCCGAACTCTGCTCTAGGCTGCCCACCACCCCGTCTGTGCCCCCTCTCTACCAGAGAAGGGCTACTTCCAGCACAGATATCCAATAGTGGGGGCTCCTACGTCAGCAAACTTAGGAGTTGGGGGGCTGTGGGGACTAGGCTCTTAAACTCTCAAACTTCTTTCTTAAGGCAGCAGAACCCAAAACCCAGGCTGGCCTGCACGAGTTTGAACCCCAGCCCCATCATTCACTCTAAGTCTTGGGCTTCTCTGTGCCTTAGTTCCCCCATCCATCAGCAATTTGTGTAATAAGTAGAATACCCGCCTGTAGGGGTGTTTGGAAGGTTAAATTAAGATCAGTAAAGCAGGCCGCCCGGGCGGCTCAGTGGGTTAAGCATCCGACTCTGGATTTTGGCTGGGGTCATGACCTCAGGGTCCTGGGATGGAGCCCCACATCAGGCTCCACGCTCGGGGGTGGGGGGCGGCGTCTGCTTGAGAGTCTCCCTCTGTCCCTCCTCTGCTCGAGCTCTCTCTCTCTGTCTCTCTCTAAAATAAATAAATCTTTAAAAAAACATATTGACAAAGCACTTACAACAGCATCTGGGGCATAGTAAATGCTCTGAGTTTAAAAGCCCCCTCACACACACAGGAAGAAGGACACCAGCCTCTATGTGCAAACAGAGCTGAATTTGCCTTGGTTGACAGGAGCACCAAGGACTGGGCCTTGGACCATTCCCCCAGCTTTCCTGCTTCTGGGGTAGGGTGGTGGTGGGGTGGGGGGCACCAAGGACCCGCCAAGGCCAAGCCGGGTCCCAGGCACAAGCAGTGACAGCCGCTGCCCATTCTGGGGACCGACAGCACTGAACTTTCCATCTGACACTGTAAGCCTGCCCAGGCCATGAAGTCTTTTATGGAAAGACAAACAAGCTTTCCCGGGAGGCTGCACGGAGCTCGGCAGGCTCCCTCACCAGATGCCCCCATGTCCAGAGCAGGCAGACGACACACGGCCAGTGAGGGGGAGAGAGATATGAGGCTCGTGGGGAGGCGCACACTCGCCACCCAGCCCTTCCTCAGGACCACGCTGCGACCTGCCTGCATGAGGAACGCCAGGAGCAGCCACCCCCGGAAGGGAAAGGAGGGGGTTCTTAAGGAAAAACCACCCCAAGGCCTTGCAGCAGCCTTAGGGCAACGAAACATGACACAGGCAGGCACAGATCTCATCTGAAATCACTGCACGCCACTAGCGCATTTCAGTATTACTGGAACACCTACTGCCTGTCACATATTACCATAGGCACCAGAAATACAAAGTGGAGAAGGCAGGTGCCAGGCTCCCAGAAAACCTGGTAGGAAAGATAACGTCTCAAACAACTAATGCTCCTATTTGGTGATGTGTATTACGTGTGTGTGTATAGTATCTTTCATGCATGTCATACGTGTGGACGTCTGTATGTTCACACACAGTAGCGAGGAGCTGCAGGAGAAGGCGGCTCCCACCCTCCAGGGTCGGCAGGATGGGGGCATCTGGGCCGGGGAGAATGGAAATGGCCATGGGGTCATTTGCCAGCACGTTAGCCGGGTTTAGTGGAAAGGAGGATGGTTGGGCGTTTCTGCATAGGAATTCCAAGTCCGGCACTTTCCTAGCTGTACAGTCCTGGGCACCAGGGGTTTTCATACTTGGGTGAGCATCAGCAAAAAGCGAGTAATGCACAGACACCCCCAGGCAGGCAGGCAGGCAGGTGATCGATTAAATACCCAGGGAGAGGAAGTGAAAAAGCTTGGCAGAGGTGGCGTTCAAATGAGGCCGTTGGGAGGCAGTTGGCTGTGCTCAAAGTCAGGCGAGCAAACGAGAGGCCCTCCTGGGAGCCCGCGGGCAGCACAGCCCCGATCTGCATTTATGCTGTTTTATCAACCCCATCGGCAAAATCTGGGCCATCCTTCCTCCTCCCTCCTATTTCCCGGGGATGTCTGGGGACACATGAGAATCAAGCTGGGGCAGAGAGTGGGGTAAGGGAGTGTGATTCCCAAAGAAAGGCAAGCCATGAGCTGAAAGGATGATTATTTCACTTGGGGAAACCACGTGTAGGCAATGGTTGCAGTTTCTTCGGGTTTATCAGGAAATCCTAACAGAAAAGAGGTGATTTAACCAAGACCGGGAAAAAATATGCAGATATTTTAAAATATTAAACAGAATTCCTAAAGCCCCATAACATGACGCCTCCTTTCTCAAGCTCGGCCTATTTTAAAGCCCTGAGCTATAACCAGGGGCTGGACAGATCACAAGCCTGTTGAACTTGGCTCCGCGGTCCCACAGCAACCAGCCTCCCTCTGGAACCCAGGGACCCAGCCAGGCTCCTCATGCCGTGTGACACCACTGGAATCTGTTTGGAGTGTCATTTTCAGAGGCAGTTACTTAAACTGAGAGGCAGAAGTCATTCCAGGCTTCCAGTAAGACCCAGGACCTGTCGGGACTCAGCCGAAGCTGCAAGCCCATCGACAGACAGGTCGAACTCTGGAGGAAAACTGGGAGGTCAGTGGGCTCCAGAGAGATCCAGGGTAAATGGGGGACCACCTGCGAAAAGGCTCAGAAACCCCCAAACACAGCCAAACAGACGGGGAGCAGAGATCACCCATGATGGCACGCGTACAAAGGAGCACAGAATAAACACACCTTGCAGCCAACGGCCCAGAGCCTGATGCAGAAACTCCACAAAACCCAACTCTACAGGGCACAGAACGCAGACAGATAGAGGCTGTGGAGCCAAGCATCACGCCAAGCAAAGTTTTATTAACTTATGGGGGTGAAGGGTCAAGTTCATAACTGGAGAGAGACTGGGTTTGCCCATTGCCTTGGATGTTTCAGAAAGAACTGGGCAGGATGACAGCTGCACAGGTATCAGCACGAGCTTTAGCAACAGCGGAGTCCAGAGTGACTTGCTGGATGTTTATCTCCTACCTAGCTGCTACCCCCAGCTCTCCACGGCCCCTGAAAATTTCTAGCTGGGTCTGTATTGTGAGAACTTAGGGAAAGGTCTCACTGTCTGACTGTCCTTACTAAGATGGATCCCCCTTCAAGGCAGAGTCCACGGGCCAACTCATCTTTTTGTGCCATTGGATTAACGTAAAACCCTTCAAGTCCCACCTTCAGAAATCCCACTTCCAGAACTTCCTCCATTGAGGATGAAGATGGAGGTCATTCTACTGTATCGTGTATAGGAAGGTGTAAGGGAGTCCAATTCTGCCACAATCTGATTCCAGGCCACTTCTAACGAATAACAGGCAACATTTAGCACTCTGTGGTCAAGAGACAGTTGGAAAATCGGAGGTTGTCACCTGTACCACCAAGTGGCTCAGAAGCCTCCTAAGGTCGAAACGATAATGTCTCTCAACCCTTCCTTGGTCAAGCAATAGCTACTGGTTAAGTTTCAAAAACAGACAGCATCTGAAGTCAAGTAGAAGAGGCAGCAGGGAACGGCGGTGGGGGGTGGGTAGGGGCGGTGGGTGGGGGTGGACCGAAGACACAAGCCAAGAAGGCTTCCCCAAGAGGAAAGGGTCTTCACCTCAGCCTGGAGACGTCTGGAGCTGCATCACTCTTGGCCGTGGTGGCTATCCTGTGCACTACAGGACATGGGATGTTTAGCTGCCTCCCCGACCTCCCCCACCAGATGCCAGGAACATCCCCCAGTTGTGAGACTCAAAACTGTCTCCAGACCACCGTCCGATGCCCCCCGGGGGCAGGAGGATGCCACATCGCCCCTGATTGAGAACCACAGGATGAGAGTCACAAGTTGGTCACGAATTAGCAGTGGGATCTGAAGGCTGTCAGAGGTCTCTGTTCTCATCCATGAGACGAGGACACTGGACTCTGCCAGTGTTTCCCACGCTAGGGGTGAGGCATCCCCTAGTGGTATCTGGGATAGCTATTGGCCACACTCAGACATGCTGTTAGGTAAGACAGGAGTCACACGGAAATGCTTTTCCCTTTTCCGGTCTCTTTCCATACTGATCAAAGCAGGAAAAGCCTCCTCATTTGTTGCTTTAAGTTGCAACCCTCCCAATAAGAGAGAAAGCAAGTCTCGGGCACAGAGACTTGGGAAAACCACAAAATCTCCATCTTTTATGACTTCACTGTATTTTCTCTTTGTGTCCAGCAACCTCCTAATTCCATTTATGATAGTGATGCAGATTTTCTTCTTCATGTATGTTTATTTACATAACCTAGGAGCCCACATAGAAAAATACTAAGAAAATAATAGTACGTGTGCCTGGATGGCAAAAATCACAGAAGTCTTAGGAAGCGCTAGAAGGGTTGACACCATCCTTCCCACATCGATTCCTAACTCGCACTGGACATTTTCTCGGGTGCCTCACATGAACCCCAAGACATGAGGTGAGATTAGTGATTTGCAAACTCTTGAATCCAAGTCCTCTCGCTAGCTCTGTTGTAAAGGCTGGTCACTTGTCATCTGTCACAGGTTGAATTATGCCCCTCCCCCCACGGAATAAATTCGTAGGTTTGAGTCCCAATCCTCAGGACTTCAGAATGTGATCTTCTTTGGAAAGAAGGTCGTGGCCGGGGTCATTGTTAAGATGAGGTCATACTGAAGTGAGGTGGGCCCTTGATGTGACATGGCTGGTGTCTTTATAAAAAGGGGAAATCTGAATCCAGACACACACACAGAGCACAGCCCGTGACGGTGAGGCAGGGACAGGGTGACGCTTCGACGCACCAAACGCCAGCAAACCCCCAGAAGCCCAGAGAGAGGCGTAGAACAGATCTCCTTCAAACCCCTCAGAAGGAGCCAACCTTCTGGTTCCCACAGCTGGGAGACAATACCTTCCAGATGCGTAAGCCACTTTATTGGCAGTCCTTTTTGTTACATTAGCCCTAGCTGACTCATACCTCCTCGCAAGTTCATTTGCTACTTTGGTGACTGTCCTTGGCACTCCTGAATCTCCCTGCGGGACAGGAAATGCAGACATACTTGCTGAGGAACTTGTCTTCTGTCTTCATTCGGAGATGGTCAAGGAGGGCAAAGGCAGCTCCTAAAAACAAAACAAGCCCCCGTCCACCACCATCAGTGCTTATGTACATCTCCATACTCCTGCTATACAGAATCTTCACAAACTGGACGAATTCACGATTTGCTCGTTGCGTGTTCTTCTCTGGTCATCTGCAGGGTTGGTCTCCAGCTGTGACACATGGGTGCCCAGCTTCCGCCCAGAGGGAGGACCCCAGGTAGAGGCGAAGCAGGGCACAGCTGTTAGTACCTAGACTTCAGAGCCCGTAGGATTCGCACTGTTTCCCCTAAAAAAACATCCTGGCCTCCTGTGCGGACATTCATACCAATTGGGCCTTTCAGTCTGAAGGCTCTGGCTACCTCCAGGTGCTTAGAGCAGGCTCCAAATATGCAGGCATTTGAGAATTCATGACCAAAAGCAAAGTCAAAACTCGGAAGGATGGTCTGGTGAGTGACAAAGCAGACAAAGCCTTTTGGGTCCTACTGCCGGAAGTGCCCACCCAACACGTTCACGTAACGTACTGCCTGGTAGGGGACCAGGGCCACCGCTCACTAGCCAACAGCAGAAGGAACTAGAAATTCACCTGAGGCTAACACCAAATCAGAACCCAGGACTTTGAGACACGGCCAAGGGGCTGGGGGACTGCAGCTCCACCTTTTTGGTTCAGAAAAATGCCCCTTTAATCGTTCGCCTCTGCAGTATACAACAAGAAGTACGCCGAGCCCATGAGCCCGCTTGCATTTTCCCTCCGTCTAAAACAGATACACCGTAATCCCATACCTCTGATCACCGCCGTAGTTTGAGAGATCGATACCGAGGCTTGAACGTAAAATAGCGATCCTCTTTCTCTCCCTTCTCTGGCTGTGGCCAAGTAAAAACCAGAGCTCAGAGCCCGCAGAAGCGAAGGGAGCCAGAAAACACCACCGCCCAGCTGCGGCCACACACCCGGTTCCACCAGCTCCCATCCTGGAGGTGTGAGCCCCGAGAGTGATTGGGCATCGATGGCGCGTGGGATGCTGTGCTGGGAGCTGGGGCTTCGTCCCTCATACAGCGGACACAGGCTCTGCCCATGTCGCTTGCTTATATCCCAGGTAGGGACACGGGTCGTGAGCAAGTAAGCACAAGCATCTGAGGACCAAGCATGAAGCTTCTGGGAAGAAGAACAGAGGAACGATAGGGGGGTGGGAAGCGAGTTACAGGGACCACAAAGGCCCCTCTCGGGGACTGACGTGATACCTAACGGGACTAAGTGAGCCACACGAGCGAACGTACGGAGCTGCCACCTCTGGCCGTTCCCCAGGCACAACTGGGGTGGACCCCACTCCCAGGCCACACTGCAGAGAGCGGAAATTCTGAAACAGTTACAGCAGAAAACAACGAGACTTGAGAGAACACGAGACCCGTGGGGATACAAGCCAGGGGAACGCTCGTTCGCCCAAAATGGACATGACCTCAAGGGAAGGTAAGAAACTCAGAGAGTCCTTGAGAGCCGTGCCTCATTCTAGCACCTACCACCGAACGGAGTTTTAAAGGAACCGAGCAAAGCCGTGCGATTTTACCCCTCTGGTCCCCTGGGCTCTGGGAGGGCGTTGATGAGGGCCTCGAGCATGACCACTCACCCTTTTATCACCATGAGGGAAGCTGGCTAAAATGAAATAAAATAAATAAAAATAAATAAATAAAGGCTTCCTGATACCTTGTCTGTCGTTGGGATAACCCCCAAGGCAAGCCTGGAAAATCCCTCGGCTGCTAGGTCCCTGGGGCTCAAAGTCCTCCTCTTCCCGGCCCCACCCGCCCAATGGAAAAGTACTAGCATCTCGGTGGCTGGGTTTCTTCCAGGGGTCCCTACTGGAGACGTGTCTATGCATCCCCCCCCTTCCCTATCTATACCCTATAGGGAAATCCCACCCCACTGGCTTGAGCCCCAACCTCCCTCTCTGGCCTGACGGGCTTCTACAGCCTGATCAACGCTGCCCAAATAACCAGGCGGCAAGCGTGGCCAGGGGCCAGGAAAAATGCCTTGAAAAGCAGGGAGCGCTTCAGACCCGACGGCTCGCAGCTTGGCTGGGCCGCCGGCCGGTGCGGAAAACGGAGGGAGACGAAGATCTGGCAGAGCGAGGAGGGGAAGGCGCCCTCCACACCCAGCAAGGCGGTGGGTCCCGCGCCCCGCGGGGCACACGGCGGCGATGGGGAAGGGGGCGCTTCCCGAGCCAGCCGAGAGCTCTGGCAAGGGGAAGGCGGGGGTGGGCGGCGGCCACGGGCGGACTCGGGGACCTCCGGGCCTCTTTGCATGAGACGACACACCTGACTGGCCAGGGCACACCTGGAGGCCGGGGCGGGCCAAGCTCTCCAACAGTCGCTCACTGTTCCCCGCGCGGAGAGGCCTGGCAGGCGCGCGGCTCGCGGACAGGGGGGCTTTTCTCCTCCTCGGTGGGCCACGCCTTCCCAGGGCACACATTCCCTGCGTCCAAGGGTTTCGTCCAAGCCCCAGGCTCTGACCACAAAAAGTGCCCTTTTCTTTGGCGGGCTCACCTCAGACGTGAGGTGCTGGAGAGCCAAACCGCCTGCTAAAAGGACATCCCCAGCACATTTCTTTCTGGTCAGAGGGTCCATGGCCGGTGGCCACAAATAGCACGTCCTTCTCCCTCCCTGCCCCAGTCCTGGGGCCCTCCCGAGTCGCTCCCTCCGTTCCTGCTTTATTAATGGCCGAAGGGCAGTGACCTGGAGGAGCCCTGGCCTTTCTCAGGGTGCTCCGGGTTGACCCAAAGCAAGTTGGACAAATCTCTGGTGGGAGCCAAAGCCGTTGAACACAAGGTCTTCAGGTTCTCGGCTCAGTCAGGACTGAGTTCTGGGCTGCCCCCAGCCCGGCGTTTCTGGAAAAAATGCAAAACGTAATGGTGACCCCCTCTCCCCTGCAAGCCTCCCACCAGAATACTCCGACGTGCTCCTGGTGGGGGGGGGGCGGGGGCGGTGGGGGGCTTCTGGCCTAACGGTGGGACAGAGGGACACTCTTCCTGGGAGCTTAGCGGATTTCTTCTTTTAAAAAAAAAATTTTTTTTTTTTTTTTGGTCCCACAAAACCCGGTTGTGAGAGGAAAAGCAAATACCAGCCCTGTTTGACAGACGTCAGATTTATGGCCATTTTTTAAAGCCTCAAGTACGTCACAAGAATTGGCCCACCCACTGCACTGCCCCAACTGTAAACACGGCCGGGGGGCCCGTCGCCGCTCTCCCCGTATCGGGTCTGTGGTCGTCCACCTCTGAACGGCCCTTGTTCCCCTGCCTCGGTCCCTGGTGGGTTAAAGAGCCGCCGGGCTCTGTCTACGCGGGGAGAAGACCGGGGAGCGCTCCGGGCTCAACCCCCAAGACAAACACGGCCGGCTCACGCCTGCGCCGTCGGCAGACGGGCCGCAGATGCTCATAAACACGGTTGGGGTTTATGGTCTGCCCATCGATTTCTCCATCCATCTCCTACCCGGCGAGCCAGAAGATCGTTTTTTTTCCCCCCCTTCTCTTAACGTACGAGCTCAGTAAACTGTTGTCAGGCTTGGCGATAAATTTATGCGTGTTGGCCTCCAGATGTGGCTGGAAAGAAAAGTCAACACGGGGCAGGAGCAACCGCGTTTCAGGTTTGTGCCCTGTTGAGGCTGAGTCTGCAAAACCAGCGCCGAGAGAGACTCGTTTGCCCTTTTCAAGGAGACACGGGGAGGCAGAGAGCTTTTCCTAAAGGTAGGGATGCTATTCTGAGCAGGAAAGAGAGGCCCAGGTCCTCCGGACATTTGAGGGTAAGGATCGGAATGCAGGGGTGTGGCACCTTATCCAGAGTCACTTGGAGCCTGGTCCCCCACCCCCCAGCTCAGGGAGGGTTTGGGGGTGTCCCAGCGGGGTTCTCCAGTGACTCCCAACGAGGATGCCAGCCTGGTGGGGCAACGTCTTCAGATCAGAGTGAACTCCAAAAATCCCTATCGTGAGATCTACTTTGCTGGTATTGCTTGTCCAGAAAAAAGAGACGGGAGTTCAGAAAAGAGGCAGAGGGGTGCAAGGAAGCAGACAGGTCTGTCCATTCCAAACATGAACCCATAGGTTTTAATTGATTTTGTGGGTCATGAAACCGTGGGGCGTAGGAGCCTTTGAAATCAGAAGACCAGCTGACCTAGCCATGGTGAGAAGCAGAGAGAAAATGACAGGCACCTCTGAAAAACGCCAGGTGTCAGAAGTTGGCATTTCTTCTGCTATTTCTCTAGAGGGAAAAAGAGAGAAAGACGGGGCGCCTGAGTGGCTCAGTGGGTTAAAGCCTCTGCCTTCGGCTCAGGGCATGATCCCAGGGTCATGGGATCGAGCCCCACATTGGGGGTCTCTGCTCAGCAGGGAGTCTGCTTCCCCCCCTCTCTCTCTCTGCCTGCCTCTCTGCCTACTTGTGATCTCCATCTGTCAAATAAATAAATAAAATCTTAAAAAAAAAAAAAAAAAAAAAGAGGGAGAGATTGAGTCTGAGCCCTAGGCATAGCGTTTGAAGTAGAATACCCATGTTTTTGTGGAGTGTATTTGCTTTACCAAAGTAATAAAACAAAAATTCATAAGGCAAAGGTTTTCTTGGTAACAATTCAGTGGAAATATTTGTGGAGTTGCAACCGACGGCACATACGATGTTCTCCCTGGAGGTTTGGTGAGGCAACAGGCTGGGCATGTGGACCAACAAGGGGGCAGTGGTCACCGCAACCCACCTTTGTTCAGTTCAGAAGAGGCGAATAATTTGTCTCTGAACATCAAGTCATATACCTACATCTGCATGGAAACCGGATCCAGTGACCAGCGAGGACGGGCGCTCCGGGGGACGTCATGAGCGACACGCCTGGGACTTGCATGATTTGGGTTGTACAGACATGCGTTTTGTACCTCGTTCTGCTCTTTTTTTTTTTTTAATTTATTTGACAAAGAGACAGATCACAAGCCACCCAGATGTTTCCTCATTCTGTTCTTTAAATGGAACTTTGAGATGAACCTGAAAAATGTCCTCCTTGGATGAAAAATTACAAGATCGCTGAATGACATCCTGAGTCATGAAAGGTCAACCGTCCGTTCTCTGCCTCTGTACTCTGATGTCTTTGGGGGGACTAGGGGCATATAAAAGCTAGCTGGCTCAGTATAGAGACCTGAAGGGTGCTGTGACATTCTTTTGGAGCTACATGATGAGATAGAGATTTTTAGATTGGACAGCAAAATCCGGATTTCTGGATGGTCTTGTAAAAATGAGAAGATCCGTAACGCCCCCGTGGGTTCCTACACAGGAACAGTGTCAACCTGAGAAGCAGCTGCCTCTTTATGGTCGGGAGTGCGTCTCCAGGGTTCTGTAATCTACACCGTCCCAAAGCACAGGCTTCATTCATTCTCTTGGGCTACCTTTGTGGTCCCTGTAGGCATTTGAATTTATAATTGAATTCAATTATAACTGAAATTATAATTCCTGGTCACAAAACATCTCCACTAGATGCTTCTTATTTGATCTTTTTTGTGGCAAAGTCAAAGGTGGATTTCGATCTACTCTGCCCTTCTACCTACGTAGAAACACCAGAGCATGGTAAAAAGGGGATCAAAGAGAAGAGAAGATATTACATCAGCGACTGGCCCTCTTTGATTTCCTGGTACAAGCCAATAGAACTTTTAGTGCTATGATACTCCCAAGTCTCTGGCCACGAAATGACTGGAGCAGGTGTCTTAGATCTGTACCTTACAGATGTCACTAAACAGCAGCATGAAGGGACCCAAGAAAGCATCCAATGGACATAAGTTCCCCCCCTCTCTCTTCCCCACATTTGAGTTACTGTCCTAGGTGAACCACAATATTAATGTGTTCTCAAGGGGCTTACAGTCTTCTCAAGGGGTTTGTATAAGGACCCACGAACCAGTATGAAGGAGCTCCCAGTGGCCAAATCTGGGAAATTCTGAGCACCAAAATAATTGAGGAAAGCAATGGATTATAAACCACCGAATAGGTAGGTATTCATGAGTCCATGCCAAGAGGGAACAGACTCATTTGTTTATTATATAAATAAGTAGAGAAGTAGGGGGACTCTTGCTAGCAGTGGAATGCCAAGAAGCAAACGGCAAATGTTTAGGGAGCACTGGAGGCAGAAAATTATTTGCAACCATCGTGGCAAAGATTGGATCAGGCAGGAGTCCTCACTGGATGCAGATTCTAGGAGGAAATTTCGATGAGGATCTTGGCAGGATTTTTAAAGTATCTCTCCAGCAAGACTGTTAATATTGCAAGGAAGAAAAACCCAGTAATTATACACTGGAGAAATCAGACCGCACCTTACATGGGTGGTCAAAATGAACATCACCTATCCTGGACAGATGGACACTGGGTCCTTCTAGATGTGTGATCCTGAGAAAGATACCATGCCATCTATCCAGCAGTTCCAGAACACGTAACGTCAGTCTAACCACAAGAAAAGTTCAGGCACCAAATGAGGAGTTTTCCATTAACAAAATGGAGACAGGGGCCTGGAGGAGAAGAGTATTCTTCAAAAATGCCCACGTCACGGGGCGCCTGGGTGGCTCAGTCATTGGGCGTCTGCCTTGGGCTCAGGTCATGGTCCCGGAGTTCTGCGATCGAGCCCCGTGTCCGGCTCCCTGCTCAGCGGGAAGCCTGCTTCCCCCTCCTCCACTGCCTCTGCTTGTGCTCCCTCTCTCACTGTGTGTGTCTCTCTCTCAGATAAATAGAATCTTTAAAAAAAAAAAAAAAAATGCCCATGTCCTAAAAAACTATGGCTATGGGAATGTTCCAGATGAAAGGGCAGAAGACACGGCCTTGCTGTAACAGACTCTAGACTGCGTTCTGCACCAGAGGGAA
The DNA here is from genome assembly GCF_963455335.1 of Martes martes. Lineage (NCBI taxonomy): Eukaryota > Metazoa > Chordata > Mammalia > Carnivora > Mustelidae > Martes > Martes martes. The sequence goes on from NC_137904.1 coordinate 57,078,931, forward strand.
AGGGTACCATAAAGAATGTTGTTAGAACAACTGACAAAACCAGAACGAGGCTGGAGAGTAGATAAAAGTATCCCACGAGTATACATTTATGGAAGGTATGGAAGGGGGGGGCTAAAATGCGGTCCCTTACGAGGATACCCCTCTTCTTAGGAAACGCACATCAACGTTTCTAGAGGCAAAGGGCCACGATGTATGTAACTTGCCTTTGAGTGGTTTAGGACAAAAAGACTACAGAGAGAGAAGGTAAGCGATCAAGCAAATAGGGTGAAATGGTAACAACAGGCAGATCGGGGTCAAGGGTGCAGGAGTCCTTCACACCATTTTTAGAACGTTTGAATTATCTCCACATTAAAAGCTGAAAACTGTACACGTGTGCGCGGGTGTGCGGAAAAGCAAGGCCGCACACAGAAGTGTGCTTACAGCACAGATCTGCGAAACAAGTCACTCAGAGCAGAGGACTGGACACCGGCTGGCAGAGCCGGGCAGGTCTAACGGGGGCCTTACAGGCAGGGAGCACGCGCCGTTAAAAAGGCAGTTTTCCAGACGAAGGACACAGCTGGTGCCAAGATCAAGCAACCGGAACTTAGGGGTCCGCTGGGGGTAGGGTGGATGTTTCCCAAAACGGACTCAAAGGCTGGACAGACTGAAAGCCAATGGCGGACCCAGATGGCAGGGTAAGGGGCGTACCGTCGGGATCAAGGGTAGGGTAGGAGCAGCAGGTGGCATCTGGGGAAAGTTGCATGACCTCCTAGTGAGTAGGACAGACCGGGGAGATGGGCACTGGGCAAAGGAAACCAGTTAGGGGCCAGGGTCAAAGTCTGGGTTGGTGGTCACCAAAGGGCCCCAAAACGAATGTCAGCGTCCCACAAGCGGAAGGCGCGCTCAGCATTGTTAAAAGACTGACATTGTTATGTCTTCCGCAAACATGTTGTGTTTTTCAAATACTTAGGAGATAAAATATTAAGTTATGACTCAGTCAACAGGAGTCTGAAAACACGTAATACTCGTGTGGGTCTTCACGTTGGAAAGGGTGAGGAGCTCTGGGGGTTAGGTGTCAAGTTCCTGGCCAGGGCGGGGCTGCGGAGAACGGGGTGGAGAGGAAAAAAAAAAAAAAGAGGAAGGGTGGATCAAAAGGGCTGTATGAGTTTGGGGAACAATACTTTTAGTTTAATTATAACACGTTTGTTAAAGACAGCAGAGTGGAACTCACTCCCAGGAAGTGCGGAGGCACGAGACACGATAACCCTTGTTTTTAAAGAGCCAATGTTGCAGGGGCGCCTGGGCTGCTCAGTGGGTGAAGCCTCTGCCTTTGGCTCAGGTCATGATCTCAGGGTCCTGGGATCGAGCCCTGCATCGGGCTCTCTGCTCAGCGGGGACCCTGCTTCCCCTCTCTCTCTGCCTGCCTCTCTGCCTACTTGTGATCTCTCTGTGTCAAATAAATAAATAAAATCTTTAAAAAGAAAGAGAGCCAACGTTGCAGGTATAGATTAAATTAGAGCGGCCAGCAGAATGCCGGCCAAAAGGTAAATAGATAATAAAACTTAATGTTGATGTCCAGACAAATTATTTTACCCCAACGGGAAAGAAACCTGGGGCCCAATCTGGGGGCAAGGGCATGTAGGACTTCAAAGGTAATGCACTTGAGGAGGAAGGTAGAAAAAGAGAGACACAGAGGTCTCTCTGTGATGCAACTTTCAGAGCTGTGTGTGTATGTGTGTGTGTCTGTGTGTGTGTGTGTGTGTCTGTGTGTGCATGAGGGGTGTGGCCAAAGCCCTGGCAGCCGATTGGACTCTAGAATAGAAACCTCGGGCTGGAGCTCATCCCCTGCGAGCAGAGGCGGGACAGGGGTAATCTGTGGGTGGTCAGTGTTGAACCGGCCAGAGCGAACACAGGAAGAACTAAGACATGGTTTGGAGGGAGCCACGCGGAGGAGTGGGAAAAGCCGGAGTGGGATTTCCAAGAGGAAGGGATGGGTGAACTTTGAAACCACCTACAGGATTCACAGAAATCTTTACCTCCCTGTACAAGCTGGGGCGGGGGCAGTCAGTGGCGGTGTCCAAGAGCATTTTTTTCAGCTCAGAAAGGCCCTTGGACCTATTGGCAGAGCCGGTGAGAGACAGAATGGATAGGCTGGAAAGGGTCCAGGAGAGGAGGAGGGCTGGCCACACCCGAGAGGCAGTAGGGCTGAGCTCTCTCTCTGCGACTTGGGGAAGGAACGAGTTAAGTGGGACAAGGGAAAAGTGGCAGAGAAGTGGCGACGGGAGAGAGGCCCGCAGAGCCCGTGCAGGGTGGAGAGGAAACGAGGAGACCAGGCAATGTGCCCTGATCGGGTTTTTTGTTGTTTCTTTTTTTTATCCCAGTGGGAATCCCACCTCTTGTCTTCTTCCCATTCTACCTGCGTATCATTTACAGGGTTTAGCGAGAAACCATGGAAACAGGAAGCATGAAGAAATGACTGAAACGGTAGGAGGACACCGTGCCTCCTGGGGCCCCAGTTCTGTTTTCTGGGGAACTGGATCCTTTCGGCCACAAAGAGTGAGATGCCCCGTAGGCTGCTGCTGACTGTCCCATAGCCGGATCTGACCTTTATGGGACCAACCAGCTGGCGGCAGCTAAGCACCAGGCACAGTGAAAGCACAGGTTCTGAATATCGGCCCAGCTCTGGGCACTCTGTGCCAGGAGGCTCCCGTCCCTCCTGCCAGCATCCTCCCAGGTGCCCAGTATCACCCCAGCCCTGCTCCCTGCCAGGTCCTTCTCCAAGTCCTATAAGTAACATCCTTTGCCTCATCAAAGGATGCAGGAGAAACCGGCTCTGGACTCGGCTGCCCGGGGGTCTTAGTGAGCCTCCACTTCCTCTGCACTCTTATCTCCATCCACACTCAGTGCTTTGAAACCCCAAAATCACATAGCAAGGCGCCGCAGATCGAATATTGTACCCCCCCCCAAAATTCGTATGTTGAAACCCTAAGCCCCAGTGTCATGGGATTTGAGGATGGGGGCTTTGGTCATGAGGGTGGAGGCGCCACGATGGTACTGGAGCCCTTGGGAGAAGAGGCAGGCGTGAGAGAGCTCTGCTCTCTTCCCCTCCCATCCTCCTCCCCACGATGGGAGAACACAGTGAGAAGGCGGCCGCCGGCAAACCACGGAGAGAGCCTTCACCAACAACCTGACCGTGCCGGCGATCTGACTTTGGACTTCCCAGCCTCCAGAACTTGAGAAAGAAATGTCGTTTCAGCCACCCATCTGGGGAGATGTTGTCACAGCAGCCCAAGCTAAGACAAAAGGTAAAGTGTCAACTAGGGGGAGGGGGTGTCTACTCTGCCACCCCCAAGATGTAAAGCAACGCCTCCTATCGGAAGCCTTATGCTGGCCACGCGAGGGCCTCTGTGCCATGCCAAGTTCACTGAGCCCAAACCCGGTGGCAGGAACATGAAGTCGCCCCCACCCTCCAGCTCTGAACTCAATGGACATTTTCTGGATTTGCTCAGTCCTGTGCAGGGGACCCCAGGCCACCTCTGACTGGCTCATCATCTCCCTAGGAGACAGGAGACTCAGAGACCCTTGGAGATCCATGGACAGGTTTCAATAGCTCTTGAATGCTCCAGATTTTACTTGTTTTCTTTCTTTTTTTGAACCTTTGGGAAACAGGAGGAAATGGCTCTGCCGTGCCCTGCAGCTTCTGCCTCTCCAGCCGGCCCCACCGCTTCTCCCTGACAGCTCTGCCCTTGGCTCCCCTCCCAGCCAGGGCCAGGAGTGTCTGGGATGAGCGCAAAGGAAATACCCCAGCGCCCACAGGCACCCAGAGGCTGCGTGCGCCGTGGTGGTCCTTGTCCGAGCGGTCACGGCCCGCGGCCAGACACCCTCGGCCCTTACGGCTCGGGCCCTGCCAACCTCAGACGTCTTCAAACAGAGCCTTTGAAAAGAAGCTTTGCTTCGGCTCCACCCCTACCACCGTCCTGGGAAACAGGGTCTGCAAGGAAAATATTTTCTTAAAGTAACCCCCTGGTTTGGCGGGTTTACCTGCCATAGGGAGTCATTAATATTATTATTATTATTATTATTATTATTATTATTATTTTTAAAGAGAAGTATTTAGCTGCCCCTGTGAGAGCAGCCCAGGGAAAGGAGGGGAAAGAAATGTCACCCTCTCTCTCTCTCCAGGCCCGCCTGAATTTGAGGTTTGGCTCAAACACCAGGACGGGGCTGGCCAAGAGAAAGGTGTGGCTCGCTGAAGGACATGTCCAGGAGGGCCAGCAACCGAACACTTGAATCCCAGCTCGAGCCTCGCCCACCTCCCAGCCTGGACAGCTGGTGACTCACTTCACCTCTCCTGCCCTGGTGGCAGCATCCAGTAAAAGTGGGTCTCCTGACCTCACTGGGGAGCAGGGGGATTAGCTCATGTTTATAAAGCACTTTGAAGATGAAAAAGCCCATGCCTAAAGGGGCTATTATTAGTATAACTACCTGTGAAAAAAGAGAAAAAAAGAATGGGAATCTGTCTAATGATCAGCTCCTAGCACCCACAGAGCCAGAGGTGCAGGGAGCAGGTCCTTGTGGGCAATTACTCTGGGCAGCTTACACTTACGTCCCTGGGGCACCAGTTCCCAAAGTCTGGGATGGGGAACACCGTTGGGGGTGCCAGGCAGACAGCATTACTCAGCGCCAAATCACAGAGGAAGGAAGCAACTGTCTTTACTTTCTCCTGGAATCCTACTGCTGGCATTTAGGGGGACAGGGTCAGATCCGTGCAAGCCAGGTCTGTGACATCTCTCCACGTGCTCATGTCCCTTCATGGCAAAGAGAAAAATAATCTCAAAGCCAGAGGCATGGCAGACAAGGCCACGTCCCCGGAATTTACACATAGGGTTTTGATTTTGCTGTGCTCATTATTTCGAGACTTACTTTATACAGGAAAGCATAATGGATGCACTACATTTAATTTTAAAATAACATTTCTTGGGGTGCCTGGATGGCTCAGTGGGTTAAAGCCTCTGCCTTCGGCTCAGGTCATGATCCCAGGGTTCTGGGATCAAGGCCCGCATGCATTGGGCTCTCTGCTCAGCAGGGAGCTTACTTCCCCCTACCCCCCGCCTGCCTCTCTACCTATTTGTGATCTCTGTCAAATAAATAAATAAAACCTTTAAAAAATAAATAAAATAAAATAATGCTTCTTTAAACCAGAGTTTGTCACTCTAGGCCATTGGTACTGGGGGGCAGGGGGCAGTCTGGAGGCTTCTCTGCCGTGAGGGCTATCCCGCCCATCGTCGGATGTCCACCTAGCATTCCCAGGCCCCGTCTACCCACTAGATACCAGCAGCATCGCTCCACCCAGGGGGACCACCAAAAATCAGTCTCAACATTATCCAATGTCTCCTCCCCCCACAACTAAAACCACAGTTTTTAGTTTAATTCACTTAAAAACATACACACAAAACCAAAAATGGCTGTAAGTAGCAAAGGCTGCATTGAAACAGCTCCAGAGTGGGAACACCTGTAGCAGGGAAGCAGCTAACCAATGGACAAGAGCTACCACCGTTTCTGGAAGTCACAAACAACAACATTGAGAAACCATTTTCATTCCAGACCTTTCCGAGGGGTCATGCCCCGCTTATCAGATCTCCAGACTTTGGTGACCACCTGCTTGTCACAACTGGCCTAATTGCCTAGAAGCCAGAAAAAGGACGGGATCAGGGCTGTCCTTGGGAAACAGGGGTGGGGCCCATTCCGAGAGGCTCGGCGGCCCCAAAAGAGCCTGACAAGACGCCTTAGTTCTTTCGTCCGATGGAGAAGCTGTGGCCTGGGATGAAAAGCTCCATGCTGTGTCCCAGGACAGACTCAGTCTGTAATCAAACAATCCTAGAGCCCATGGCATCCCAGGGCGTGCGTTCTCGCCAGCACCATGCGGTGCACGGCAAAGGGCAGGCTAAAGACAACATCGCTGCCCTCAGGCTCGCCATGTAGGCAAAGGGCTTACAAACGGGCTGGTTCCAATGTTCAAACATCAGTGGCAGCAAAGCCATAGCAATGAACTAATGAAAGCCTGTCCTGGCAGCTGCCCAGCACGCACGAGGAAAGCTGATGCCGTCACCACCGGCGGCCCCGGCACCCACAGGCGCAGGCGGCCGGCAGCTGCTGTCACGGGTTCCTCGGTGCGGCGATCTCTGGGCTTTTCACGGGATGTTTTCCTTCCCTGTCTCTCTCTCGCATGTGGCATCTGCATTCCTCACCTCCTTCTCCCGCGATCACAAGGAAGTTAAATGCCCAAACTTCCTGGTTCATGCAAAGTTAAGACTGTCAATTACACAGACAGCAGAAAAAAAAAAAAAACAGTCTCATTGCGAAAATTTGGTGTCAGCTCTGCCTAAAACCCTTGTCTGTCTCAGGGACCGGCACCAGGCATCGGAAACAAAGTCACGACTCCCAGGAGGAGCTTCTGTGAACCATCAGCGGGAGGGACCCGAGGGAGACGTGGACGGCACGTCCTCGCGGCACGGGAGCCCTGGGCATCACCATCATCGCGGCAGCAGGAGGCCCCTGAGCCCTACGCCCTCTGCATTCCTGAGGCCGGCCTGGGGAAGCAGCCTTTCCTGTTCCCATTGTTCAGACAAGGAACCCGAAGGCCATGCACCCACGTTGACTACTCTGTGATTTGGAGGATCAAACCAGTGCAGGCACGTGACCGATATTAACAGGCCGACTCACAATGGTTATGCCATCCGCGGGCGAGCCTATCAATCCATCCATCCGTACTCCCTTAGCTGCCACAGGAGAGCCCGGAGCCAGCCCTCCAAGGAGCAGCCGGATGCACAGCCAGGGTCAGATCCCTGAGAACCTTGTAACCTCGCATCTACTTAGAGAGATGGCACAGGACGATGTGTGACTTGTGGCCAAATGAACGGCACAGTCACTCAATGCCGTGAAGTCAAAAGGAAAATCTCTGGGGACTGAGGAAAGGCTTATTTATGGAAAGCTGGGTCTGGAATGGTGAGGGGAGGACAGGCCTGCACAGAAGACCCAGGCCAGGCCATTCCTCGCAGGAGGACGGACACGGGCCAAGACCATGCGATAAGAACTCATGACACTGTGCCCTTGTCTGTGTTCTCTGCAACCGGGCAACGAAGCTGCTTAGTTTCCCACCATTGACTGCATTCAGAAAACTCTCCATGGTCTCGGAAGCATGAGACCTCCCCTCCAAACACAAAAACAACAACAACAAAAAACAGTACCTGAACTCCTTTCTCTTCAGCTGTAGAAAGGAAATGATTAAAATGATCTTTCTTTTAAGTACTGCATTTCTACTTTGCTTAGAGGAGCCTCAGAAGAACCGGCAGGTCTTCACACTCAAATCATCCCGGCGCTTTGCTGGGCCCTGGGAACAGAAAGGACAGACCCCGCCCTCAGGAAGCTTTTGGTCCAGATGGGGAGATGTTGAGGGAAGGTGAGAAATAAACAGATTTTTAAAACCTGTACTACGGGTACGTTACAAGGCTGAGGTTAAGAAGGTCACTCTCTCCCACGCCCAGCATTTATCCGTCCCTTCAGGACCCTTTTGAGAATATATACAAGTCCCTGAGAAGGAATGAGCGGTTTCTCCTCATTCCCCCAGCAAAGCCCAAAGAAGCCACATCTGCCCCTAAGAGAACCAATCGTCCCGGTGGCAGGACACGGCAGGTTTTATAACGTGGTTAAAATCTCCGGTCTGCAGTTTCATGTTCCCTGGCTCATCGTCTCACAAAGAAAACATCTCCACTCCCGGAATCTCGCATGGGCAAACCCAGTAACGTGGGAAGGATGCTTATTGTCGACTTACGCCTTGTGCCTAAGAGCTAGGGACGACCCAGGAGTCCGTCCCCAGGAGAGAGGAGACCCAGAGTTGCGCATGCACCTAGCTCTTTGCTCCTGCCTAGATCAGGACTTGGGAACTCTGTCAAAGGCCAGACGCCAACCCGGCCGTCTGTGTCACAGCTACTTAACCCAGCCCAGGCGGGGAGGAGGCAGCCACAGGTAACACATAAACACAGGGGAGTGGCCGAGTCCCAATAAGACCCTATTTACAAAAACAAGTGGCTGTCAGTTTTGGCCCAAGGGCCATCATCTGCTGACCACTGGCCTAGAACATTCTTCCCCCAGATACCGGCATGGTCTCTGTTCAAAGGTTATCTCCTACGGAAACCTTTCCTGGCCACACTCAGCAGTACCCGTCATCACTCTCTCCCTTTATCCCTCTCTGGTTTTTTTCACAACATTTATCACTTCTGGATCTGTTTGTTGATCCACAAGTTATCCGCTTCCCCTCCAGGGATGCCAAGAGAGCTTCTGTTCTGTCTGCGCCTGGCACTTAGTAGGTGCTCAGTGACCATCTGTTGGGCGAACGAAAGAGCGGCTGCCCCTCCATCCGCCCCATCACCCAGCCGCGCAGGCGTCTCGGACTTTAGAACGACGGAATGCTCAGAGGTCAGCCCGGTTACCAGACCACCTCCCTGCCCGTAGGGAGGCCGCCCGCTAAAGCGCCCTGTGCCCATCTCTGGGGTTGTTCTCTCTCTCTCTCTCTCTCAAGAATCTCCAGAGAAACCAGACAGTGAAATGCTCGTTGGTAGCGATTCCAGGTCATTGCTCTGAGCCACCACTGAGAAGATCCCGTAAGCCAACAGCATTTTCTCTTAGGCCCTGCCAACCCCTTCGGAACATTCCACAGAGGGCTCTAAGAGAGACAAGAGAAAAGAAGCAGCTCCGATGGCTCACCCTCCATCCACCAGAAGCCAACCTCGCGGCTCTTCCGGAGACAGAGGGAATACATTTTTCAGCCAAGAATCAAATCCACCTCTCTGCGTCCTGTGGGTCCCTGCTCCCTAAACTCCAAACCGGTTTCTCAGTGCTGACACAGTGAAACAGGGAAACCTAAACCTCGGGGCTTCTCAGGGACGAGAACCTCCCCCATCACACGGCCTGGGAGAATTTGCACAGCAGATTAGTGACTCACGGCCCAGCTCATCTCCATTGACAGATTAGGGATCTACTGTTCTGTTTCTCCCAAGGCCAGAGGGACACCAGACAGGACTGCCGGCCGCAGAAGGAAAACCATCCCACCGAGTCCATGAAGGAACCGAGCTGAAGCTTTCCCCTCCGGGACAGTCTGATGGAGCCTCACTCCTTGGCTGTTCTCTTGCCGCCCGGCCCGCTCCCTTTCCTACCTCCCCATCCTCTGCACACGGCCTGGAGGAGCCCTGGGCCGCCTCCAGCTCCAGCCCCACTCGCTCTCAAGGGAAGTCTGTGGTCACACTTTCTGTCCAACCGGTTCTATCCCTTATTTTTGTTTTAGGGACGATTATTGCCATGGTAATGTCCAGGTGACAAGGATGACAGGAGGGGATAGAGCCCGCTGTATGCAACCCTTATCGCTTACAGCGTGTCAGGAAAGCAGGGGCCTCGGGAGACGAGGAAACTGACCAGGGCTTCGTACCTGTCGCAAGACAGAATACACTAGAAAACAGCGGAGCTGGGGCCGACAGGCAGCCTTCTGCCAAGAAAGCGCGGTCAATCCAGCGGCCCCAGAGGCTCGCCATCACCCCCGTACCAGGTTAGCCGGACGCACATTTTCACGTTCGGGAAGAACATGGCAGGAAGAAAAGAGAAAGCGAAGGCTGTGATTAGACTAAAAGGAAAGTGGTTTTTAAATAGGATTCAGATAACGCTCCAGGATCCAAGGAGCGCCCCGGCCCGCCGGCCGCCCGTCCCCACTGCGCTGGTCACTTCTGTGTTTGCTGTGCCCACAGGGTGGCCGGTCTATCTGCACCTCCAGCAGCGGGGCAGGGCGAACGAACCCAAACCCGGTTCCTGGGTATTAGCTTAGCATCCGCAAACGGCCTCTGTGCTTCCGAGGAACTGGGCAGCTACGGAAGCAACGCCCACTCACGAAAACACGCGGAAGTGAGGAATTCACTGGGAACTCCTCCCCATCTAGGTTAGGACGAACTTCCATAAGGTCCCATGGGGGCCAGCACACACAGACAGACTCGTGAAATAATGAGTTCATAAAGATGAATTTGTAACTGCTGCTTATTATTATTATTATTATTATTTTTTTTTTTTTTTTTAAGGGAACTTTGTTCTGTTTGTGCTAGCGAGCACTGCAAACCAGCTACGGGGCAAGCGTTACGGATCGGTGGGTTCCCCGATCCGAATCATGTCCCCCGACTCACATGCCACCCCACTGACCCTCACTGGAACCCCATCTCAGCACCCCGGTTTTTTCATTTAGGGGTTAAGAAGGCATACGCTAGACTCGACGGCTTCGTGGCTCTGTTATCGATGAGACACGCTATTTTTAAAGGTTTTCATATCCTTGCTACCCAAGAAGGCAGGAACAAGCCTTTTAACAGAGCCTCACAGGCAAGGAGAACGGAGATTTCATAAAAATATAAAAGATTGTTTTAAGCCATGATGATGGGTAAGAGTGCAAAGGGAAAGGCTATACGGCTTCTGCTGCTTTGGGCTGCCCGGAGGGTGTATTGTGTGGAAGACAGAGTGCAGTGGTGTGAGGCTGCAGAGAGCTCCAAGTCTTCCCTCTCAACCATCAGGGCAGTAAGGAGGCCTGATGGGCCCATTTATGCGGAAAAAGTTGCAGAGCTCTCAGCCTGGGAGAAAGGAAGCAGCCTGCACAGGGCTGGCCTTGCCTTTCTGAAATCAATTAACGGTGGCCAGCCCCTCTAGCCGCACAACTCGAGTGTGCATGCCAAATGAGGAGACATCGCGGTTTAACAGGGAATGTTTCTTGCAAATCATGGGTTTGGAGAAGGGCTTTGTGGAGGGAGAGTCTAGGAGAAAAATGCTGGGATGGCTACGGGCGGGCAGGCTCTCCATCAGAACCATCGCCTCCCCCACGATTGTGCAGACGAGGGTTCTCACCACCCTCAGTGGCCACAGAGGCAGAAGCTAATAATGAGGTCCCAGAATGGCCAGGATGCATCCTTTAAAACACGCACACACATGCACACACACAGACACAAGTGGGTTCAGAGCCCCATCTTTTGCCTGGGATTTTTCGTGCTGAGGAGCTGGGTGTTAACCCATGGGAACAAGTTTCCCTGGGGCCACACGTGGCTGAAACCGCCCTCCCAGGGACAGCATCACGTCTCCCAGACACTGGCTCCCCTGGGAATATGCGAGCAGAGAGCCACGGCCGGATGATTCATAAGCTGAGCCCTCAGCCCGTTCCCCTATGGACCTGCAGTTTCCATGACTCAGCGTCCCCTCGAGCCCATCCTCACGGCCGAGGTCATGGCCGCTGGCTGCTGCTCCGTGCCGGCCAAGGTACAGGGACGGGCACTTGCCCGGGGCCACCTCTGCTCCATTTCTGCCTTCTCTCCTCCGTCGGAACCTGGGGAACCCGTGGGAAACTTCTCAACACGAGAGGCTCTACTTGGGGACTACAACTTCATCCTGGTTTTTTTGGCTTGTTTTTTAAAAGATTCCACACTTAGCTGTCAAAGCAGGCAAAGGTATAGAACCGAAGAGAAGGCTGCTGCACCTACATTCTTGATAAAAATGGGACATTCTGCAACATACATTCTTCTAGTAACTGTCATAGTGCACTCAGAACACCTACGAATCGTAAAATGTAACTCTATCTTCTGATCGTAATTTTTGGAAAACGACTTCATGTGAGTTTCCCCCTACTTCTCCTACTTTGCTAATCAAGACCCCTGGCCCCCGTGTCCTCCTCGAGGGGACATAATTTGGGGTGCTCCTTGACTCTGTGCTCCCCAAACTTCAATTCTAAGACCCCAAAGAAATACTTCTGTTTTATTTCAGTTCTGCCTCTTTTCTCAGTTGACGAGTCCCAAGCACATGCAACCGGTCCCATGAGCAGTGGGGACGGGGGTCACGGCGGGCACAGAGAGAAAGGCATGAAAACGACGATCCCTTTGTTGAGAAATGACAAGCTCAGCTCCAAGGTCACCTTCCTTAAAATCCCCAATGACACTCTTCTCAACCACAGCCTCTAAGCTTTGCCGCTTCTGGATCTGTGATTTTGTACATCTGAGGGCCCCGGCTGCCATAAATCCTTTCAAGAACAAGGTGAAAGGAGGCAGAGAACCAGTACACACATATGCACCACAGGGAAAATAAAACAAGCTCCCCCAAGCCACGCTCTGTTTTTAACAAGTGGACCCCAACTGTAGGAAGGGGAGATGGAGATATGTTGGCCCTCCCCCCCCCCTTTGTCCCATCCCCTTGTCAACCACCACCCGTAACCCCACTGGAACTGACCCACTCAACAACCTGGGGTTTTCTCTCTTTAAGGGGACGTCTGAGAACACACAGCTCTGCAAACACGGGCAGCCCATGCACGATCCTGAAACTCAGAGCTACTTCTGAGCTACGTCACTGTAGAATTTCCAAATCTCCAACCTGGTTTTCGCTTCCCTTAGTTTAACGTAGCAAAGCTTTATCGACTTTTCTGATTGCTCGTGGGCTTTCTTCCAAAGTGCATGAAGCCCTCTGATTGTTGCTGAGTGCCTACACCTACCCGCCCTGTTTAAATAATCCCCAATCTAGAACAAGGATCAGCCAGCTTTCTACAAAGGGCCAGACAGCAAATATTTCCAACTCCGCGGGCTGTATGCTCTCCATTAGGACACTCGCTTCTGCCTTGGTAGCAACACAGCAGGCATCGGCAAACGAAAAGGCACGGCCAAGGTGCAACAAAACTTTATTTATGGATGCTGACATTTAAATTTTGTATCGTTCTCACGTGTTGGATTCTTAGCTCATGAGGTGCCTGGAAACAGGTGGCAGGTTGGTTTGTGCCCGTGGAAAAGGAAACCCTCTGTGAATTCTTTCTTCTGAAAAGCAATATAATAATGATGATGGGGATAGCGAACATTTATGGAGCGCTGATTAAACAGAAGGAGCCAACAAAGAAAACGGCCTTTTGCTTTCGCTCTAGTATTCTAACACCCAAGGTAGGTAGGGTTGTGTAGATGGGGAAATTAAGTCTTAGAAGAAGACAGTTAATGGGCCAAGTTCACATAGCAAGGATGTTCACCAGTCAGAAATCTCACTCCAGCCAGAGATGAGGAGGCACTCCTTCAGCATCCCTAAGCAACAGAATGTATTGAGAAGGACATGATAAAATGCCAGTTGCCTGGGCTTTGTAGGACTAGTTCAGAAAAGTCAGAACCATGGGTGGGGGTGGGAGGGAATGCCCATCCCTTTCCTGTACCAATTCCTTCTCCAACATTCTCCCAAATGCAGCAGAGCTTGAAGGGACTCTGGGAATCAGCCAGCATCAAGGTGAAGGATGAGGGTGGTGCATTTTACAAACGAGGTACCACTTGTACGGTGGCCCCCAGAAAACAGTGCAGTCAAGGGGACTGCAGCCCATCGCAGGTGACACGAGCCCATCGCAGCTCACTGTGTTCAGCTCTAGTGGCTGCACTGGCTCACCGGTCCCCGAGGTTCTACCCTGGGATCCCCAGAAGTAGGATTTGCCCACATGCAACTCCCCACAAGAGGCCTCCGCCTTATGGACACTCTGGCCTCCCAAATATCCCTTGTTTCTGCCTGCCTGCCCATAGCCAGCCTCCCCCTTCTGAGCTGGATGCAAATCACCCTTAGAGCCAGCCTCCCTCTGCTGCCCCCCCTTTACCCCCCCCCCCCCCCGCTCCTGCCAGAATTCCTTGCAAAAGGACCTGGGGGCAGGGAAGAGAGCTGGGTGGCTGCTTTCCCCTCCTTTCAGGGCCGCTGCCTGATTTCTCAAGCCTGGGCAGCAAGGCAGCTCTGGAGGAAGAGTGCTGCCCGCACGCCCAGCGCAGCCGCTGCAAAGCCGCGGATCCTGGACAGACACGGACCAGAAGCCAGAGAGAGCCAGCTGCTGGAGCAGGACGCTGCCTCGCAGACACGCACGCTGGTTTCCTAATCCCTGGGCCTTCAGGAACAGGAGGCCCCAGCAGCCGCCTCGGCAGCACTGCCGCAACAGGCCGAAGGGGCGGGGCGGGAGGCGAGCTTCTCATTATGTAAAACGCTTGGCTCCTTCCTCTTTCTCTGCATCCTGCTAGCAATTTTGTATCCGGTTTGGGAATTCCAGGAACATCTGCAATTGTCTTCTGCCCAACCACACATGTGCAAGCCGGGCTTGGTCGTGTTCCTACCTGCCGGCGCCCTGTCATTAGACGAGAGCTGAGAGCTGCGCAGGCAAACACAGCAAAGCCCAGGCGGCCCCCACACCTGCGGGGCTCGCCATCCCTGCCTCACCCGGCTCAGGCCTGGCGCGCAAAGACCAGGTCCCCACTCCGGGAGGGAGAATCGCTAGGGCGCAGAGGGCTTGTTTGAACAGCCAAAGTCCTCTGACCAAGCACACGGGACATTTTTCACACAGGACTCCCCCTCCTCCCCCCGGCCTCTGCAGGCAGGTTAGCCTTTGTGCGGCGAGGTCAGGGCAGGCCAGGTGGAAACGAGTGAGGGGCAGCTGAGTTCAAGGACAGGCATCAGCTTGGGCCAGGCGCACCGAGGGCCTCGGCTCAGATCAGACAGTGACTCCTTGGGCTGTGAGCCCCCCAAATGCAAGAAACCATTATCTTGGGAGTCAGCTACCTCTTCTCGCTCTTTAGGCCTCAGTCTGTAAAATGGGGTGAAAACAGTGCCCACCACCGTGGATTAATGAACTAAATGAAGGGGCGCATGGGACGCATTTGGAAGAGCACACGGCCCAGAGTTCCCGTGCAACCAGGGGTTACGGATGTTTGTTATTATGCCCAGTCCTCGTCCCGACTATGAGGCCCTGCTCCGCCACTGCCGCCCTATACACTCCCCAGTATCCCTGGGCCCCCTGCACCCTTTGCTCTACTCCCTTCATAGTTTCTCTGTTCAGGGGCTTATCTGCCACCATCAGTCGTTGGCTAGGCTCCCAAAGCAAGGAACTGCACGCGTGCGTTTCTCCCGGCATTATCTGACGCAGAGAAGGAACCCAGTAAATGCTTAAACAACTAAACCACTACCGTGGGCCTCTCTTCCTAACTCCGAATCCCCACCTCCACGGACCAAGCAGACATCTTCCCAAGTACACCATACGGGCAGTACCAGAAACTCCCTGTAACCCCTCCTGGGCTCTCTCTCCTGGCTTCCTTGTCACACCCAGATCTTGGCACATGGGAGACACCCAATAAATGCAAATGAAATAACTCGGGAAATCATGGGGACTCACCCATTTGTTCAGGGTTGGGCTTACGTTTTTGACATCATCTTGGATGATTCCCTCTCTCCCCTCCCCCACAAGACACCGGGTCCCACGTTGTCGATTTCACCTACCGCCAAGGTCGTCTGCTCCATCCCCTCCTTGGTCCACCACTGCTGATCTCTCTTCCCAGCCTCACAGTCCAGGGACCAGCTCTTTGCTCACCGGCCATCCCTCCCTTCATCCTGCTGCCATGGGGGTGCAGGGAAAGTCAATCCCCAGCTCAAATGCCTTCCTGATTCTGCAAACTCCCAGGCCCAGCCGTTGAGCTCCTCCTACTTTTTGACCCCATCTCTGCCTCTCGGGTCCTCCGGCTGCGCCCAGCTACTGGGAAGCCCTGCCTTGACCCACCTCTGGCCCCACGCTCAAAGCAGACTGCCACCGGAAATGGCCGTCTTTGCCTCCGCCGGACTCCAGCTCTGCTGTCAAAGCCGGGGACCCTCCACGGCCTCCTCAGAACTGTCCTTGCTCTCTGACAACTTCCTCGACCTCTCCTAGGCACTCCTGCCTACCTCGGTCTTCCACCGACGTCGCTTGGCTCGCTAGCCCACTGCACGTGTGTTGCGCCTGTGTTACGCTGGTCGGCCGGCCCCGGGAAGATGGGAACCAGACCTCACACTTCTGGGCCTGGAGGAAATACTCCGCCCATAGCAGCCACTCGCACATTGTGAGCGTAGATGTTGATGAGGATATATAAATATTCTTTTCTTTTCCTCGAGCAGCAACCACTGGCAGAGGCTCTGAGCCCCTTACAGGTGACCGCCTGGGAGGCAGCGATGCTCCCCTTTGCTCTCAGTGAGCAGGTTCTGCACCTGTTAAGGATCTGCCGTGTGAGCCTGGCGAAGGGCGGAAAACCCAAGTACGCCTTTCCTGACCCGCTGGTCCCCTTCAGCTGCCACAGTCAAGCATTCCATCTAGTTGACTTTGACACAAGATTTTGTTTCCACGAAGGCATTAGGTGGATACAAGTTTTTAAAAAGCTACTAGGGCACCTGGGTGGCTCAGTTGGTGGAGTGTCTGCATTTGGCTCAGGTCACGATCCCGGTTGTCCTGGGATCAAGCCCCGTGTCAGGCTCCCTGCTCTGCGGGGAGCCTGCTTCTCCCTCTCCTCCCAGTTCCTGCTCTCTCTTGCTCTCTCTCTCTCAAAAATAAATAAATAGAATCGTTAATAAATAAATAAAAACAAAAAACTACTAATCTACTCCCGCCGGTTCACCTTACACAAGGGAAGAGTGAGACCAAGAGAGGGGAGGTGACTTGTGCAAGGACACAGAGCTACTGGTGAGGGGAGGGCAGATCTGTCTCCAAACTGGCCCGTGCACCTGCCCCTGCCAAACACGTCCACATGGGAGAGGGTCGCTGGAGCACACCCACGGCCCCCACGGCTTCCTCCATCCACCTTGTCTCCTTCGATGGGTGACTCTAAGGGTCTCAAACCCAGGGAGCAGGTGCAACATAGACATGAGGGAAGCTGGTGGAGCCTAAGGATGAATCAAGAGGCCGGGGAGCTGTGACAGGCCCCAGGAGGTGTCACTCTGGAACGCCCCAAGACTGTGCTCAGGGGAGAATTCTGGCTCCGTCCTCAAGTGCCTCACTCTACTTAGTAAAGCCGGAGATCCGAAATTTCACACGAAATACCCACAACTGCAGTATCAGCGACTAACCCAAAGCTTCAGGGCAATGAGGTACAAGTAAAAAACAAACACACCCACCCCCAGGTCTCTGGGGCCATAGATGGCTGCGTTCTGACTCCTGACGCAGAGAACCCAGCAAGACGAGGGGAACCCAGGTCTAAGACTGTGAGTTCTTAACGATCTTTGGGTCTGAGAGTATAAAATTTAGTATAAAACCTGACGTCTAAAAGTGAGGCCATTTCAGCATCCCCTTCCTGTGTCCATAATGCCCGTGCGGCGGCTTGGGATGGAGGGTGTCTGCGGAAAACACAGAGTAGAAGCAAACCCGCCATGTTCTTCTAATAAAACTCTTAAAACGTGCCCCATAAGTAACGGCAGTTCTGAGTACGGAGTAATAACGCCACAATAAATTAGGGAGAGGAGCCCCAGCTGCTCGCAGCCCAAGGGGGGTCTCGGTCAGAGCGTCCTAAGCTGCAGACAGACATAAGCAGGACAGACGACGCTTGCCATCAGAGCCACGGTATCCCCCACTCTCCTCTGCATCCCGTCCATAAAACAAAGTGATTTACGGAGACACGGGGAGGACCTTTGCTTCCCCTCTGCAGAATTTATTTGTCTTTAATGGCTTGCCGGGCCTCCCCTTCCTTCTCATCTCTTCCTCTCCCACCTCTGCTCTCTCCTCCGCCAAGGGACAGCCAGCATGGCAGGGCGGCCCAGCAAAATGGTTCAAGAACAAAACGGACAGGCTGAGCGGGCAGGAGAGAAGGCGGCCTCAGCCTGAAAGGGGCTGGCCTGGCAGATGTGGGCTGAGGTTCCCACCTGGCTTTTATTGGGGGAAGAACTTATTAAAGTGAATAATCCCACCTGTAGTGAGGAACGCAACAGACGGTGGGGGGTGGGGGTGGGGAGCTCGGGGGATGCACGAACAGGTCCCCCTTAAAGGGGACACAAGTGATTTCAGCTCCTTGGACACAGCTCCAGGGATAACAGGGACCAGGATCTGTCATCGGACCATCACTACCATAACTCAAAATTCATCCCCTTGCTGGTTCCCACATGGTTCTTGTCTTTTTCAGTAAGCGACTACTCTGAAGCCAGGAGGCCAGAGGTGAGAAAGTGAGCAAAGGTCTTGGAAAGGACACACCCGCCGGGGAAGGCCCCCGCCCGAGACCGGGGTAAGGTCTCCACGAGGGGAGAGTAAGAAAATCCCCCAGTCCAGGAAGTTAGACACTTGCCTGCCATACTTCTCAAAGCTCCTTCACTGACGTGAGTTCATTTGATCCTTGGAAGAGCTCTGCTAGGGCAGCCGGACTCTACTTCATGAAGGAGGAACCGAGGCCGAGAGAGGTCCGATGACTTGCCCCAGATCACACAGCTAGCTCATGACAGATCCTCTCAGCCCAAGTCTGGGTTTATTCCTCTGTTAAGTACACCCACCAAAGTTGTTTGTGGGGACGGGCCAAAAAAAATTTTTTTTTCCTAACCAAGAACAAATGCAAATATTCACCATTAAAATAAAAAAAATCTACAGGTCGGGCGCCTGGGTGGCTCAGTGGGTTAAGCCTCTGCCTTCGGCTCAGGTCATGATCTCGGGGTCCTGGGACCGAGCCCCGAGTCAGGCTGTCTGCTCAGCAGGGAGCCTGCTTCCCCCTCTCTCTCTACCTGCCTCTCTGACTACTTGTGATCTCTGTCAAATAAATAAATAAAATCTTTAAAAAAAAAAAAATCTACAGGTCAAATTGATTTCTGCAAAGCCCATCTCAGATGACACTGGGACAGAAGCCGCCGAGCGTGTATCTGGCTAAGCCCGATTTTTCTTTTTCTTTTCAACAACAAGAGAGGTTTTTCCTGCTCAGCACCCCAGACTTATGTTCTCTCCCTTCCCTTCAGGCCCCAGATGCCTTTCCATCTTCCCAACAGCTACACAAGGAGGGGAGACGTGGGCAGGAGATTGTCAGATGTGAAGGACTCCAGATTTCCCGAGACTTGGTCAGAAACCCGCTGCATAAACTCCAGATGGCTCCTCTGGGAGGGGATTCCTCTGGGTGGGGCCAACACAGGGTCAAGGTGGCCCTGTGGTCCTCAGGCTCCGGAAAGATACGTCTGCACACCTGGACCCAGGATATACCCACCCTAGTGACAGACACCAGAGGCCACCTGACCGAGTGGCCGAGGAGTAGAATGCGTGTTCCTGAAGAGTCCACGGCCGTGTCAGCTGTGAGAATCTCACGGAACCGGGGATGGTCTGGAGGAAGACAGGTTCCAGACCAGGTGGCCCGGCACGAGGACTTCAAAGGTGCCACCCGCCCTGAGTACACTTCAAGGGTCAACCTGCACATCAGGCTTGGTAGACCAGGAGGTCTACCCCCCCCCCGCCCCCCTACACGGACCTCTAAGCAAATCCTGCTGGCTGGCTCTGACCTTCCCAAGAGCTGTCCTTGGCGGATCCAGGCAGGCACCCTCCCTGCAGCGTCAGGCAAGGCTGGTTCATTATCTAACAGGGCCGCCCACCCTTCCCCCAGGTACCCAGCCTGCACCCGGGTATTACCCTCAGCGGCTACCCAGGAAGCCCTAGAAGGTGTTAGCTGATAAGCAAGGTCATAATTTACAAGCCTCAGCGTAGCCAGCCCCTCCCAGGGGCTTTTGAAAGGTTATTTCGGGGAAAGCAGTCTTACCAATCCAAAGAAAGACGTCCTGACCTAGGATCTCTCAACCTTGGCCCTGTGGGCCGCCATTTTAGGTTGGAGCATTCTTTACTGAGGGGACAGCCGTGTGCACTGTAGGTCATTGAGCAGCCCCCCAGGCCTCCACCGACTGGATGCCAGGGAGCCTCCCCTTCCCCCTAAGCTGCGGCAATCAAAAGAGGTCTCCGAACATTGCCAAAGATCCCAGGAATTGGGGGGGGGGGCAAGACCACCCCCGGCTGAGACCACTGGCATAATGGCGGGGGCGAGGGAGACTCGGAAGTGGGGGGCCCATCAAATCATACTACCTGGGGCCACCGCCTGATGAGGCTTACGTGTAAAAGTCTGACCACAGGGCATCCTGGACACCTCAAGGTGATACCGGCAGAGAGGACGAAAGGGCCTTCTCCATCAGGAGAAAAAGCCAGGGCGATGTCGGCTTGCCAGAGCGCTCCAGCTGCGTCGGGGGCAGAGGGCTGAGACGCTGTAGAGTGAGAGCTGAACAGAGACCTTTCCAAGAAGCCAAGGGCCACTTCTAAAACCCTCACCTCATAAAGGAGATGACTTGTCCACCCTCGCTCCTTCCCCCTCTCCTGACGTGTCCCTCCGTCCCTTCTACAGGACGGTCTGCTGAAGGCTTCTCGTTAGTATGGGAGGGAAGAGACATCTGGAAAGGCCTACGCTGGTTTTCCTGTACCTGGGCAGGTGCCCGTTTGGCCCCTGAAGTGATCCCGGAAGCGGGAGCCAAGCTAGGACCCTGCTCAAGATGCTGAGAAAACAGAGGAGAAAGGGATGGGGGGCGGGGGGCAGGCTCCCAATTAATGGAGAAGACACAGCCATGCCACGCTTGAGTTAGACTGCCCAGCGGAATGTAGGGCCCTTTGTGTTCCTTCATTTGAAACAAAAGCGAGCAGAGTGGGCTACAAAGGGGTCAGGGGGAGGGGAGAGGGAAAACCCGTGGGTTCCTGTGAATGGACCCTGTTTGCGAGAGACGGGGGCACGACAGGGACAGGGGCCTGTCAAGGCAATAATGCGCATTTGTGGATAAAGTCTGTCCACATATGTCTTTAAATTCATGTTCTTTTCTTGTTTGGGGAGAACAGTTTATTTCCCAAATTTAACTGCTTAAATTTCTTCTCCAGACCTGTGTTGTCCAGTCCCGACGCCACCGGTCGATGGCCACTGGAAATGGGGTAAGTCCAAGCTGGAATGGGCTCTAGGGTAAAATACACACCACATCTCCTAGACTTTGTATGAAAAAAATAAACGAATAAAGTAGTAAAAACAGAAACAAAAATTTGGGAGCACCTGTGTGGCTCAGTCGTGAAGCGTCTGCCTTTGGCTCAGGTCATGATCCCCGGGGTCCTGGGACTGAGCCCCGCATCGGGCTTCCTGCTCGGCCTCTCCCTCTCCCACTCCCCCTGCTTGTGTTCTCTCTCTCACTGTGTTTCTCTCTGTCAGATAAATAAATAAAATCTTTTAAAAAAACAAAGTAAAATAAAATAAAGTAGAACATCTCACTAATAGGTTCCTTTTATATCAACTGCATGTTGAAATGATAAAATTGGGGATATGTTGGGTTATATAAAATGTATTATTAAAATCGACTTCATCTACTTTCCTGTCCTTTAAATGTGGTGACTAGAAAGTTTACGATGACATACGTAACTCGGGTTTTACTTCTACGGGACAGTCCTGCCCTAGGCTAATGGTTCTCAGTTTCTGCTCTCTCTCTCTCCTACCTTCCCTCCTCTCTTGCTCGCAGAGCTGCCTCAGATTTTCTGGATCCTTTCGAAGAGTCTATCAATCTTAATCCATTTGCCAAAGACATTCAAGATGCCTTCTGCACGTACCGCACCGAGCTGGGATCTGTGGGGGACCCCAAAATGAACCAGACTCTTGGATTGGGGGCCAAGGCTCTGAAGGACCTGGCTTACCCCTTTAAGAAGTGAAGTTGAGAGAGCCAGCTGCGGGGAACCCACCGACACAGAAACTGCAAACGCCCTTCCCTTCCAGGCTTGGCCGCCATGTTGGACCAGTTCCATGTGGGCAGCTGGCGAAGCTAAGTTTTTACTTTCAACACACAAGTGGCTTTTCTGGTTCTTTTCTCTCCCTGGTGACACTAACCCCACCACCCGTTGTCTCTCCCTATACCACAGCTTTCTTTTTTCCTTCCTCATCTGACACAGGGATCGTACATCTTGGAGAAAACCTGTGTTTCAGGACAGAGTGTTGTAGCTCTTTGTCCCCCGAGCCGACCCCGGCCCCGGCTGAGGGCTTCGGTTTGCCAAGCCACGGAAGGCCCATGAAGAGCAATGGGAGGGGGTCGAGAACAGGCATTCACCATCCCAACCCACCGCATGGACCGGGAAGGCTAATTTTCATCCAGAAAGGACACACATCAGTGATCGGTGATCGGTACCGTAACTCCAGCCGGCGTTCTCGCGGGGAGCCATTCCAACCCCTCCAGGGGGCAAGTGGCAATGTCTGGAGTCATCCCTGATGGTCATAACTGGAGAAGGGGACACTGCCGGCGCTGAGTGGGCACAGGCCGAGGGATGTGGCTAAACATCCTATGACACGAGAAGAGAATTATCTGGCCCAACAGGTCAATGGTGTTGAGGCCGAGAAACTCTGATCTAGAACATGGAGGAGGCGAGTATCCCCCCGCTCACCGCCACCATCGCCAAGCCAGAGCTTGCTCTCATCTCTGGCATCAGCGAGCATCCATCCTCCCTCAACACCACCTTCCAACAAACACACCTGGGAGCAGATCCAGGAAAACCTGAAGGATCAGGGCAAGAAGAACAACCGGGAGAAGAAAAACAGTCCAAACATGATTAAATAAATTAGCGCCGCTAATTACCAGGGTTCTAACTTAGCACCTGGAGCAACAGCTGGGGTTGCACAGCACTGAGCAAATATCATCCCCAGCTCGGGCCGACTCCGGGCATATTGACTTGCTCCTCCCGCCTTCCTCTGGCAGGAGACGTGCCTGAGAAAAGACGAAGCCATAAAGTCTTGGAGCGGAGTGGCCGCCCTCTGGAGGTGGGTTCAACGCCACGGCTGCCTCTGCCACACCTGCACACCCCAGCAAGGACATTCCCGGAAGAATAGGTTGCTCAATGCGGTAAAATCTCCTCCCAGGGTGAGGTCCCAGCTTCCCAAGCCGCTGACGTCTGCAACTTACCCGGCCTCCTGCCTCCATGAATATTGTCACCTTCACGCTTGGGAAACGTCCAGACAGAACTGACTGCCCCCTCTCCCAGCCTCTGCTTTCACTACTTCTCTGCTCTGTTCCTCTGGGCCTGACAGTATTTTCTCTGGAAGAACTGTTACTCATTCTACGAGGTACTCCCAAGGCCCTGTGTCTCGCTACTGTGATCCCCCCAGCCAGGTCATAAAGTCTAACTAGATGCCCACTGAACGTGGGAGACTCACTAGGCCACCCAGACACCGTTGCATCGCGCAGGTATCCAGTCCCCAGAGCTGCTGCCTCCCCGTCACCACGGAAACGCAGCTGTGTCACAGCCACATGGCTTACAGGTAAGAAGCACCAGGACTCTGGTCTGGGGCTACGTCTCATTTTGATTTAAAAGCTGCTGTTGGGGATGTCTGGGTGGCTCCGTGGGTTAAGCCTCTGCCTTCTGCTCGGGTCATGATCTCAGAGTCCTGGGATCGAGCCCCGCTCTCTGCTCAGTGGGGAGCCTGCTTCCCCACCCCCCCACCCCCGCCCTGCTCTCTGCCTGTCTCTCTGCCTACTTGTGATCTCTGTCTGTCGAAGAAATAAAATATTTTAAAAAATAGAAAAATAAAAGCTGGCATTGGTGGGATTTTCCCAGAGTGCACACTTTACTGGGTTGAACTGTGGCCCCCAAAAGATATGCCTACATCCTCAGAATCTACGCATATGTCCCTATTTGGGAAAGCCATTTTGCAGATGGAATTACATAAGGATCTCAAGACCAGATCATCCTGGATTACCCAGGGGGGCACGGACTCCAGTGACAGGTATCCTTACAAGAGACAGGGGGAGGAAAAGGCAGACACGCCGAGGAGTAGAACGCGTGGAGATGGAGGCAGGGACTGGAGCGAAGCTGTCCCAAGCCAAGGGAAGCCCGTGGCCACCTAAAGCCGCAAGAGGCCATGGGGGATGGTTCCCTAGAGCCGTCAGATGGAGCCCGGCCTTGCTCCCGTCTTGCTTTTGGACTTCTGGCCTCAGAACCGTGAAAGAAGAGATTCCTGCTGTTTTGTCCAGTTGGAAGCAAGTTGTTCCAGCAGCCCTAGGAAAGGAAGGAACGCACATCCAACCCCATTTCTCATCAACCATGTTGCCCACGAATGCGGCTTTTTTAGCACAAAACATGGCACTCTGGGCTTGAGTTGTGAGTGCATTCATTCACACTTTTATTAGACCTCTGCTCTGCCCTAACACACCTCCTTGGCGTTTCCATCACAATGGTCCTTCCTGAACCCTCCGAATACCCCTCTCACCCCTTGCCCTGTCCCTCCACGTCCTGATGGCTCAGCAGCATTATATTTTGACAGCATGTGGTTGACCCAGAGCCCCCCATCTGAATGTATGCCTCCTAAGGGCAGAGGACACTTCTGCTTACTGACCGTTAAGACTCCAGGAAGGAGAATGTGTAGCACACAGTAGGTTATTAAAAAAATTGGGTGGGATGAATAAAATCATAGTCCTCATCTTCAAAAGCAGAGGAAGTCTAGAATGTTCTACCATATTTTCATTCCAGAGCATTGTCTGCAAATAAAAAGCCTTCCTGCACCCTCCCTTGGGTTACCATGGACTTTTACACATATCACGTTGGCTCCATGAATTAGAAGTCCATCATGATTTGTCTTTGGAAAAAATGGGATTTTTCTCCGAAGGGAAATTCCTGTGCTCCTGTTGGCTAAAGCATATTGCCTAAAATGCCCCTAAATTTTTAATGAGGGACTGTTTTTTGTGTGGGGGGGTGTTTTTTGTTTTGTTTTGTTTTGTTTGCATCCCCCATTGCTAGCACTTTCTTCTAGACATACAAGTTGAGACACACAGGGAGTGATGCTTTGGGACGCCTCAACACGCGGACATCACACTACCTGGCAGGCCAATGCTCCCCTGGGTAGCCAGTGGCTTCCAGTCGGTGGTTGCTACCAAGGCTTGCCATGTTCCTGACATACCTGAGGACATTCGTGACACTGAAGTCACACAGAGAAGACCTAGCTGGACCTCTTCTTTAGGAACTCTAAGGTCCAAGGACCCTCTGTGTAAATGCATTACAGCGTATGGTCAACAGGCAGTTATCGTTCAGCTCAGCCCAGATGAGCGCAAAAGGACCTTTCATTAACAGGTAAGCTCTGGTCTCTCTGTAAGGGACAAATGAGGCCCTCCCTATTCATGCTTTTTTCAGACATTAGTTCGGCAAGTAATAGCGTGGAACTTTTCAGGACAGGATAATAAGTAAACAGAAGTCTTTTGGGTTTTGATATAGGGGGCCTTAATAGGAAGGAAAAAAAAAAACTGGAGTCACAGGGGAATTTGAAAATTAAAAAAACAAAAAACAAAAAACTCTGTCCTTCTAAACAAAGCCAAGATATTCTTAGTACTTTCATCTGCATTTGTTTGGCCCTTTCTTCTAAGCTTTCCATCAAAAATAGCCCATCACCGTTTTGTTGCTCTGGCCCAAGGACCGTGCTGGGAAAGGAAATCTACCCTTAAGGGGCAGAGAAGAGAACAAAACGTCCTCAATGTGCCAGAATAAGAAAACTCATTAAAATGGTTTCAAATTTACACTGCAACTAACTTTAAAACAACAAAACCAAAAACCAAAAAACAACCACTTGTCGAGTTTTGGTGAAGTATCAAAGCATATCCTCAATGACCCAAAAAAGTTACAAATATACTTACATGTCTGGCTGCAGCTGGATTTTTCTACACGTCTATATGTGTGCCTTCAGACTGAAAAGGCAGAAGCAAGTCCCACAATCCAGCCAGACAAGAGGGAGCTTAGCAAAGGCAGGAAAAGAGGCCGCTCTTCCCAGTTTTTTTGTTTTGGGAAATACAGTTATCTTTCATAAAAATATTATAAGGTCAGCATGCAATGCATGATTGCATTGTTCATTATTATTATTATCATTATTTTAATTATGCCTGTATTATTGTCATTTTTCAATGAATAAACAACTTCTAAAGATTTCTCAGTTTTCATTACAAATACAGTCAATATCAATAAGTATGAACCGCCATACAACAAAAACTCTTTGGGCTCTCAGAAACCTACGAGTGAGTCCTGAGACTAAAATGGGAGAACCGGGGCCATAGACGAATATTTCACGATTTCACTAAGAAGGAAAGGAAAAAAAAGAAACAAAAACCAGATCATCAACGATGATGGCAAATACCAGCGAATTTATCTTCTCTGGGTTCCTCCTCTACTTCTAACTTTCTGTGACTACATAGTGCAGACCATGTGTAAAGATAAGAGGCAGAGCATTTCTCCAGCTCCTATGGGCCATACTGTCTCCACAACGCATAGAACGACATTTGGAGCATACCTTGGGTTTAGGTCTAGAGCAACGATTTCTAAAATGAAATTTATTTTCTTCTTGGAAGTGGGGGAAGGATTAAGTTCCCAAAACCTAGTGACAGCAATATTGGATCTTTTCGATGAAAACTTTTTTTTAAAGTCACAGGAAAAGAAAAGTAGCCAAGTCCTAACACTAAACCCAGGCTGGGTATGGGGATTTCTACTTCAAAAAGAAGGTGGAGGACCGAGGCCTGAATTTGTTGACCCTCTGCAAACAGGGAAAATAATCCTAAATAGCGATGCTCCCATAGCCTTAGAAGATGCCTGGAGAAGAATGACTTGAAAAGAAATCTGCCTGGTCTATGGTCACCTGGCTCTTTCTGGGTGGCCCTGCCGAGTAACCACCCCGGGAGATTTCTGCTTCTGCAGCCGCAGAAAAGCTAATGAGCATTCCCCAGGGAGCAATGAGAACCAGCGCGCTAAAGACCAAGGTGGTTGGTTCTGAAGAATTTCTGGAATGGGCATCCTGGAATTCAGAAGCTCCGGGGACCTCTCCAGCCACGGACTCTCCTGCATGGAGGTCCTCCAGGAGCCTAGTTCTGAAAATGGTTGCTGTTGACATGCAAGCGGCCAGAGCATCCCGTCCTGTGCCCCACCACCCCCCCTGCTCGCGGGCTCGGGGGCCCCGCCCTGAGGCTATTCCCTGGGCAGACCCCAGGCACACAGGCCCCTTCTGAGGTTTTCCAAGCCGCCTCTCCTCCGGGCGGCTCTGGCAGGTCCACACGGCTCCCTCGGGCTGCATAATTAGCGGGCTTCGGGCCACCGTGCCCGGTCTGCTGCGGTTCCCCACGCCCAAACACAGCCCTCCAGCCCCCTCCTCACTGGCGCCACTTCTGCCGACGCCTCGCACACATCCCCCCACCCTGGGGCCACCTCGCCAACCGTGGGGTCTCCACACGGCAGCCCCGGGGCCGGCCACCGCCACCCTCACACCGACACGCTCCCTAATCCGCTGGCAAACGCAGAGCTAGTCTACAAAGCCCTCCTGTCACCACCTCAGAGCCCAACTTCGTCTCAACCCATTGAGAGCCTTTTCAAAGCTATGGTGGGAAGAAACAAAGTGCAGGGACCACAAGGAAGGCTCATCTCTCCTCTGGATTCTGTCCTCTCTGTCTCCTTCCCTCTTTCTCCTTCTCCGCCCCACCCCCCGCCGCCCCAGCCCCCCAGTGAAAATCACAATCCCACCACTGGAAGGTAAGGTCTTAGGAGGTCATTTCTTCTATCCTCCTGCTTTGGGGCAGGACTGTCCTCAAAATGAACATGCAACATTGCTGTCCGGCTCTAGAAGGCAAATGCCACAGCCAACCTCCTTTCTACACGTACCTGGGCTATGAACCCTGGGTCAAGCTCATACCCGTGCTCTTGACAAGCAACATGAAACATACAACAAAACGCCGTCACTGTCTCCATGCCCACTGGGGACACTCCCCGGGGCCGTGCGGACACCCCACTCCCCACCCAAGCCATCTTCTAACGAGCCTGGAAAAGGCAAGAGTGAGCACACTGGTCGATGAGTTTTCCATCGTAAAGAATAGGGACCAGAGGAGCACACCCGTTCTTTGTGTTCTAAAGTTTACTTTCAGCTTCAGCAAGCGAAAGGGTTTTTTTTAATATAATAAAAAAAGTTATATGACTTTAATTAAATGCACTTATTAAAAGGGTGAAATATTTGGAGAGGCTGTTTCTGTGCTCGAGGCACATTTTCCAGCGTGCTGTAGACCGTCTGCATCCGTCCGCTCTAGGCAATTTTTAATGCACAAATAAATCCGCACCTGACGTGCTGACAGATGATTATGCCGTGTGGCAGCCAACAAAAGTAAACACAGGGGCAAGTTTTAACCTCTTGCAGTCACAGAGCCTTCCCCGCTGGGCCCGGCTCAGGTGCACGGGACTGCTAGCAAAGGCTTGGCCTCCAGCGAGGCATCTTCCTGTCCCTGGAAACGGGCTGCCCTCCCATCAGGCTGTCTGGAGTGTGGCCTGAGCAAAGGGACAGGAGCGGGTCAAGGGAGGGGATGGAGAGGAAGACTGGCCACACGCAGGGCCCTCCCTTCTCCCTCCCCCCAACCAGCACCCTGCTTTCCCTCCATCCTGTTTACCCTGCAGCCCAAAGCTCCGCGGGCATCTGCACAGCAGGCTGGTCCGCGATCGGCCAGCGCGCCCCATGGACCCTTCCAGGTGCCGAGCTGGCCCAGCAGATGGAGAGCCCTGCCATGAGTTTCTCCCAGCTTTGCCCAAAGTCCAGCCAGTTTACTAGAGCGCTAAAGAGGGAAGGGGCAGTTCCCTCTTCATAGAGTAGGACATCAGCCGAGGGAGCGGGCAGGGGGAGGGGGAGTCCGGGAATGGAGGCTCCGAGAATCTCGCACAGACACACAGTCTGTCCGGTAGGCTTACCGTCCCACCAACAACCTTGGGGCAGAGCGGAGAGCAAGCCTTCTGCATCTGTAAATCATCACTGTTGTTACTGTAATTTACTGGGTGTTTACTACAAACAGAACCCTGCCTGAGTGCTCTAATACGTTGTCTCGTTTTATCTCCACACTCTCCAAGGCCTGGACCACTAAAACTCATTCATTCTTATCACTAATTTGAACAGCCTCCTCTGGGCTCATTCTCTCCACAAGCTTACTGTCCTTGTGCTTATTAGAAATACTAGGTTATTGCCCGCCCCCCAATGCCCACCCCCGGGGCATCCATAATAAAGAGTACAAGTACAAAGAAGCAACCACATCTACCTTAAACAGCCCTGAGCATGCACATATTTTTTTTAAAGATTCATTTATTTATTTTGAGAGAGAGAGTGAGCGCACAAGCAGAAGGGGCAGAGGGAGAGCACATCTCGAGCAGACGCTGCGCTTAGCGTGGAGCCCCATGTGGGGCTCAATCTCACAACCCCGAGGTCACGACCTGAGCCAAACACAAGAGTGAAACGCTTAACCCACTGCGCCCCCCAGGCGATCCCACTCCCCAGCCAAGCACAGGTGTTTTAAGTATAGAGAGGAGCTCAATTACGACCACTGAAGAAATACTTTCTTTTTCCTCTAGGGATAAGTTCGGGGATACATAAATTTATTTTTAAAACAACAGAAAGGCTGGGGCACCATGAAACGTGATCAGATAAACACAAAACTCCTACAGCGGGTGGAAGGCTAGAGCAGGTGCCCTCCCCCTGGGCAGCCAAGAGACGGAGCTGGACATGAGCAGGGAGACGGCCTCGCTGGTGGACATGTGTCAACCTTCTGAGTCTGGGGGATGTCCCACTTCACGAGGTAGGGCTCAGAGCTGCTCCTGGGCCGAGGGTATAGGTCCTTCTTCCCCAGCCCCTCTGGCATGCAAGGCAAGAGCAGGAGGCTTAGGCTCCCTGCCTCTGTCACGCCCGTGGCCTGACCTTGAGCATGAAGCCCTAACACAGAGCCGTGGGAGTCCTCAGAGACCCCACCCCGTGAGCTGGGGTACCAGCTGCCCCAGGACCGACGGCCGCTCAGGGAGGCGGCCACTCTCCTGCGGCCTCCTGTGCCCAGCGGTAGAGGTGACCCTGTCCAGACCGGCTCTGCAGCACTTGAGACACAGTCCCCGAACCCGGTTTCCCACCCTTCGCCCTTCGTGGAGATGCGGAGCGAATGCGGTCTGCTTTCAGTAAATCCAGTTGGACTTTTTCCTCGTTCTGTTTCTTACTTTTATTAATTTTCACTTTCTATCGCAATAAAATATGCAATAGAAAAAAATGTACATTTCATGAGAGTACAGCTCATGGAATTTTCACCAAGTAAATACACCCATGTAACCAGTACTCCCAGGCGTCCACCTTCCCATCATCACCACCCAACAAGGACAACCGGTATCTTGATGTCTGGCACCACAGACCGTGTCTGAACTTCATGTCAACATAGTAATACAGGGTGTAGACTTCACCTCTCACTCAGCCTCACGCTTGGGAGACGCGTCTCTCCTGCCGTGTGCAGCGGTGGTGCGTTCATTTTCACTGCTGCATACTATTCCACCGAATGCCTATCCCATGGTCCATTTATCTCTTCTACTATTGACAGACAGCTGAGTGCTTTGTAACTGCGGCTATTTCAAACAAGGCTGCTCGGAACATTCTAGTACATATCTTTTGGTAAAATGTGAACATATTTTTGCTGGGTTATAGATCAATGTACTTAAAATGGGTATGTGTGCATGCACGTGCACACACACGTGTGCACTCAACTTTGGAAGTGCTGCCAGTCTTCTAAAGTGATCATACCCAGGGTGCCTCCATGGGCCAGTCGGTTAAGCAGCTGCCTTCGGCTCAGGTCATGATCCTGGGGTCCTGGGATCAGCGATCGGGCTCCCTGCTCAGCGGGGAGCCTGCTTCTCCCTCTGCCCCTCCTCTCTGCTTGTGCTCTCTCTCTCTCAAAATAAATATTTTTTTTAATTAAAAATAAATTAAAAAAAAAATAAAAAATAGGAACGCCTGGGTGTCTCAGTCAGTTAAGCATCTGCTTTCGGCTCAGGTCATGGTCATGATCCCAGGCTCCTGGAATCGAGTCCTGGATCCGGCTCTTGACTCAGCAAGGAGCCTGCTTCTCCCTCTGCCTGCCACTCCCCCCACTTAGGCGCTCGCTCTCTCTCTCTCTCTCTCTCTGACAAATAAATAAAATCTTTAAAAAAATAATAAAAATTAAAAATAAAGGGGGGCGCCTGGGTGGCTCAGTGGGTTAAGCCTCTGCCTTCGGCTCGGGTCATAATCTCAGGGTCCTGGGATCGAGCCCCACATCGGGCTCTCTGCTCAGCAGGAGCCTGCTTCCCCCCTCTCTCTCTGCCTGCCTCTCTGCCTACTTGTGATCTCTGTCTGTCAAGTAAATAAATAAGTAATCTTAAAAAAAAAAATAAGGGGACCATATCTATTTAGAATGATTTTTCATTGGACTCCAGAACGACTTCTGCCCCCAAGATATGACACTGGGGAAGAAAGAGATGAATGAGGAGAAGGATGTCAGTACAAATCCGTACGGTGATGTTTCCCTCTTCTGAAATGATTCCTCCGCAGACGTCTGAGTCAGTCTTGGTATCCGGCCCGCTGCCACCCGGCTCGACCTGGGTTAAATGACTGCTGACAGGTCATCATGAAGGTCAAGAGCACAGCTGGAACGGGACTTCTGAACTCACGGCCTTCTGACCCAGCAGCACAGACTCACATTCCTGCCAGCCCCATGGGCCCCAGGACACCGGCGGCCACGTGGGGATCACCACCTTCCCCTGCATCCGAGAGGAGACGGCTTGCATTTGGACAGGGATCCTGGGCCCGAAGGCCTGCGGGGCCAGCAGGAACTTCAATCAGACCACGAGGGCCAGGCAGGGTGGGGATCAGGTCAGGAGTGGTGGGGATTTGAATAAATTGAGAGCGAATGTCCAGTCTTAGAGGAACATTTATTACTCGGCTCGCTGATTTCTACCATATGGGAAAGAAGACCCCACTGCTGCCAGATTTTCTGACTTTTCAAGGGGAGCTGGAAAACTGGATTTTTTTTTATGAGATACTGCAATTTGTAATGTTGGTTAACTGTTAAAAAAAAAAAAAAAAAATCTCTGAACACCATCAGCCCAACAAGACACATCTAGAGATCAGATCTGGCCCCAGAACCAGCTCTGGATAGGGCCACCCCAGGCTTAGGTGGATTCAGCATGTTACGTTCCCAAGAGGCGGCCTTCTGGGGCAGCACAGAGCAGAGCCGAATGGAAATCACCATGACAGCTCTCCAGAGAGGCACATCCGAGATCCAAATTCCTTCTTTCTTACGTGGACGGGCTCCCTCCTCACGGAGGACCCTCTTCCTTACCCTGATTAAGGCAGCGTTCCAGTGAAAACCCTAACCGTCATGAACACCTCGGACAAGGTGCCTCACACCTGATGGGAGGAGAGGGGGGGACTCCTGTGTTCTTCCCTCTACATCTGGCAGCGAGGTGTCGCGTAATTACCGCAGGTCGCCAGCTCTGCCCCCGGGCCTCATTGCACTTGGCAGGATCCTTTGGAATTGACTACATCTGGTGAAGTGAAACACAACCTGAAAAACAATTTATTCCCGCAACAAGTCATCAATGAGAAGACACTCCCACTTCCGCCAGTGAGACCTGCTTTCCCATTGGCGCAGCCCCCACGTGCGAGTCTCCCCCAGCTGCCTACGCGTGGACGAGGCGGGCCACCTACCTCTTCTTTTCTGTCTCTCCCCTGACCGCCGGGCACCGACACCACCTCCCCGCCTCTGCCCTCATTCCCTCTCTTCCGACGGCCCTCGTTCAACACATCCCTCGCGCACACGTCCGTTCACCGATGCCAAGAGTGAACAGGTGGAAACAATCTAGCCACAGACACGGCTGGGAATAAATTTGCCCGTTGACTTTCTCCTGGTCTCAGCTCCCACTTTCTAGATCTTCATCAGGCAGGTACACAGTCGGCGCTCAATAAATGCCGGTCGCATGTCCTGTATAAACGCCAGTCTCCCGCGTGCAACCAGCTGCTGTGGAAGGACACGAGCGCCTAGCCAGGACGCGTGATCTCACCACACCCCACGTGCAGGCTGAGACAGGTGTCCCCAGACAAGGCAACAGGCACAAAGAGGTCCTGCGGCCACCTGGGCGGAGGGCGGGTGGAGAGGCGAGAGGCAGGGCCTGTTCCAGGTCATTAGCTTCCGAAACCCCACTTCCCAAGCGCCTCTGATGATTATTCAATAAGTTAATAACCTAAATGCTCAATAAACATTAACGACCTACCAGACAGTTAATTTACATCGTGAGCTCAGGCAATTCTTCCGGCAGCCCTACAAGGCTCGGTTGAGGAGTCTTAGGAGGATAAAGAGCTTTCCCAGGGAAATTAATCAAGCCCGTCTCAGAGGTTCGTAAGTGGGGGGATCTGGGCAAACATGGGGCGGGGGCATCTTGGGTTGTCCCAATTCATGGTGGGCAGGAGCCAGGGTTGCTGGAAATCTGCCTCAGGCCGGACTTCCCCGCCCGAATTCCATTTTTTTTTAATGCTATTTTTTTAAGATAGAGGCATTGCTTCAAAGGCTGCAACGTCACGGAAGACAGATGGATAGAATAAAGCAGACTGTGGGAAGCACCAAACGAGGAGGAGCCATCACACGTGTTCCAAGATCGCGGGGCCAGGGAGACTCTCGGTGACCCAGGTGTTCGGGGAAGGCGTTTCGAAGAAAGCAGGACTTCAGCCAGGCTTCAGGGATGGAACTGATTCCAATCGGCACAGAAGGAGGAAAGAGGGAGAGGGCAACAAAGTCAAGTGTGCAGAAGTGAGACTCTGCCCGCCAAGTTGAGGGGGAGGCGGGAGAGCACCTGGGTAGGTCACAGGGTCACCTGTTCAGAGCGGGGCGGGGAAGAGGGGTTTGCACGGTTTGCACGGGATTGAGGAAGGATTTCGTCTACATCCAAGGAATTCCAACCTATCTTGTAAGACAACAGAACTCACTATGGGTTGAGCGCAGGAGAGACCCAACTGGTGGTTTCAAGAGTGAATGGACCGGACAAAAGAGAGGGTAGAATGACGGGTCAGTTAGAAGTGCTCCCCATAAACCCCATGAGTAAGAGTCCCCAGTACCAGCAGAAATCAGCCACTGAGCCCTGCCAACACCTTCTCGATCCCTGTTTGCATTCAGTTGGGACAGGAAACCACGCCGGGAGGCTGAGAGAAGAGGAAGGGTTGAATCCCACTTCTTATTTCCGAACCCGATAACCAGAAGAATGACGGAACTACTGCTCATAAGAAAACATTTGAGGAAGGGGAGTTTAGGCTCAAGTTATTTAGGCAGAAATGTCAAGGGGACAGTAAGAGCTAATCAGAGAATCCCGGCTGTGGTTCAGAGATACTCTTGTCATTCTTAGATACAAAATGAGACCCTTCCCACCAGCTTGCTTTTGGGACACCAGCAGCAGCAACTTCCATGCTGACCGTGAGGTCGGGGGCTCCCAGGGAAACTTGCCCCCTTACGCTCCACCTCTGTTTAGTCCCCTACCCTTGAGTCCGGGCTGGCCCTGGGACTTGCTTTCACCAACATAATGTGGCAGAAGGAATATGTGCTGGTTCCAGGCCTAAGTCTTAAGGAAATCCAAGAGAGCTGTGCTACCCTACTGGATGGATCATGTGGAGAGACCACGTAGGGAAAGAGAACCCCTAAAATGATAAAGACACAGAAAAAGACCTAGTATCCCAGGGTCCATGCCCGAGCTGGGACTAGCCCTGGCCAACTCTCAGCTGACTGAAGCTTCCCAAGTACCACCACTGAGCAGACTAGCAGAAGGACTGCCCAGCCAAGTCCAGTTCAGACCCCAGAATCACTCACAATAAGAGAGCTGCTGTTTTAAGCCACTAAGTTTTGGAGTTGTTTGTTACGCAGCAATACATAGCTGATACACGTCCACAAGGCCATCACGCTACACTGGAGTGCCCTGCCAGTCCATGCAAAGCTCCGTGCACAGGCAGGTACGTGCTTATCCCGAGGGATGAAAAGTGAGAATGTAAACAGCAATAGAGAATCACTGCCATGTACAACCTACTAGTATCCAAGCTTAGTGGGTAGTTGGAACCTGCATAAACATTTGTAAAATGGATACAGAGCAGCCAATCTGATTTTAATAGATGCTAGTGAAGCCGGTCCAAAACTTACTTATTCCTGCAAGCCTTCCTAGGAACTTGCAAGCCTCAATGTCAGGAAATGTTCTCACTGATCCGATTGGAGTCCCCAAGGCTGCTGAAGCCTGTTTCCTCTGACACAGTCAGATGGAGAACAAGCTGGTCACTGTCCCCATGTCCACCAACGTGGCACCATCCTCGGCTTAACTGAGTTCTCTTTTCACCAAGAAAGAAGGCGACTGCATTCTGACTTCTGCAAACTGATTTTTGCAACCTTTCTGCGGTGCCACTGTTTCTGTTTAGCAAGAATCTCCTGGGCAATCTTGTGAAAATGCAGTTTCTGCTTCGGGAGGTCTGGGCTGGGGCCCGAGAGTCTGCATGGCTAGCAAGTCCCAAAAGAGGCTACTGCTGCCGATCCAAGGACCACACTGTGCATGGCTCTCTCATTTTATAGAGGAGGAAAACAAAGTGCAGAGAGAAGTTTCTACCGCCAACTTCAGGTCCCCCAGACCAGACTGCATGTTCCCCCAGGGAAGGATTAGCTAGAAACCAGCATGAGCAACCAGGGCAGGCTTTACCTACCTACAGGACACTGGGTCTGGAGCAGATGCTCCCTGGCCACTTAAAGAAAAGCCTGCTGCATTGGAATCAGCCCCAGAGCTTATGAAATGCAGACCCCCAGGCACTCCTGCTAGAAACTGACTCAGGAGCTCTGGCGTGGGGCTTCGGAAACTCCGTGGGTGATTCTGACGCCCAGCTGGGTTTGGGATTGTTCATCTAGACTATTTGCAAGGTGGTGACCCCCAGAAAGTAAGACGCAAAATGATTTGCTAGCCAAGACTGATTAAAGCGCCTCTACGTTCCAGGCGCTGTTCTAAGTCAATAATGAATGATCTAAACGTCACCACAACTCTATCTAGTCAGCTCTGCCACTCTTCCCATTTCACAGAGGCCAAAACTGAGGCTTGGAGCAGCCGTGTAACATGGCAAAAGCCACTCCCTTAGTCAAGGGGCTGAGGCGGGATTAGAACCCAGGTCCTTAACTTGAGTCTACATCGTAACCATGATGCCCTGTTCCTCTGATTTACTGAGAAGGTAAGCTTCTTGAAAAACCCCAAGGGCACACTGTTTGATCCCCTGGGGCCTTGTTCCCTCCAAGGAGAAGCTCTCACCGACTCCCAAGAACGTCAGCATGTGTTCCTCGGGAGAGGAACAGCAGATGATCTGAATCAAACGTGGTAAATTCTGCGTTCGAGCAAACTCCACGGCTTTCCTCCTGCACACTTCCCCGGCAAACACAAGCACATGCATCTCCAAGGCTGGGAGGTGCGTGTTGCAACACTCCCCAGACGTATTGGCCACAGGATCCTTTTGTCCCAGAGCATCTCGAGGTAGGAGGAGGATGCCAGGAACTCCCCGGCTTGGGGGGACTGTGGGCCCAGAACTGTGCTTCCAGACTGTAGCATGCATGTGAAGTTCCCAGAGATCTTATTAACACGCAGGTTCTAATTCCCTAGGTCCGGGTGGGGCCTGAGCGTCTGCATTTCTAGCAAGCTCCCAGCAGATGCTGTGGCTGAATCACACTTGGCCTGACCACGGGCTGGAACCCTGCGCTGGCTGGCGGGCTCCGCTCTGTGCTGCCTCCCCAGACAAGCCTTAGTCCAGCGCGTCGGCCCCAAGAGAACACCCCTGATGCAGATTTCCAGAAGGGCTGGCCACCGCTGACCTCCCCAGAAGTGGAACTCATCCACAACTGGCATGGTTCATCAGGGACCCCAGGCCAACGGGGTGGGGTGGGTCCCGACCCTCTAGAGAGGGATCTACCCCCGGGGCCGCACCCCGGCCCTCCTCTCCATCTCTCCCCAGCCCTCAGCTCCGGAAGCCCTCCTCCTGCAGGTGAAGCCCGCTCAGCGGGCGGCCTCCCTCCCCGGGCCGCCCAGGGTCGCCGCGGCCCCGCTGCAAGGAAGGAAGAGGGGGTAAAAGGAGGATAAGCGAGGAGGCCCCGTGAGGTCTTGTGACCGGCGGGGCCTCCCGGTGCTGCCGCGGTGGCAATGCCAACGCGCAGCGCTGAAATCCTTGGCCGGGCTCCGAAGCAAACACCCACTCCCAACAGGCCCTGGTGTGCCTCCGAACAGACTGTGTAAATAAGGGGGGGGGGGGAAGGAGGGAGAAAAACCCCAACTGGCCACAGATCCCGCTTTCAAACACGTTGAAACAGAATAATCCCTCTCACTCACTCCCTCCTG
Source organism: Martes martes (assembly GCF_963455335.1). Lineage (NCBI taxonomy): Eukaryota > Metazoa > Chordata > Mammalia > Carnivora > Mustelidae > Martes > Martes martes. The sequence goes on from NC_137904.1 coordinate 57,115,937, forward strand.
CTCCCTCCTTTTTTTTTTTTTTTTCTAAGTTTCCACTGGTGCCGAGGCCTCGGTGGAGCCTGGCCGGCGGCGTGTTAGAGCCTGCAGCCTACCTGTCCTGCATAGGAATGAAGCCTGGAGGAGTCACACGATATGCCCCGCGCTGCAGGCCCGGGGACGACAGCTCCCGCATTCAGAGGCCGGGAAACAGAGCAAAGCTGTTCTCAGAGCTCGGCTGGGAAGGGACCTGGTGGGGGCATGGGGTGGGGGTGGGGGGCAAGTCAGCAGGGGGAGCGAGCTGCACGAGAGCCAGTCCGGTTAACCCCCTCCAAAGTGCAAACCCCCAAGGCAGAGAACTGAACCCCAGAGAGAGGAGCTGGGGATCCAAAGCCCGGAAGGAGCTGCTCCTGGACAGCCTCTCTCCAAGCGCTCTCCGAACTCCCAAGTGTGTGCCCAGACAAGGGGGCAACTTGCTTGTGGTTTGTTGCTGGTTTTGTATTTGGTTTTGAACTTTCCAAGGGCAGGGCGGGGCGGGAGGGGGCCGGGGGGCGTGGGGGGGGGCATGAGTCATCTCGCCGATGAGAACCCATCTCCCCCTCTCTGCAAGTTGAAACAATTGAGTTGTCTCTCCTGGTTCTTGCCAACGTCTCTTACTCAATCTTGGATCAAAAAGGCGGTGGGGAGGGAGGCCGGGGACGGGAATCCAGACGGTTCTGGGCCTCTGACATCAGGCTCAGCTGCTGGAGCGGCGCTGAGGGTACGTGACCCAGGAGGGAAGCCGGGAGCGGCATGGCACGGTGGGGGGAAGGAAACTGCAAAGAGTGACCCGATCCACGGATCCTGGGGAGGCGAAGCCGGAGTGGACTGGACGGTGTAGGGAGAAGGGCCGGCTCCGGGGTGACCTTCCTGGTCACAGTCACTCACCGTGTCCCTCCTCACTCACATTCTTAGAAGCAGGGCAGGGACTCTGTCCTGGGCACAGGCTCGTCCCCGGTAGGCATTTCACCATGATTGTTTACAATCGTCGCTACTCAGAAGAGACAAGCCTCCGCCGGGTGAGCCCCAGAGCCCGCGGCTGGGCAGGAAGAGAAGTCTAGGTCCCCCGTCCAAGAATATCAGCAAATCCTCCTGAAGCATCCGTTGTTGTAACGCAGTTTAAAAGGCCTGGTTTGGAGAGCCTGTCTGACACTACACAGGTCTGGGGGCAGAGCCAGCGCCGCGCCCGTTGTGGGATCTCAGGCTGCCATTTCAAAAGGGGAAAAAAAGGGGAAAAAATCCCTTACACATGAATCTCCGTTTACCATGGTATGTGCCTCTGGCCTGCACTCGCCGACTCAGCACCGTGTACAAGAGGAGGGCCCGGAAAAATCAGATGGGGTGATCCCTGCTTCTAAAGAATGGATACCTTTGCTGGAAAAGAGCCAATGGCCCCACAGGAGCTGGGTGGCTTTTGTCTCTGCGGAGACACACCTGGGGACATAAGGAGACCACGAGCTAGCCCTCCCGAGTGGCACTGTGTACCAGGCATCTCTAGGCAGGGGTTCTGGTCCCCACAACCACCCTGTGATGTGGAAACCATTACTGTCCCATTGCACAGGTGAGCACACGGAGGCCCTGAGGACGAGCCAAGGCACTGGGTCCCAGGAGACAAGGGATAGCGTGCTGGCTGAAGGCGCTTCCTTCCTGTGACTCTCACAGCACCTTCAGCCCAAAAGTCAGAATCAGAAAGCTCTCACTTGCTAAGAGAAAGGAAGGCTCCTGAGGTCCCCAGAGGTCAAACCCAAGAGCAGCTTCATGTACAACTCCCTCTTCCCACCTCTGTCCCAGCGGAGGTGACACACAGAACATACAATGAAGGCACAGGCTCTACCCATACACCCACCAAAATGGCTAAACTTCCCAAAAGTGACAGCCCCAAATGCTCTGGAGCCACGGGAACGTCTGGCAGTGGTCACTGGAGGGGCAGCCATGTGCAGGCACATGGGGAAGAGGTCCGCTGGCTTCTCACAGAACGAAACCAATGGCTGCCCTAGGACCCCGCGGGTCCACACCTGGTCATGTACCCGAGATGAATGAAAATGTGTGTCCACGGGAGGTTTTGTTCGAGAATGTCCCCGGTGACTTAATTCAACATAACCGGAACCTGGAAACCAGGCAAGGTGCCCGTCAATAAAGAGGAGAACAGACAAACAGACCGTGGGTTAGTCACTGAGCGGAGCGGCGCTCGGTGGCGGAGGGCACGGAGCCCCAGACGCGCGATGACGGGCTGCATCTCAGAAACATTACACCGAGTCAGAGTCGTCACATGACAGGGTACGTAGGGCATGACTCCATTTCGGTGGAGCTCCCCCTAGAACTGGCAAAACTAATCCAGGGAGAAAAAAAAGTATCAGAAGAGCAGTTGCCCCTGGGGGTATAGGGGTAGGGGACGGACTTGGCAAAGGCCACGCCGGAACAGGCTGGGCTCTGTGCCTTCCACGCCTACAGGACCCCAGAGGTCCCTGCAGCACAGTACATGCAAATGTCTTAAAGGGAGCAAAATGCCCGCAAGCAAATATTGAATTGTAGTTAATGATCTGATGATATGACGGAGGGAATTCATGCGATTTCCTTGGGACGATCAAAGAAAATGGGACCGAGAGATGCGTGGACCTCAGGCTGGCTGTGTGATAAACTTGGTCTGCAAAAGTCCATCACGGAATCGAGGTGGCGGGTGTCCGGGTGCCGGCGGCAGAGTGCTTTCAGCCTTGATGTATACTGATAAATTCCCATCCTAAAATACTGGGAGGGCACAGGAAATGAGAGGGCATTCCAAAGTGCTGATTTTCTAGAGCTGCTTCTAAATGGAGGCGGCTGCAGAGAGAGACAGGAGGGAAGGCGAAAGCTTCCGAGGGCCCAGGGCTGGACCCAGAGCCTCCCAAACGCAGAGTCACTTTCAAGTTTGGTTAAGACCAGTCCCGGCGGCCTGGGTCTGCGTTCGGTCGCTCCGTGCGAGACGCAATTTCCTGTTCCTTGGACTTGAAATTTCCTCTCCCTAAATAGCGTTTGGGTGAGTTCAGTGTAAACGAATCAGAAAAAAATGGATTAAGTTTCTCAGCACACATACGGGCTTCAAAAACGAAGTGAAAAGGGAGAGAAGGGGACGTCAGGAGGTGGGGAAAGGGTCTCTGGTTCGAACCGGGCACAAAACCACAGTCCTGAGCAATACTAGATTGACTCGTGCTCTCAGTTCCGTACATCAAGGGCTTGTGGGGTCCACTCTTTAATATGCAAATGACTTTGAAAAATATTTCTCCTCCTGGAAAGCAGAAGGGAAAGGAAATGCTTTGAAGCCCTCCTGGTTATTTAATTATTTTTTTCAAAGGTAAGGCAGTATATTTTTATCCAATATTAAATAAACATTTTTGAAATGGTATGTTCAAAGCCCTTAAGCCTCTGATGCTGGTTCAGGATGTTTTTTTGTTTTGCGTTCTGGGCACCGAGTGAAGATGGAGCCTCTTTCTTGCCAAATGTTCTAGAATCATGGAACATTAGACCCAGGAAGCCTAAGCGGCCAGGATGCTATTGCGCAAGAGAGGGAAGCTCGGACAGGCTCTGGTGACCTTGCTCGAGAGGAAAGCAGTGACCTGCTGGGGTCAGGATGGGGGTGGGGGGCGTGGCTTCCAAGGCCATGAGCAGAGTGTTCTAGTCCCTGCGGGGAATTGCCAGGTCTGGCTCTGAGCTGACAAACCTGGGGCCTCCCTTCCTGGACTGGCAAGTTTATGGAAATGTCTTTTATCAGCCACCATTAGGGATGATGGGAATGGCCACCTCCCCAGGGACACACGGAGACTCCACGAGTGCTTAGAGGGAAGGTGGGGTGAGGACATGTGGAGTCAATGAACCTTTATGTGGGAATCAGAGCTCAGGAAAAAAAAAAAAAAATCACACCTCTGAAGGATTTTTCTCAAAGGGCCTAATTTAGACACAACATATACAAACACAACCCACAAAGATTATTTGGGCACAGAGCATGGGACAGTGGGATGGGAAGGGAACAGCATAATCACGGTCCTCAAATACTTACTGTTTGAGTAACAGCCCATAAATTCTTATTAAGTGAGTTAACAAATAAATATAACACACACTCTCGCCTATCACATAAGTGGTAACAATTAGCACATAAGCTTTTGGAAGGGGTACATTGGGGTGAGACACAGCCAACACCATGAGCTGCCAGGGACAGAGTCCCCTAGATGACTGTGGCCTCCCCTGTTAGTAACACTGTATGGACTTGATTAGCTGTTGCCATGGCCATAAGAGAATAGAGTCACTAAACCCATTGTATAGATCTTTAAAAGAATTTTTTAAAAAGAGCAAAGGCTATGCTCTTGATCACGACATATCTTGCCTGCCTGGCTGTGCCCAGAGAGTGAACTAGGGGCCCCTGACGGACGCAGTCGGTTGAGCATCTGACTCTAGGTTTCAGTTCAGGTCACGATCTCCGGGGTTGTGAGATCGAGTCCAGCGTCTGGCTCTGTGCTCAGCAGGGAGTCTGCTTGCGCTCTCTCTCCCTCTCCCTCTGCCCCTCCCCGATCCCACACAAGTGCATGTGTGTGCTCGTTCTCTAAAATAATAAATCTCTTAAAAAAAGAAGAGTGAACTAACATCCTTACCCCAAAGTCTAATGGCGAGAGAGATAGGGAATAATACCAAAACAACACAACAAAATTATACTGTGGTCTACTTTCTTTCCCCAAAGGGAATAAGCTTTCCTGATTTTTTTTTTTAACATAAACTAATTCTCATTGCAAACTAGAAAATGAAGATCACCTATAATCACAGCACTCGGAGGTCATTGGTTCACCTTTAGTTAAAAATCCTTCCAAAAGTTCTAAGTGTGGTCATATGCCTTAAAAAAAAAAAAAAAAAAAACTTTTTATTTTGGAGTAATTTTAGATTTACGGGAAAGTTGCAGACAGTACAGAGTTCCTGTATGTCCTTCACCCAGGAAAGAGAAAACGTCAGGGATATTATATTTCTGTAACTATGGCATATCTGTCAAAACTAAGAAATTCACAGGGATGATGATACTGTGAACAACAGATTTCATGTAGATTACCACACTTTCTCAACCGTCTCTTTTCTGTTTCGGGACCTGGTCTGGAGTACCACTCTGTAGGGCTCACGGTTTGTAAACGGACTCGGTTTTCACCCTAACCCTAACAAGTACGCATCGGGATCGTATTTCTAAGTCATTGAACAGAAATCTGTTGCATGATTTCCAGTAGCCTCCTAGCACACATTCCACTCAGTGGCTGGGTGATCCCTTCCTCTCCAAGGGCGCTCCCATTGCTTTCGGTTTTTCACTGCTCCATATATGCTAATGGGCACACCCACCCACGCTGGGCATCTCTAATGATGGTGTCACAGTAACTTTCTAGAAGCGCACGGAGAGTGTGGCAGGGAGCGTGTCCTTGGAGGCATTCCATGCGTACCGCCGCACTCTCCTCCAGAAAGCCTGAGCCCTTGTGCCTTATCGCCCCTCAGATGCGTCACTTTAAATTCATCAGGCCAAGAAAAGACTCTTCTATGCCTCAGAGAGAAAATCATGGGACTGGAAAGAGTTAATGGACATTTAGGACAAATACTCCCCGCCGCCCCCTGCCCCGAAAACCAAGACTCATCATTTCAAAGAACCACCCAGAAATTAAACCTTCATTCCCTTCAGCTCAAGCTGCTCCCACTCTTTCCTCTCTGGGTCTGACAGAGAGAAAGATTTTTGGACCTTTGGCATTTCAATCATGGAATTGCTTTCGGGGTGCGGGGGCAACCCCCACCGGGTTTAATTTCCTTCTCGTCCCTCTGTAGCGGCCCTGGGAGCTCCCTGAAGGAAGCTTGAGCGGGCCTGGGCAGTAATGCACGCGACAGGAAGGACAAAAGGATTTGGTAGTCGGCAACGCTGTGTGCCTTCTATTTTACTTTTTTTTTTTATGGTGAAAGAAAAAGAGGGAGGGGTGGGGACCAGAAAAACGGCTTGCCTATCTAGAAAGGGCTCGGCTCGTGGTGAGCCGGACCAGGAACCTGCCCAGAATGCTAACTGGAACCATAGTCTCTTTTCTAAGGAAGCCCATATTTTATTTTGAGACTCCTGTTCAATGCAAAACACTTTGTCCCCAAGCTTAGCCCTGTAAAATGTTATATATTTGAAAACCCTGGAAAAGAGGGTGGCGGGGAAGGTTTTGAGAAATGGAGCCAGGCCCCATGCTGGGAAATTCTTAAGTGCCATCCTGGCCTGCAAAAAGAAAAAAGAAAGAAAGAAAAAGAAAAAACAAGCTACTGGTCAGAGGGAATGCTCTCCCTTGCCAAGCTCAGCTTGAATGAATACACAACACAACCTCTTAAAGGGGGAAACGCTGCTCTAAACTCAGAGTTTCTTCTCTCAACGCAACTGATTAAAAACACCAGGAAGTTCAGAATATTCTGGGAGGAAGAGGGCTGCAACATGAGATACTTTCTTCACCCCAATGTTTGCAATCTTGTCACTCTGGTCAAGGCCACACCTTCAGGTCAGGAGGGATCAAGTCTTTGTGGCAAAGGATGCCAGTTCACTTCCCCAAGAACAATGCCTCAGGTCTCCGGCTTGTCTGCTCCCTGGGGCCTCTGTGGTCTGGTTCTGTGGCTGGTAAAAACCCATTTCACTTTTCTGCCCAGAAACTACAGGAGGATCTTCCCAGGGAAGAGAAAAATCTAACTGGTTACAGGGATGTAGGGCCTTTGCCCAGAAGAGCTTAAACTACAGGAGGATCTTCCCAGGGAAGAGAAAAATCTAACTGGTTACAGGGATGTAGGGCCTTTGCCCAGAAGAGCTTTCCTTCCCTGCCCCTTTCCGCCAGGGTCCCCTGGCTGTTAGGGAGGAGAGGACGTCATCGTACGGAATCTGGTTGCCAGGAAGAAAAAGAAATAGGCTTAAGACGAAGGGGACACTTTCTCTCATTAACTCATGAAGGACTATAGTAATTTAATAGGAGAGAGTAACCACACAGAGAAATTAAAGCCTTAGAAACCGAGGCCCCATATTGAGCAGGTGTCTTGCCAGGCGAAGCCCTCACACTGCTGGTAACAGAGCCTTGTGAGGCCAGTCTGGAGATCTTTGACTTTTAGGTGATTCAACCTATCCGCTTGAAATTAACACCCAAGCCGTGACAAGAGGAGACCCCGGGACTCTAACGGCGGGAGGGTGTGCGAGGGAGCCTGATCACGGAGCGGAATTTGCGAAATGAAGGCGCTTTCACCAAAGCCCCGAGCTGTAAGCTGTACTCCCTCCGTGTTGTGTGTGTTTGTTTTCTTTCGATCGTGAAGAGTTATGCACGCTCTGTAAGCACAAGCTGTCAAAGAGAGAGGGTACACGGACAGACCTCCGTACCGTAACTGAAACGCGCTGCTGGGATCGAATAAAACTTGCAGCAAATTAGGCCTGACATTTAGGAATACCCACCGAGTTACTGCGCTACACACACCTCCAGCGTAAGAGACAAACCTCCTGACTGGGGTGACTTAAAGTCATCTCTGGGGCAGGGGGTCGGAGGGGAGGGAACCCGGGAGAGCAGAGAACTCCCTGCACATCCGCGGAGAGGCTGGACTAGGGAGGGTTTATAAAGCGAGGACTCCAATCCTTCCGCCAGGATTCTGAATGCCCCCCAGGGCTCTGTCACAGGATAAACAAAACCACATGACTCCTTCTCGGTTTCTGATTCTAGCCTCGGTAGGAGGCACTGCTGAAGCCCAGGGAGCTGGCAAGGGACACCTGCTAGAAGGAAGGGGGCAGAGGACCTCAGAGGTCCCCTTCCTCCCCAAGCGTCCAGAGCAGAGAACCTGGGAGGTGTAATGCAGGACGGCTGGGCCGCTCCTGCTTTAAAGGTGCCTGGTTGCCTTCATATCCCCTGCAATCCCCCGACGTGGGGGACTTTAAAGCCAACGTCTGCAGGAGTCCTAGAGCGCCTTCAGCGGCTCGAATCTTGGCCTGGTTGTCCCATCCAGGGTTGAGCTGACTTTCCGGGTCAGGACCCATCACAGAAGTGTGGAGCGATATATATGGACATGGGCTTCCCGAAAACCTACCCCCTTCTCCCCTCACCTGCTTGCAGGTCCCACTGCCCCTCCCCACCCCAACTGCACTGCCTGGACCTGAGGAAGGGGTCACGTTTCCCATATCCCAGAGCAGAAACGTCAGACGGCAATCTGGAATACAGGGCACTTTAGGAAAGAAATACAGGGGGGGCCAGAACCCATCAAAGGGCGTGAGTGCTCAGAGATCTTTGCAGCCAGGCAGAGAGAACAAGGAAGAAAGTAAAGTGCGGGGGGCGGGGTGGGGGGGAGGCACTTAATCCTAAGGCGGACTCCCAAGCCTGTCCCTGCCCCTCCTCCTTCCAGAAGATAAGAGGAGTGATTTAACTCTGGGGTCCCTCCCATCAGCCTTCCTTACTGGGCCTACCTAGAGGTGGGCAGTGAGAAGAGGCGGAAGGGAGAGCCACCTTGGATTGGCCACCCAAGCCTCCGGGCTGCAGCCAAGAGCTGGTGTCAAGTACACGGCTGAGCCCCCACACCTGCCGTTCGGGGGTGGGGGGGGTGGGGGAGGACTTGGCCACTTGCGTGTGGGGGGACCTGACTGTGCACACGCCCAGCCCAGGCAGGAGCTGGGGTGTACCCGATGCCAGAAAGCCTGACTGCAGGAGCTCTGGGATCACTCACTTATGCTGGAAGATTCTGGTAAGATTCTGTCCCTCCGCCTTCCCTCATCTAGCCCGAGGAGCACTCCCATTACTCCAGGCGGGGTCCCTTTAAGCCACCACTGCCAGCCAAGACTGTGGGGGGTTCCTGGTGACTCAGCCGGGCCCCAGAGAAGGGGGTGCACTACTCTCAGCCAGGAGAGGGCTGCAAGCCCACGAGCTGCTGTGAGAGACAAAGCCGTTCTCTGGAGCCTTCTAAAGTGTCCTCCCTTCGGTTGGACAGGCATATGGCCACCCCAGCCATGCTCCCTGAGTGGACACTCAAAGGCTGGCCGTGGTCTCTTGATGGCTTGAAGGCAAGACAGTGGGCTGCCTCGGCCCCAGAAGGGAAGGCCGGCAGCCGCTGGGAGAGGCGGAGGGGGTCTCTGCTCCTCTCCGCCCTCCGACTGAAGGCAGCTCATCTGAGCATGGACGGAGTTCTGCTTGTTTGCTCCGCAGGAGGCAGGGCCAGGGAAAGAGCCAGCAAAGTGAGCCAAGGAAGCCTCTAGCGCGAAGGTGTTTCCAGAAAGTCCAGGAGCCCTGCTCCCATTGAGACTGGCCTATTTCCACCCGTTCCTAAGCAACACAACACGAAACCCACTGGAACGTGCTCACCGAGCCGGTGAACTGGAAAGCACTGGGGGTCACTGGGGCTCACACCCCCACAGCACAGTGCCTGCAGGGCTCAGACATGGGGAGAAGACAGAAGACACAGCCTCTGCCCAGAGCTGAATGTCCCAGAAATCTCCTTCTACAGCAGCAGAAGAAAAGGAGGTCCAGTCTCTTGGAGGCAAGAGGAGGTCCCCCAGCGAGGGGCTGAGCGAGGCCCGCCCTCCCCATTCCTTGGATCCCTGGTGTGGCCAGTTCAAGAGACTTCCAGGTAAGTCACAGCCAAGGTCAGTGTCCAGAAGCTGTGACAAGTCTCCCTGAACACAACCCTGCTGCCATGCAGGGTACCTCCCTTGGCCCAGCTCGCCGCTTACTGTCTTCCTTAAAATACCAGGACAAATGCCTAACAGTTGTCACTCGGTCCTCCCATGAGACAAACATCGCCTTCACCTGTTTTTATCAGTCTCCCTAGGACCACTTCCTAATTGTATCTGAAGCAATTTCATCTCTACGGCTGGGCATCAGGCACTCTCTTCCCAGTTGCACAAATACGCACGTGTACAGGAGACACGGGGCTCCCAACAGGATTTCGGGGGATGTTGTAGGAAGGGTGCCTTGTGTTAAAAATGAAAATCCACTGAACACCCCCCCGAAAAAAGTGAGTCTTACTGTATGTCAGATCTCAATAAACCTGAGTTTAGGGGCACCTGGGTGGCTCAGTCGTTAAGCCTCTGCCTTTGGCTCAGGTCATGATCCCAGGATCCTGGGATCGAGCCCCACATCGGGCTCCCTGCTCAGCGGGAAGCCTGCTTCCCCCTCCCACTCCCTCTGTTTGTGTTTCCTCTGTCACTGTGTCTCTGTCAAATAAATAAATAAAATCTTTAAAAAAAAATAATACACCTGAGTTTAGAAAAAGATCTATAGGTTCATCCTTCCAAATGAACACACACACACACACACACACAACTAGAGAACGAATATGAAGGAAATCTGCATCTTTTTGCTTGGCTGAACTGTTAGTAAAAAACAAAAGGTGACCAGGAAAGCCTTCTGAGGAGCCTGTCCCTGGAAGCCCGGACCTGCTTCTGCCCAGGTATCCCGAAAGGCCACGGAGCACCAGCCAAGAGTGGGAAGCAGGTGCCGTCCAAGGGGCCACGCCCTGTCTTCCTATCATGAGACACACACAGGCTGAGGGCAAATGATTCACAGACATGGGACCAAACCAAGACGTTTCACAACAGCCGAAAAACGGAACCACCAATGAGCCCACCGACATCCCCGTAGCCCGCCACATACGCTCATGTAGTAGGTGTTCGAGAAACTTCCCGAAATCCCACTGACCCCACGCCAGGCTGCCACAGAAGGGACCAGGCCCTCAGGGCGCACATCGACCCTCCCACGCCTTCTGCAGCCCCTCCGTGTCACATGTGATTAATGAGTCCCGTGTCACCAATGTCCCAGGGGTCAGCCTACTGCAACAGAAACATGAATGAGTCGGGAACGGCCTTAGGATGAGAGAGATTTCAAAAAGAGTGACGCCAAAGGAAAAAAAAAATGGGGACATTTTGTTTTGTGGCTGACTTGGAGAGAAGCAAGGTTTTCTCCTTGTCCCAGGTCAAAGCACGATCTGAGTTTAGAGCTTCTCTGAATCCTGAAAACCAGCAAAGGATCTAATTAAATGAGACCCCAAGGCCCAGTGCACTTTCTAGAAGTTGCCAGAACTCTAGAAGGGCAAATTGGGTTGACGTGGGTGGGGCAGGGGCGAAGTACTGACTAATAGGTCCTAGGCTTTATTAACAAGAACCCGTTACTGTACGTGTCCTAAGCGTCAGGTCCCACACTCATCGTGCAGTGACCTATCGTTAGCGCTACATTCAGTCACCGTGGAATCATCACAGCCCTAAGGAAAGGCATTGTCATCCCTATTTTACAGGTGGAAAAACTGAGATCATATGGCTAAGAGATGACAAGGAGAAGGCTCAAACGCCCGGCGGGCTCTGACGCCCACAGCCCTGACGTCGTGACCCTGACTCTGGTTAAAAGTGAGGGCGCTTCCGTGGATCGTGCTGAGCTCACTGTCCAAAGAGGATCTGGTCCCAGGACTTGTCAGATTTCTGATTCAGAGGACGGAAGGACAGTCGCACTTGGCGGGATCACAAGGACGGAGGGCTGCGCAGGAGAGGGCCCTGTTCACACAGTCCTTCCCACTCCCCGCCAAGCTCCAGACTCGCCCCTGCCCAGCCTGGCAGAGAGGGAGGGCCCGGTGGCTTCGCGGGGACTCAAACGGCCTCGTCAAGTAGACTGCAGGCCGTCTCTGGGGGAAAGGCCACGAGAGGGAGAGATCAGAGGCTCAAGCCTGCCAAGAACGAGACCCGGAGGCTCCCTACCCACTGTCCCCCTGACCCTGGTTGTGCGGGAGTCCCCACCCTGAGCGGAAGACACAAGTCAGTCTCCAGCACCTCGAGAACATTATGCGAGGGGAAGAAGCCAGACACAAAAGGCCACGGACCAAGGGACCCTGTTCACACGGACCGCAGAGCAGGCAAACCCATGGGGACAGAAAGTAGATTAGCGGTAGCCAGAGGCTCTTGGGAGGGAGGAGTGGACAATGACTACTTAATGGGTACGAGGACAGGGGTTCAAAACTTTCTGGAGCTAGACGGTGGTGGGCGCTGCACAGCACCCTGGTGCGCTCCGGGCCGCGGAGCCGTGCGCTCGGGTAGGACTGCGACGATGCATTCACGTCGTATGACCTTCACCACGACCTGAAAAAACACAGGTGCCTCCCCAAAGGACCCTTGAACTGGTTCAGTGGAGCAGGAGAGCAAACCCCGGAGCGAGGCCTTAGCCCCTATGAGACCTGGAACTGGATGTTCCCCCATGACACCGTCCAGGGTATAAACTCGTGTTTAGAGAGAGGGCGGCGTGGCCAGGGAGGGAAGAGAGACGGCGGCGTGCAGGCAGCCGGAGCGCTGGGCTGGCTCGCTCCGCGGCGACGTGGGGAACCGGAAGGTAGGGCGCCCCCCTGCTCCTCCCCCCACCCCCCACCTGGCAGGCATCCTGGTTCCTTTCTTGGGACCGGGAGCCTGTGTCCTTGGTCCGCATCACAGAGTCAACAGCAATCTCTCTGCGCTGGGCAAACAAGGCCACGGTAAGTGGCGGAACTCCGACAATATTTAATGACTCAGGGGGTGGGGAGGCTCTGCAGGATGGAGGGCAGCGAGGAAAGGAACCAGAGAGCCGGCAGCAAACTCCAGGGGAAATTCCATGGGGGGGAGATGAAAGGGGGCTGTAAAGCAATTCTGACAGGTTAACAGACAGGTAATATTCCGACGGTGTTGACTTAACCAGGCTAGCGCTCCATGCGGCGGCGATTAAGCCGAGGCACGAGAGCCTCAGCAGCGGAGGGTTTCGGGGAAACAAAGCTCTAGTCAGAGAAAACCAAATAACGGCCGGTCAGAAGCTGGCGGGCCCGCCTGCCCCTCCCCCGGCGCGGAAGCCACGGGAGATGCTTCCTGGAGATGGGTCTGCAGGGAGAGCGTCCAGCGGGATCTGCGGCCGCGGCTGCCGCAGGGGACAGAGGGCCTGGCTTCCGACGGACGCCTCCCGGCACAGGGTGGGGCCCAGGCCACGGGGCCCGGTGCCTGTCCTCCCTCCCACTGCAGACCAGACCAGTTCCGCCATCTCCCAGTCCTAGAAGGCCAGCTTGCTGGTCCCACCCACCGTCTCAGGGCTGCTGGCTCAGGACGCAGCCAGGCTGAAGCTAGCCGTGAAATTCACGTCGACTCCCAAACCCCAAATACACCTCCTCCTGCATTAAAACCCCCACCCACCCCGTCGCCGTTCTTCCATCCCCTAGCTGTAATCCACGGGGCAAGCTCTCTCACCACCTCCCCGGGCCTCGATTTCCTCATCTGTGGAATGGGACAGTAATTCCCACAGAGCCGTTTGATGACCGTGTTACTTCTCATTAATCCTGTGTTAGTGCAGTTCAGACAAATATCACTGATATTGAATACATAATTAAGTAATTATGAGGAAGAAATTAACAACCCCAGGGCTACACAAGGGCGTCTGGATCACAGTAGGTACTCGATACGGTTTAGTTCCCGGTTACAACGGGCGGTACCGACCACCTGCCTGTATTCCCAACACAGCGAAATGACCTACAGGTTGAAAGGGCTTCTTTTTTTTTTTTTCTTTAAGTGTGTCCAGTTGTTTTATCTCCACGCCTGCTCTCACAGAATGGGGAGCAAGCTCCTGGTGGGGACCAGAAGCGGTGTCACCTTGGCTGAGGTACCACAGTGAGACACCCCAGACACTCTCCGCTCTCTGAGAGCTTGGCAGCCGCTCCGAGCAACTCAATACGGCTCCATGTGCCCGTGTTCATGGGAGGACGTGAAAGTGTTCAAAGCCACTGAACCAGCACACAAGGGGTGCCAAAATTCTGACTTCATTTCCTCCAGGGTTCCCTGGCCTGTGTTACAGGACACTACTTTGAGGTTGGATTATATATTTTTAGGTTATTTGGAAAATCATTGTGGCTTTAAATAATAAAATTCTGAGTGACATCTGTCAGCCCCGATTACCAGGAGTCGGCTAAGCGGTGTGTTCTTTCTTTTTCATTTTTAAAAGGGCAATGAAGTAAGTGTTACCTAGAAAGTTCGTAAGAGTCGTCAGGGTTGTGTATTCAACACTCTCCCAGAACGGGTCCCAGAGGCGTGTACCAGAGACCGTGCTCCAGGCCCGGGTGCCATGCCCAAGAGCGGAGCGGCCAACGCTGCCAGAAACATGGTGGCGGGATCAGAAGCCAAGAGCCACGGGGGCATCTGGTCAAGCCCCTGCATGTCATCAGTGGGGAAGAAGAGGCCCCAGGGGGGAGAGGCAGGTCTCCCCGAGGTGCATCCAGCACTTTCCAGGTTATCTGTCACTCGTTTCGTCTTGTTCCATGACTTAGAGCAGTACCCCAGTGAGGTCTGCTGTGTACGGGCCTATGTATGGGCCAAGAAGTCACCTCCTAAAAGAGTTTCTTCACATGGATCTCGGCCCCAACCCTTATTTTCAGGGTGCAATCATGGTCCCTACTCAGGAAGGCGCATCTTTAGGTCCACCACTGGTTATTAATCATGGGAGTCTTACCTGGTACAGGACTGGTGGGTTAGGGACTAGTTGTGACGGGCACAGCTTCAGTCCCAAGGGGAAGGCGTCACTTGTAAAGAGAACTTGGAATGTCTAAGTCCAGAGAGTCTCCTTCTCAGACAGCAGCGACCCCTGCACCAATGAGCTACCAAAAGCCATCTGCCCCACACCCCCAGCGCCCCAAATCGCCACCAAGTCCTGAGTATCCTTGACCTGGGGATATCCCCCTTGGACAGAGAAAACTCCGGAGGCACAGAAAGATGGTGTGTACCCAGGACCTGGAGGTAATAATATCTGTGAGCGTCCAGAAGGCTCTCGACACTCATCCAAAGGGAACAAAGAGCTGCTAGGAGTCTAGAGTCTAAAGTCTAACTCAGCTTTTCTCTTTTTTCTTCTTTTTTGGTGGAAGGGGAGGCAGAGAGGGGGCGGTTGCAAACAAAGGGCGAATGAACCCCTGACCATTACGGTCATCGGGAGGTATGATTTCACAGAATCCTCCTTTTTCCCCCAGAAAAAGCTTGATCAACATACAAGAACAACTGAAATTTTGCTCAGCCCCTCTCTCTAACCTGGTGCCCAGCACAGGGAACCCGTTCAATGAATGTTTGATGAAGAGATGAATGGATTTCGAAGGTGAGTCTTTCAGGGAAAACCAGGAGGTAGATCAATGCACATGACCTGAGCCCACATTTTCTTGTACAGATCAAGGGGCTGGAGATGGGCTGGGAGTTCCAGTCAAACTGACGGGGAACCCTGTTTGAAAGTCTCTGGGCTTTGGGGCACCTGGGTGGCTCGGTCAGTTAAGCTTCTGCCTTCAGCTCAGGTCATGATCCCAGAGTCCTGGGATCCAGCCCCATGCCAGGCTCCCTGCTCAATGGGGAGTCTGCTTCTCCCTCTCTCTCTTTTTCCCCCAGTTCATGCTTGTACTTCTTTTTTTTTTTTTTTTAAGATTTTATTTATTTATTTGACAGACAGAGATCACAAGTAGAAAGGCAGGCAGAGGGGGAGGGGGAAGCAGGCTCCCTGCTGAGCAGAGAGTCTGATGTGGGGCTCGATCCCAGGACCCTGGGATCATGACCTGAGCCAAAGGCAGAGGCTTTAACCCACTGAGCCACCCAGGCACCCTCATCCTTTCCCTTCTCTCTCTCTCTCTCTTTCTCAAATAAGTAAATAAAATCTTTTTTAAAAAAATGTTTCTGGGCTTTGAACGCTCCTTCTCCATGAAGACTGCTATGACACAGGGACAGCAGGATTATTCTACCCATTTGACCAGGGAGAAAACTAGAGAACACAAGGAATAGCTCTGTGGAGTCTCAGAATGAATCAACAGAAGCGCTGAGCTGGCTTTCGGCTTGCTCACCTTCCTGGGTATTTTCAATTCCCTTAAAATGGTGTTTTAGTCTCAAACACACACGCACACACACACACACACACACATCTGACATATCACATTAAAAGCCTGCAGACAATAGTTACTTAGGGGACATCAGCCCTGCCAATAGTCTCTGCCTAAACCACGTCACTGGCTGTGGCTTTGAAGCCCACGAAAACAATCCTAATCATAGTTCTGGAAAGCCAGGGAAGGTGGCTTGCCAAAAGAGAGAAGTATTAGACCACACCTCAAAGCTTTCCGCTCAACAAACACTGGAAATGAGGAGCTCGAGGGGATATGTCCCCCAAAGACCTCTGCTTCACCCATGCGTGCTTCTGCTTCCCCATCTGAAACACTGAAGCCTCCCCTAGAGGTCCCCCCACAAGGTAAGGGGTGCCTGGCGAGGAACACGGGAGGTGCTCCATTTACGTGAAATTAAGAAGACTGGGTCCATGATGCACTTGCATTAAAAACTAACCTCCAGGGGCGCCTGGGTGGCTCGGTGGGTTAAGCCTCTGCCTTCAGCTTGGGTCATGATCTCAGGGTGCTGGGATCGAACCCTGCATCAGGTTCTCTGCTCAGTGGGGAGCCTGCTTCTCCCTCTCCCTCTGCCTGCCTCTCTGTGATCTCTGTCAAATAAATAAAATCTTAAAAAAAAAAAAAAAAACTATCCTCCAAATGTGTGTGGTCTATCCACACTGGAATATTATTCAGCCCTGAAAAGGAAGAGAATTCTGACCCATGCTACAATGCGGCTAAACCTTAAGGACGCTACGCTCAGGGAAATAAGTCGGTCACAAAAGGGCAAATACTGTATGATTCCACTTAAACGAGGCACTTAGAATAGTCAAGTCACAGAGAAACAAAGCAGAATGGTTGTCAGGGGACATGTAGAGGGGGCACTGGGAATGGAGAGCTACTGTTTCACAGGGACAGAGTTTCAGTTTTGCAAGATGAAAAAGGTTTTTGTGGGTCGACGGTGGTGATGTTTGCACAACCATGTGACTGTAAGCTTCATGGCACTGAATGGTACCCATAAAAAGGGTTAAAATGGTTAATTTTATATCAAGCATGTCACCACAGTTATAGGTAAATAAATAATGAAAAAAGAAACCTCTATGCTCCAAGAGAAATCTACATTTTCAACCACCTCGTTCCCAGCAGGGCAAGAAGCAGGAAAGACCTTCGACAGACACCATTATCCATCCAAGTCTTGGTGCCTATCCCCGCGTTTCTAAAATCGCAAACACAAGGCAAGGAGACAACACGCAGGGCGTTCGAGCCCTCCCCTGCATTCTAAGACTAACTGCTCATTTCATTTCATCAACTGATCACCAGGCAGCTCACCGGAAAAGCAGGCTGCAGTCCTGAAAATGAAAGGACTCTTGAAGATCGACATGAATCATGGCACATCAGTTGCCCCCATCCAAAACTCTGCCACTCTTTAAAGGAGGCAGAGGAAAATGAATTTAAAAACCAAGAAAGGAAAACAAACCAAAACAAGAAAGGACAAGCGACAGACAAACGGTGTGAGAGGACCCCTGTGTCCCAGGAGTTAAGACTTCCTGCAGGAGGGACGGGGGCTACGGGGGTGGGATGAGTTGGGACGTGGCTTCCTCTTCCCCTGTGGGGAGCGGGCAGGAGCTCTCTCCAGAGGGCTGTGTCTCGTTGGCCCTTCTCTGCGACCTCTGCTCCAAGAAAAAGAAAACGTGTTTAACCAGAGATACAGGATGGAAAGGGCAGCCGGCTCTTAAAACCTGGGCCGCGAGTACCCTCAAAGGTTGGTTTTGCCCTTAAAGGAAATAAAATTTATGGCTTGTCAGATAAGTAGAAAGGAAAACCCTCCGGAGGGAAACCTAGCCAGATAAAAGTCTACACACGAGCAAAACAGTTTTCTTAAAACATAGTGTCTAAGCATCTCAGCCAAGAAAAGGTCCTGGGATCCACCAAGATTCATTCTAACTCAAAATGTAGCTCTGTTTTAATTTCACTTTAGACTCATCTCCACAAGAATCCCTTCCTTCTTTCTTTGTTGGCTGGGCTCGTCCGCTGACCGCCTAGCTGTGAGCGTGCAAGGCTTCCTTTCCAGGGCGGAACACTGCAGCTGACCACCGAACGGTCATTTGGGGCAAGTGGGGAGGGACCGGCCAGACAGCGCCTTCTAGATTGCTGGAAATATTCTCTATCTTGATTTGGATGGTCGTTACCTGCATGTCTACGTATGTGAAAACTCATTAAGTTCTGCATTTAATATTTACTTACTTCACATGTGTTATTCTTTTAAAGATTTTATTTATTTATTTGACAGAGAGAGAGAAAGATCACAAGTAGACAGAGAGGCAGGCGGGGTGGGGGGTGCGGAAGCAGGCTCCCCCCTGAGCAGAGAGGCCGATGCGGGCGGGGCTCGATCCCAGGACCCTGAGATCATGACCTGAGCCGAAGGCAGAGGTTTAACCCTCTGAGCCACCCAGGTGCCCCGTGTTATTCTTTACATGCAAACACACACAGATTATTTTTTTCCACACATAGATTTTTTTTTTAAAGCCCCATGGGTTTATTTCATGTCTAATGAGAGCCAAGTTGTTTTTAAAAGGGTCCCCATCAACAGTTAGTGCATTCTCACAAGCTCCTACCTTCCTCCCCCCACCCCCCTCCCCCACAAGCCCAACATTCCTCCTATCCTGGCTCTCCTGACAGGTTGGAAGGAGAGTAACCAACACCCCCGTCAGGCAGCCGATTTCCTGTTTGAATGGGGCTTGCGAGGCAGCAGACTGAAACACAGGACAAAGGGAACCAGAGACTCTCACCAAACTCTCCCCGAATCGTGCTGAAATCTGTCACTCGAGAACTTTAACAAAGATGTCCTCTTTCTGCGGGAGAGAAGGACATAGCGTGGACATTCCCTTCTCGACGTGGCAGCCTTTCAGAGAGCAAACTCCGTCGGTATTGTCTCATTGAGACAATTCACTCATTCCACATCCGAGATGATTGGATGACAGGATGTGACAACTATTTATTATGCCTATGATTTTTCAGACCCGCTCACTGTCTGGCTGCTCTCCTCCAAATACACTCCAATTTACAGGACCCCGAAATAACCAATGGCCCCTAGTGTTCTGTATGGCCCACAACCGTTTGGGACACAGCTTCTCATTATCTGGACATTGGGATTCTCTGCTGCAGCTTGATGTTTTCATCCTATGACTGACTTCCAAAGACGCACCCCTAATCTCCCCTTGTGCAACTGTGTAGGAGCTAACACTGCTGAGTTTCGTCTTGCTGGTTTCATCCCATGGTCCCCGTCCCTGGTGGCCACTGGGAACCTGAATGTCTAGTGTTCCAGCTGTCCCCCCAGTCTGGGGCCATCTTTGTATCTGAAAACTCCAGTCTTCATCCAAACAACATGCCCACGGACACTGCAGATGTCCACATGGTCAGAAACCAGCCGGCCCATCGGCACGACGAGGTATGCGAGTACACTAAAACCTTCTCCCATCCACCCTGCAATTCTTTATCTCCTCCAGAAGCACGCCCGAGAAGACCCAGCGTATTTCCTGCGGTCAGGACACTTGTTGCCCACAACAAATTCTCAGCCCTGTACCGCTATCAGGAGTGTGAGCAGGTTCCAGGCTCCCTTTCTCTACGTCCATCTCCACCCCTCAGCACCCCTGCCCCCGTGCAATCGGGGAATCATTCTCTTGGTCTTCTGTACTTTTCTCTGCTGTCATCTCTCGTGTCCCCATTGCTCTTGCTAATGTTTCTTCTGGAAAATGTAATGCTTTCGTTTTTCTGTAGTGACCATCCTGGTGTGGGTCACGCTCAGCCCTCGGGTCAGTACAAGTATGTGTTTGAGTCAGACCCGGAGGCAGGATCCGGGGCTGAGGTCCAGACTTGGTGCTGAAAGCATCCCAGCAGACAATGCTCTGTCCTGGGAACACGGGCTAAGGCCAGCTCTGGGGTGTAGACACAGAGGTCTCCCTGAGACCCAACCATCCCATTCCCAGCTCCCTCTGTGACCACCCAGAGGCCTCGTCTTGCCTGAACTCGCAAACCCTCACTCCCGCACCCGGCATTCCACCAACTGATTTAGCCCACCTTCCCGACGTCATCTTGCTTCTAGACAGGCCTTGCAGTTAGTCTACCTAACCTGGGAGGTGCCCCCAACTCCTTACCCCCCCAACCACTCTCTACCCCCATCCACGGAACGCACCCAGGACCACGTGTCTCCCCCCCCCCCACCCAGAACGCAGCTGGGCCCACACACCCGCATCCACGGAACGTACCCAGGCTCACATAAAGGAAACAGCGTCTTGCTCCGCGTGGGGATCCTGGACCTGAGCTCCTGCAGAACTCTCCTCACCTTTCCCTCCATTGTCTCCGTTCCCAGGCCGCCCCCTCACAAACCAAACACCATCCACTCACGCGCTGCCTCTTCAGCTCAGACCCCCCAGCACACCTCCGGCCCCAGCCACACCTTACTGGCAAGGCCCGTCTCCCTCCAGTCACCCCTACCCACCACGTGTTGTCGCGAACCCCGTGTCTCACCCGTGTCAGCCTTCCCTCTTGGGAACGTGATCCCGTGCAGACTAGCCCCCACCATTAGACTAGCGCCCCCGTATGCTTTCGGCTTCCTACGTGCTGTTCCTGCTCGTGATGCCTGGTCTCTGCCACTCCTGACCCACGTGCCTCCACCGCGCCTAACCGGGGCGATCGTCCCCGGAACGGCGCAAATGCCCAGTGCGTGCGAGGCACCCCCGGCCCAAGCACTGTGCGATTATTACCCCATTTCATCCTGACAAATGTGTGCGCTGATGTGCATCCACCTGTCATACAAGTGGAGACGCGGAGACAAAGAAGCTAAATCACTTGCCTAAAGGTGCGCAGCTAACGTCCAGGTCATGAACTTGGAGAGAGTATTTGAACTTCTCCAACCTCTCTAATACTTCATTTATTCAGTAGGCCCTGACTCAGCTTCTCCTTTAGCACAGACCCCCTTTCTGAGCAGCGGGAAATGGCTTTGGAGCCACGCAGGCTTCGCTCTGTGTCCCCCACCACCGCCCCCCCGGTTATTATCATGGCCCTGCTTCACTCTGGGGGACACAGGCAATGTCGGCTCTCCTGGAAGCTGTAAACTGGGGACGATGTGACCTACCTCCCAGGGTCCTCCGAGGGCTGAGGTAACACTCTTCGCCTGGGGGCTCAGTACACCTTAGGCGCTCAAACAATGCTCACTGTACGTACTATACCTGCTCACTAGGGCCAGTCCCCAGTACAGCCGCTCTGACAGGTCTTCGGGGGGCCTCAGAAAGCTCCAAGTGTCACCCACAGGAAGACACTTGGGAGAAGGACCAGACTGTCTTCGAGGCTCACGCCACGTTACCTTGGAGCATCTAAGGACTCATCTTTAAAGTCCATACGAGGGAAATACACCCGTTGGGTAAACAGAGGCCCCGGGAGCCCCAGCACCCCCTGCCAGCTCCTTCCCAGAGCGGCTGATCCCCTCGGACTCGGTCTCCGAGGGAGATTTGCATGCCTCATTTACTGCACAAAATAGAAAGAGTAGCCCTCACGTTTCACTCAAAGGCATTCATTTGTGGTTTTTATTTATAATCCTGCACGTGTTTGTGCACAAACAGACACGCCAGCCAGGAAGCATGGGCCCAGGTGTACACACACAACACACGTGCACGCGCACGCGCGCACACACACACACACACCAGGAGCAGCGAGGTTCATTTGTAGGAAGGCAGTTAAAAGTCAGTCTGTTCACTGTTTCTACAAGACAAGAAGCTATCAACCTTCCCATTTTTGATTCCAGAAACCACCCTAAAATAAACATCTAGTCATTTTAATCAGCTCTCAAAGTCACGCACCGTAGTGCACGCGGTATAAACTCTAGCATCTTTCTTGCTTTGCTCTTTGTTAACCTAAGAATTTGAAAATGGAGGGACAGCAAAAGAGAATGACATGTGGCCTCCGAAACTGACTGACACCAGAAGCGGCCCCACCCGGACAGGACAGGATGGGAACGCCCCCCGCCCTCCGCTATTTGGGATATACTGGGTCTCCACAATTCACTGAGGGATTCTAGGAGGCTTGGTGTTCAGATCATCTCACAGGGATGGGGCTGGGGGACAGAGAAAATATCCTAATATTTTTTCACTGATGCCTGTGGACCAAGAGATTAGTGGAAGAGATCTATGGAGTGAGCGAGGCCCCAAGTGAAGTTTTTCTTTGTACTTAAAAACCCAACCGCACTGGTCGAAATCCTGCAGCTGATGGCATGTTTCAAAGTAACTCTCTGTCAACACATTTGTGTCTTTTTTCATTTTTTATTATCTTGCAGGAGGTGGGTTCCCTGGCCATCCGTTCTTTCTCATTCCATCTCTCTCCTTTAAAAAGAACGGGAGGTCCTCTCCCTCCCATGTACATAAGTACTTTAAGAACAAACCGACAGAGTTCCTTGCTGGAACTCTCTGGAGGGCCTCCGTGTTAAGAACAAAGCCTGAAACAATGTTGCAGGTTACAGCTCATAAGTCACCCAAATGGTGGGAAGATTTTTGTTGGGAGCACAGAAGTCAACTGAAAGAAATGGAGAATGTTCTCTGGCTAGAAGGGTCTGTGCCTTTTAATTAATTAATTTAATAGAGAGGGGAGGTCAGGAAGGAAGCACCCTTTGTAACTTCTCAGGCAGTGCCGGGGTTTGGGACAAGAGGGCACTGGAAACACACAATGAGTATACTGTGAAATGTGACATTTCACGGGGGAATAGGTTGCAGAATTCCCAGGAATTTTGAGAATCAGTAAGGTGACTTCCAAGAAATTTCCAGGCTGCAAAGAAGTATCCAGGCCACATCACTAGACATCTTGAGAATATCCATTCCTTTCTGTGTCTATAACTGCCCAGGAGGATTTCAATGTTAAAACTTGAAAATTCCTGAAGAGAAGAGAATGTCTTCGGTAGCTTGGTTGTGTATCTCAATTCCAAGCTCCCCTCGGAGCCATCCACTCTGGCCTCTTCCTCGACCTCATTTAAAGCCCTCCCAATAAAGCACCCTTCCAAACTCTGAGATACGTAGGAATGCTTTCTGAGAGGTCCTTAACCTAAACTCACTGTGCGTTAGAGTACAGAAGGTGTGAAAAGCGATTAAAACCACATTTCCCTCTACCATCCAAAAACATTCGTCGTCTATAAAAATGCTACGTCTCCAAAACTCAGATGCCAGCCCTCCATTGAACCCACCCTTTGTGATGCTCATTCTCGAAAGGGAACCTACCCCATCAGTCCAAAGCCACACATGATATGAACATGTTCAGGATAACATCCCAAGAAGACAGTATTTATGTCAAGTTTTCCTTTAACAACTGTCACCATAAAGTTTCTCATGTTACCACGAAGAAATACACTAAGGATACAAAAGGAAGAAACAAACTCTCACAAGGGGAGAAGAGGGAAAGGATGAGGTTATCTTAATAGCAGAAAGACAGAGCAAACTTATTCTTAGAGCGGGACTTCCTAGCACCTAGCTCTGCGCATTACCTGCCCTGTCTCGTTTTCTCTTCCCCCAGACCCGCGCCCCACATACCCACCCTCATGTGCCCCCAAGATCCAGAGTTGCTATTACTTAAACTCTCCCTTCTAGGCCTCTGGGCTTCTGAGCACGCTGTTCCCTCTGCCCAGAATGCCCTTCCCTTCTCACTTTCTCCCGGCAACACTCCTGGGAGACCTCGCATCCTTCAAGGCCTTTTGTGTTCCTGACAATGTCTTCCCGCTGACCACAGGCAGCATCACACAGGGCCCGGCAGACCCCCCAGAAGCCCAGACTTCTCTCTTCAGCCACTGGCCACACACCCCTGTAATTTCTGGCTCCCAGGTCGTCCTGCCTCCTATCTGAGGACTGCCCTCGAGGGCACGAATCTGCAGGCATCTTGGTGTCCGCGGCACACAGCACCAGGCCAGGCGGATTGGACATGCCCAACAAATATTTGTTGAATAAATTAGCGAACGAATAAGTTTCTCCCAGGAAGATCTACAGATAAGAGGTTTTCTTAAACACAAGACACGTATCAGAACTCATTGCAGGGGTGAGGTTTACAGGTGTCAGACCCACACCTCCCGCCCCCCGCAACCCAGGGCGGTCTGCCGGGAGAGTGGCGCTCAGCCTGCCATTTGCTCAAGCAAATTTCTCCGCTGCCTCGCTCGCTCCGGCAAACACCTGCTCTGCTCTTTACTCTGCTGCTTACTTACGGTCTTCAGAGAGCGACCTCTACTACGTGTCGGAACTCGGGAAGGGGGAGGGAGGGGTGCAGCAGAAGTGTATTCACCTACGGCTTGAGTCCGAAGCCCAAGCAAGCGTCATCTTGGCTTCTCGTGCTCTGATCCAAGGAGAGGAGAGCCCTGCAGCAGGATGGCCCAGACGGAGGAAGCCGACTCCGGACCCGAGTCAGCAGGCGGGGAGAAGGGCAGCGAACTCTTCCTGCTTGCGACATCCGGAGATGAACGGACTCAGGTATGCGCACATGGCTGTCACCACAGGGTCAGGGGTTGTGTCTTGGACACTTCCCCGCCCGCAGATCCCATGGGGAGGCCGAAACCCCAGAGGGGGCCGACCGCAGCACGTAGCCGTCCGGCTGGTTTTTGAACAGCTGCCGGACAGCAAAGATCGAATCTCAGGAGACAAGCACATGGTCCTCTGTCACCTGGGCCCAGACGGCTGCTCCGCACCTCCCCCTCCCTCGGCGTTCCCCGGGAGCAGGGCAGCGGGCTGTGGTGTCCGTCCAATGGGGCATTTCTAGCCAGAGCCGGCTCTCAAAGGGGTCACATAGAGCAGTTTGGTCATTTCCTTGCTCGGAGCCCCTCCTGGGGGTCACACCTGTGCCTCCAGACCCCAGTATGACCTGGAGTTGAAGCAGGAAGGGCACGACTTTCTCTCTGGAGAGGCAGACAGACGAGAGTCAGGTTCTCGGCTCTGCCCCCAACAAGCTGTGTGACATTGGGCAAGTTGCTTAACTTCTCGGAATATAGGCTTCCTCATTCATCAAATGTAAATAATCGCTACCATCCAGAATTCTAAAAGCTCTCAGGATAACCTATGCAGAACACCATCCGGGCATAGCATGCGGTCAAGGAACAGAAGCTGTAACTTACGGTATTTACACGGAGTGTTTGACGATAAGCCCAGAGGGCTGCCTTTCACGGTGTCTGTTCTCGGCTGAGGCTCATCACGAACAGCATTACTGGAATCCCCGGCCCCTGCCACAAGCAGCAGTAGACATGGTGACACACACGCCTGCTGGTGCCCAGGGGACTCCGGGACAGGCCCACGTGGGGCCCTGCCCACGACAGTCAGGCTAACACAAGACGAGCTTTGGCCTCACCCCCTGAGACAGATAGGAAATGCCAGCATCCACCCAGAACCGTTCTCCTCTCTCTTCCCCAGACTACCACCGCGGGGTTGTTTTTAGAGCAAAAACAAAGGTCCGTGTCCCCATCCCGTCGGTAAATCCCCAGGCCAGCCCCCAGCATCGTGAGAACAGTGATAATCCTCGCTGAGCACAGAGTTAGCTGTGGGAACGTCGCGGGGAATGTGGCGACCTCCCCACGTGGGTTTTCAGGGTGGGACATGGGGGGATTCAAGGGGCCATCTCCATCTGCCCGGGGCCACCTGTGGCTTTCACGAGCTGCGACCGCCTCCCATCACGACTGGAGATGTACTCTGTCAACAACCAGTGCGTGCGTGCATGCGTGCGTGTGTGCATGTGCGTGTGTGTGTTTTCTGAAACTGTACCCCTCTCTCCCACATTTGTCACACAGGCTGCAAAGATACCTCAGACGGCAATTCCTCGGGAGAAACAGCAGTCCGGTCAGCCAGCTCTAGAAAGATAATGGCTTTGCCACCGGGTCCCCTCCCTCAGACACCTGGTGCAGCAGGAAGTAAGTAACACCCCCCTGGCCGAGTCGGGTCCCCACATTTTCCCGCCATGTGTCTGCCTTCCTCCCGCCACCCACCAGGCCACGAGCCTTCATCACCCTGGTCATCCTCGCCAACGACGGGGCCTAAAGGCACGCATCATGCTCCCCAGATGACGGATTCTGCTTTAAAGGAAACTCGCTGGCACTCCAGTGTCACCAGTGGTCACCTCAGGCCCCGGCCCAGGAGGCCTGCCCCTGCAGAGTCAAATGAAAGGCCTTTTTCTTCTCTAAAGGATCTGAGGAACCACAGTGGCAAGGAGACAGAAGGCACTCGGGCGGGGGAACCCCAGAAGTCACCCCCCTAGGCCTTTCCGCCTGCCATGGAAGCCTTGCTTTCCCTCTGCTTCTCCCCACCCCCACCCCGCCCCTCCCTTCCCGGGAGGCGCGTTGTCTGCCTGATGCCCGGGTCACACCTTGTGGCTCCTTTCACCTTCAGGGGTGAGGACTGTCCGCGCACAGGATGCACGTTCTCTCTCTCTCACTCACACACACAAGTCCATGGAAGCCATGTCCTTCCTCAGTGGAAATGAGACTCGGGGGAGACTTTCTTTCGTGTCTCATGACCACTGTCGTGCACACTCATTACCGAACACTCTACTCCCTTATCCAAGGCTCCTGGGTTGTTTCTTGTGTCGTTTCGGAAACAGGAAATGGATCCCATGACTTCTGGAGGAAGAAACCCGCAAAGCTCCAAACCCGAGGTCCTCGGCGAGCGGTGGGATGCGGGGCCCTCTCACTGGCCGCCCCCCCACGCAGGATCGAGGAGGGGGCATCAGGGGAGGTGAGGTTGGGGAGGCGGGGGCACAGCCACTCAGCAAATTGTGTCAGAGTCCGGCTCAGGCTTCAATGCTTGACACCGGGTGACTTTGGGCACAGGAACAATGGTCTGTCTGGGTGTCCGTTTCCCACCACGGGGACCATGAGAACACCTCTATCGTTGGGGTCTTGGGAGGATCCACTAGAATAATCTAGGTAAAACCCTTGTCCAGTGTGTGCCTCATGGGAAGCGTCGAAGAACTACCAGCTTTCAAGAACGTGTTCTCCAGGACTTCAGCTGTCCTCACGCCAAGCCTACGGACTGGTGGATGTTTCTGGATTTTCCGGATAAGAAAACCAAAGCCGAGAGGGTTGTGTGATTCCCCACAAGAACACAGAGCTGGAGACAGGAAAAGCTGGGCTGTGAGTTCCGGTCAGTGTGGCTGCAGAATGCTGTCCTCCCCACCCCTGTCCTGCCTTGGGGGCCACCAGACGCACACGAGACCTGAATGCCATCTGGGCCTTCATGGCTCCATTTTCTTTGTCCCTGTCCCCTGCCTCTTCTTCCCAGAGTCCTGAGAAACCGCAGGACCCGTCATGCCTCCTTGAGGCGGCCAGGCAGGGTGGCAGCAACGGGGAAAAAATGATAAAAGAGAGAAAAAAGACAAATAAAAGAATGTTTCCCTTCTCCTGGTGCCCCGCTGCCCTCAGGGTAAGGGACCAAGCACTGCCCGTTTATCTGCCACTTTTTGCTTCCCTTTGCTACTCTAGGCGGGAGAACAAGCTTGCCGGGTCCCGGGTTTGGACAGGCCAGTCGGCTGGGGAAGCCTGGAGGGACCCGGGAGGACCCGGGAGAAGCAGCCTGACACCTCTTCCAACCCGCACACAGGCATACACATGCACACACATGGGCACACGCACCCATGCATACACACACACACACACACACACACGGGCCTTCTGCTTTTGCCCTGGGATCCTCCAGAGGGACAAGGGACTGCATCGGTGGCCCTGGAGCCCCGCCTCTCAGTCCCCAGATCCTGGGCAGCCTGGCGAGGCTCCGGCCTATGCACAGACGCCCCAAGGTTCCGCAAGGCCCGCTCAGGGCTCAGGGGCCTGAGCACCCTGCTCTGGGCGTTCCAAGAGCTGCAGAGTTCAGTGGGGTTGCTCTCTCTGCGAATCGAAACGGGGCCGCCCGGGGCCTGCTGGACGTGCCACATCTTCCCAGCTCTGCCCTGCCTGGAAGCCGCGGTCCAGTCATCCTCCCCCAAACGTGGGCAGCACGGCTCCCAGGAGACCCTTCCATGCAGACACGTCGCCTAGAGCCGTCTGCACATAAAAGTGCCAGTCGACCTGCTTGAGTTCAGCTTTCCAAGAGTCAGCTTGCCCAAGGGAAAAAAGGACTCGGTATATTAAATTTAAAAGCAGGCAACCAAACCCAGGAAGCGACGGGTCCCGTGTGGGGGACCGGGGAGGACAGATCGGTGCGATGACAGTATCTATCTTAGAAGAAGTTTCTGAAATAGAAGTCATTTCTGGGTGGAAAATGATGAGTGCTTTCTAGTTCTCGCTCTGTGTTTGTCACTGTTTTATTAAAGCGCCCTGGGGCAGGTCTGGAGTCAGAGACAAAGTCCATTTTTAAAGAGCTTCCTTTCTTCCTCTTGATTTCTTTCTTGCATGCCCCACTAGCCAGTCGGCTTGCACTCGATATGCAAACACTTTCTCTCCCAAGCACCAGCCCCAAAGAAGGATTTTTTTTTTTTGGAGCAAACTTAGAGCCACAGGAAAGCTTTTGAAAAGAGGAAACAGGCCAGCCTGGCCGTTTCTCCCTTCCGTTCCTCCCCAAAATCAGAGCACAGATTAGATTAAATTGTAGTTCTTGCAGACCCCGGGGCAGGGGGCTTGGGGCAACGGACCCCGTAAATGGCTATTAGTAAGACTGCAGAAACATGGTGCAGGCAAAGAAACAAAACAAGAAAAAATGAAACATGTTTGATGAAGAATAAAGTCAGCGGTCGGGAGCCTCTGCGCGGCCAGGACAAGGGCAAGGGCTAGAGTTCCAACGCTCCAAGTGGCTTCCATGCCGGGTGTGGGTGGGGAGGCGCTGGGCCTCGGGTGGAGGCTTTGTGCTCCCCGGAGAAGCGGCCGGGGGTCCCTGCCGCCAGCAGAGCCAGGCACAGCCGCCAGGCGCCCGGGGAGACCGGCAGCACCGGCCAGGGCCGCCAGCAGCCCCGGCGCCCTCGCCCGGTGGAACCACAGCGCCATCACGCGGCCACCCGGAGAACGGCTGCGCGGGGCCCAGGAAACAGGTCCAGGACTCCCAGCCCCACCGGCTCTGGGGGAGGGTCTGGAGCAAGGTCTGGGCCTGCCAAGCTGTCACTCCAGGCCCGCAGGCAGGAGCCTGCAGACGGACACCAGCTGTCCAGGCGCACCACACAACCCTGGGCTGGCCAGGAGCCGGCTGCCCTGGAAGATGCTCGGGGGGCTGCTTTTGCAATCCCAGACCCACCCTCTCCTCCAGCAACTTGCTCCAAGTTAAAAAGGACTGTTTCCCAAGAAGAGTGGGGCCAGAGCAAAGGGGAGATCTGGTGGGCAGCAGGCACACCCTCAGGGGTTGGGCAGAGACGCACAACAGCAATGAGTCAGGCTCGTGGCTCCAGGCCTGTACGACAGGCCACTCGGTACGTGTTCCCAGAGAGTGGGCTTGGGTCACGGCCCACAGCCTGCAAGGGCCACAGACTAGGACGTGTCTCTCCTGGGTCACGGTGCGTGACTGTGTGCGCTTCCCGGGACAGACTCCGATCCTCCGAAACAGATCATGGGGGAACGCAAGAGGACACGTGCCCTCCCTCTACGGACCGCAGCAGGAACCCAGCACAGGAAAATGACAAATCCGCAGAACCCCAACCAGGAAAACACATTTTAATAAGAATATTATATAACAGGAAATCATTGCAAAGGCACAGAGTGTTTGCTACGTGTGAATGACTCTGCTAATTCCTTTATGCACATTATCTTACTTAATCTCGCAAACCACCTGAGGAGATGGGAACTTGTATGATTTTTGTTTTATAGAAAAGGAAAAGGGAAGTACTTTGAGGTTAAATGATTTGCCCAAGGTCAGCTGGTCAGCAAAGCTTTGTCTGGATCTCAGAGCCCGGAGTCCACTCCCTCGCTGTTGCCTCCTGAACCCCCTCTTTTCCATCCAGGCCCCGTCTCCCAGGGGTGGATTCAGGTTTGGCGGGACCTGAAGTTTATTCCTTTTTCTGGAGGGAGGGCCAGCTTCTTTAAGAAAAATAATGAGGGGGGCGCCTGGGTGGCTCCGTGGGTTAAAGCCTCTGCCTTCGCCTCAGGTCATAATCTCAGGGTCCCGGGATTGAGCCCCGCATCGCATCGGGCTCTCTGCTCAGCAGGGGGCCTGCTTCCTCCTCTCTCTCTGCCTGCCTCTCTGCCTACTTGTGATCTCTGTCAAATAAATAAATAAAAATCTTAAAAAAAAAAAAAAAAGAAAAAGAATGAGGTTTAAAATACACAGGAGTTGAGAAATGCATAGCTCAGTGCAGGGTGTAGAGGGCCGGTGGAGGGGAGGGGCTGTTGCCTCATTACCTCCAAGGAAGATCTACCTCTGCTCTCCCCCTCCTCCCCCTGCAGCTGGTTTTCCTGCCTACTCTGCATCCACGCCTCCCAGCCACCGCTCTGGCCTCTGCAATGGACAGCCATGCCCCACCTGTCCCTGAAAGTGCTTTGACTCAAGGTCGCCAATGACACCAACTGGCAAGTACAATGAGTGCTCTGCTGCCCCCACCCCCAGAAGAATTCTGCCCCTGACATTTCCCCTCCTACAAACTCTCTTCTCGGGCATCCTGGACACTGGTTTTCCCCTCAACGTCGGCTACCATTTCTCTATGTTCCTCACTCGTGGAGCTCCTGTCACCTGCTCCATCAGTGTCCAGGTGAGCCTGGCAGAGGACAGAGCATAACCTCTGAGATAGCCAGACCCAGGGTTTAACCCCTGTCCATGCTTAAGAGCTGTGTGGCCATCAGCAAGGCGGTCACCCTCTCTGAGCCCATATTCTCTTCTGTATAATTGGGATGAAACGCCATAAGTTATTTAAGAGCTTAAGTGACCTAATATATGCAGAGTGCTTAGTAGGATGCCCAGCACACAGTAGGGCCAGTGTCAGCCCCAAAGGCCAGTCCATCTCTCTGTCCGAGGCCCTAGATGACCAGTTCCAGCGCCTGCAGAATCATCTCATGCATGGCCCCTCTGAGGACCTCGTCTTGTCTGCAAGTGTTCATGGCATCACCCTCCAGCCTGTGCCCTCCCTTTGCTGATTTCCGAATGGCACAGGTGACACTATACCGAGACAAGACATCCAGGATTCATCCCGAGTCCACCTTCCATCGCGCCAACCATCTCCCTGGAATCCACCAACCACACCAAGGATCTCCCTCCCTCAGCCCGTGCCCTCCCCCGTGACTCGTGCCCAGGTCCTCCTGATCTTGCCCTGGACCTCTGAACAGCCTCCTACATGATAGGCTGCCCTGCTGTCCCTGCCCCCCCACTGTCCAAACCCATCCTCCACACCCAAAGGGCGAGCTTCCTCAAACACATTTCAGATTATGCTGTGTCTCTGCTGAAGAAGCACCGTCTGCCTTTCCATCAGCATAAGGGTCAGCCCAACCACAACGGCCAGGACTATCAGACTCCTAGTGCCCCTGGTCTGCCTCACTGCCCCTCAAAACCCCCTGCATGATTACGATTTGCTCAGACATCCCAAACTGTCTGCATTTCCCTAACATGGCACCAGGCACCGCTGCCCCCTGTGCTGTCATGCGCACATTATTCCATCATCTGGAAGTCTCCCCACTTTCTCTGCCACCCACTGTCAGAGCCCATGCAAATGTCACCTCCTCTGAGAAGACCTCCAGGATGCCTCCTCAAAAAAAAAAAAAAAAAAAAAAAAACAGACCCATTCCTTCTGTGTTCTGTGCATGCGTCAACCACAGCTCAATTCAAACGCTACAACATTCGGATTTATTTCCCGTTTCCCAGGCCACGCAGTGAGCTTTCTGAGAACAGTGCCATCTCGAAAGGCAAGAGAGAGAGTGTGGTGGTCAAAAGGGTGAGTTCTGGGGCCAGACACCCTGGAGACAACTTACAGCACCTCTCAGTGCCTTCACTCTGCCATCTGTGTTGTGGGATAAGGGCGAGGTTCCCCCGGGGGGAAGGGGCGCACGGAAAAAGTGGCTTAGAAAGACCTGACATAGGCCAGCACCGAGAAGGAGCAGCAGACAGTGAGCCCCACAAGTGATTTATTTAAAATGTTCTAGCAGCCACTTTAAAGAGCTCAAAGAGGGGTTCCTGGGTGGCTTAGTCATTTGAGCATCTGCCTTCGGCTCAGGTCACGATCCCGGGGTGGAGCCCCGTGTTGGGCTCCCTGCTCCGTGGGGAGCCTGCTTCTCCTTCTCCCTCTCCCCCCACCCCGGCTTGTGCTCTCTCTCTCTCTCAAATGAATAAATAAAATCTTAAAATAAAAGAAAATAAAGAGCTCAAAAGAAGCCATCAAAGTTAATTTTAATAACGCTTGTTTAACCCGATACATTTCACAGCTTATTGTTTCAACACAGAATCCATATTTTAAAAATTATTCACAAGCTATTGTGCTCTTTTTTCATAGCGAGTCTTTGAAATCCAGTGTGCACTTTCGCGCTGAGAGTACCTCTCCATTCACGTGTGTGACTCCCGGTGGCCGCACTGGGCAGCGTGCTCCGGGGGGGGGGGGGGGCCTCCCCGGGGAAAGGACGCTGGGTAGCCTGCGCCTGGTTTCCCCCAGACCACACCATCCCCTTTCCGTGGCTGCTTTGCTTTTTATCCTCTCACTGAAATCACCCGTGGCTGTGAGCACAGCTATAAGGCCAAGTCCCGTGAGTTCCAGTCAACCACAGAAACCAGGGGTGGTCTAGGGGTTCCTGACTCAGCCCCCCACCAATGTCCGGGTCCCGTGTTCGCCAGGCAACCACCCAGCTCCCAACGTGGCCTCCCAGGGACCCTGACTTTGGGCGAGAATCTGTGCAGGGGAGTCTCCCATTTTAAATGAACAGACAAGAACTCTCTCTTCCTCGGTCACTGCGGATTTAGTTTTCTTTTTTTTGTTGTTGTTAAAGATTTTATTTTTTTTAGAATTCATTTATTTATTTGAGAGAGAGAAAGATCACAAGTAGGCAGAGGCAGTCGGTGGGGAGGGGGGAAGCAGGCTCCCTGCTGAGCTCGATCCCAGGACCCTGAGATCATGACCTGAGCCGAAGGCAGAAGCTTAACCCACTGAGCCACCCAGGTGCCCCAAAGATTTAATTTACTTATTTGACAAAGAGAGAGAGAGAGAGAGAGAGAGAGCACATAAGCAGGGGGAGCAGCAGACAAAGGGAAGGGGAGAAGCAGGCTCCCCTCTGAGCAGGGAGCCTGATGGGGGGCTCAATCCCAGCACCCTGGGATCATGACCTGAGCCAAAGGTAGACACATACCCAACTGGGCCACTCAGGGGCCACTCACAGCCCCACTGTGTATCCAGACTCTGAACTTCCTACAAGTATATGCAAAGTAAAACACAGAGCGTCCTTCAATGGTCCGAGCGGCGCCATTTACAACTTTCATTCACTCAGTCCCTTCTACGTGCCAAGCACACGAGTCCTTTCCCTCATCAACAAACAAAACAGCAAGGACAACCAACGGATACACCGTCCGCAGTGGAAAGGTGTTCAGCTCTTACAATTACTTTCTCCCCTATGACGTCATACAGTGTCGCCACGTCATAGGGACCTTCCGCGAGCTGCTCCCCGAGGACCAGCCCAGAGGCTGTGTAGACCTTCTCTGGATAATCTGGAATTTGACAATTTCTAGACGTTCAAGGCTGGGGCCACACCAAGGGCAAGGATGCAGTCATGGGGCTGCCTTCTGATTTCTGCCTCAGAGGGCCATTTCCTTCGTTGAAAAAAAATTATTTAAAAAAAATTTTAATTGCATCTTATCACTGTGTTGGTAGAAAGACACCATAAAGGCCACCCAGGGTAGATATGTATACCTATAATGTATTATATTCATTTTCCTTCTGATTTTAAAAGAAACTGAAATGGGAACATTTTTGTGGGGCCTGAAAAGCATCCTGGGCCCTGAGCCCCAGGACCCTTGCACCTACAGGACGTGTTGGCCCTGCCGAGGTAAGGCCACTGCTGGGTGGGGGACCCTGAGGTTGTCATCTGTAAGGCAGGTTTCTACATATGGAAAATGCAAGTATTTCAGCCTGTGTCCTCCTGCTTTCCCACAAAGCAGGAAGCCACAATCCCATAAAAGTCCTGTGAGTCATCCAGAGGCCACAACCCAATTCAGGCCAGTACTCACAGGTGAGGGGAGGGTCCACCCATCCCTAAGGCCCGCAGGTGGACTCCTGGCATCGGGGGTGGTCACGAGGATAGGGTTTTCATTCCAGTCTGCAAAGATGGTTGGCCCCTCCTGCCTCTGTGCGCTCCCCATCGCTAACTCAGGCCTGAAACCTAACCCCCACCCATCAGATGCAATAATCCACTTCCCTATCTGCCTCCCCCGCCCCAGCACGGTGAGCGCGAGACATAATTCCATCTCTATTTGCCTCTGCTTCCCAAGGCTCAGCACATCGCTCCGGGAGGGAATGAGATATTTACTGCATATTAACTACATGTGCTCTCTGCTCTCTACTCTAGTTATCTTTCTGTGTGAAGATGTGATGAGCAAATGGAAAGGATTTTAGCATGACCACGCCATGTGCCAGAATTTCTAGTATTTCTCTCCAAGACACACATGGTATTCTATTTTACGCCCAAGATCTCTCAGTTAGTACATCCTGCCCAAAACATGGTTATTTTGTTTTGTTTTGTTTACGTGGCAAACATTAATTGCTCTTGCTTTAAAACAAAAAAAGGAGAGCACTCCCTGTCTGGCTGGCTGTGTTGCATTCCGTGAACACGGGAGCCAAGCACACCCAAGGCTGAGACGTCACGGTGCTGGCCACTCTGTCACGCCCTCATGGCAGCCCAGCTGCCACCATGTGACCTGTCCTCTTGAGAGTCCCATATGACAAGGACCCAGGGCCCTCAATCCGACAGCCTGTAAGGAACTAAATCAGGCCATTTTTGAGTGGGCTCGGGAGTAGATTCTGCCCCACTCAAACCTTCGGATAGCTGCAGCCCCGGTCCCCACCCTGACTGAAGCCTCTGGAGACCCCCTGGGTCAGAGGACACAGCTGCGCCGCACCCAGATGCCTGCCCCCCAGATGCCTGAGAGAACACCTGCTCTTTCGAGCTGCAAAGATCGGGGTGGTTTGTTATGCAACGTTTGGTCACGAATACAAGTAAGTCCCGAGAACAATGCCTGGCACACAGGAGGTCCCTGAATATTTGCTGAATGGGTGAAGAGAAAGCAAATTAGAAGCCAGGGTGATGACGCACCACCTGGAGTCTTAGAGGAAGGTGGGGTCTAAGTTAACGGCTGCAGAGATAGAGACCTCTCTAGAGGTCTAGATCGGAACAACCCCCAAGGTCAGGGCCGCCCTGCCCGGCAACTACTGTCCTGGTTACGGTTCCACGCTCCTGTGCTGCGACTGTAGCCTCCGACCTGACCCCACCCCCACCCCAACCCCCCTTCACAGACCCCATGCACATTTATCTTCCCCAAAGCCCCCCGTCAAAAGCCTTTCCAGTGCCTCCCAATACCAGCATCATCAAGGTCAAAACTGTAACTCAGCAGCAAGGCCCTCCTTATGCCGCCCTCACAGCCCACCCCCCGGCCCTGCCCAGCAGCGTCTAAAGTGTAAAAATCTACTTTGTGCACCAACTCTTCCATCATGACCTAGTGGACACAACTGGGTCGTTGAGAAGTCTCCGGTCCCCTCACTCACAGGCCCGCTCACCACAGGAGTCTGACTCTTCCCCATCGGGCGGGCATGCTCACGCCTGCCCCCCCTCCACAATGACCCTCACCCCCACAACGACCCTCCCCCTTCAGTCCATAAATAAAGCAGGGCCCCCCACAGGCTGCACCCAACTCCCCGCCAGGTGGCGCTCATCCCTCGGCTCTCCCCACTCTGGCTCCCTAGCTCACAATAACCTAAATGAATGTATTTTTATGGACATCTAACCAGGACAGCCTCTAAACTGCACTCCATCTCACAATTCAATTAAAGTCTTTCCTCCTATAAGGAGAACAAATTTCTTGGTGGGGTGGGAGAGGCGGCACCACATCACCTTGGTCAACACTGGTCCTTCCACTGGTAGCCATACCCGAGCAGGACCCTCCCTCACACCACCTGCCTTAAACACCCCGCCCTGATCATCTCACTCCTAGACCTCCAGAGTTGCCAGGAAGTAAGCAGTCTGGGGGGGATGCGTAGAGGACTGTCCAAACATTCACGTCCCTAACCCCACTGCACATGCAAATGCCCCTTTGGAAATAAACCAACCCCACAGAAGCCCCACCACTGCTGACTCCTCCCTCATCTCCCCACCCAGAGAGCTGAAGTCCTTTCTCTCCAGAGAAGTCCAGGTGCATTCTGTATTACGTGTCTGTGACTATGCTGGCTTTGGCCCAACCATCCCATAAACCCCTGGGGGGGGGAATCCCCTTGGGAAACAGAACCTCCTTCCAGCTCCTGAAGCCCCTGCCTCACCCAGTTCCTCCCTCACCCCCCCTCCGATCCACCTCCAGCATTTCCTCCTTTTACACCCCCTGCCCATGTGGGTGGGCTCATTCAGACACATGCACACACACACACACACACACACACACACACACACACACACACGTGCACACGCATGCACACTGGCCCGGAGCCGGGCTCCTGTCCCACAACTCAGGAGCTGGTGTGAAGGATGCTAGCGTCGTGCCCACTGGGGTTTAACAGAAATCAGTGACATCGTAGCCATGGGAAAACACAAAAGTACTCATGGGAGGGAACACGTCTGTGTGAGGGACCTGTGCGACGGTCACAGGAGGTGCCTCCCAAGAAACTTGAAAAAAAAAATCAAGAAAAAACGCTTCTTGTAAAATCAAACTAAGTAAATCAGCAGATACAGAGAAAAGACGGTCCCTTCGATGGGAAGGATTGTGACCCTCGGGGGATCACACCAATGCTACGTAAAGAAGGCCCCATGTGGAAGCAATGGCCTCAGGCGTACAATCACACACGTATGCACACAGCCCACACATGCACGCAGCTACACACTTGCAAGCATGCACACACACGCACACCTGTACTCATCCATTGTACACACTCACCCATTCCCATATGCACACGTATGCACACCTGCATGCTCACACATTCTCTGGGTGCACGTGCCTACACATGCGCAGGTGTGTCCGCACACTCACCTGCACACACACACTCCAATGCCACACACATTGACACACATGTGTACACACGTCCATGCACATGCCTGCACCTGCCCCCTGCACGTACATTCACAGAAACACCTGTGCACACACACACTCATCCTCTATGTACACACGCATGTGTACAAACACGGCTGCTCTGTGCACGCACACCCCCACCCTGAGGCACACTCACGCCCGCTTCAGAGAGCCAGCGGAGGCAGTGCACAGCCAACTCCACCCAGGGAGAGTGAGGCTATGACTCCTGGAGCCTGAGGGCAACTCCCCCCCCCCCCCCCCCGCCAACTGCCAACCCCACGTTCTGCAGACAACAGCTTGAATATGAAGTGGTGTCTTAGGTGCGGAAACCAGGAAGCAGGGGGGCCACGGCAGGGGCTCC
Source organism: Martes martes (assembly GCF_963455335.1). NCBI lineage: Eukaryota > Metazoa > Chordata > Mammalia > Carnivora > Mustelidae > Martes > Martes martes. Next base: position 57,153,311 of record NC_137904.1, read on the forward strand.
AAGAATTCCAGCACCTGAAAAAGGACGGCTCCTACCTTCCTTGGTAGGTGCCCTGGGAGGCACAGTGGGATACACCGGGACCTGAGTCACACGTCTGCCCCGTTTCCTCCAGGCGCCTGGTCATTGGCAGTCCTGCTGGAGCTGGGACCCAGGAGGCTAATTCCCAGACCCCGGAGAATCGCAGGGCCTCTGACCTCCTCTGGGTTTCCCTACCCACCCTGAGGTCACCCTGCTCTCGGCCGAGACCACCACTTCATGCTGGGGCCCTGGAGGGTCCGGGGGAAGGACGAGGGAAGGGGTGAGGGGTGGCCCCACACTTATCTGAGGTCAGCAGCCCCCATGAGGGGCCACTGTGGATGCCACGGAAACCATTCAGGTTGAAATGCAGTGAGCATGTGATGGTCTAGATCCAGGCCTACCGTGGCTTGGCCATGACCTGGCAGGGGGCCCTGAGCCGTCTGGCCTGTTGGCTTCCTCAATGGGAACATGGAGCAATGACTAAGTCCTGCTCACAGGAGACTCTCAGGGTTAATGACAAAACCTATGTGCAGGTCTCTCTAATCCTGGAAAGAGTTATTCCATGATCAAGACACGGAAAAGTACATTTTAAAAGGCATCCATGAGCCCATACTGATATAAATAAACAACCCAACGGGTATATTAGTGGGGGCGAGGGACAAAATCCCTTACAGAAAAATTCTAAACAAGATAGGAAGGTACGCCCCCTCCCCAGGAAATGAGCCGGCTTCCCCTCCTGTGGAGCATGGGCTGCCCTTGGTGACCCTCTTCTCATGAACGGAGTATGGAAGGAGGAAAAAATAGCAAATCTGCAGCAGAGGCACCTGGCTGAGCCACCTTATCCCAGAGACGAAGGTCAATGTTACCGGGGAGATGTCACCTCGATATCACACACCCCTGCCGGGAAGCCAGGAGAACGCTTCGCCTCTGTGTTCTTCTTCCCCAAACCCCAGTCTATTATGAGAAAACATCAGACAAACCAAAATCGAAGGACGTGCTTCAAAACACACGACCGGTACTCTCCAGAATGGTCAAGGTCGTTCGAAACTGCCCAGATCAGAGAAGGCTAAATGCAGTGAGGGATTCCAGACTGGATCCTCAAGCAGAAAAGGGTTACTGGTGAAGAGACTAGGGAGATGCAAATCATATGGGCAGTTCAGGGACCGGCACTAAAGGGACGTTAATGTCTTAGTTCAACAACCATCCCGGGGTTAGAGAGGATGTCACAGGAATGCTCCGTACTAACTCTTCGGCCTCCCGCTAAATCCTGAATTGTTACAGGATAAAGAAAAAGTTTTGTTTTTTTTTTTTAAGATTTTTTTTTTTTAAAGATTTATTTATTTATTTATTTATTTGACAGACAGAGATCACAAGTAGGCGGAGAGGCAGGCAGAGAGAGGGGGAAGCAGGCTCCCTGCTGAGCAGAGAGCCCTATGCGGGGCTCAATCCCATGACCCTGGGATCATGCCCTGAGCCAAAGGCAGAGGTTTTAACCCACTGAGCCACCCAGGTGCCCCAAGAAAAAGTTTATTTTTAAAAACTGTACTTGATCCAGCAGCTGGATAACTGGTCAAAACCATTACCCACCCTACCCCGCACCCCAGAAAATCGTTATCAATGGCAGAATGCTGTCAGAAAGCTGTATATAAACAGATGCGTGGTCCATCGCGAAAGACAGCTGACCAGCTCCTGTGTGCCAGGCAACCGATGATCTCTAATTCCCAAACCATCTCGAGCACCAGCCTCCCTATAAATGGGAGCCGGACAGTGGGGGAAGTTAATGGCATTCAGGTGTGCCCTGACCCAGGGCTGCAGCAGAAGCTGTGGTCCACGAGCCTCACTGCCCCTTCCCAGACCTGAAGCACGGAAGACCAGCACCTCGTCCTATCAGAGCCCTGGGCGCCCTGTAAGAGATGAGCCCCCCTTCTGGAAGGCGTCCTCTCTGTCAGACAGAGACGGAGATAGTCTGCAGTTCTTTTGAGAGCTGATACAGGGAAGAGCCACTAGGTGGCGACAGACCCCACCTGTGTCAAGGAGAGATTATGCAGGCAAGGACAGAGGCCGACCCGTGCTCAGACACGGTCCTTGGCCTCAGACTTCCCAACAGTAAATCTTTTTATAGGCTAGTCAGTGTTCGCTTGGCCGCTGGCAGGAACTAGTAGACAGCTCTGAGCTCCTTACCTGGGAGCATACCCCCACCCGCCCACCCCCCTACACACACACACTACACTCACTCTCCAGAGTCAGGCTGGAAAACTCATCTTGACAAGCGTACTAACAGTCACCACTGGGGGAGCAGAGCTTCTGGCCCCCATCTTTTAAACCTCAAGAGCCCCAGGTCGAGAACCCAAGTGCCTGGGTTTGAATCCCAGCTCTGTTCTGTCCCCTCCTATCTGAGGGATCTGGGGCCCCGGTTAGCAGAGGGCACACCTTTCTCATCCAGCTCCTGCAGTGGGGAGCAGGCCCGAGCCCACGAGCTGCACAGGGATGATGAAGTAAGTTAGCAGGTGGGGCGCCTGGGGGGCTCAGTCAGTTAAGCGTCCGATTCTTGGTTTTGGCTCAGGTTGTGATCTCAGGGTTGTGTGATCGAGCCCCACATCAGGCTCCATGCTTAGTGGGGAATCTGCTTGGGGAGTCTCTCTCTCTTTCTCTCTCACTCTCCCTCTCCTCCTCCTGCTTGTGCTCTCTCCCTCTAAAATAAATAAATCTTAAAAAAAAAAAAAAAAGTCAGTAGGTGAAAGTCACTTAAGTCAGTGCTTTGGAATTGTTTGCCATTTTTTTTTTTTTTTGTGGTTATTTCTCCCTCTTGCAGAGGTATATGTACCCGCCCCTTGGCCCCCCACCCCATCCTGTTATATGGAGAGGGTATGGTCTAACTGGCGAGCCTACAAGGAGCCTGGTTACATCTCCAGTTTCGAGAACGGAAGACTCGGTTCTTGGGATGTCATCTCAACCTCTAACCAGTTTCAAAGAACCCACCATAGCAGACCACCCCCTTACACAGGGGGGACATTAGGCAACATCCTGTATCTTGAGGGAGACAGCAAGAATTTGCATGGCAACATGGCAACGTTTTACCCTTGCTTTCCTGAGAGGTGAGGGCTTTTGTTTTTGCTTTTTAAAAGGTCAAGGTGAGTGTTTAAGAACAACTGCTTGAAAATTTCTTCTAGGCTCAGGTATGACAGCCTGTGACCAAACCCTGGCACGCAAGCTGGTTCCTCTTATGACTCGGGTGTTTTCTGGAGACAGTCGAGCTGGAGTAAAGCAGAGACAAGGCCTCCCGCCCTCGCCAGTCCCTCCATTTTCCCCTGATGGTGGGAAGGAGCCCAGAAGCTCCCTGCTGGTCCCAATTCTTTGTAAGAACAGGATGGCTTGGCCACACGGCAGTCTGGGGGGAGCCCAGAGGGTCCAGGCAACTCTACCAAAGCACATGGACAACGTCCTCTACCGAGAACTGACAGAACAGATCTAGAAAGCTCTAGAGTACTCTAGCCCGCATCCATGCCACCTATCGGAATTACGGCAGACTCCTTTATTCTAGCTTTGTTCGTGGTCTCATCTTATTTTTTTCCTGCCTTCATTTGCCTTTAAAAAAAGTTAGTAAGTAACCTGTCTTAAATCCATTTGGCAACAAGGCCGGGTATAAGTATGTTCAACGTTTTGCAAAGACACACAACTTTTTTTTTTTTTTAAGATTTTATTTATTTATTTGAGAGAGAGAGAGAGAGAGAGAGAACGAGCGAGCACAAGCAGGGGGAGGGACAGGAGGAGAAGCAGGCTCTCCGCTGAGCAGGGAACCTAAAGTGGGACGTGATCTGGGGACTCTGGGATCATGACCTGAGCCGAAGGCAGACATTTCACCCACATTTAACCCTCAAAGACACACAACTTCTTTAAAGCAACGTCCAGCTGGAGAGAAAAAAGGCAGCTTGGATTTTCAGGTTTTCGGCCCCAGCCTAAAGCTAGTACAACTTGGAGAAGCGCCGGCAATACTCGTGTCTGTACACCAGAGGGCACCATAGGCCTAGAGTCTGGCTGGCCGCGACCAGGCTTCACTGCCAGCTCCAGGGGCAGAAACATCCGGTAAGAGAAAGGTTCCTTCCAGACCCCATAACCACCTGAGCTGCAAGACACCGCAGGACGCAGGCCCCTCTGTCTGGTTCAGTAAATGGGCACCTGGGGACACCAGGGGCTGCAAACCCGGGCCCCTCAGTCTGCATTTGTATAAATCCCCACACTTGTCAAGGGCTTCGAAGATTAAAAAAAAAAAGACAATGCCGTGGAACATCTGAGATCACACCACTTTCCAGAACATTCTCCCCCCCTCCAAGACATGTACAGGTGCACACCACACCACACCACCTCATGACACCAGCCCCAGCCCCCTGGAGGGCGAGTTCCATCCCCTGACTTGCAAATGGGGAGCATAAATCCCGAAAATGCAAAGTGACCTCCGTGGCCAGAAGTCGGGGACGGGGGCTGCCAAGCCTGGGCAGGTACCACCCGGCCGGGGCGGTTTTCACGTCAGCACAGCTCCTCCCAAAAGGCAAACATGAGCCCGTTCTCAGGAGCGCTGGCCTCCGTGACCTGGAACTGGGTGGGATAAACCTGGGGTGAATGTTGCTGACAGAGCCTGGGGCGGGTCCCAGGCCTTGGCCCATTGCCGGCAAACAGGGGAGGGGGAGGCAGAGGGAGGAAGCCACTGTTTGGAGGTCTGCAGCCCCTTTATCTGCCCAGAGACTTCCCTCTGTTCCTAAACATATCGGCAGGCGGTGCCCCCCTCCCCTGTGACATCACACCTGTTGCTGGATCTCACTCTGTAAAAAGTAAGGTAGGAAGGGGTGTGGGCGTCAGTGCGTACTCCCCCCCCCACCACCACCGTGGGCCCCATGAGACCCACCCATCCCTCCCGACACCTAGTCCAGCCGCCAAGGCCAGTGCCCTGTTCCCCGTCACCACCCAGCAGGGCTCTGCCCCTGGGGAAACGTCGAAAATCCAAGAAAGAGAAAAGGCACCTGCTAAACCCACAGAGGTGTGCAAGCCCAGAGGACTAGCGGCCACTCCGGGGGATGCTCCTGCCCTGGGGCCAATGAGAGCGAGGCCTCCCCACCACCAGCCCGACGTCCAGGGCACCGGACATAGGAGCAAAGGGCCAGAACCCCCCAGACAAAAATGCCCAGCAAGGAGCAGCCACCAGTTTTCACAGCTCTTCCACATCAGGATCAAAAACACAGGGCCAATACCCTGGCTCCAAATTCCCTTTCCATCCTGTCCTAATAAATATTTTATGCCCAAATCTAATAAATAGTTTATCCCCCCCCAATTGTTTCTGGGCAGAGAATGACAATGTCAACCCTTCCCACATCCACCAGACAGATGAGTCTGTTGAAACTCAGGTCGGTCCCCAGAGATCCACACCGCCCCACCGTGAAAGCTTCCTCCCCTCCAGCCCCAGGTGCCCATGAGTCCCTGTGTGTCCACACCGGTGGCCCGCATCGCACGCGGCCGGGAGGCTGTGGGCCACACGCAAGGTCAGGCAGTGTGAACACACCATCGTCCCGCTGCTCCCTGTGCCCCCCACCCCTACCCATGATGCGGAAACACAAATGCTGAGTGAGGGATCTGCAAACAACCTTGGCTTTGGGTGGACAACTATATTCTTTTCCCAAGAACATCCACCTTAACGCGCAGACCGCGGCTCAGTGGGGCATCCCTGGACCCGCAGGAGAGCCCGTTCCCAGCCACGACCCTCAGCGCGGTCCCCCTGAGGCACACCACGGACCGGAAGGCGGGGTGTCTTGGTGCTGAACCCCTGGGGGGAGCCGGAACCACTCCTTGGGGACCTTTATCCCAGGGCGAGAGGCTTGGCAGGGGGTACAGGGGCAAGGCCCGTGGTATTTTTAAAGGGCCATGGAAATGTTTTAATGTATTTTGAAATCAGAAGAAAAAAAGAACACAAACTTGTAGGCTGAAGGAAATGTCTTAATACATAATGTTGGTATGTTTGTATTGAGACCAACACAGTCGTTTAGTTTTGATTTTTTTTTTTTTTTTTTTTTTTAGGGAAGAGAAGCCCACGGAGGCAGAAGCAGTTCGGGAAGTCGGCCTGAGGCCGGGGGAGCAGCCGGGAGGGGGGGGTCCCTGAGCACAGAAGCCCCAGGACACCCCCTTCTCAGCAGGAGCCCCTTCTCCGCCCCGAGGGGAGGGGAGAGCTTCTGCGCCCGCCGCCCCAGGACACGGGTCCCACGGCGCTCCCGGCACTCCCGGCGGCTGACAGACTCCTCAGAAATTGGGTCCACTTCGCCGAGGGCCTCATCCAATTCCAGGCCCAGAAGTCCTTCCCACAGGGCACAGGGGCCCGGATGGGGGCAGAAAACCAAGCACACGAAACTCTGAGCCTTCCCCTGAGACAAATCCTGTCCCAAAGCTCCACGCGTCCCCTTTCCGTCTTTCTTAGAACGTTCCTGTCACAGAACTGGCCCTTTTAGCGCATCGGATTCAGCGGCCCCTAGCACGCCTACGGGGTGCGGGGCAGCCATCCCCACACTCCGTTCCGGAACCTTCTCGCCCCACCCAAAGGACACCCCACCCCCCGGAAGCAGGGGCGTCCCCCCTGGCCCCCACCCTATTCCCGGACCTGGTGACCAGGCACCCACTTCCTGTCTCCCTCACAGAAGCGGAATCATGTGATGTTTCCAGCTGCTTGCACTGAGCACAGTGTTCGAGATTCACCTACACTGAGCGTGTCGGGACTTCGCTCTTTTTAGGGCCGAGGAACATTCTGTTGTTCGCTCCCTTTTCTTTTCTTCTCCCGTCTGCCGGCAGCAGAGCACTCTGAAGGGAGAGCGAAACCCTCTGTGACCGACACCGTCCGAGGTCACTGGCAAGCACTTGACATGGTCAGGGCTACGGACCCTATAAGCCAGAGCACGTCCGCCCGCACAGAACCCGGTCTTCACCCACACCCCGGGACACCTTCCCTTCTTGTTCCAGCCTCCAGGGAGCGGGAGCCGAGCGCTGACTCAGCACGGCTAGATCAGGGGATTCTGGAAGCCGCCAGGCACGCGGGGGCTCCAGAGCCTGGACCATAAACCCCCCTACCCTGGTTGGCGAGCCCTGGGGGCTGGGCTTCCCGCCCCCTCCTCCACGAGGACAGGACCGGGAGGACCAGCCTTGGGTCCTGGAAGAAGCAGACTCAGGAGGGGAAGAAGCAGACTCAGGAGGGGGAGAAGGCAGGGGGCGGTAGAAGGAAGAGGACGGTCTCACCATGAGCTGGGCACGGCGAGGGGAAGAGGCTGGAGAACCCGGCCCGCGCTGGGCTCTTTCTACAGTGCTCCAGGGGCACAGGCAGCAGGGAGGCTCCGCGCTGTGGGCGCTGGGAGCTCTTCCTGGAAGTGAAGGAAGATGGAGAGAAGGAGAGGGCACGGCCCTGAGAAAGACACCGAGCGGAGACCTCTCCGGCCACAGCGAAGGCCGCCTGCCTCCCGCTGACCCTGTCCCCAGGCTTCCACACGGGGAGAGAATGGCCCCACCCCTCTTCCCAACCTTTCGGGAGATTTAAAGAAAGAGGATAGGGGTTCTGATGTCAAGTCAGAGACTCAGGGCCCTTTAGATGCTCTTATTTAAAAAAATACAATGTAAAGATTTTATGCCAGCCTTGGGGTGAAAATGGAAACCCAAAGACCCAGCGTTGGGGACTCGTTAAGGAAACAATGGCCCATTGATGCAGCAGCTCTCGTGCCTCAAAGGACCATGATCAAGGTTCCTGTGACCTTGTTGTAAAAGTGACGGAAGAACAGCATCGTACTTGGAGCTGGCACACCGCCGTGACGCGTCCCTGGTCAAGCGCGCCAAGGAGACATCAGACGCATTTCATCCAACGGCCACTACCAAGTGCTCCGAGTTTCTGACACTGTATTAGTATGTCCTATGCCGGCAGAACAAACAGTAAGAGCCTCCACGTTTTCCTCTGTGACAGTCCCCATCACCTTCTCCCTCTTACAACCGTATCTAGAAGAACTCTCGGAATGAAAGCTCGGCACCTCTACCACAAACGTGTTCGCATGTATCTGTGCGCACACACACACACGCACGCACACGCACGCACACACATTCTGCAGGACCACTTGACAATTCTCAAGTCGGGGCAATTGGTGGCACTTGAGGCCAGGCCTTCAGCGCCGGGAACACAAAGCAGCTCTTCTCTTTCAAGGGGTGTTTGCTTAATGCTCAGGCCTCCTGAGCCCAAGCCGGGTTACAAAGAGGAGGAAGGCCTTTCGACGCCTGGAAGGAATCCCGGTGCAGGCTGCTGCCTTCTTTCCATCCCTCCTGTGCCCAGTGGTCCTTCCAGGATGGGAAGGTGGGAAGAGAGGGAGAGGGAGCGGTACAGCCAACATGGAAACATGGACGGAGGGTTCCCCCGGGGGACACGGAGCAAGCCTAAGACTCAAATTTCTCCTTCAAATGTGAAGCATCCCGCACCCCACCTTGAGCCTGAAATGCATTTAAGGGCACGAATGGTCCTTCAGCGGCAGCCACGTGCCGGGCTCGTCCAAGAACAAAACTGAAGCGTCTCCAAGTTTTATTTCCAGGACGGGCAGCCTGTGAGCAGAAAAAAGGAGAAACCTGAGGTCGAGGTCGGGAAGGCGCCAGCCCCTTGCATCCTGCTACTGAAACACCTATTTGACCAACAGGGAAAACAGAGAAAAAGAAGTTCAACGGCCTCATTAACATGAGACTCAACGAAAGCCGGTCGGCCAAGGAACGACGCAAACTGTGACATCGGTTTTGCAGCTGTGATCCCTGCAAGCAAGCCACGCACAAAGACGAGGAACATGAGACCAGGAAGAAAAAACGAACGCCAGGTGACCTGCTCTGAGGTCAGGACTCCGCAAATAACCCACATACGGACCTCGGATGAGCAGCTGAAAAGTACGGGCACGTGGCCAGGAGGATTCTCCGGAGAGTGTTTCCAGGCACATGGGGGTCCAGAATAAAAAGCACGCTTTGAATCGTGGTGGAAAACTGGAGGAACCTCACCAGACCACCTCCGGGGGATGGGGGCCCAGAAAGGCACTGACTACGTGTCTTGGGGTGCGGCGCGATTCCCCAACAGCCCACACCCATCTAGAATGCACGACCCGATGTCTGCCCCCGGTGTCCTCCTGCTGACTGTAGCTCAGCAGTGACCACAGCCCGGTGGCCTGCTGGTGGCGCCTGTGTGGGCCACCTGCCTCAGAACAGAGCTCGGTTACCTGATCTGGCCACGCGCCCCGGCTCCCCCTCCAGCCGGCCTGCGCTCCAGAGCTCGGCTCCCCCCGCTCCCCACAACCTAGCCCCCGGGCTGTGTCCATTTCTTCCGGGCCATTCGGAACAGCAGCTCCGGGGTCTTCTCCCCCATCCGGGAGCCCAGGCTCTCGCTCGTGCTGCCTCAGTCTGCCTAGCTCCTTCCTTTCCGGG